>NC_052070.1:14878648-16257398 GCF_015852505.1 Tachyglossus aculeatus
CTAAAAAGCTCAGCTAGTTCAAAAATCCTTAGGGATTGCAAAAACAGACAAAAATCTTGCATAATTACTAAGAAATCCTTACCCCCATCCAAACTGCGGGACATGGTATAACGTTTGCTAGAAGATCGCTCGAAATAAGGTGCGGGGCGATCGATCAGTGCGCTGGCCCTCCTGGTCTGGGCTTGGGTTCTTCCACTGTAGCGGAATTTGGACCCCAGGGTCAGAAATTTCTTTGGAGGTGCTTCCGGAAGCAAGAGCCTAAAACACAGCATGCAGAAAAGTTTGCTTCAAATAACAATAACTGTGGTATTTAAACACTTACTATGTCCCAGGCACTGTACTAAGTGCTGGGGTACATACAAGCTAATCAGGTTGGACACAGATCCTGTCCCACACAGGGCTCACGGTCTTAATGCCCATTTTGCAGATGAGGTAACGGAGACCCAGAGAAGTTAAATGACTTGCCGAAGATCACACAGCAGGCAAGCAGTAGAACCAGTCCTAGAACCGAGGTCCTTCTGATTTTCAGGCCCATGTTCTATCCACCAGGCCATGCTGCTTCCATCTCTTATGCATCTGCTATGTGCCAACCACTGTGATAAGCAATACGGCATATACGATACAATCAGACCAGCCATAGTTCCTGTCTTACAGCCTAAGGAGATGGGGAGCAGATATTTAACATCCATTTTACCAACAAAGAAGCTGAGGCACAGAGAAGTTACATGATTTGCTTAAGCGCTTAATAAGTGCCATTATTATTATTAAGTCCACCCAGCAGGTAGGTGGAGGGATCAGAATTAAAACCCAGGTCTTCTGACACCCAGTCTAAGTTCTTTCCACTAGGCCATGCTGCTTCTCCGGTTAAGAAACCTTATCTTATAATGATAAGGTTAGTCAAGCGCTTAGTACAGTGCTCTGCACACAGTAAGCACTCAATAAATACGATTGATGATGATGATATTTCTTTCTTCCAGTGGGATGGGAAACTTTGGAGTTAACCCGATATTCCTAAACCATATCCCACAATGTCATAGTTTAGAAAAAAGATTTTGATGCTCCCAAGAAAACCTGACTCATTGCTTTGATTTTCTGTGTTTCCCAGGGTGAAAGATAATAATTAATTTAGGAATTTGTTAAGCACTGGCACAGATACAGATTGGACACTGTCCCTATTCCACAGAAGTGAGAACAGATATTTAATCTCCAACCTACAGTTATGGTAACTGAGGCCCAGAGAAGAGAAGTGACTTGCCCAGGGTCATACAGAAGGCAAGTAACGGAGACTGAACGACACCCAATTGAGTTGTCTTAAATCACAGAGCAGGCCAATGGTTGGATGGGATCAGAATGCAGGTCCTCTTGCTAGTAGCCCATGCTGCTGTTTCCTTATGCGGTGGGAACATTTGCACACTATGGACATCATTATATAATGCAGAATTATGTAATGATGTCATTCCCAAGTCCACAGGAACCCCAGAACTGGAGTATTGCTCCAGTGCGAAAGTGCCTCCTCCTTGCTCCACGGCATTGCATTCCCCAGACAAATCCAAGGGGACTCAGGCCCCAATTCCCCACAGTGGGTAGGAACTGGTTTTCAACACCCTGCTTCATCTGATGTCTTCGTGCCACTGCCCCAGTGAATCATTATCAAAGGGATTTAGTGAGCACTTACTGTGTGCAGAGCACTGGACTAAGTGCTTGGGAGAGTAACCTAGTAGACACAATCCCTGCGGTCAAGGGATTTACAATCTAGTGAGGTAAATGGACATTAAAATCAATCCTAGACAGGAGAAGTGGCAGATAATAGGGATAAGGACAAAAGTGCTGGGGACTCCGAGTGGAGTGAGTATATAAGTACTTAAGGGGTGTGGATCCAAGGGCATAGGTGAAGGGAGGGAGAAAAAAGCAGGGAGATGGAGAGGATAGTCAGGGAAGACTTCCTGGAGGAAATATTTTAGAAGGGTTTTAGAGCTATGGAGAGTGGTGGTCCGTTGGATGATGATAATAATAGTACTTGTTAAGTGCTTTGTATGTGCCAAGCACTGTTCTAAGCACTGGGGTAGGTACAAGTTAATCAGGTTGGACACAGTCCCTGTCCCACATGGGGCTCACACACTTAATCCCCGTTTTTACAGATGAGAGAACTGAGGCACAGAGAAGTGAAGCAACTTGCCCAAGGTCACACAGCAGGCATGCGGTGGAGCCGGGATTAGAACCCAGGTCCTTTTGACTTCCAGGCCTGTGCTCTATCCTTTAAGACATGCTGCTTGGATATGAAAGGGGTGGGAACCCCAAGCAGGAGGAAGGGAGGACGTGGGCAAGGACTTGAGGCCACCACTCATTTGTGCAGATTTGCTCCCAATTCCTCTAATTCCACTAGGGTTTTTTTCTATTTATCTGCACACCAAATCATTAAATGCGGGCCAGAAAATGTTAAATAAATCCATATTTCAAAACTGCCCATAGTCCAAATCACCCTTACTGAGGAGGTTGGGGGGTGGGGGTGGGGAGGCTGAGGGGATGCCAACTTAGCCAGAGCACTGCTCTTTGACCACCTGGGCTGGCTGAGCCAAACAATCAAGAATCCAGTGTGGTTACTGCCACAGTTCATTTGGCCTGTTTTAGTACTGGATACTCCCTTCAACCTTTTCACTTTTCTTCCAAGCACATTTCACCCGCCGAAACAAACTCTCCCCACACACCTGAAAAACGTATGGTGCTCCACACACACTTTCCATAAACGCTTCGCAGCTCGGTGGTTCGGCAGCTTAAATCCAATGGTGCTTTCAAACTGCTCAAACTAAAAAGTAAACAAGACAAAGACAGATCTATGTACTGTAGTCAGGCCGGTTTTATAAATCAACTTGAAAAATCACCTTGAGGCCTGCAAAATTTGCATTTTCAGGGTTCTGGGGTGAACGGCGTCGGATGGTTTGGATTTCTCTTCCAGTCACGTCCACGACTTTCTCCTGATCATTACATCAACCAGCTATTAAAAGAGACTTCAGCTAATGTATTCCCAATTTTTCCCCACAGATTCTCATGGAAACTCCAAGAACAGAAGCTGAATAAATTAAGTGCTTGCTTTTTTGTTTTCCTTTGAGCCCTTGAGCCAGTACCTATTTTCTAGGTTACCCTATGTTTCTATAATCCAACTCATTCATTCATTCAGTCCTATTTATTGAGCGCTTACTATGTGCAGAGCATTATACTAAGTGCTTGGGAAAGTACAATACAACAATAAACAGACAGAATTCCTGCCCATAATTAGCTTACAGTCTAAAAGAAGGGGAGACAGACATTAATCAGGATACAGGTTAGGTATCCCAGGCCAGAATTTCCTGGACTGTAGAGTATATCTCCCCAATTACTCTCCCAGAACTTCAAAGCCTTAATGAAGGCACATATCCTGCAAGAGGCCTTCCCTAAGCCCTCCTTTCCTCTTCTCCCACTCCCTTCTGTGTTGCCCGGACTTGCTCCCTTTATTCATCCCCCCTCACAGCCCCACAGCACTTACATACTTATCTGTCACTTATTCATTTATATTAATGTCTGTCTCCCCTGCTCTAGACTGTAAATTCGTTGAGGGCAGGGAATGTGTCTGTCATAGTGGTGTGTTGTACTCTCCCAAGCACTGTGACCTTGTCTCTAGACTGTAAGCTCGTCGTGGGCAGGTAATGTGTCTGTTATATTGTACTCTCCCAAGTGCTAAGTACAGTGTTTTCCACACAGTAAACATTCAATAAATACGAATGAATGAACTGAATGAATACTTCTATTGTATCCTCTCAATAATGATAATAAATAGTAATAATTATGGTGTATGTTAAGTGCTTACTATTCATTCATTCATTCAATCGTATTTATTGAGCGCTTACTGTGTGCAGAGCACTGTACTAAGCGCTTGGGAAGTCCAAGTTGGCAACATATAGAGACGGTCCCTACCCAACAGCAGGCTCACAGTCTAAAAGGGGGACACAGACAACAAAACAGAACATATTAACAAGATAAAATAGATAGAATAAATATGTACAAGTAAAATAAATGGAGTAATAAATCCATGCAAACATATATACATATATACAGGTGCTGTGGGGAGGGGAAGGGCAGGGAGGAGAAGGAGTATGGCACTCCATTCATTCGTTCAATCGTATTTATTGAGCGCTTACTGTGTGCAGAGCACTGGACTAACCGCTACCACTTGGCCTCGGCACTAGTCTATTGGGGGCACTGTAAGCTCCTTGAGGGTAGGAATCACATCTACCACCTACACTATGTGCCAAGCACTGTTCTAAGTGCTGGGGGTAGATACAAGTTAATCAGGTTGTCTCATGTGGGGCTCACAGTTTTAATCCCCATTTTAAAGATGAGGTAACTGAGGCACAGAAAAGTGAAGTGACTTCCCCAAGGTCACACAGCAGACAAGTGGCAGAGCCGGGATTAGAACCCCTGACCTTTCTAACTCTCAGGAACATGCTCTGTCCACTACAGCATGCTGCTTCTCAACTCTCAAGAGTTGAGTACAGTGCTCTGCACACTGTAGTCACCCAATAAATATGATTGATAGGTGTCCTGCCCAGAGGAACTGTGATGCTACTACCTCCAAGCAAAACAGCAACTGGTCTATCCTAGAAGTTCCTAGAGGGCAGGGATTGTGTCTAGCCACTCTGCTGTATCTGTCTGCAACCCAAGACTTCTACCTGCAATTACCACATGATCCCAAGGATCCTAATAATAACTGTGGTTTTCATTAAGAGCTTACTAAGTGCCAGGCACTGTATTAAGCGCTGGGGTGGACATAAGCAAATCGGGTTGGACCCAGTCCCTGTCCCACATGGGGCTCAGTCTTAATCCCTATTTGGCAGATGAGAAAACTGAGGAACAGAAAAGTGAAGTGACTTGCCCAAGGTCACACGGCAGATAGGTGGCAGACTTGGAATCATGGCAAAACTCTTGTAAAATGCTTAATCTGTCTGTTCTTCTTTGTATGCAAAGAGCTCAAGAATGCCATTTTAGAAAGCACTAAATAAAGGTTGAATAATAATGATGATGATGATGATGGTATTTGTTAGCTACTTACTATGTGCAAGCACTGTTCTAAGTGCTGACTGTCTCCATATGTTGCCAACTTGTACTTCCCGAGCGCTTAGTACAGTGCTCTGCACACAGTAAGTGCTCAATAAGTACGATTGATTGATTGATTGATAGAAGATAATCAGGTTGTCCCACATAGGGTTCACAGACTTATTCTCCATTTTACAGATGAGGTTACTGAGTCCTAGAGAAGTGACTTGCCTAAAGTCACACAGCTGACAAGTGGCGAAACCGAGACTAGAATCCATGACCTCTGACTCCCAAGTTCGTGCTCTGTCCACTAAGCCAAGCTGCTTCTCACTAAGCCATGCACAGTAAGCATAGTAAGTGCTCAATTCACTCATTCAATTGTCTTCATTGTGTGCAAAGCACTGTACTAAGCACTCGGGAGAGTACAATACAATAACAGACACACTCCCTGCCCACAATGAGCTCAAAGTCTGGGCAGGGAGGCAGACATGAATACAAATAAATACATTACAGATATGTACCTAAGTGCTGTGGGGCTGGGATGGGGGAAGACCCAAGGGAGCAAGTCTGGGTGACACAGAAAGGAGTGGGAGAAAAGAAAAGGAGGGGCTTAGTCTGGGAAGGCCTTTTGGAGGAGGTGTTCCTTCAATAAGACTTTGAAGAGGGGAAAGGTAATCGTCTCCTGGATTTGAGGAGGGAGGGCATTCCAGCCCAGAGGCAGGACGCGGGCCAGGGGCCAGAGGCAACATAGGTGAGATGGAGGCACAGTGAGAAGGTTAGCATTACAGAAGTGAAGTGTGTGGGCTGGGTTGTAGAAGGAGAGTAGTGAGGATCAATCAATCAATCAATCAATCGTATTTATTGAGCGCTTACTGTGTGCACAGCACTGTACTTAGCGCTTGGGAAGTACAAGTTGGCAACATACAGAGACAGTCCCTACCCAACAGTGGGCTCACAGTCTAGAAGGGGGAGACAGAGAACAAAACCAAAC
This sequence comes from Tachyglossus aculeatus, assembly GCF_015852505.1. Taxonomy (NCBI): domain Eukaryota; kingdom Metazoa; phylum Chordata; class Mammalia; order Monotremata; family Tachyglossidae; genus Tachyglossus; species Tachyglossus aculeatus. The sequence continues at coordinate 14,884,707 of NC_052070.1, forward strand.
ATATTAATAAAATAAATAGAATAGATATGTACAAGCAAAATAAATAAATAAATAGAGTAATAAATATGTACAAAATATGTGAGGAGAGGTTAGAGGTGGTTAACTGCTTTAAAGACAAGGGTGAGGAGTTTCTGTTTGATGAGAAGGTGGATGGGGAACTTCTGGAGTTTTTTTTTTGAGGAGTGGGGTGGCATGGCCTGAATGATTTCGTAGAAAAATGATCCGGACAGCGGAGTGAAGTATGGACTCTTCCCAAGGTCACACAGCAGACAAGTGACAGACCCAGGATTAGAACCCAGGTCCTTCGGACTCCCAGGTGCATACTCTGTCCGCCAGGCCATGCTGCTTCCCATGCACACATAATCTCCCAAGCGCTTAGTACGGTGTCCTGCATATAGTAAGTACTCAATAAATACCATTGATCGACTGATTGATTGGTATTTGTTAAGCACTGTGTGTCAAGAACTGTTTTAAGTACTGAGGGGAAATACAAGACAATCTGGTCAAAGTTATAATTATTGGTATTGTGGCATTTGTGAAGCTCTTACTAAGTTCAAAGCACTATATTAAGCACTGAGGTTGATACGCGAGAAGCAGCGTGGCTTAGTGGAAAGAGCCCGGGCTTGGGAGTCAGAGGACGTGGGTTTTAATCCCTGCTCCGCCACTTGTCTGCTGTGTGACCTTGGGCAAGCCACTTCACTTCTCTATGCCTCAGTTACCTCATCTGTAAAATGGGGATTAAAAGTGTGAGCCCCACATGGGAAAAACTGATTACCTTGTATCTACCCCAGGGCTCAGAACAGTGCTCGGTACATAGTAAGTGCTTAACAAACACCATCATTATTATTATTATTTCAATAAACGAGGATTGGACAAAGTTCCTCAATCACAAGGGGCCATTTAGATAGTTAAGGGTGGAGCTGCCCTCGGCCTCTCCTTTCCTTTTGGTCCTGAGGAGGCACGGAGGGTTGGTGGCCTTGATTCGTTTGTTTTTTCAAATGGTATTTGTTAGGTATTTACTATGTGCAAGGCCCTGTATTAAGCGCTAGGGTAGATACAAGACAATCAGGTTGGACACAGTCCATGTCCCACATGGGTTCACAGTCTTAACCCCCACTTCACCGATGAGGGAACTGAGGCGTAGAGAAGTAGAGTGACTTGCCAAATCCTCAACAACAACTCTCTCCTCGACCCCCTCCAGTCTGGCTTCCGTCCCCTTCATTCCACGGAAACTGCCCTCTCAAAGGTCACCAATGACCTCCTGCTTGCAAAATCCAACGGCTTCTACTCTGTCCTAATCCTCCTCGACCTCTCAGCTGCCTTTGACACTGTGGACCACCCCCTTCTCCTCAACACGCTATCCGACCTTGGCTTCACAGACTCCGTCCTCTCCTGGTTCTCCTCTTATCTCTCCGGTCGTTCTTTCTCAGTCTCTTTTGCAGGCTCCTCCTCCCCCTCCCATCCTCTTACTGTGGGGGTTCCCAGAGGTTCAGTGCTTGGTCCCCTTCTGTTCTCAATCTACACGCACTCCACTGTTGACCTCATTCGCTCCCACGGCTTCAACTATCATCTCTACACTGATGACACCCAGATCTACATCTCTGCCCCTGCTCTCTCCCCCTCCCTCCAGGCTCGCATCTCCTCCTGCCTTCAGGACATCTCCATCTGGATGTCTGCCCGCCACCTAACGCTCAACATGTCGAAGACTGAACTCCTTGTCTTCCCTCCCAAACCTTGTCCTCTCCCTGACTTTCCCATCTCTATTGATGGCACTACCATCCTTCCCGTCTCACAAGCCCGCAACCTTGGTGTCATCCTCGACTCCGCTCTCTCATTCACCCTCACATCCAAGCCGTCACCAAAACCTGCCGGTCTCAGCTCCACAACATTTCCAAGATCCGCCCTTTCCTCTCCATCCATACCGCTACCCTGCTCGTTCAAGCTCTCATCCTATCCCGTCTGGACTACTGCATCAGCCTTCTCTCTGATCTCCCATCCTCGTGTCTCTCTCCACTTCAATCCATACTTCATGATGCTGCCCGGATTATCTTTGTCCAGAAACGCTCTGGGCATATTACTCCCCTCCTCAAAAATCTCCAGTGGCTACCAATCAATCTGTGCATCAGGCAGAAACTCCTCACCCTGGGCTTCAAGGCTGTCCATACCTCGCCCCCTCCTACCTCACCTCCCTTCTCTCCTTCTCCAGCCCACACCGCACCCTCCGCTCCTCCGCCACTAATCTCCTCACCGTACCTCGTTCTCGCCTGTCCCGCCATCTACCCCCGGCCCACGTCATCCCCCGGGCCTGGAATGCCCTCCCTCTGCCCATCCGCCAAGCTAGCTCTCTTCCTCCCTTCAAGGCCCTGCTGAGAGCTCACCTCCTCCAGGAGGCCTTCCCAGACTGAGACCCTTCCTTCCTCTCCCCCTCGTCCCCCTCTCCATCCCCCCATCTTACCTCCTTCCCTTCCCCACAGCACCTGTATATATGTATATATGTTTGTACATATTTATTACTCTATTTATTTATTTATTTATTTATTTTACTTGTACATATCTATCCTATTTATTTTATTTTGTTAGTATGTTTGGTTTTGTTCTCTGTCTCCCCCTTTTAGACTGTGAGCCCACTGTTGGGTAGGGACTGTCTCTATATGTTGCCAATTTGTACTTCCCAAGCGCTTAGTACAGTGCTCTGCACATAGTAAGCGCTCAATAAATACGATTGATTGATTGATTGATTGACTTGCCCAAGGTCACGGAGCAGACATGTGGCGGAGCCGGGATTAGAGGTCATGTGCTCTGACTCCCAGTCTGTGTCTTTCCACTAGGCCACATTGCTTCTCGGCTTAGAATTGCTAAGGAAGGTCCCAGGTGCAGAGGGCCAAGTAAGGGCCATTCCCCGTTTCTAGCCTATAAATAGGCACATGAAGCATCTGTAGCCCTGAGCCTTCCATTTCCCCCCAGGCATTAATTAAAAATAAGCCAGTGATTACCCATCCATCCTGGATCAAGCATTACAAAATGGCAGAAACAAATCTTCTTACTTAAATATCCAGCTTGTATTAAAGTTATGGTTTGCTTTCACTTCTGTCTTTCAGCTTATCCTTCCTTTGTGTCTCAATATTCCCCAGAGGCGGGAGCTCAGGGACAACTGCCCTGAATCATTTTCCACAGAAGATTTGAAGTCCTGAACAACCCGAATCCTTGCTGCTCTCTGACTGGTTCCACAAAGGACTGCCACATGTATTGCTAAAACAAGTTAATCGGGTGAAATCCTTTAAGATGGTCCGATAAACAGTGGCTTAAATTAGCTTCTGATTGAAGGGAATGTGCCTACCAACACTGTTATATTGTGCTCTTCCAAGTGTTTAGTACCGTGCTCCGCTCACAGCACTCAATAAATACGACTGATTGACTGATCAACTACCTTCGGAGTTTAAATTACGAAGTCGCCTAATCTCGAGACCAGGGGCGGTGCCAGGGAAGAAGCAGGAGGGACTTTCTTTGAACCTGGGCTACCTCTCCCCACATTGAAATGAGCGTGGGTGGATGGAGAGATGGTGAGAGGGGGTGGTGTGGAGGGGGAGGGTAGGAGAGAATTTAGAAATACTTAAATTATGCTCTTTCCCCATTAACCATTATTTAGGAAGTATTTTAATAGGAAGCTGCCCTCCTTTTGATTATGTCTTTCATATCTCTCCCATGATATCTTCCTCTAGTTTCCTCCATTAGGGGCACACATGTATGTGATTTTGTGGCACAGGCAAGGAGGATGTGTGGGGATTGCAAGGGATTGAGTGAATATGGAAGCATGTGTCCCAGCAGATAGAGTACAGGCCTGGGAATCAGAAGGCCCTAGGTCCTAATCCCGCCTCTGCCACTTGTCTGATTTTGGGCAGGTCAATTCACTTCACTGGGGCTCAGTTCCCTCATCTATATTTATTTTATTTTGTTAGTGTGTTTGGTTTTGTTCTCTGTCTCCCCCTTTTAGACTGCGAGCCCGCTGTTGGGTAGGGACTGTCTCTATATGTTGCCAACTTGGTCTTCCCAAGCGCTTAGTACAGTGCTCTGCACACAGTAAGCGCTCAATAAATACGATTGATTGATTGATAAAACTGTCAGTCCCACTTGGGACATGGTCTTTGCCCAACCCGATTATCTTGTATCTACCCCAGAGCTTAGTACAGTGCTTCATTCATTCATTCAATTGTATTTATTGAGCGCTTACTGTGTGTAGAGCACTGTACTAAGCGCTTGGGAAGTACAAGCTGGCAACATGTAGAGACGGTCCCTACCCAACCACGGGCTCACAGTCTAGAAGGGGGAGACAGACAACAAAACAAACCGTGTGGTCAGGTGTCAAGTCATCAGAATAAATAGAAGTAAAGCTAGATGCACATCATTGACAAAATAAATAGAATAGTAAATATGTACAAGTAAAACAAATAGAGTAATAAATCTGTACAAACATATATACAGGTGCTGTTGGGAGGGGAAGGAGGTAGGGCGGGGGGATGCTTGATACACAGTAAGTACTAAACAAATACCACATTTATCATTATTATTATTACTATTTTTGTAGGGGCAGGGAGTGTACCAGAGGGCTTCTTCTGGAACTGACTCCCTTCATAAGGTCAAGGGGCAGAGGGCAGAGGCCACCTCAGTCCTTCCTCCAGGGCTGATCAGGGAGCTGGCTTCAGCTTGCATCATATGACTGGCAGGTGTCAATCATGGAGGAAGCGGTGCCATGATGGGTTGTAATCCCTCCCCTTCTTTTAGGGGTTGGGAGTTAATAGTAATAACAACAATAATAATGATAATAATAATCATAGTGGTATTTATTAAGCATTTACTATGTGCCAGGCACTGTATTAAGCGCAGGGGTGGATAAAAGCAAATTGGGTTGGACACAGTCCCTATCGCAAATGGGGCTCACAATCTCAATCCCCATTTTTACAGATGAGGTAACTGAGGCCCAGAGAAGTGAAGTGAGTTGCCCAAGGTCACAAAGCAGACAAGTGAAGGAGCTGGGATTAGAACCCATGACCTTCTGACGTCAAGTCCCGTGCTCTATCCACTATGCTATGAAGGGACTTGCCCAAGGTCACATAGCAAGCAAGTGGGAGCCCAGATACATTGGTCATCCAATGAAATGCCTCTTAGGCAAACTGCACCCCTTTCTGCATACCCCTTTAGAGTGGTCAGTCAGTCAGTCAAGAGCATCTACTAAGTGCTTATTGTGTTCACAGCACTGTACTAAGTTCTTGGGAGAGTACAATATAATAAACAGACAGATGTCCTGCCCACAGCAAGTTTGCAGGCTAGAGGACAAGCTTACTGAGCACTTACTGTGTGCAAAGCACTCACTGTATTAAGCGCTTGGGAGAGTACAATATAACAAAATAACAGACACATTCCCAGCCCTCAGCAAGCTAGATGGCTTTAATCACTATTAAATGTTGTACATATTTACTATTCTCTTGTACATATTTACTAATTTGTTAATGATGTGCAGCTAGCATTATTTCTACTTATTCTGATGATTTGACACCAGTCCACATGTTTTGTTTTGTTGTCTGTCTCCCCCTTCTAGACTGTGAGCCTGTTGGTGGGTAGGGACCAACTCTATATGTTGCCAACTTGTACTTCCCATGGTAAGTACACGGTAAGCACTCAATAAATACGAATGAATGAATGAATGAACTGGGAATTTTTTCACTTTACTCGTTTTTGATTCAGGTCTACTAATCTCCAAGAGGCATAACACTAGAATGAGGGCAGTGAAACAATGAAAACACAGTCATGACTGAATACTGCATCTCATAATCCCCTTTACCACCTTGCTGATCCATGTCGGCCCCGGATTTATTTTAGGAGAGGGATCAAAAAGGAGTATGGACGTAAGGGAGTGGGCTGTTTCTCAGACGTGCAGAATGTGACTATTAAAAGGCTATTTAACTTTCCCAAACACGTATGCCTAGGGTGTTATTCAAAAATGTATTTTCTCACACTATTTGCTGTTCGGCACCAGAAATTCCTACCATTACTATGAATACCCAACTGGGAAATTCAATTTAAAAAAGTAAATGCCACTAAAGCCTCCCTTCTACCACACTGTTATATAGTCTCAGCACCTAGACAAAGTGTAAAAACACAAAACTGAGAAGTCCCTGCCCCTCTTCCCCTAATTCCTCCTAGGCCAGCCTCACTCTGAAGAGAGAAGACCCTGAAAATAATTTCCTCTAGCCCAATCAACTTTATTTATTGAGCACATACTGGGTGCAGAGCACTGTTCCAGGTGCTTGGGAGAGCACAGAACTGGAACAGAATTGGAAATGGTTCAGAGACAAGGAAAGTGTGAACACTGGAGATTAATCTAAGACTTTGGGGAGAGACTGCAGGGGCTTCTTTGGTATCTTCCAAAGGGACTCATGCCACTAGTATTTAATAATAATGATCGTATTTGTTAAGCGCTTACTATGTGCTGTTTTAAGCACTGGGTAGATACAAGGTAATCGGGGTGTCCCACAAAGGGCTCACAGGCTTCCTCCCCATTTTACAGATGAGGTAACTGAGGCCCAGAGAAGTGAAGTGACTTGCCCAAAGTCACACAGCTGACAAGTGGTGGAGTAGGGATTAGGACCCACGACCTCTGACTCCCAAGCCCGGACTCTTTCTGTTAAGCCATGCTTCTTCTCTTAACCATGGCGTAACCAAATACTTGGTCCTAATAGAGGTGACATAACGGTGCTTAATAATAATAATAATAATAATAATGATGGCATTTGTTAAGCGCTTACTATGTGCAAAGCACTGTTCTAAGCGCTGGGGGGGATACAAGGTGATCAGGTTGTCCCATGTGGGGCTCACAGTCTTAATCCCCATTTTACAGATGAGGGAACTGAGGCCTAGAGAAGTTAAGTGACTTGCCCAAAGTCACCCAGCTGACAATTGGCGGAGCCGGGATTTGAACCCATGACCTCTGACTCCAAAGCCCGTGCTCTTTCCACTGAGCCACGCTGCTTAATATATCTTATATGTTATACTTTACTCTTCCAAGCACATACTACAGTGCTCTGCACACAGTAAGCGCTCAACTGATTTCTATGATTTAAAAATCAAGCATTAAAGTGTACAGCGCTAGTGATCTGTATACAGAATAAAGATGACTGAAAAAAATATTTCCTGGTTTCTTTTCATCATAAACAATGATAAACGCTTTTCATTGTGCAAAGTCCACGTCCGATAATGTTGAAAACTCATGTTAAGGAATTCTACTGTGTCATATTTTCAAGGGGGAGTTTTGTGGGTTGGCCTAGGACAAAGATGTTGTGGACCCACACAAATTACCAGTCAATGCAAGTGTCTGAATTTACCTGCTCTCTGAAATGTGAAAATCGAGATCCCCATGTCCAGGGCATTAGCATATTAATCATCTTGATCTACACACTTCAATCATATAGCTCACTTCTCAAATGAAATGAGAATTCCAATTCACTTACCTCTCCCGGTCTGATTTTGATGTAAAAGTTGTTCCTTTTGTATGAAATTTTCAGAACCTTGGGCCAAGCAAACCTATTTATTCGGAGTCGGTCTCGATAGATCAGTAAACCACTGGCACAAACCCCAAGCATGATTTCCACTCCTTCAGAATCCTTCGAAAACAACAACAGAATCAGAATTAGTTGATCTTTTCCAGCACGTCCTTAGAAGCAGCCCGGCCTTGTGGAAAGAGCATGGAAGTCAGAGGACCTGGGTTCTAATCCAAATTCTGCCACTTGCCTGCTGTGGGGACTTGGGCAAACCATTTACCTTTTCGGTGCCACAGTTTCTTCATCTGTAAAATGAGGATTCAATACCTTTTCTTCATTCATTCAACTGCATTTATCTTGGAAGAGATGTGCCCTCAATAAGGCTTTGAAGTGGGGGGAGAGCAATTACCTGTCTGATATGAGGAGGGAGGGCACTGCAGGCCAGAGGTAGAATGTGGGTAAGAGGTTAGTGGCGAGAGAGATGAGCTCAAAGTACAGTGAAAAGATTAGCATTAGATGAACAAAGTGTGTGGGCTGGATTGTAGTAGGAGAGTAGCCAGGTGCAGTAGGAGGGGGCAAGAGAGTGCTTTGAAACCTATGGTAAGGAGTCTTTCTTTGATGCAGAAGTGGACAGGCAACCACTGGAGTTTCTTGAGGAGTGGGGAAACATGGTCTGAACGTTTCTGAAGAAAAATGATTTGGGCAGCAGAGTGGAGCATTGACTGGAGTGGGGAGAGACAGGAGGCAGGGAGGTCGGCAAGGAGGCTGACAGAATAATCAAGGAGAGATTGGATAAGTGCTTGCATTAATGTGATAGCAATTTGGATGGAAAGGAAGGGGTGGATTTTAGCCATGATGTGAAGGTAGAACTGACAGGATTTAATGACGGCCTGGATAGGCGGGTGGAATGAGAGAGGAGAGTCAAGGATAATGCCAAGGTTATGGGCTTGTGAGACAGGAAGGATGGTGGTGCCGTCGGCAGCGATGGGAAAGTGAGCAGGAGGACAGGGTTTGGGTGGGAAGATAAGTTCAGTTTTAGCCACATTGTTTGAGGTGACCAGCGGCAGAGATTGTCTCTCTCTATTGCTGCATTGTACTTTCCAAGAGCTTAGTATAGTGCTCTGCACACAATAAGCACTCAATAAATACAACTGAACGAATCCAAGGAAATCCAAGTAAAGATGTCTTGAAGCAAGACTGCAGAGAGGGCGAGAGATCAGGGCTGGAGGTGTAAACTTGGGTGTCATTGGCATAGAGGTGAATCCATGGGAGCGAATGAGTTCTCCAAGGGAGTGGGTGTAGACGGAGAATAGAAAGGGACCCAGAACTGAACTCTGAGGGAGCCCCAACAGGTTGGGAGGTAGTGGAGGAGCCTGCGAAAGAGACAGAATGAACGGCCAGAGAGATAAGAGGAGATCCAGGAGAGGACAGACAGAATCAGTGAAGCAGTGTCCGTGGTCTCCCTCCTCCAAATGAGAGCACCAAGTGGGACAGAGACTGTGTCCAACAAGATTATCTTTATCTCTAGACTGGAAGCTTGTTGTGGGCCGGGAACCCATCAACCAACTCTGTTGTACTGTACTCTCTCAAATGCTCAGTATTCTGCACACAGTAAGTGCTAAATAAACACCATTGATAGACTGGTTGCAACTGGTACATAGTAAACCCTTAAAAAAAAAACCACTGCAATTACTATTTCTCTCTCTCCCTTCCCCCAGCCCAAAGAGTCATGTAAATTATTTGATTACCTCATGTTTCCAGTAAGACTACAGTGCTAGATATGATAAATGACCCCCCACATGTATTACTCATCACAGAAGTCCTTTTCGCCTGTTCCATATTCCCTGGCTGTTTTTACATTCACTGTACACCATCCACTGAAAACATCTTGTATACACATTCTTAAATATTTATATGAAAAACTTCCTAATGGCCTTTGCAATGCCAACAAAACTGGTGAACTATATAACTGCCCCCACTTTTTTTAAAGGAATGTAAGGTAAGGCAGTATAATTTAATGGAAGGGGCATGGGAGTGGAAGTAAGGAAACTTGGGTTCTAATAACTGTGGTATTTATAGACCAATTAAAAATGTGCCAAACATTGAACTAAGTTCTAAGGAAGGAACAAGGTAAATCAGGTCAAACACAGTCCCTGTACCACATAGAAGCAGCGTGGCTCCGTGAAAAGAGCCCGGGCTTGGGAGTCAGAGGTCATGGGTTCTAATCCCAGCTCTACCACTTGTCAGTTGTGTGACTTTGGGCAAGTCACAACTTCTCTGGGCCTCAGTTACCTCATCTGTAAAACGGAGATTAAGACTGTGAGCCCCACGTGGGACAACCTGATTACCTTGTATCTACCCCAGTGCTTAGAACAGTGCTTGGCACATAGTAAGCGTTTAACAAATACCAACATTATTATCATTATTATTATTATAAGGTTCACAGCTTAAGGGGGAGGAAGAACAGGTACTGAACCCCTATTTTACAGATGAGGAAACAAAACCACAGAGAAGTTAAGTGATTTGCCCAAGGTTACCCTAGCAGGTGAGTGACAGAGCCAAGATTAAATCTCAGGTCCTCTTGGCTTCCAGGCCTGTGCTCTTTCCTCTCTGCTTCTAATCCTAGATCTGTTGCTAATGTGCTGTGTGATGTTAGGCAAGTTCCTTAAACTTTCTGTGTCCCATTCATTCATTCATTCATTCAATTGTATTTATTGAGTGCTGTGTGCAGAGCACTGTACTAAGCGCTTGGGAAGTACAAGTTGACAACATATAGAGACGGTCCCTACCCAAAAGCAGGCTCACAATCTATTCCAGCGCTTAGTACGGTGCCCGGCACATAGTAAGTGCTTAACAGTGCTTCAGCGCTTGGAACAGTGCTTTGCACATAGTAAGCGCTTAACAAATGCCATCATTATTATTATTCATTCAATCGTTCATTAATTCAATCGTATTTATTGAGCGCTTACTGTGTGCAGAGCACTGTACTAAGTGCTTGGGAAGTACAAGTCAGCAACATATAGAGACGGTCCCCATCCAACAATGGGCTCACAGTCTATTATTAACAGATATCATTAAAAAATCCCCAAAACTGCCCTGCTGGAACCGGATCTTTGGTTTGCCTCTGATGAGAGAGTAAAACAGCGTGGCTCAGTGGAAAGAGAGTCCCAGATTCCTGTCCTCTCCTTAGACTGTGACCATTGTGTGGGACAGGGACTGCATCTGACCTGATTAACTTCCACCTACCTCTGTTGGCACAGAATAAGTGCTTAACAAATACCTCAATTATTATTGTTTCACTTGCAAAATAGGGATAATATTCTCCCAAGTGCTTAGTGCAGTGCTCTGCACACAGTAAGAGCTCAATAAATACAACTGATTGATAATCAGACAATCATATTTACTGAGCACTTACTGTGTGCAGAGCCCTGTACTAAGCTCTTCGGAGAGTACAACAGACACATTTTCTGCCCACCGTACCTGCCTAACTTCCTAACACACACATATGTTTGGATAGTAAAATAAGGTAACTGATTTACCAGTGCTTTGAGGAATTAAATTCATTTATTCATTCATTCAATCGTATTTAAATGACACTGGACTGAGAGTCAGGAATCCCGGCTTTACCAGAGGCCCGCTGCATCACTGTGACAAATCACTTGTCCATCCCCCAAGGCCTCATTCTCCCCCTCTGTAAAGTGGGGATAAGACATTTGCCCTCCGGATCTCTTTAACTGGAAACTCGTTGTGGGCAAGGACCGTGTCTATCATCTCTGTTGTGCTGTACTCTCCCAAGCACTTGGTACAGTGCTCTGCACACAGTAAGCGCTCAATACATACCATGGATTGATTACACCGAGTCTGGTGAGTACAACAGACCGTCTGATCTGATTAGTCCTCATATCTCCCCCTCTAAGGCTGTAAGCTCATTATGGGCAGGGAACATGTCTGCTAATTCTGTTGTACTCTCCCAAGCACTTAGTACAGTGCTCTGCACATAGTAAGTGCTCAATAAATGATCAATTTAACCCAGGTCTGGCACACAGTGGCTACCTAATATCATAATTAAGTGCATGGCATTATCATTGTTTTTATATTCCTCAGGAAAGGGCTTTGGCATTTTTGCCCCTTAGATCTCCTTAAGTTCTTACTGATGAGGGGAATTTGAGATGACAATCACTTAATTATGGTATTTATTAAGTGCTTCCTATGGGCCAAAGCACTCTGACAAACTCTTAAGATAGGAGCCTGATACTCAAATCGGACAGAGTCCCTGACCCACATGAGTCAGAAAACAGGAACGGCAAACGTGTTCCAACTTTTTGTCAAACAACCCAACACCATGCATATAATAAACATTATTTTACAAGAATAGGGCATTTCCTGTTCTTATCAATAACAGATGAGTCAGCCAACAGGAATAAGAAAGCTTTGCTCCTCGGACTTCAGCATCAAGAATTTCATGGAGGAGCTGATTACCGTGTTACTGGCTTGCATATTGCCACTTCTTTACGGTATCTGTTAAGTGCTTACTATGTGCTGGGCACTATTCTAAGTGCTGGGCTAGATACAAGCTAATCAGATTGGACACAGTTCTTGCCCCACATGGGATTCACAGTTTTAATTCCCATTTTAAAGGTAGGGTAACTGAGGCACAGAGAAGTCAAGCGACTTGCCCAAGGTTACGCAGCAGGTAAGTTGCAGAACTGTGATTAGAACCCTGGTCTCTCCTCACTCTTGGCTTCAAGGCTGTCCATCACCTCACCCCCTCCTACCTCACCTCCCTTCTCTCCTTCTCCAGCCCAGCTCGCACCCTCCGCTCCTCTGCCGCTAACCTCCTCACCGTGCCTCGTTCTCGCCTGTCCCGCCATCAACCCTCGGCCCACGTCCTCCCCATGGCCTGAAATGCCCTCCCTCTGCCCATCCGCCAAGCTAGCTCTCTTCCTCCCTTCAAAGCCCTACTGAGAGCTCACCTCCTCCAGGAGGCCTTCCCAGACTGAGCCCCCTCCTTCCTCTCCCCCTCCCCATCCCCCCTGCCCTACCTCCTTCCCCTCCCCACAGAACCTGTATATATGTTTGTACAAATCAATTACTCTATTTATTTTACTTGTACATATTTACTATTCTATTTATTTTATTTTGTTAATATATTTTGTTTTGTTGTCTGTCTCCCCCTTCTACACTGTGAGCCCATTGTTGGGTAGGGACCGTCTCTATATATACCAACTTGTACTTCCCAAGCGCTTAGTACAGTGCTCTGCACACAGTAAGCGCTCAATAAATACAATTGAATGAATAAATGAATAGTCATTTTGACTCCCAAGCCCATGATCTATCCACTAGGCTCAGTGGAAGAAGCCCGGGCTTTGGAGTCAGAGGTCATGGGTTCAAATTCCGGCTCTACCAATTGTCAGCTGGGTGACTTTGGGCAAGTCACTTAACTTCTCTGTGCCTCAGTTACCTCATTGTAAAATGGGAATTAAGACTGTGAGCCCCCGTGGGACAACCTGATCACCTTGTTACCTCCCCAGCACTTAGAACAGTGCTTTGCACATAGTAAGCGCTCAATAAATGCCAGCATCATCATCATCATCACTAGACCATGCTGCTTCTCTTCACTTTCCACCATTCACGTTCCTGCTGGGACATGAAGTACAACAAGCAAGAGGCTGGGCAGGTGTGCAGCACATTCATTCATTCAATCGTATTTATTGAGCGCTTATTGTGTGCAGAGCACTGTACTATAAGCACATGGGAAGTCCAATTTGGCAACAGAGACAATCCCTACCCAACAATGGGCTCACAGTCTAGAAGGGGGAGACAGACAACAAAACAAAACAAGTAGACAAATGTCAATAGCATCAAAATAAACAGAATTATAGATATATACACATCATTAATACAATAAATAGAATAATAAATTATATTATAAATATTATAAATAATATTTGTGTATACAAATATACACAAGTGCTGTGGGGCGGGGAGAGGGGTAGAGCAGGGGGAGGGAGTAGGGGCGATTGGGAGGGGAGGAGGAGCAGAGGAAAAAGGGGGCTCAGCCAGGAAGGCCTCCTGGAGGTGGTGTGGTCTTGGTCCATTTGAGCCAGCTCCAGGCAGAACCAGGACAAGAACACAGGACTCCTCATTTCCAGAGTCCTCTCGACTATAAGCTCGTCATGGCCAGGAAGTATGTCTGTTATACTGTACTCTCCCCAGCACTTAGAACAGTGCTCTAAGAACAGTAAGCGTTCAACAGATACGACTACTTGAGCGTGCTCCTCACTTCTAGAAGAGTGCCCCGCATTTCCAGAAGAGTGAGACAATAGCGGAGAAATCTCTGTTAATCACCATCATCAATCGTATTTATTGAGCGCTTACTGTGCGCAGAGCACTGTACTAAGCGCTTGGGAAGTCCAAGTTGGCAACATATAGAGACGGTCCCTACCCAACAGTGGGCTCACAGTCTAAAAGGGGGAGACAGAGAACAAAACCAAACATACTAACAAAATTAAATAAATAGAATAGATATGTAATAAATATGTAATAAATAGAATAGATATGTAAATAAATAGAATAGGTATGTAAAAAAATAGAATAGATATGTAAATAAATAGAATAGATATGTACGTGCTACGTGCCTCAACAGAAAGCCACCTGCATAAATTAATTCCAGCATTTGTTAATTCCAGTATTTGCATAAATTAATTCCAGTATTTGTCCAGCATTTACTATGTGCCAGGCACTGTACTAAAAGCTGGGGTAGATACAAGCTAATCAGGTTGGATGCAGTTCCTGTCCCACACGGGGCTCACAGTCTTAATCCCCATCTTACAGATGAGGTAACTGAGACCCAGAGACTTGGGCAAGTGACTTGCCCAAAGTCACCCAGCTGACAAGTCATCATCATCATCATCATCATCGTATTTACTGAGCGCTTACTGTGTGCAGAGCACTGTACTAAGCGCTTGGGAAGTACAAACTGGCAACATATAGAGACAGTCCCTGCCCAACAGTGGGCTCACAGTCTAAAAAGTGGCAGAGCTAGAATTAGAACCCAGGTCCTTTTGACACCCAGACCTGGGCTCTAACCACTAGGCCACTAAGGAGGAGTAAACGTTTCCACTTCCTCGCTAGCTGAGGATGGAGAAAAGCAGAGGGAAATGGTAGCAGAAGCCAGTACTTTGGCTTCTACCATCTGTGTACATATCAGACTGTAAGCTCGTTATGGACAGGGAACGTTTCTGCTAATTCTCTTGTACTCTCCTCTCCCAACTGCTTAGTACAGTGCTGTGCATACAGTAAGTGCTCAATAAATACTATTGATTGTACTGAGGAAAATACCACCTGAAGCAGGATATGAAGTTCCAAGAGAAAAAAAAACAATTTTAGGAATTAATATCAGTTTCTTCCGGTTTTCACTGGGAATGCTTATTGAAAACGCTTCTCAAATGCCGTTATAAAGATGGAATTTGCAAGTGTTCTTTCCCCACACATTGCCACAGTTCAAATATATTTATTAGGAAGCCAAAATTTTGTAAGAACTTGCCCTTTCATTTAAATCTGCAGACCACAAATGTGCTGAGGATTCCACTGAATGAATTTTAAATATGCAACAACACAAGGAAGACTCTCAATGTTCTCAACCTTTAAATGGATTTGTAGAGAATTCTCAAACAAAAAAATTCTACAAATTCAGTCATAATGGCATTTATATGACCTCTCTTCCTTTGTCTTTTAGACTGTGAGCCTACTGTTGGGTAGGGACTGTCTCTATATGTTGCCAACTTGTACTTCCCAAGCGCTTAGTACAGTGCTCTGCACACAGTAAGTGCTCAATAAATGATTGATTGATTGATTGATTGTATGAATTTAGAAAGTCGGCAGGTAGAAAGTGATTATGCGTAGATGGAAAAATCTTATTTCCAATACAACCTTGAAAATTTCCCCAATTCAAGACATACTGATTTACTATATTTGCTTGCATAAATACCTCCATTACCTAATTGCCCCATCCTGATTTTTGAGGGAATCGGTACTTTTTGTAAGCAGCGCTAGCCCTTGCATTTGAATTTGCACCTGTTGGTCACCCCTCCTTCAGGCTCATAGTCGTAATTTATTTACATTAATGTCTATCTCCCCCTCTAAACTGTAGCTTGCTGAGGGCAGGGAACGTGACTACCAACTCCGTAATATTGCACTCACCCAAGAGTTTAGCATAATGCTTTGCACACAGTACGTGCCCAATAAATATGACTTATTGACTGATAATTGATAGCCATTGGTGAGGGGATATTAATTCACTAAGGCTACTCAGGGGCCAGGGTGTAGGAGGGACAACAGGGAGAGAATTCACACAACACAACAGGGGTGTAGAGTTGATTCACTGACTGGCTCCTGTATGCACAAGTTGGGAGAAGGCAATAAGAAGTGTTCTTACTTTTCTCTTCCTTCTCTACCGTTTTTTCTTCTCCTTTATTTCCCCCAATTTATTGCTACGCTTAATTCTGAAGGACATTTCGGCTAGTATTCCCAAGCACACAATAGGAAAAAAAAATACTGGAAAAGAAGGGAAACCTCTGTAGTGCTGATTCTATTAGTGGCCAAACATCTTTTGTACTTTCAAAGAGCAAGAAAAAACACCGCAGGTTCTGGTCAAAGATGACATATGAAATTACCTGTTTTTTTTGTGATAATTCACATTAAAAAATGCCCTTCACTTCATAATACTAATTATCCTGATGGTACTTAAATGCTTACTTTGTGTCAAGAACTTTTCTAGGCATTGGGGTAAATACAAGTTCATCATGTTGGACACAGTCCCTGTCTCAAATGGAGCTTACAATCTAAGTAGGAGTGAAGACAGGTATTGAATCCCCATTTTACAGATGAGGAAACTGAGGCACAGGGAAGTTAACTGTCTTGCCCAGGGTTACACAGCAGGCACTTAACAGATTTGGACTGGACCCCAGGTCCTCTGATCCCCAGACCTATGATCTTTCCACTAGGCCATGCTGCTTCATGATATCATTAATTCAAAATTGCAACAAAATTTTTTTTTAAAAAATCCCGTGAATCTTGAGAATGTATGGGGATTCAAATGTACACCTGATGTTCTGTTTGACATAACTCTGTTTCCTTTGGCTAAAATCAGTTCTAATTTCTTTTTCCCCTAGACAGAAAATTAGAGGATTTTTGAAAAACATGTAATTCCCTACAGAACCATCACTAAGAGCATCTATATAGATGACTAATTAATTGTTCTTCCTCCTTCTTAGACTGTGAGCCCTATCTGGGACAGGGACTGTGTCTGACCTCATTATATTAGTAATAGCAATTTTAGCATTTGTTAAGCACTTCTTATGTGTCAAACACTGGGGCAGATTTGTAATCGGGTCACACACACTCCCAGTTCCACAAAGGCTTCCCGGTCTAAAAGGGAGAGCGATCAGGTAGTTGCTTCCTATTTTACAAATGGGGCCAGGTCACCCCGCAAGCAAGTCGCAGAGCTGTGATTAGAACCCAAGCTCTCTGACTCCCAAGCACTAGGCCATGGTGCTGCCCTAACCCAATGCTTACTACCGTGTTTCGCATATAGTAAGTGCCTAACAAATTCATTCATTCATTCAGTAGTATTTATTGAGCACCTACTGTGTGCACAGCACTGTACTAAGCACTTGGGAAGTACAGGTTGGCAACATATAGAGACGGTCCCTACCCAACAGTGGGCTCACAGTCTAGAAGGGGGAGAGAGAGAACAAAACAAAACATATTAACAAAATAGAATAAATATGTACAAATAAAATAAATAAACAGGGTAATAAATACGTACAAACATATATACATATATACAGGTGCTGTGGGGAGGGGAAGGAGGTAAGGCAGGGGGGACTGTTATTTCACCTGACTCTTAGGTTTGAAGTTTATTTCAACATAGGTACAACTCACATCTCGACTCTTGGTATGGTCGCAGTCAAACTGGTTTTGACAGCCAGCCATCAAATCACATTACATTAAAATATATTTTAAAACCCTCTTTGCAGTAGGCTTCTCAATGTCTGTACTGTTCCCCTTAACTCTCATAATTATCCTCAATCTACCAAGCACAGCCAATTCAATCACATTTCCATCCTGATGAATATATAATATCCTACATCTCAGAGTCCCGAGACCATATTAAGTGTCCGTTCTGGCTTAGAATCTCAAGAAGCTAAATTGGCTCAAACTGAAATGGATGTATTTGTAAAGAACAGGCAAAAGATTACTGTTCTGCAATTTTTTTTTTCAAAATAATCTCATTTTCCTTTGTCAGGGAAAAAGGAATTTCACAAATTCCATATTGAATTCCCTCAGCCCCATAGCACTCATTTACACATCTGTAATTTAATTATTGATATTAATGTCTGTATTCCCTTCTAGTCTGTGAGCTTGTGGGCAGGGAATGTTCTAACAACTCTGTTATATTGTACTCTCCCAAGTGCTTAGTACAGTGCTCTGCACACAGTAAGCACCCAATGAATAAGACTGAGTAACCCTGATGAATAGTTTCACTAAACAAATGATGGTATATTTTATTAAGCATTAACTATGTACCTTTCATTCATTCATTCATTCAATCAATCACACCAAGCACTGTGTTCTCTGTGTGTGTGTGTGTGTGTGTGTGTGAGAGAGAGAGAGAGAGGGAGAGAGAGAGAAAAAGAGAGAGAGTCTGTTCAAAAACTGCACACCTTGGCATGATGCAGGTCTACTCCATACATGGACAACTTTTTGGCGTTTTCCAAGAAATGCATCTCTGCTTCAGCTGGGGTCATTCCCCTGGGGGAAGAAAAAAGAAATAATTACAACTTGGCCTCATCTTTTCAGAGAATTAGCTAAAAGCTAAATAGAAAATTAACACTAGGGATCGTGTCTACCTACTTTTATTGTACTCTCCTAAGCGCTTAGCACAGTGCTCCACACAAGGTAAGCCCTCAATAAATATTGGTTGATTAACTATTATGGATGGACATTCTGTAACCCTCTAAACAAAATCATCCTCCATGGTATCAGGAGCCTCCCAGATGATGATGATGATGATGATGATAATAATAATAATAATGTATTTGACAATAATAATAATAATAATAATAATAATAATAATAATAATAATAATAATGTATTTGTTAAGTGCTTACTACGGGCCAGGAACTACACTAAGCACTGAACTGGACACAAGCAAATCGGGTTGGACATGGTCCCAGTCCTGCATGGGGCTCCCAGTCTTAATTCCCATTTTCCAGATGAGGTAACCGGCCCAGATAAGTGACGTGATTTGCCCAAGGCCACAAAGCAGAGAAGTGGTGGAGCCAAGATCTGAATGCATAATCTTCTGAACCCCAGGCCCGTGCTCTATCCACTAGGCAATGCCCTTGCACTAAAGCCAGCACAGGAGGTTCTTAGGAAGCAATACCGAAATCCCAACACTGATTCTAAAGTGGGAAAAGCGGTTCTGGCTTCTCACCTGTGGCTCTTGTGCAACTCAATGACTTTATCTTCCAGTTCTTTTGTTTGATTTGGTGCAAAACGGAATTCGCTGATATAATCGCTTCCACATTCATCTGGATCGTAGTCTCCAAGTTCAGACTGAACAGTGTATGAGCCCAGGAGTGCAAGGGTAACGAAAGAGCATGGCAGTCTTCCTGAAACGATGTCATCTCGCAACTGCAAGCAGAGGTAGTACCTGCCAAAGACAAAGTCCAATGCTTCAGATGGAAGAGGATTTCCCGTATCTCTAAAAAAAGGCAAATATGTTTTCCTATTAAGTTCACTAAAATACATATGGAAACCCTAAACCACATTTCCTGTCTATAACAAGTTTACACTCCGACTGGGGAAACCAACATAAAAATATCCACAAGTGCTCAAAATAAATAAAAATGCGTGCCAAGGACAAACTGAGTGCTAAAATGAATTTATTTATATTAAATTCATGTGTTAGAATGGCTACATAGTTTTTAATATATACACACACATTTATATATATATATATATATATTTCTGGCTCTTAAGCCTCTGAATCAATCAAACATACTTATTGAGCGCTTACTGTGTGCAGAGCACTGTACTAAGTGCTTGGGAAGTACAAGTTGGCAACATACAGAGATGGTCCCTACCCAACAGTGGGCAGATCATAATGGTCTGCAGTTTTCTGGGAAGGAAATAATACAAAACCAAGTGTGGCAAGGGAAATGCTATATTTTTCCTTTACTGCTCCAATCATAAGCATGCTTTCTAGCTGTCAAATGCTAAGTTTGATTAGGATGTAAATAAGAGCCAACAACAGAAAAACTGAATCCATAGCCGTGGCTGCTAGACAACATAAACATCTGATTTGTTCCAAGGAGAGAGAAGTCTATCCAACTCCGAGAGTATGTTAGGTGGTCCTCAGGCTCCCAAATGAGCATCAGTACATGCCTTCTCTGCCGCTTGCTCATGGAAATCCCAGTCGACATCTGGGATTCGGCTGGGAAAATCTTCAAGCGATGAGTAATTCTTTATCTTAGGTTTAGTTGAATCGTTTGCAGATGCCATTAATTTGTCAAAGGAAAGTCTACTTCATGCATGCAAGATCATTTCCTTGCAGAAAATATATGTGAGGAGTAGCTTTTTTAATGGTATTATAAGCACTTACGATGTGTCAGGCACTCTACTTAGTTTTGGGATGGATTAAAAACTAATCAGGTTGGACACAGTCCGTGTCCCACATGGGACTCGCAGTTTTAATCTTCATTTTCCAGATGAGGTAGCTGAAGCCAAGAAGTAGAACTGACTTGCCCAAGGTCACAGAGCAGGACCTGGGGATTAGAACCCAGGTCCTTCTGACTCCCACACTCATGCTCTATCTACTAGGCCACGCTGCCTTTTTTCCTCCGAATCCTCTGTTCTTACCTGCAGAATTGATTTTTCACCTACCTGGTGATATCTTCGGATAGTTGGGCAGGGTCTGGCGGGTAGAACTTCACATTGAAGGAAAACTGCCAAGCACCACCTGTGGGAGAACAGAAACTCAAAGAAATTCTCTCGGTTTATCACGTCACTAGAATCTTGGAAGACCAGAACCGGAAAGCAATAGAATACAGTCTTCTTGCTTTATTCAGTTTCCAATGCCAATGTAGGGGTGGGCGTCATTGTTTAAATTCAAAGGTAATTCCACAATTGCACCTCAGCTGATACTTAATTCCCTGCCAAACTTCAAGCAGAAAAGTCAACTGGTTTCAGTGTCACCTCCTTTCCCTTCCTTGGCCTATCCCTTAGGGGAGATGCTAGTGCAGTAGTAGGGGCAATAGTATTTATCAAACACTTACTATGTGCAGAGCACTGTAGTACACACTGGGAAAGAATACACAAGCACTACACACTAGCAAGGTCCCCAACCCTTGTGGAGCTGAAAATCTCAACAATGTGCAATGAAGTGGCTAAACAGGGCAGAAGATCACTTAGATAATCAATGTTATTAGGTGCTTGTGATTCTGATCAGTAACTCTCAACAGTCTGAATTTATCTCTTTATCTCTTCTGAACATTTAACTCCATTCTCAGGCCCTCTGTTCGTCCCCCTCCTCCATCCCTCACCCCCAACGATCTGGCAGATTAACTCCATCAGGTCTGAGCTCCCCAAAGTCACTCCTCCCCCTTCTCCAACCCACCTGCTCTCAACCCTCTCTGCTACTCTCCCATCCTTCCCAGGAGTATTTTCAGATGAGATCTCCTCCCTCCTCTCAAGTGCAATCTGGCTTCCGTCCCCTACACTCCACCAACACTGCCCTCTCAAAGGTCACCAATGACCTCCTGCTTGCCAAATCCAACGGCTCCCACTCTATCCTAATCCTCCTCGACCTCTCAGCTGCCTTTGACACTGTGGACCACCCCCTTCTCCTCAACACACTAGCCAACCTTGACTTCACAAACTCCGTTCTCTCCTGGTGTGCCTCTTATCTCTCTGGCCAGTCATTCTCATTCTCCTTTGCGGGCTCCTCCTCCCCCTCCCATCCCCTTACTGTAGGGGTTCCTCAAGGGTCAGTTCTTGGTCCCCTTCTATTCTCTACCTACACTCACTCCCTTGGTGAACTCATTTGCTCCCACGGCTTCAACTATCATCTCTACGCTGATGACACCCAAATCTACATCTCTGCCCCTGCTCTCTCTCCCTCCCTTCAGGCTCGTGTCTCCTCCTGCCTTCAGGACATCTCCACCTGGATGTCTGCCCACCATCTAAAACTCAATATGTCCAAGACTGAACTCCTTATCTTCCCTAACCCTGCTCTCTCCCTGACTTTCCTGTCACTGTAGACAGCACTACCATCCTTCCCACTTCACAGGTCCGCAACCTTGGTGTCATCCTCGACTCTGCTCTCTCATTCACCCCTCACATCCAATCTGTCACAAAAGCCTGCCGGTCTCACCTCCATAACATCGCCAAGATCCACCCTTTCCTCTTCATCCAAACCGCTACCTTGCTGGTTCAATCTCTCATCCTATCCCGACTGGTTTACTGCATCAGCCTCTTCTCTTATCTCCCATCCTCCTGCCTCTCCCCACTTCAGTCTATACATCATGCTACTGCCCGGATCATCTTTGTGCAGAAACGCTCTGGGCATGTTACTTCCCTCCTCAAAAATCTCCAGTGGTTGCCTGTCAACCTATGCATCAAGCAAAGACTCCTCACCCTTGGATTCAATGCTCCCCATCACCTCGCCCCCTCCTACCTCACCTCCCTTCTCTCCCTCTACAGCCCAGCCCGCACCCTCCATTCCTCAGCCACTAACCTCCTCACTGTGCCTCGTTCTCGCCTGTCCCGCTGTTGACCCCCGGCCCACATCCTCCCCCTGGCCTGGGATGCCCTCCCTCCACACATCTGCCAAGCTAGCTCCCTTCCTCCCTTCAAAGCCCTAGTGAGATCTCACCTCCTCCAAGAGGCCTTCCCAGACTGAGCCCCCTTTTTCCTCTCCTCCTCTCCATCCCCCCAGCCCTACCTCCTTCCCTTCCCCACAGCACCTGTATATATGTTTGTACAGATTTATTACTCTATTTGGTTTACTTGTACATATTTACTATTCTATTTATTTTGTTAATGATGTCCATTTTGCTTTAATTCTATTTGTTCTGACATCTTGACACCTGTCCACTTGTTTTGTTTTGTTGTCTGTCTTCCTCTTCTAGACTATGAGCCCGTTGTTGGGTAGGGACCGTCTCTATGTTGCCAACTTGTACTTCCCAAGCGCTTAGTACAGTGCTCTGCACACAGTAAGCGCTCAATAAATACGATTGAATGAATTAATAAATACTACTGAATGAATGAATGAATCTAACTCCCCCAATCCTAGTTTCCCCCAAGTTCTGGGGAACCCCTGACTTGACTGAATAACCTCCTCTGGCCCACAGTCTCTCCTGAACCTGGACTTCCCAATGCCATTTGGTAATGGAGCCTGATGATTGTTCTGAGATCCCTGGCTCTAATCCTAAATCTGCCAGTGGATCTGTATTGTGATCTTGGACAAGCCACTTAAACTCCCTGTGCCTCCCCCTTCCGTCACTTGTAAAATGGGGAGAAGATACCTGTTCTCCTACCCTCAGATTGTAAACCCTCTTATGGGGCAGGGATTGATTTTGCTAAATATGCCCCATTATGCAGTGGTGAAGGAGTAAACGCGTAATAAAAACCATAAATATTATCTTCTGACAGCTCATCCAGCTGGAACCTTTCCTCCTGCATCTTATTTTGTGGGCTGGGGTCACCCTTCTCCATTTCCCATTCTTTCTTTTGATGTCTGAAATAGTTTTAATGACCTGCATTTGGGAAGCAGCATGGCATAATGGACAGAGCAGGGGCCTGGGTTCTAATCCCGGCTCTGCCACATGTCTGCTGTGTGACCTTGGACAAGTCATTTAACTTCTCTGTACCTCGGTTACCTCATCTATAAAAACTGGGGATTAAGAGTTGGAGCCCAATGTGGGACAGGGACGGTGTCCAACCTGATTAACTTGTACTACCGCAGCTCTCAGAACAGTGCCTGAGACATAGTAACTGCTTAACAAGTATCATTATTATTATTATTACCTGCACCTTTTGAATGGGTAGCAATGTGTCCACAGGATATGGACAGGTTAATATGGTTTCTAGGTGTCCAGTAAGTCATGAAGTCAAAAGACTCATGGAATTGTTTTTTGTTTTAAATTTTAAAATAAGTTTAAAAGCAGCGTGGCTCA
This sequence comes from Tachyglossus aculeatus, assembly GCF_015852505.1. Lineage (NCBI taxonomy): Eukaryota > Metazoa > Chordata > Mammalia > Monotremata > Tachyglossidae > Tachyglossus > Tachyglossus aculeatus. The sequence continues at coordinate 14,908,483 of NC_052070.1, forward strand.
GTGGAAAGATTCCGGGTTTTGGAGTCAGAGGTCATGGGTTCAAATCCCAGCTCTGCCACTTGTCAGCTGTGTGACGTTGGGTAAGTCACTTCACTTCTCTGGGCCTCAGTTACCTCAACTGTAAAATGAGGATGAAGACTGTGAGCCCCCCGTGGGACAACCTGATCACCTTGTAACCGCCCCAGTGCTTAGAACGGTGCTTTGCACATAGTAAGCACTTAATAAATGCCATTATTATTATTATTATTATTATTAAGAGCAAAACTTCAATAGTGATTTTATTTATGATAGTCCTAATAGGGCTTCATTTTTAAATCAAGGAGGAACTGGAAAGTTATATTTAACACAGAAGAAGTGGTGATTTAAAAGGAAAATTCAGGCAAATGAGGTCTCAAACCAGATTTTAACAAGTATGCTAAAGGTCAAATGTGTTTCATTAGTAAAAGCCTCTAGTAGAAGTAATCAACTCCAAAAATACTTACAGAATGGCTTACATAACCCTACCCTGGAAATAATAGTAATAATAATAATAATAATGGCATTTGTTAAGCGCTTACTATGTGCAAAGCACTGTTCTAAGCACCGGGGAGGGGAAACAAGGTAATGGGGTTGTCCCATGTGGGGCTCACAGTCTTCATCCCCATTTTACAGATGAGGTAACTGAGGCTCAGAGAAGTTAAGTGACTTACCCAAGGTCACACAGCAGACATGTGGCGGAGCCAGGATTCGAACCTATGATCTCTGACTCCAAAGCCCGAGCTCTTTCCACTGAGCCACGCTGCTTCTCCAAGCTTCACCCTTTAAAAATCTTTACCTCCTCCTCCTCCTTAATTGTGTTTTGAACATTTCTGCGTCTGGCAGGTTTACTAGGAAATCTGAGATGGAGAAATTTGATTCTCCTACCTCTACTGGGGTCAGATTCAGGCTTTGTCAGCCAGTGGAGGATGAGGATAGAGATAGGGGTTGGGAAGGCGAAACTGTAATGGGGAAGTGGAGGACTTGCAGTTCTCTGCCTGATGTCACTTTTTTAGTCTGACAACAGCCTCCACAGAGGTGAGCAGAGGCAGGGGGAGGGCTTTCCTCTGGGTAGCCAAGGGGGCTTCAGGAGCTCTTCTTGCCGATGATTACAAAGGTCCTGTGCACAAAACTAAACATCATCTCACGGTTGGTACACTTCACATCCCTGTCTTGGCAGTGATAATTAATTCTGAGCTAGAACGCAGGTTTACTGCCTGCCCCGCTTTTCTAAGACAACGCTGTATAATTTAACAATATCCTGTTGAAGTTTCAGTTGAGGAAAACACGATGGGCTACATTAGACTGTAAACACCAGGAGAGTAAGCATTCGGTTTTATATTTCCTTTGGTCTGCCCAACACACGCTACAATGCTCCACATACAGCCGGCACTCAATAATATGGCTAACGATAGTGATGACGAGATATAATCACCCTCTTTTCATATATTACTGTGGGAGGGCAAAAGTTCAGATTAGTGCCGTTGGTCATACTATGGGCAGGGACTGTGTCTACCAGATGTAGCGTGGCTCAGTGGAAAGAGCACGGGCTTTGGAGTCAGAGGTCATGGGTTCAAATCCCGGCTCCGCCGTCAGCTGTGTGACTTTGGGCAAGTCACTTAACTTCTCTGGGCCTCAGTTACCTCATCTGGAAAATGGGGATTAAAACTGTGAGCCCCTCGTGGGACAACCTGATCACCTTGTAACCTCCCCAGCGCTAAGAACAGTGCTTTGCACATAGTAAGTGCTTAACAAATACCATCATTATTACTATTATTATTACCAACTCTATTGTATTTTACTCTCCCAAGCACTTAGTACAGTGCTCTGCCCATAGAAAGCACTCAAAAAATCCCACTGACTGACTGATTTTAATTCTCTGATCCACTAGCAATCACCAGCCGCTTTTTGAATGAAGCAGGATTGGCCTTGAGTTTTGCCTGATGGGCAGGAAGGGATTTGGTGAGTGGAACAGAGAAGGCTGACCAGAGGAAATAGAGTTGGAAGAAGTTCAGAGAGGAAGCTAATGAGTACATGTTTTCTGCCTTTCTAGATATCTCCCCACCAAATGTCAAAACTGTGCAAACTGTAGGTAATTTCACTGGACGCAAAGGTAGCCCTCAACTTTCCATTTAGTTTCAAGTTCCTCCTGGATTCCTTGATGACATGCCACAAACCACCACTTAATTTGCTAAGCAAATCAGTGATACACAATCTGCATAATCTCCATAATGAAACCAGTACTTCCAGCTCTGTCTCTTTGGCTCTTTCTTCTCTGATGTTGGGGGAGGCAGGAGAAGGATTAATAAGGGATAAGAAAAATTCAATCTAATCGATGGGCTCAGAGAAAACTACACCATTCACATTCATAAGCAGTGTTTCCAGCAACCACATTCAGGCTTATCATGTATTCCTCATATTTTCAAAGTACTTTACAGTCGTTAAGCAGATGACTAAGCACTGTTACAATAATTATGTGAGTCCATGGAACTTGATGCTCGCATTATGTTATGATATTTCTACAGCATGTTTTCTCAAGATTCCGGAGAAATTCTCTGAGAAAACTATCATCTTAAACTTTCACTAGAACTCTCTGAACCCCCAAAATAAAAGTGCTTTCCCCTTTTAATTACAACTGTGAAACCATCCCTGGCACTACTGCTGTAGTTAGCTGCTAGATAAGCAACACAGAAAAGCAATTTGAGAGGCATGTTGGGGGTGGGGGTGGGGAGAGAGAGGTTTGATTACATAAGCAATTAGCAAAGACTGACATCAAGGGTTATCTAATCTCTCTCTCTCTCACATTAAACATTAAGAAGGACAAAGAGCTGTAACAGATCTCTTGAGGTTCCTCACAGCTTTCTGACTTGAGAAGACCAAGGTATCAAAAAGAACCTTTATTTTTAGTGCTGTGCAAATTCAACATCTGATGTAGCCAAAGTTAATTTCCCATTTGTTGTCTTTATATTTTTAGATCCTAAAACTTCATGACCCACATCTAGGCTGGGCTCCTACAAAATGTGAGTAACGAGGCTCTTACAGAACAGTACCGACCAGTTTGAACTTACTATCATTAAATGATATTCACAAAACTCTTGGGTCCCTTCAGCTCAAGGCACTGTCCTGCAAATCTCTATGGGTTTTCAGTGGCTTCAGTTGATCGGTGATTGGGAGAAAAGCCACAAGAGCCCACCACATTTTCTGATGCTGCCAGCAGTGATTTCAGAGGAATAAAAGCTCAAGGTGGGTTTCTAGCAGGTCTGAAAGGTTCGGCTTTAAGCTCCTTAGACCCCCTTTGGGTAACACAGCACATTCTGGACTTGGTATTTTCTAGTTCGACACCAACTAAACTCCTTGCCTTTTCCTAATAGTGCTTCATGGCTGCTGTAAAAGTCAAATAAGCCAACAGAACTTACTTCGGATCTGTTTTTTGACTTCCTTAGCAGGGTCCAGCCAATTCTAAAAGGAAACAGATTTGGGATGTGAGTCAATATGCAATACAAAAGATTCTAAGTAATGACTGGATACAGGCATCAAGAAAACCCATTTTGTGAACCCGGCTGAGAAGGAACCACTCACTGCTAATCCAATCCCACCGGCCACTACACTGTCTCACATTCTGGCCTAATCAGGAAAAGATGACCTACTTTGGCAAAAACTCTCATTTGGATACAAATAATTTTTCCAACCTAGAACCTTAAGAAGTTCACTCTAGCACAGAGGAAAAAAAAAGGCAAGTTGTTCAGAGGTTTTTGAAGTTATACTTTCAAGAAGTTACACAAGACCTAAAACAGACAGACTTGCTCATCATTCCTCTGTTCCCACACATTAATCATTTTGGTGATTTAAGTTCTCAGAGGAGCTGAATAAATATGCATTTTAAGCAGCCCGTGAATTAATATTTGCATAACCCTTTCAGCTTTGCTTCTAAGGATTTTCAAGTACTTCTATGAAGTAAGGAAGAGAGAAGGTGCCTTTCAGAGGTAGAGTAGGCTAATCATCATCTACTGAATGACTGAGCAAAAAAGGTCTTTGGACATGTTTCTGTCTCTTGCCAACATAGGAACATAAACTTCCCTACCCTTTCTTAGTGAATACATGAGGAGTAAGAATTCTGTGGCTTTAATGCTTCAATTACTTAAATGTAAGATGACTTTTGAATCCTTTCCTTCACACTGCTCCCAGCTAAATGCCAGAGACCCCAGCCAGAATGAGGCTAATAGATCACGCTCTTTAGCCTTGTTATTGCTGGATATAGTTGATACTGCTGGACCCATTATATCAGTGAATCTGTCTGGTCAGCAATCTCCCTTTCAACTCTGCATTGAATTAAGGATAAAGAATCAACCCTGACAGTGAATCACTCTGTCAGTTTGTGTCACAACCTCAGCACTAACATATAATTGTTACCATCCAAGAAATAACGCATTTCACTGTCAGTGATTTCTAGTTAATTTGAATCAATCACCTTAGCAAGATACCAGTGATAGAAAAAGGTTTTCCGGAGTCTTAAAAATTCCAGGGCAAAAACAGGAGACCTGTGTTACTGTTCTGAGAAAACGCAAGGTTACCTATGAAGAGGTTGTTAAGAACAGGTGGCCCATCTACCCTCCAAAGTCGAAACAAAATTCACCTTTTGGTTTTCAGCATCTCGGTATGTTAGTCCAAAGTAGTCTTTTTCTAACAGGTTCAGATGTTCACACACTTTGTCAAACAGAATTTGGCCTCTGGAGCGTTTCTATGGAAAAAAACAGAAGCCGGTTTTCATCTTAACTATCACAAGAGGGAGAAGAGTGCTACTTAAACTAATTAATGCAGAAGATCAGAAACGTTTAAGAGTAAAATTCCTCATCTCACTTTCTTCCAAATTCACCCTTATGCAATAACAAACCAACAAGATTCACAATGCTGAACAAAAATGAACATCTGCAATCTCTTGTTCCTCATGGATAAATGGATTTAATAAATCATGAACTGGAGTTCCATCACTGATTATAACCCAGGACCCCTTACCAAAATTACAATCCATTAGCAAGTCTGGGATCTAGCAAATAAAAACATTTATAACCATTTACACAAGCTTAGCCACATTCCCTGGGGGAAAAAATGGTCACCATTCTTATTAGTAATGGATTTTCTATTATGTATGTAACCATTTGGTATGTGCCAAGCCCTGCACTAACTGGATCTAACATGGTCCCTATCCCACATAGGACTATCATTCAATGCAGGAGAGAGAGCAGGTATTTTATTTCCATTTTACAAATGAGGGAACTGAGACACTGAGAAGTTAAGAGTTTTGCCCACAGTAAGGAATGGAGCAGGGATTAAAATACTGACTTTCTTACTCCCAAACCCATGCTCTTTCCACTACAGCCACCCTACCTACAATGCCATGTTAGACTATTTGGAAAAACCTTCATCAATTGTATTTATTGAGCCCAAGAATCAGTGTGGTCTAGTAAACAAACCATGAGTTTGGGAATCTGAAGGACCTGGGTTGCAATCCCATGTCCTCCACTTGTCTCCTGTGTGACCTTGGACAATTCACTTCAATTCTCTGGGCCTCAGTTCCCTCATCTATAAAATGGAGATTAAGTGTGAGCCCTATATGGGACAGGAACTGTTTCCAAACTGATAATCGTGTATCTAACCCCAGGGCTTAGTTTGGTCCAAAGACATAAATTGTCGACTACCTTGTAAGTAGAAGTACAAGAGAATACAAATGATGAAAAAGCACGTTATGCAGTTAAATAACCAACAAAAGATTAGCCAGACATAAATGAAGTCTGTGTAAAGACCTTGATCTTATTCCCTGATAGTAAATTCTCTAAGGGCAGTAATTGAGCCTGCTGACTCTACTGTACTCTCCTAAACACATTTATTTATTTATTTATCTGTACTAATGTCTGCCTCCCCAACTATTCATTCATTCATTCAATCTTATTTATTGAGCACTTAATGTGTGCAGAGCACTGTACTAAGTGCTTGGAAAGTACAATTCAGCAACCAAGAGAGACAATCCCTGCCCACAACGGGCTCACAGTCTAGAAGCGGGGAGACAGACATCAAAACAAGTAAACAGGCATACTGTGAGCTCCTTGTGGGCAGGGACTGATCCTGTTTATTGTTATATTGTACTTTCCCAAGCACTTAGTACAGTGTTTTGCACAGAGTAAGTGCTCAATAAATATGACTGAATGAATGCATTAGGACAATGTTCTGCACACAGTTAGTGTTCAGTTAATAATTATCCCAGATTGAATAAAAGAGATGTTAGTCCTTTCCTTAACATGCTCTGAAACTGCAGTCCTTAATAATGATAATAATAACAGTAATGACGGTATTTGTTAAGCACTTACTATGTGCCAGGCACTGTACTAAGCGCTGGGGTGGATACAAGCAGATCGAGTTGGATACAGTCCCTGTCCCGTGTGGGGCTCAAAGTCTCAATCCCCATTTAACAGATGAGGTAACTGAGGCCCAGAGAAGTGAAGTGACTTGCCCAAGGTCACACGGCAGACAAGTGGTGGAGCCGAGATTAGAACCCATGACCTTCTGATTCCCAAGCCCGTGCTCTATCCATTACATACCATCCTGCTTCCTTAGCCTTCCACAGTTGGGGAGGGAGGCTAGAACCGACCAAAGGCCTACAACCAGGGGACCAACTGACCATCGGTTTGGGAAACTGCCATTCTGAATTAAAATTAAGATGTCATTTTCGGCAGGCTACCAAGAAATCGTCACACCACATAAAAAACAGCCACTGGCTCAGTCAAAGACCTAAGGGTAAAGAAGGTCTAAGACTGGAAGCAAGGTTCTAAGACTGACAAGCTCTAGACTGTCAACTCTTTGTGGGCAGGGAATATATGTGTTTACTGTTGTATTGTACTCTCCCAAGTGCTTAGTACAGTGCTCTGTAAACAGTAAGTGCTCAATAAATATGACAATGAATGAACCTCCCCCACTGAAAATGCTTGGGATATTCTGGGAGCCCTGGACAATTGTTTGGCACCTTCTGGGAGGGGCCTGACTTGTCTGCCAGTAAAGAGGCGGCTCCCAAATTTCCTCAGCAGAGCAAGGGCAAGTGAAGTAGTGCTGCCATAGTGCTGAGAAGCAGCATGGCTCAGTGGAAAGAGCCCGGGCTTTGGAGTCGGAGGTCATGGGTTCAAATCCGGCTCCGCCAATTGTCAGCTGTGTGACTTTGGGCCAGTCACTTAACTTCTCTGTGCCTCAGTTACCTCATCTGTAAAACGGGGATTAAGACTGTTGAGCCTCCCGTGGGACAACCTGATCACCTTGTAACCTCCCCAGTGCTTAGAACTGTGCTTTGCACATAGTAAGCACTTAATAAATGTATTTAATAAATAAACAATAGCACTTATGAACATATTTACTGTTGCTTCCCCTATCTGAAATTCATTTTAATGTTGTGCTTTGCACATAGTAAGCACTTAATAAATGTATTTAATAAATAAATAAGCCATAGCACTTATGAACATATTTACTGTTGCTTCCCCTATCCGAAATTCATTTTAATGTCTGCTTCCCCAACTAGGCTGTAAGGGCAATGATTATGCGTACCAACTCTATTGATTAGTACTTTTCCAAGAGCTTAGAACAATGCTCTGCAAATAGTAAGTGCTCAATGTATTCCACTGATTGTAACTCTTGCCTCTCCGTGAAATCCAGCCAGAAGCAAACTTCATGCAGTGATGCTATTTCTCTTTACCCAAGCTATTCCTTGGTTAAAAATGAAGCTAGAGTGGGTTAACTTGGATATTAGCTTTAGGTGGGTGTGACTGTTTGTCAAGAAGCAGTATGAGTAGTGGAAAGAGCACAGGCTTGAGAGTCAGAGGTCTGGGTTTCTAATCCCGGCTCCACGGCTTGTCAGCTGTGTGACTTTGGGAAAGTCACTTAACTTCTCTGTGCTTCAGTTGCCTCATCCGTAAAATGGGGATTAAGACTGTGAGCCCCGTGTGGGACAACCTGATTATCTTTTATCTACCCCAGTGCTTAGAACAGTGCTAGGCACCTGGTAAGCGATTAACAAATGCCATAATAATAATAATAATAATAATAATTATGCTATTTGTTAAGTGTTTTCTATATGTCAAGCACTGTTCTAAGTGCTGGGGTAGATACAAGTTAAGCATGTTGGACACAGTCCCTATTTTTTTTAAATAGTGGTTATGTGCTAAGCACTTACTAGTATAAAGCACTGTTCTAAGAGCTGGGGTGCTACAAGTTAATAAGGTTGGACCTAATCCCTAACCCACATGGGGCTCACAGTCTAAGTACGGGAGTTAGGATAGGTTTCAAATCTCCATTTTACAGTGAGAAAACTGAGGCAGAAAGAAGTGACTTGCCACAGGTCACACAGCAGGTACCTGGCAGAACTGCGATTAGAACCCAGGTCCTGACACCCAGACCTGTGCTCTCTCCAGTAGGCCACAATGCTTGTCCCACATGGGGCTTCCAGACTAAGTGGGAGAGGCACCAAGTATTGAATCCCCACTTTACAGATAAGGTAACTGTGGCACCGAGAAGTTAAGTGACTTGCCCAAGGTCACACACAACAGACAAGTGGAGGAGGTGGAATTAGAACCCAAGTCCTCTGACTCTCAGGACCGTCTTTTCACTACTCTGTCATTCTGGACTAAACCCTGTTTCTCAGCCTGTTCCCCATGCAAAGCTATCAGTCAGGTAGCAACACGGCTTAATGCACGTTGTTTGACTTCTTTTAATCAAACTCTCATCCTAGCCCTGAGAGTCTTAGGCTATAAATATGACTTTGCAAACCTTTGTTTTGTTCTTTGCCTACTTATGTTTTTTTTAAAAATTCCAACTTTGATTTATCTGAGCTTGGGGATTTTGTTCAGTTGCGGCACCTACGGCCTATAGGAATTCTCAATTCAATCCTCGCTGGAGTTTCTGATTCTTACCTTCCTTTAGTAGTCATAAATACAGGATGGCTCATTTAAGGTCACTCATCCAAATGTATTTACTGAGCACTTATTGTGTGCAGAACACTGTACCAAGCACCTGGGAGAGTACACTACATCAATAAGCAGACAGATCCCCTGCCCACAATGAGTTTACAGTCCACATTCAGAAAAGCGGCCCCAATTCCCATCTCATGAGTAAAAAGCAATACCCTTAGGCTCTACAAATATTCAACAGAATGTTTTGCACAGGTTTATCATACAAATGTGTGGTACTTTAGTTTGCATTACCAACGTTATAAAATAATTCTGTTTCTAAAGCTTACCGTTTCTTTTCCTAAGAACCACGGAAAGCTAATATAGCTTGACAGTACTGCCTTTAAGGCAATTCCTACTTGTCATTAAGAGATGAACTCCATATTGGGTTCCACATCCTGATCACATTAGAGTCAACATAACTTGACATTTTATTCTCTTTACTGTTCTCCTAAAGTCTCAGGTGCTATTTCATTTCTAAAAATCCCAAATATAAGTCTATTCAGTTCAACTAAACACAAATCAAAGCAGAAACACTTCTTGTTCTTCGTTCTCATTTCAATTACATTTTAAGAGCTGTATCATAGTTAAGATTTACATTTGCCATTTACCACCCACAAACGCACACACTAACGGTGAAAAATGTGAACGGTCTTTATAATACCGAATTTTACTTGAAACAGTTAAACTGTGTTTCAAGCAAAAGTCACTACAGTTCATCACTTTCCCCAAGGCAGACTGCAGACTTGAAAGAAAAATGAATGAGGTAAATAAAACAAAATTGAAAATTATTCTTTAATCAATACATGAGGCATTTGAAGAAAATGTTCACTACTGAAAATGAATCGCACATTAGCAGAAGTGCATTTATGAAATTTACATAAAACATAATTCATGAATATAGCCAGCATGTTGACTACTTCTGGCTTCATTATTATGTATAATGATTATTAAAAAGTGAGTTATTCCCACTTGACACCTGGAAACAATTTATAGACTCTTTTGTCAACTGAGATTTGAGTCTTCTATTTGCTAATAAGAAAATCTGATCTCTCCCTCCTACTGCCACGCCCCAGACTGCACAGTACATTTCCCTCTTCCCAAAGTACTCACTGTTGTCTCATTTCTTTCACCACCAACCTCTATTCTGACTCCTGTCTGGAACTACTTTTCCCTTCACATCCATGAAGCAGCATGGCCTAGTGGCTTGGGAGTCAGAAGGACCTGGGTTCTACTCATGCCTCTCTCACTTCACTGTGTGACCTTCAGCAAATCACTTAACTTCTCTGTGCTTCAGCTACCTCATCTGTAAAATGGGGATAGAGACTGTGAGCCCCACGTAGGACAGGAACTGTGCCCAACCTGACTACCCTTGTATCTACCCCAGCACAGAGCTTAACAATTATTATTATTATTATTATTACTATTATTATTATTATTATTAAGCAGACCATTTCTCTTCCCATCTTCACAAACCTACTGAAATCACATCTCCTCCAGGAGGCTTTCCTTGATTCATAAGAATGATAATAATATTGAGTATTAAGTGCTTACTATGTGCCGAGCACTGTACTCAGTGCTGGGGCAGATTCAAGATGATCAGGTTGGACAGTTATCCTTCCACTTTATATTCCTCCCATTACCTCCCCCTGCCTCTTCAATCAATCCATCATCATCATCATCATCATCAATCGTATTTATTGAGCGCTTACTATGTGCAGAGCACTGTACTAAGCGCTTGGGAAGTACAAATTGGCAACATATAGAGACAGTCCCTACCCAACAGTGGGCTCACAGTCTAAAAGGGGAAATCCATCGATCAAGAGTAGTTACTAGGCACTTACTCTGTGCTTCAGTTTGGGAGATTACAATATAATTAGTAGCAGTAGTAGCAGCAATGTTTATTAAGCATTCACTATGTTGTGGGCAGGGAACACATCAACCAATTCTGTTGTACTCGCCCAAGGGCTTAGTACAGAGCTCTGCACACAGTAAGTGCTCAATAAATAACACTGATTGATTACAGAGCACTGTACGAAGCACTAGGAAAGAACATACAGGTGGGAAGAATAAACAAGATTCCTGTCCTCAAGGAGTTTACAATCTAATGGGGGAGAAAGACACTGAAATAAATTACAGGTAGGGAAAAGCAAGCGGCCCAAGTACTTAGGTGACCCTGAAGTAGTCAAGTGGCAGTAGAGGTGACTGTCTTCTCCTACGGTTTGAAAAACCATGACCACAGTCAACAGAAGAAGCTTATCCTCTGTTGCCTTCCTTCTGCAGAAATTCACAGTCACGTAACAGCTCAACACTTAGTTAATGTTGGGATGTTTTGCTTTTTACTAAGTGATGGCTACTGTAAAAGTGTCTGTACCACATTAAGGAATTTCATATTTTTCCAAAAAATGCTGGAACTGATCCCAATGTAAAACATTTTATATCTGTGAGAGAAGCATGTCCACAGTACAGCCATTCAGGACACAGTCACATTTTCAGGGAGTATAAACCCACTCAATCTGTTGGATTTGGAGGTAAAAGCTTTGTTATCTGGCATCCTTGGGGGAATAGACAGAACCAGTTAATTAGATGTACCGGATATCCAAGAGACAGAGAAGCCGCGGGAGTGAAGCACAATCACAGAGGACTTCAATAAAAAGCAATACCAGAAAGTCCGTTGATTGGATTAAGAGATAAGCTGTAGTTGAAACTTGCTTTGAATTAAAGCTGCTTGCCAATTAGATTACCAGAGAATTTATGTTAGTAGCCCCAGAGAGCTGTAGTAGGGAAGAAGTGCTACAAATTATTTTTCCACAAGAGATCAATTGAGATATGAGGCTCTAAAGAGGCTCTAAAGAATGTTTGCTTCTAGAACTTTCCATAACAGCCAGTCAATCGATAGGATTTACTGAGCACCTATTGCATACAGAGCACCTGTAGTAAGTTCTTGTGAGAGTTCAATAAAGTTAGACCACCATTCCTGTCCTCAAGTTTACAGCTCCAGGAGGAAAGATGGGAAGATACTACACAACATGCTTGGGTGTTTCTCTGACCTGTAATTTATTTTAATGTCTGTCTTCCCTATTAGATTTGAAGATCCTTGACTGCAAAGACCCTGTCTACTTACTCCATTGGGTTCCACAAAAGGATTAGCATCATTTTGAGCTAGACCAATTTATCTGATGAAGTCCTTCAAGATAATAATGATCATAATGATGGCATTTATTAAGCGCTTACTATGTGCAAAACACTGAAGAGCTGGGGAGGTTACAAGGTGATCAGGTTGTCCCACGGGGGGCTCACAGTCTTAATCCCCATTTTACAGATGAGGTAACTGAGGCCCAGAGAAGTTAAGTGACTTGCCCAAGGTCACACAGCTGACAATTGGTGGAGCCGGGATCTGAACCCATGACCTCTGACTCCAAAGCCTGTGCTCTTTCCACTGAGCCATGCTGCTTCTCTAATTACTGGACAAGCAGCTGCTTTATTACCTCCTCCATTGTCTATGTGGTTAAAACTACACAGTCCCTGGCTTAGCAATAATAATAATAATAATGATAATAATAATAATAATGGTATTTGTTAAAAGCTCACTATGTGCCAGACACTGTACTAGAAGCTGAGGTGGATACAAGCAACTCGGGTTGGACACAGTCCCTGTCCCATGTGGGGCTCACAGACTCAATCCCCATTTTACAGATGAGGTAACTGAAGCACAGAGAAGGAAAGTGACTTGGCCAAGGTCACACAACAGACAAGTGGTGGAGCCATGATTAGAACCCATGTCCTTCTGACTCCTGGGCCCATGCTCAATCCACTACACCACGCTGACACTTACTATGTGCTAAAGACTGTCCTAAGTGCTGGGATAGATACAAGATAATCAGGTCCTGTAATGGGCTCACAGCCTCAATAAGAGAAAGGCTGTGAGCCTCGCAGGGGAGGAGCCAGGGAATAGGGAGGGTGGAACATTCCATAATCCCTGTTCAATCAATCAATCAATCAATCATATTTATTGAGCGCTTACTGTGTGCAGAGCACTGTACTAAGTAAGCCCTTGGGAAGTACAAGTTGGCAACATATAGAGACAGTCCCTACCCAACAGTGGGCTCACAGTCTAAAAGGGGGAGACAGTGAACAAAACCAAACATACTAACAAAATAAAATAGAATAGATATATACAAGTAAAATAAACAAATAAATAAATAAATAAATAAATAAATAAATAAAGTAATAAATATGTACAAATATACACAGAAGCTAAACCTCCCACATATTAAACTGGCCAGAAAACCAAACATACTAACAAAATAAAATAGAATAGATATGTACAAGTAAAATAAATAAATAAATAAATAGAGTAATAAATATGTACAAATATACACAGAAGCTAAACCTCCCACATACTAAACTGGCCAGAAAATACTCTTGTCCGCCTTCAATGCTAAATAAACTGCAGGTGCCTTTTCTTAACTGCACAAACTCATTATTTTTCTAAATCTAAAAGGAGCTAGCTACTAGGGAATCTGAAGTGACTCGCCCAAGGTCACACAGCTGACAAGTGGCGGAGCTTACGTACCGGCGCTCGGGTGGACACAAGCAAATCGGAGTCACTGTTCCGACTCCTCTTGGAGTTGCTTGGTGTTCCCACCACTTCCCACTCCTCCTTTCCGTCCTCCTGAAGAGCAATGATGGTGGCCCACCATTCCCGGTGTCTCCCTGCAGTGTTGCCCCGCAGGGGCAGGGGCCAGAGCAGCAGACACGATAGGCACCCTGCCCCCTCTCCCGAGAAGCAGGAATACATAGCCTTGTGAGGCTCGTGAGACTCCCAGGGAAATTGCCCAACCTCCCTTCTCCTCATCGGCACCAGACTGTATCCAGGGAAATTGCCCAACCTCCCTTCTCCTCATCCTGTATCACAGGATTAACCGAGGTTCCAAACCAATCCACTCCCAACTGCAGAAACCACTCAGTGAAAATCGCTTATTAGTGAGTCGAATTTGGTGGAGGACGTTCAGAGGAATACCCTTAAACCCATCATTTATTTGCTCATTCATTTAATCGCCTTTATTGAGTGCTTACTCAGCACTTGGGAGAGTACAATAACAATAAACAGACAATTTCCCTGCCCACAACGAGCTTACAGTCTAGAGGGGGAGACGGACATTATGCAAATGCACTTAGACAATTACCACCCCTGACATACTCTCCCAGGAAATTAGTTCAGTACTCTCCATGGAAACAAAAGCTCAATAAATACTGACAGATTGAATAAAGAAGTTGTTTAGGAGACGGCTGGACATGGCTTCAACTTTGTAGATCTTCAGGTCATGATGAAACTTGATGCCACTTTGTCCCTTCATCCTTTAGGTCAGCTACCCAGAGATCATTTGGCCTTATAATAGCAATGATAATCAATCAATCAATCATATTTATTGAGCGCTTACTGTGTGCAGAGCACTGTACTAAGCGCTTGGGAAGTATATGTTGGCAACATATAGAGACAGTCCCTACCCAACTGTGGGCTCACAGTCTAAGAGAATAATAATGGTGATGACAATATTTTTAAGTGCTTACTATGTGTTAGGCATGCTACTAAGCACTGGGGTAGGTACATGATAATCAGATAGGACAGACATGGGACTCATGGTCTAAGGGAAAAGGAGAACAGGAATTTAATTCCCATTTTAAAGTTTAGTGAGAAGTTTAGTGACTTGCCTAAGGTCACACAGCAGGCAAGTGACAGAGTCACTATTATAACCCCAGTCCTCTATCCCCAGGCCTGTGCTCACCCCACTAGGACACACTACTTCCTTCTCAACTTGCTTTTTCACTTATCTGTGTTCTCCCTAAGTAGAAAATTTAATGACAACAAGTTCCATGTGACAAGTGAAAATATTTGACTGTTGGTAAGGTTTCCCTGGTGAAGGGCAGCACATAACTTTACTCTTTATGTCTGTAATTCATCCAGAATTCCAGGCTGACCCAATGGAGCAGTTCATATTAATCTTCATGTGTTGTAGGCATGCTTCAAAAGCAGGCATTAGTATACAACAGCTCCTCTCTCACTGACTCCATAAATGTCACCTGTCCTGGAGACTTGAAGAGTTTCCCAGGAGACAGGTGCTAGACTGTGCTGAATCACATTTCAGCCGACCTTTATTGAGAGACCTGTGATTTCAAAGCAACCAGAGCTTACGTTGGAGGTTGGCAAGAGACTTGTAGGAACTGAAAGGAGAAACTACACTGCCCAGCAGTGAAGGGTTGTTCTGGAATCTATTGTATTTTACTCTCCCAAGGACTTAGTACAATGTTCTGTACCCACATATTCAACCTGTCCCCAAACCCTGTTGCTTCAACCTTCACAACTTTGCTAAAATCCACCCTTTTCTCTCCATTTGAACGGTTACCACATTAATCCAAGCACTTATTCTATCCCGCCTTGATTACTGCATCAGTAAAGCAGCGTGGCTTAGTGGAAAGAGAATAGGCTTGGGAGTCAGGGGACGTGGGTTGTAATCCTGGCTCAGCCACTTGTCTGCTGTGTGACCTTTGGGCAAGCCACTACTTCTTGGTGCCTCGGTTACCTCATCTGTAAAATGGGGATGAACACTGTGAGCCCCACGTGGGACAACCTGATTACCTTGTACCTACCCAAGTGCTTACAAAAGTGCTTGGCATCATCATCATCAATCGTATTTATTGAGCACTTACTGTGTGCAGAACACTGTACTAAGCGCTTGGGAAGTACAAGTTGGCAACATATAGACACAGTCCCTACCCAACAGTGGGCTCACCGTCTAAAAGTGGGCTCACAGTCTAAAAAGTGGGCTCACAGTCTAAAAAGTGGGCTCACAGTCTAAAACATAGTCTTGGCACATAGTAAGCACTTAACAAATACCACAATCATCATCATCATCAGCCTCCTTCCTGGCTTCCCTGCCTCTCACCTCTCCCCACTCCAGTAAATACCTTCACTCTACTGCCTGGATCATTTTTCTACAAAAATGTTCGGTCCATGTTTCCTCACCCAAGAACCTCCAGAGTTTCCCATCCACCCCCAGATCCAACAGAAGCCCGTTACTGTCAGCTTTAAAGCATTCAGTCACCTTGCCCCCTTCTACTTTACCTCCCTGAATTCCTATTACAACCCAGCCCGCACACTTCGTTACTCTAAAGCCAACCTACTCATTCATTCAACCATATTTATTGAGCGCTTACTGTGTGCAGAGCGCTACACTAAGCACTTAGGGAAGTACAATACAACAATAAGCAGTCACGTTCCCCGCCCACGAGCTACTCACTGTACCTCAATCTCACCTATTTCACCACGGAACTCTCACCCACATTCATTCATTCATTCAATCGTATTTATTGAGCGCTTACTGTGTACAGAGCACTGTACTAAGTGCTTGGGAAGTACAAATTGGCAACATATAGAGACGGCCCCTACCCAACAGTGGGCTCACCCACATCCTGCCTCTGGTCTCGAACGCCCTCCCTCTTCATATCTGTTAAACGATTACTTTGCCCACCTTAAGAGCAAATCTCCTCCGAGATGCCTTCCCCAACTGAGCCCTTATTTCCTCTCCCACTCCCTTCTGTATTGCCCTTGCACTGGCACCATCACCCTCAGCCCCAGCCCCCTTATGTACATACCCATAATTTATTCATTTATATTTATGTCAGTATCCCCTTCAAGACAGTAAGCAGGGAACGTGTCTACTAACTCTGTCCAGGGCTCAGTACAGTGCTCTGCACACAGAGAGTGCTCAGAAAATACCATTCATTGATGGACTAGTTGTTTGGATGAAGCAAAGGTCCCAGAATTATACTGTGGGGCAAAAGAAGTAACTGCGTCTTTTGGCCTCTGTCCAAGAAACAGGCCTATCACATGGAAAGAAGCCCCTTTGTCACTCACTGATTATAATAAAAATCGTGGTTTTTGTTAAGCACTTACTATGTACCAAGCATTGTACCAAGCACCGGGGTAGTTACAAGATAATCAGGTCTCACCAGGGGCTCACCGCCTAAGTAGGAGGGAGAACAAGTATGACACTCTCAATTTACAGATGAGGGAAGTGACCTGCCCAAGGTCATACAGCAGTTATGTGGCAGTCAGGATTAGAACCCAGGTCCTCTGACTCCCAAGCCTGTGCTCTCTCCACTAGGCCATGCTGTTTCCCAATCAATCTTTATGGGAAAGATTAATCAAAGCAACAAGGGGCTGATTTTCTGGTTTAATTCTGAGCTTCTTCTCACATTCCTTTTCATCATCATCAATCGTATTTATTGAGCGCTTACCATGTGCAGAGCACTGTACTAAGCGCATTTTCGAGTAAACTTTGGAGTAAATTCTTCTGAACACACTATTATTTGCTGGCAATCACTGTGTTGGCTATTACTCTCCTGGGCACATGTAAGCTAAGCTTTGCAACTTTTCATCAGATTTATATAGAGTTTTTCCCTGAGCCTTAATCAGATCCTTTAATTCTTTCACTTCTGAATGTGTTTTTTTTCCCAAGTAGGGGTTTTTCCCTAGCCAAGGGAAAACTGACAAGACCTAACACCAGATGTAATATCAAAAATATATTCCGAATCCCTTGCCATATCTTCAGAATGACAAAATTAAAGCCGAAAAAGACTGGACCTGCTTTAGTTTACTGAGACAGGAAATGGGTCAGATAATGATGCACATTTCACACCAACTTGACTGGAGTGTCATCAGGAAACTCGGCTTCCCTTTCCTCTCTTCATCAAGCAGAAATTCTTGGCCGTCGGCTTTAAGGCACTCATTGAGCTCTCTCCCCTCTAATTATCCCTGTTCCTCTCCTGCTACATCCCAGCTCATACACTTCGCTCCTCTTCAATCATCTGATTCATTGTGCCTCTTTCTCATCTTTCTTTCTGCCCGTCTCTTGCCTCGTCCTCCCCGCTGCCTGGAACTCCCTCCGCTTTCTCATCTGGCAGATCCCTCATCTTCAAGGCCCTGCTGAAATCCCGTCTCTCCCAGGAGGCCTTTCCTGATTCATCTGTCATCTTTCATCCTATTTCCCCACCGGTGCCTCTTTAGGACCTACCATCTGATGACTTGACACCCGTCCACATGTTTTGTTTTGTTGTCTGTCTCCCCCGCCTAGACTGTGAGCCCGTTGTTGGGTAGAGACCGTCTCTCTATGTTGCCAACTTGTACTTCCCAAGCGCTTAGTACAGTGCTCTGCACACAGTAAGTGCTCAATAATGAATGAATGAATGAATATTTGTTGCCAACTTGTACTTCCCAAGTGCTTAGTACAGTGCTCTGCACACAGTAAGCGCTCAATAAATACGACTGAATGAATGAATGAATGAACAACAGCACTTCCACATCGAATAAGCACCTGGGAACATCCATACACTCCAGAACACAAACATACACATACATCAATTGTATTTACTGAGTGCTTACTGTGTACAGAGCACTGTACTAAGCACTTGGGAGAGTACAATATGTGCCTCTAGCTTTATTTCTATTTAGTCTGATGACTTGACACCTGTCCACATGTTTTATTTTGTTGTCCGTCTCCCCCTTCTAGACTGTGAGCCCGTTGTTGGGTAGGGACCGTCTCTATATGTTGCCAACTTGTACTTCCCAAGCGCTTAGTACAGTGCTCTGCACACAGTAAGTGCTCACTAAATACGACTGAATGAATGAATGAGACATGGTCTCTGCCCATAACGAACTTAGTCTGACTCTCTCGCCACAAACAGGCACACATCAATTGTATTTACTGAGTGCTTTCTCTGTGCAGAGCACTGTACTAAGCACTTGGGAAAGTACAGTAAAACAGAGTTGGTAGACAAGTTCCCTGACACAAGGAGTTGCAGTCTGACTCTCTACACACACATACACACCCACCCCTGCATATATGTTATTGCTTCCTTTTACCTGTAATGAATATGTTAATGTCTGTCTTCCCTTGTTGCATTACACACTCCTTGAGGGTGGTACGGTGTGCACTAAGTCCATTATACTCTCAAGTGCTTAACACGGTACTCGGTAATCGCTCAATAAATACAACTGA
This sequence comes from Tachyglossus aculeatus, assembly GCF_015852505.1. NCBI lineage: Eukaryota > Metazoa > Chordata > Mammalia > Monotremata > Tachyglossidae > Tachyglossus > Tachyglossus aculeatus. Next base: position 14,927,540 of record NC_052070.1, read on the forward strand.
CTCATAGATTGCTAAAAGACCCATAGGGTTTTGCTAAATTTCTCAGGGTCTCCAAGTACACTAAGTAGATGGATGATGATAATATACTTTTGTAAAGCTCACACATAATGATGACGGCATTTATTAAGCGCTTACTCTGTGCAAAGCACTGTTCTAAGCGCTGGGGAGGGTACAAGGTGATCAGGTTGTCCCACTGGGGGCTCACAGTCTTAATCCCCATTTTACAGCTGAGGTAACTGAGGCCCAGAGAAGTTAAGTGACTTGCCCAAAGTCACGCAGCTGATAATTGGCAGAGCCGGGATTTGAACCCATGACCAAAGCCCGTGCCCTTTCCACTGAGCCACACTGCTCAAGTGTTGCTATTCAACTCATGCCTATCATATCTATCCTGCAACACAGATACAGACAGACACCTGTGCTGGGGTCTGAATCCCAAATGCGCTTAAGGTAGAGTAAAATGATAATGATAATATGATAATGATAATTTATGATAATACTATGATGATTGTAGTATTTGTTAAACGCTTACTATGTGTCAGGCACTGTACTAAGTGCTGTGGTAGATACAAGAAAATCAGGTCAAACACAGACCCTGTCCCACATGGGACTCATAGACAAGGGGAGGGAGAACAGATATTTCAACCCCATTTTACAGATGAGGAGACTGAGGCAAAGAGAAGTAAAGTGACTTGCCCAAGGCTACAACACATGTTCACCCATCATCTAGTTAAAAAAGGTGAGATGGATTAATTGAACAGTAAAACTCACTGGCTCTTCACAACTATATACTTTCTCCAGAATAGCATTCCCTGAATTCTAAGCATAACTGACTAATAATAATAGTAATAATGGCATTTGTTAAGCGCTTACTATGTGCAAAGCACTATTCTAAGCGCTGGGGAGGATATAAGGTGATCGGGTTGTCCCACGTGGGACTCTCAGTCTTAATCCCCATTTTACAGATGAGGTAACTGAGGCACAGAGAAGAAAAGTGACTTGTCCAAAGTCACACAGCTGACAAGCGGCGGAGCTGGGATTAGAACCCATGACCTCTGACTCCCAAGCCTGTGCTCTTTCCACTGAGCCACGCTGCAAGTGATGAACGGAGGCCTAGTGAGCGCAGAATTCAAACAGAAGACTAGAAGCTCCGCATCTTTGCAGAAAAACTCACTTTGGCCAGAAGCTGAGACTATTTTCCTGATAATAGCACCGAGCAGAGAAGCAGTGTGGCCGCGTGGAGAGAGCACGGGCCTGGAATCAGAGGACCCAGGTTCTAATTCTGGCTCTGCCACTTGTCTGCTGTGTGACCTTGGGCAGGTAATTTTACTTCTCTGTGCCTCAGTCTTCTCGGGTGTAAAATGGGGATTAAGACTCAAGTCCTACGTGGAACAAGGACTGTGTCCACCCTGACTATCTTGTATCTACCGCAATGGTAAGATAGTGCTTGGTATGTAACAAATACTACAGTTATTGCCAATAACTCACATTCTGATGGGGAAGTTCTCCCGGCTGTGAGTAACTTGGGCAACTCCAAGGTTAAGGAGCTTTTCCATTCTTCCCACATCAGTTTGGTACACAGTTTCTCAAGGGAAGACTGCATACTCACCCAGTGACTGTCTGGAAGAGTTCATTATACTTCCCTCAGTTAACCAATCCGATTACCCTCATGTCACCTTTTCATTTCAGTTGCTATATTCCCTTCCTGTGGCTAATAGAAAAGACGACTGTACAGTTCCGCAACGCAAATCACGATTTTCATGATCTCGGAAGGGAAAGTTACCATGGCAGCTTGGCTTTACAGCATCAGAGGTGCTCTTTTTGCAGAAAAGGCCTCATGGGTATGGGAAATGTGTGAAGTGGTGGGAATAACACTGCAGCATGAAGGTGCATCTACTCAAGGTCTGAATAAAATAACATTCAGGATTGTAAAAAAGGCAAGAAGAAAATAACAAGCAGATAACTGCAGCAACTTCAATGTTCTTATAGATGCTTGAAAATATTTGGAAATAAAATGGAAGTGCAGAAACGAAGAAAATGATCATTTTCTTACATTAAGGCACTAATGAATGAAGAGACTGGAGACAAAATTGAAATGCTGTATTAGATCACATCCCCTGCCGGTGCTTAATGAACTGAATTCCAAAAGAAAATTAATCCAACAATAAGTGACGTAAAATTCCTTTGAGCATTAGCCACACAATTTCTTGCAAATCACTAGGTATCCTAAATAAAACCTGAATACTAGTCATGTCAGTATAAACTCAAGTTCACAATTTAAGGAAGCTAAGGAAAGCAGCATGATCTAATGGAAAGAGCACAGGCCTGGGAATCAGAGGGTCTGGGTTCTAATTCTCACTTTGCCACATAGTTGCTGTGCGACCTTGGGAGAGTCATTTAACTGTTCTGAGTCTCAGTTCCTTCATCTGCAAAATGGGGATTCTATACCTGTCCTCCCTCCTACTTAGACTGTGAACTCCTTGTGGCTATCTAGTTATCTTGTACTTACCCCAACACTTAGTACAGTTCAGTACACTGCTTGGCACATAATAAGCGCTTAACAAAAACCATTATTATTACTATTATCTGACTCATTCCTTTTTTATCCTTGGGGCTGTGGATTATTAGTCCCAAACAGAGAATTGGTGAGGACACAAAAATGTCATTGAAAAACAATGACATGCATTGGGTTTTCAAGATCTGCAGTAGGAATAACATCATGTCACATCATGGACATTAATATAAGAGTGTGAATGTGCACATTATATATATATATGTATATATATATACATATATATATACACACACACGTATATAAATACATATATATACACACACACACACACACACACATATAAATATAAATATATATATATATATATATAAAATGGACTCCCGGCCCACATCCTCCCCCTGGCCTGGAATGCCCTCCCTCCACACACCTGCCAAGCTAGCTCTCTTCCTCCCTTCAAAGCCTTACTGAGTGCTCACCTCCTCCATGAGGCCTTCCCAGACTGAGCCCCCTCTTTCCTCTCCCCCTCCTCCCCATCCCCATCCCCCCCCGCCTTACCTCCTTCCCCTCCTCACAGCACCTGTATATATGTATATATGTTTGTACATATTTATTACTCTATTTATTTTACTTGTACATATTTATTTTATTTATTTTATTTTGTTAATATGTTTGGTTTTGTTGTCTGTCTCCCCCTTCTAGACTGTGAGCCCGCTGTTGGGTAGGGACCGTCTCTATATGTTGCCAACTTGGACTTCCCAAGCGCTTAGTACAGTGCTCTGCACACAGTAAGCGCTCAATAAATACGAATGAATGAATAAAAATAATTGATCTTACCATGTGCAGAGCACTGTACTTAGCGCTTAGAAAGGTACAATACAACAGAGTTGGTAGATACAATCCCTACCCGTAGGAACTTACAGAGTAGAGAGCAAGACACTTGTTAAATAAATCACAGCTAAGGGAAGGGACAGAGTACAATTTTATGTACATATCCAAAATGTATTCATGTATTTAATGTTGATCTCCCCCTCTAAACTGTAGGTTACTTGTGGACAAGGAACGTGGCTTAGTGGAAAAAGCACAGGCTTGGGAGTCCGAGGACGTGGGTTCAAGTCCCGGCTTTGCAAGCTTGTCTGCTGTGTGACCTCCAGCAAGCCACCTAACTTCTCTGTGCCTCAGTTACCTCATCTGTAAAATAGGGATTAAGACTGTGAGCCCCAAGTGGGACAACCTGATTACCTTGTATTCACCCCAGTATTTAGAACAGTGCTTAGAACAGTGCTTGGCACATAGTAAGAGCTTAACAAATACCATAATTATCATCATTACTATTATTATTATTAGCTGACAATAATATAATATTATTAGCAGTAATTATCAATACTAATTAGTAATTATTATTATAATATTAGTATTATTATTAGTTAGAACAGCGCCTGGCACATAGGAAGTGCTTAATACCACAATTCTTATTATTGTTGCTTACTTATCTCTCCAGTTTCATCCTTCCCAGCAGCTCTGCCATGAGTTTGCAAGATGTTAGACTAACCTAATTCATTCATTCATTCATTCAATTGTATCTACTGAGCGCTTACTGTGTGCAGAGCACTGTACTAATCCCTGGGCACCAATCCACCATGCCCAACTCTGTGGAATTTTTGCACAGGCACAAAGTTATTTTAAGAAGATCTAACAAGTTTTATTTCTCAGGTCTAAATCTGACCTCAAGAAACAGAACAAGGGAGTTCTGGGCATAGAGGGAAGACATGCTCAGCCAGCACAGCGCGACCTAATATGATATATCATTCTTGTTCCACCCCAACCCAAATTAAGTTCTAGTGGATAGAGCATAGGCCTGGGAATCAAAAGGCCCTGGGCTTTAATTCCGGCTCCGCCACACTTGTCTGCTGTGTGACACCGGGAAAGTCACAACTTCTCTGTGCCTCAATTACCTCATCTGTAAAACGGGGATTAAGACTGTGAGCCCCTTTGCGATAGATGGGCTGTGTTCAATCTGATCAGCCTCTAGCTATTCCAGCACAAGGTACAGTGCCTGGCACACTGTAAGCACTTAAATAGCATCAAAAAATGAACTCAGTTTTATATAAGTATCTTTTACTTCTACCGCCTGTTTCCCAACTTCTAAAATTGTGCTCAACAAATATTAGTGATGATGCTGTATTACTGATGTTGCAGTAGTATTACTGCTCCATGTTAGAGTTTCCTTTCGGCTTTGTAGTATATTAATGCAGCTTACTAAAACAGGTTCAAAAACACCTCACAGATTATAGCCTTTTCCTTTAAAATCTGTTAGAGCTTCCTGCGTTGCCTGGTCCCCAAGAATTACAATACACAAGCTATGAGGTTTTGTTCCTTTTTGTACAAAATGTTTGGCTCTAACAACATTAATATCACAATCCCTTGAATATCATTAGAATATGGGCTTACAGTAATAGCTGCTGTTGGACAATTTATTAATATACCCAGGAATCTGTGTCATTAGTCCCTTTTAATTTGAATTTTTGAGATCTGGATTTTCGAAGTAATTTCCAGCCACTTTTTGCTTTGCCTTCCAATACCCCAGCACAAATGACCAGGGTTCAGACACCTGATTACGAGATCATGAACAGAAAATATGTTATTTTCTATGCAGAAACCAGCAAAGATCGAGCGCTCAATGAACAATATATTACTGCACCTAAAAGAACACTCTGCTTAAAATGGGCACTCGGATACTGTTGACAACTTACATAACCCCAATTTTACAGATGAAGAAAATGAGGCAGAGGGCAGTTAAGTGATTTGCCCTAGATCACCCAACAGAGAAATTGTAAACTGGGATTAGTTTAGTCTTTCCTGGTGAGACTTCAAAATGGACATCAGGTACATACGGAGATTTGAAAAGGTTCCGCTGGCCCAAGAGACAGTGATTTCACAAACAGTCCCTGTCCACCAAATCACTTCAAATCAGGGTCGCTGGTCTCTTGCCAATTTTGATGGCTTCCAAAATTACTCAGTTCCGAGATAACTGGTATAGGTAGAGGATGGTGACGTTGACTGCGATGGGAAAGACAGTGGGAAAAGTGGATTTGAGGGTAATTTTGAATGTGCACATTTGAATGTGCACAACTCAACACGTTGAGTTGGAGGTGCCAGTATAATAGCCGAAGAGGACATGTCCTGGAGGCAAGGGGAGAGACAGGATTGCAGGTCAAACAAGAGCTCTGAAGCAGCATGGCCTAGTGGAAAGGCTAAAAGTCTTAGACTTAGTCAAAGACTAAGAGTCTTGGAGTCAGGGGACTTGGACTCTGCAGGTCACTTCACTTCTCTGTGCCTCAGTCCCCTCATCTGCAAACTGTGGATTAAGACTGTGAGCCTCATGTGGGACACAGACTGGGTCCAATCTGATTATCCTTTATCTATCCAAAACCTTAGAACAGGGCTTGACACATAGTAAGCACTTAAATTCCACTTAAAAAAAAGATCAGGGCTACAGAGATTGATTCGGGAGTCTCCAACATAGCAGTAGCTGAAACCACGTGGTCAGTTGAGGTCCCCGAGAGAGTGAACATAAAGTACGGAGAGTACGGAATCCGAAAGAGAGTCTTGAGGGAAGCCTATGGAAGAGGGTGAGAGGCTGAGGAGGAGCAGGTGGATTCATTCATTCATTCAATAGTATTTATTGAGCACTTACTGTGTGCAGAGCACTGTACTAAGCACTTGGGAAGTACAAGTTGAGGAAGAGAGATCGGAGAGTTTGGAGGAGAAGGTCTGGGAGATCTGGTGGGGGTTGTGGGTCTGGGACCTGTTGAGCTGGTAGCTGCTGAGCAGGAGGCAAAGCTGACTGAAGCATAGGCATGAATTTCTGGCGAGAGAAGCTAGCTCTGAGCCTCCATTTCTGCCAGCTGCATTCAGGTTCAATGGCACAGGAGCAGAGGAAGGGGGGACTGTGGCAGTGATCCAGGGCTCTGGGTGGGAGGGATGAAGGGCTGGGGGCCAGGGAGTGTAGCAGTGACATAGACGACTCCAAACCATACTTCACTCAGCTGCGTGGATCATTTTTCTAAAACAACATTCAGTCCATATTTCCTTACTCCTCAAGAAACTCCAGTGGTTGCCCATCCACTCCTGCATTCCACAGAAACTCTGAACCGTTGGCTTTAAAGCACTCAAGTGCCTTGCCCCTCCTATCTCTCCGATTTCCTACTACAATCTGGCACCATGATTTTCTGAGCCATGGAAAACAAAGGGCCACAACTGAGCTGCAAACCAAGAACTCAATCTTCATGCCACGCTCCCCTTCATCTAGGCCAAGGGCTCCCTTATAGATGGAAGACTAAAACAGAGGTTTGCACTTCCCTAAAACAAATAATTTACTTTTTATTGGCAAAAGCAAGCTCCTTGATCTAACCCTGGCAGGAGAAATGTTGCCCAGTGGAAAGGGCATGGGCCGGAAGTTCAAGGACCTGGGTTATAACCCTTGCTCTTCCACTTGCCTACTGTGTGACCTTAGGTAAATCATTTAACTTCTCTGTGCCTCAGTTTCCTCCTATTTAGAATGGGCGCCCCATGTAAGACAGGGTCTCTATCTGGCCTGATTATCTTGGATCTACCCCAGTGCTTGGCACATAGTATGTGCTTTAACAATTTCCTTTACCATAAGCTCGTATGGGCAGAAACATGACGGCTAATTCTGTTGTACTGTACTCTCCCAAGCGCTTAGTAAAGTGCCCTGCACATAGTAAACGCTTAATACCACTAACTCATCACAAACAGTCTGTGTCATTTAATCTAACACAGATTTTGAGCGTAAACTTTTTTATTCAAGTTTGCACACTCATGAACATGAATTCCCAAGTCTCTAAGAATACTAAGCTTTCACATTTACAACAACTTGCCTCCTCTTTCATTGGCAACATTGTCCTCTATATGCAACAAGTGTCCTTATTTTAGGGAGGTCAGAAAACCTGGGCTTAATTTTATGAAGTGATTCACATCACACATGGGAAAAGGCTAGCAGAGAATTGTCTGCCAATATCTGTGGCAGTCAATCTGCTCAGGATTTGGGGTCACAATGCTCAGGTGTGGAGAAATGAGTGGAGAAAGGAGAAGCAGACAAAGAGAGGACTAAACTCTCCTTTCATCATCTTCCACCCCTTTTCGCGATACCCTCGCACTTGGATTTGCTCCTTTTTCACCCCTCCCTCAGGCCACAGCTCTTATGTACATTCCCGTAATTTATTTATTTCTATTAATGCCTGTCTCCGCCTCTAGACTGTAAGCTTGTGTGGAAAAGGAACGTGTCTCTGACTCTATTGTACTGTATCCTCCCTAGCACTTAGTACGGTACTCTGCACACAGTAAGTGCTCCATAAATATCAATTATTCCCTGAAGGATCCATTAGTGTAGCACTGAAAATGCGATGAAAATTCTGAACTTTTATTCAATTCAAGATGACCATGAAGCAGCATGGCCTAGTCGAGAAACCACAGGACTGAAAGTCAAGCGATCTGGATTCTAATCTTGGTTCTACCACTTACCTGTTGTGTGACCTTGGACAAGTCACTTCAGTTCTGTGTGCCTCAGTTTCCTCATCTGTAAAATGGTTCTAAAATACCTAGTTCTCCCTCTCCCCATACCCCTTCAGAATATGAGTCCTGTGTGTGACAGGGACTGTGTCCAATCTGATTATCCTCTATCAACCCAATCAGACACAGTGCTTGGCTCACAGAGAATGCTTAACAAATACCACAATCATCATTTGAAATTTTGAATACATAACTTTTAATCACGTCGCATTATCATCAACTAATGTCTCATACAATAATAATCATCATGATAGTAATTGTTAAACGTCTACTGTGTGCCAAACACTGTTGTAAGCACTGGTGTGGACACAAGTTTATTAGGTTGGACACAGTCCCTTGTCCTGCATGGGACAGTCATGTAGACTGTGAACGCACTGTGGGGAGGGACTGTCTCTATTTGTTGCTGAATTGTACTTCCCAAGTGCTTAGTACAGTGCTCTGCACACAGTAAGTGCTCAATAACTACAACTGAATGAATGACTTACAGTCTATGTAGGTATACAGCCCACATATTCAATCCGTCACCAAATCCTGTCTATTCTACCTTTGCAACATCACCAAAATCTGCCCTTTCTTCTCCAACCAGACTGCTACTAGGCCGATCCAACCACTTATCCTATTTTGCCTTGACTAAGCATCTATCTGCATCCTCACCAACCTCCCTGCTTCTTCCCATTTGCCTGCATACTTCGCTCAGCTGCCCAGATCACTTTTCTAAAAAGACATTCAGTTCATATCTTCTGGCTCCTCAAGAACTTCTAGTGGTTGCCCATCCAACTCCACATCAAACACTCCTCACTGTGCGCTTTAAAGTACTTAATGAGCTTGCCACATGAGAAACGGCATGGCTTAGTGGAAAGAGCACAGGCTTGGGAGTCAGAGGTCATGGGTTCTAATTCCGGCTCCACCACTTGTCAGCTGTGTGATTTTGGGCAAGTCATTTCAGTTTTCTGTGCCTCATCTGTAAAATGGGGATTAAGACTGTAAACCCCACATGGGACAACCTGATTACCCTGGATCTACCCTAGTGCTTACAACAGCTCTTGGCACATAGTAAGCGCTTAACAAATACCGTCATTATCCTACCATCCCCAGGGCACAAAGTTCGCTCCTCTAGTGACAGTTTGCTCACTGTGCCCTGATCTTATCCACCTCACTGCCGACGCCTTTCCCTGTCTTCCCTCTGGCCTGGAACCCCTTCCCCCTCCATATAGGACAAACCACCACTCTCCCGACTTTCAAAGCCCTACTAAGCTAAAAGAAGCCTTAAGTCCTCCTCTCTTCTACTCCATTTCCCTTCTGCATCACCTATTTAGTTGGATCTGTACCCTTTGAGCACTTGGTATTTACCCCCCTCAGCCCCACAGTACTTATGTACATATCTGTCATTTATTTCCATTAATGTCTGTCTCAAATGGTAAACTCATTGTGAGCAGGGCACGTACCTTCCAACTCTGGCGTTTTGTACTTTCCAAAGAGTACAGTGCATACACTAAGTGCTCAATAAATACTAGACTGATTTTCAAATCAATCAATCAATCGTATTTACTGAGCGCTTACTGTGTGCAGAGCACTGTACTAAGCGCTTGGGAAGTACAAGATGGCAATATATAGAGATAGTCCCTACCCAACAGTGGGCTCACAGTCTAAAAGGGGGAGACAGAGAACAAAACCAAACATACTAACAAAATAAAATAAATAGAATAGAATAAGGATGTGGGGAAAGAGCCCGGGCTGGGGAGCCAGAGGTCACGGGTTCTAATCCCGGCTCCGCCACTTGTCAGGTGTGTGACCTTGGGTGAGTCACTTCACTTCTCTGGGCCTTAGTTTCCTCATCTGTCAAACAGGGGTGAAGACTGTGAGCCCCACTTGGGACAACCTGATGACCTTGTATCTACCCCAGCGGTTAGAACAGTGCTTGGCACATGGTAAGCGCTTAACAAATACCTTACTAGATTAGTGGAAGGGTTTTACAATTGCTTCCGGAGAACACTACAATGTGGACCAAAGCACCCCTACTTCATAATAAAGCTCCTTAGAAGAATGCAAAATAATGATGACGCATGGGTAATATGCATCATTATCATCAACAGACTTTATTGAGGTCTTTATCAGGTGCAGAGCATTGTCCTAGGCATTGGGATAATAATGATGGCATTTGTTAAGCACTTACTATGTGTGAAGCAGTGTTCTAAGCGCTAACATACTATAAAAATAAATGTTAGTGTCCCTGTATTGGAAGCGTTTGGAAAACAGTGGTCAGTGAAGCACTATTCATGAGTTCTAACAAAGATTATTTAAAATATAAATAAAATACTATTAGTCTTAAAAAAATCCTTCTACCATATTTGCCACCACCTACATGTTTCCAGTATCAACTCAAAGTTCTGATAGAGAATAGTTTTAAAAATGAATAACCAGGAGAAAATCCATCATTAACTACATAATTCGAGGACCAAAATTCAATATGGGGATTATTTTATCTAGAAAATGAAATACAATTCTCCCATTAAAACCCACACAATCGTTGTAACATCAGGTCTACCCATATGGCAAAACACAAATTGCTATGGAAATAACAAAATCTCTAATTACAGATAATTACACATTAAGATGATGCCTTAGCTACAAGACACTGTCTTTCCCTCATTTGAGTAATGGCTTGCATTAACGCTCAATAAATACAATTGAATGAATGAATTAGTACTTAAAGTCACATAAACTAAATTATTTTACATATTTCTGCATTGAAACATTTTGGTCTTTTGAGGTCCCTCTCAAAATGTTCCTATTTTATACAGATTAATGCAAAACTCTGGTCAGACTCTAGAAGCATCCTGTCGTCAACGACCAGTGATTTTTACAAAATTATCACTTTTATTGAGGACAACCTTCTTTAATACCATTTGAGCTCACAATCCTAAAAAGCCAACATTAATCTAAAAAAAAAAAAAAAGGCTCCCAGGGATTGCTAAACCCCAGTAAGAAGATTGGTGGCCTAGTCGTGATTCTGGAACTGGACTGGATTAAAATCTGGGTCTTCTATGTCAGAAGGAAAAATCAGTAGTTGATCTTGGGAACACATTGCTGTGGTCCAAAAGGTTTCACATGTAGGTACAGATCAAGAGCACAACAGGGCACAACTTAACCATCTTGAATGACACTTGCATATTTTGATTTGAAGTATATGAATAACCATATTTACAAAATATCATTAATACACATTGTACTTTCTTAAGCGTTTAGTGCAGGGCTCTGTACACATTAAGCACTCAGTGAATAGGATTGATTGATGTCACTAACAACTATAATTAATCTGAAGCAGCATAGCCTAGTGGAAAGAATTCAGTACTGGGAATCAGGAGACCTGGGTTCTAATTCTAGCTCTGCCATGTGCCTACTGTGTGACCTTGGGAAAGTCACTTCTATGTGCCTTAATTTCCTCATTTGTGAAGTGGGGTATAAATAACTGTTCTTTCTCCTCTGTTGCCCCATGTGGGAAAGGCATTATGCCTGAACTGATTTTATTGCATCTACAAGAAGCAGCGTAGCTCAGTGAAAATCAGCCCGGGCTTTGGAGTCAAAGGTCATGGGTTCAAATCCCGGCTCCACCACTTGTCAGCTGTGTGACTTTGGGCAAGTCACTTAACTTCTCTGGACCTCAGTTACCTCATCTGTAAAATGGGGATGAAGACTGTGAGCCCCACGTGGGACAACCTGATCATCTTGTAACCTCCCTAGCGCTTAGAACGGTGCTTTGCACATAGTAAGCGCTTAATAAATGCCATTATTATTATTAACACTATCCCAACACTCAGCACAGCGTTTGGCACTTTATCAATCAATTAACTGTACTTATTGAGGACTTACTGTGTGCAGAGCACTGTACTAAGTTGTTGGCAGCACATCCCCTGCCCACAGTGAGCTTAGAGTCTAGAGGGGGAGACAGACATTAATGTAAGAAAATTAACTACAGGTATGTACATAATCAATCAATCAATCAATCAATCGTATTTATTGAGCGCTTACTATGTGCAGAGCACTGTACTAAGCACTTGGGAAGTACAAATTGGCAACACATAGAAACAGTCCCTACCCAACGGTGGGCTCACAGTCTAAAAGGGGGAGACAGAGAACAGAACCAAACATACCAACAAAATAAAATAAATAGGATAGAAATGTACAAGTAAAATAAATAAATAAATAAATAAATAGAGTAATAAATATGTACAACCATATATACATATATACAGGTGCTGTGGGGACGGGAAGGAGGTAAGATGGGGGGATGGAGAGGGGGACGAGGGGGAGAGGAAGGAAGGGGCTCAGTCTGGACATAAGTCCAGTGGGGTTGATGGCGAGATGAAAAAAAGGGAGTAAATCCAACTGCAAAGGGTGACACAGAAGGGTGTGGGAGAAGAGGAAATGAGGGCAAAGTCGGAGAAGTCCTCCGGGAGGAGATTTGCTTCTAATAATCAATCAATCAATCAATCAATCGTATTTATTGAGCGCTTACTATGTGCAGAGCACTGTACTAAGCGCTTGGGAAGTACAAATTGGCATCACATAGAGACAGTCCCTACCCAACAGTGGGCTCACAGTCTAAAAGGGGGAGACAGAGAACAGAACCAAACATACTAACAAAATAAAATAAGTAGGATAGAAATGTACAAGTAAAATAAATAAATAAATAAATAAATAAATAAATAAATAAATAAATAGAGTAATAAATATGTACAACCATATATACATATATACAGGTGCTGTGGGGAAGGGAAGGAGGTAAGACGGGGGGATGGAGAGGGGGACGGGGGGATGGAGAGGGGGACGAGGGGGAGAGGAAGGAAGGGGCTCAGTCTGGACATAAGTCCAGTGGGGTTGATGGCGAGATGAAAAAAAGGGAGTAAATCCAACTGCAAAGGGTGACACAGAAGGGTGTGGGAGAAGAGGAAATGAGGGCAAAGTCGGAGAAGTCCTCCAGGAGGAGATTTGCTTTTAATAAGGCTTTGAAGGAGGGGAAAGTGATGTCTGTTGGACGTGAAGGGTGAGGGAGTTTGAGGCCCGAGGCAGGACGTGGGCGAGGGGTCGGCGGCAAGATAGATGACATTGAGGTTCAGTGAGTAGGTTGGTATCAGAGAAGCGCAAGGTGCCGCAGGATTCTAGTAGGAAATCAGGGAGGTGAGGTAGGAGGAGAGAGCAAAGTTGATGGAGTGCTTTAAAGCCAAGAGTAAGGAGTTTCGTTGGATGTGGACATGGATGGACAAGGAGGTTTTGAGGAGTGGAGAAACGTTACTGCATGGTCTCGTGCAAAAACGATCCAGACGGCAGAGTGAAGCATGGACTGGAGTAGGGAAAGACAGGAGGCAGGGAGGTCAGCAAGGAGGCTGATGCAATAATCATGACAGGAGAGGATAACTGTTTGGATTACATGGTGACAGTCTGGATGGAAAGGAAAGCATTACTATTATCATTATTCTTTTCAAGGACAGGATATATTTCTATTATATTTTCCCAGGCACCTAGGACAGAAACCTGTATTCAGCAAGCACAAAATCAATGCTGTTAATGATGATGATGATGACACAAAATCAACTTTGAAGAATCACACTGGGAAACAGAATTTAAATTTTTTTTATAGAAAGAGAAATTAAAAATGTAATCTGCTCATCCAAAGGAGCAAATTAAATAATGAAACACCCAAAAGTACAAATCCTCTGGTCAGCAATAATGTCTGTTCAGCACTCCACACACTGCAAGGATCAAAGTGTAATAAAATGATATTTTGAAGTCTGTTGTATTAAATTTCCAAATTGGGTAATAGCTCTAGACAATATACAATGACTTCTCTTTTATTAATAATAATAAATAATAATAATGTTGGTATTTGTTAAGAGCTTACTATGCGCCAAGCACTGTTCTAAGGTTCTAAGCACTGAGGTAGATACAAGGTAATCAGGTTGTCCCATGTGGGGCTCACAGTCTTAATCCCCATTTTACAGATGAGGGAACTGAGGCACAGAGAAGTGAAGTGTCTTGCCCATGGTCATACAGCAGACAAGTGGTGAAGCTGGGATTAGAACCCATGACTTCTGACTTCCAAGCTGGCTCTTTCCACTAAGCCATGCAGCTTCTCATTATTGTATTATTATTATTATTATCATTATCATTATATTGTCATTATGTTGCCAACTTGTACTTCCCAAGCGCTTAGTACAGTAAGCACTCAATAAATACGATTGATTGATTGATTATTATTATTATTATAGAGGGCAAACCTACCGAATGTAGCACCCTTGGAATAAATCTAAGAGGGGATCATTCTAGAGCCTTACAGGGAGTTTTGCTCTAGGGTATTATTTGAAATTATTCAGCTGGTTCACAAGGTCAGCCATTAAGAACTTTGTAGCTCTGCAAAACTCTGTTGCAGCAACAGTAGCAAAGGTATGCCAGAAGAAATCACAATCCTCAACCCTCTTTGATCTGTGTGCTTCAAGTGCCCTAAAAGGCACCACTTCCTTCTCAAGTAATAGTTCCTTTCTAGGGACAGCCTAGAGGGAAATGAAGAGGATTCACAAATGTAAATATGACTTACAGATTGGCTTTTTTCCCCCAACCATTTAAGGAAAAGAGAATTCAACCTCTCCCCTACCTACCTTTCTCATCACAGTTGACCACACCGAGATATCTCATCACAGTTGACCATCATCATCAATCAATCGTATTTATTGAGCGCTTACTGTGTGCAGAGCACTGTACTAAGCGCTTGGGAAGTACAAGTTGGCAACATATAGAGACGGTCCCTACCCAACAGTGGGCTCACAGTCTAAAAGGTGGAGACAGAGAACAAAACCAAACATACTAACAAAATAAAATAAATAGATAGATATGTACAAGTAAAACAAATAAATAGAGTAACAAATATATACAAACATATATACATATATACAGGTGCAGTGGGGAAGGGAAGGTGGTAAGATGGGGGGGATGGAGAGGGGGACGAGGGGGAGAGGAAGGAAGGGGCTCAGTCTGGGAAGGCCTCCTGGAGTAGGTGAGCTCTAAGTAGGGTATGCCAGAAGAAATCACAATCCTCAACCCTGTTTGATCTGTGTGCTTCAAGTGCCCTAAAAGGGACCACTTCCTTCTCAAGTAATAGTTCCTTTCTAGGGAGAGCCTAGAGGGAAATGAAGAGGATTCACAAATGTAAATATGACTTACAGATTGGCTTTTTTTCCCCAACCATTTAAGGAAAAGAGAATTCAACCTCTCCCCCACCTACCTTTCTCATCACAGCTGACCACACCACCATCCTCTGTCTCTCAAGCCCACAACCTTTGGCATGCCCTTGACTCCTCCCCATCCTTCAATCCCTACATTCTGTCTATTTTTCCTTCACAACCTCTCCCAAATCCACTTCTTCCTCTCCATCCAAACTACCGTTTGCTGGGCCAGGCACTTGTCTGTATACTGCCTTGATTAATGCGCCTGCCTCTCTGCTGCCTGGATCATTTGTCTAAAACATGGTTTGGCGCTTCTTCCCACTCTTCAGAAGCCTCCAAGCATTGCCCATTCCTCTCCTCAAACAAAATCACCTGACACTGGCTTTAAGGCCCCCTACTCCCCACCTGATTCACCACATAAATACCCAATACAAATACACCTACCTAATGTTCAGGACTTACTATGGGCTAAGCACTGGGGTAGATACAGAGCAGAGAACATGTCTACCAACTGTTATACTGTAGTCTCCCAAGCACTTAGTACACTGCTCTGCACACAGAACACAATCAATAAATACGATTGAGTCCCAGATGCACAAGGGCTCACAATCTATTTCATCCCCATTTTACAGATGAGAATGCTGAAGCCCAGAGATTTCAGTGACTTGCTTGAGATCCCACAGCAAACCTTTCATTCAATCGCATTTATTGAGCGCTTACTGTGTGCAGAGCACTGTACTAAACCTGTGACAAAGATAGCATTAAGACCCAAGTGTCCTGACTCCCAGTCCAGGGTTCTTTCTACTAGGACACACTCCCAATCTAATGTGTTTTCAAAGAGAAATTCATCTCCAATGTTCAAAAATCAACATCTATTCAGGTCATTTTAATTTATATATCACAGCTCAAACCCTGACTACTATGCAGGAGACTGACTGATGAATCAGTCAATTCCTCTACCAACCGAGGACCCCTCTTTAGCAGGAAAAAAAAGACCAGCAGCAATGACATTTAACTTAGAGGAGATGAAACACAAATGGATTACTTATCATCAATGGCTCCAACTTAGGTTATTTACCAGAGAAGAAACCAAGTCCTTGAATTAGTCACAGGAGAGCAGATATTCACTCCACTGTGCTTTAGAAGTGTACAAGAGACAATCAAAGGATTATGAACTGATTAACAGAATCTGAAAATAGCCACAGACTAACGATGACCTCAAAGACCAAGGTTAGGTAGTAGCTTGCACTCAGCAAACTTTACACACAAATGATTTCATCAATGACACAAACCTGAATGTGGACACTGAATTGTATTAACTAGGCAACAGACTTTGTAATGGGACACAGACAGACAAACCATTCAGTCAACTTCTTGTATTTATTGTGCACCTACTGTGTGCAGATAATCAATGGATGGTATTTATTGAGTACTTACTATTTGCAGGACCCTCTCTGGATGGCACCTGAAGAGTTTCCAGTACTCTACCAGTTTCAGCTATGGGAGGGAGAGTCAAGCAGTGGCATATCCATTCCATTCCTAGCTTGGGCAGTGGCTAGGGAGTGGAAGGCAATCTGCTACAAGTCAAAACTCACCTGCGCTGGGCAGAAGCAGTACACGACAGAGTCAAGGGTGGAGACTCAAGTTTACTGCACGGAAGGAGGCAATGGTACACTATTTCCATATTTTTACCAAGAAAACTCTATGGCTTCACTACCAGAATGATTGCAGATGGAGGTGGGGCATTCTGGGAGAGATGTGTCTATGGCATCGCTATGGGTTGGAGACAACTCGACAGTGTAAGACAAGACTACCTGCAAAACACTGCATTAAGCACTTGGGATAGTACAATATGATAGATCTGATAGAAAAGATTGCCGTCCCTCAAGGGGGAAACAGACATGGAAATAAATCACAGAATGAGCAAATATAAGGCTATGTGCAGAAATGCTGAGGGGCTATACTGCACTTGTAGAGGAGCAGAACAGTTTCTGAATTCAGGACATCTCCATCTGGATGTCTGCCCGCCACCTGAAACTCAACATGTCCAAGACTTAACTCCTTGTCTTCCCTCCCAAACCATGCTATCCCAAACCCTGCCCTCTCCCTGACTTTCCCATCACTGTTGACGGCACCACCATCCTTCCTGTCTCACAAGACCGCAACCTTGGTGTCATCCTCGACTCCACTCTCTCACTCACCCCTCACATCCAAGCCGTCACCAAAATCTGCCGGTCTCAGCTCCGCAACATTGCCAAGATCCGCCTTTTCCTCTCCATCCAAACTGCTACCCTGCTCGTTCAAGCTCTCATCCTATCCCGTCTGGACTACTGCATCAGCCTTCTCTCTGATCTCCCATCCTCGTGTCTCTCCCCACTTCAATCCATACTTCATGCTGCTGCCCGGATTGTCTTTGTCCAGAAATGCTCTGGGCATGTTACTCCCCTCCTCAAAAATCTCCAGTGGCTACCAATCAATCTGTGCATCAGGCAGAAACTCCTCACCCTGGGCTTCAAGGCTGTCCATCACCTCGCCCCCTCCTACCTCACCTCCCTTCTGTCCTTCTCCAGCCCAGCCCCCACCCTCCGCTCCTCTGCCGCCAATCTCCTCACCGTCCCTCATTCTCGCCTGTCCCACCGTCGACCCCCAGCCCACATCATCTCCCTGGACTGGAATGCCCTCCCTCTCAACATCCACCAAGCTAGCTCTCTTCCTCCCTTCAAGGCCCTACCGAGAGCTCACCTCCTCCAGGAGGCCTTCCCAGACTGAGCCCCCTCCTTCCTCTCCCCCTCATCTCCCCTGTCTTACCTCCTTCCCTTCCCCACAGCACCTGCATATATCTTGTACATATTTATTACTTTATTTATTTATTTATTTTACTTGTACATATCTATTCTATTCATTTTATTTTGTTAATATGTTTGGTTTTGTTCTCTGTCTCCCCCTTCTAGACTGTGAGCCCGCTGTTGGGTAGGGACTGTCTCTATATGTTGCAAACTTGTACTTCCCAAGTGCTTAGTACAGTGCTCTGCACACAGTAAGCGCTCAATAAATACGATTGATTGATTTGATTGATAAACAGACCTCTGACAAAGACAAAGTTAAGCTGTCACCATATGCTCATTTTCCCTTGCGAACATTAGTCAATCGGCCACACATATTGAGTACTTACTGAGCACAGCACAGCCCTATACTAAGCGCTTTGGAGAGTACAATACAATAATAAATGGACATATTTCCTATCCACAATGAGCTGACCGGCTAGGTCAACGTTAGCCTTCCCCACTGCTCCACCAAGTAATGCTGCACTAAATATTTGGGAACTGTACAAAAGACTTAGTAGATATGATCTCTGCCCTCGAGGAGCTTACATTCAAGAAAGCTAACCAGAAAGGAAGCAGCATGGCCTAATGTAAAGAGCAGAGAGAGGGGAGGCTGAAACCCTGGGTTCTAATCCCAATTCCGCCACCTGCTTCCTCTGTGACCTTGACCAAGTCACCCAACTCTCTAGGCCTCCAAGGCCTCATCTTTAAAATGGAAACTAAATACCTAACTCCATCCCCTATTAATGACAATAACAATAATAATAATAACTGTGGTATTTGTTCACCACTATGTGCCACGTATTCTACCAGGTGAGTGGATATACCAATCAATAGTATTTATTGAGGGCTTACTGTATATAGAGCACTTCACCATGGACTTGGGAGAGTACAATACAATGAAGGTGATAATAATAATTATGGTATTTGTTAAGTGCTTACTATGTGCCAAGCACTGTTCTAAGCACTGGGGTGGATACAAGGTAATCAAGTTGTCCCACTTAGGGCTCACAGTCTTAATCCCGATTTTGCAGATGAGGTAACTGAGGCATAGAGCTTGCCCGAGCTGACACAACAGACAAGTGAGACAACAGACAAGATCCTCTGATTCCCAAGCCCATGCTCTTTCCACTAAGCCACGTTCCCTGTCCATACAAAGCCCACAGTTTAGAGGGGGAGATCAACATTAATATAAATAAATGAAGAAATTATGGATATGTACATAAAATTGTACACTGTCCCTTCCCCTAGCTGTAATTTAATGACTGTCTCCTCTCTGCTCTGTAAGTTCCTATGGGAAGGGATCATATCTACCAACTCTATTGTATAGTTATCCTCCCAAGCACTTAGTAGAGTGCTCTGCAGACAGTAAGCTCAATTATTTTTATCATACTAAGTGCTTATTATGTGCTAGACACTGTACTAAGTGCTGAGGTAGATACAAGCTGATCAGGTTGGTCAAGGTAATCAGGTTGCCTTATGGGGCTCACAGTCAATCTCCATTTAACAACTGAGGTAAATGAGGAACAGAGAAGCTTAAATGAGTTGCCCAAGGTCACACAGCACACAAATGGCAAAGCTGGGTTAGAACCTAGGTCTTTGACTCTCACGCCGGTGCCCTACCCAGGAGGATACACTGCTTCTCAATAAATACCATCCACTGGATAATTGATAATATCCCTGAAGTACACTTTTTCTTTTACTCGATCTGACATTTCATTAGAGTGCATTTCAGAATCTTGAACTTCATAAAGGTTTTTTTTATAAACACTTTGTGAAAAACAAAAGTTTTGGTTGGATATAAATGTTCATTCTAAGGACAGAAACACTATAAGCAAGATTTAGTGTGCACACCTCTGTAGTGCATGAGTCTCTCTAGCTGGGATACGTTTAACCTGACATGGGATCAACTTGTACTTCCCAAGCGCTTAGTACAGTGCTCTGCACACAGTAAGTGCTCAATAAATACGATTGATGATGATGGGATCTTACCTCATATCGCTAGAAGAACTGAAGTAGTCTATTATAGTTAAGACCTATTCATACCCTTTCAACAATGCAAGATGTACGCAAGTAATATTAGCTATTCCATTAATCCAGGACACAAAAGTTCTACCACCTTTTCAAATGAAGCATCAGCATTTGATACTATTTTGAGATTAAAGGAAAAAAAATCTGAAATTAAATGGCTTCATAATTATCTTATTTCAAACCTAATGACAGGATAAGTTCACCTACTCTTCTGCCATTTGCAACTGCCACAGAATCCGCAGACAAGAATACCAAATTAAGTGAATGAATTAGGTGGAAATGAGGAATCAGCAAATACCTTGATTTAGCCTTAGAAGGAAAATTGAAATCTCTCTGAACGATATGTCTCATTTTTCTACAGAAGGTTAATATTCAGGTTGAATATTCTTTGAAATCACCAAAATTACAAACCCATAAACTTTCATCTGCTGTTTTACAAATCTATCCAATTAAAGTAACTGAAAAATAAACGAAGAAGATTAAAAACCAACTAGATGAGATCTGATTTCCTCACATATCAAAATCAAAGTTAAATATTGTGTTACCAGTGGCAAGAGATATAATGTTCTGATAGTATCATTCCATTCTTCCTTATTTGCAGAAATTTGATATTCCTACACTTAGACTGCTAAAGGATTTACTTGGGAAACTCTGATTCTACTTTGGACATACTTTCAATAATTCTTTTAAACAGGATTCAAGTGCTACTTCAGTCTCCATTTCTCGAGATATTGGCAGAAATTAGATGTCGTGACAGTGTGTACTGCTAGCCAAAATTCAGAAGGGGTTTACCACACGACTTTATTGTATGTCATTGTAGGATGATAGCATTTCATTATGATTTCAGTTCTCCCACAGGGACAATTTTAAAAGGCAGTTTGAACTATATTTTAGTGTTTCCATACCAAATTGTGAAATCAGCTGTGCTGAAATATAGCCAATAAAACATTCCCTGCACCTCCTCTTCCCACAAAAAGCAGCAAAGCAGTTTTTTCTCTTTTATTAGCAGCCAAGAATGCGATCCCCCAAGGAAAAAAGACACTGAGACAAAAATGGATTTCTGGGACTCAACTGTTTGACACTTCCTTGCAAACCAAAAACAAAACAAACTTAGCTCATCCCTAAAAAACTCACAAAACGCCCAAGATTTCCCAAGCTGTGCTACAAGAAGGTCAGCTCCCCTTAAAAGATGGGAAGAAAAAATACGATCTATCTAAGAACATCTTCCTTTGATACGAGGATGTGGAAAGAGCAATCAGTTCCCCAAAGCATATTCCAGATTGGCCCTGATGGACTTGGAATCCTCCATTTCAAACTGACCTGCTTAAAAATTCAGGTCAGCACAGTCACGACCTTACTGGTCTTTGTGTCCAGACCTGCGAGTGGCAAACCAGAAATGTGACACCGCCAAGAGCCACATATCCGCAATATCTCCTTTAGCTGGAGCAACGAGCAGACATTCCAGGTGGAAGGTGAGGGAAGAGGAGGAGGTGGGAAGAGTTGGTGATCAGAGAAAAAGAGAGAGAGAGAGGGAGAGAGGGAGAGAGAGAGAGAGAGAGAGAGAGAGAGAGAGAGAGAGTGTGTGTGTGTGTGTGTGTGTGTGTGTGTGTGTCCGTGTCCAGGGAACTTGAGGAGGGAGGAAGAGAAGGATGACACCACCGCTGAAAGGATGGAACCAGTCCCCCACTGCAGAGGCCCATGAATAAACAGACTGTACGCTTACTGTGGTCAGGGAATGCGTCCGTTCACTGTTGAACTGTACACGCAACACACACGACAATGAATGAATGAAAGAATGGACGCTTGTGGGCCGCCCAGTAAGGGAAAATGGGCCACGGAATGATCAACCTTGCTCCAACCCATTACAGCTAACGTTCTGCCATGTAATCCAAGACTTCAAACACTCTACTGTTTTCTCAACTCCCATAGATTTACTCAAAATGAGACCTTTTTCAGGAAAAAGTTTAAGCAACCCACAAAAATGAAATTTCAGATGCATTTTGGAGCACCAAGTTTCCTGGAAAAGCACTTCATAAGCGAAGAATTAGGATTACTCCTAAAATTACCATTTTTCCATGCAGTTTTCTTTCAGTGCTGCTCTCTGCCAGTATAACTTATGCTTTATTCACTCATTCATTCAATCATATTTATTGAGCACTTACTATTTGCAGAGCACTGTACTATAAGCACTTGGGAAGTACAAGTAGGCAACATATAGAGACGGTCCCTACCCAACAACGGGCTCACAGTCTAAGAAGTCCATCTGTCCGTCCCCTACATTCCACGGAAACTGCCCTCTCAAAGGTCACCAATGACCTCCTGCTTGCCAAATCCAACGGCTCTTACTCCATCCTAATCCTCCTCGACCTCTCAGCTAACTTCAACACTGTGGACCACCCCCTTCTCCTCAACACGCTATCCAACCTTGGCTTCACAGACTCCGTCCTCTCCTGGTTCTCCTCTTATCTCTCCAGCTGTTCATTCTCAGTCTCTTTTGTGGGCTCCTCCTCCCCCTCCCATCCCCTTACTGTAGGGGTTCCTCAAGGGTCAGTTTTTGGTCCCCTTCTGTTCTCTATCTACACTCACTCCCTTGCTGAACTCATTTGCTCCCAGGGCTTCAACTATCATCTCTACGCTGATGACACCCAAATCTACCTCTCTGCCCCTGCCCTCTCTTCCTCCCTCCAGGCTCGCATCTCCTCCTGCCTTCAGGACATCTCCATCTGGATGTCTGCCCGCCATCTAAAACTCAACATGTCTAAGACTAAACTCCTTATCTTCCCTCCCAAACCCTGCCCTCTCCCTGACTTTCCCATCACTGTTGATGGCACTACCAACCTTCCCGTCTCACAAGCCCACAACCTTGGTGTTATCCTCGACTCCGCTCTCTCATTCAACCCCACATCCAATCCGTCATCAAAACCTACCTGTCTCACCTCCGCAACATCGCCAAGATCCGCCCTTTCCTCTCCATCCAAACCGCTACCCTGCTCGTTCAATCTCTCATCCTATCCCGACTGGATTACTGCATCAGCCTCCTCTCTGATCGCCCATCCTCCTGTCTCTCCCCACTTCAATCTACACTTCATGCTGCTGCCCGGATCGTCTTTGTCCAGAAACGCTCCGGGCATGTTACTCCCCT
This sequence comes from Tachyglossus aculeatus, assembly GCF_015852505.1. Taxonomy (NCBI): domain Eukaryota; kingdom Metazoa; phylum Chordata; class Mammalia; order Monotremata; family Tachyglossidae; genus Tachyglossus; species Tachyglossus aculeatus. Next base: position 14,950,853 of record NC_052070.1, read on the forward strand.
CCTCAAAAATCTCCAGTGGCTACCAATCAACCTTCGCATCAGGCAAAAGCTCCTCACTCCCCCTTCTAGACTGTGAGCCAGCTGTTGGGTAGCGACCGTCTCTATATGTTCCCAACTTGTACTTCCCAAGTGCTTAGTACAGTGCTCTGCACACAATAAGCACTCAATAAATACGACTGAATGAATGAATGAAAGGAGGAAATGGGCAACAAAACAAAACACAGATTTTCGACGTATGGCTGAAAGGCACACTCTCATCAAATGCAGTTGACTTCAACAATTGAAGTGGCTTTGACTTGCCAATTTTCTAAACCCCTAAAATCTGGCCATGCACACACTGTGCTGGAAGTTTATTTTGATTGAATTCACTCCATCGAGTGCAATTGGAAGAGTTGGCAAATCTCAATTTCTGTCTCTCCTTTCTCCTGTTATTGAGGAGAAACACATCTCTCCAAACCCAAATGGGGCTCTTCAGAGTAACACACAAAGACACAGACATTTTTTTAAAACTTCCTTAGCTACTGAAAATTTACTAATTCATTCCTCTTCAGTCTAAAGTGAGCCCCTATTTGGGGAAGGAATATATCTAATCTGATTATCTTCCCTCCAGTCCAGCATTACCATAGTGAGCACTTGAAAAATCCACTAACAATAAAAATTCAAAAATACTGCATTTCTCTAGCAGACTCACAATGCACTGTGGCCTGGAGGAAAGAGCCCAGGCTTGCTATTCAAAGGGCCTGGGTTCTAATCCTGGATCTGCCACTTGCCTGGCATGACCTTAGATGAGCCTTTTAACTTCTCTGTGTGTAAGTTTCCTCATGTGTTAAAAGGGATTTAAATACCAGTGTTCTTTCTTACTTAAACTGCGAGTTCCACAGAATTTAGTACAGTGCCTGACACACAGAGTTGAACAAATACCAAAATTATTAGTAGTAGTCCTGGGCCTAAAGTTCTGACAGAAAGGCACCAGATATGTCTTCAATCCATGCCAGCCAAAAAATAGCATTTCCAAGTTGGATTTTACTGTTTTCACTACAAAAAAAGTATCATGGCTGAACAAAGAGCTAAGAAGTTTATATATAAATTGCACATTATAAATTATTTATTCTCTTATAGTAAAGTCTGTCCCCCTTCTAGTCCGTAAGCGCATTGTGGATAGAGAAAGTGGAGAAGCAGCACGGTTTAGTGGATAGAGCATGGATCCAGGAGTCAAAAGGTCATGGGTTCTAATCCCAGTTCTTCCACGTCTGCTGTGTAAGCTTGGGCAAGTCAATCAATCAATCAATCAATCAATCGTATTTATTGAGTGCTTACTGTGCAGAGCACTGTACTAAGCACTTGGGAAGTACAAGTTGGCAACATATAGAGACAGTCCCTACCCAACAGTGGGCTCACAGTCTAAAACGGGGAGACAGAGAACAAAACCAAACATACTAACAAAATAAAATAAATAGAACAGATATGTACAAGTAAAATAAATAGAGTAATAAATATGTACAAACACATATATACATATATACAGGTGCTGTGGGGTTTATCTTCTCTGTGCTTCAGTTACCTCATCTGTAAAATGGGGAAAGAGTGTGAGTTCCATGTGGGACAGGGACTGTGTCCAATCTGATTAACTTGTACTTGGCCCAGAGTTTAGAACAGTAAGCGTTTAACAAGTGCCATTATTATTATTACCAACTTTGTTGTCCTGTAGTCTCCCAAGCACTTAATACAGTGCTCTGCACACAGTAAGCGCTCAATAGCATTGATTGTCCTCTTCCCCGACTCCATTCACCGGCTCTCTGCTGTCCCACAAAGAATTCAAGTACCTCGGTCTCTATTTACACATACTTATGAAGTGTCTAACTTCAACAGCAACACCAAATAAAAACTGACAAGTGAGCAGCCAGATTATAGTAAGTAAATCTTACAGACCAATAAGAAGTCAATAATAAAGATCCGGACGGAAGGTTAGGGATGCAGAGGTGAAGCTGGGGACGTTAAATGGTCCGTCCATAACCATTAAGGGGATATGGAAGGAGAGCAAACATTGCACAATTTTCCTCTCAGCATCTTACTGTCGCTAGCGCTGGGCTGGGTGATCCATTTGTCAGACCCAGTTATGATCTGCTTTGACTACTGGGTTGTTAGCCCACTTGTGTGTCCTAAACTATCAGGTGGTCCAAACCCAGCAGTATTTCTCCACATGCCAGGGGTAATAATAATAATAAAAATAATAATAACTGTGGTATTTGTTAAGCGCTTACTACATGCCAAGCATCATACTAAGCACCGGGGTGGATACAAGCAAATCAGGTTTGACAGAGTCCCTGAACAGTGTGGGGCTCACAATCTCAATCCTCATTTTACAGATGAGGTAAATGAGGCCCAGAGAAATGAAATGACTTGCCCAAGGTCACACAGCAGACAAGTGGCAGAGGTGGGATTAGAAGCCACAACCTTCTGGCTCCCAGTCCTATGTTCTGTCCACTAAACTATACTGCTTCCCATGGTATCTTCTCCATACCTCAGTTTCCTTAGTTGTCCCAATGTAGGACAGGGACTGTGTCCACTCTAATTATCTTCTACCTACCCCAGTGCTTGGCAAACAGTAAGCACTTAACAAATACCACAATTATTATTTCACTGCAGTTTTCACTGGGGAGACAGTGCAGTCCACCACTGTCAACTCCAAGTGTACTGATAACTGATCACTCTTCAACTGACCCACTGTAAAAATAACACTGATTTTCTACATAACAGGATCTATAGACTTTGAGAAGATTTATACCTTGAAGGCAATAAGGTTTGTGAAAAAGACAAAGGACGGGTGGAAGACATTAATATGAAACTTCTTTTGTTATTCAGCCTGAAAAAGAAAGCTGTTTCTTGGAACTGTTCCTCAGTAGCTTTTGTGAAACAGTGTCAAGACTAATTTTGGACTTGGGTTTGACTCACCTAATGAGGTGTAGTATTTTTTTCCTAGAGTAAATAATTAAATAGTAAATGATATGTCAGAGTAGGCGGATGCTTGAACTACTAGGACTGCACAGGCACGAAGTTTTTAAATCAACACACTCTTGGCAACCCAAACTGTTTAGTGTGCTGATAAATTAGCGCTAACCACTAACAAAGGAGGTAAGCAAGAATAGGTAATTTCTTTTTAAATAATACAGGATTAGAAGGCATGTTGCAAATATAAAATGCTACAGAAATGCTTAATGATAACCACCAAATCCAGATTTCCCCCATGAAATTCAAATGAATGTTGATGGGGAGAAATTAAGACATCTCATTAAGCCTGAAGTTTAAGATCTTGTAACCCTAAAAGGTGACTTACTTCCAAACCACACATTATAATTGTTCTCATAATGTTATGGGCACAAACTAGCATTCCAATGGATTTCAGAACCTTTGTATTTGAATCTCCAGACTTCAGTGAGCTTAAATATTCAAACTTGCTAATGAAGGAAGAGTGTGTACACACCAGCTCGCACACACACACACACACATACCCACACACACACACACACACACACACACACCCCTCCCCTAGAGACCAGAAGCTCCTTGAGGGCAGGGATTACGTCTGCCAAGTCTGTTGTACTGGACTCTCCCAAACACTTAGTACAGTGCTCTGCACGCAGAAAGCACTCAATAAATGCTATTGATTGGTTGATACTCCTCTAGACTGTAAGCTCACTGTAGGCAGGGAATGTGCCTGTTTATTGTTATGCTGTCCTCTCCCAAACACTCAATACAGTGCTCCGCCCTCAGGAAGTGCTTGATAAACCCTAGTCCTACTTAGAGTGTGAGCCCCATGTGGGACAGAGACTCGGGGACTGTGTTCCACCTGACTGACTCATACTATTCCGGCACTCAGAACAGTGTTTGACACATAGTAAGCACCTAACAAATCCAATTTTATACATATATATATATATATATATTAGACTACAGGGAAATCAGAGAGTAGAGGTAATTCACTCTCTAAAGGAATGGCAGTGTCCAATCTTGGCCTGGATAAATGTGTTTTTTAGAGAAAGGCAACTCCAAGTCAAAACTCACTTCTGAAACAGCTGGGAAGATTCGATATTTTAAAGTCTAAAAGACCCTTTCTGATAAGCCCTTTGCCCCAACCAGGGGCATGCTACGTGCCCATGAATTCTGCTTTGTGACTCACCATCATCTCTCCTGCTTCTCCCTCCTCGCTCACCTTGTTCTTGTAGAAAGAAATTCCCTCCACCCAACATAACAATAATAACTGTGGTATTGGTTAAGCTTACTATGGCCCAAGCACTGTTTAAAGTGCCGGGCAGCCCCTGTCCCATATGGGGTTCATAATCTAAGTAGAGGGTGGGAGAACAAGGAGTAGTGAATCCCCATCTTACACATGAGAAAACTGAGGCACTTACAAGTGACTTACCCAAGGTCGAAGAGCAAGTAAGTGGCAGAGCCAGAATTAGAACCCAGGCTCTGTTTTTATCAATCAACTCTATTAAGTGCTTACTGTGTGCAGAGTACTGTACTAAGCACTTGGAAGAGTACAATAGTACAATATAACAAAGTGTGTAGACACATTCCCTGCCCACAATGACGCTGCAGCCTAGAGGGGGAGATGGATAAATAATTTACAGATACATACATAAGTGCTGTGGGGCTGAGGGAGGGGTTAAAAAAGGGAGCAAATCCACATGCAAGGGTGATGCAGAAGGGAGTGGGCGAAGATGAAATGAGGGCTTAGTCAGAGAAGGCATTTTGGAGGAGATGTGCCTTCACTGAGGCTTTGAAGGTGGGGAGAGTTATTGTCAGATATGAAGAGGGAGGGTGTTCCAGGCCAGAGACAGGATGTGGACGAGAGGTAGCGGTGAGATAGACGAGATCGAGGTACAGTGAATAGGTTGGCATCAGGTTAACAACATGTGCAGGCTAGACTGCAGCAGGAGAGCAACGACATAAGGTAGGAGGGGCAAGGTGATTGAGTGCTTTAAAGCTGATGGTAAGCAGTTTCTGTTTGATGAGGAGGTGGAGGTGGATGGGCAACCACTGGAGGTTCTTAAGGAGTGGTAGAAAACAACCAGGCCCATGCTCTTTCCACTAGACCACCTGCTTCTACATCATTTGACACACTGCAGCTCTCCTCACATTCAAATTCAATTCCCAATCATCTCAAGTCCTATCATCAATCAATCAATCGCATTTATTGAGCGCTTACTATGCGCAGAGCACTGTACTAAGCGCTTGGGAAGTACAAATTGGCAACATATAGAGACAGTCCCTACCCAACAGTGGGCGCACAGTCTAAAAGGGGGAGACAGAGAATAAAACCAAACATACTAACAAAATAAGATAAATAGGATAGATGTGTACAAGTAAAATAAATAAATAGAGTAATAAATATGTACAAACACATATACATATATACAGGTGCTGTGGGGAAGGGAAGGAGGTAAGATGGGGGGGATGGAGAGGGGGACGAGGGGGAGAGGAAGGAAGGGGCTCAGTCTGGGAAGGCCTCCTGGAGGAGGTGAGCTCTCAGTAAGGCCTTGAAGGGAGGAAAAGAGCTAGCTTGGCGGATGGGCAGAGGGAGGGCATTCCAGGCCCGGGGGAGGACGTGGGCCGGGGGTCGATGGCGGGACAGGCGAGAACGAGGTACGGTGAGGAGATTAGTGGCGGAGGAGCGGAGGGTGCGGGCTGGGCTGTAGAAGGAGAGAAGGGAGGTGAGGTAGGAGGGGGCGAGGTGATGGACAGCCTTGAAGCCCAGGGTGAGGAGTTTCTGCCTGATGCGCAGATTGATTGGTAGCCACTGGAGATTTTTGAGTCAACTCCAGCACCTGACCGATTGATTTAAAAATTTGAATTAAACAGCTTTATCAAAGTGAATCATTTTTCCCAACAAAAGCACAAGGAATGCATTAAAGAACTTTACCAAATGTGTGCCTAATGGCTAGTTACCACCTTGATGACTACAGATTTAGATTATTTCTTCTCCCTTCCTTTCTTCTTCTCTGATGGAGAAGTGGCTGCACTGGGAAAGGAGGTTGCAGTCACTGGAAAGTTTGGAGATGATGGAGTAGCTTAGCCTTGTGGATAGAGCAGGGACCCGGGAATCAGAAGGACCTGGGTTCTAATCCCAGGTCCACCACTTGTCTGCTGTGTGACTGTGGGCAAGTCACTTCACTTCTCTGAGTCTCAGTTACCGCATCAGGTAAAATGGGGATCAAGGTCATGAGCCCCATGTGGGACAGGGACTGTGCCCAACTTGACTGGCCTGTATCTATCTCTCATCTTATCCCGACTGGATTACTGCATCAGCCTCCTCTCTGATCTCCCATCCTCCTGTCTCTCCCCACTTCAGTCTTTACATCACGCTGCTGCCCGGATCATCTTTGTGCAGAAACGCTCTGGGTATGTTACACCCCTCCTCAAAAATCTCCAGTGGCTACCAGTCAAGCTACGCATCAAGCAAAAACTCCTCAATCTCAGCTTCAAGGCTGTCCATCACCTCACCCCCTCCTACCTCACCTCCCTTCTCTCCTTCTACAGCCCAGCCCACACCCTCCACTCCTCTGCCGCTAACCTCCTCACTGTGTCTTGTTCTCGCCTATCCTGCCATTGACCCCCGGCCCACATCCTCCGCCTGGCTTGGAATGCCCTCCCTCCACACATCAATCAATCAATCAATCGTATTTATTGAGCGCTTACTATGTGCAGAGCACTGTACTAAGCGCTTGGGAAGTACAAATTGGCATCACATAGAGACAGTCCCTACCCAACAGTGGGCTCACAGTCTAAAAGGGGGAGACAGAGAACAGAACCAAACATACCAACAAAATAAAATAAGTAGGATAGAAATGTACAAGTAAAATAAATGAATAAATAAATAGAGTAATAAATATGTACAACCATATATACATATATACAGGTGCTGTGGGGAAGGGAAGGAGGTAAGACGGGGGGATGGAGAGGGGGAGAGGAAAGAAGGGGCTCAGTCTGGGAAGGCCTCCTGGAGGAGGTGAGCTCTCAGCAGGGCCTTGAAGGGAGGAAGAGAGCTAGCTTGGCGGATGGGCAGAGGGAGGGCATTCCAGGCCCGGGGGATGACGTGGGCCGGGGGTCAATGGCGGGACAGGCGAGAGCGAGGTACAGTGAGGAGATTAGTGGTGGAGGAGCGGAGGGTGTGGGCTGGGCAGTAGAAGGAGAGAAGGGAGGTGAGGTAGGAGGGGGCGAGGTGATGGACAGCCTTGAAGCCCAGGGTGAGGAGTTTCTGCCTGATGCGCAGATTGATCGGTAGCCATTGGAGGTTTTTGAGGAGGGGAGTAATATGTCCAGAGCGTTTCTGGACAAAGATAATCCGGGCAGCAGCATGAAGTATGGATTGAAGTGGAGAGAGACACGAGGATGGGAGATCAGAGAGAAGGCTAGTGCAGTAGTCCAGATGGGATAGGATGAGAGCTTGAATGAGCAGGGTAGCGGTTTGGATGGAGAGGAAAGGGCGGATCTTGGCAATGTTGCGGAGCTGAGACCGGCAGGTTTTGGTGACGGCTTGGATGTGAGGGGTGAATGAGAGAGCAGAGTCGAGGATGACACCAAGGTTGCGGGCTTGTGAGACGGGAAGGATGGTAGTGCCGTCAACAGAGATGGGAAAGTCAGGGAGAGGACAAGGTTTGGGAGGGAAGACAAGGAGCTCAGTCTTCGACATGTTGAGCTTTAGGTGGCGGGCGGACATCCAGATGGAGATGTCCTGAAGGCAGGAGGAGATGCGAGCCTGGAGGGAGGGGGAGAGAGCAGGGGCAGAGATGTAGATCTGGGTGTCATCAGCGTAGAGATGATAGTTGAAGCCGTGGGAGCGACTGAGGTCACCAAGGGAGTGAGTGTATATTGAGAACAGAAGGGGACCAAGCACTGAACCTTGGGGAACCCCCACCGTAAGAGGATGGGAGGGGGAGGAGGAGCCTGCAAAAGAGACTGAGAAAGAACGACCGGAGAGATAAGAGGAGAACCAGGAGAGGACGGAGTCTGTGAAGCCAAGGTCAGATAACGTGTGGAGGAGAAGGGGGTGGTCCACAGTGTCAAAGGCAGCTGAGAGGTCGAGGAGGATTAGGATGAAGCATGAGCCGTTGGATTTGGCAAGCAGGAGGTCATTGGTGACCTTTGAGAGCGCAGTTTCCGTGGAATGAAGGGGACGGAAGCCAGACTGGAGGGGGTCGAGGAGAGACCACACATCCACCAAGCTAGCTCTCTTCCTCCCTTCAAAGCCCTACTGAGAGCTCACCTCCTCCAGGAGGCCTTCCCAGACTGAGCCCCCTTTTACCTCTCCCCTCGTCATCCCCACAGCCTTACCTCCTCCCCCCACACAGCACCTGTATATATGTTTCTACAGATTTATTACTCTATTCATTTTACTTGTACATATTTACTATTCTATTTATTTTGTTAATGATGTGCATCTAACTTTACTTCTATTTATTCTGATGACTTGACACCTGTCCACATGTCTTGTTTTGTTGTCTGTCTCCCCCTTCTAGACTGTGAGCCTGTTGTTGGGTAGGGACCGTCTCTATATGTTGCCAACTTGTACTTCCCAAGCGCTTAGTACAGTGCTCTGCACACAGTAAGCACTCAGTAAATACGACAATGAATGAATGAATCTTTCCCAGTGCTTAAAACAGTATTTGACACACAGTAAGTGCTTAACATGTATATGAGTAGAAACTGCAAAGTCCAGAAGGATATTTGGAGACCAGAAAAGATAAGAAGAAACCACTTTAATCAATCAATGGTACCTACTGACTAAGCTCATTATGTGTAGGGAATGTGTCTGCTAATTCTGTTGTATTCTCCCAAGCGTTTAGTACAGTGCTCTGCAAATAGAAAGCACTCAAAAACCACTAATCGATCAACTGAGTGATTATTTTGTGCAAAGTATTGTACTAAGTGCTTGGGCTTTAGAGAATCACCAGTTTTTTGTGATCATCTTCTCACCAGACCTCCACTTGGGATTCATCTTCGGGCTTTTATTTTTGACCCAGTGTCCACCTTTGTCTACAAAATCATGTTAGGGCAGATGTCAGAAGGAAAGGGGAATTTCTGCCATGGGGATTTTCCATAAGGATTCCTCTTCCGACAGCTATGAAATGTAAATGCCAGATTTCCAGGTTGCTGCAGGGTTGCGATGGTGCAGGGTCAAACTGGGGTGAGAAGTGAACAGTTTGAAATGCAGTTCCAAGATTCCACTGGTATCCAGGGGCTTTAGGACACAAGCCAACAGGTCACATTTTCTGGCCTTGTTCAAATGCTCCCCTTCTCACTGCGTGCACTGAGTGTTTCAGAGGCAAAGAATCCCATCCTTCCGTTCAGCTCTGCTTTTTCCAGGGTCCCTGGCATCCTTAGATGGTAAGCCCCACATGGGACTGGAACTGTGTTTGGCCTCATTATCTTCATTCGATTGTATTTGCTGAGTATTTACTGTGTGCACGGCACTGTACTAAGTGCTTGGTAAAGCAAAATACAACAATAAACATTATCTTGAGTCCACCCCAGTGCTTAGTAAAGTGCTGTGCACACAGCAAGCACTCAAATATCACTGACTGACTGCTTAGTACAGTACTTGGCCCATAGTAAGTGCTAAATAAATACTACAATGATTATTAGTAGCAGCTGTGTACCCCTGCTTCTTGAATATGGTGGCCCTTTGTTGACACCTCTCCTCTTCCTCCCTTCAAAGCCATACTGAGAGCTCACCTCCTCCAGGAGGCCTTCCCAGACTGAACCCCCCTTTTTCCTCTTCTCGTCCCCATCCCCCGGCCCTACCTCCTTCCCCTCCCCACAGGACCTGTATATATGTTTGTATAGATTTATTACTTTATTTATTTTACTTGTACATATTTACTATTCTATTTATTTTGTCAATGATGTGTATCTAGCTTTATTTTTATTTATTCTAGTGGCTTGACACCTGTCCACATGTTTTGTTTTGTTGTCTGTCTCCCCCTCCTATGAAAGGCCTGAATGAATTTGCCTTTCATTCATTCAATCGTATTTATTGAGTGCTTACTGTGTGCAGAGCACTGTACTAAGCGCTTGGGAAGTACAAGTTGGCAACGTATAGAGACGGTCCCTACCCAACAGTGGGCTCACAGTCTAAAAGGGGGAGACAGAGAACAGAACAGAACAAATTAACAAAATAAAGAGGCAGAATTGAAGGAGAGAATTAAGGCTCATTTTGTTCAGCCCAAAGAGCCTCGTTCCTAAAGTAGCTCGGAATGTAGGAAGCAAGGGAGGAGTCAGTCAGTGAATTGCATTTACTGAGGGTTTACTGTGTGCAGAGCACTGTACTAAGCACTTGGGAAAGTACAATATAACAATAAATAGACATAGTCCCTGCCCATAAGGAGTTTACACCCCTGCCTGTGTCAAGAACGTCAGACACCAGCAGTCACTGTGACCTGTGGACTGTGCTCAGTGTCACCTTTCTTTTTCATTCATTCATTCATTCACATTTAATAAGCACTTACTGTGTGCAAAGCACTGTACTAAGCGCTTGGGAGAGTACAATATATCGACAGATTCCTCTCCACAACGACCTCAGAGTCTAGCGAGGGAGACAGACATTTATATAAATGAAGAGATAAATAAATTACAGATATACACATATATGCTTTGGGGATGGAAGGGAGGATGAATGTAGGAGCAAGTAAGAGTGGCGCAGAAGGGAGTGGGAGAAGAGGAGAAGAGGGCTGAGTCAGGGAAGGCTTCTTGGAGGGGATGTGCCTTCAATAATATGAGAAGCAGCATAGCCTAGTGGCAAAAACACGGGCTTGGAAGTCACAGGTCGAGGGTTCTCATCCCAGCTCCCCAACTTGTCAGCTGTGTGACTTTGGGCAAGTCACTTCACTTCTCTATGCCTCAGTTCCCTCATCTGTAAAATGGGAATTAAGATTGTGAGCCCCATGTGGGACAACCTGATTACCTTGTATCCCCCCCCCACAGCGCTTAGAACAGTGCTCGACACATAGTAAGCACTTAGCAAATACCATCATTATTATTATTATAAGGCTTTGAAGTGGGGGCGAGGAATCATCTGCCTGATATGAGAAGCAGCGTAGCTCAGTGGAAAGAGCCCGGGCTTGGGAGCCAGAGGTCATGGGTTCTAATCCCTGCTCTGCCACTTGTCAGCTGTGTGACTTTGGGCAAGTCACTTAACTTCTCGGGGCCTCCGTTACTTTACCTGTAAAATGGGGATTAAGACTGTGAGCCCCATGTGGGACAACCTTGTAACCCCCCAATGCTTAGAACAGTGCTTGGCACATAGTAAGCACTTAACAAATGCCATTATTATTATTATTATTATTATTATTATTATTATTATTATTATTATTATTATTTGGAGGGAGGACACTCCAGACCAGAGGTAGGATGTGGACTGTGAGCCCACTGTTGGGTAGGGACTGTCTCTACATGTTGCCAATTTGTACTTCCCAAGCGCTTAGTACAGTGCTCTGCACATAGTAAGCACTCAATAAATACGATTGATGATGATGATAACAGGTCGGCAGCAGGATAAACCAACACCATTAAACAGGTGGAACTGGATATGCCAAAATGAACAGCTTGTAGAACCAAAGGAATAAAAAAATGATCCTCTGGATTCCTTTCCCAATTCTCAGATCATTCCTCCAAAGGGGCAGAATTATGTTTATCCACCTACCTTGAATGGTTCCAGGAAGGAGTTTCCAAGATAACATTAACTACCTTTGTGCCTAAAATCAGAGGCTGCACATGATTTGGAAGTTTCCCACCCCAAAATTCATAGAAGGAATAAATGTTACCCTTTGAAAATAATCTCAACTGAAAGTCTAGAGCCAATCAACTGAAACTTCTCACTTTTCCTACCTCTGAGGTGACTGAGTCTACTCTACCAGAACTGAATCAATGGCATTTAATAATAATAATAATAATGGCATTTATTAAGTGCTTACTATATGCAAAGCACTGTTCTAAGCACTGGAGAGGTTACAAGGTGATCAGGTTGTCCCACGGGGGGGCTCACAGTCTTAATCCCCATTTTACAGATGAGGTCACTGAGGTACAGGGAAGTGAAGTGACTTACCCAAAGTCACAAAGCTGACAAGTGGCAGAGCCAGGATTTGAACCCCTAACCTCTGAATCCAAAGCCCGGGCTCTTTCCACTGAGCCACGCGAGTGCTTACTGTGTGCAAAGCACTGAGTTAAGTGGTTGCTAGACTACAAAAAGTACTGGTAGACACAATCCCTGCCCACAACAAGCTCATAGTCTAGGGGATGAGCTCACAGTCTAGAAATTGAAACCGGTCTGTTTAATATTCTCTCAGCATATTCTCATCCCTACCCTAAATTTTTAAAGCATTCAGTACATTTTCACTTAGCACTGCGCATTAGCCCCAGTCCTGCTTTAGATATTTTATTGTTCAAGGATACTTCAGATATTTTATTGCTCATGGAGCAAGCACAGATACAAAGAATCCCTCACTAAATTATGAGTTCCTTGACGGCAGAGACTATTCATGACTATTAATTCTATTGTGTTCTTCCGAGTGCTCAATACAGGATTCTGCACAGTGTAAGCACTCAATAAATATGACTGACTGATGGACTGATTGATTGATAACCAAAGCTACTGAATCATCGAAGTCTTCACCGGTGCACTTAGAATAAATTTTAAATCTGTGGAATGTTCAACTGATGTGCTGCATTTTGCTAAAGTATCTTAAACATAATATACCCACACTTTTGTTGTGAGTAATAATGATAATTATGGTATCTGTTAAGCGTTCACTATGTGTCAAGCACTGGGGTAGAGGAAAGATGATCAAGTGATGATTAGAGAAGCAGCGTGGCTTAGTGGAAAGAGAACGGGCTTGGTAGTCAGAGGAAGTGGGTTCTAATCCCAGCTCTGCCACTTGTCATCATCATCATCATCATCATTAATTGTATTTATTGAGCGCTTACTATGTGCAGAGCACTGTACTAAGCGCTTGGGAAGTACAAATTGGCAACATATAGAGACAGTCCCTACCCAACAGTGGGCTCACAGTCTAAAAGGGGGAGACAGAGAACAAAACCAAACATACTAACAAAATAAATAAAAAGCAAAACAAAATGTCTGCTGTGTGACCTTGGGCAAGCCACTTAACTTCTCTGTGCCTCAGCTACCTCATCTGTAAAATGGGGATTAAGACTGTGAGCCCCACGTGGGACAACCTGATTACCTTGTATCTACCCTAATTCCTAAAACACTGCTTGGCATTAAATACCATAATTATTATTATCAGGCCTCACATGGGGACTGCAGTCTAAGGAGGAGGGAGAACAGGTATTGAATTCCCATTTTTCAGGTAAGAGAACTGAGGCACAGAAAAGTTATGACACTTGCCCAAGGTAAGCACCCCCTCCTACCTCACCTCCCTTCTCTCCTTCTACAGCCCAGCCCGCACCCTCCGCTCCTCTGCCACTAATCTCCTCACCGTGCCTCGTTCTCGCCTGTCCCGCCATCGACCCCCGGCCCACGTCATCCCCCGGGCCTGGAATGCCCTCCCTCCACACATCCACCAAGCTAGCTCTCTTCCTCCCTTCAAGGCCCTACTGAGAGCTCACCTCCTCCAGGAGGCCTTCCCAGACTGAGCCCCTTCCTTCCTCTCCCCCTCATCCCCCTCTCCACCCCCCCATCTTACCTCTTTCCCTTCCCCACAGCACCTGTACATATGTATATATGTTTGTACATATTTATTACTCTATTTATTTTACTTGTACATATCTATTCTATTTATTTTATTTCGTTAATATGTTTGGTTTTGTTCTCTGTTTCCCCCTTCTAGACTGTGAGCCCACTGCTGGGTAGGGACTGTCTCTATATGTTGCCACCTTGTACTTCCCAAGCGCTTAGTACAGTGCTCTGCACACAGTAAGCGCTCAATAAATACAATTGATTGATTGATTATGTGGAAAACCTGGGATTGGAACCCAGGTCCTCTGACTCCCAGACTGATGGATGATCTTTCCACTAGGTCTCACTGCTTCTCAAATGGCTCAATCAGCAATTGGGACACAGGGCACTGGAACATGCGCACTGGAATTTACCCAATCCATAAACTAGGATTTATTTTCCTCTAGAATCGTCTTTACAAGTTCAGCTTTTTCATTAAGTAGAGTCACCATCAGATGACCCTCTCACGTACTTCTTGCAAAGCCCGCATGTTGAGCCTGGAGAGGAGCTGGCCTATTAAGAACCAGGTTACAGTACTTGTCCTCTGGACCAGAATAGTGTAAATAAGTCACACTGGGGAATTGGACAATCTCAGTGCTGGGGGTGGGGTGAATACCAAAGTGTTTAAGGAGTATAGATCCAAGTCCATAGGTGATTCAGAGGGTGGGTGAACAGAGGAAAGGAGGCCTTAGTCAGGAAAGGCCTCTTGGAGACGTGATTTTAATAGGCTTTGAAGATGGAAAGGGTGGTGGTCCGTCACATATGAAGGAGGAAGTTCCAGGCCAGAGGGAGGACAGCAAGGTAGACAAAATCGAGGAACAGAGGTTGGTTAAGATTAACCCAGTGTGGGACAGGGATTGTGTCTGATCTGACTGTACTTAATCTACAGTCACAGTGCTTGGCCCAGAGCAAGCTAACTTCATAATAAATGTCATCATATAACGTGAAAAGACATCTCGCCTGTCCCGCCATCGACCCCCGGCCCATGTCATCCCCCAGGCCTGGAATGCCCTCCCTCTGCCCATCCCCCAAGCTAGCTCTCTTCCTCCCTTCAAGGCCCTGCTGAGAGCTCACCTCCTCCAGGAGGCCTTCCCAGACTGAGCCCCTTCTTTCCTCTCCCCCTCGTCCCCCTCTCCATCCCCCCGTCTTACCTCCTTCCCTTCCCCACAGCACCTGTATATATGTATATATGGTTGTACATACATATTTATTACTCTATTTATTTATTCATTTATTTATTTTACTTGTACATTTCTATCCTACTTATTTTATTTTGTTGGTATGTTTGGTTCTGTTCTCTGTCTCCCCCTTTTAGACTGTGAGCCCACTGTTGGGTAGGGACTGTCTCTATGTGATGCCAATTTGTACTTCCCAAGCGCTTAGTACAGTGCTCTGCACATAGTAAGCGCTCAATAAATACGATTGATTGATTGATTGATTGATCTAATACCAGAGAATTCTCTCTGCTTCAAGCACGTTACTTCTTTATTATAGGGGAAAATACACTAATTTGAATTCCCCTGAATCACATTTTGAAATAACTTATATGCAATACTTCCATCCATCAATCAGTCGTGTCTACCAAATCTGTTATACTGAACTCTCCCAAGTGTATAGTGCTCTGCATAAAGTAAGCAGATTTATTATGCTATTTATTGAGTATTTACCGAGTGCAGAGCACTGTACTAAGAGGTTGGTTCCCTCACGCCCCTCCTTTCTCCTACCCGCTTTTCAGGGGACCCCAGGGTTTGCTTAGGTCCCCCTCTCCATCCCCCCATCTTACCTCCTTCCCTTCCGCACAGCACCTGCATGTATTATACTATGTTTGTACATATTTATTACTCTATTTATTTATTTTACTTGTACATATCTATTCTATTTATTTTATTTTGTTAGTATGTTTGGTTTTGTTCTCTGTCTCCCCATTTTAGACTGTGAGCCCACTGTTGGGTAGGGACTGTCTCTCTAGGTTGCCAACTTGTACTTCCCAAGCGCTTAGTACAGTGCTCTGCACACAGTAAGCGCGCAATAAATACGATTGATTGATTGATTGATTGATTGATTGATTTTATATGTCGGTAGTCTTTTCCCTTCCTTTCCATTTTCTTCTGTGGCCAAAGAAACCATAGCACTACAAAGAGATCATCAAAGCCTCAGCTGATCTGCTGGCCCTCTGGGTGGAAGTTGGATCAATCAGTGGTATTTACTGTGGGCAGAGCACTGTATTAAGCACTTGGGGGAGCCCAATATAGTATAGTATAGAGAAGCAGTGTGGCTCAGTGGAAAGAGCCCAGGCTTTGGAGTCAGAGGTCGTGGGTTCAAATCCCAGCTCCTCCACCTGTCAGCTGTGTGACTTTGGCAAGTCACTTAACTTCTCTGGGCCTCAGTTCCCTCATCTGTAAAATGGGGATGGGACAACCTCATCACCTTGTAACCTCCCCAGCGCTTAGTACAGTGCTTTACACATAGTAACTGCTTAATAAATGCTATTATTATTATTATTATTATTATAGTTGGTAGGTGTGATTCCTGCCCTCAAAGATCATACACTACAGTGAAAGAGCGTACTCTAGCAGCATACACTGGGGGTCACAAAGAAGCAGCAGCATGGCCTAGTGGATAGAGCACAGGCCTGGGAGCTATAAGGACCTGGGTTCTAATCCCAGCTCCGCCACTTAACTGCTGTGTGACCTTGGGCCAGGTCCTTCACTTCTCTGGGCCTCATTACCACATCTGAAAAATGGAGATTAAGCCTAAGTCCCATGGGGGACAGTGACTTTGTCTGACCTGATTAGCTCACATTCATTCATTCATTCAATCATATTTATTCAGCGCTTACTGTGTGCAGAGCACTGTACTAAGCACTTGGGAAGTGCAAGTCGGCAACACATAGAGACGGTCCCTACCAACAACGGGATATCTACCCCAGCACTTAGTACAGTGCCTAGAATATAGTTAGCACCCAACAAATAGGATAAAAAAGGGAGGATTTAAAAAAGAGGAGAGGGAGGGAATACCCCTTAACAGGTCAGTCACAGCTCACCATAAAAAGACAATACACCAGAATAATGTGTGGCCCACCACACACTGGCACACATCCACTGAACAACAATAAAATGGCACTCGGCAATTCGAACATTTTGCTAATTTATACAGGGCTTTACCCTATCTCCATTCCAAATTAATGAAATTCAAAAAATCTGCCAACAACTGAGTTCAGAAAGAGTTCTGACAAACTGTTTAAACATGTCTCCATCTAAGTATGTAAGCAGTTTCCCTATGCTTGTGGTTTTTTTCTAAACACAACTGATTCATTTCGTCTATTTCCTACTTCCTCATCCCTCCTACAAATATTCTGGCCATAAAGACAATAGGTACAAGGACAAAGGCAAAAACCAAACTATACTAAATTTACCTCCACATCACAGGAATAGTCTGATCCATCCAAAAGGGTTACTTTGCACTGCATGCTTTTAGGTTTCTTGACGATCTTCAGAGGAGATCTAGAGAGTTTACTATAAGAGGACTTTTGAGAAAGCTTATCGTCTTCAAATTGCTGATATTCGAGCTGTTTTGCAGCAGCAGCAGCAAATTCCCGTTCCTTGTCAGTGACCTGTGAAGAGCAAACAATGAGAAGTTTCAATTACAGCAAGAGAAATGAGGACTTTCTTGCACAGGGATTACCACAAAACATAATATATGGATTTTCTTCTGGCAAAGCAAGAAATGCTGGAAACCCAGTATTAGCAACTCAATTCACAGACGTATACAGTTACAAATATTTTTGTAGTTCAGATAAAACTGCTCTGGTGGATACAGCCCTAAAAATAGTGACTTAATCATATTGTTCTAGGTTGATTTGATGATTGAATTTGGAAGCACTGAGTAATCATGAATCTTGAGGTATCCAATAACCACAGAAAAAGATGAAATATTGGCCCTACTTTTTCAGGAAACTAGGTGCTTAATTAAATAAGACATATCTCCAAATAAATCCACTGAATTATGCCTGTTGTACTCTCTGCTTGAATTCATCAAAGTCTTGTATTCCTTGTCTGTCTGTCTTCGGAAAGAATAGGTTCCTTACAATACTTTCATTTTAAAAAATAGAAACAGATAATCACTCAAGGACAAGCTTCAAAAATCAATCACTTCCGTCGTCAAAAGCCTTTGAAAAGATCTTCTTACGTCAAGTGAATTCGATACACTCAGCAGCATTGAAATTTATCACAAATTAATCCCCAAAGTCAGTTCTTCTTCATTTAATGAGGCAGTGGCGTGAGAACAGATCAAATCTGCCCAAATGATTTAATCGGCTTTCAAAGAAAAACACCTGGTGAGCAGGATAAATTCACCAGTGTCTAGTTATATTGGGCAGAAGCAGCGTGGCCTAGAGGAAAAGTACGGGCCTCAAAGTTAGGAGATCTGGGTTCTATACCCTGATCTGCCACCTGCCTGCTGTGTGACTTTAGACAAGCCACCCAACTTCTCTGTGCCTCCGTTTCCTCATCTGTAAAACAGAATTAAATACCTATTCCTTCTCCCTATTATCCATCAATGATATTTACTGTATTAATGTATGCGGAGCACTGTACAATTGGGAGAGTTCAATTGGGAGAGTTCAATATGACAGAGTTGGAAGACACTGTCCCTGCCTACAGTGAGCTTAATTGCCTAATTGTTCTTAATTCTTAATTGTTCTAAGTGTTCTTAACCATTGCCTACAATGATTAAGAACCCCATGTGGATCAGGGGTCATCTTGTGGTCACCTTGTTTACCCCAGTGCTTAGCATGGTTAGCACTTAACAAATACCACCACTATTATTAGTAGTAGTCATAATAATAACCAAAGATTCTCCCTCACATCTCCTAAATAGTAAGCTCATTGTGGGTAGAAAATGTGTCTGCTTAATGTTATACCGTAATCTCCCGAGTGCTTAGGACAGTGCTCTGCACACATTAAGTGCTCAATAAAAGTGATTAAATGAATGAATCCCTAAACCCTGCCCCCTTTCTGTTATTTGCATGAGGAATAAGAAGTAAATGACAGGGAAAGGGACTGTGTCCAACCCAATTTGCTTGCATCTACCCCAGTGCTTAGTACAGTGCCTGGCACATAATAAGCACTTAACAAATACCATTATCATTATTATTATCATTAATAATCAATGGTATTTACTGAGCACTTACTACTCATTAAACCACATTTATTGAGCGCTTACTGCGTGCAGAGCACGGTACTAAGCACTTGGGCATTTATTTACATATATTAATGTCTATCTACCCTGTGAGCTCGTTATGGGAATGTGTCTCTTTATCGTTCTATTGTACTCTCCCACGCTCTTAGTACAGTGCATTGCACATAGTAAGTGCTTAATAAATACACCTGAATGAATGAATGAGTACAATATGATAATTAGACATGTTTCCTGCCCATAAAAAGCTTACAATCTAGGCGGGGAGACAGACATCAATATGAATCAATGGCATGAATGAAACGCACCGTACTACATGCTTGGGAGAATAACAACAAAAGCATGGAATGTGTCTGTTTATTGTTCTATTGTACTCTCCCAAGCTTTTAGTACAGTGCATTGCACATAGTAAGTGCTTAATAAATACGACTGAATGAATGAATGAGTACAATATGATAATTAGACAAGTTTCCAGCCCATAAAAAGCTTATAATCTAGACGGGGAGACGGACATCAATATGAATCAATGGCATGAATGAAACACACCATACTACATGCTTCGGAGAATAACAACAAAAGCACGGAATGTGTCTGTTCATTGTTCTACTGTACTCTCCCAAGCTCTTAGTACAGTGCACTGCACATAGTAAATGCTTAATAAATACGACAATGAATGAATGAGTACAATATGATAATTAGACATGTTTCCTGCCCATAAAAAGCTTATAATCTAGACGGGGAGACAGACATCAATATGAATCAATGGCATGAATGAAACACACCGTACTACATGCTTGGGAGAATAACAACAAAAGCATGGAATGTGTCTGTTTATTGTTCTATTGTACTCTCCCAAGCTCTTAGTACAGTGCATTGCACATAGTAAGTGCTTAATAAATACGACTGAATGAATGAATGAGTACAATATGATAATTAGACAAGTTTCCAGCCCATAAAAAGCTTATAATCTAGACGGGGAGACAGACATCAATATGAATCAATGGCATGAATGAAACGCACCGTACTACATGCTTGGGAGAATAACAACAAAAGCATGGAGCCCTCAAAGAATTTTCAGTCTAAAGACTGCTGGAGACAAACCAACCAACCCACCCTGGTATATGATGACTCACTCCAGCGCTTAGAACAGTGCTCTGCACATAGTAAGCACTTAACAAATACCATCATTATTAAGGGGAACAGCGTGGCCCGGTGGGAAGAGCAAGGACCTGGAAATCAGAGGATCTGGGATCTTATCCTGGCCCTGCTACGTTTGCTGTGTAACCTTGAGATATCCACTTCACTTCTCGGCTCCACTGTTTCCTCACAATGTCTAGTGATTTAATATCTGTTCAATCTATCAAGCAATGGTATTTACTGAGCACTATTCTAAGCGCGCGGGAGAGTACAATATAACAGAGTTGGTAGACACGTTCCCTGACCACCAGAATCTTACTGTCTAGAAGACAGTACTCTCTTCCAGAATGTAAGCCCCATATAAACAGAGAGCGTATCCAACCTGATTAATCTGTATCAACCACAGGTCCTACATACAGTACTTGGTACGTAGTATTTGACATTTTCTAACAGAATTAGAACAGAATAACATTTAGCCCAACAAGAAGGCTACTAAAAGTCCAGGCAAAAGCCAGGTTGTGGCAATTCTGTCTGATATACACTATTTCTCATTTGGAACACCCAAGCCATTACACTACTAATTTGGATCCCTCACTCCCAACTAACTCCCTAAGTCACTCGGCTCTCAAATAAGTCTCTTCCCTCCCCTAAGCTCTAGTAGAACCCTAGGACAAATTATTACACTGACTAGCCCGTTGTTGGGTAGGGACTGTCTCTATATGTTGCCAACTTGTACTTCCCAAGTGCTTAGTACAGTGCTCTGCACACAGTAAGCACTCAATAAATACAACTGAATGAATGAATGAACTAGGGCAAAGATATATTTAAGGGAGGAGAAAAGCAAATTACCACCTTAAAAAGGTAATAGTGAAACTTTTCTCCCTTAAGAGGTTGCTTCTGCCATCTCAGTCTAGTGGTCTTTTTCTAGAAACCCACCAGCACAGTTTCAGAGTGTTAAACCCAAAGAGCAAGATGGCCTAGTGGAAAGAGGATGGGCCTGGGAGGTCAAGGAACTGGATTCTAATTCTGGTTCTGCCACTTACCTGCTGTGTGACCTTGGACATGTCACAACTTCTCTGTGCCTCATTATCCTCATCTGTAAAATGGGGATTCAATCCCTGTTCTCCCTCCTACTGCGAGCCCTATGTCGGACAGGGACCATGTCCAATGTGATTAACATGCATCAACCCCAGCATTCACAGCAGTGCTCAACACACGGTAAGCACTTTATGAATATAGTAACAATAATAATAATAATAAGAAGAAGAAGAATAACCCAGCACCTTGAGAGATGCTACAGATAGGATTTGGGGGTTTTATTATGCTCTTGGGTGGAGGCATGGTTCTGCATTGAGGATTTGCACCCCTAAGGTACTCTGATTCTCACCCTACCCCGACTTTCATTAATTCATTCAATCATATTTACTGAGTGCTTACTGTGAGCAAAGCACTGTTTTAAGCACTTGAGAGAGTACAATAGAACAATAAACAGACACACTCCCTGCCCACAACGAGCTTACAGTGTAGACAGGGAAACAGATAATAATAGAAATAAATTATAGATATTTACCTAAATAAGTTCTGCTGGCTGGGAAGGGGGATGAATAAAGGGAGAAGAATAAACACAACCCACAGCACATAGTTACATATCCACCTGTAATTGACTTTAATGTCTGTCTCCTCTAGAGACTGTTAAGTTTCCCGTAAGCAAGGTTTGTCTATTCCGACTCTTTGTATGGTACTCTCCCCTATGTTTACAATGGTCCTCTGCACATTAGTAAGCACTCAGAAATCCTTATCAATCAATCAATCAATCATATTTATTGAGCGCTTACTGTGTGCAGAGCACTGTACTAAGTGCTTGGGAAGTACAAGTTGGCAACATATAGAGACGGTCCCTACCCAACAGTGGGCTCACAGTCTAGAAGGGGGAGACAGAGAACAAAACAAAACATATTAACAAAGCAAAATAAATAGAATAGATATGTACAAGTAAAATAAATAGAGTAATAAATACGTACAAACATATGTACATATATACAGGTGCTGTGGGGAAGGGAAGGAGGTAAGGCGGGGGGGATGGAGGGGGGAGGAGCGGGAGGAGGGGGATTGATTGATGGACGTACTGTTGTCTTTTCAAGAGTTTGTGCCATCTTCCTGAAGAACTCTGCCCATAGTTACCGCTGTGGCTAAAAATCATGAACTCATTTGAATTTCACCTGAATGTCACTGGGATAGAAGCCTAAGTTTTCAGTGGGTTTTGCGCTACATTCTTCTTCTACCACAATCACAACAGCTAAGTGGAGCAGGCTTTGCAGGGCATTTAAACACCAAGACCAGGAGCCCCTTCATAAGCCTCCAGAGACACGTTACTCTTATGTTTAACAAGCATCAAAAATGTGTTTTAGGGCTACCGATGTGAAGGTCAGAAAAGATAATAATAATAACTGTGGTATTTGTTAGGCACTTATTATGTGCCAAGCACTCCAAGAAGCACAGGGACAGTATGGGATATCCAAGATGGACGCAGTCCCTTCATGAAAAGGGGCTCACAGTGTAAGGGGGAGAATACTGAATCCCCATTTTACAGATGAGGAAACAGACACATAGGATTTAAGTGATTTGTCACACAGCAGACGAGTTGCAGAGCCAGGATTAGGACCCTGGATTAGGATTAGGATTAGGATTAGTCTTTTAGACTTTGAGCCCACTGTTGGGTAGGGACTGTCTCTATGTGTTGCCAATTTGTACTTCCCAAGCGCTAGTACAGTGCTCTGCACATAGTAAGCGCTCAATAAATACGATTGATTGATTGATTGATTGACCCAGGTCCTCTGACTCACAGGGCGATACTCTGTCCAGTAGGCCACACTGCTTTGCCACCAGACCCAAGGCTCCAAAAACAACTCTGTGGCTATAGAAAGACAGCAATTAGAATAACTACTCTGCCTCCCAAAGGACAGGAACCATGTCTAATTCCCACATGTGTATTTTATCCCTGCAATTAGAACCATGCTCTGCACAGAGTAAGTGCTTAACAGAAGCAGCATGGCCTACTGAACAAAGCTCAGGCCTAGGAGTCAGAGGACCTGGGTTCTAATCCTAGCTTCGCCACTTGGCTGCTGTGTGACCTTGGGCAAGTCACTTAACTCCTCTGTGCCTCAGTTATCTCATCTGTATAATGGGGTTTAAAACTATGAGCCCCATGTCAGACAGGAGCAGTGTTCAACCCCACTGCTGGGTAGGGACTGTCTCTATATGTTGCCAATTTGTACTTCCCAAGCGCTTAGTACAGTGCTCTGCACATAGTAAGCACTCAATAAATACGATTGATGATGATGATGATGATGATTAGCGTGCATCTACCCCAGTGCTTATTACAGTGCCTGGCATATATTAAACAATTAACAAACACCATAAAAAAAGCTACTATTACTATTACCTCTCCAGGAGTGTTGTTTCAACTGCTCAGGCTGAAGAGTAGCCAACAGGATGGACTTCTGGCCAAATACATTAGGTAAGACAAAAAAAAATACTTGGTGGTCACCTCAAGAACCAAGAGGGAAATTGATAGGTTTGTTCTAAACATCTAATTTCTCAGCCTCCCTCAGGGCCAGGTACATGGCTAATGAACAAACGTGGCTTTCTAATATGGTTTTGCTCAGTTTTTCTTCATCTTGTTTCAAGTTGCTGGCTCTGGAAAATGAGTGAAGTCTATGCCCAGTCACGTAACTCCCTTTGGCTTATGCCTGGCACTCAAATCCAAACTGTTGGAAAAATACCAACCACTGAAATTTTCCTAGTTTGGAAACAAGAACCTACCTCAAAACCCACTTTAGAGTAATAACCAGGAATCTCAGTCAAGATAATAATCCCTTTCTCTGATAACTTCATTGAAAACAAACTAAACAGGGAATTTTTTTAGTAATGATAATGATGGCATTTGTTAAGCACTTACTATGTGCAAAGCACTGTTCTAAGCGCTGGGGGGGCTACAAGTTGATCAGGTTGTCCCATGGGGGGCTCACAGTCTTAATCCCCGTTTTACAGATGAGGTAACTGAGGCACAGAGAAGTTAAGTGATTTGCCCAAAGTCACACAGCTGACAAGCGGCGGAGTCGGCATTAGAACCCATGACCTCTGAGACTCCCAAGCCCGTGCTCTTTCCACTGAGCCATGCTGCTTCTATTTTATAGTATTTGCTTCTATTTTTATGGTATTTGTTAAGCACTTACTATGTGCCAGGCCCCGAACTAAGCGCTGGAGTAGCTACAAGCTGATCAGGTTCATTCATTCAATCATATTTATTGAGCGCTTACTGTGTGCAGAGCACTGTACTAAGCACTTGGGAAAACACAGCAGTAAACAGACACAGTCCTTGTCCCACCTGAGGCTCACAGTTTTGATCCCATTTTACAGATGAGGAAACTGAGGCCACGAGAAGTGAACTGACTTGCCCAACATCACCCAGTGGCGGAACCGGGATAAGAACCCAGCTCCTTCTAACTCCAAGGTCCACGCACTTTCTGCTAGGCCATGCCACTTCTCATATTAATATTAAGCCTTTTCAGCACTGCATTTGGGAGTTGCCCATAAGTCCGTTTTTAATCAATCAATCAATCAATCGTATTTACTGAGCGCTTACTGTGTGCAGAGCACTGTACTAAGTGCTTGGGAAGTACAAGTTGGCAACATATAGAGACAGTCCCTACCCAACAGTGGGCTCACAGTCTAGAAGGGGGAGACAGAGAACAAAACCAAACATATTAACAAAATAAAATAAATAGAATAGATATGTACAAGTAAAATGAATAAATAGAGTAATAAATAAAGTGTTTGCATTAATGTGGTAGCAGTTGGGATGGAAGTACAAGTTGGCAAGATATAGAAACGGTCCCTACCCAACAATGGGCTCACAGTCTAGAAGGGGGAGACAGACAACAAAACAAAACATGTGGACAGGTGTCAAGTCATCAGAATAAATAGAAATAAAGCTAGATGCGCACCATTAACAAAATAAATAGAACAGTAAATATTTACAATAAAATAAATAGAGAAATAAATCTGACAGATGTACAGGTGTTGTGGGGAGGCGAGGAGGTAGGGTGGGGGGGATGGGGAGGAGGAGAGGAAAAAGGGGGCTCAGTCTGGGAGCTATTTCCACTAGCATCATATTTAGGTGAAAAAAGTAAAGTTTTCCCCTTTGAATGAATGGGTTGTCTTTCTAGGGAAGGTTATCAAGCCATGTGCAAGAAGACTCCCCTGACCTCTTTTTTCACGGGAGTGCTGTGGGCTGCTGCAGCAGAAAACTGGTCCAGAGCCTGCTGCTGCTGCTCGTCACTGGGCTGCTGCTGCGGCTGCGGCTGCGGCTGTTGCGGCTGCTGCTGAAGAGCCCCGGCTTCACCCTGCGGCCCTGCGGATGTTTCTTGGCGCTTTGGTTCTTGGTCCTGTTTAGATTCAGAGTCCGATCCAGATTCGGTAGTCATGATTGATTGTTCTGCAAGACAAAAGACGGGTACCACCATTCAGAACGATTCTCTCAGAGAAGCCACAACTACTACTACTGATGGTATTTCACAAAGCGCTCACTACGGGTCAAGCACTGTGCTAAGCATTGGGGTAGATACACGGTAATCAGTCATATACAACCCCTATCCCCCATGGGGCTCACAGTCTAAGCATCGAGAGTCTATTGTAAAGTGGGGTGGATTGGGAGCCAGGAAAACAGACTTGGGCCTTTTGCTGGATGCTCATTGTGGGCAGGGCACGTGTCAACCAATTTAGTTGTACTGTAGTCTCCCAAGCGCTTAGTACAGTGCTCTATAGACAGTAAGCACTCAATGAATCCTACTGATTAATTTTTATGTCTATTGCGATCCTCAAGTGTTTAGAACCTTACTCTGCCCACAGTGGTTTTCAATGAAGATAGCTGATTGTGTGTGAGAACTTGGTAGGTTATTTTTACCTCTTTGTGCCTCCAGGTTTATTACTGTAAATTATGAAAGACACCATAGACTTTTAGCTTGTCTCCAGACTAAGCCCTCCTTTCCTCTTCTCCCACTCCCTTCTGCATCGCTCTAACTTGTTCCCTTTATTCATCCCCCCTCCCAGCCCCACAGCACTTACGTACATATCTGAAATTTATTTATTTATTTATTTATATTAATGTTTGTCTCTCCCTCTAGACTATAAATTCATTTTGGGCAGGGAATGTGTCTGTTATAATGTATTGTACTCTTCTAAGTGCTTAGTGCAGTGCTCTACACACAGTAAGCCCTCAATAAATGTGACTGACTGACTAGACTGTAAGCTTGTTTTCGGCAGGGGACATGTCTGCTAATTCTGCAGTATTATACTCACCTCCCAAGTGCTTACCATAGTGCTCTGCATATAGTAAACACTCAAAAAATACCACTGATGGATTTTGCCCCACCTTACAGCATAAGGATAACAGGGAAGGGGCAAAGAGGATCACTTTAGTAAACGCTTTGGAAAAGAAATGAAAATAAAAGTGGCATTATCATAAAAAAGGGCAATAAAAGTGCAAGGAAGAGTTTAGATTTGGGCTGGGTCTTTTGTATTGAAATAAGGGTAAAGCTTCACTGACAAATAATAGAGAAAATGTACTTTCAATTTAAAATCCTATATTCCTAATTCTGGACTAATATTTACTCCAAGCATGGTATTGAAACCATCCGATAGCTTACAGCCTCAGGAAGTTAGCCGTGACCAATTCCACGACAAACATTAATCAATAAAGACAAATATAATTTTCATAAGTACAAACAAGGTGCTATACACAGTCCATAAGAATCATCTGAATAATTGAAGAATGCACTGAACATCTTTCAATTATCCCTGCCAACTTTTGTCATTCACCCACATAATTATTTAGTTCCTAAAATGTAATTTTTCCAAGACAATTGACCTCAGAGAAAAAGAAGAACCAGATTTAGAATCCAAAGGCAGGTTGTGTTTCAGAATGAATTCAAACATCAATGGGAGCATATGTACATTCATTAGTTCTAACAGAAAATGATCAATTTTATTTGCATAAAATAAGTAACTAATATTCTTCTCAAAGAATCTACTCAGTCTACTTTTTATGCTTCATTAAGAGCCAACATGAAATATAGCAGATCTCATTTTAACTAAATATACTGCATTACTACAAAATTGAAGCAGGGAGGAGCTTCAAATGATTCCCTAAATTCCTGGTTAGGGGAATAGATAAAGTTGAGAGTTTTATTATTGCTTTTACTATCACAAGAATGGTTCTGATGGCCCAACAAAGAAAGTTAACACTATTCCTATGCCCAGAGCACAAGAATATCAGGAAAGCCTAAAAGGCAAGACAAATATAAAATATATGGATCTTCTTTCTGTTATATTTTAGCTAAGTTTGATCTCAAAGAAGTAATAGGATTCAGCGGGGTGGAGTCTATGCACTGCAATGAAGTGGCTGAAATTCTTCAATTTAATTGAAAATATATTTAAGTTATAGGATATGCAAGAAATCTAGTCATGTTAAATTTCTTGTAAGAGCCCTGCTTTCCTCTTCTTCCACTCCTTTCTGGTCACCCTGGCTTCCTCCCTTTATTCATCTTTTAGACTGTGAGCCCACTGTTGGGTAGGGACTGTCTCTATATGTTGCCAATTTGTACTTCCCAAGCGCTTAGTACAGTGCTCTGCACACAGTAAGCGCTCAATAAATACGATTGATTGTTTGATCCCGTGTGGGAAAGTAAGTGGATTTGTCCCGAGTGGGAAGTGCACATGGGTGAGAGCTAGCCGCCTCACCCACGCACGATTAACATAAGATTGTGTTCCTCCCGTTAGGGAAGCTCTAATATTACTAATTGATTACATTCCTCCTGAAAGGGAAGTTCATTCCATCACGCCTAAACAATTAAATAATTCAACTGGCTTCGTGGAATAAATTTTATATAAAACTCAGGCTTTCCATCCCCGGCCTCTCTCTCCCTCTCACCACACCGATTACTGAACGAACCCATCCCTGGACAACGGGTGACAGACATTAAAACAGATTTCAGTTGGGGGTTAGAGGGGGGCAACAGAGTATAAGGATTGGCACATAAATGCTCCCCCAACCCAAATCTATTTTAACATCTGTTACAACTATTAGATTGTAAGTTCCTTGAGGGCTAAGATCAGTCAGTCTACCTCATTTATGGAGCATTTACTGTGTGCAGAGCACTGTACTAAGCACTTGGGAGAGTACAATGTAACAATATAACAGACACATTCCCTGCCCACAATGAGCTTACAGTCTAGAGGTCACTTCTGCTATTCTATTGTAGACTTTCAAGTGATTAGAATAATGCTCTGGACTCAGTAATTGCTCAATAAGTACCACTGATTTCTTCACAATGTAGGTCTGTATCCACATAAGATCACCGTGAATGTCTTTAAAAAATAAAAAATCTAAGTTGACTAATAGGGAATACATTTTAAAATTCTCGTTGAGACAAACTATTGGGACTTGTGTCCTACTGCACCCTGCTCAGCTGATAAAATGAAATAAACTGATATAAAAATGCACAAAACGGCAACTCTGCTGAGTATTTGGTGAGTCATTTGGCAAATGAGTAAAAAATTAATTTTAAAAGTAAATATCTTCTTTCTGCTTTTTCTGGGAACCAGATTATGTGCTCAATTATCCTATTACTACAGACAATACCACGAATTATAAAGGAAACAGAATCCAATCTAATCAAATTGAGAAGCAGCATGGCCTAGTGGATACAGCACAGACCTGGGAATCAAACGGACCTGGGTTCTAGTCCTGGTTCTACTATTTGCCTACTGTGTGACCCTGAGTAAGTCACTTCACTTCACCTCATCTGTAAAATGGGGATTAAGAATATGAGGCCAATGCAGGACAGGGGCTGTGTTCAACTTAATTAACTTGTATCTACTCCAGTGCTTAAAACAGTGCCTGGCACTTGAGATACCATTTTAAAAACATTAAAGTTTCAACACATTTAAAGTTTATTTAAAATCATCACTGACAGTTTTTAATTCCAAATGCTAAGCAGAAACTATGGGATGAACATCCATCTTATTTTCAGTTTTTAAAGCAAACTGTTGTTATCTGGGCTTCTTGATCATGATCTGGTCATATTTTCTTAGATCTGGTAACAACAGTTACAGTGCAATTTACAGTAAACTGTCGAGCCACAAATCTATTTACTACTATGAGTTTTGTCTTGGATATCAATTTGTTACCTTAGAAGACATAACACTCAATGTGCCTGGGACATAAAAATTGAAAATATTTGTTTAGAAAAATGTTTACTTCTCTAAGTATATGCTTTAGTGAATAACCTCACTGGCTTCAGGAAATGAATCAAGTGAAAGAAGTCCTTATTCCAAATTTTAATGTCATCAACCTAAAGAGGAAGATTAACAAACCACAATTTAGAGGTGTGTGTTCATGACTTATGTAGCTACCTATTTTTTTTTATTATCTCAGGTCCATTGGACAAAGACGGGAGATGTACGCACACACAAAAATTCAAAAATATATGGGACTGAGTAGTGAATTAACCTGCGACAAAACGTTTCTCCCAAAAAGATCTTATTAAATTTTGAACATCAAATATGCTTGGGGGAAAAAAAATGCTTTTACAAGTTTCAAAAGGTCTCCAAATTGGATGTTTCTATTTTTCAACAGTATCCCTAGCATAATAGAATTATCCTCTTTAGATTGTGTATAATGAAATGGATGCATACATAGGGAAGTCTGCTCCTTTGTGACACTTAAACAACAACAAACTCCTAGAGACAATTACTAAAGAGGAAATACATTAACTTGTTCCCAGTGGGAGATTAAGGATTTGGGGAATTGGAGATAAACCTTCCAGTCAACAAGAACAGTGAGGCTTACATTCATTTTAGCTTGTAAATGCACAAGTACTGGGGAATTGAATATATTTACTCATAGCAGATTCAATCTATATTTATCTTCTTCCTTTCCTGTTCATATTTGATTTTAATTTGCATCAATTCTCGCTCTTGCTTTTCTTGGACTGTAGTCTTAAGAAATAGATTAAAATTTTCCTAGTAATAACAATAATGTGGTGGTATTTGTTAAGTGCTTATTATGTGCCAAGCACTGTATTAAGTACTAGGGTAGATACCAGATAATCAGATTGACACAATCCCTGTACCCACTGGGCTCGCAGTCTGAGGACTAGGGTTGACACAAGTTTAATCAGGTCAGACACAGACCCTATCCCACATTGAGCTCAGGGTCTAAGTGTGGAATGATGAGGAAACTGAGGCACCAAGAAGTTAAATGATTCGCCCGAGGTCACAACAGAAAGGAGGGAAAATTCTACTACTGAAATGAACATTATAAGGCAGTTTTGGGTAGAGAGAAGATCCACCAGTGATGTGTGGATTTGTCTTGGGATCTGGATTGAGGTTAGAAAATTCAAAATTCAATGCATTTAGCTATGGGGGGAAGGCGAGGCATGATTTTCTGTGCGGCTAGTGGAAAAAGCAAAGGTCTACGAGTCAGAGGAGCTGGGTTCTAATTCTGACTGCCACTTGCCTGCTGTGTGACCTTGGGCAAGTCACCTAACTGTGCCTCAGTTTCCTCAATATAAAATGAGGATTCAATATTTGTTCTCCCTCCTAGGCTGTGAGCTCCATATAGGAGAGGGTCTGTGTCTGACCTGATTAACCAATATCAACCTTAGAGATTTGAATAGTGTTTGGCATTTAGTAAACATTAACAAATACCTTAATTAATCATCTATATGACAGTGAGGTTGATTACATCCTGAACTACAGTATAACGATGTGGCCTGGAAGCTCCCTTAAGTCTGACATGTTTTTTGATCAAATGGCATGTATTGGAAAATTGGGTATAAGGTTTGGAATAATATTAATCAACCATATCATATAGGGAATGGGCATTAGTTAAGAGGATGATAATAATAATAATAATAGTGGTATTTGTTAAGCACTTACTATATACCAGGCACTGTTCTAAGCACTGGGGGAGAGGAAGAGGGGAGGGGACACAAGCAAATCGGGCTGGACACAGTCCCTGTCCAACATGGGGTTCACAGTCTTAATCTCCATTTTACAGATGAGGTAACTGAGGCACAGAGAAGTTAAATGACTTTCCCAAGGTCACACAGCACACAAGTGATGGAGTTGGCATTAGAACCCAGGTCCTTCTGACTCCCTCTCCCCCTCCCTAAAGAGCCCACTACAGTAATATACCTCCAACTGGCCCCCAATAAAGTAAATATTTTCACTGGCTGACCTCCTAAAAGCCCAAGATGACTAAAAAACAAGTTCTTACTTTGTGTTTTCTCCTACATTTACATCTGTAACTTCCACTGGTATCTCCTGGCACTCTGTATTTGCTTTATCTTGGAGACAAATCTTTGACAGGATATGACATCATCTATCTAGCCCTAATGTTTGCAGAAGTAAAGTTGGAGAGTAACTAATAATCTTTCCAACTGGAGGAGTTTCACCATATTCTCCTGAATGACAATTTTCATCTTGTTTTTCAGCTGTTCACCACAAAATTACCATTATTTACACCCCAATTTCTGAAAAAATCCAAACTCAGGATTGCGATGCTTTTGGAAAATTGGGAGCTGACACATTTTTAAAGCTTCTCCATGAGAGTCCATTAAATTTTAATTATACAAAAGGGTAAGTTTTACTTCATATTACTAAGGGCACCAAAATCCCTCTGGTTACAAGTTATGGACTCCATTCACTAACAGAACTCTTTGATTGATCTCTCAACAATCCCTTTTACGGCTTTCAATAATTTTAAGGATCATTCACTTTGAAATACTGTGTTTTACTTCATTTTGTCCGTTTTAAGGTAATAGTTACTGAATTGTTATCCAAAGTGATAAACTTTAAAAGTGTAAATGGCATCACTTCAGAGCCCTTGATCCAAAATGAAGTTGTGGTTTCAGTATTTGCTCTTTTCTATCCAGCTCTGTGGAAATTGATGTGGAAACCTCAAAAACCATCACCTTCCTCTCTTCCTTATGAAAATGTCACAAGTAATTGCTTTACTAAGTCAGAAGTTTTCAACTTAAATTGTAATTTAAACACCAGTTAACAGAAAATAAAGTACTCATATTGCTACTACTAATAATAATTGTGGTATTCATTAAGCACTTACTATGTGACAGTATTGTACTAAGCACCGGGGTGGATAAAAGCAAATTGCGTGGAATACAGTTCCTGCCCCACATGGGGCTCCGTCTTAATCCCCACTTTACAGATGAGGCAACTGAGGCACAGAGAAGTGAAGTGACTTGCCCAGGGTCACACAGCAGATAAGAGGCGGAGCCAGGATTAGAACCCAGGCCCTTGCTCTTTCCACTAGGCATACTGTTTAGAAATTGTTCATATATAAACTAGAAGCAAAAAAATTGCAACTTTAAATTTGTTATTCATATGCCAGAAAGTTTCCACATGGGGGACAATGGCTTTTCAGGAATAAAAGTTGCTTATCAAGCCTTGCAAACTGCAAGGCGCCCTGGCTGCAGTTGTGAAAGTTTGCTAATGCATATGTGACCTTTGACTTTTTTTTTTAAGATTTTAAACTGCAGTATTTAATTTCTGTCCTTCTGGGCAGCAATCTTCCAGCCATCTAGTTCATAAAAGAACTAGCTCTCCCCAACCAGGTCACTTCTCTGTGCCTCAGTTTCATCATCTGTAAAATGGGAATTAATTAACTGTTCTCCCTCCGACTTAGACCAGGAGTCCCATATGAGGTAGGGACTGAGTTCTATCTGCATATATGTGGCTCAGTGGAAAGGGCACGGGCTTTGGAGTCAGAGATCATGGGTTCAAATCCCGGCTCCGCCAATTGTCAGCTGTGTGACTTTGGGCTTCTCTGTGCCTCAGTTCCCTCACCTGTAAAATCGGGATGAAGACTGTGAGCCCCTCCGTGGAACAACCTGATCACCTTGTATCGTCCCCAGCGCTTAGAAAAGTGCTTT
Organism: Tachyglossus aculeatus; assembly: GCF_015852505.1. Taxonomy (NCBI): domain Eukaryota; kingdom Metazoa; phylum Chordata; class Mammalia; order Monotremata; family Tachyglossidae; genus Tachyglossus; species Tachyglossus aculeatus. The sequence continues at coordinate 14,983,937 of NC_052070.1, forward strand.
GCACATAGTAAGCATTTAACAAATGCCATAACTATTATTATTATTATCTTCCCCAATGCTTAGTACAGTGCTTGTCACATAGAATGTCCTCAACAAATAGCTCAATTAAGAGTAGTTTCTGTTGTTAACCATATGATTATTATTAATCACAATGGGCTGAAGTAAATGGGCTCTGTCCAAATTTTTTCTGCTCACCATGTTTTGGGACTGTTTCCTACTGATATGGAACAGTCCCTGGCACATAGTAAATACTTAACAAATGCCATTATAAAACCTACTTACCACTCCCAACTCTTTCCCAGTGACTTTATGATTTGCCATTGGCTAATGATCATGCTTTCCCCCAACCTAACCTTCGTGGATGGCCCAGCCTAAATGGAAACCACTGACCCACAGCAAGGGATTATTTCTGCTGGAAAATGGTAACCAAATGTGGCTTCCATTTATTTTCCTTCCTGTGTTATCTGCCCTGGGGAGGTTAGGCTGGTAAAAATCCTCCCAATAAAAGGATTACTTAGCAGGTGTTTTCTTCATAAAGGGGACAACCCTGTCTGCTTTACTCAAATAAGGTCTCTGGTTCCACTCTATTAGATTTGACAATAAGGGTTTGGATCAAATCATCACATTTTCCAAACGTAAATTCTCTTACAACATGGGGGGAGGGGTGTTGGGGGTGGGGGGACACACACCCATTAAAGAAAACTTGTAGTATGGTAGATGTGTCCTGGTGGGTGGGGTGAGCTAGCAAACAAACATTTCTCCCCAAACTGCAGCATATTCTATCCAGACAGATCATTCTGTAGGAAGAACGTTCCCTAATTCCCAACCAGCACCCTGTCCAGCAGTGAGGGTGAATTTTTTTTGTTTTATTAAACTATTTGTGGAATTCTTACCCTCTCCAGTATGTCAGTATGAAACTGGTTGAACAGCCTTACTGAAAGTTTCCAGAGTAAATTATTTCATTCGTTCATTCAATCGTATTTATTAAATGCTTACTGTGTGCACAGCGCTATACTAAGCGCTTACAAAGTACTATTCAGCAACAGAGCCAATCCCTGCCCACAACGGGCTCACAGTCTAGAAGGGGGGAGACAGGAATCAAAACAAGCAAACAGGCATCAATAGCATCAATATAAATAAATACAATTATAGATATGTACACATCATTAATATAAATAAACAGAATTATAAATATGTACATATATACACAAGTGCTGTTGGGGGGAGGGGGCAGAGCAAAGGTAGCAAGTCAGGGCAATGGGGTGGGGAGGGGGAGCAGAGCCTCTTTGCAAGGAAAGAGAAAAAGGAATGAGTTGTAGTAGAGGGTAGCAAGATTAGAAGATGCAGAAGAGAGTCTTTCTTGGTTCAATTTTTTATTATCATTTATTCATAAGTAAATCTACCCAAGATAGACAGGTAGCTGTATTATCAATAAAAGATAAATCTTTGACCGTCCTGTGATCATTCTTTATTATAGATCAACTTCAGTTTTGCAAGATTATTTTAAGATGACACACGGCTTTGCAATAAAGTGACATTTCATTTCATACTTAATTCTTTTTTTAAGCATTCGACAAGAATCGGGAAAAAAACAAGTTGTTTTAAGAAGTAATAATAATAACAATAATGGTATTTGTTAAGCGCTTACTATGTGCAAAGTACTGTTCTAAGCGCTTGGGGGATACAAGGTGATCAGGTTGTCCCACGTGGGGCTCACAATCTTCATCCCCATTTTACCGATGAGGTAACTGAGGCACAGAGAAGTTAAGTGACTTGTCCAAGGTCACACAGCTGACAAGTGGCGGAGCCGGAATTCAAACCCATGACCTCTGACTCCCAAGTGCATGCTCTTTCCACTGAGCCATGCTCCTTCTCTAAATATGAGTTAGCATTCATTTCAAGACTTTGTTCAATAGTGAAAGAAAAAAGAATAGTGAGCCTGTTGTGGAACGGAGACTGTATCCTACCTGATTATCTTGAATCTACCCCAGCACTTAGTAAAGTATTTAAGTACCTAAATACCACAATTGTTATTATAACTGTTATTTCTAACGAAAAGAATGATAACATCTTGGCCTCCCATAATAAACTTATTTTAAAGCTCTCTCAAAGATGTTTAAAATAAAATAAACTACAGTATTTGGAAGGCTAATAATGGGAATTTGGGAAAACCAAGACTACACAGAATTGGAGCTAACATTTTAGAAGCAAACTAGTCAGCATGTGTCTCCAATATATCTTCCAACAAAACAGGAGGTGGATTCAACTTTCTTGACATCAGGCCAAATAGCACAGGATGATTCAAATTTCATCCACAGCAGATACAAGCTGGGCAAACGATTCACAGAGAAGAGGAGAATTGTACCACAATATTTACCACAAACCTGATTCACAAATACTTTTCTTAAGCTCTTTCCTCCTAGTTTCCTAAAGCTCTTAAAGAGAACAATATAAATTGAAAAACTGTCCAAACACAACTTTAGTATTGGGGTACAATAACAATGAAGCAGAATCACACCCTAAAACATGAGCTCTAAGATTTTATGGTAAATCTAATTTGTTGTAAGTGTAACACTTCACACATTAAACCAGCTGTAGTGAAAGGAAAAATCCAGAGCCTCATTTCTAGGGGAGTACAAATTTGATTTACCTTTCAATTTTCCAGCTCTAAATTTCATTAAATAGCATATTTTGGTATGTCACACTTACTGGAAAAATCCTTTGAAATCAAGGTCTGACAAAGCCATGAGAGATAATAAAGAGTTCAAATGAAGTTAAGTACAGAGAATTAAAACCTAAGACTTCAATACCAACCAAGACTTAAATACTTCTGTTTTTTCTCTGAAAACTCAAATCTACCCTCAGAGCATGCAAGACATCACAGCGTATCATGTCCATTTTGTTTTTATGGTATTTGTTAAATGCTCACTATGGGCCAGGCATTGTACTAAGCGCTGGGGCAGGCACAAAGTTATCAGATTGGACGAACAGTCCCTGTCGCACATGGGGTTTCTAAGCAGCATGGCCCAGTGGAAAGAGCCCAGGCTTTGGAGAAGGGGTCACGGGTTCAAATTCTGACTCTGCCACTTGTCAGCTGTGTGACCAGGCAAGTCACTTAGCTTCTCTGTGCCTCAGTTACCTCATCTGTAAAATGGGGATGAAGACTGTGAGCCCCACGTGGGATAACCTGATCACGTTTTAACCTCCCTAGCACTTAGAACAGTGCTTTGCACATAGTAAGTGCTTAATAAATGCCATTATTATTATTATTATTATTTTACAGGTGAGGGAACTGAGGCCCAGACAAGTGTCATGACTGGCTTCCCTAAGTTCACAAAGCAGATACTGTGTGACAAGTCCACTGACCTTTTGAACAGTGAACAGTGCTCGTATATGGATTAATATTGCCGGCTGGGCCAGATTTTTCCAGTATATAAAATTACCTGCCTGGAAATAAAGTGATCACTTTTAAAAAAAACAGTGCAAGTGACATCCCCATTTGGAAAGACTAATTAATGAAGCTGTGTTTTTAATTTTTCTCCAGGGAAGAGTTTATACATTGTAAGAGTTTGGCTTCTTATTCAATAAAGGTGATAAAAACACTGAGAAAATTTGTCACATATATCAATTTGGATAGAAACCTTTGAACAGTACTTCCCAAGTGCTTAGTACAGTGTTCTGCAAACAGTAAGTGTTCAATAAATACAACTGAATGAATGAATGAATACCTAATGTGCCATTTTCATCTGTAGTAGTAGCAGTGGTAGTAGTAATAGTATCTATTAAACACTTACTGTGTGAAGAGCATCATACTAAGCACTGGGAAAAGATACACAGGTCAGAATTAAACCGGGTAAAGACAGAAATGTAAATAATGTGCAAAACTAAATGACCAGGATAATAAGTAAACACATACCTCACAGACTCAAAACCACTTTTAAATCCTCTAGTGCCATAATATCACTTTGTGCACGTCTTATGAGATACGTATCTAAAATAGTCCCCCTACATTTTCAGAGAAACAAAAATATTCAGTTCCAAGAAATAATTTCAATTCAAACTAGCCTTTCAGTAGGAGTGTAAATTTTCCATTAGCAATTCATGTGATGTCCAGCAGAATCAAAATAAAGCCTCCCATTAAGTTCAGGTGTAATGGCTGATTTTATTCCTGAATCAATAGAGTTGTGTAGTTAAGCTCCACATTCAGTAAATGCAAATCAAAAACAGTTACATTAACATTAAAATGAATAAGCAAAATAGAATTCCAAAAAAAAAAGAAGGCCTTATGCTGAGCTAAGATAAACAGCTTTAAGGTTCAGGAATAGAAGTTCTAATACTTCCTCTTAGGACTAGGCCCAACTGTCTAAAGAGCAGCTGAACTCATGTAGAGCAGCTGTGCATGTAATCTAATGACAAACAAGAAGCCTAAGTCACCATGAAATTAAAACATGACCAACACAAAGCCATCATTGGTCTTGTCCACAAAGCAAGTCACAAACCATAATTTCTTAGAGATTCTGAGGTTTCACAACAGCACACATGTTACATGCAGATGGAAAAAAAAGTGAGCACTGTTAAACGACTTTTATCAGATAATACATTCTCTAAATGAGAATAGGGGTAATGTATATATTGCCAGTACTCCGTGTATCACAGTACAGTACATATATAGAAAAAAAATTCTGAAAGGAGCCTACAGATATCAACAGTAGAAGCCTTGAAGAATATAACACATCATCCTGTATGCCAAAAAAAAAGTTTGTATTCTGAAATATTTCTCCTGGCTTTTGTGTGACCCCACTATAGCATTAGGCAGATGAAGATGGGGGAAGAAGGGAGGGAGGCATATTATAATTCTGGACCTTATCATAGTGGTAACACAGAGTCCAGACAATGTCTGCTATCCTGGAGGGTGACATTGTTTAACTCTTCATTTCCAAGCAAAAAGACAATCCCCTTGTTTTCTTTCATATTTTCTATTTTATCCACCTGATGTGAAGGGAAAGGAAATCACTGATGGATATACAATTGATAATAATAATGAAAATGAATGGTATTCACTAAGCATTTAGGAGGTACCAAGCACTGTGCTAAATGCTGGGGCAGATAGAAGGTAATCAGATTGAACCTAGTCCTTGTTCCACAAGGCATCCACAGTCTATGAGGGAAGGAGCACTGGTGTCTTATTCCCATTTTCCAGATGAGGGAACTGAGGCACGGAGAGGTTAAGTATCTTGCCCAAAGTCATACGGTATGGAAGTAGCGGAGTCAAGACTAGAATCAAGGTTTCCCGACTTCTACTCCCATGCTCCCTCCATTAGGCCAGGATCACGTTCAATAATAATAATAATAATAATAATAATAATAATAATGATGATGATAATAGTAATGATTTGTTTGTTAAGTGTTTACTAAGTGCCAGGCACTGTTCTAACTGCTGGGATAGATACAAGGTTATCAGGTTGTCCCACGTGGGGCTCACAGTCTTAATCCCCATTTTACAGATGAGGTAACGGGTACAGAGAAGTTTAGTGACTTCTCCAAAGTCACACTGCACACAAGTGGCCTCATCCCCCTCTCCATCCCCCCATCTTACCTCCTTCCCTTCCCCACAGCACCTGTATATATATATGTATATATGTTTGTACATATTTATTACTCTATTTTACTTGTACATATCTATTCTATTTATTTTATTTTGTTAGTGTGTTTGGTTTTGTTCTCTGTCTCCCCCTTTTAGACTGTGAGCCCACTGTTGGGTAGGGACTGTCTCTATATGTTGCCAATTTGTACTTCCCAAGCGCTTAGTACAGTGCTCTGTACATAGTAAGCACTCAATAAATACAATTGATGATGATGAAGTGGCAGAGCCTGGATTAGAACCCATGACCTCTGACTCCCAAGCCCATGCTCTTTTCACTCAGCCACGCTGCTTCCCACAAGTAGTAGTAGTAATATTGGGCTGTGCACTGGACTGGACAAAAATCTCCAGTGGCTACCAATCAACCTATGCATCAGGCAGAAACTCCTCACCCTGGGCTTCAAGGCTGTCCATCACCTCGGCCCCTCCTACCTCACCTCCCTTCTCTCCTTCTCCAGCCCAGTCCGCACCTTCCGCTCCTCTGCCGCTAATCTCCTCACCGTGCCTCATTCTCGCCTGTCCCGCCGTCGACCCCCGACCCACGTCATCCCCCTGGCCTGGAATGCCCTCCCTCCCCACTTCCGCCAAGCTAGCTCTCTTCCTCCCTTCAAAGCCCTACTGAGAGCTCACCTCCTCCAGGAGGCCTTCCCAGATTGAGCCCCCTCCTTCCTCTCCCCCTCCTTCCCCTCTCCATCCCCCTCGCCTTACCTCCTTTCCTTCCCCACAGCACCTGTATATATGTATATATGTTTGTACATATTTATTACCCTATTTACTTGTACATATCTATTCTATTTATTTTATTTTGTTACTACGTTTTGTTTTGTTCTCTGTCTCCCCCTTCTAAACTGTGAGCCCACTGGTGGGTAGGGACTGTCTCTACATGTTGCCAACTTGTACTTCCCAAGCGCTTAGTACAGTGCTCTGCTCACAGTAAGCGCTCAATAAATACAATTGATTGATTGACTAGGTGTTTGAGAGTTAAGTGACTTGCAGCAAGTCACCCAGCCGAAAAGTGACAGTCAAGATTAGAACCTAGAAACCAAGTCTTTCTGACTTGTAGGCCCCTCCTGCTCTACCCACTAGGCCAAGCTGCTCCTCTCTGCCCTCGTTTGCTTCCACACGGCAGCAAACCAGGAAAAGCACCCACACGGCAGCTGCTGCCCCATTCACCCCAGGACATAGTCACACACCTGCCACCTCCCTTCCCCTGGGCTCTTACTGCCCTTTCTCATTCACCCCCGCCCCCAAATGCCAGTGTTCAACCTAACGCTGGCTCCTAATGTTCACTGGAAAGCAGATGCACTAAATCAGCTTGGAAAATTACATTTCCTAATCCAATATCCTAGCCGAAAATCCAGACCACATCCACGACATCCTCTCCCAACATCCTGCACTTTCTCAGAAGCACGGGCAGCCAAATTTCCGCCGCGGCGGCAAGAGAGACGAGGATGCGGAAAAGAGAAGGGGGAGAGCCAAGGGGAGGAGACAGGCAAGCATGAGACAACAAGAAGGATTCCAACAGGATCAACAAGCCAAGCCTGGCATCGATCAATTAATATTGTTTATGGGGGCGGGGGGCTTATGCCAACATAATTCCAACTTCAGTTCCCCGAGGCTCTGGAAACTGAACTCAGCCCCACTGGCTCCGCGGAGATTGCAGGAGGAACCACCTCCTGGTTTGACTGTCCGGATCTCGTGCAGATGAACGGGTGAGCCTCACTCCCCTCACCCCGCTGTCACTCACTCCCGCCGGGCCTTAGCCCCAAAACATGGACTACCTCCTCTACCTCCATGGGTCAGAGGTCAGGGGTTCAAATCCCAGCTCCACCAGTTGTCAGCTGTGTGACTCTGGGCAAGTCACTTAACTCCTCTGAGCCTGTTAACTCAACTGTAATATGGGGATTACATTGGTTTTGTTCTCTGTCTCCCCCTTCTAGACTGTGAGCCCACTGCTGGGTAGGGACCGTCTCTATATGTTGCCAGCTTGTACTTCCCAAGCACTTAGTACAGTGCTCTGCACACAGTAAGCACTCAATAGATACGATTGATTGATTGATTAAGACTATGAGCCCCCTGTAGGACAACCTGATCACCTTGTAACCTCCCCAGTGCTTAGAAAAATGCCATTATTATTATTATTATTATTATTATTATTATTACTGTGTGCAGAACACTGTACTAAGCGTTTGGGAGAGGAAAATACAACAGTAAACAGACACATTCCCTGCCAATGAGTTTACAGTCTGCTTTCCCATATTCAAAGTCATCCTGAAATCACATCTGCTCCAAGATCTAGACTGTGAGTCCATTGTTGAGTAGGAATTGTCTCTGTTGCTGAATTGTACTTTCCAAGAGCTAAGTACAGTGCTCTACACACAGTAAGCACTCAATAAATACAACTGAATGCAAGAATGAATGAACTCTCAATGCAACACTTGCCCTTCACCTATGCGCAAGAATCCTCTCCTCCACTAAGTCTTTGGGTGCTCACTCCCCCACCCTCTGCCACTTGCCTGCTGTTTGACCTTGGGGAAGTCACTTAACTTCTCTGAGCCTCAGTTTCCTCATCTGCCTGGGTCCCGGACTGTAGTGTAAGCTTCCAATCCCCTCATTTATTCATTCACTCAATCATATTTATTGAGCACTTACTGTGTGCAGAGCACTGTACTAAGCACTTGGAAAATACAATTCAGCAAGAGAGGACAATCCCTGCCCACACCAGGCTTACAGTCTAGAAGGGGGGAGAGAGACATCAAAACAAGTAAACAGGCATCAATATAAACAGAATTACAGATATATACGCATAAAAAAGTGAACAGGCATTAATATAAATAATAATATTAATAATGGCATTTATTAAGTGCTTACTATGTGCAAAGCACTGTTCTAAGCGCTGGGGAGGTTACAAGGTGATCAGGTTGTCCCACGGGGGCTCACAGTTTTAATTCCCATTTTACAGATGAGGTAACAGGTACAGAGAAGTTAAGTGACTTGCCCAGTCACACAGCTGACAATTGGCAGAGCCGGGATTTGAACCCATGACCTCTGACTGCAAAGCCCGTGCTCTTTCCACTGAGCCTTGCTGCTTCTCTAGAATTATAGATACGCATATATATACACAAGTGCTGTAGGGCAGGGAGGGGGTAGAGCAAAGGGAGCAAGTCGGGGAGATGTGGTGCTTAGTCTGGGAAGGCCTCATGGAGGAGGTGAACTTTCTCCTGACTAGGGCCCAGGCTGCCTCCTTTACTTTATGCTCCTCCATTCATTCATTCAATTGAATTTATTGAGCATTTACTGTGTGCAAAGCACTGTACTACGTGCTTGGGAGAGTACAATACAACAACATGCATACATATTCCTGCCCACAATGAGCTCACAGTCTAGAGGGGGATATTTTGGCATCAGCAGCCCCCAGCCCTTGCCTCAGCTTGGCACCACTTCCTTTCTCCTCTATCCGCGAACACCTGCTTACAGAGCCCAGTTAGAGGAATTTTTTTCCCCCGACAGACGACGCTCGGTCGAATTTCTGATTTGTGGTTCTTCAGCTCATTTCAATTCAACTCTCCACTTCATATTCATCCATTCATTCGGTGGCATTTATTGAGTACTTTCCATGTGCAGAGCACTGTACTATGCACATGGGAGAGTACAAAATAACAACAAATAGTCACGTTCCCTGCCCACAACGAGCTTACAGTCTCCCCCACTAATCTGTAAAGTCATGGAGGGCCAGGATCATGTCTACCAAAAAGGTCATGGGTTCTAATCCCAGTTCCGCCACTTGTCAGCTGTGTGACTTTGGGCAAGTCACCTAACTTCTCTGTGCCTCAAGTTCCCTCTTCTGTAAAATGGGGATTAAGACTGTGAGCCCCATGTGGGACAACCTGATCACCCTGTGCCACCCCCCCGCCCCCCAGTGCTTAGAACAGTGCTAGGGACATAGTAAGCACTTAACAAATATCATTACACGACTATACTGGACTCTCCCAAATGCTCAGTACAGTGCTCTGCACACCAGGAGCACTCAATAAATACCACAGATTGACTGATTCATGAGGCTTGACCACGGGTGATTCCACAAATTCCCGCTAACTGGGGCACAATCTGTGGCAAGGCACTGAAAAGAGAGGTAGTGGTCAAAAAGAGTTAATGCTTCTCCCTACTGCTAAGCATACTACATGACAGAATTATGCTCAGCTACACTTTATTTCCTCACATAATAATTACAATGATGGTATTTGTTAAGTGCTATGTGCCAAGCACTGTTCTAAGCGCTGGGATAGATACAAGGTGATCAGGTTGTCCCACGTGGAGTTCACAGTCTAAATCCCCATTTTACAGATGAGGTAACAGGCACAGAGAATTTAAGTGACTTGCCCAAAGTCACACAGCTGACAAGTGGCAGAGCCGGGATCAGAACCCACAGCCATAACTGCCTCACATAATTGCCTCCCACCCAGATTGTGCAGGAGGAGGTTATCTGAACCAAGTAATTGCAAGTAGTGATAACTGCAGGCCAAAAAAAGAGAAGCAGAAGGCAGCAACTCTGCAACAAAGTAGAGCGAGAGTTAATTCAATGAATAACTAGTGTATGCAGTACCTAGGAGAGTGAAATAATAGTAAGGGAGTCACTCAATCCTATGTATTGAGGGCTTAGTGTGCACACAGCACTGTACTGACTGGGAGAGTACAGTACAATAATGAACAGACACATTTCCTGCCCACAGGGAGCCTACCAGCCTTAGAGTCTCAAGAACCCTCTTGTCCTCTTCTTCCTTCTCCCTTCTTTTCCTCCTCCTTTTTTTCTTCTCCTAGACCTAATTCTTACATGACCAGTATAACAGTCCTACACTTTTTTTAATGTGACAAAAAATATGTAAAAAAGTGGGGTGATTATACATGAATATGGCTATTGAAAAAAACTGAATAGTAATATCCATACATCTAGTAAGGGTACTTATAAAGCACCCTGCCCCTAAAAACAAACAATATAGACACCATTTAGATTTGAGAAAGGGAGCAGATAGTGTTTCAAAAGAGTATGAGTGGATTTTGAGGCTTTTAGGCAGATCTACTTTCAATTGCATGATGAAAGGAGGTGATGGAACAACTGTTATTACTATAAATAAAGGTGAATGATTAAATATTTAAGAGGACCATTACAAAGCCTGAAAAAGAATGACTTAAGCTAGAATAGCTCCTATATATTCCTCTGAGCCAATCTTCTAGCTGCACCTCACTATCGACTCTCCCGCCTCCATCACCTCACTTGAAACCCCAGCTCTCCCCACATTCAAATCCCTCCTAAAATCCTGCCACCCCCAGCATGCTTTCCCCAACACCCTGAGCCATATAATTAATAAAAATAGGAATAATGATAATTATGGTACTTGTTATGCTCTTCCTATGGGCCAAGCACTGTTCTAAGGTTTGGGGTAGATACAAGTTCATCAGGTTGGAACCGGTCCCTGCCCCTCATGCGGCTCACACTCAATCCCCATTTTACAGATGAGGTAACTGAGGCCTAGAGAAGTAAAGTGACTTGCCCAAGTCACACAGCAGCTATGTGGTGGAACTCCAAGGCCAATGCTCTATCCACTAAGCCACACTGCTTTGGTATCATCACTAGGCCATGAAAAGTGGTGTAGCCTAGAAGAAAGAGCACATGTCTGGGAGACAGAGGACCTAGGTTCTCTTTTCTGTGCTTTGGCTTCCTCATCTACAAAATCAGGATTCAATACCTGTTCTCCCTCCTGCCTGTGCGTCTCATGTGGGACCTGATTATCTTGTATCTGCCCCAGCGCTTAGTATTGTACTTGGCACATAGTAGGTGCTTTAACAAACAGCACAGGTATTATGGCTATTTTATCCCCTCAGCCATCTCTACCATAATTTCCATCCTCCTTAGCACTAGTGTATATAATGTCTCATGTGTTTATTTTGACCACTCTAATCATTAAGTAGTTTTGTTGTCTCCCCTATTAAGAGTGTGAACTCCTTGTGGGCAGGGAACATGGCACTTCATAGCTCTGTATTTCCCAAGCACCCATTACAGTGCTCAGCACCAAGAAGAAGCTCAACAGACACTACCTACTACAATTACTACTACTACAACAAATAATCACTGCGGTACTGTTAAAGTGCTTACTATATGGCAAGTGCTGTGCTGAGCACTGGGGTAGACACAAGATAATCAGATAGAACTCTGTCCTTTTCCTTCATGAGCCTCACAATATAAGAGTGAAAGAGAACAGGTACCAATCCCCATTTTACAGCTGAGGAAAGAGACACCTGGAAATTATTATTATTATTACTAGTAGTAGTAATTGTGGCATTTGTTATGCACTTATTATGTACTGAATACTATTTTAAGCATTGGATACAAGCAAATGGGTTTGGGCACAGTCCCTGCCCCACATGGGGCTCAGTCTCTTAATCCCCATTTTATAGCTGAGGTAACACACAAAGAAGTTAAGTGATTTGCCCAAGGTCACAAAGCAGACAGTTTGCAGAGCCAGGATTAGAACCCAGGTCCTTCTGACTCCGAGGCCTGTGCTCTAGCCACTAGGCCACGCTGCTCAAAGTAATTTGTCCAAGGTCACACAGCAGGCAAGCAGGAGTGCTGGGATTCAAACCCACGTCTCCTGACTCCTCGTCCAAGGCTCTTCCCACTAGTCCATGCTGCAATTTGTGAGTTATTTTATTTTTACTTTCTGACCTTTTTGAACCAATACAAGGAAAAGTGTTCATTTATTCTACTTTCACTGTGAGACACCACTTATCTCTATTCTAATGAAATGTGGTGACTGCAAAGGGTGCCACATAATGAAGACCACACAACCCAGATACAGTGCTTGGGAAACCTGAACTAACTACATCTCTCTAATAAAAAAAAATTAAGTAATTAGTGCCACTCCACCTCCTCTGTGCCTGTTGCAGCAAGTCTTTAATTGAAAGCTCATGGTGTACTTCTTTCCAAAGCTTTATGATTTATCCTTGAGGGATCTCAGCTGGGCTATATCCTCTCATGGCTCAAAGGTCAACTCAGATCAAATGTGAATGGCCGATTAGGCATGACAAACTCTCTCTGATCACAGAGAATGGATTTTTTGTATAACAAATCAAGATACGTCCAAGGTCCCTAGACATGTGGTCACATTTACATTTCTATGAATTATAGTGTGTATTATTTATATCTCTATCCTCTTCAACTGTCAGCTAAACCCAATATTACACCCTATATTTCTATGCCTGGAAGATCTTCTCAGCTTAACAATGAATATTCAAAAACTCATACACCAAGATTAGAAATGCAAACTAAAAGACTAGAGTGTAATTTAGGCTAGAGAAGCAGGATTGCCTAATGGAAAGAGTTCAGCACAGGGACCAATTTGGGTTCCAACTGTGGCTCTGCCACTTGCCTCCTGTTTCTTGGCAAGCCTTGGGCGAGTCGCTTAATATCTATATGCCTCAGTTTCCTCATCTGTAATTTGGGGACAAAAGATCTACTCCTCCTCTCCTTTAGACCGCATGCGCTAGGCACAGACTGTCTCACCTGATTGCATTCTATCTACCCCAGCACACAGAATAATGATGGGCGCAGAGAAATTATTAAAGAGGTTTGAATTTCCAAAGGCTCTCTATGTCTTAGATTGAGAAAGGACCAATCTGTTTCACATCACTGAAAGTCCAAGTATCTGTCATTCAGATGTCACGGCAGAGCGATGTCAAAAGCAGAGGCAAGACATGGATAGCAACGGTCATCAGAAGGGTAACTGGTGTGCCGGGTTTAATCCGTGCTTTCGTATCGTTGTTGTTTGAGAAGGGACATCTGAAGAGAATGAATGACAACAGCATACTAAAGCACCTGCCACACAGCTATCCTAAAGCAGGTGGGCCGAAAACAGGGAGGACTGAAAAAATGTTTTCAAGTCACAGTGAAACCAACTCAATTGATGTGATGCATTTGTGGGCAGCTGGGAGAAAAGCTTAAGACACAGCAGCCTGGCATGCAATGATTACGACTAAAGAGACTCTTAAAGAAGAGGCAGAATTGGAAGCAAATATGAACTCACAGCAAGCATTCATCTTTAAGTATACAGAGAGTGAAAGGGGCTGCCCTTGTAAAGGTGGACTTTTCAACCAGACTTGCACATAATGTCAAAATCCTACTGCCAAATATTGCCGTCGTTAAACCCAAAGGACAGCTTTGGCTCAACAAAATTGACTCCTCTAAACAGCAGGCCTAAAAGAGACATAAACTGAATTTCTTCCTTTCATGTGAAATGATGTACATGCCAGCTACTCAGAAGACACCCAGATAAACCTGAGTTTTCTGGACATTTTAAATCCCTGAAACACTGATATTCACCCTTCCTCCGGCCCCACAGCATTTATGTGAATATCCATCGGTTATTTATTATTCTGTTCTGTTACTTCCTCTAGACTGTAAACTCAGCTGTGGACAGGAAACATATCTGCCAACTCTTTTCAACTGTAATCCCCCAAGTACTCAGTACAGTGCTCTGCACATAGTAAGCACTCAAACACTATTGATTGATTATTTTCATGACTGCCTTTCCCTCTATTCTATAAGCTCCTTGTGGGAAGGGATCCTGTCTATCTACTCCATTGTGTTGTACTCTTCCAAGCGCAGTGTTCTGCACACAAAAGCACTCAAATACCACAGAGTGGTACTGGTAGACTGTGATGAAAAGAAGAACATCAAGACTGCCTCTTCAAGAACTGTTTTTCTACTAAACTATGACCATGGTTTTTTATTTTAGCATTTTTAAATGCTACCACTGGTCATAATATATTACTCTTTTCTATGACTGCCACCACCTAAGGACGAGCCCCTTTAGGACAGAGACTGTGCCGGAATTGTTTATTTTGCATTTGCCCTAACACAGCACAGTTCTTAACACATGACAAGTAGTCCATAAATACCACAACTCTTGTGCCATTAATATACAATGCATTATGCAAACACTGATAGATATCAGCATATTTACAGTAGACTACCAACACGCTTTTCTCATTCAACCATTCTAGTGTCCTAACCTCATCAGTCAACCATGCCCTAAAACCAAAATCATATCAAAAATACTAGGGTGAGGTTTACTCTGGCATATTCTTAGGACATAATAATAATAATAATAATAATAATAATAATAATAATAATAGTGATATTTGTTAAGTGCTTACTGTGTGCCAGGCACTGTACTAGGCACCGGGGTGGATACAAGCAAATCGAGTTGGACAGAGTTCCTATCCCACATGAGGCTCACAGTCTCCTTCCCCTTTTTACAGATGAGGTAACTGAGGTCCAGAGAAGTCACGTGACTTGCCCAAGGTCACCCAGGAGACAAGTGGCAGAGCTGGGATTAGAACCCACGACCTTCTCATTCCCAGGGTCATGCTCTCTCCACTACTGAAACACCTAGGGTTGAAATTCCTGGATAATTGAGACATGGCAGATGGACTGAATGCTGCTGTTTAAAAGGAAGTCAAGCTTGTGGGTCCTCTCTAAAATTTGCTTTTTAAGCAGGTATTTCCCAGAGGTGGGGAAGGCAACGTAGCTCAGTGGAAAGAGCCCGGGCTTGGAAGTCAGAGGTCATGAGTTCAAATCCTAGCTCTGCCATTTGTCAGCTGTGTGACTTTGGGCAAGTCACAACTTCTCTGTGCCTCAGTTACCTCCTCTGTAAAATGGGGATTAAGACTGTGAGCCCCACGTGATCACCTTGAATCCTCCCCAGTGCTTACAGCAGTGCTTTGCACATAGTAAGTGCTTAACAAATGCCATCATCATCACCATTAACCCCACAGAAGGCTGAGTGAAATGAAAAGACTGAATCAGGCAGAGGGACAGAGTCCCAAGGGGAGGAAAAAATTCCAGAAGGGACAAACTTCCCTGTAATTCCCACCTTTGTATTCTTTCCTAGCACTTAATAGTGTCCAGCGCACAGTAAGTACTTAATACTATTGCTACTACTCTCTAGATATGAGCCAGACTCTGAGGCCCTTGTGACCTGCCCAGAGAAAGATCTAAAAGATGGTTTCCATCTTGCTAAATGCCAAGTGCCTCCAATCCTCTCCTAGGAATGTCCCCAGTGGAAAAAAGCATGGGACTGGGTGTAAGAAAGATCTGGGTTCTAATCCTGGCTCTGCCACTTGTCTACTGTGTGACCTTGGGCAAGTCATTTAACTTCTCTGTGCCTCAGTTACCTCATCTGTAAAATGGGATTAAGAGTGTGAGTCCCATGTGGGACAGGGACTGTGTCCACCCTGATTAAGTTGTATCTACTCCAGTGCTTATAACAGCACTTGGCACACAGTAAGCTCCTAGCAAGTACCATTGTAATTATTATTAATTATTATTTTAATAACCAGGTAATCATAGAAGCCATATAATCAATCAATCAATCAATCAATCGTATTTATTGAGCACTTACTATGTGCAGAGCACTGTACTAAGCGCTTGGGAAGTACAAATTGGCATCACATAGAGACAGTCCCTACCCAACAGTGGGCTCACAGTCTAAAAGGGGGAGACAGAGAACAGAACCAAACATACCAACAAAATAAAATAAGTAGGATAGAAATGTACAAGTAAAATAAATAAATAAATAAATAGAGTAATAAATATGTACAACCATATATACATATATACAGGTGCTGTGGGGAAGGGAAGGAGGTAAGACGGGGGGATGGAGAGGGGGACGAGGGGGAGAGGAAAGAAGGGGCTCAGTCTGGGAAGGCCTCCTGGAGGAGGTGAGCTCTCAGCAGGGCCTTGAAGGGAGGAAGGCTTGAGGGAGGGGGCAAGCAAAGCTCTAGAGATACACTACCATAAAAACATATTATTAGAGTCAGGAATTCTTCATCTGCTAGAAAATTTGCTCTTTGAGGGCATGGATTGTGTCTACTAACTCTAGTGTACTCTCCCAAGCACTCAGTACAGTGCTCTGAACAATGCTCAATACATACTACTGATTCAATGGGAGTCCAGTTTCACTGGGGCAAGCCTTGAAAATAATTCAGATCGGCATAAAACTCAAGTTCTCCCATTCAAGCAGCCTCAAAATCTACCGTCCATAAAGGCAATCCTCTCCCATTTAAAAAGAGACCTGCTATTTCTATAGCCCCATTGATGGATTCCTCAAAAACGACTCATGGCAGAAATGTCTATTTAGCTTTTTAAATTTCCAAATGATTCTATAAATCTGTAGGCTCTTGCTCAGCTTTTGTGGAAGGTGGATGGGGACTGGGGGAAGATCATGGGGAAATTTCTTTCTATCCTTCCTTTCCTTCTTTTTTTTTTGGGGCAATGTAAAACTGGATTTTGGCCTCTCCTTGTAGTAAGTTTCCAGTAAAAAACCTGTTCAAGCCCCTTGATATTCTCATTGGCTGAAGGGACAAGAAATTGGAAAGACTTCAAGGACTATTAATAATTAGGAAAGAAAGGTTTAATTTCTGAGTAATAATTGAGCTTCCAGTACAAAACTAAAGTCATATTAATCATCAGATAAAATGAACATGACTTTAAAAAAATTAATACTTTAAATAATTTACAAAGAAAGTGTTTGGAAATTACCGAAT
The DNA here is from genome assembly GCF_015852505.1 of Tachyglossus aculeatus. Taxonomy (NCBI): domain Eukaryota; kingdom Metazoa; phylum Chordata; class Mammalia; order Monotremata; family Tachyglossidae; genus Tachyglossus; species Tachyglossus aculeatus. Next base: position 15,001,179 of record NC_052070.1, read on the forward strand.
AAGCAGTTCAAACAGCAGCCAAAAGTTTAAATTTCTCAACACAACCCGGTGATTTGTAATTTACTTAAACACTCATTTTTCAAACCTCAAAAATGGCCGTAAATCATTACTGTCTTAATTCACCATGAATTCAATCCCAATCACTTGAAGAGGGAAAAACATTCTTACATCCAACACAGAGCAGATAGGATTGAACATGTAGTCAGAGATTACTATTTGCAAAAGGTTTAACATTCATATTTTCCTTCCAACCTGGGAGAGTTCAGCATATATGTCAGGTACTCATGCCCTTCCCCATTTATTGCTGGATTGGGAGTCAGGGATGGCATCAAATTTTCACTGGTTTATTTTTTTCCCCAAAGTAGAAGGTAGTGCTCTGGTCACAGTAGGTGCTTCATTCATTCATTAATTCATTCATTCAATCGTATTTATTGAGCGCTTACTGTGTGCAGAGCACTGTACTAAGCACTTGGGAAGTACAAATCGGCAACATATAGAACTGCAACCATCACCACCACAACAACTACTACTACTTCTACTAATAACTGTGGCATGTGTTAAGCGCTTACTGTCTTCCAGGCAGTGTACTAAGTGCTGGGATGGATACAAGCAAATCAGATTGGACACGGTTCCTGTCCCATGTGCAGCTCACAGTCTCAAACCACGCTTTACAAATGAAGTAACTGAGGCCCAGGGAAGAGAAGTGACTTACCCAAGGTCACAAACCAGACAAGTGGTGGACCAGGGATTAGAACCCATGACCTTGTGACTCCCAAACCCGTGCACTGTGCTGCTTCTATGCTGCTACTATTACTAATACTAATAATAATGATGGCATTTATTAAGCGCTTACTATGTGCAAAGCACTGTTCTAAGCACTGGGAGGGTTACAAGGTGATCAGGTTGTCCCACAGTCTTAATCCCCATTTCACAGATGAGGTAATGGAGGGCCAGAGAAGTTAAGTGACTTGCCCAAAGTCACACAGCTGACAGTTGGTGGAGCCGGGATTTGAACCCACACCCTCTAACTCCAAAGCCTGTGCTCTTTCCACTGAGCCACGCTGCTTCTCTACTACTATTACTAATAATGATATTATTACCACTACGACTACTGCGCAACATGAGAGTGCTGTTTCCGATCCATCTGCAGTCTTCTAGACTGTGAGCCCACTGTTGGGTAGGGACTGTCTCTATATGTTGCCAACTTGTACTTCCCAAGCGCTTAGTACAGTGCTCTGCACACAGTAAGTGCTCAATAAATATGATTGATTGATTGATTGATTAAAATGCCTGGAAGTCCATTGCAGGAAGGGAGTAAAGAGATTGGATGTTGCTGGTTTCTGCACAAGAATGCCACAACAGAGGCAGGTTCACCGGCACATACCCGAAGGGGTGGAGTCAGGGGACTAGACTCTTCTTCCTCCCATTGCCTCCTGCAATTATTATTATTATTATTATTATTATTATTATTATTATTATTATTGTTGTTATTATTATTATTATTATCTGAGACTGAGAACCTGCACGAAGGATTTGATTATAGAGCCGGTGGTTTAGGCAGCACCACCCTGATTCTCTCAGTCCTGCCAATCATGCAGGATCAGTGTATAAAACAAGCAAACAGATGAGTGGGGATGCAGCATGTTGTCATCAATGTAAAAGATTTACATTCAAAACCCATTTATGACCAGAGGCCCGGAGAAGTTAAAGTGACGTGCTCAAGATCACACAGCACGCAAGGGGTAAAATTGGGATTAAAACCCTGGTCCTGAGTCCTAAACCTGGGTTTGGTTTTTTGTTGGGGGGGTTATGGCATTTTTTAAGCACTTACTATGGGTAAAACACTGGTCCTAAGCTGTGGGGTAGAAACAAGTTAATCAGGTCAGACACAGTCTCTGTCCTACAAGGGACTCACAGTTTAAGTAAGAGGGAGAATAGGTATTTCATCTCCATTCAATCGTATTTATTGAGCGCTTACTTTGCTTAGAGCACTGTACTAAGTGCTTAGGAGAGTACAATATAACAATAAACAGTTATTCCCTGCCCACAACGAGCTCGCAGTCTAGAGAGCATTTTACAGTTGATGAAACAGGCACAGATAATTTAAGTGACTTGTTCGAGGTCACCCAAGTGGCAAGTAACAGGGCTGGGATTAGAACCCAGGTTCTGTGGGTTCTTCCCCCTAGGCCAGGCTGCTTCTCAGTAATTATGCAGCCTTCCCTGCCCTTGTTAGGCAGCTATTTTCAGGATTCCTGCTAAACTTGTTCCCCTTCTGCTGTACCAAGGAGATATTTTAGTGACAAACCTTGTCAATAACAGACTTCACTACTACCCCCGGGCCTGGCAAGGTAAAACTCAACTCACCGCTTCCAAACCAACCAATGTTATTTACTGAGCTCTTAATATGTGCAGAGCACTGTATTAAGTGCTTGGGAGATTACAATACAACAGATTGGGAAGACACGTTCCCTACCCACAATGAACTTTGCTTTATTTAACTTCTGTCCTAAACTCAGATGTAGAAAGAGAAAAAGGAATTCATTCCAGAAAGACCTCCCAGACTGTAAGATCATTGGAAGCAGGGAATGTGTCAACCAACTTTGTTATATTGTAGTCTCCCAACCGCTCAGAACAGTGTTCTGCACATAGTAAGTGCTCAATAAATACGACTGGGAGATTGATTTCCCCTCACTCACATACAGGATGAGAAATCCTAACCCAAAGACACCTCAGATTATCACGTTCTGGCCATGGATTTCAAGGTTCAAAAGGGAGATGATATAGACAAGGGAGAGAGATGCTCCAGTGGGTCTCAGTGGAAAGAGCACAGGCTTGGGAGTCAGAGGACGTGGGTTCTAATCCCAGCTCCGCTACTTGTCTGCTGTGTGACCTTGGGTAAACCACAACTTCTCTGTGCCTTAGTTACTTCATCTGTAAAATGGGGATTAAGACTGTGAGCCCCATATGGAACAACCTGATTACCTTGTATCTACCCCAGTGCTTGACACACAGTAAGTGCTTAACAAATACCATAATAATATCTCTAATTTATTTATATTAATGCCTGTCTCGCTGTGGGCAGGCAATGTGTCTGTTTATCGTTGTATTCTCCCAAGCGCTTTAGTACAGTGCTCTGCAAACAGTAAGCGCTCAATAAATATGATTGACTGACTGACTATGGCACCTTCGACAGGTCTTTACAATCTGAACATCACATCTGGGGACGTGTTCGAATGGGAAAACAATTAAATCAATGTATTTCTAGAACATCCATCGGAGTAATAGTACAGAAGCACTAATGATGTTTCTCTCCAGTTTGAGATGCTTCTTTCAGCCAAAGCAGCAATTACCCTTGTTAATGCCTAGCACAAGGAGCTAGAGATTTCCTAGAGATTTTGTGAGAGTGTGAGTATGTGTGTATATGTGTACATGGTCTAGTCCAACCAAAGCTCCTTAGTGCTGATGAAACGCTCCCTTTCCCTTTAATGCTCTGCACACAGTGCTCTGCACACAGTAAGCGCTCAATAAATACGATTGATTGATTTAATGGGTTTAAAAGCTGGCCTGCTCCAAAATGATGTTTGTTCCAGTCCTGGCAGGAACATAATTAATGAGCAGAACCTAGGGACAGTTTGAATTCAGCGATGATTACGGCATGCATGACTTCTGGGGAACCTGTCACTTCTCGTTAGCAAGCTCTCATGAACTCCGTTAAAAATAACAGTTTAGAACCGTGTCTTCCTGGGTACACCTTGAGGAAACAGGTAAGGAAACGAGTTCACAAAGAGGTTAAGTGCAGAGAGGATGTCCATGGTTTTCCGGAAACACAATGCAAAAAGCAGGCTTTGCCCTCACCAGGGTCCACAGCCTGGACAGGCACTTTGTTTTTTAGCTAAGTCAACACAGCCTAACATATTCATGTAGTACAATGCTTGCACACGGTAAGCACTCAATAAATACGACTGAATAATCTCTGGTGTGGTAGATCAAACAAATGGTATTTATTGAGCCCTTCCTTCCTTCCTTCCTTCCTTCCTTCATTCAGTCGTATTTACTGAGCGCTCACTGTGTGCAAAGCACTGTACTAAGCACTTGGGAACTACAAGTTGACAACATATAGAGACGGTCCCTACCCAACAGCAGGCTCACAGTCTAGAAGGGACAGACAACAAAACAAAACATATTAACAAAATAAAATAAATAGAATAGTACATATGTACAAGTAAAAGAGAGTAATAGATTTGTACAAACATATATACAGGTGCTGTGGGGAGGGGAAGAAGGTAGGGCAGGGGGGAGGGGGAGAAGGGGGAGAGGAAGGAGGGGGCTCAGTCTGGGAAGGCCTCCAGCAATGTACTGTTTGGGAGAATAGAGTTTTAGATTCCAGCACTTAGAACAGTGCTTGGCACATAGTAAGCCCTTAACAAATACCATCATTATTATTGTGAGCCCCATGAGGGACAGGGACCATGTGTATGCATATTCACCTGTACATTCATTTACCTGATTACTCTGAAAACTTTTGTGCCTGTCTCCCCGACAGAGTGGAAGCTCCTTGTGGGCAGGGAATGTGTGACTTGCTCATTTTGTACTTCACAAGTGTTGCCTCTGGCCCCTTTTACCTCCAACATTAAGTGCCTAGTACAGTGCATTGCCCCCAGTGGGCATTTAATAAATACTACTTATACATATCTCCATTTTTTTATTAATATTAATGTCTGTCTCCCGCCCTTAAAACTGTAAGTGCCTTGTAGGCAGGGAATGTGTTTAACAGCTCTTTTATATTGTACTCTCCAAAGCACTTACTACAGTTTTCTGCACACAGCAGGCGCTCAAAAAACACAACTTAATGATCAACACTACATGTTAGAGTAGATATAAAGATAACAAATTGATAGATCATACACAATCCCAGACTCATGGGGGGCTCTAAGAGAGGTAGATGATACTGAGCAAAGGGAAGTCTGTTTGTCTTCCTTGGATCAATCACTGGACTTAATAATAATAATAATAATAATGGTGGCATTTGTTAAGCGCTTACTCTGTGCAAAACACTGTTCTAAGCAGTGGGGGGATACAATGGGATCAAGTTGTACCACGTGGGGCTCAGTCTTAATCCTCATTTTATGGATGAGGTAACTGAGGCTCAGAGAAATTAAGTGACTTGCCCAAGGTCACACAGCAGACATGTGGCAGAGCTGGAATTCGAACCCATGACCTCTGACTCCAAAGCCCGGGCTCTTTCCATTGAAAAGTCTGAGATCCCAATAGCCGAATTGTGGAGTGGTGGTTTTTTGTCAACTCCTTAAGGGAAGGGATTGGTGCCTATCAACTTTATTGTGATGATGACGATGATAATGGTATTGGTTAAGATCTTACAATGTGTCAAGCACTGTACTTTGTGCTGGGGTAGATACAAGGTAGGTTGGATACAGTCCTTCCCCTCACACTCTTCATCCCCATTTTACAGGTGAGGTAACTGAGGCACAGAAGTTGACAGTGTATACTCTCCAGCACTTACTACAGTGCTCTGCACACAGAAGCACTCAAAAATATTACTGAAGGCTTTACCTTTTCATTTTAAAATACAGAAAGCTAACAAGCCACACAAAGGCCCCAGTCTCATGGGAAAAATACAGTCTGGATCCAACAAACACTCGTGTGACCCATCAACTGCAACAAAAATACACTATTGTCAAATCCTCCTGGCTACTTGTGACAGACCTTTTTTTGCTGTTGTTGCAGCTGTTTTTTTTTTAAACTCCTATAACGTTTGCCCCAGAGATAATCACTTAAAGAACACTATCAGCGCACTGTCATCTAGAGATGGGAAACAACATGTGTTAAATCACCCTTACTGTTGAGAGGTTCTTCCTTATTTTTAATGCTATCCAAGCTTATTTCCAATATCCCTATTTCCAACAGTCCTGTCTTCTGTAAAGATGGAAGATAGCTGATGAGTGCACTTTTTCGCTCTTTCTTAACCTATTTATTTCTAATCATGATAATCAAGTATTTAAGCACTATGTGCCAAACACTGGACTAAGCACTAGGGTAGAGGAGAGATAATCAAGTTGGACAGAGTCACACATAGGAGTCATACTCTAAGAGGGAGTAGGGAGCAGGTACTGGCTCCCCATTTCACAGTTGAGGAAACTGCAGCATATTTATTTATTTATATCAATGTTTGTCTCCCCCTCTAATCTGTAAGTGCATTGTGGGCAGGGCAAGTGTCTACCCTCTTTACTGTACTGTACTCTCCCAAGCGCTTAGTATAGTGCTCTGCATACAATAACCGCTTAATTAGTACCATTGATTAGGATGACTTGTCAAGATCCTACAGCAGACAAATAAATGACAGTCAGAATTAGAAATCAGGTCCTCTGATTCCAGGCCTGTGCTCTTTCCACAAAGCCATGATGCTTCTCTCTCTTTCTCTCTCTCGTGTGTGTGTGTGTGTGTGTGTGTGTGTGTATCAATTGATCGATGTAATTTATTGAGCACTTACTATACACACAGCAAGGTACTAAGCACTTGGGAGAATACAATACAGCAGAATTAGCAGGCAGCAGATCAACAACAATGTTATTTATTGAGTGCTTACTGTGAGCTGAAATTTCTACCAAATGACTTCATTTACTTGAAAACTGTCAGGTGACCCTCTTCATGAAATTTACCATCTTGGTAACTTTTCCTCATGTTTTCCTCATAAAACCCAGTTGGCATAATCTGATCCAGAATACTGGGGAGTTGATAGCTCTTTGTCTTTCTTGCCTGGCACCCTAGAGGGACTATAAGAAATTGAAGAGAACTCAAAGGAGGAGATACAAAAATAATAGAAGATATGGAGAATTGTATCTCCTCCTTTGAGTTCTCTTCAATTTCTTATAGTCCCTCTAGGGTGCCAGGCAAGAAAGACAAAGAGCTATCAACTCCCCAGTATTCTGGATCAGATTATGCCAACTGGGTTTTAGCTTGGTCAGCTTCTTCCCTGGTGCTTTCTCTGGTCTTCAGAACTTCACCAGAAAAATGGTGAAATTCAGTTTAGTTCATTTTGTTTCTCACTAACAACTCTTGCAAAGGGTGACAGAGAGATGGTTACAAGTATGGTAATAACAATAATAATAATTGTGGCATTTGTTATGCATTTACTATGTGCCAGGCACTGTACTAAGTGCTGGGGTGGACACAAGCAAATCGGGTTGGAAATAGTTCCTGGCCCACGTGGGACTCACAGACTCCATCTCCATTTTACAGATGAGGTAACTGAGGGCCAGAGAAGTAAAGTGACTTGCCCAAATTCACACAGCAGACAAGTGATAGAGATAGGATTAGAACCCATGACCTTCTGATTCTCAGGCCTGTGCTCTATCCACCACGCAATGCTGAGAGTGTTCAATTAACTGTATTTGATTCAACTATGTATAACTTTCCTGTTTTCAGCATAGATCATTAAGAGCGCCAAAGCTGTCAACCAGCAGTTTTCCCCCCCTTCTCTTTTTCTACGTAGAATTTGATTTGGGAGAATGTGCCTTTGTTGTCTTGTTGGATAGCAGAATTGAACCTACTATGTGCAGTCCACTGCACTTGGGAGAGTACAAGAGAATTAGTTGACCAGTTTTCAAGGGGTTTACAATCCATCGGAGGAAATGGACACTAAAATGAACTACCCAACAGAGTTTCTGAAGTTTCAAAGGCTTTGGGTATGATTAAGTGCCAGAATTCTCAGTAATATTATCTAGGCTCCACTAAAGAAGATAGGGGCTGAAGAAGATCTGAATTATTATTATATATTATCATTATTGTAATTAGGGTATTTATTCAGTGCTCATTATGTGTCAAGCACTTTCCTTAAGTGCTGGGGTAGATATACATAATACATATACATATACATGTACAAATACATGAATGCAAATGGCAGGCGAGTGAGAGGCATCAGTACCCAAGCACTTAGGTGACATGGAAGTTCTGAAGTGACAGCTGAAGGGGATGGGAAAGGATAGAGGGTGGAAGATGAGCAATCATCAGGAAAGGCCTCCTAAAGGAGATGCGAAGGGCTTTGAAGATGAGGATAGCGGTGGTCTGGCCTAGGCAGAAGGGAGGGTGTGAGCAAGAGGTGGTCGGCAGGAGAGATGAGAAGGAAGCAAAACTGGCTTGAGTGGAATTAAGATGGCAAACTGAGGTGCAGAGGAAGACAAACGAGGGCAAATTAGGGTTAAGAGCTGTTTCAGTGGTCAGGAGTTTCTGCTTGATGCAAATAATAATAATAATGATGATGGCATTTATTAAGCGCTTACTATGTGCAAAGCACCGTTCTAAGCGCAGGGGAGGTTACAAGATGATCAGGTTGTCCCTCGGGGGGCTCACAGTCTTAATCCCCATTTTAAAGATGAGGTAACTGAGGCCCAGAGAAGTTAAGTGACTTGCCCAAAGTCACACAGCGGACAATTGGCAGAGCTGGGATTTGAACCCATGACCTCTGACTTCAAAGCCCAGGCTCTTTTTCACTGAGCCACACTGCTTCTCAAAGAAGCAAAAATGGCAAAGGAACCATCGGGGTTTCTGAGGCATGGGGAGAGAAGGGCAGAACAGTGTTTCCTAAGAAAATGATAGGGGCAGCAGACTAAAGGGGGAAATGGAGAGGAGACACACACACACTGGTGGCAAGAACATCAGCAAGGGGGCTGATGCAGCTGGGATAGAGTTCAAGAATGTCCCGAATCTGCTTCACCTGTCACTTTAAACCAATTTTATGTAGAATTGTGCATTAAGGATAAAGGCAAATTTTACTTAAAAATCACTTCAATAAAAACTGATTTTAAGTAGCATGGCTTAGTGAATTGAGCACGGGCCTGGGAATCAGAAGGTCATGGGGTCTAATCCTGGCTCCACCACAGGTCTGTTGTGTGACCTTGGGCAAGTCACCTCATTTCTCTGGGATTAAGACCGTAATCCCTATACGGGACAGAGACTGTGTCTAACCCGATTTGCTTGCAATAATAATAATAATAATGATAATAATAATAATAACATTGGCATTTATTAAGCACTTACTATGTGCAAAGCACTGTTCTAAGCGCTGGAGAGGTTACAAGGTGATCAGGTTGTCCCATAGGGGGTTCACAGTCTTAATCCCCATTTTACAGATGAGGTAACTGAGGCACAGAGAAGTTAAGTGACTTGCCCAAAGTCACACAGCTGACAGTTGGTGGAGCCGGGACTTGAACCCATGACCTCTGACTCCAAAGCCCGTGATCTTTCCACTGAGCCACAATGCTTCTCTATACCCATCCCAACACTTAATAAAGTGCCTGGCACACAGTAAGTGCTTAATAAGTACCATTATTATTATTATTTGTTTACTTGGCTAGTCTTAATGTGGAAGGCAAAAACAAGACTTATAAGACTTTATAAGTTTACAAATTTACAAACCTGAAGGAAACCCACAGTTCCTTATTAGAGTATGGTTAAATTCACCATCACTTCAGCATGAAATAGTTATTTTTTTCTTTGTAACAACTGAAATAAGAGAACTGCTTTTAAAGTACAGTTTTTATAACATTCAAAATTTTAAAATATCTGTATTAAAATGCACAATGAAAATGAGGTTTAACATGTTTGGTCTAAAGCTCACTGGAGCTTTAGACCAAACTCCTTGAACGAGTTGTCTACACGCGCTGCCTAGAATTCCTCAACAACAACTCTCTCCTCGACCCCCTCCAGTCTGGCTTCCGTCCCCTTCATTCCACGGAAACTGCGCTCTCAAAGGTCACCAATGACCTCCTGCTTGCCAAATCCAACGGCTCATACTCTGTCCTAATCCTCCTCGACCTCTCAGCTGCCTTTGACACTGTGGACCACCCCCTTCTCCTCAACACGTTATCTGACCTTGGCTTCACAGACTCCGTCCTCTCCTGGTTCTCCTCTTACCTCTCTGGTCGTTCTTTCTCAGTCTCTTTTGCAGGCCCCTCCTCCCCCTCCCATCCTCTTACTGTGGGAGTTCCCCAAGGTTCAGTGCTTGGTCCCCTTCTGTTCTCAATCTACACGCACTCCCTTGGTGACCTCATTCGCTCCCACGGCTTCAACTATCATCTCTACGCTGATGACACCCAGATCTACATCTCTGCCCCTGCTCTCTCCCCGTCTCTCCAGGCTCGCATCTCCTCCTGCCTTCAGGACATGTCCATTTGGATGTCTGCCCGCCACCTAAAGCTCAACATGTCGAAGACTGAACTCTTGTCTTCCCTCCCAAACCTTGCCCTCTCCCTGACTTTCCCATCTCTGTTGACGGCACTACCATCCTTCCCGTCTCACAAGCCTGCAACCTTGGTGTCATCCTCGACTCCGCTCTCTCATTCACCCCTCCCATCCGAGCCGTCACCAAAACCTGCCGGTCTCAGCTCCACAACATTGCCAAGATCCACCCTTTCCTCTCCATCCAAACCGCTACCCTGCTCATTCAAGCTCTCATCCTATCCCGTCTGGACTACTGCATCAGCCTTCTCTCTGATCTCCCATCCTCGTGTCTCTCTCCACTTCAATCCATACTTAATGCTACTGCCCGGATTATCTTTGTCCAGAAACGCTCTGGGCATATCACTCCCCTCCTCAAAAATCTCCAGTGGCTACCAATCAATCTGCACATCAGGCAGAAACTCCTCACCCTGGGCTTCAAGGCTGTCCATCCCCTCGCCCCCTCCTACCTCACCTCCCTTCGCTCCTTCTGCAGCCCAGCCCGCACCCTCCACTCCTCTGCCGCTAATCTCCTCACCGTACCTCGCTCTCCCCTGTCCCGCCATCGACCCCCGGCCCACGTCATCCCCCGGGCCTGGAATGCCCTCCCTCTGCCCATCCGCCAAGCTAGCTCTCTTCCTCCCTTCAAGGCCCTGCTGAGAGCTCACCTCCTCCAGGAGGCCTTCCCAGACTGAGCCCCTTCTTTCCTCTCCCCCTCGTCCCCCTCTCCATCCCCGTCTTACCTCCTTCCCTTCCCCACAGCACCTGTATATATGTATATATGGTTGTACATATTTATTACTCTGTTTATTTATTTATTTATTTTACTTGTACATTTCTATCCTACTTATTTTATTTTGTTGGTATGTTTGGTTCTGTTCTCTGTCTCCCCCTTTTAGACTGTGAGCCCACTATCGGGTAGGGACTGTCTCTATGTGATGCCAATTTGTACTTCCCAAGCGCTTAGTACAGTGCTCTGCACATAGTAAGTGCTCAATAAATACGATTGATTGATTGATTGATTGATTGGAGCACACTGTGTGTTTTAGACATCAGAAGTCTAAAGCCCTTCGTAAAGGTATTTTCTACATGAGCTCGAAGCTTTGTACTTACCCTCCAAAACTGAAATTAAGTTCTGTCTTCTTCAATCCAAATCAAATGTACAGGAAAATAAATTCCTCACACAAGACACTACAAACCTGTACCAGAATACATATAATGAATCCACCCACTAATTTTTCTAGTTTATAATGCTGTGAAATAAACAATTATGGAAAAGTCTGTCCTTGAAAACATAGCTGAAAATGGAGTAAACTTCAACTAAATCTTTGACGGGAGACTCGGAACCTGAGAAATTTCCTCCATTTGAACCACATTAGTCCAACCTTGGCTTTACAGTGGGGCTGGAAGCAATTTAAAGGGGGAGAAACCAAACAGGTTACAGCATTTCCCCAGCCATACGCTGTTTGTGACAAGAGAATCTGGGATTCCCCTAGTGCTAAACATTAAAGCAGACTGAGCACAGCTGCTCCTGCAAACAGTGTTTTGATTCCCAAATTCCAGATGCAAAATGTTTGATTTTTTAAAGCTATATTTAGAACCCAACACCCATATGCACAGGTGTTGATACGCATGGTCTCAAATTGAGAAAAGAAAGATATTCCTTACTGCTTTTCATCATTCTCCTCATCTTTGTGCCTGGGCTTTTGCATTAACTTAATAAAAAAAATCCAGTTTATAAAAACAGCCAAATGGGCTGCATTTTTAAAGTGTTTCAAGATAACATATGGTGGACAGTTCACTTCATTTTCATCCTATATGCACTTTGCCTCTTTGGTGCCTAAGGCAAACAGCTGTCATTTACATTCACCCTTCTGCTAACACTTTCTTTAATTCCTTAAGGGCTTCTCTGCCTATAATTAAACTTACCAGCTGCTGTACTGGCCCCTCGCATCGCTTGCTTCATAGTATTACCAGAGAAAGTTTTCTTTCAGGTTTGCTATCAGTACTACTTTTTCGATTCAAGCAAACCCTTTGGAGGAACACCACACTACAATCAAGCTTCCACTTGAAGTGAAGGGTGTGAATGCCACATGAAAAAGAAATGGAAGCCAAAAGCAGGGAAGTGCTACTCGAGTGAAGTGACATGGAACACATTTGCAACTAGGAATTTGGGAAGTTTACCAGGATTCAATTGAAAACACACAAGCACCCCACCCCCTCCCTGCCCTCTCTAACCCCCTTTTCCCCTCAATCCCCAGCCCCAACACTGCCACAAGCTAAAAGCATACAAAGTAGAGGGAAAGCCTGGTGAAAAAGCCAAACGCCTTCATCTACTGCCAGCCCAGACAGAAAGAAAATGTAGCTTTTAAATTGAAGTAAGCTCGACACACAAAGGCATGAAAAGCCTACTTTTCAGAGACCCGCAAACGTTTTCAAAACCTAAGACACTTGTCCCTAATTCAGGGCCGGGGTATTAACCGGGAGGGTGGGGGCACAAAAGCTGACTTTCTGAACACCGAAACACACACAGGAAAACCAAGAGCTCAGAAGATCATCAGCCTCAGATAATTTGCTTGGCTGGCAGAGGGCTACTAAAACAGTGAAGAGCTGAAATCCGTCAGTCCAAGTTGGCAAACACCCTCCTACAATACTCATTATAATAGAGAATCAGCTTCAAGTACTGCTCTAGATTATTTACTAGGATTGTAGAATGCACTGGGTCAAATTGTCTCAGTTCTTTTAAAACGTATTCATTCAATCCTATTTATTGAGCGCTTACTGTGTGCAGAGCACCGTACTAAGCGCTTGGGAAGTACAAGTTGGCAACATATAGGGACGGTCCCTACCCAACAACCGGTTCACAGTCTAGAAGGGGGAGACAGACAACAGAACAAAATGTGGGCAGGTGTCAAGTTGTCAGAACAAATAGAATTAAAGCTAAATGCACATCATTAACAAAATAAATAGAACAGCAAATATGTACAAGTAAAACAGTAACAAATCTGTACAAACATATACACACGTGCTGTGGGGAGGGGAAGGAGGTAGGGTGGGGGGGGGAGGGAATGGGGCTCTCCAGTACCATCAAGCTTCATCCAAAATGATGGTATTTGTTAAATGCTTACTATATGCCAGGCACTGCACTAAGCGCTGGGGTGGACACAAGCAAATTGAGTTGGACATGGTCCCTGTCCCATGTGGGACTGACAGTCTCAATCCCTGTTTTACAGATGAGGAAACTGAGGCACAGAGAAGTAAAGTGACTTGTCCAAGATCACACAGCAGACAAGTGGCAGAGCCAGGATTAGAAGCCATGACCTTCTGATTCCCACGGCCATATTTTATCAGCTACACCATGCTACTTCTGTATGCTTCTTATGTCAAGCTGTATCTACCCTAGTGCTTAGCAGAATGCTTGGCATATACGAAGCATGTAAAAAATACCACAATTACTCTTACTATAACTGTGGCTTAATCGCCACACTCCTGAAAGCAGAGACCAATTCAACAGTGAGATGAGGCCCATATGTATCAGCTGCCTAAACCACTAAGTGGCATCATGATGAAATAGTTATATTTAGCCTCCCAGTAGGATTCCCTATATTTCCCCCACTTAACTTGTAAGACAGTTTCATGGGTTTATGATCCGATTATTCTTTTATTATTATATAATAGGTCCACTCATTCATAGTTACTTATACAGTTTTTTAAATAATTGTTACTGATTCTACTGGTGTGTATGACCATTCATTCATTCAATCGCATTTACTGAGCGCTTACTGTGTGTAGAGCACTGTACTAAGCACTTGGAAAGTACAAGTTGGCAACATATAGAGACGGTCCCTACCCAACAGTGGGCTCACAGTCTAGAAGGGGGAGACAGACAACAAAACAAAACATATTAACAAAATAAAATAAATAGAATATGTACAAATAAAATAGAGTAATAAATACATACAAACATATATACATATATACACATATATCCCTGCCCCAACAGGGCCCCTAAGCAGCCCTCCCCTCCTTGCCCCCAACGACGCCATTGCACCTCGCGCTCCCTTGGGCCCCGCTCAGGCGGTATCAGGCAAACTGCAGCACATTTCAAAACAAAAAAGGCTACATACAAATGAAATTTCAGACCATCATCATCATCATCAATCGTATTTATTGAGCGCTTACTGTGTGCAGAGCTCTGTACTAAGCGCTTGGGAAGTACAAGTTGGCAACATATAGAGACAGTCCCTACCCAACAGTGGGCTCACAGTCTAAAAGACCAGTATAAAGACTAACGTTAGCCAGGCAAACTAATTAAGATGTCCAGTCCATTTCACCCGAGGGCAAGGTAAAAATTATGCAGGTGATGAGCAAAAAGATCCAAATGAAAAAAATGTCATGCCAAACTTGAAGTGGTAGCAATAATAAAAATAATAATAGTATTTGCTAAGCAATTACAATGTGCTAAGCACTGTACTTCCCTCTCAGGGTCACAACTGGAGAGTTTCCAGTAGTCTACCAGTCACAACTACGGGAGGGAGAGTCAAGCAGAGGCAGACGTATTCCCTTCCTAGCTTGGGCAGTGGCTAGCGAGTGGAAGGCCATCTGCTACAAGTCAAAACTCACCTGTGCTGGGCAGCAGCAACATGGGAGAGAGTCCATGGCAGAGACTCATTCACGGCACGGAAGAAGGAGTTAAGCACCTTGCTGCTATAATTTTTTAAAAAACAATGATGCACCACTTCCTTATTTTTACCAAGTAAACTCTATGGATAGGCTACCAGAACGACTGCAGATGGAACTGGGGCATTCTACGAGAGATGTGTCTATGGCGTCGCTATGGGTTGCACGCGACTTAACAGCATAAGGCAACAACAAGCATTGCACTACCCACTAAGGTAGATACAATACAGTCAGACTAAACACAGTTCCTGCCCCACATGGGGCTCACAACCTAAGAGGGTGGAAGAGAAAATGGTTATTTAATCCCCATTTTGAATGTGTCTGATGCTATACTGTACTCTCCCAAGCACTTTGCACACAGTAAGCACTCAATAAATATGATTAATAATAATGATTTTACAGATGAGGAAACTGAGGCACAGGGAAGTTAAGTGGCTCAGTGGAAAGAGCACGGGCTTTGGAGTCGGAGGTCATGGGTTCAAATTCCGGCTCCGCCAATTGTCAGCTGTGAGACTTTGGGCAAGTCACTTAACTTCTCTGTGCCCCAGTTACCTCATCTGTAAAATGGGAATTAAGACTGTGAGCCCCCTGTGGGACAACCTGATCACCCTGTTACCTCCCCAGCGCTTAGAACAGTGCTTTGCACATAGTAAGCGCTTAACAAACGCCATCATTATTATTATTATTAAGTGACTTGCCCAAGGTCCCACGGCAGGCAACTGGCAGAACCAGATTCGAAGGACTGAACTCCTTCCACAAAGCCATACTGCTCCTGACACACCATCTTGTAACAGGATTATCACCTGCTGGTTGCCATCCAAACTAGATGGGCACCTTGCTGCTATAATTTTTTAAAAAACAGAAAATCCAAGGTGTTAAGCCCTCCAACTCTTTCCCTGCTCTCCTCAATCAACTGCATTTATTGAGGGCTTACTATGTGCAGAGCACTGTACTAAGCGCTTGGGAGAGAACAATACAACAGAATTAGCAGAAACATCCCCTGCCCATAACAAGCTTATAGCCTAGAAGGAAAGGGCTGGGTTTGGCCTAGTGGAAAGAGCACGGGTCTGAGAGTTAGAGGAGCTGAGTTCTAATTCCGGCTCCACCACTTGCTTGTGTGATCTTGGGCAAGTCACTGGGCCTCCATTTCCTCATCTGTAAAATGGGGACGAAATACCTACTCTTCTTCCTGCTTAGACAATGAGCCCCATGAGGTATAGAGACTGTGTACAACCTGATTACCTAACATCTACCTCACTGCTTAGTATGGTGCACAGCAATGCTTAAAAAATACCAAAATTATTATTTTATACTCCATGAGGGAATAAATTTTACTACCATTCATCTGCGGATTCCTATTAAGTTCACATACAACCAGAGTAGCTTTTCTATATCAGGGCTAAAAGACACAAAACAGTATAGAAAACACCTGGGCCCCATGTGCCCCATATGATTTACTTATTTATATTACTGCCTATCTCCCCCTCTAGACTATAGACTCATTGAGGGCACAGAATGTATCCACCAAATCTGCTAAACTGTACTCTCCCAAGCACTCAGTACAGTGCTCTGCACACCGTAAGCCCTCAATAAATACAATGGATTGACTGATTGTTTAACTGGGGGAATACACGACAGGGGAGCAGGGCATGATCAATGTGGAATACAGTATTGCCTTGTCAGTCAAACCCACATACACACACAGATAGGATTTTACCATCAGTGGAAGTCACCCTCAAAAACAAAGAACACATCTTTTTTGTCCTTCTTTACCCCAGACTTTACTTCCTTTGAAATATCTTCAACCAACCAAATCTGCTACAAATTAGAGAGCAATTCCCCACCTCAGATCTGAAAAATAATGGGGACTATTGTATAGACCTGGGTGCTGGATCCCCAATATCCCCCCCCGCCTTGCATCATGTGGGTATCCCAAATATCAATGTCACAGGAAAGGTAAGAGGATGCACCAATTCTGACCCTGACCTAGAACAATTTCACCCATTAGCTAAGTCACTCCACACATTCTTCTTTCTGACACCTTCCCGCCCTGTGAAGAATGGAGTAGCAGAAGTTGGTACCCATAGCTGGAGACCGGGAAGCTGTTCCAATAATCCAGTAGTTCTAGGCTAAGTGCCTCAACTGGTTCCATAGGGCTTTGCTAAGCCTTGAGCAAAATTAGTCATGGCAACCTGACACAGAATTAAGAACACAGACGGCCTCTGTCCCCAGAGAGCTTACAATCCAAGGTACATTAAATACTTACGAACAGCATAGTTGAATGGGTCCAAGTCAGGCAATAAATAAAAAAGGTTTTGCTTTTTTTGACTAAGGGAGGGGAGAGAGATGATTGGATCTTCAGGAAATTCAAATAGAAAGATGATGGGAGCAAGATCTGGGTTTTTTTTTCCCCCACTGGTCCTTGTTAAGAGTTTACTATGTGCCAGGCATTGTACTAAGCACTGGGGTGAATATAAGACAGAGGCTGCACATGAGGCTCACAGTCTAAGTAAGAGGGAGGAGGCACAGATAAATTAAGTGACTTGCCCAAGGTCCCAAATCGGAGAAGTGGTAGATGAGGGATTAGAAAGCAAGTCCTCTGACTCCTAGACACATGGTTTTTCTACAGACCTCGTTGTTTCTCTCTAATGGGCAGGGATGTTATGATGATAAAAGGTGACTGATATGAAAGTTTCTTTGGAGAATATAAAAGTGCTCTACACATTCAAGATATCACTGGAATATAAGAACATTAAAATACCAATCAGTGGTATTCATTGAGCCCTCACTGTGTTCTGAGCAGTATACTAAGCTCTTAGGAGAGAACAATACAGCAGAATGGATGGACAAGTTCGCTGCCTACGAGGAGTTCACAGTCCAGATGCAGAGGTAGACAAAATAAATTATGTATAGGGTTAGGGGAAGAGTATAAGGATATGTACATAAGTGATGTGAGGCTGAGGGTGGGGTGACTATCAATTGCTTAAAGAGGCTCATAGTGCAAAGGCCACACAGGAGGGAGATACCTGTACCCCAGAACAAAAAAGCATCCAAAAAAAACAGGGTGAAATACTTATATTGAGATCAGATTGAACTTGTTTTTGTCTGATGAATCAGCAGACCATTTGTTTGTGAGGCAAGGAAGCTGGTTTGTGTGTCAGGTGCCACCCCACAGGGAATTTTGACAATAAAATTATAGGGCTGAGAAGAGAAAAAAGTGTACCGGAAGGAACTGAATCCTTAGGTACTGGGTTCTGGAAAAAGACCAACAATGGTAACATTAAAAATACATCCTTAAGGGTTCGGATACCTAGAATAGTCTGGAAGTCTCCATGAACAAAATATACTGGCGAATCTGCATGGGAATCAACATGTTTGTCTGCCTGTGTAACACTGGGAAAGAGGCAAAATGTCCATGTTCTGAAATAAAAATCAGCGAGGAAGGATTTTTTTTAATTGGCACTTAATCAAGTGCAATTATATACTAAGCGCTGGGATAGCTACAGGTTTATCAAATCAGGTATAGCTCTTGACCCAATACCACTCTCAAAACTCAATCTTAGCTCACTTTACAGATGAGGAGCTGTGGCTTGAAGAGGTTAAGCGAGTAATTAGCCATCATCTCTGACACATTCACTTTCCCCTCTCCATACCCTGTTGCAATTACTCTGCCTTATCGCTTTACTCTGCCTTACTCATGCCTTCAGCATGGCTTAGTGGGAAGACCATGGGGCCTGGGAATCAGAGGTCCTAGGTTCTAATCCTGGCTCCACTACATGCCTGCTGTGTGACCTTGGCACACAGACTTAACTTCTCAATGCCTCCCTAATCTGTATTATGGGTTTTAAGACTATGGCCCCACTATGGGTCAGGGAGTGTGTTCAGCCTGATTACCTTGCATCTACCTCAGTGCTTGGTACATAGTAGTAGTAGTATCGGCTTTGCTGCCCAGCTTTCTTCTTTTTTAAGTCTTCAGAAAATATGTCAGATGTACTATGCTCTACCTAGGGGATACAACATGGGAATGGACGTCAGAAGGATCTGCGTTCTAATCCCAGCTCCGTCACTGTCTGCCATGTGATCCTGGGGCAACTCACTTCACTTCAGAAAAGCAGCGTGGCTCAGTGGAAAGAGCGCAGGCTTTGGAGTCAGACGTCACGGGTTCAAATCCCAGTTCCGCCAATTGTCAGCTGTGTGACTTTGGGCAAGTCACTTAACTTCTCTGTGACTGAGTTACCTCATCTGTCAAATGGGGATTAAGACTGTGAGCCCCACATGGGACAACCTGTTCACCTTGTAACTTCCCCAGCAGTTAGAACAGTGCTTTGCACATAGTAAGCACTTAATAAATGCCGTCATTATTATTATTATTATTCCCTGTGCCTCAGTTACCTCATCTGTAAAATGGGGATTAGGACTGTGAGTCCTATATGGGGCAGGGACTGTGTCCCATCTGATTAACTTGTATCTACCCCAGCATTTTTAGAGTGCTTGGCACTTAATAAGCGCTTAACAAAAACTATTTTAAAAATTCCTACAATCATATCCAAGGATATTTTAAGAATTTTCCCATTTACCACATCAAAATTCAAATACGCATGACAAACAGCTGGCAAGCATCTTCTTCATATTTACACACTCACAGCTTTGTTTCCAGTCAAGATTCTAAATACCCTCAATAAATCTAGTTTCTAGGAGGCCCTAAAGTTTACATCAGAAGTCAACCTGTATATTTTCTTTGGTAGGCAGAGTCAGGTGCTATTTTTCCTCTCCTTGACATTCTTCTCGGATGTTCAATTCTGCTTTCGGATCGACAGAGCTGAACCCAGATGACTATTCATGATTTATGCTTCAGCACCTGCATCTGTACTAGCACTGCTCAGAGAATGGACTGGAAAATCCAATCATGTAGAGCAAGAATGTAAAAGTATGAAGCCTAGATCCACTTGGCATCATGGATTAAGTGAAATTGAAAGTTAAGTTGATTGAATGTTCCAACAAAGTTTTGTGAATTTAAAAAAAATGGCAGGGCTTAATCTTATTGGTACTGCCTAGTGCATTGCTGTTTTGGGGGGGGGGATTTTATGAGACTTTTTTATAGTATTTAAGCACTTACTATGTATTTAATATCTATGCATTGGGGAAGACACAAGCTAATCTGGTTGGACACAATCCACGTCCCATAAGGGGCTCACAGCCTTAATCCCCATTTTACAGATGAGGTAACTGAGGCATAGAGAAGTTACTTGCCAAAGGTCACACAGCAGACAAGTGGCAGAGCAGAGATTGATGAGAAAACCTACATAACACTTAGAACACAACTGAATAACACACTATTGACGCATCCACTCTCTAAAGAGAATCAAACAACAGATGCACAAAACAATGATGTTCTTGGTTGTCAAGAGAACGGAAGTAGGAAGGATAGAACACAAACATTTTCCTCGCTAGTTTCATTAGACTTTCTAAGTCGAATGACTCATTTAAAGAGATTTTCTACGCCGTCAAGAGAAAATTTCCGGTGTAGTCAGTTCACCTAGAATGTGGGGTTTCCGTTCCTTCATGAGCCTTGTATTAAGGAAAATGCTGCATGCTGACAAAACTTGCTTCCAAAAAAATAAGGCAACTGAGATACAGAGAAGTAAAGTGACTTGCCCAAGGTCACACAGCAGAATTCTTCTTTCTTCCCTCTAGATTGTAAGCTCATTTTGGGCAGGGAATGTGTCTGTTTATTTTCCCAAGCCCTTACTACAGTGCCCTGCACCTGGTAAGTGCTCAATATAAATACAATTGAATAAATGAATAATAACAATAACTGTGGAATTTGTTAAGTGCAAATTATATGTGAAGCACTGTACTAAGCACTGGGGTAATACAACATAATCAGGTCTATACAATTCCTATCTCACATGGGGCTCACAATTTAAAGTTAAAGGAAGAACAGTTACTCTATTTTACCTGTACATATTTACTATTCTATTTATTTTATTTTGTTAATATGTTTTGTTGTCTGTCTCCCCCCTTCTAGACTGTGAGCCCACTGTTGGGTAGGGACCGTCTCTATATGTTGCCAACTTGTACTTCCCATGCGCTTAGTATAGTGCTCTGCACACAGTAAGCGCTCAATAAATACGACTGAATGAATGAACAGTTAAATTATTCCCACAACAAATGAGGAGACTGGGGCACAATAAATTAGTAAATTCCCACTATAAGATCCTGGGAGTGCAAGAGTCATGTCTACCAACTGTATCATACTCTCCCAAGCGCTTAGTAGAGTATTCCGCATTCAGCAAATGCACATTCCAGGCCCAGGACAATAAGTTCTTTATTGACTCTGATTACTTGGAGGAAAAGTGATGGGGGCAGGATTCATTTAAGGGCTGTGGATGGGCTCCGATCCCTTGGCCCTTGTGAGAAGTACAAGGAGAAGCAGTGTTGCCTAGTGGGTAGAGCACGGGCTTAGGACTCTGCCAAACTAGCACACTTCCCCCCTTCAAAGCCCTACTGAAAGCTCATCTCCTCCAGGAGGCCTTCCCAGAATGAGCCCCCTTTTCCTCCGCTCCTCCTCCTCTCCCCATCGTTCCGACTCCCTCCCTCTGCTCTACTCCTCTCCTGCCCCACAGCACTTGTGTTTAAATGTACATATTTACTATTCTATTTATTAATGATGTGGACAAATCTATAATTCTATTTGTTTATATTGATGCTATTGATGCCTGTCTACTTGTTTTGTTTTGTTGTCTGTCTCTCCCCTCTAGACTGTGAGTTCACTATTGGGTAGGGATTCTCTCTATTTTTTGCCAAATTGTACTTTCCAAGGGCTTAGTACAGTGCTCTGCTCACAGTAAACGCTCAATAAATACGATCGAATGAATGAATGACCTGGAATCTAATCCCAGGTCCGCCACTTGTCTGCTGTGTGACCTTGGGTAAGTCACTCAACTTCTCCGAGCCTCAGTTATCTCATCTGTATAATGGGGATAAAGACTGTGAGCCCCATGTGGGGCATGAACTATGTCCATCCTGATTACCTTGTATCTACTCCAGCGCTTAGTACAGTATCCAGCACACAGTAAGCGCTTAACAAAAAAACAACAGAAAAAAGCCCAAGTCTCCAGACTCCCTATCTGCTCTTTCCACTAGTCCTCACTCCTCATGTAACATCCAGGTAGGGACCGTCTCTATATGTTGCCAACTTGTACTTCCCAAGTGCTTAGCACAGTGCTCTGTACACAGTAAGCGCTCAATAAGTACGACTGAATGAATGAGTGAATCCAGGCAGAAATGAATTGTCGGAAGAACGTTCCCTCACTGTGCCGCTGAATTCTGTCCAAAACTTGCAGTGAGATCCCACATTCTAAGGGAACTGACCGAAGTGTAGTGAAGGGAAATGCTGTTTTAATTGAGCTCGATTCTCCTCACCCAGGTGGGCAATCGACCCTGCCCCTCCATCTGTACTTCCCAAGCACTTAGTACAGTGCTCTGCACACAGTAAGCGCTCAATAAATACGATTGATGATGATCCACTCCCGAAAAAAGCAGAGATGCTCTGGGAGAGTCTTGTGGGCCCATTCCAGCTGAGAACCCGGGAGCAATGGGAGCAGGGGGGGGCTTTGAGAGATGGCTTTTCCCAGGCTGAAAAAACATTGAGTCCAGGATGAGTGGAATGTGCACAGTGAGGGGGGGAAGAAGGCCAATCATTTCTGAGCCTTGAGTCCTGCTCCCGTCCCCCTCAGCCTCCAGCCTGTCTCAAACCGCCCTGCCCAGAATACTTCTGAGCGCAGAATTGGCTGCCCAGGAGAGAAAAATATGTTCTTCTGCTATACCCACCACCGCTGGCATATTCCGGACCACTCATTCATTCATTCAATCGTATTTATTGAGCACTTACTGTGTGCAGAGCACTGTACTAAGCGCTTGGGAAGTCCAAGTTGGCAACATATAGAGACGGTCCCTACCCAACAGCGGGCTCACAGTCTAGAAGGGGGAGACAGACAACAGAACAAGTAGACAGGCATCAACAGCATCAAAATAGATTAACAGAATTATAGCTCTCTAACATCCTTAATAAAATAAATAGAATAATAAGTATGGACAAATAAACACCAGTGCTGCGGGGCAGGGAAGGGGGTAGAGCGGGGGGAGGGAGTCGGGGAGATGGGGAGGAGGAGCAGAGGAAAGGGGGTGCTCAGTCTGGGGAGGCCTCCTGGAGGAGGTGAGCTCTCAGTAGGGCTTTGAAGGGGGGAAGGGAGGTAAGCGGAGGTAAGGGAGATAGCTCCTCCCCAACCGCGAGAACTTTTGGAAGGGGAGATGTTTGGGGGGAGACGGACTATTCTGACAACACCTCTCCTTGAAGCTGTAATAATAATAATAATGATGGCATTTACTAAGCGCTTACTATGTGCAAAGCACCGTTCTAAGCGCTGGGGAGGTTACAAGGTGATCAAGGTTGTCCCACGGGAGGCTCACGGTCTTTAATCCCCATTTCACAGATGAAGTAACTAAGGCCCAGAGAAGTTAAGTGACTTGCCAAAAGTCACACAGCTGATAATTGGCAGAGCTGGGATTTGAACCCATGACCTCTGACTCCAGAGCCCGTGCTCTTTCCACTGAGCCACGCTGCATCGTCTTGCAAGAGAGACTGTAAGCTCATTGAGGGTAGGGAATGTGTCTGTTTCTTGTTGTAATAATAATAATAATAATAATAGCGTTTATTAAGCGCTTACTATGTGCACAGCACTGTTCTAAGCGCTGGGGAGGTTACAAGGTGATCAGGTTGTCCCACAGGGGGCTCACAATCTTAATCCCCATTTTACAGATGAGGTAACTGAGGCACAGAGAAGTGAAGTGACTTGCCCAAAGTCACACAGCTGACAATTGGCGGAGCGGGGATTCGAACCCATAAACTCTGACTCCAAAGCCCGGGCTCTTTCCACTGAGCCCAAGCACTTAGTACAGGTGCTCTGCACACACTAAGTGCTCAATAAATATGATTGAAGGAATGAATGAACATTCCTCAGTGGTATTTTTGGGGTCATTGCTCAATGGTATTTTGGGGGTCATTGCAATCACTTCTCTTCTCCCCAAGGAAGAGTCAGCCTCACCTTGAATGCTTTTTTAGGTATTGTCAGTAATCAATTAAGCCGACCAATAAAGGTTGGAAAATGAAGTTTTCCCTGTTCTTAGACTGCCAGTCAAATAGGAGCACTGCATTTAAAAAAAATTTAATAAAGCACTATGACAAAGCAAAATTCTACCATGTAATTCTCAAGATCAGCAAAAAATAAAAGCAGTCAAAACAGTGGATAATAAGCTTTGGCTGCATTTCTGCATTTTGCAACAAATATTGACATTCCCATTCACACACTTTTTATAACTCTCTGTTATTAAAAAAAAAGACTGAAAGCAATAAAATTAGTATTGGTATAGCTGCTTTTATGTTAGGGCCTGACACTATATACCACAATGAGAAATTGGCAAAAATGTACAAAAATTGTATATACAGTAGGAAGATGTTTAAAAAGAAATTAGTCAAAAGATTGCAGGGACTGCAAAATAGTGTATGTGTGGTTGTTCCATAGCCCTCTCATCTCCTTAAAAAAAGATGCTTAAATATTCCCAATCACAGTTTATAAACTAAATCAAGCTCAGGTCCTCAGTCAAGACATAAAGTAAAGGGGATTACAGAAGACGCCATTACCATTGTTGAATCAGAACATCTGAAGTTGTAGATGAAGGTAACAAATGAGGGTTGAAGCTATTTGTTTAATTCAATCTTTTATACTGCAACAATTTATTTCATTAATAATAGGGAAGCAGCGTGGATAGAGCATGTCTGGGAGTCAGAGAGACCTGGGTTCTAATCCCGGTTCCACCACGTACCTGCTGTGTGACCTTGGGCAAGTCACTTCAATTCTCTGTGTCTCAGTTGCCTCATCTGTCAAATGGTGTTTAAGACTGAGCCCCATGAGGGACATCAACTGTGTCCAAACCCTTTACCCTGCATTTACCCCAGTGCTTATTACAAGGTTCTAGTATAGGGTTCGTGGGTTCTAATCCCGGTTCCGCCGCTTGTCAGCTGTGTGACTTTGAGCAAGTCACTTAACTTCTCTGTGCCTCAGTTCCCTCATCTGTAAAATTGGGATAAAGTCTGTGAACCCCACGCGGGACAACCTGATCACCTTGTATCCCCCTCAACACTCAGAACAGTGCTTTACACATTCATTCAATCGTATTTATTGAGCACTTACTGTGTGCAGAGCACTGTACTAAATGCTTCAGCACTCAGAACAGTGCTTTACACATTCATTCATTCATTCAATCGTATTTATTGAGCATTTACTGTGTGCAGAGCACTGTACTAAGTGCTTAGCACACAGTAAGCGCTTAACAATACCATTATTATTATCATTATTATTATAGTATATATAGTATTATAGTATAGAGAAGCAGCGTGGCTCAGTGGAAAAGAGCTCGGGCTTTGGAGTCAGAGGTCATGGGTTCAAATCCCGGCTCCGCCAATTGTCAGCTGTGTGACTTTGGGCAAGTCACTTCACTTCTCCGGGCCTCAGTTACCTCATCTGTAAAAATGGGGATGGAGACTGAGCCCCCTGTGGGACAACCTGATCACCTTGTAACCTCCTCAGCGCTTAGAACAGTGCTTTGCACATAGTAAGCGCTTAATAAATGCCATCATTATTATTATTATCATTATAGTGCCTGGCACATGGTAAGCACTTAAATACCAAAAAGAAAGAAAATAATGTCCATCATACTCATTGTGGTCAGGGAACGTTGTCCATTTGTGTTTTATTATACTCTCCCAAGCGCTTAGTACAGTGCTCTGCACAAAGTAAGCACTCAATAAATACAACCAAATGAATGAAAGACAAGGTAACCAAGGCACAAAGAAGTGAAGTGACTTGCCCTAGGCCACACAGCAGACAAGTGGCGGGGCTGAAATTAGAACCCAGGTCTTTCAGACTCCCACGACCATACTCTATTCACTATGCCATGCTGCTTTAGGAGGGTCATTACATCTTTGGTCTCCTTCCTCAACCCTTTAAATTCACCCACTCTACTCCCCACCAGTGTTAACAAGCCTCCGCCTCAGACGTGCTGCCGGACATTACCCTAAACGGCATTTATTGCTCTGAATTTTGTTCTACCGTTTCCATCCACGGGCATGAATGAGCCATACTGAAAAGTAGGGTTTCAAGTGGTCAGTTTGGACAACGTGGGTCCCGGACTACAGTCTGACTTTACTCCCCTTATCATCATCATCGATCGTATTTATTGAGCACTTACTGTGTGCAGAGCACTGTACTAAGTGCTTGGGAAGTACAAGTTGGCAACATAGAGAGACAGTCCCTACCCAACAGTGGGCTCACAGTCTAAAAGGGGGAGACAGAGAACAAAACCAAACATACTAACAAAATAAAATAAATAGAATAGATATGTGCAAGTAAAATAAACAGAGTAACAAATATGTACAAACATATATACATATATACAGGTGTATATCCTGTATATCCTTATCCTTCTCCAGAGAGGCACAGTGGGATCACCCCAAGGATGGGATAATTATGTGTCTTAAAAAGTGCTCTGCACAAAGTAAGCTCTCAAATATCACCAAAACAGCTCTTACTGGGGAAAAAGGGACACAACGATGAAACTGCCACTTCAGCACTCCCACATCATTTGAATCCTCTCCACCATTACCTTTATGTACATATGACAGCATGGATCACATCTACCTACCCTACTGTACTCTCCCAAATACTTAGCACATTATTCTGCACACAGTATGTGATCGTGGATAGGTCATGGGTTCAAATCCCGGCTCTGCCACTTGTCTGCTGTGTGACCTTGGACAAGTCTCTTCACTTCTCTATGCCTCCGTTACTTCATCTTTAAAATGGGGATGAAGATTGTGAGCCCCAGGAGGGAAACAGACTGCATCCAACCTGTTAATCTCATATCTACCCTAGCGTTTAGCACAGTGCCTGGCAATAGTAAGCACTTAACATCATCATCATCATCACTGATTGCTTAGGGAAGCAGCATGGCTTAGCGGAAGGAGCACGGACTGGAAGTCAGAGGTCGAAGGTTCTAATCCTGGCTCCGCCACTTGTCAGCTGTGTGACTTTGGGCAAGTCACTTAACTTCTCTGTGCCTTAATTACCTCACCTGTAAAATGGGCATAAGACTGTGAGCCCCACGTGGGACAACCTAATTACCTTGTATCTACCCCAGCACCTAGAACAGTGCTTGGCACCTAGCACTTAACAAATACCATAATTATTATTGTTACTGATCTGTTTATACCTTTTTGCTTCCTCCAACTGTAATTTATTTTAGTGTTTATCTCCTCCATCATCATCACCATCAACAATCGTATTTATTGAGCGCTTACTGTGTGCAGAGCACTGTACTAAGCGCTTGGGAAGTACAAGTTGGCAACATACAGAGACAGTCCCTACCCAACTCCACTAAATTATAGGTATGGATAAGGTGCACTAACACCTACAAGCTTGTAATACAATACTCTTCCCAGAGCAGATGCTCAATATAGACTACTGATTGACCGCCATAGGGTCCAGTTCCCTTTATTTAACCTAGAAGCAGACTCAAATGATATATGAAAATGCCATCCACTTGACCCCAATAAAGCCAAACAAACCAGGAGTTCATAAACAAGGAAAAACGGTTCATATTTGCAGAAAAATGTATATTCACCCCCTTCTGCCCAAATAATGTTGATGTATCACTTATTATGACAATTGCAACAAAGGCAAAATAAGTTTCATTCTCTGGTTGAGGAACAACTTGGTCTAATAACATCTACCATTTTAGACAAGTCCTCTGCAGCCTCAATCTCCAACTTTTTAACTGGTTGCAAAGATCAACCAAAACTAGGATATTTTCCTAGATGTCTGAAAAATGTAAAGGCATGGTCTGAAGATATAGCTCAGTTGAGAAAATTATAAACCACCTTGATAATAGATTTGGCAATCTGGCATAGGTCTTTTGATTATTTCTTTTATTCATCTGGTCTGATGACACGAAGTGACAGTATTTCTTTGTCCTCAAACTCCTCCTTACATGGTCTGAGAGGATCTTTTTGGTTGCTTAGTATGTCAATATTAAGAAGAATCAAAGGGTTTGGAGTGGCATGGAGAGTAAATACAATCAATTGTATTTACTGAGCACATACTGTGTGCAGAGCACTGTACTAAGCTCTTGGGAAAGTACACTATAACAGAATACTGTTGTTATAGTGCCCTGTCCACGAGCTCACAGTTTAGAGAAGCATGAATTCAATTTTCAGCAGAGAAATAGAACCAAAATGGTCAGAAACCGACTTAATTTATTTACCATTTGTTCAACCAAAGTGAGGAAGTTTCAAATGATTCTGTTCAGGCAGACCATAGTTTATGCAAATAATCAGCTTTATACTTCAGGATAATTTTCAAAAGCAATCCTAAAAATAAAAAATAGAAATCATTCATTTTCCTTTAATGAGCCCCAACCTAATCACAAGCTTACTGTTATTTACTCCACACCTACTTGAAGAGCTTAGAATGAAATGTCTACTAGGCTTGGCTTTTCTGCACAAATAAGGAGGAGTTTAGGGAACAAGAAAAGAGTGAAAGTCGTGTGTTGCTATTATCCACAGCCTCAATCCAAAAGACAACGAAGCACTCATTCTGCACAAGAGGAAAACAAACATAAAAACCTATTCACCTTAAATTGCTTTTAAACTGATGTTGAATGAAAATAACAGCCCAGATGGTGTTGTCTGGGAAAGTGTTAAAGTGGGTTATGTGCTAGTTTGCAGGGAGGGAAAAAAAAATTCACTCCATCCTATAATGGTCCTACAAAATCCAATTCAAAGCTCGAATTCCTCTTACACTAGCTAATATAGCTTTGCTAAAGAAACACTATTCTACAATGAGAACCTAGTGAAAACCATGAGCAGCATGGCTAGATGGTTTTAGACAGTGAACTCATAAGGAGCCAGGGACCGTGACTGTTTAACTTGCTTCTACAGGGCCAGGCATAAAGCTACCATTTAAAAGCTTTTTTTTCTCCCCCCCGCCAAAAAACAAAAACTGTTAATGATGATGGAGAGTTTCAAGACTTTCCAATCTCTAGATTCAGCACCAGTAAGAGCCATAAGTTCGGTGTAGGCAGGGAATGTGTCTGTTTATTGCTAATTTGTACTCTCCCAAATGCTTAGTACAGTGCATTGTACATGGTAAGAGTTCAATAAATACAACTGAATGAATCACTGAATAGTATAGGGTGCTTAGTAGGTAAAGTCTCCACTACTAACCCTAGAGGCCCCTCCACCTATTTTTTAATGGCATGTTAAGCACTATGTGGCAGGCACTGTACTAAGTGCTGGGGTACAAGGTAATCAAGTTAGATACAGTCTGTTCCACATAGGGCTTAGAGTATTAACCCCCATTTACAGATGAAGTAACTGAGGCACAGAGAAGGTCACACAGCATACAAGTGATGAGCTGGGATCAGAACTCAGGTCCTTCTGATTCCCAGACCCAGGCTCTATTCACTAGACCAAGCTGCTTCTCACCTATCATAAAGTTACCTTAAAAGTGACCTTTTTGATTATCTTTTTGAAAACTCCTTCTTCAACGGCATATAAAATATTGGCCATTAGTCTCCACTGCCCCCTTGGTTCATGACTGTCCCCTTTGAGCTCAGAGGTCAGGATGGCTTGGGGCCCAATGAGCCCAGTCCAGCTTAGAAGGCTCCTGTAAGCCTCTCTGTCCTGCAGTGCTGAAGGGAGACCCTTAATAATAATTGTGGTATTTGTTAAGCGCTTATTATGTGCCAGGCCGATATAAGTGCTGGGGTAGATACAAGCTAATCCGGTTGGACACAATCCTTGTCCCACATGGGGCTCCCAGTCTTAATCCCCATTTGACACATGAGGTAACTGAGGCCCAGAGAAGTAAAGTGGCTTGCCCATGGTCACACAGCAGACAAGTGGCAGAGCCAGAATTAGAACTCAGATCCTTCCAACTCCCAGGCTCATGCTCTATCCACTACACCATGCTGCTATGTCTTCCCTCTGACCTGAAACTCCATCCCCCTTCATAGCTAAAAAAAACACCACTCTCCCCACCTTAAAAGCCCTCCTAAAATCAGATCTCCAAGGATCCTTCCCTACCCTATTCTCCCTCCCCTCTGCATCACCTATGAATCTCTTAAGCATGCCCAAGCAGCATGGCATAGTGGCTACACCATAGGCCTAGGAGTCAGATGGCCCTGGGTTCTTATCCCAGCCCTGCCAACTGTCTGCTGTGTGACCTTAGACAAGTCACTTCACTTCTCTGGGCCTCAGTTACCTCATCTGTGAAATGGGGATTGAGACCGTGAGCCCCAGGTGGGACAGGGACTGTGTCCAATTTGATTAGCTTGTATCCACCACAGCACTTAGTACAGTGCCTGAAACACAGTAAGTGCTTATTATTATTACATATCTATACTGTGCCATTTCCCTATCTGTAATTTAATGTCTTACTCCCCTTCTAGATTAAAAGCGGATGTCTACTACTGTACTCTTCTCTTCCAAGCACTTAATACAGTATTCTGCACACACACACAGAGGAAGCACTCAAATACCACTGATTGACTGATTAAAGTATTTTTGAGCTCCCATCCAGTCTACTTTTCTGTGACCCATTTCTATCAGTTCCTTGGGAAATTTCTCAACAGTTGACACTAGATCCTAGTTAAGAATCCTCTCCCTCACAAACCATCCATCACCCATCCCTTTCACAGCCTCCCGCCGGCAAGACCCTTTGCTTAAACGTATCCTTGAGCTAACAAACTTTTTCTCAGTTCAACATCAACTACAATTAGTTGTTCTTAAACATTTCACCTTTACTGGAATCAGCAGAAACACTGAGGGGAGGGAGGGAGGGAAGAGAATGAAAAATTGCCAGGAGGTGCAAGGCTCTGGTACAGTAAAGCTATAAAAGAGGGTTCTTTTAAATCTACTCTCAAGCAGTCCTTAAAAAATAAATGTAAAAATATGTTTTCTGCTTCAAAATGAGCAGGGCCGGGAAATTTTTTTCTTTTTACTTTTTGGCAGGGTCTCAACTACCCAGACTGGTGTCACCGACTAGTAGGTCTACTCCAGACCCCAGACAAGGCCATTAAAAATATCCCCTGGGCCAGTTGGCCAAAAAACAGTGAGCCTGGCATGGCCCCAGGACAAGGACTTCATCTCGCCCACATTCTCCACTCCGTTAAGCCTGGGACATTATGCCACCCACCCTAACAACGTCAACTTGCTGTCTGGAAAAAGACATGATTTCCTATTGCACTGTTACTACTGCTGCTACTAAGTGGAGCCCTTCACTTAGAGCATGTTGAATGCAACAAGATGAATGACGATGATGAAGAAAGAGACTCGATTCCCACCCTTGAGGATATTAATAATGATGGCTATGTTAAGTGCTTACTATGTGCAACACACTGTTCTAAGCGCTGGGGAGGATACAAGGTGATCAGGTTGTCCCACATGGGGCTCAGTCTTAATCCCCATTTTACAAATGAGGTAACAGGCACAGAGAAGCTAAGTGTCTTACCCAAGGTCACACAGCTGACAACTGGTGGAGGCAGGATTTGAACCCATGACCTCTGACTCCCAACCCCATACTCTTTCCACTGAGACATGCCGCTTTACAATCAAATGGAGAAGACAGAATGATTTTCAGTTAGGATACTGTATTATGCACTGGGCTAGATATATGATAATCAGGTCCCATATGAGGCTCACAGTACAAGTAGGAGGGAGAACAGATAGTGACTCCCCATTCTGCATCTGAGGGAACTGAGGCACAGGGAAGTTAAGTGACTTGCCCAAGGTCACACAGCAAGTCCCCCTTCTAGACTGTGAGCCCACTGTTGGGTAGGGACCGTCTCTATATGTTGCAGATTCGTACTTCCCAAGCGCTTAGTACAGTGCTCTGCACACAGTCAGTGCTCAATAAATACGATAGAATGAACGAATGAAAGTAAGTGGCAAAGCCAGGATCAGAACCCAGCTGACTAGCAGGTCCCAAGCTCTCTCCACGAGGCCGTACTGTTTCTGTAAAATGGGGATTAAGACTATGAATCCCATATGGAACAGGGACTGTGTCCAACCTGATCAACTTATACCTAACCCAGCACTTGGAACGGTGCTTGATATTCATTCAATCGTATTTACTGAGTGCTTACTGTGTGCAAAGCACTGTACCAAGTGCTAGAGAAGTACAAGTTGGCAACATACAGAGACGGTCCCAAGAGCTTAAATACAATAATGACAGCGGCAGCATTGAGTGGTGGATCTGGGACACTGACCCAAGTCCTCTGACTTTCTAGGTCAGTGCTCTCTCTACTAGGCCACACTGCAGGTTTTCTATCTAATACATTGTCTATATTCCTCGAGTCAAGCATGAATGAAAAACCTAGTGGACTGTGAAAGGCCTACACGTATAGTGTGACTTTCCTGTGAAACCTGTGAGGGAATCCCTTCAAGGCCCTACTGAGAGCTCCCCTCCTCCAGGAGGCCTTCCCAGACTGAGCCCCCTCCTTCTTCTCCCCCTAGTCCCCCTCTCCATCCCCTGATCTTACCTCCTTCCCTTCCCCACAGCACCTGTATATATTTATGTTTGTACATATTTATTACTCTATTTATTTATTTATTTTACTTGTACATATCTATTCTATTTATTTTATTTTGTTAATATGTTTGGTTTTGTTCTCTGTCTCCCCCTTCTAGACTGTGAGCCCACTGTTGGGTAGGGACTGTCTCTATATGTTGCCAACTTGTACTTCCCAAGTGCTTAGTACAGTGCTCTGCACACAGTAAGCGCTCAATAAATACGATTGATTCATTCATTCATTCATTCTGTGGTTTAAAGGGCAAAAACCACGGGTTGGGAGGTTGGATAATGATGGTTCTAAAGTCCTGCCTCAGTCATTCATTCATTCAGTCGTATTTATTGAGCACTTACTGTGTACAGAACACTGTACTAAGCACTTGGGGAGTACAAGTGGCAACATATGGAGACGGTCCCTACCGAGCAATGGGCTCACAGTTTAGAAGGGGGAGACAGAGAACAAAACTGATTGTTCAGTCCCTATCCTCACCCCCAACAAAACAAACATACACACACACACAAACACTCCTTAGAAACCTCCAATGGTTGCCCATCCAAATCGGCATCACACACAAACATCTCACCATTGGCTTTAAAACACTCAATCCGTTCTCTCCCTCCTACCTAACTTCACTGACCTCCTCCAACACCAAAAAACTCTCTGTACTTCAAGCTCATCTAACCCAGCACCCACCCATTGCCCACATTTTCCCCTGGGCCTGGAACTTCCACACCCTTCATAGCTGAAAACCAGCCACTCTCCCCATCTTCAAAACCTTCCTAAAATCACATCTCTTCCAAGAGGTCTCCGCAAGCTAGGCGTCCTTTATTTCCTTTATCTGCCCTCCCCTCTGCATCAGCTATGCACTTGGCTGTGTCCCCCTTAAGCATTTGATACTCACCCTAGCCCCACAGTACTTATGTAAATATTCTTATACTCTACAATTCCCCTCTCCATAATCCATTTTAATGTCTGTCTCTATCTATAGGCTGTAAGCTCCTTGTGGGCAAGGATAGAATCAATCAACTCTGTTGCTTTCCCAAGCACTTCGTATAGCACTCTGCAAACACTAAGTACTCAATAAAGACAACCGGTTAATAATGACATAAAAAACCTGAATAATATTAATAATGATGATGGCATTTATTAAGCACTTACTTTGTGCAAAGCACTGTTCTAAGCGCTGGGGGGATACAAGGTGATCAAGCTGTCCCACGGGGGGCTCACAGTCAATCCCCATTTTACAGATGAGGTAACTGAGGCACAGAGAAGTTAAGTGACTTGCCCAAAGTCACACAGCTGACAACTGGCGGAGTGGATTTGAACCCATGACCACTGACTCCAAAGCCCCTGCTCTTTCCACTTAGCCATGCTGCTTTTAACTGATGAGGGATACACCAACACTGTTCATTTTCTCTAAAAGCCCTATGTGGGAAAGGGATTCTGACCTGATTACCTCCTATCTACCTGGCATGTGATGAATGCTTAAAAAATACTAGAATCATTTTTATTTTTGTTACAATTATTAACAATTAAAGTTAAAAAAACTTTCTAGTTCCTGAGTATTGGATACTTATTCAAGGAATCATTGGGTTGCAGGGGTACTTTATCTCGGAACCTTTACAATACCTCTTTGTTCTCATCTGACAGTTTCTAAGCTACCTATTTCTACGGGTAATATTTGATCACTTTATTTATATTGGCTGCTAGAGTTCTAAATTTTTTTGTTTGTCTCCCCCGTTAGAATGTAAATTCTTTACGTGCAGGTGATGAGTGACTTCCTTATTCTGTATCATCATCATCATTGATGGCATTTATTGAGGGCTTATTATGTGTAGGCGCTTGGGAGAGGATGGTACAACTGAGTTGGCAGACATGTTCACTACCCATAACAAGTTTACAGTCTAGAGGGGAAGACAAGAATATGAATAATTTATAATGTATAATTTAAAGATAGGTACATAAGTGCTGTGGGGCTTTGGGTCTGGAGAAAAGCAAAGGACACAGAACCAAGTGCACAGATGACGCGGAAGGGAGAGGGAGCCAGGGAAAAAAGGGCTTAATTGGGGAAGGCCTCTTGGCATCGAGGAAGGCATCTGTGTATCCCAAATGCCTAGTACAATGCCTTGCACAAAGTGGGCGCTCAATAAATGCCATTATCTGAAGAAAGTCCAATTTTGAGTTGCCTTTGGGATTAAAAGACTGCCTTCGAGCAGTTTAACATTCTATCAGGATGAAAAATCCTCAATACAAGTTGAGATAAATCCAACTTGATTTTCCCTACAGCTCTCCCAAGATAACTGCTAAGACATGTTCACAATACCTATTTTGAATCACATTTAAAGACTGAAATTTCAAGAGAAGCAACGTACTTAAACAGTAAATTAAATATCAAAGTAAAACCTTAAGGTATGATTTCCTACATAACAAATTAACTTGAGTATTTGTAATTGTTTATATAGAGTCAGTACTGTCACCCAAGGGGATCACTGACTTTTCTTAGCCATTCCTTTTTTTCCTCTCCTCCCTCCAGACAATTTATCCACAGTGATGCCCAAACTGAAGCCAATTAGGGTTGGCAAAGGAAGGAGAAAGGCAGATCAACCAACCATGGCTAATATGTTAATATCTAAACTGCTTCCTTCTTCCATGTACCACATCCTAGAGAATTTGCCTCATTCACAGTTGACGGAATTAGACATCATCATCAAGATCACAGATTTCTGAAAAAGTTATGTGATCCCACTAACAATGACTCCATAATTGGATCTTTTCAAGCATTTGATTTGAAGGAAACGCACTGAAGGTGGCCCTGGGCTTTCTAAATCTATCACCCTTGTTGTGTTGGGGGGTTTTTCTCTTCCTTTTTACCCCCTGTGGAGGAATGAATACTAGACTACAACTAAATTGCTTGTACTCTGGAAATTAAGCTGTCAACTTTTCCTCCACAGAACAAAATACAAAAGAACTAGTGATTTAATGCTAACAGAACCTTATATTTTAAGCAACAAAAATTTGTCAGTGTGCAATTTAGCTTAATCATCATACAAGCCAAAAATGTGGCACAAAAGAATTTCAACCAATAGATTTGCAATTGTCTATATCTAATTTCTTGCTCATGCCTCTTATTCTTCCTTATTTATATTTCCTGGTGCTTCTGAAACATCTGTAGTAGATATATTTACATATTCAGGGACAGCAAGAGAGAGGGAAAACGAACACAGAGAAGCAGAGAGAAAGCCAATTTTAATCCTCAGAAACTCAGATCCTCACAGTTCCAAGCATATTTTCACAGTTACGCATATATGTTTATATAACCACCACAAGAAATTGAGAAATCAAATGTCTAAAAATACAGGGAAATTGCAACACTCCAAAGTTCCAAAGCTTAGTGAGAAAAGTATTAGTTCATGAAAATGAAAACTTCATTCTCCTCACAATGACATGCAAAAGCAGCTTGAGGCTACAGAACGGTATGCACCAAAATGTATTTGTGAACCTGATTCTCTCCCATTCCAGCAAATGCTTTGTCGAATCTGGTCAATCCCTCGGTGCTTTACACTCATCATCTGAAGGTATCTACTGGTACACCCTAACTTATTTCAGAAACTGAAAGAACATCCCTGCTCAAAGAGATGTTACCTTTGCCCATAATCACAGACATATAAAAAAAGAGCACTAATCTTAGCATTAGTATTTTAAAGACGATAGTAGAAAGGGTATTTTCTTGCACACCGAAAGGAAAATTAGAAGATGGCATTTCTATTCAAACAGCCGCCTGACCAAACGGATGCATTTTCTGTTTTGTTTTTTTAGAAGTAATAAATTAATGAAGACCAATGTATTCCTGAAAAATTATAGCGAATCCTCCCTTTCCTCTTACGGGACTCTCTTGAAATGGTTTCCCCCCCCCCTAAAAATTTCTACTTTACAAAAGACTTTGCTATGCAATTAAAATGTATTTTTACCTGACAAATCTTTGAAAAATATCTTGCAACACAGCTCAACTTGTGGAAAGGCAGTCCCATTCATTTAATAGCAACAGCCCAAGTTAGATCCACCAAGATGGTTCAGACAGCCTGGTTTCCTCAGCCCCACCCTTGTTCCCTCTGAGCCATAGTGACGTCACAGTTTAGGGCAGTGCAGTGACTTCACCCCTTCATTTCTTCTTGCTCCTGAGTGCACACTCCTTTGATGCCAAGATAAAGCATATCATCAATCATATTTATTGAGCGCTTACTGTGTGCAGAGCACTGTACTAAGCCACAGAGAACTGATGAAACTTAGAAAATTTGTCATAGTTATTTGTTTGTTTTCAATGGCCAACCATAAATGGCCAAAATCATCATTTAAGAACTGCTCCAGGTGAAACAGCTTTAAATACGATTTGATTGACTGTTTGGAATAGGTAGCCCACAGACTACGCAAACCCAGACCTTGCTTGCGGTATTGAATGGCTGAGAGAGACAAAAAGGATCAGCGTACACCAGGCACACAAGAAACCTTTCTATTCATTTTGGCCAACTCAGATGAACTTGCATTTACTCTCTCTGACCACTTTTCTTTTCACCATCAAGTACATGATCACAGATATACACATTTTAATTTCGTGTTGGATTTTCTACTCTACGGAGAAAGGCCTCACAGAATGGGAGAAAACAAGCCATTGTCCATCAAGTTCAATGCATTTAGCATATGGCAGGCGCACAACACACAGGGGGATAGCAAGAATGGTTTAAGCTTCTTTCAATCATGAAGGGGCCTAGGGTATAGTTAGATGGAATGCCCCACAACCAGCTTGTCAAAATGCTTTGCCTTGCACTGACATCATGATTTGTTTTAATTTAGCTAAAGTCCGCGTGAAAGAGTTTAAAAACTAAAAAGAAGCTGCTTTAAACCCAAATCACTACCATTCCAAAAGCTCGTCTCCAAGAAAATTACTACATCATGGTCTGTTTCAGAGGCAGTGATCTTTGACCCGTGAGTCTTCCCCCTGCTAAAAGCGGTCTACAAATCAAATAATGCTGGCTTTTTATCTTGTTCCTACTGGAAACTGATGCTTAAAACTATCCGTTCAGTTTTGTACAAGCAATTGGCCCCAGGTACCATGTGGACACATGAGAAGGCAGAATAAAGAAGCCTCTGAAAATCTACATTTGCCTTCTCCAAAATCTTGTTAAATAACAGAACTTAAAGTAAAAGGTTGTCCTTGAGCATTTAATTTTTAACAATATTTCCAGAATCAGGGAAAGTTCAGATTTCTTTAAAACGGACCCATTAAGCCCCTTAATAAAGAGAAATTAAAAACTGTTCCCCACATCTTCGTATCCTAAACTGCAACACTCAAGGCTTGAATTCCAAACTGTACCAGAAATTCACAAAAAAAAAATGAAAGAAAAAAAATCCCTCTAGGGCCTTTTTATCGAGTCTGATCCCAGATCTCTTTAAACCTGAACAAATCGCCTTGGTCCAGCGGGTCGTACCAAGGGATTTAACGGTTATCCTGAAACAAATGCGGTTTAAAAAACTACCTCCTGGGTAAACTGAGCTCGCCGCAGTTGATGCGACCAACAAGCTCTCACCGTAAGGGACTTGGGGGGGAAAAAACCACGCACAAAACAACTTTGAGGATTTAGCTGAGAAAAAAAACCTCCAACCTTGGAGGCACAAGAGCCCCTAACTGGGGGAGTCACTTCCAAGTTCCAACCCCCCTGACCAAGTCGGATGAGGGGCGACCCAGATAAGCTGGGTTCATTCATTCATTCATTCAATCGTATTTATTGAGCGCTTACTGTGTGAAGAGCACTGGACTAAGCGCTTGGAAAGTAACACGGTTCTTTAGAAAAACTGCAAAGTAATATCGGCATTGGATCAGGAATGGGGACCGCGACCCTCTGCCCTGGATCAATCCCCCTCCACCTTCCCGGCCTTCTGATGACTCCAGAGGCAGCGTGGTGCAGTGAAAAGAGCCCGCGCTTGGGAGTCAGAGGTCAGGTAATCAATCAATCAATCAATCAATCAATCAAATTTATTGAGCGCTTACTGTGTGCACAGCACTGTACTAAGCACTTGGGAAGTACAAGTTGGCAACATATAGAGACAGTCCCTACCCAACAGTGGGCTCGCAGTCTAAAAGACTGTACTTCCCAAGCGCTTAGTACAGTGCTCTTGCACCCAGTAAGCGCTCAATAAATACAGTTGAATGAATGAATGAAATAAAGACTCCGCCACTCGTCTGTTGTGTGACTTTGAGCAAGTCACTTAACTTCTCTGGGCCTCAATTACTTCATCTGTAAAACGGGGGTTAAGACTGTGGGCCCCACGTGGGACAACCTGATTACCTTGTATTCCCCCCAGCGCTTAGAACAGTGCTTGGCACATAGTAAGCACTTAATAAGTACCATCATCATCATTATTATTATTATTATTATTATTAAGGGACTCCGTTTTAGGTGGAGCCGGTCCTGCAGGCTCGCTTCCCCTTGGCCAGCCTTCCCTCCGGTCCTGCTGCCCTGCAAAGAGCCCGGGGGGCACCTCGCATTTGCAAATGCCCGGTGCCAACCGAGGTGCCCTCCACTGCAGCGGGGGACTGTGAGCCCCACGTGGGGCAACCTGATTACCTTGTATTCCCCCCAGCGCTTAGAACAGTGCTTGGCACATAGTAAGCACTTAAAGAGAAGCAGCGTGGCTCAGTGGAAAGAGCCCGGGCTCTGGAGTCAGAGGTCATGGGTTCAAATCCCGGCTCCACCAACTGTCAGCTGTGTGACTTTGGGCGCTTCACTTCTCTGTGCCTCAGTTACCTCATCTGTAAAATGGGGATTAAGACTGTGAGCCCCACGTGGGACAACCTGGTCCCCTTGCAACCTCCCCAGTGCTTAGAACAGTGCTTTGCATGTAGTAAGCGCTTAATAAATGCCATCATCTTTTAGACTGTGAGCCCACTGTTGGGTAGGGACTGTCTCTACATGTTGCCAACTTGTACTTCCCAAGCGCTTAGTACAGTGCTCTGCACATAGTAAGCGCTCAATAAATACGATTGATGCTGATGATCATCATCATTATTGTTATTAAGGGACTCCGTTTTCGCTGGAGCAGGTCCTGCAGGCTCGCTTTCCCTGGCCCGGCTCCCCTCCGGTCCTGCTGCCCTGCAAAGAGCCCGGGGGGCACCTCGCATTTGCAAATGCCCGGTGCCAACCGAGGTGCCCGGCACTGCAGCAGGGGACTGTGAGCCCCACGTGGGGCAACCTGATTACCTTGTATTCCCCCCAGCGCTTAGAACAGTGCTTGGCACAGAGTAAGCACTTAACAAAGAGAAGCAGCGTGGCTCAGTGGAAAGAGCCCGGGCTTTGGAGTCAGAGGTCATGGGTTCAAATCCCGGCTCCGCCCATTGTCAGCTGTGTGACTCTGGGCGCTTCACTTCTCTGTGCCTCAGTCACCTCATCTGTAAAATGGGGATTAAGACTGTGAGCCCCACGTGGGACAACCTGGTCCCCTTGTAACCTCTCCAGTGCTTAGAACAGTGCTTTGCATGTAGTAAGCGCTTAATAAATGCCATCATCTTTTAGACTGTGAGCCCACTGTTGGGTAGGGACTGTCTCTACATGTTGCCAATTTGTACTTCCCAAGCGCTTAGTACAGTGCTCTGCACATAGTAAGCGCTCAATAAATACGATTGATGATGATGATGATCATCATTATTGTTATTAAGGGACTCCGTTTTCGCCGGAGCAGGTCGTGCAGGCTCGCTTTCCCTGGCCCGGCTCCCCTCCGGTCCTGCTGACCTGCAAAGAGCCCCGGGGTACCTCGCGTTTGCAAATGCCCGGTGCCAACCGAGGTGCCCTCCACTGCAGCGGGGGACTGTGAGCCCCACGTGGGGCAACCTGATTACCTTGTATTCCCCCCAGCGCTTAGAACAGTGCTTGGCACATAGTAAGCACTTAACAAAGAGAAGCAGCATGGCTCAGTGGAAAGAGCCCCGGCTTTGGAGTCAGAGGTCATGGGTTCAAATCCCGGCTCCGCCCATTGTCAGCTGTGTGACTCTGGGCACTTCACTTCTCTGTGCCTCAGTTACCTCATCTGTAAAATGGGGATTAAGACTGTGAGCCCCACGTGGGACAACCTGGTCCCCTTGTAACCTCTCCAGTGCTTAGAACAGTGCTTTGCATGTAGTAAGCGCTTAATAAACGCCATCATTATCTTTTAGACTGTGAGCCCACTGTTGGGTAGGGACTGTCTCTATATGTTGCCAACTTGTACTTCCCAAGCGCTTAGTACAGTGCTCTGCACATAGTAAGCGCTCAGTAAATACGATTGATGATGATCATCATCATCATTATTGTTATTAAGGGACTCCGTTTTCCCTGAAGCAGGTCCTGCAGGCTCGCTTCCCCCGGCCCGGCTCCCCTCCGGTCCTGCTGCCCTGCAAAGAGCCCGGGGGGCACCTCGCGTTTGCAAATGCCCGTGCCAACCGAGGTGCCCGGCACTGCAGCAGGGGACTGTGAGCCCCACGTGGGGCAACCTGATTACCTTGTATTCCCCCCAGCGCTTAGAACAGTGCTTGGCACATAGTAAGCACTTAACAAAGAGAAGCAGCGTGGCTCAGTGGAAAGAGCCCGGGCTTTGGAGTCAGAGATCATGGGTTCAAATCCCGGCTCCGCCAACTGTCAGCTGTGTGACTCTGGGCGCTTCACTTCTCTGTGCCTCAGTTACCTCATCTGTAAAATGGGGATTAAGACTGTGAGCCCCACGTGGGACAACCTGGTCCCCTTGTAACCTCCCCAGTGCTTAGAACAGTGCTTTGCATGTAGTAAGCGCTTAATAAATGCCATCATCTTTTAGACTGTGAGCCCACTGTTGGGTAGGGACTGTCTCTACATGTTGCCAACTTGTACTTCCCAAGCGCTTAGTACAGTGCTCTGCACATAGTAAGCGCTCAATAAATACGATTAATGATGATGATCATCATCATTATTGTTATTAAGGGACTCCGTTTTCGCCGGAGCAGGTCCTGCAGGCTCGCTTTCCCCGGCCCGGCTCCCCTCCGGTCCTGCTGCCCTGCAAAGAGCCCGGGGGGGCACCTCGCGTTTGCAAATGCCCGGTGCCAACCTAGGTGCCCGGCACTGCAGCAGGGGACTGTGAGCCCCACGTGGGGCAACCTGATTACCTTGTATTCCCCCCAGCGCTTAGAACAGTGCTTGGCACATAGTAAGCACTTAACAAAGAGAAGCAGCGTGGCTCAGTGGAAAGAGCCCGGGCTTTGGAGTCAGAGGTCATGGGTTCAAATCCCGGCTCCGCCCATTGTCAGCTGTGTGACTTTGGGCGCTTCACTTCTCTGTGCCTCAGTTACCTCATCTGTAAAATGGGGATTAAGACTGTGGGCCCCACGTGGGACAACCTGGTCCCCTTGTAACCTCCCCAGTGCTTAGAACAGTGCTTTGCATGTAGTAAGCGCTTAATAAATGCCATCATCTTTTAGACTGTGAGCCCACTGTTGGGTGGGGACTGTCTCTACATGTTGCCAATTTGTACTTCCCAAGCGCTTAGTAGAGTGCTCTGCACATAGTAAGCGCTCAATAAATACGATTAATGATGATGATCATCATCATTATTGTTATTAAGGGACTCCGTTTTCGCCGGAGCAGGTCCTGCAGGCTCGCTTTCCCCGGCCCGGCTCCCCTCCGGTCCTGCTGCCCTGCAAAGAGCCCGGGGGGCACCTCGCGTTTGCAAATGCCCGGTGCCAACCGAGGTGCCCGGCACTGCAGCAGAGGACTGGGGCTCCCGTTCCCCACGTAGCCACACCCGCCGCATTGCAGAAGCCACGGGCTTGTGGGGGAGGTGGTGGCGGGGTTGCAGGAGAAATTCAAGCCGAAGGCAACTCCGACAAACCCGAGACCCCCTCCCCCTTCCCAGAGC
Organism: Tachyglossus aculeatus; assembly: GCF_015852505.1. NCBI lineage: Eukaryota > Metazoa > Chordata > Mammalia > Monotremata > Tachyglossidae > Tachyglossus > Tachyglossus aculeatus. The sequence goes on from NC_052070.1 coordinate 15,043,692, forward strand.
CGGGGCCCAAACTACAGGAAAACGAGGCGGGGGGTCTCCCGGGCGGCCCAACCAAGTGAGCGACTCCCCTCGCCCCCAAGTCCCGGCATTTGTTCACTCATTCGTGCAATCGCAAATAATAATCAATCCATCAATCAATCGTATCTATTAAGCGCTTTCTGTGTGCAGAACACTGTACTAAGCGCTTGGGAAGTACAACTTGGCAACACATCAATCAATCAATCAATCGTATTTATTGAAGGCTGTGTGCAGAGCACTGTACCAAGCGCTTGGGAATCAATCAATCGTATTTACTGAGCGCTTACTGTGTGCAGAGCACTGTACCAAGCGCTTGGGAATCAATCAATCGTATTTATTGAGCGCTTACTGTGTGCAGAGCGCTGTACTAAGCGCTTGGGAAGTACAAGTTGGCAACCTATAGAGACAGTTCCTACCCAACAGTGGGCCCTCGCCCCCCAGAGTCCCGGCATTTGGTCACTCATTCGTGCAATCGCAAATAATAATCAATCAATCGTATCTATTAAGCGCTTTCTGTGTGCAGAGCACTGTACTAATTGCTTGGGAAGCACAAGTTGGCAACATATCAATCAATCAAGCGTATTTATTGAGCGCTTACTGCGTGCAGAGCACTGTACCAAGCGCTTGGGAATCAATCAATCAATCGTACTTATTGAGCTCTTACTGTGTACAGAGCACTGTAACAAGTGCTTGGGAATCAATCAATCGTATTTATTGAGCGCTTACTGTGTGCAGAGCACTGTACTAAGCGCTTGGGAAGTACAAGGTGGCAACCTATAGAGACAGTTCCTACCCAACAGTGGGCCCTCGCCCCCCAGAGTCCCGGCATTTGGTCACTCATTCGTGCAATCGCAAATAATAATCAATCAATCAATCGTATCTATTAAGCCCTTTCTGTGTGCAGAGCACTGTACTAAGCGCTTGGGAAGCACAAGTTGGCAACATATCCATCAATCAATCAATCGTATTTATTGAGCGCTTACTGTGTGCAGAGCACTATACCAAGCGCTTGGGAATCAATCAATCGTATTTATTGAGCGCTTACTGTGTGCAGAGTACTGTACTAAGCGCTTGGGAATCAATCAATTGTATTTATTGAGCGCTTACTGTGTGCAGAGCACTGTACCAAGCGCTTGGGAAGTACAAGTTGGCAACCTATAGAGACAGTTCCTACCCAACAGTGGGCCCTCGCCCCCCAGAGTCCCGGCATTTGGTCACTCATTCGTGCAATCGCAAATAATAATCAATCAATCGTATCTATTAAGCGCTTTCTGTGTGCAGATCACTGTACTAAGCGCTTGGGAAGTACAACTTGGCAACACATCAATCAATCAATCAATCGTATTTATTGAGGGCTGTGTGCAGAGCACTGTACCAAGCGCTTGGGAATCAATCAATCGTATTTATTGAGCGCTTACTGTGTGCAGAGCACTGTACCAAGCGCTTGGGAATCAATCAATCGTATTTATTGAGCGCTTACTGTGTGCAGAGCACTGTACCAAGCGCTTGGGAAGTACAAGTTGGCAACCTATAGAGACAGTTCCTACTCAACAGTGGGCCCTCGCCCCCCAGAGTCCCGGCACTTGGTCACTCATTCGTGCAATTGCAAATAAAAATCAATCAATCAATCGTCTTTATTGAGCGCTTACTGTGTGCAAAGCACTGTACTAAGCGCTTGGGAAGTACAACTTGGCAACATATCAATCATATTTATTGAGCGCTTACTGTGTGCAGAGCACTGTACCAAGCGCTTGGGAATCAATCAATCGTATTTATTGAGCGCTTACTGTGTGCAGAGCACTGTACCAAGCGCTTGGGAATCAATCAATCGTATTTATTGAGCGCTTACTGTGTGCAGAGCACTGTACTAAGCGCTTGGGAAGTACAAGTTGGCAACCTATAGAGACAGTTCCTACTCAACAGTGGGCCCTCGCCCCCCAGAGTCCCGGCATTTGGTCACTCATTCGTGCAATCGCAAATAATAATCAATCAATCAATCGTATCTATTAAGCGCTTTCTGTGTGCAGAGCACTGTACTAAGCGCTTGGGAAGTACAAGTTGGCAACCTATAGAGACAGTTCCTACCCAACAGTGGGCCCTCGCCCCCCAGAGTCCCGGCACTTGGTCACTCATTCGTGCAATTGCAAATAAAAATCAATCAATCGTCTTTATTGAGCGCTTACTGTGTGCAAAGCACTGTACTAAGCGCTTGGGAAGTACAAGTTGGCAACATATCAATCATATTTATTGAGCGCTTACTGTGTGCAGAGCACTATACCAAGCGCTTGGGAATCAATCAATCGTATTTATTGAGCGCTTACTGTGTGCAGAGCACTGTACCAAGCGCTTGGGAATCAATCAATCGTATTTATTGAGCGCTTACTGTGTGCAGAGCACTGTACTAAGCGCTTGGGAAGTACAAGTTGGCAACCTATAGAGACAGTTCCTATCCAACAGTGGGCTCACAGTCTCAAAAATAATAATGACATTAATGGCATTGGGTAAGCGGTTACTATGTGCACTTGCCGGGTGCGGGACACTGGACTGGGAAAGTACAATTCGGCAAGAGGGAGGGACATTCCCTTCCCACAGGGAGGACCTCCTGCTCACCCTGGGAATACCGCGTTCTGCAGCCGGAGCGCTGCCCTACTTCAAAGGAGGCCGAGAAGTTACATAAAAAGGGGGACAGGCGAGTTGTTAAGAGAAGCGGCGTGGCTCGGTGGGAAGAGCACGGGCTTTGGAGTCAGGGGTCATGGGTTCGAATCCCGGCTCCGCCACATGTCTGCTGTGTGACCTTGGGCAAGTCACTTCTCTGAGCCGGTGACCTCACCTGTAAAATGGGGATGAAGACTGTGGGCCCCACGTGGGGCAACCTGATCACCTTGTATCCCCCCCCCACCCCCCCCCCCTTAGGACGGTGCTTTGCACATAGTGAGCGCTCATTAAATACGATTAAATGAATGAATGATTAGCAGGGCTGCCAGGGGGGGGCAATGCAGCCCCCCAACCCGCACCCCCCGCAACTGGAGTGTGCCCAGGCCCCTGGCAGGGGCATGTCCTGCGGCATCGGCCTTCCCAGACTGAGCCCCTTCCTTCCTCTCCCCCTCGTCCCCCTCTCCATCCCCCCATCTTAATCAATCAATCAATCGTATTTATTGAGCGCTTACTATGTGCAGAGCACTGTACTAAGCGCTTGGGAAGTACAAATTGGCATCACAGAGAGACAGTCCCTACCCAACAGTGGGCTCACAGTCTAAAAGGGGGAGACAGAGAACAGAACCAAACATACCAACAAAATAAAATAAGTAGGATAGATCTTACCTCCTTCCCTTCCCCACAGCACCTGTATATATGTATATATGGTTGTACATATTTATTACTCTATTTATTTATTTATTTATTTTACTTGTACATTTCTATCCTATTTATTTTATCTTGTTGGTATGTTTGGTTCTGTTCTCTGTCTCCCCCTTTTAGACTGTGAGCCCACTGTTGGGTAGGGACCGTCTCTGTGTGTTGCCAATTTGTACTTCCCAAGCGCTTAGTACAGTGCTCTGCACATAGTAAGCGCTCAATAAATACGATTGATTGATCGGCGCCGTCTCCAGGGGGACAGGGCCCCACCCGCCCCCCAGCAAACTCCTTCATCCCCACCTAACACCAAGTGGCAACTGAAAAATGGCGCCTCGAATGGGTTTTTTTCTTTTTTATCCTCTTTTTAAATGAGAAAAGTGCGTGCATGGCCAGTACCTGGGCCGGGAGGCGAGCCGCCGCCGGAGGAACAGGAGGACCGGAGCCCGGGAGGACGGATGCACCGGGGAGGAGAGTTGCAGTTGCAGCCCGGGAGGAGGGTTGCAGCTGGGGAGGAGGGCTGCAGCCGGGGAGGAGGGGTGCAACGCAGCCCGGGAGGGCGGCTGCAGCCGGGGAGAGCTGCAACCGGGGAGGAGAGATGCACCGGAGCCCGGGAAGAAGGCTGCAGCCGGGGAGAGCTGCAACGGGGGAAGAGAGATGCACCGGAGCCCGGGTGGACGGCTGCAGCCGGGGAGAGCTGCAACGGGGGAGGAGAGATGCACCGGAGCCCGGGAAGAAGGCTGCAGCCGGGGAGAGCTGCAACTGGGGAGGAGAGGACCGGGGAGAAGTGATGCACCGGAGCCCGGGAAGAAGGCTGCAGCCGGGGAGAGCTGCAACGGGGGAGGAGAGGCCCGGGGAGAAGTGATGCACCGGAGCCCGGGTGGACGGCTGCAGCCAGGGACAGCTGCAACTGGGGAGGAGAGGACCGGGGAGAAGAGATGCACCGGGGCCCGGGAAGAGGCTGCAGCCAGGGAGAGCTGCAACCGGGGAGGAGAGATGCACCGGAGCCCGGGAAGAAGGCTGCAGCCGGGGAGAGCTGCAACGGGGGAGGAGAGGCCCGGGGGGAAGTGATGCACCGGAGCCCGGGGTGGACAGCTGCAGCCTGGCCCGTGGAGGACAGCTGCAGCTAGGGATGAGGGCTGCAGGAGAGAGCTGCACCGGAGCCCCGGAGGACAGCTGCAGCCGGGACCGGAGCCCGGGCGGAGAGCTGCAGCCGGGGCTGGGCCGGGAGGGAGGGAGGGAGAGAGGGAGGGAGGGAGACAGAGAAGGGCCCGCAGCAAATCACAGAGCGGGGCCGCCCCCCGGACCCCAAAACACCCGCCCCGCGCAAAGAAAAAGTTGCCTCCGGCCTCCTCCGCTTGGGAGGACGAGGAGGGGGCCCCTCCAATCCCCCTCCTTCATCATCATCATCAATCGTATTTATTGAGCGCTTACTATGTGCAGAGCACTGTACGAAGCGCTTGGGAAGTCCAAGTTGGCAACATATAGAGACAGTCCCCACCCAGCAGTGGGCTCACACTCTTTATTTATTTATTTATTTTACTTGTACATTTCTATCCTATTTATTTTATTTTGTTGGTATGTTTGGTTCTGTTCTCTGTCTCCCCCTTTTAGACTGTGAGCCCACCGTTGGGTAGGGACTGTCTCTGTGTGTTGCCAATTTGTACTTCCCAAGCAATTAGCAGTGCTCTGCACATAGTAAGCGCTCAATAAATACGATTGATTGATTGATAAAAGGGGGAGACGGAGAACAAAACCAAACATACTAACAAAATAAAATGAATAGGATAGATATGTACAAGTAAAATAAATAGAGTGATAAATATGTACAAACATATGCACAGATATACAGGTGCTGTGGGGAAGGGAAGGAGGTAAGATGGGGGGGATGGAGAGGGGGGTGAGGGGGAGAGGAAGGGAGGGGCTCAGTGTGGGAAGGCCTCCTGGAGGAGGTGAGCTCTCAGCAGGGCCTTGAAGGGAGGAAGAGAGCTAGCTTGGCGGATGGGCAGAGGGATTGGGGGCATTCCAGGCCCGGGGGAGGACGAGGGCCGGGGGTCGATGGCGGGACAGGCGAGAACGAGGTACGGTGAGGAGGTTAGCGGCAGAGGAGCGGAGGGTGCGGGCTGGGCGTGCAGGTGACCCGCCTTCCCCCACACGGCGGGTGCAATGATCAATCAATCAATCAATCGTATTTATTGAGCGCTTACTATGTGCAGAGCACTGTACTAAGCGCTTGGGAAGTACAAATTGGCAACACATAGAGACAGTCCCTACCCAACAGCGGGCTCACGGCCTAGAAGGGGGAGACAGAGAACAAAACCAAACATACTAACAAAATAAAATAAATAGAATAGATATAATGATAATGATAATGTTGGCATTTGTTAAGCGCTTACTATGTGCAAAGCACTGTTCTAAGCGCCTGGGGGGATACAAAGTGATCAGGTTGTCTCATGTGAGGCTCGCAGTCTTAATCCCCGTTTTACGGATGAGGCAACTGAGGCTCAGAGAAGTTAAGTGACCTGCCCGAGGTCACACAGCAGACGTGGCGGAGCCGGGATTCGAACTCCTGACCTCTGACTCAAAAGCCCGTGCTCTTTCCACTGAGCCACACTGGTAAGATAATAAATAAATAAATAAATAGAGCAATAAATAGGGTATAAATATGTACATACATACATACATATGTATGATGCGGGGGCCAAGCACACAATGCTTAGTGCTTAGTAATAATAATAATAATAATGTTGGTATTTGTTAAGCGCTTACTATGTGCAAAGCACTGTTCTAAGCGCAGGGGTAGATACAAGGTAATCAGGTTGTCCCACGTGGGGCTCCCAGTCTTCATCCCCATTTTACAGACGAGGGAACTGAGGCCCAGAGAAGTGAAGTGACTTTTCCAAAGTCACACAGCTGACAGGTGGCAGAGCAGGGATTCGAACCCCTGACCTCTGACTCAAAAGCCCGTGCTCTTTCCACTGAGCCACACTGGTAAGATAATAAATAAATAGAGCAATAAATAGAGTATAAATATGTACAAACATACATACATATATATGTATGATGCGGGGGCCAAGCACACACACAATGCTTAGCGCTTATTAATAATAATAATAATAATATTGGTATTTGTTAAGCCCTTACTATGTGCAAAGCACTGTTCTAAGCGCTGGGGTAGATACAAGGTAATAGGGTTGTCCCACAAAGGGCTCACAGTCTTCATCCCCGTTTTACAGACGAGGGAACTGAGGCCCAGGGAAGTGAAGTGACTTGCCCAAAGTCACACAGCTGACAAGTGGCGGAGCCAGGATTTGAACCCACGGCAGTACAGTATAGTACAGTGCCCTGCACCCAGTAAGCAGTCAATAAATACGACTGAATGAATTAATGATCCTCAACCTTCCTCGGGGCCGGTGCCAGGCCCGTGGACGCCCACACCCAACGCAGTGTCCATAGCCTGCCCTCACTGGGGGACCACACCGTGAGCTGGGATCGTCTCTATCTGCTAACAAGTTGTTCTTTCCAAGCGCTTGGTCCAATGCCCATTACACAGTAAGCGCTCAATAAATAGGCTTGAATGAATGAATGAATTGCCGCTTCAAATCGGGGAGAGGATGCCCCGCAGTTGGATCAAGGCGCCAGCTCCACACAGGCAAAGGAGGCACTTAACGAGGAGGAGGCCGCAAGTAACCAGGGACGTGGACATCGCTCAATCAATCAATCAATCAATCAATCGTATTTATTGAGCGCTTACTGTGTGCAGAGTACTGTACTAAGCGCTTGGGAAGTACAAGTTGGCAACATATAGAGACAGTCCCTACCCAACAGTGGGCTCACAGTCTAAAAGGGGGAGACGGAGAACAAAACCAAACATACTAACAAAATGAAATTAATAGAATAGATAAGTACAAGTAAAATAAATAAATACATTTATTTAATAAATTAAATAAATAATTTATAATAAATATGTTATGTTGTAAATATGTAATTTATAATAAATATGTAAAGAGTAATAAATATGTACAAGCATATATACATATATACGGGTGCTGTGGGGAAGGGAAGGAGGTAAGATATGGAGATGGGGATTTCATCGCTCCTGAAATTAGTGCTTGTAAGTGAGCACAGGATGGGGGTTCGAGCCTTCAGTGCACGATCCTGGCAGGAGAGTATCCGACTTGGACGGTTAGACGTCATTTGGGCATCCTCATCCAGGCCCAGGCTTAGAATGAGGGTAATTATTCGGGTGGCCAAAGGCAAGCTTTGGGCTGCTTCTCTCCCTCCCGTTGCAGGGGACGCCCACCCTTTGCAAAGTGGAGCTCCTGGTAAGCAGGGAATGTCACTGTTTATTGTTGTATGGTAATAATAATAATGATGATCAATCAGTCAATCAATCAATCATTTATTGAGCGCTTACTGTGTGCAGAGCACTGTACTAAGCACTTGGGAAGTACAAGTTGGCAACATATACAGTCCCTACCCAACAGTGGGCTCACAGTCTGATGATGGCATTTAAGTGCTTACTATGTGCAAAGCACTGTTCTAAGTGCCGGGGGGGATACAAGGTAATTAGGTTGTCCTACATGGGGCTCACAGTCTTAATCCCCATTTTACAGATGAGGTAACTGAGGCACAGAGAAGTGAAGTGACTTGCCCAAAACCAATCAATCGTATTTATTGAGCGCTTACTGTGTGCAGAGCACTGTACTAAGCACTTGGGAAGTACAAGTTGGCAACATATAGAGACAGTCTCTACCCAACAGTGGGCTCACAGTCTGATGATGGCATTTAAGTGCTTACTATGTGCAAAGCACTGTTCTAAGTGCCGGGGGGGGAAACTAGGTAATTAGGTTGTCCCACATGGGGCTCACAGTCTTAGTCCCCATTTTACAGATGAGGTAACTGAGGCACAGAGAAGTGAAGTGAGTTGCCCAAAATCAATCAATCAATCGTATTTATTGAGCGCTTACTGTGTGCAGAGCACTGTACTAAGCGCTTGGGAAGTACAAGGTGGCAACATAGAGACGGTCCCTACCCAACTGTGGGCTCACAGTCTAGAAGGGGGAGACAGAGAACAAAACCAAACATATTAACAAAATAAAATAAATAGAATAGATATGTACAAGTAAAATAAACAGTAATAAATACGTACAAACATATATACATATATACAGGTGCTGTGGGGAAGGGAAGGAGGTAAGGCGGGGGGGGGAATCACACAGCTGACGTGGCGAAGGCAGGATTAGAACCCATGACCTCTGACTCCCAAGCCCGGGCTCTTTCCACTGAGCCACGCTGCTTCGTACTTTTCCGAGCACTTGGACCAGTGCTCTGCACATAGTAACCGCTCAATAAATACGATTGATTGAATTAATGAGGGAATAGTGAGGGTTTTCGTTCTAGTGATGGGATTTGCACTCCACCCCATATCATCAGGTGGAGCTTGAAATCTCCCCTGGGCTTGGGGAGCACCAGGGAAAATGTCGGCAGGTGTTCGGCCTGGGCATTGGAGCCCTTAATAGGTTTCGGCCAGCCTGATGGGCTTCCCTAAACCGCAGGAGCCCAAGCCACTGCCAACACCCAACTATCCCCATCCTGCCGTGGCTCCTCTTGTAGCCAAGAAGAGGCAGTGGAAGGGCATGGAGTGAAAGCACTATTACTTCTGTGTTTCCCTCGCACTCACCATCAGTGATATTCATTGAGTACCTAGTGCTTGCAAAAATACTGTGATAGTCCTTGTGAGAGTGTGGTAAGGTAACACATGATCCTCACCCATGAGGAACTGACAATCTGGCCTTACATCCTCACTCAGAGTCGTGTGTCGTTCCCCCACAACACACACAAATGCAACCTTTTTTTACTATTGAGAATGAAGTCTGCTCCATTCTATGATTCTGAAGTATTTATTGAACTTCTTTTGTGGACAGTAATCATAAAAATGATGGGCCAGGCACTGTACTAAGCACTGAGGTGCATACAAGCAAATCGAGTTGGACACGGTCCCCGTCCCACATGGGGCTTACAATCTCGATCCCCATCTTACGTGAGCGATGGGGGAACTGAGGCCCAAGAGAAGTGAAGTGACTTGCCCAAGGTAACACAGCAGACACATGGCGGAGCCAGGATTAGAACCCATGACCTTCTGATTCCCAGGCCTTTGCCCTGTCCACTACGCCATGCTGCTTCTCAATCAATCAGTCGTATTTACTGGGCGCTTACCGTGTGCAGAGCATTGTACTAAGCGCTTGGGAAGTACAAGTCGGCAACAAGAAAGTACTAGGTGCTTGGGAGCATACAGTAAGCTTGCTGTGGGCAGGGAACGTGTCTACCAACTCTGTTATACTGTACTCATCCAAGCGCTTAGTACAGTGCACTGCATATAGTAAGCACTCAAAATGTATGGTTGAGAGAAAAGACAAGGTCCCATCCTTCCAGGACTTTACAGTCAAATGCAGGAAATCAACAAGTACCAACTGTACACATTGGGTGTACAATTGGGTGTACAGTCTTTTAGACTGTGAGCCCACTGTTGGGTAGGGACTGTCTCTATACGTTGCCAACTTGTACTTCCCAAGCGCTTAGTACAGTGCTCTGCACACAGTAAGCACTCAATAAATACGATTGATTGATTGGGTGGGAATAGGAGGAAAAAGAGCTTCAACTGGCAAAAACAAAAGGAAACCAATATACGTATGGAACAGACCGATGTGATAAATGGTAAGAATGGCTGGTCAATCAATCAGTTGTATTTATTGAATGCTTAATGTGTGCAGATGAGGATGACATAACCAGGATGCAGGGGTGGAGAAGGGGGTGGCAGGGGGAGGGAAGGTGGGGTAGAATGCCTCCCTCTCCCCCTTGGCCCACCCCAGCAGGACCTCACCAGCCAGCTAATATTCTGTGCCCAAGTATTTGGTAGATGAATTCAGAAAGAGTGCTGCACTATGGACTTGAGCAAATTGCCATGATTTACAAATCAACAACTTTGTTATATGGGGATAGGTGGGCAGACAGTTTCAGAGCCTCGTGCCGTATTTACACTCATTTTTACTGAAAACAAAAACTGTTCTCATGCCTCCAGTACTTCTAGTCTAAGCATTATACTATTAATAAAAATCATTATTATGGTATTTGTTAAGCGCTTCACACTACTAAGTACTGGGATAGGTACAAGATCATCAGGTCAGACACACAGTCCCTGTTGCTCATGGGGCGCCCAACCTAAGTAGGAGGGAAGACCGAATTTCAATTCTGTGTTACAACCAGGGAAACTGAGGCTCAGAAAAGTTAAGTGAGTTGCCCAAGGTCACACAGCAGACAAATGACAGAACTGGAATATGAACCCAGGTCCTCCGGCTCCCATGCCCGTGCCAGGCCGCGAATGATTACCGACAATGAAGTACTAGATTGCAGGTTGGGAGGTGTTGATAAGCTTCCTTTCTACTTTAAAGGAGGACAATAATTTACAGACATCCAAATGTTTAGTCTCAATATTAAGCAAGTCTGAATAATGATAGCAAGGAAACAACAAATCAAACGCACGTGTGCCAAATAGCTTACCATAAAAGAAAATTCTGACCTTTTGGCAATGGATTATTTTTCAACCTGTCGGATTGGTCCTGAGGCATTTAAATTATGTAATAGTTTGGTGGGGGGTTTTATTATTTTCCAGGGACATGCAAAAATCAACCCACGGGCCAGTTCGGCCTTCATGAGCTTGCCCTGAACTTGTACCCTTGACGACTCATACGAAAATCACACCTTAACTTTAAAAGCCACCAAATCAGAATACTGAACATCAGTCATTTCGCCAATGGGTTGACCCACAATAAAGAGCTTGAATTCTGCAGCCAAAGTTGGAAAGAGAAATTCAACAACAACAAAAATACTGGGGTGGGGAGGGGAGGAGAGGAGAAACAGTGAAATTGTGACTTGGATGTTTCTAGAATGCTACTCAGACAAATATCATTTAAGGCAAGGGGTCTTTATAGTAACTGAGGCCCAGTTACAAACATTGAGCTGATCGTTTCTAATTCTTCTTCGTCTTCCTTGCCTTCCCACCCCTAGAACATCTCAGACCATTTTCAGTATCTTGGGATTCCAAGCACATTTAAATGGATTAGGTTGTTTCACTGGCATCTTCATGAACTAAGTCTGGGATTAAAGGAGTGAAGTAGTATGTATTGTATTATGGGAGAGGAGGGGGAGGAAGATATCACTGTCTGATTCCAAAGGAATGACGGAAATTCCCAAACCTCATCTTTTTCTCTTTGAATATGGACTCCAATGCCATTCTGGCTGATCAGGGAGAAAGTTTCTTAAGGAACCGCACCCTATTAATAATTGGGGGATGTTAATCAATCAATCAATCGCATTTATTGAGCGCTTACTGTGTGCAGAGCACTGTACTAAGCGCTTGGGAAGTACAAGTTGGCAACATATAGAGACAGTCCCTACCCAACAGTGTGATCACAATCTAAAAGGGGGGGGGGGGGAGTTAAGCATTTACTATGTGCCAAGCCCTGTACTAAGCGCTGGGGTGGATACAAGCAAATCGGGTTGGACGCAGTCCCTCGTGGGGCTCGCGGTGTCAATCCCCTTTTTGCAGGAGAAGTAACTGAGGCCCAGAAAAGTGAAGTGACTTGCCCAAGGTCAAACGGCAGACACGTGGCAGAGCCGGGATTAGAACTCATCACCTTCTGACTCACAGGCCCTTGCTCTATCCACTACTCCACGCTGTTTCTCTATTCTTTTTTCTCCCACCTGTGTCCCAGAGAGCCTCATGAAACTTTATACATAATACAAAAGCCAATCAGTCAATGTTATTTTTTAGAGCCCTTATTTTGTGCAGAGCACTGTACTAAGCGCCTGGGAAAGCACACTATAATAGAGTCGGTAGCCATGATCCCATCCCACAAGAGCCTTACAGTCTACAGAGTAACTTACTGTCTCCAGTCATTTGCAGCATGACTCAGTGGAAAGAGCCTGGGCTTTGGAGTCAGAGGTCACGGGTTCAAATTCCGGCTCTGCCAATTGTCAGCTGTGTGACTGGGCAAATCACTTCAATCAATCAATCAATCGTATTTATTGAGCGCTTACTGTGTACAGAGCACTGTACTAAGCGCTTGGGAAGTACAAGTCGGCAACACATAGAGACAGTCCCTACCCAACAGCGGGCTCACAGTCTAGAAGGGGGAGACAGAGAACAAAACCAAACATACTAACAAAATAAGATAAATAGAATAGATATGTACAAGATAAATAAATAAATAAAAATTCACTTCTCTGTGCCTCAATTACCTCATCTGTAAAATGGGGATGAAGACTGTGAGCCCCACGTGGGACAACCTGATCACCTTGTATCCCCGCAGTGCTTAGAACAGTGCTTTGCACATAGTAAGCGCTTAACAAATACCATTATTATTATTATCAGTTTAAAGACTTGAAGCCCTTTAGGCTGTGGTAGTAAGTAGTAGTATTTATTGAGCACCACACTGGTCCACTGCCTTAAGTGCTTGGGAAGTACAGAGTAACAAAAGGGCACATTTCCTACCCACAAGGAGCTTTCACTCTAGTGGGAGATTAAAATGTTTACAGTTAGATTGTTCAAAATAAACTGAACAGATATAACTCTTACAAATAGTTGCCCTTAAAATTATCTCTTCAGGCCAATAGAACGAAACATTTATAAAATAATCACTGCTGGGGTAGTCTATGCTCCCGTGTTTTATTTCTTTAAAAACCACTCGATTGAGCTTTTCCTTGGGGTGTGCACAATAATTATAAAAACGTGTGACCGCATTGCTGAGTTGTTCAGTGGTAACGAGGACAAACACTTAGTAATCTCCCAAAAGACAAACATAACTGTGTGCACAGGGCTGTACGTATGTGGTTATAACATCTGGATTGATTAAATAGCGGCCGTCTCTCGGGCCGCAACAGCACCGAGTTCACGTGATTCTTTTTTTGGAGATAGTCTAGGTCTGCTCCCAAAGAGAAGTGAACTTTTTAAAGTTTAGCTTGGATTGGTCCAGGCCATAGGAAAAATGATGTAAATGATGAGGGGATAGAAAGGAGGCAAGTCAACCTAACAAAGTGTATTTGAAATGAGTAATTTCCGGTCTCCTCTGTCAGCATCTCATGTTTACACAAGACAAAATAGCCTAGACATCACATTGGATCTGGGTGGGTGATTGTAGTCTCTTTAGAGTTAATCTGAAACATATCCAACACATGTCTAAATGACATCATTTGTACTACCTAACAAAAATCAGCTACACTAAGTTTAATTTCTCATTCTTCCATCTGCTCCCTTGGCTTTAACTATCATTTCTACGTGGACAATTCCCAAAACTACCTCTCCAGCCCTGGCCTCTCTCATCCAACTTGTACTTCCCAAGCGCTTAGTACAGTGCTCTGCACACAGTAAGCGCTCAATAAATACGATTGAACGAATGAATTAACCTCTAGTCTCACCCCTCAGCCTGTCTTCTGGTCATCTCTACCTGGATGTTCCACTGCCATCTCAAACCTAACATGTTTAAAACCCAACTCCTTGTTTTCCCTCCTAAACTCCGTCCTCCCCCAGACTTTCCCATTACTGTAGATACCACCACCATTCTCTGTCTCACAAGCACGTAGCCTTGGCATTATCCTTGACTCACCTCTCACTGAATCCACATATAATAATAATGGGAGTGCCCTCCCTCTGCCCATCCGCCAAGCTAGCTCTCTTCCTCCCTTCAAGGCCCTGCTGAGAGCTCACCTCCTGCAGGAGGCCTTCCCAGACTGAGCCCCTTCTTTCCTCTCCCCCTCGTCCCCCTCTCCATCCCCCCGTCTTACCTCCTTCCCTTCCCCACAGCACCTGTATATATGTATATATGGTTGTACATATTTATTACTCTATTTATTTATTTATTTATTTATTTATTTTACTTGTACATTTCTATCCTACTTATTTTATTTTGTTGGTATGTTTGGTTCTGTTCTCTGTCTCCCCCTTTTAGACTGTGAGCCCACTGCTGGGTAGGGACTGTCTCTATGTGATGCCAATTTGTACTTCCCAAACGCTTAGTACAGTGCTCTGCACATAGTAAGCGCTCAATAAATACGATTGATTGATTGATTGATTGATTAATAATGGTATTTGTTAAGCACTTACTATGTGCAAAGCACTGTTCTACACTCTAGGGAGGTTACAAGGTGATCAGGTTGTCCCACGGGGGGCGCACAGTTTTAATCCACATTTTACAGATGAGGTAACTGAGGCACAGAGAAGTGAAGTGACTTGCCCAAAGTCACACAGCTGACAGTTGGCGGAGCTGGTATTTGAACCCATGACCTCTGACTCCAAAGCCCGTGCTCTTTTCACTGAGCCACGCTGCTTCAGTCGGACACCAAATCCAGACGGTTCTGCCTTCTCAGCATCTCTAGAATCTGCCCCTTCCTCTCAGACTACTACCATACTGATCCAAACACTCACCATATCTCGTCCCTGCTACTGCATCAGGCTCCTCGCTAACCTCACTGCCTCCTGTTTTTCCACTTTCCAGTCCATACTCCACTCTGCTGCCTGGATCATTTCTCTTAAAAAAAAAAACAACCAACACAGTCCACATTTTCCCTCTCCTCAGAAACCTCCGATAGTTACCCATCCATCTCTGCAACAAACAGAAGCTCTTTCTCATTAGCTTTCAGAAACAATTAGCTCACCCAGTCCTACCTTACCTCGCTGACCTCCTACAGTTCACTCCTTTATCAACCAATGGTGCTTACTGTGCGCAGAACACTGTACTAAGTGCTTGGGAGAGTACAATACAGCAGAGTTGGTAGACACATTCCCTGCCCGCAATCAATCAATCGTGTTTATTGAGTGCAGACTGTGAGCCCACTGTTGGGTAGGGACTGTCTCTATATGTTGCCAATCTGTACTTCCCTAGCGCTTAGTACAGTGCTCTGCACATAGTAAGTGCTCAATAAATACGATTGATGATGATGATGATGATGCAGAGCACTGTACTAAGCGCTTGGGAAGTACAGGTTGGCAACATATAGAGACAGTCCCTACCCAACAGTGGGCTCACAGTCTAAAAAGGGGGAGACAGAGAACAAAACCAAAACATACTAACAAAATAAAATAAATAGAATAGATATGTACAAGTAAAATAGAGTAATAAATATGTACAAACATATATACATATATATATACATATATACACAAGGGACTTAGAGCCTAGTTTATAGTCTTTAACATCAATCAGTGGTATTTACTGAGCACTTACTGTGTACAGAGCTCTACAAGCAACATATAGAGACAGTCCCTACCCAACAGTAGAGCTCTTTTAGACTGTGAGCCCACTGTTGGGTAGGGACTGTCTCTATATGTTGCCAATTTGTACTTCCCAAGCGCTTAGTACAGTGCTCTGCACATAGTAAGCGCTCAATAAATACGATTGATGATGATGATTTGTAGAGTTCAATAGAGTTGGCAGACACATTCCTGCCTCTACAGTCTGCTGCCTGGATCATTTTTTCTAAAACATTATTCCGCCCACGTCGCCCCACCGGTGAGCAAAAATTGCCCATCCCTCTCTGCATCAAGCAGAAACTCCTCACTGTTCATCATCATCATCATCAATCGTATTTATTGAGCGCTTACTATGTGCAGAGCACTGTACTAAGCGCTTGGGAAGTACAAATAGGCAACATATAGAGACAGGCCCTACCCAACAGTGGGCTCACAGTCTAAAAGGGGGAGACAGAGAACAAAACCAAACATACTAACAAAATAAAATAAACAGGATAGATATGTACAAGTAAAATAAAGAAATAAATAAATAGAGTAATAAATATGTACAAACATATATCCATATATACAGGTGCTGTGGGGAAGGGAAGGAGGTAAGATGGGGGGGATGGAGAGGGGGACGAGGGGATCAGCCCATTTTCCATGTGTACGCGTGCACACCGCACATGCACACGCGCACAGGCACATGGACACACACATGCACACGCAGGCTCTGCAATCCCTCTCGGAATCCCGGCTCCACCACTTGTCTGCTGTGTGACTGTTGGCTTTAGGACACACAATCAGGTATCTCCTTCCTACTTATCAATGCTCCTCTCCCACTATAACCCAGCCCACTAATCTCAACCTCCTTTCTGTGTCTTGATCTTGTCTCTCTCACCATCAATCCCTTGTTCTCATCCTCCTGTCTGCCGGAACTCCCTCCCCCTTCATATCCAACAAGCCACTATACTTCCCTACTAAAAGACCCATCTCTCCAAGAGGCCTTCCCCAAATCAGCCCTCATTTCCTTTTCTCCCACTCCCTTCTGCGTCACCCTTGAACTTGGATTTGCTCCCTTTTTTCACCCTTCCCTCAGCCCTATAGAGAAGCAGCGTGGCTTAGTGGATAGATCCTGGGAGTCCAAAGAACCTGGGTTCTAATCCTGGCTCTGCCTCATGTCTGTCGTGTGACTTTGGGCAAGTCAGTTCACTTCTCTGGGTCTCCGTTACCTCACCTGTAAAATGAGGATTAAGACTGGGAGCCCCACGTAGGACCTGATTATTTTTTATCTACCCCAGTGCATAGAACAGTGCCTGGCACATAGTAAGCTCTGAACAAGTACCACCACCAATCAATCAATCAATCGTATTTATTGAGCGCTTATTGTGTGCAGAGCACTGTACTAAGTGCTTGGGAAGTACAAGTTGGCAACATATAGGGACAGTCCCTACCCAACAGTGGGCTCACAATCTAAAAGGGGGAGACAGAACAAAACCAAACATACTAACAAAATAAAATGAATAGAATAGATATGTATAGGTAAAATAAATAAATAAATAAATAGAGTAATAAATATGTACAAACAACAGCATCATTATGTACATGCCTGTAATTTGTTTATATTACTGTCTCTCACCTCTTGTAGACTGTAAGCTCCTTGTGGGCAGGAAGCGTGTTTACCAACTCTGTTATACTCTCCCAAATGCTTAGTACTGTGCTCTGCACAGAGTAAGCACTCAATAAATACAATCGATCGACTGATTTTAAAAAACCCATCTCCTCCAGGAAGACTTCCCTGACTAATCTCCATCATTCTATTTTTCCTGCCCCCCACTGTGACACCTATTTGCTTGAGTCCTCACTCAATAAGCACTTAGATACTCTGTCTTTCCACAGATAATAATAATAATAATGATGGCATTTCTTAAGCGCTTACTACGTGCAGAGCACTGTTCTAAGTGCTGGGGGGGGGGGGATACAAGGTGATCAAGTTGCCCCACGTGGGGCTCACAATCTTAATCCCCATTTTACAGATGAGGTAACTGAGGCTCAGAGAAGTTAAGTGACTTGCCCAAGGTCACACAGCTGACAGTTGGCGGAGTCGGGATTCAAACCCATGATCTCTGACTCCAAAGCCCGGGCTCTTTCCACTGAGCCAAGCTGCTTCTCTAATGCAGCTGGCTTATAGATGGCCATCTTATTAGATGGCTAATAATAATGATGGCATTTATTAAGCGCTTACTATGTGCAAAGCACTGTTCTACATTCATTATGCCTTTGAGCTAGATTTCAAAATCCATTAAGTTTGCTATTGTTTTTCCAAGTTCCCAGTGCTTAGTACAGTGCTCTGCACACAGTAAGTGCTCAATAAATACTTTTGAATAAAGAATAATAATATTTGTTAGGTGTTACTATATGCCAAGCACTGAAATAAGCAATGGATAAACAAGATAATCAGGTCCAACACATTCTCTGTCCCTCATGCCACGATCTCGCCTGTCTCGCCACCGACCCCGACCCACCTCTGGCCTGGAAGGCCCTCCCTCCTCAAATCTTCCAGACAATTACTCTCCCCCCCTTCAAAGCCTTACTGAAGGCACATCTCCTCCAAGAGGCCTTCCCTGACTAAGCCCCCTTTTCCTGTTTTCCCACTCCCTTCTGCATCAACCTGACTTGCTCCCTTTGCTCTTCCCCACTCTCCCTGCCTCACAGCACTTATATACAGAGCTGTCATTTTATTTATTTATATTGATGTCTTTATTTATATTGGTGTCTGTGTCCCCCCTCTAGACTGTGAGCTCGTTGTGGGCAGGGATTGTCACTATAGCTGTATTGGACTTTTCCAAGTGCTTAGCGCAGTGCTCTGCACACAGTAAACACTCAAAAATATGATTGAATGAATGAATGTTTGGTTATCTTGGTTGGGGAGGGAAAGGGGATGAAGAGGGGAGAAGCACAGACCAAATTATCGCACTGTGCAGTCATTGCTGCCCTTGGCAAATGCAAGCTAACTGCTCTATCAATTTATCATCATCATCATCAATCGTATTTATTGAGCGCTTACTGTGTGCAGAGCACTGTACTAAGCGCTTGGGAAGTACAAGTTTGCAACATATAGAGACAGTCTCTACCCAACAGTGGGCTCACAGGGGGAGACAGAACAAAACCAAACATACTAACAAAATCTTTGCTTATAGGAAATAAAGACCAATGGACCTGTCCCACCTCCCGGATTATATAAACTACCGTTGCATATTCCAGGAGCGTGGATCTTTAGGAGCAAAAATCGAGAAACTCATTTATCTTTTTCAAAATTAGTGCCTAAGAAATTCAACAATAACAAAATGAATTTTCAAGCCTATTACTAATCACGGCAAAGCAGAGGTGCTACTCCCTATTGAGACCTTTCAGGTTTTTCACCTTATGTTTGTTTTTCAAAATGGAAGAGGTCACATTGCAGCCAAACTTTCTGTTTCCCCAGGTAAGTGTTAGGAAAGAAAGCCAGGAGGAAACCAAACATCACGTTAGCTCAGGTTGATGCAGCCCTGATTCAAAACGCTGGGTTCACTTGTCATCTCCAGGGCACTTTCTGTGTAAACACTTGACTGATTAATTGTAGAAAGTAGTCAACAGATGACCAGGTTACTAAGCAACACCCTAAAAACTCCAAGAAACAAAATGCCAGTTGAATTTCCGAAGTTTGTTCCCATTTCCCCGCCCCCCTTCACATTTCCTGCTACCTTGGGAAGTCAGATCTGAGCATGCTGCAGACACTGAGCGCAGAAGCCTGTTGAGAAGAAACCTCCCCGCCACAAAACAAAACAAAAAAAAACTACTAAGTCCCACATCATTCTTCTACGCCTCCCAGATTTTTAGAAATGAAAATCTTTTTTAGAGTCCCCTTGGCAACTCTGTTTAATTCACAGCTGAGCATTCTCTCCCCCTTTTAGACTGTGAGCCCACTGTTGGGTAGGGACTGTCTCTATGTGATGCCAATTTGTACTTCCCAAGTGCTTAGTACAGTGCTCTGCACATAGTAAGCGCTCAATAAATACGATTGATTGATTGATTGATTGATTGATTGATTCTGTGAGATGGTTTCCCCAACTCCAGAACAGCTCAGCTCCCAGAGAGCGAATGCACAGACAACATCCTGAGAAACAGCATGGCTCAGTGGAAAGAGCACGGGCTTTGGAGGCAGAGGTCATGGGTTCGAATCCCGACTCCGCCACGTCTGCTGTGTGGCCTTGGGCAAGTCACTTAACTTCTCTGAGCCTCAGTTCCCTCATCTGTAAAACGGATTAAGACTGTGAGCCCCATGTGGGACAACTTGATCACCTTGTATCCCCCCCAGCGCTTAGAGCAGCGCTCTGCATATAGTAAACACTTAACAAATGTCATTATTATTATTATTATTATTACATTGGTGGACTTCTGAAATGGTGAAGAAATGCTGTCTTGACTAGCTTGAGTCTCATTTGATCTGGAAGTTCCACTGTCATTTTCCCACAAGGCACAAAGTAAATTGATGAGACTGTGAGCCCACTGTTGGGTAGGGACTGTCTCTATGTGATGCCAATTTGTACTTCCCAAGCGCTTAGTACAGTGCTCTGCACATAGTAAGCGCTCAATAAATACGATTGATTGATTGATTGATTTCAAGGATCTCAGGAAGATAGCGAGTCAAATGCCTCGCTCTTGCCTGTCCCGCCGTTGAGCCCTGGTCCACGTCCTACCTCTGGCCAGGAATGCCCTCCCTCCTCAAATCTGCCAAACTAGCACACTTCCCCCATTCAAAGCCCTACTGAAAGCTCACCTCCTCCAGGAGGCCTTCCCAGACTAAGCCCCCTTTTCCTCTGCTCTCCCTCCCCCCTCCACTGCCCCAACTCACTCATCATCATCATCATCATCATCAATCGTATTTATTGAGCGCTTACTATGTGCAGAGCACTGTACTAAGCGCTTGGGAAGTACAAATTGGCAACATATAGAGACAGTCCCTACCCAACAGTGGGCTCACAGTCTAAAAGGGGGAGACAGAGAACAAAACCAAACCTACTAACAAAATAAAATAAATAGGATAGATATGTACAAGTAAAATAAATAAATAAATAGAGTAATAAATATGTACAAACATATATACATATATACAGGTGCTGAGGGGAAGGGAAGGAGGTAAGATGGGGGGGATGGAGAGGGGGACGAGGGGGAGAGGAAGGAAGGGGCTGAGTCTGGGAAGGCCTCCTGGAGGAGGTGAGCTCTCAGCAGGGCCTTGAAGGGAGGAAGAGAGCTAGCTTGGCGGATGGGCAGAGGGAGGGCATTCCAGGCCCTTTGCTCTACCCCCCCACCCCAGAGCACTTGTGTTTATATATATATTTATAATTATATTCTATTTTTATTAATGATGTGTATATATATCTATAATTTTATTTATTTATAATGATGTTACTGATGCCTGTTTATTTGTTTTGATGTCTGTCTCCCCCCTTCTAGACTATGAGCCCGGTGTGGGCAGGGATTGTCTCTATTTGTTGCTGAATTGTACTTCCCAAGCGCTTAGTACAGTGCTCCGCACACAGTAAGCGCTCAATAATAACAATTGAGTGAAATTACTATTGTATTTTTAATGGTATTTGTTAAGCACTTACTGTGAGCCTGGCACCGTACTAAGTGCTGGGGTAGATACTAGCTAATCGCAGTCCCTGTCCCACATGGGGCTCACAGTCTTAATTCCCATAAGACAGATGAGCTAACTGAGGCACTGAGAAGTGAACTGACAGGCCCAAGGTCATTCATTCATTTATTCAATCATATTTATTGAGCGCTTACTGTGTGCAGAGCACTGTATTAAGCGCTTGGGAAGTAAAAGCCGGCAACATATAGAGACGGTCCCTACCCAACAGCGGGCTCATTATTGAGCGCTTACTGTGTGCAGAGCACTGTACTAAGCGCTTGGGAAGTACAAGTCGGCAACACAGAGAGACGGTCCCTACCCAACAATGGGCTCATAGTCTAGAAGACAGCGGACAAGTGGCAGAGCTGGGATTAGAACCCAGGTCCTTCTGACACCCAGGCTCATGCATTATTTACCAGGCCACACTGCTTGTCACTTGTATTCACTTCACTTCAGATACTAAGTGCTTAGTACAGTGCTCTGCGCACAGTAAATGCTCAATAAATATGATTTTTCCCCCCTTCTTTTTCCCCCCTCTTTCTTTCCCCCCTTCTTCCTTTCACCCCCTTCTTTCTTCCCCCGCTTCTTTCTTCCCCCCCTTCTTTCTTTTCCTCCCCTCAGAAGCAGCGTGGCTCAGTGGAAAGAGTGCGGGCTTGGGAGTCAGAGGTCATGGGCTCGAATCCCGCCTCCCCCACATATCTGCTGTGTGCCCTTGGGCAAGTCACTTCACTTCTCTGTGTCTCAGTTCCCTCATCTGTAAAATGGGGATTAAGACTGTGAGCCCCACATGGGACAACCTCATCTCCTTGTGTTCCCCCCAGCGCTTAGAACAGTGCTTTGCACATAGTAAGCCCTTAACAAATACCAACATTATTATTATTATTATTAAAAAAATGAATGAATGAATGAATGAATACAGCCCTCATGCACTTTGTTCCTCACTCCTTCTCCGGTACAACTTGTACTGTCAGTGGGTTTAGCTCTGGTTCCTTGGTAGAGTAACCAATTAGTTATATCTTCACTCCTTGGAATGTCTGGCTGGCAATCAACCCCTGCGGCTCTAAATGCCTCCTTGTTTTATCATACGCTGTTGAGCTGTTTCCAACCCATAGTGACGCCATGAACACATCCCAGAACGCCCGACCTCTATCTGCAATCATTCTGGTAGGATATCCATAGAGTTTTCTTGGACAAAATACTGAAGTGGTTGCCTCCTTCCGTGCAGTCAACTTGAATCTCCACCCTTGACTCTCTCCCATGCTGCTACCGCCCAGCATGGGTGAGTTTTGACTTGTAGCAGATTGCCTTCCACTCGCTAGCCATCGGCCAAGCTAGGAATAGAACGGCTATCCTGGACTCTCCCTCCCATAGTCGAAACTGGGCGAGTATTGGAAACTCTCCAGATGCAATCCTGAGAGGGGTAAATGCCTCCTACCATCCCAGATTTTACACTTCTGATGTAAAAGTCTAGGCAGGGATTGTTCCTATCAGTAAATTATTTTGTGCATCTCCCCCTCTAAATTGAAAGGTCCTTGAGGGCAGTTATCATAATAATAATAATAATAATAATAACATTTATTAAGCACTTACTATGTGTAAGCGCTGGGGAGGTTACAGGGTGATCAGTTCCCATGGGGGGCTCACAGTCTTCATCCCCATTTTACAGATAAGGCCCACAGAAGTGAAGTGACTTGCCCGAAGTCACCCAGCTGACAAGTGGCGGAGCCGGAATTTGAACCCATGACCTCTGACTCCAAAGCCCGTGCTCTTTCCACTGAGCCACGCTGCTACTCTTATCACGTACTACTGGACTCTCCATCATTTAATTCAGTACTTTGCACCCCGTAGGCACTCAATGTAAGTGCTCAATACATACTATTGATTTTTTTAATGATATTTGTTAAGCGTTTACTATGTGCTAATCTGCATACTGAGTGCTGGAACTGATACAAGGTAATTGGGTTGGACACAAAGGCCTCACAGTCTTAATCCCCATTTTACAGATGAGGTAACTGAGGCCCAGAGAAGTGGCTTGCCCAAGGACACACAGCAGACAAGTGGCGGAGCCAGGATTAGAACCCATGTCCTCTGAGTCGGCCCTGTGCTGTTTCCACTAGGCCACACTGCTTCGCTGATTGACTGAGTTGCGCAGCTGATCAATCCAGGAAATAAAAGTAATTCATTCATTCATTCAATCGTATTTATTGAGCGCTTACTGTGTGCAGAGCACTGTACTAAGCGCTCGGGAAGTACAAGTTGGCAACATATAGGGACGGCCCCTACCCGACAGTGGGCTCACAGTCTAGAAATGGGGATTGTTGGTCAGTTTCATTCATTCATTCAAATCATATTTACTGAGTGCTTGCTGTGAGCAAAGCACTGTCCTAAGCGCTTGGGAGAGTATAATATTGTAACTTCCTTCTAATAAGGAAGCTGGCAGATTCAGTGGAAGCTTCTGCTCTGCACACGCATATGTCCATCAAACATTTCATGGATAGTTTCTCACTAGGACATGCGTCAGAAGGCTATCTGTCACTGCCTGCTGCCAGTTTGTTGATCCTCAAATTGCTCAGAAGAAACACCGGTGGTTGTCCCGCCGTCACATCAATGTGTCAACAAAATGCTGGCACATTCAACCGCGGGAGCAAATGTCGATAACACTTCCCCTTCCAATACCAAACTTTCAGCAACTTTCCCCGTGTCAAAAAGAAGCAGGGGAAGGGGAAATAACCCAGTTTTTATGGCTTCGCTGCAAAGTTTCCCCTTGGAGGAGTTGGTGTCATGCTGAGTAGGTACATGAGCTGCAGTAATCAACTTAAATGATGAGGAAAATAACAGATGTTTTGTTTGAAAAAGAATTACCGCTGATTCCAAGTTGAGCGCCTTCTGAAGCAATGTTGATTTGAAACCTCAATGACTGTAGGTATTTACAATTAATTCCTTTACAAAAGTATTAAAGTAATGCATAAACAGCAAAGGAAACAGCTGGAAGAGCTAACGTAAGAGAAAGGATTCAACAAACGTTACCTTCAGTTTACTGTTATTTCTTTTCCTTCAGGCCCTTTCCCCCCACCTGAGTGAGTTTTCAGGCACACAACTTAGAAGTCCAACCTAAACATCCCTCTATACATAAATGCACACGTATCCTAGATCTGATGTTTTTGTAATTGTACGGGTTGGGCTGAGGATTGCGATCATTCTAAAATAAGCAAAGAAAGGAATTGTTTGAGGCAGGGCTGAGAAGCTGTAAATATCCCTGACATCTTGAAGATATATTGGAACGAAGCCCGTAATGATGTCAGCCTCAGAGAGGTGGAGAGACTCGCCTACACACTGACAAGTCATCAAAATGAATGGCGAGCCTTCCTGAAGTTGATTTTAAAGGCCCAGAGGCTACTATTCCCTCACACCCTGTCCCGTCCTTTCACTCATTCATTCAATCGTATTTATTGAGCGCTTACTGTGTGCAGAGCACTGTACTAAGCACTTGGAAAGTACAATCCTCCCTGCCGTCAGACTGTGAGTCCCCTGTGGAACAGAGACTGTATCCAACCTGATTTTCCTGTGTCTATTTAATACAATGTTGGCACATAGTATGTGCTTATAAAAAAATCATGGCCTAACGGATACACCATTGGCCTGGGAGTCAAAAGGACCTGGGTTCCAATGCTGATTCTGCCACTTGTCTGCTGTGTGACCTTGGGCAAGTCACTTAACTTCTCTGTCTCTCTCCTCTGTAAAATGGGGATTAAGACAGTGAGCCACACGTGGGACAGAGACTGTCTAAACTGATTAGTTTGTATCCACCCCAGTGCTAGTACAGAGCCCGGTACATAGTAAACACTTAAATACCATTAATACATATAAATATATATATAGAATCTGCAGGCTGTGTGTATACACACAGCCTGCAGATTCTGCTGGGGAAAAGGCAACTAGCTGCAAAGGCATATTACCCGTGGACTCCTGAATAAAATCAATGTTTCAAAATTTAAAGTCCAGGCAAAATCTAGTCGGGGGAGAGGGCAGGGGGGATGATGGAGTGCAGCAGGAGAGAAAGAGAAAATGTGTGTGTGTGTGTGTGTGTGTGTGTGTGTGTGTGTGTGTGTGTTTCAGCCAACATATATTAGTAGTACTGATCATCATCATCATCAATCGTATTTATTGAGCGCTTACTATGTGCAGAGCACTGTACTAAGCGCTTGGGAAGTACAAATTGGCAACATATAGAGACAGTCCCTACCCAACAGTGGGCTCACAGTCTAAAAGGGGGAGACAGAGAACAAAACCAAACATACTAACAAAATAAAATAAATAGAATAGATATGTACAAATAAAATAAATAGAGTAAAAAAATATGTACAAACATATATACATATATACAGGTGCTGTGGGGAAGGGAAGGAGGTAAGATGGGGGGGATGGAGAGGGGGACGAGGGGGAAGGGGCTCAGTCTGGGAATGCCTCCTGGAGGAGGTGAGCTCTCAGCAGGGCCTTGAAGGGAAGAAGAGAGCTAGCTGATATATATGCTGATATATATTAAGGGCTACTTTGTGCTAAGCACTGGGGAAAAAAACCTGGGTGAAAATTAAGCCCAGTTCCTAGTCCTCAAAAGGTACACAATTTAAGACTAAGGGAGGGGAGAGGAGTTGCATGAGACACACTTTTGAATTAATAATAATAATAATAATAGCATGTATTAAGCGCTTACTATGTGCAAAGCACTGTTCTAAGCGCTGGGGAGGTTACAAGGTGATCAGTTTGTCCCACAGGGGGCTCACAGTCTTAATTCCCATTTTACAGATGAGGTAACTGAGGCCCAGAGAAGTGAAGTGACTTGCCCAGAGTCACACAGCTGACAATTGGCAGTCGGCATTCGAACCCATGACCTCTGACTCCAAAGCCCGTGCTCTTTCCACTGAGCCACGCTGCTTCTCTAATGAATGAGACACATAAGAAAAGGTGAATAAAAACACGAAAACAATATGAAAGGGAATGACAGTTATATACACCATAAAAAAGCTCCGCACATAGTAAGTGTTCAATAAATACCACTGATGAAGAAGGAGGGGGCATTATGCCTTAGAGGAATCATTCAAACGTACTGCAGTATTTATTGAGCTCTTACTGTTTGCAGAGCACTGTACTAAGCACTTGAGAGAGTACAAAATAATAATAGAAGCATGGCATAGTGGACAGAGCACAGGCTTGGGAGTCAAAAAGTCATGGGTTCTAATTCCTGCTCCACCACTTGTCTGCTGTGTAATCTTGGGCAAGTCACTTCACGTCTCTGGGCCTCAGTTATCTCATCTGTAAAATGGGGACTGAGACTGTGGGACAGGGACTATATCCAACCCGATCTGCTCGTGTCCACCCCAGCACTTAGTACGGTAGCTGGCACATAGTTAAGCACTTAAATACCAAAATTATTATTTATTAATATAACAGACACCTTCCCTGCCCACAACGAGCTTACAGTCCAGAGGGGGAGACAGACATTAATCTAAATAAATTACACAAAAAGGACATAAGTGCTAAGGGGCTGGGAGGGAGGAGGAATAAAGGGAGCAAGTCAGGGTGATGCAGAAGGGAGTTAAAGAAAAAGAATGGAGGGCTTAATCAGAGAAGGCCTCTTGGAGGAGATGTGCCTTTAATAATATTTATTTATTCTATTGATTTTATTTTGTTAGTATGTTTGGTTTTGTTCTCTGTCTCCCCCTTTTAGACTGTGAGCCCCCTGTTGGGTAGGGACTGTCTCTATATATTGCCAATTTGTACTTCCCAAGTGCTTAGTACAGTGCTTTGCACATAGTAAGCGCTCAATAAATATGATTCATGATGATGATAAGGCTTTGAGGGCAGGGGGAGGAGTAACCGTCTGTTGGATTTGAAGAGGGAGGGCATTTCAGGCCAGAGACAGGATGTGGGTTAAGAACAGCGGCAAGATGGATGAGACTGAGGTACAGTGAGGAGGTTAGCAGGAGAAAAGTGAAGTCTGCGGGCTGAGTTGTAGTAGGAGAGTAGCAAGATGAGGTAGGAAGGGGCAAGGTGATTGAGTTCAGAGTTTGGAGGAGAGCTTGGCACCTCAACCTATCATCAATCAATCTGCGCATCAGGCAGAAACTCCTCACCCTGGGCTTCAAGGCTGTCCATCCATCCCCTCGCCCCCTCCTACCTCATCTCCCTTCTGTCCTTCTCCAGCCCAGCCCGCACCCTCCGCTCCTCTGCCACTGCTAATCTCCTCGTTCTCGCCCGTCCCGCCATCGACCCCCGGCCCACATCCTCCCCCAGGTCTGGAATGGCCTCCCTCTGCCCATCCGCCAAGCTCGCTCTCTTCCTCCCTTCAAGGCCCTATTGAGAGCTCACCTCCTCCAGGAGGCCTTCCCAGACTGAGCCCCTTCCTTCCTCTCCCCCTCGTCCCCCTGTCCATCCCCCCATCTTACCTCCTTCCCTTCCCCACAGCACCTGAATATATGTATATATGTTTGTACATATTTATTACTCTATTGATTTATTTATTTATTTTACTTGTACATATCTATTCTATTTATTTTATTTTGTTAGTATGTTTGGTTTTGTCTCCCCCTTTTAGACTGTGAGCCCACTGTTGGGTAGGGACTGTCTCTATATGTTGCCAATTTGTGCTTCCCAAGTGCTTAGTACAGTGCTCTGCACACAGTAAGCTCTCAATAAATACGATTGATGATGATGATGATGATCAAGAATCTCCTTTGGATGCTTATTCCTTTCTAGGTTCCTTTCTTTCTTTCTCTCTCTCTCTCTCTCTGCAATTGTGCTCACCTTTTGCATTAAACTGTTCTCATGATTGCTGCAACTATTCCTATTAAGCCACATGAACTTGTCTCAGAAGATGGTAATTACCGGAAGTCACAGCCTATAGGAACACTAGACAGCTAAATTTAGCAAGTGTAATTGCCTTGTTTCCTGCTCCCTATCCTCCTCCTGCTTCTTCACTTCCCAGCCTTTGTCCATCCTATCTTAATGTCTGGAACAATCTTCCTGTCAATTTGCCCTGCCTTGTCCTTCCCCTGTGAGCTGGAGGTCCCCATGCAGGCCTAGGGCTAAGGGCCTGGCCCTTTTAGGAGTTCGCAGGAATAATAATAATAATGGCATTTATTTTTTATTTTATTTTTTATTTATTTTATTTTATTTTTTAATGGCATTTATTAAGCGCTTACTATGTGCACAGCACTGTTCTAAGCACTGGAGAGGTTACAAGGTGATCAGGTTATCCCACGGGGGGCTCACAGTCTTCATCCCCATTTTACAGATGAGGTAACTGAGGCCCAAAGAAGTGACTCGCCCAAAGTCACACAGCCGACAAGTGGCAGAGCCGGGATTTGAACCCATGACCTCTGACTCCAAAGCCCGGGCTCTTTCCACTGAGCCACGCTGCTCTTACTCTGTGCAAAGCACTGTTCTAAGCGCTGGGGAGGTTACAAGGTGATCAGGTTGTCCCATGGGGGGCTCACAGTCTTAATCCCCATTTTACAGATGAGGTCACTGAGGCACAGAGAAGTTAAGTGACTCGCCCAAAGTCACACAGCTAAGTGGCGGAGCTGGGATTTGAACCCATGACCTCTGACTCCAAAGTCCGGGCTCTTCCCACTGAGCCACGCTGCGAAGCAGCATGGAGTGGTGGATAGAGCACAGGCCCGGGAGTCAGAAGATCATGGGTTCTAATCCCGGATCTGCCACTTGTCTGCATGTGACCTTGGGCAAATCACTTCATTTCTCTGGGCTTCAGTTACCTGATCTGTAAAATGGGGATTAAGACTGTGAGCCCCATGTGGGACAGGGACTGTGTCCAACCTGATTACCTTGTATCTACCCCAGCACTTAGAATGTGCCTCGCACATAGTAAGCACTTAAAAAATGCCATTATTATTATTATTATTATCATGGAACATGTCTTCCAACTCTGATATATTGTACTCTGCCAAATGCTTAACACAGTGCTCTGCTCACAGTTAGTGCTCAATTAATGATTGACTGACTTAGTTCATGAGACAAATAACATTACCTGTCTGGTTTTCTTTGTCTGCCAGTGTCTCATTACTAGGATTACTGTTTCCACTGTGGCTCAGTGGAAAGAGCACGGGCTTTGGAGTCAGAGGTCATGGGTTTGAATCCCGGTTCCACCACATGCCTGCTGTGTGAGCTTTGGGCAAGTCACTTCACTTCTCTGAGCCTCAGTTACCTCATCTGTAAAATGGGAATTAAGACTGTGAGCCCCGCGTGGGACAACCTCATCACCTTGTATCCCCCCAGCGCTTAGAACAGTGCTTTGCACATAGTAAGCACTTAACAAATGTCATTATTATTATTATTATTATTACACATAATAATAATAAATTATTATTATTATTATTACACATAATAATAATAATGATAATGGTATTTGTTAAGCGCTTACTATGTACTTACTACTTAGGATTTCCCTCCAGTCAGACTTGTTTTTTACTGTCTATTTGTAACTGTATTTGATGAACAGTAATTACAATTACATACACAATACATTCAAATAGAAGAGAAGCAGCATTGCCTACTGGATAAAGCATGGGTCTGGAATCATAAAAACCTGGATTCAAATCCTGGCTCCGCCACCTGCCTGCTGTGTGACCTTGGGCATGTCGCTTCACATCTCTGTTTCTGAGTTACCTCATCTGTAAAATGGGGATTAAAACTGTGAGCCCTGTGTGGGACAGGGACTGTGTGCACCCCAATTACCTTGTATCTACCCAGTCCTTCATATCTGCTTTGTATCTGCCCAGTACCTGGCATGCGTGGCTCAGTGGAAAAGAGCACGGGCATGGGAGTCAGAGGTCATGGGTTCAAATCCCGGCTCTACCAATTGTCAGCTGTGTGACTTTAGGCAAGTCACTTAACTTCTCTGGGCCTCAGTTACCTCATCTGTAAAATGGGGATTAAGACTGTGAGCCCCCCATGGAACAACCTGATCACCTTGTAACCTCCCCAGCGCTTAGAACAGTGCTTTGCACATAGTAAGCACTTAATAAATGTCATCATTATTATTATTATTATTGTTACCACAATCATTACTATTATTACATTATATTATTACATTACATGTATGTACCCCAGCACGTGTATCTGCCTTGTATCTGCCCAGTGCCTGACACATAGTAAATGCTTAATTCCACAATCATTATTATTATTACATGTTGTATACACACACATTTGTATTGGAAGAATTGTTCGTTTGTCTATCTTGCCTACCGTACTGGTTTTAAAGTCCTGAGAGCATGAACTATAAAAGTGGTCAGCAGTTTAATAGAGGTGTATCTGCTTCTGTACTGCCAGAGGGAGCGTACAGAAGACAACCCACCTAAGTCCTCAGCCCATCCTGGATAATTGGTACTCTTAACGAGCTTATCTACAGACAGGCTGGTCAGCCCTTCCTCAGAGATGGCAGGAAGTCTAGACTGAAAGCTTGCTGGAGGCAGGAAATGTGCCTACCAAGTCCGTTGTATCGTGCTCTCCTAAGTGCTTAATACAATACAAGGCTTGTATCTAATTTGCTTATATTGTACTTACCCCAGCCCTTAGCACAGCACTCAGCACCTAAGAAGCACTTAACCAAAAACCACAATTACGGGAGAGGCCTAACCATGCTGTTCCTGCTCTAAGAGGACTTCCCTAATGAAGCCCTCTTTTCCCGGGCTCACTCTCCCTTTTGCAGTCATTCATTCATTCAATAGTATTTATCGAGTGCTTACTGTGTGCAAAGCACTGTAATGAGCACTTGGGAGAGTACAATACCATAAACAGACACATTCCCCACCCACAATGAGCTTACAATCCACAGTCGGGGAGACAGACATCAATACAAATAAATAAAATTACAGGTATGTACATAAGTACCGTGGGGCTGGGAGGGAGGATGAATAAAGGGAGCAAGTCAGGGTGATGCAGAAGGGAGTGGGAGATGAAGAAAGGAGCTTAGTCTGGGAAAGCCTCATGGAGGAGATGAACCTTCAATAAGGCTTTGAAGTGGGGGGGTAATTCTGCATTATTATGCACTTCAATCTATAACTCTTGGACATTTGATATTCGTACCGCCGCCAACCCCACAGCACTTAGGTACATATCCTTAAATTCTATATTATAAATTACTTATTTCTTCATATTAATGTCTGTCTTCCCCTCTAGACTCTAAGCTCGTTGTGGGCAGTAAACACATCTGCTCATTCTGTTGTATGTTCCTTGCCCAAGCCTTTAGTACAGTGCTCTGTGCATAGTAAGTGCTCAATCAATACAATTGATTGATTGATTTACAGCCATGATACCCATTGGTCTGGTCAAGAGACTAGTGGACAGAGGCTCATCTCCTCTCATTCATTACTAAGTAATTTGCTCTGCACACAGTAAGCGCTCAATAAATACGATCGATGATGATGATTCATTCATTCATTCAATCGTATTTATTGAGCGCTTACTGTGTGCAGAGAACTGTACTAAGCACTTGGGAAGTACAATTCAGCAACAAATAGAGACAATCTCTGTCCACAACGGGCTCACAGTCTAGAAGGGGGGGAGACAGACATCAAAACAAGTAAATGGGCATCAGTAGCATCATTATAAATAGAATTATAGATATATACACATCAATAATAAAAATAGAATTACAATTATAAATATGTACACATATACACAAGTGCTGTGGGGAGGAGTGGGGGTAGAACAAAGGAAGTGAGTCGGGGTGATGAAGAGGGAAGGAGGGGGGAGCAGAGGAAAAGGGGGGCTTAGTCTGGGAAAACCTCCTGGAGGAGGTGAGCTGGGTTAGAAGAGAAATTGAGGTCAGTGTTTTCATGGAAACTCGGAGTGAGTGGATCAAGGACAAGTAGCACAGATATCTACTCTCCACCACACCAACATGGAGAGATTTAATCCCTAGATTAGGAACCCCATAAGCCTTTAGGGAAAGTCCTAAAAGGTGAAGAAACATTTGTACCGTCAGACAAATATTAATAGACTACTTATGTAGCTGGCCTCTAACGGTATTTGTATAACTATTTTCTAAACAATAAATTTTCTCCCCAAAGTACCTTTTGGCCAACACTAAACATTATGTGCACAATTAATAAAATGATAGCAGCGGAGTGTAAATTCCTGGAATAAGTACATTAAAAGACAAGAAATCGTTGGACATGATTGCTTTGAAAGCATTTAGCTGTTCCATATGAAAGATTTTTCTAATCTTCAAAATGGATTTCTAGAGATCGAGATGAATCTCTGAAGATACAACAGGACTCCCTCCTTTTATTGGGATCAAGCTGTGGTGCATATGGGGGGCCGGAGGGGAAGATGGGAGGGGATTGTGTCTTGCCTCGACTGGACTCCCCTTTTCTCTTGGCTCAACTGTGGACTGAGGAGCGACAAGCTACAGCTTGGTTTCCCCTCCTCCAGGCTCTGAATTCCAAGTGGGGAGCATTTTGCACCCCTTCTAGCTCCAGGGCTGAAAAAGGGGCTTTGGCTCCCTCAAGATCACCCTCTAAATTAGTCTTTACACTCAAAATAAAAATAAGCACCTGAAATCTGAGGGAATAAGGTAGGCCTGACTGATATCAGAATCTTTAGAACCTCATCCCTCTTTTTCAGTGCAATATGGGATTCATTATACATTCATTCTCTTTGCACTAACTTTTCAGAAAGCAACTCCGGTGCAAACCGAAGGAGATCTGGACTTCATTAAGCGATGCGTTTTCGACGCTAGCTCTCTGACCTTTTGATCTTGGAATTATTCCTTTGTAACTTCCTGAAAGCACATATTATCCAATCAGCCAAATATAATAATAATAATAATAATAATGGCATTTGTTAAGCGCTTACTATGTGCAGAGCACTGTTCTAAGCGCTGGGGGGTGGATACAAGGTGATCAGGTTGCCCCTCGTGGGGCTCACAATCACTCCCCATTTAACAGATGAGGTAACTGAGGCTCAGAGAAGTTAAGTGACTTGCCCAAGTTCACACAGCCGTCGTGTGGTGGAGCGGGATTCGAACCCATGACCTTTGACTCCAAAGCCCGTGCTCTTTTCACTGAGCCACGCTGCTTCTCAGATAATCATCACTGTAGGAATGCTTAGCGTTGTGATAGTAACAATCAAGTTGGACACAGTACTGTCCCACATGGAGCTCAAAGTTTAAGGGGCAAGACATCCAGGTGCTGATTATTTTCTATCTGATTCTGCCGCAATTCTTGTTAGTTTCTCCAGACATGTCTTAGAGGCTGCTTCAGCCACAGTAAGTTTATCACTTTGTTCCCATATTATGACCTTGGCATTTATACTAAAGGCAAAAATGACAAATGGGAATATTAAATATGTTACACGGCCTAGTCCAGATAGGGATCTTTTAATCTTCTTGATTGCCTAGGTCCTCCCTTATTCAATTTCACAAATAATTTGTGATATTACTTTGCCTCTTAGGCGACGGCAAATGTTGAACCAAAACAACAGACTTTTTTCCCCTCTTTCCAAGACCTTTCAGAAATTACTCCAATTCCACAATCAAGCTTGTAATTTATTTGTTGAATTAAGCTCCTTAAAGTTCTGGTTTACATAAATGTGGCCAAGTAGTCTAAGGTGTTTGTATAATGGAGATGTACAATGGAAAGAGAAGAAAGACTGATTCAAGACAGAACTAAAATTAGACATGTTTGACCAATGGTACAGGACTTGGGTGTGAGCTTGAGGGAAAGAAAATCTGAACTAAACACTTATCCAGATTCTGGATTCTTTAGAATACAAAACTCTGTGTCCTGGATAAGGCAAGAATATCTGTATATAGTTGGCCTTTTTGTTAGAAGAGGATCCTACTGAGATGAAGAGTCTTTCAGAGATGGTATCTTCACCACTGTGCCTATTTAAATAAGTCCCCTTTAAGGATGCTTGCCATTCAGGGTTCTTATTGTATCCATGTAGGCACTCCAGGGAATCAGCATGGCCTGGTGGAAAAAGGACAGGCCAGGAGACAGGACACCAGGGTTCTAGGCCCGACTCTGTCACTGGCCTGCTATTTGAATTAAGGCAAATTCCTTATCCTCTTTTTGCCTCAGTTTTTTTACCTGTAAAATGGGGATAAAATATCATTTACAACTCTGAGCCCTGTCTGAACAAAGGACGGTGTCTGATCTGAATATCTTGTATCACCTCTAGACTATAAGCTCATTGTGGACAGAGAATGTGTCTGTTGCACACTTAGAAAAGTGTTTGGCACGTAGTAGGCCTTAAAATATTTTTTCAAGGGCCCCAATGGTGCTGACAAATGGCAGAGTTGTCTCTCAAGCAATAAAATCTGAATAGGATCGCCTATTTCTTCCAAGACTTTGGTTTATGATTTGAGGCGATGGGACTGTACCCCCTACAGCCAGCAGGACATGGGTGTTGATTAGTTTTTGCAAGAGAGATGATGGATTGCCCTGAACCATTCCATGTACATATACATACACATATACAGAAGCAGCATGGCTTAGTGGAAACAGCACGGACTTGGGAGTCAGAGGTCGTGGGTTCTAATCCCGGCTCCACCACTTGTCAGCTGTGTGATTTTAGGCAAGTCACTTCACTTCTCTGTGCCTGCTACCTCATCTGTAAAATGGGGATTAAGACTGTCCCAAGATTAAGGTTGTCCCATGTGGGACAACCTAATTACCTTGTATCTATCCCAGTGCTTAGAACAGTGCTTGGCACATAGTAAGTGCTTAACAAATACCATCATGATTATTATTATATACATATCCCACGTGCATATACATTTCACATCCATTGTTCTCAGTTGGAGCCGCCGTGCCCAGTAGAACTTGATGTTGGGCGGTTGTCAGGGATGGTAGGTACAGCCTATGATCTTGGCAGAGAATACTTGTGTGAAACCTTGTCAGCAGTATCCTCTGCCATAATAATAATTATAATTAATAATAATAATAACAATAACAGTATTTGTTAAGCGCTTACTATTTGCCAGGCACTGTACTAAGTGCTGGGGGGTGGATACAAGCAAATCAGATTGGCGTACTCTCACCCATTTCATTTTTGAGTATGGCACTCACGCTGGCTTGTGTGAGGAGGAGTGGGGAGAACTTTGCTCCACTCCTACTACAATCCAGCCCACACGTCCTCCTCTTCCACCCAATCTCCTCACTGTGTCTCAATCTCATCTCTCTCACCATTGACCCGCTTGCTCATGCCCTCACTCCTGCTTGGAATGACCTTGTATCTCTGACAGACCATCCCTTTCCCCCATTTTCAAAGCCCTACTAAAATCATATCTCCTCCAGGAAGCCTTCCTTCATCTCCCCAACGTATTCTCCCTCCCTTCAACTGAGTCCCTACTCAAACTCTGATACTCACCCCACCCCCAAAGCACTTAAGTACCCATTCTTATACTCTAATGCTTCCCCTGTGCATTTATTTGGATGTCATTCTCCCTTATGCTATTGTAAGCTCTGTCCACCAACCATATTGAGCTCTCCCAAACCCTTAATACAGTGCACTGCACACAGTAAGTGCACAATAAATATAAGTAATCGATTGCTAGGTGAGGGAGAAGGATTATTTTTCATTGAGATTTGTGAGAAAGTAAACTGAAAGAAAAAAAACCCCGCCATCATGAAAGAAAATCAAAATGAATTTGGAAAAAAAATAGGATTCCACATGCCAGTTTGCAGTTTATCTTAATTATTCAGATTTTCTATAAACACTACTTGGATATTGGGCTCTGCCAATTGCCTCAACGCTTTCACCATACCCCCATGTCTCCCAGCACTGTTTCCCAAGAAAGAGGATCCATCTTTTCCAGGGGCTTATTCCCCAATCTCCCACATCCTGAGCGGTCAACTCAACCACAGAAAAGTAGATTTGCCCCTAAAACCTGAACAATGAGCAAAGTTTAGATAATCTTATCTTAACTGATTTAACTTGCACCTCTGCACAGTCAAAGATTACTGCTAACTAGGCTAATTAAAAGACCCAGATAAAGGACAAGATCATCTAAATAAGGGTAATTAGGCATTCTGTTCTAAAGATCCGGGGCTCTCCATAAGGTTCTCTTCCACCCCATTTCAAAGACCCCCATTGTTTGTTCAGGAACGCTGATCAAAAAGTGGAACATTTGCATATTTATAGAAAGGAAATTAGATTGCAGGTGTTGTGTAACTTTAATGCTACAGATTACTATGTAAAGTGCATGATGTTCTGTGGAAAGGATACCTTTGGGCTAACAAGTGTTCTCCGTGGAGATGTTTATTCACAAAAGAAGCTGTGACTATAAGGCCCTTCTCCTTTGGGCTGCTTGACATGTCCAGGAAGAGAAAAAATCCCCAAGTCTGTTAATGAGGAGCACACCTGAATCAGTCAATCAGTCATCATCATCATCATCAATTGTATTTATTGAGCGCTTACTATGTGCAGAGCACTGTACTAAGCGCTTGGGAAGTACAAATTGGCAACATATAGAGACAGGCCCTACCCAACGTTGGGCTCACAGTCTAAAAGAGTCCTATTTATTCAGCATTTACTATGGGCAGGGCACCGTACTAGGTGCTCGGAAGACAACAATTTAACAGCGTTGGTAGATATGTTCCCTCTTTCTTTGAATTTTATACATAACTAAGGCGATTAAAAATACAACACACTCTCTATGATGTTACAAAAGATGTAACAGAAATGTTATTCAGATATATTAATGTCTGTCTCCCCCTCTAGAATGTAAGCTTGTGGGCAGGGAACTTGTCTACCAACTCTTTTATAGTGTATTCTCCCAAGTGCTTAGTACAGTGCTCTGCGCACAGTAAGCGCTCAAAAAATATGATTGATTGATTCCCTGAAAATTGTACAATGCTTTCCTCAAAGTATACACGACATGACAGAATCACTCTCTGTTGCCCCAGAGACTCAGATACTAAAACTTTTCGTTGAATGCTTAATCTTCCTTTCCCATTTCCCTACCACCATTTCATGGGCTTCTTTCCCTTTCCTATGGACTGTTCCTGATATGAGTTAGTTGTGGGCAGGGACTGTGTCTGTTGTTGTACTGCACTCTCCTTTGCACACAATAAGCGCTTGATGAATACGACTGAATGAATGATCTCTCTGTTTCATCAATGCAAATCTGTATTTGTCTTTGTATTTCCCTTCTGTTTCTCCCTGTTCATCCTGCACTGCTCCTTTGTTACAGGCAGGGGATCTGTCTGCTAATTCTACTGTAGTGTATTCTCCCCAGCATTTAATAAGGTGCTCTGCACATAGTAAGCACATAATAAATATGATTTATTGTCTCTACCCCCAATTCCCAACCTAGACCATTTCCACATTCAGATCTTAAGATAAAAATCAACCCATAACCTTTTGAGGAGGTTGGAGGAAATAAGAAGAGGGGTATGTGGCCAAAGGGAAAGAGCATAAACTCAGGAAGCCGGGAGAACCAGGTTTTAATCCCAATCGATTCTATTTATTGAGCTCTTACTGTGTGCAGAGTCCTGTACTAAGTGCTTGGGAGAGTACAACAGAGTTGGTAATCATGTTCCCTCGGAGAGTACAATGCAACTGAGTTGGCAGACATGTTCCCTGCCCAACCCAGCTCTGCCACTGGCATGCTGTGTGACCTCAGGCAAGTTTCTTAACCTCTCTGGGCCTCAGTTTCCTCAGCTGTATATTGGGGCTAAGATATCTGTTTTCCCCACTTAGGTGGTGAGGCCCATGAGATGGGCACCGTGTCATCTAATCTCCTGTATCTGAAGCGGGACCATTACCTCACCTCAGCTCATTACTCTCCTTCTAAAACCCAGCCCACATGCTTCACTCCTCTAGTGCTAACCTT
Source organism: Tachyglossus aculeatus (assembly GCF_015852505.1). Taxonomy (NCBI): domain Eukaryota; kingdom Metazoa; phylum Chordata; class Mammalia; order Monotremata; family Tachyglossidae; genus Tachyglossus; species Tachyglossus aculeatus. Next base: position 15,081,882 of record NC_052070.1, read on the forward strand.
CTCACTGTGCCTTGGTCTCACCTGTCTCACCACTGACACCTAACCCATGTCGTACCTGGAATGTCCTCCCTCCTCAAATCCGACAGACAATTACTCTCCCCCCTTTAAAGCCTTACTGAAGGCACCTCTCTTCCAAGAGGTCTTCCCACCTTTCCTCTTCTCCCACTCTCTTCTTCATCGGCCCTGACTTGCTCCCTTTGTTCTTTCCTCCTCCCAGCCCCACTGCACTTATGTACATATCTGAAATGTATTTATTTATAGTGATATCTGCCTCCCCCTGTAGAATGTAACCTCGTTGTGGGCAAGAAATGTGTCGGTTCATTGTTGCGTGGTACTTTCCCAAGTGGTTAGTAAATACCACTATTGACTCTGCACACAGTAAGCGCTCAGTAAATACAACTGAATAAATGAATGAAACACTTAGTACAGGCCCTGCACAGAGTACATGCTCCATAAATTCGATTGATTGATTGCCCCAGTGCTTAATGCAGATCCTGGCATTAGTAAATGCTTAATAAATGCCATTTTTAAAAAGGGCGGGAAGGAGAGGAGAGCAGGAATCCAATTCTTTTGTACTCTCCCTAGCACTTAGTACAGTGTTCTGCACACTGCCATCAATAAATAAGTAATCATCAATCAATAAATAAGTAAGCCATCCATAAATACCACTGATTTGGTTCAAAGAGGGGCAGTGCTGAGATGGGAGGGTGGACTGGAGAGAACAAGTTGGCCAGCAGATAAGCGGGAAAACGGAAATGATTCAGGGAATTCTAGAGGACAACGATAAAGTTTAACAGACTAGAGACATGAGCAGCCTTTCTAGCTTTATGCTGATTGACGGTGGGAATAAACATTGCTCTGCTTCTCAATCAACTCATGTGTAAACTGTTACCTGCTTGTACTTCCCAAGCACTTAGTACAGTGCTCTCACACAGTAAGCGCTCAATAAATACGATTGAATGAATGAATAAAGTGACTATTTAATTACATATAAACCATGTCAATTTGATATTGGCATCTCAAAATACAATCTCAATGGAAGTGTCTGTTACCCCCCAATTGATTAGCTATCCCACTTATCCCCAGAGCAGCAGCGTGGCTTAGTGGAAAGAGCACGGGCTTGGGAGTCAGAGGTCATGGGTTCTAATCCCGGCTCCGCCACGTGTCCGCTCTGTGACTTTGGGCAAGTCATTTAACTTCTCTGTGCCTCAGTTACCTTATCTGTAAAATGAGGATTAAGACTGTGAGCCCTTTGTGGGACAACCTGATTACCTTGTATCTACCCCAGTGTTTAGGACAGTGCTTGGCACATAGGAAGCACATAACAAATACCTTCATCAGCATCATCATCATTAGCTATTGGCAAATCCCAAGTTTAGATAGAGAGCATGTATTCAAAGCACCAGTGTATGCTTACTGTGGGCAGGGAAGGTGTCTGTTTATTGTTTTATTGCACTCTTCCAAGTGTTTAGTAAAGTGCTCTGAACACAGTCAGCATTCAATAAACACGACTGAATGAATGAAATGTAGTCCTGAAACTGTCATGCAATCAAATAACACATTTAGAGCAAGTCCACACTAGCAAATCACTTGGAGACTTAAGTGGGAAAACCAAACACCTTTCCCTGCAATATCCTGATGATTCAGACAAAAAAAGCTTTGGTTTCAATTATCAAGGTAAAGTAAAAATGTACACTGATTTGAGAGGTTTTCTGCCTTAAGTGAAATAATAAATGTGAATCCATTATGGAAGCAAAGTAACTTTTTCATATATCCTGTTCCTAACAACAGATGATCAGGAACTTCCTTACACACTCTGCCTAGCCTCTTCAGTTGTCCCTGGGGTTGAATGCAAAATTGAGATATTGGTGAATTTTCTCTCAGTGTGTGGAGAAAATTCTCTAAAATCTCCTCGACACTTTGTACCAGAAGAAAACACTATTAAAGGTGGCTGACCGTGGCTTAAAAGGCTAATGTGGGATCCACAGTCCTGGTTTCAATAGACACACAAAAATATCGTGTCTCTTGTGTTATATTTAATGTTGACTACACCTGGCAGAGTTTTCTCTTTTGCCTTCCTGTATCTTTTTCTGTGAAATTTTTGCTCAGGCGGAGCCACTCCTTTCTTGATGGTAGTGCACCATGCTGACCTAAATTCAGTAACTGGCTCCCAGTTTTCAACTGTCTGAGGCTTTTAGTCAGTTAATCATATTTATTGAGTGCTTACTGTGTGCAGAGCACTTTACTAAGCACTTGGGAGAGTACAACAATAAACAGACACAGTCCCTACCCTCAACGAGTTACATTACAATTACAGTTACATTACAAATATGTACATAAGGGCTGTGGGCCTGGGAGGTGGGGGGTGAATAAAGGGAGCAAGTCAGGGTGATGCAGAAGGGAGAGGGAGAAGAGGAAAGGAGGGCTTAGTCAGGGAAGGCCTCTTGGAGGAGATGTGCCTTCAGTAAGGCTTTGAAGAGGGGGAGAGTAACTGTCTGCAGTGAGATAGACGAGACAGAGGTACAGTGAGAAGTTTAGCAGTAGAGGAGTGAAGTGTGCGGACTGGACTGTAGTAGAGTAGCGATGTGAGCAGCAGTAATGCCCAACTAGTACTTCCCAAGAGCTTAGTATAGTGCTCTGCACACAGTAAGCGCTCAATAAATACGATTGAATGAATAATGCACTACCCTACCATCCTCAGGAACTAATCAATCAATCAATCGTATTTATTGAGCGCTTACTATGTGCAGAGCACTGTACTAAGCGCTTGATCAGAAACCCTGTACGATCTAACCTGAGGTATGTTGGGAGATTCTTTAAGTTTATAAAGAAATCCTATCAACTTTGAAACTTTTAAGAACTATAAATTGTGAAACTCTGAGAGTTAAGAAAATTGAGACTACTGAAAGAAGGGGCAATCTTTGGCAGAGTACTTCGACCAAATTCCATTTTATAAAATATATCTTGTTTACAATGTGCACATTTGATTGAATCAACAATTGCTTCACCTAGGCTGTGTAGCATTTTAAAACTATTTTCATAATCTGGAATGGGATCGCTTAAAATTAGTTGTTCAGATAAAAAGGCAGTCAAGAAACAAAAACGTACAAACATTCGTTTGACTAAGCAGAACACTTGAACATGGACTTCTCAAAAAGGGCTTTTCCTCGCTTTGTTATAGATTTTCAGGATTTCATCCGGTCACAGAAACTAGCCTCCTTATTAATAATGATGGTATTTGTTAAGCACCTACTACGTGTCAAGTACTTTTCTAAGAACTGGTATAGATACAAGGTAATTAAGTATGACATAGTCCCTATCCCACATGGGGCTCATAGTCTTAATCCCCATTTTACAGATGAGGTAACTGAGGCAGAGAGAAATTAAGTGATTTGCCTGAGGTCTCACAGCTGACAAGTGGTGGATACGGTATTAGAGCCCAGGTACTTCAAGGCCCAGGCTCTATCTACTAGGCCATGCTGCTTCCCAATATTTGCCTAGTGGATAGTGCCACTAGTATTACCAATACTAATTACTAATACTACTAATTGCCAATATTACTTCTATTACTATTGCTACTTATATTTAGAATTGATGCTGACTGTGTTCATTCCTCAAACTGTAATGAATTCATCCAACAAGAGCAGGACTCAGTTGGATTTAAATTTTAATGCTTTGTAACCCATCACACATATATGTGAGTCAACATTATGAGTAATACGGATGGAAGAGACCAAGATGCATATTAGAGAGTCATTATATAAAGCACAACTACAACGCTCGGCACACAGTAAACATTTACTATACCAATGACTGGCTCCCTCTCTAGACTGTAAGCTCCTTGTGGGCAGGGAACGTGTCTACAAACTCTGGTGTATTGTACTCTGTTGTATTGTGCTTAGTAGAGTGCTCTTCACATGCTCAGTAAATACCACTGATTGGTCGATTGAAGTGATTATATCCCTAACTGAAATTTTTACCTAGTGGCAATCCTGGAAGTTCAATTTCCTTCCCTTTGAACATTCTAGAATTTGTATTCACATCAAGTGGCCACGTTTCAAAAAAAACACCATTTCTTTTGTTATTTTCTTCACAGCTGCACATAGAAAAGTCACATATGTTGTTTTTAAAGGCATCTGAACTTTCCACATGCTGATCTGGGAAGGTCCCTGTCACAAACCCCACGTGATCTGCAGTCACACAAATGGTATGTCACATAATTGGAAGCAAAATGTTAAATGCATAGTAAAAGTTTTGGTAAAATACATTTTAATGAGACACCCTCTTTAATACCCTGACAATCAAGGGTACAGACAATATTTATATTGATGTCTGTTCCCCACAGCCCCCTAGACTGTAAGCTTGTTATGGGCAGGGAATGTGCCTATTTATTGTTGTATCTAGCGCTTAGTATGGTGCTCTGCACACAGTAAGCTCTCAATAAATACGACATTGAATGAATTGCAATTTTCAATGTGTAAGTTTTGTTATCCATAGGATGTTTACGGTGTAATGGAAAACAGGGAAAGTAGGATGGTCTATAGACTATCGGGTCTATCACAAGTGACTTGCATGTTTAGGATCTGAACCGAAGCCACAATCAAGTTTTCTTTTCTTGAGATTTTGATCAGCCCCAGGGTGGTCGAGGCAAGCAGTGGAAAAACTCCTCTCTCCTTGAGCTCCTTCTCAGTGAACCTCGCCCTCAAAGAGTTCAGAACCTGCTGCCTCCTATCCTTAATCTATTTTAATGTCCATCACTCCCTGAAGACTGTAAGCTCCATGTGGGCAGGGATTGGTTCTACCAACTCTGTTGTACTGTAGTGTCCTAAGCGCTTAGTATAGTGCAGTATTGTTCAGCATACAGCAAGCACTCAGTAAATACTACTGATAGATTGAGCAAGTGATCTGTTAAAGTTTATCCATGAGTGAGAAGTTGGATATCATTTTACAATTGTTCCTATCTTAATGTGAGTCTAGTGAAACTAAAATAAACTTAATTAAATGAAAACAGTTTTATGTATTGAACTGGTGACTTTTTGTACCTACACTGTTACAGAAATAGAAATATGTTAATGATCTAGTAGATCATTCAATCGTATTTATTGAGCGCTTACTGTGTGCAGAGCACTGTACTAAGCACTTGGAAAGTACAATTCAGCAACAGATAGAGACAGTCTCGACCCAACAACGGACTCATGTTTTTTCATCTACTGCCAACATCAAATTTGGATGACATAGCCACTGGATTTTCGATGAAGCACAGCTAGCTAACTGCCGATACAATTTTGCAAATCAATCAGTCAATGGTATTTATTGAGTACTTACTATGTGCAGACAGGCAACCCTTGACCCGCATCCTACCTCTGTCCTGGAACGCCCTCCCTCCTCAAATTCACCAGACAATTACTATCCCCCGCTACAAAGCCTTACTGAAGGCACATCACCTCCAAGAGGCCTTCCCAGACTAAGCCCCACTTTTCCTCATCTCCCACTCCCTTCTGCGTCACCCTGATTTGCTCCCTTTGCTCTCCCCCACACTGCTCCTCAGCACTCATATATTTGTAATTTTATTTATTTATACTCATATCTGCTTACTCATATTAATGTCTGTTTTCCCCCCTCTAGACTGTGAGCTCACTGTAGGCAGGGATTGTCTGTTCCTGGTTGTCCTCACTGGATGTCCCTGGTGACTCCTCTGCCGCCCGTCTTCTATCTCTCCTTGACAATGCCAACCTCCTGCTCCACCCCATCTCGTCCACTCACCAACTTGGTCACACCCTCGACTTCATAATCTCGTACCGCTGCACTATCTCCACCCTCACCAACTCTGAAATCCCTCTCTCTGATCTTAACCTTCTCACCTGCCTTCTCACTCACACTCCTCCCCACTGTAAATCTATATTACTACCCCACTGAGACCTCCGTTCTCTCGACCCCATCCACCTTTCTCAGCGCATCACACCCCACCTCATTCATTCATTCAATCGTATTTATTGAGCGCTTACTGTGTGAACATCACTGTACTAAGCGCTTGGGAAGTACGAGTTGGCAACATATAGAGACGGTCCCTACCCAACAACGGGCTCACAATCTTGATGACCAGAGTACTTCTCTCAACTCCACCCTCTCTACTCAACTCAACTCACTCGCTCCCCTTTCCCTTCATCGCTCTCGTACCACTAACCCACAGCCTTGGATCACTGCCACTGTCCGCCTCCTTTGCCCTTATGCTTGAGCTGCTGAACGCTGCTGGTGAAAGTCTAAACATCAAGCCAACCTTGTTCACTTTAAGTTTATACTTTCCTGCCTTAACTCTGCCCTCTCCTCTGCCAGGCAAACCTATTTCTCCTCCCTTATTGACACCCATGCCCATCATCCCCAACAGCTATTCCATACATTTAACTCCCTTCTCAGGCCCCCCGTTCCTCCCTGTTCTCCATCCCTCACCCCCAACGATCTGGCCTCCTACTTCATTAGTAAAATTAACTCCACCCTTCCCCCTTATCTATCCCCCCGCAACTCTCAAAACTTGACACTATACTCCCATCCTTCCCAACAATATCTTCAGATGAGATCTCCTCCCTCCTCTTAAGTGCTACTCCATCCACCTGTGCTTCAGACTCCATTCCCTCTCATCTTATGAAATCTCTCGACCCTTCCCTCCTCCCCTTAACTTCCATTTTCAACTGCTCACTCTCCACTGGTTCCTTCCCCTCTGCCTTCAAACATGCCCACGCCTCCCCCATCCTAAAAAAACCCTCTCTTGACCCCACCTCCTCTTCTAGTTATCACCCTATCTCACTCCTACACTTCCTTTCCAAAATCCTAGAACGAGTCGTCTACACTCACTGCTCGAATTCCTCAACGCCAACTCTATTCTTGACCCCCTCCAATCTGGCTTCCGTCCCCTACACTCCACCGAAACTACCCTCCCAAAGGTCACCGATGACCTCCTTCTTGCCAGATCCAATGGCTCCTACTCTATCCTCATCCTCCTGGACCTCTCAGCTGCCTTTGACACTGTGGACCACCCCCTTCTCCTCAACACGCTATCCAACCTTGGCTTCACAGACTCCGTCCTCTCCTGTTTCTTCTCTTATCTCTCCGGCCGTTCATTCTCAGCCTCCTTTGCGGGCTCCTCCTCCCCCTCCCATCCCCTTACTGTAAGGGTTCCTCAAGGAACCCTTGGTTCAGTTCTTGGTCCCCTTCTGTTCTCTACCTACACTCACTCCCTTGGTGAACTCATTCGCTCCCACAGCTTCAACTATCATCTCAACGCTGATGACACCCAAATCTACATCTCTGCTCCTGCTCTCTCTCTCTCCCTCCCTCCAGGCTTGTATCTCCTCCTGCCTTCAGGACATCTCCGTCTGGATGTCTGCCCGCCATTTAAAACTCAATATGTCCAAGACTGAACTCCTTATCCTCCCTCCCAAACCCTGCCTTCTCCCTGACTTTTCTGTCACTGTAGGTGGCACTACCATCCTTCCCATCTCACAAGCCCACAACCTTGGTGTCATCCTCAACTCCGCTCTCTCATTCACCCCTCACATCCAATCCATCACCAAAGCCTGCCGGTCTCACCTCCACAACATCGCCAAGATCCACGGTTCCCTCTTCATCCAAACCGCTACCTTGTTGGTTCAATCTCTCATCCTATCCTGACTGGATTACTGCATCAGCCTCCTCTCTGATTTCCCATCCTCCTGTCTCTCCCCGCTTCAATCTGTACTTCACGCTGCTGCCCGGATCATCTTTGTGCAGAAACGCTCTGGGCATGTTACTCCCCTCCTCAAAAATCTCCAGTGGCTACCAATCAACCTACGCATCAGGCAAAAACTCCTCACCCTCGGCTTCAAGGCTGTCCATCACCCCACCCCCTCCCACCTCACCTCCCTTCTCTCCTTCTACAACCCAGCCCACACCCTCCGCTCCTCTGCCGCTAACCACCTCACTGGGCCTCGTTCTTGCTTGTCCCGCCGTCGACCTCCGCCCACTCTCGACTGAGAGCTCACCTCCTCCAGGAGGCCTTCCCAGACTGAGCCCCCTTTTTCCTTTCCTCCTCCCCACCCCCCCCGCCCTACCTCCTTCCCCTCCCCACAACACTAGTATATATTTGTACAGATTTATTACTCTATTTTACTTGTACATATATTTATTATTCTATTTATTTTGTTAATGATGTGCATATAGCTATAATTCTATTTGTTCTGACAGTTTTGACACCTTTCTTTATGTTTTGTTTTGTTATCTGTCTCCCCATTCTAGACTGTGAGCCCGTAGTTGGGTAGGGACCGTCTCTATATGTTGCCGACTTGTACTTCCCAAGCGCTTAGTAATAATAATAATATTAATAATAATAATAATAATAACGTCATTTATTAAGCACTTACTATGTGCAAAGCACTGTTCTAAGCGCTGGGGAGGTTACAAGGTGATCAGGTTGTCCCACGTGGAGCTCACAGTCTTCATCCCCATTTTACAAATGAGGGAACTGAGGCTTGGAGAAGACTTAAGTGACTTGCCCAAAGTTACACAGCTGACAAGTGCCGGAGCCAGAATTTGAACCCATGACCTCTGACTCCAAAGCCCGGGCTCTTTCCACGGAGCCACAGTGTTCTGCACACAGTCAGCGCTCAATAAATATGATTGAATGAATGAATTGTCTCTTTTTATTACTGCATTGTATTTTCCCAAGCACATAGTACAGTGTTCTGCACATAGTAAGTGCTCAATAAATACGACTGAATGAATGAATGTACTTGGCTCTTATAATAATAATAACAATAACTGTATTTGCTGTGCTCTTACTATGTGCCGATCAGTGTACTGAGCACTGAGTTAGACACAAGAAGTCCAGATTCAGGAGAGTGGGTGAGCCAGAGGAGTTATTCAGTCAAGTCAGGGATTCCAGAGAAGATGGGAGAAACCAGGGTTGGGTTATCTATATTTATTTATATATATTTATCTATAATAAATAGAATTATGTACATATTCATTCACTCATTCAATCGTATTTATTGAGCACTGACTGTGTGCAGAGCACTGTACTAAGCACTTGGGAAGTACAAATCGGCAACATATGGCCCAACAACCGGCTAACTGATCAGAGTCACAAGCACCTTCAAACATTGATTATCCAGGTCTTTCACTGCCCTTTTGTCCTTCTGCCTCCCTTTAGCCACTGCATTGCACATTGTTGAGTTTGTGAGCACTCTGGGCCTTGTCTAGTCAGTCCCACCTGTACATTTTTTCCCAGCGCTTAGTACAGTACAGTACTTGAGCACAAAAGGTGTGAAAATTAGAGGAGAAAAAAGCCCGGGTTAATCAAGTAGCAGTATACAACACAGGAGACACCAGGCATTCACAAGAACTTGTAATGGCTTCTTTTAAGATGATGAACAGCATGAACTTTCTGTTTAATAAATCTCAGAGGCCAGGGCATACCCATCAAGGCCTTTCATTAGAGAATGAATAGAGAATATTTGATTTGAAAAAGGAATATTTGCTTCAGGTAAACTATCTCCTGCTATTATTTCATTACCCTAAGGTATTCAAGGCCAGAAAAGAGAATATTTGGGTTGAAAAAGAGAAATTTTCTTCATTTGGACAAATCTCCTTTTCGTTATGTCACCTCTCGATTTTAAGACCTTTTAATTCAAAAGGAATAGAGAATATTTGTTAGGCAAGAGTAATAATTTGCTTCATGAAAAGAAAATATATCCCACATCTTTTTCCACCTATAGTGTTCAAGGCCTGGAAAGACAATACTTACAAGCTGGGAAAGGAGAAGTTTTGCTTCACGCAGAATACATTACCGTTTGTTACTCCACGTTAGGCCTTCAAGGTCTTTTATAGAGAATTTAGAGAGCGTATACAAGGTGGAAAAGGAGAAATGAGCTTCATGTGAACAATCTCCTCCTTGAATTTGTCTACCTAAGGTCTTCAAGGCATGAAAAGATAATATATGAGATTGAAAAAGGAGAAATCTTCTTCATTCAAAAACTGACCTGATCATTTTCCTACCTAAGGTCTCCAAGGCCTGAAAAGAGCAAAGAAGATTTTGGCTTCATGTAAACACTCTTCTAATGTACTGTCCAAGGTCTTCAAGGCCTAAATATATGAGCTAGAAAAGGAAAAATTTCCTCATGCAGACACATCTCCCGTGCATTAGTCCACTTAAGGCCTTCAAGGCCTTTTAATTGAAAGCGATTCGAGACTATCTGAGGTGAAAAAGGAGAGGTTTGCTTCATGCAAACAAACTTTTGCTTTAATTCTTCTACCTCCGGTCTTCAGGGCCTGAAAAGAAAATATTTGAAGTGGAAAAAGTGAAATTTGCTTTTTGCAAAAATCTCTCCCGTCAGTGCGAACACCTAATATCTTCAAGATCTGACGAGAAAATATATGAACTGGAAAAGGAGAAATTTTCTTCATACAGAAATGTCTCCTGAACAGAACTGCACCTGCAGCCTTCAAGGCCTTTTAATTGAGAATGAATGAATAAGCAATGTATTTATATTGATGCTATTGATGCCCGTCTATTTGTTTTGTTTTGTTGTCTGTCTCCCCCCTTCTAGACTGTGAACTGTGAGCCTGTTGTTGGGTAGGGATTGTCTCTGTTTGTTGCCGAATTGTACTTTCCAAGCGCTTAGTACAGTGCTCTGCACACAATATTCATTCAATCGTGTTTATTGAGCGTTTACAGTAAGCACTCAATAAATACAATTGAATGAATGAATGAATGAATGAACAACAATATTATCTCTAACTCCTAAGTACTAAGCGCTTGGGAGAATATAATGTAACAGAGTTGGTAGACACTTTCCCTGCCCACAATAACTTTATAGTCTAGAGGGGGAGACAGACATTAATATAAATGACTTGACACCTGTCCACATGTTTTGTTTTGTTGTCTGTCTCCCGCTTCTAGACTGTGAGCCCATTGTTGGGTAGGGACCATCTCTATATGTTGCCAACTTGTACTTCTCAAGCGCTTAGTATAGTGCTCTGCACACAGTAAGTGCTCAATAAATACGATTGAATGAATGAATGAATAAATCATTTACAAATATGTAAATATAAAGTAAGCACTTAATAAATGCTATTACTACCAGCAGTAGCCTTTTGGAAACAACTCTCCATAAATAATATTTAAGGGCACAAGACACACCACATGCTCATTCCTCAATTACTGATCACAATCAGAAAAATATTTATACTTGCCTATCAGAGTATGTGTTGCTTCCACTTACTTCCTGTGCTAACCGGTCATTTCCATGTAAGCAGTTTTCTGAAAAATCCTAAAAGCCAAACTCAGGAACCCCCAGAACCTAAATAAGGGCTAAGAGTTTCCAACTGCTGGGCAACGACTAGATCTTGTCAATCAAATTATTTAAATAGTATCTGTGTTTCAAATAAAGGGGTTTGGCAGAAACTGCTTCTGAAGTTTCCTACATAGTGAATTTACACTATATTTCACTCTTGTCTGTAATTGAAGGGTGAGGGGAAATGTGAATTACAGAGACAAAAGCATTTGGACATGACAGGCCTTGCCTTTGTTCTGGAAGAGTTTTCCATTTTTTAAGCCACTTTCTAAACTGCAGTTGCCATCACTACTGAAAACTGCCTTGAACCATTCCAACATATGTTACTAGAGCAAAGTAACCAAATCCACACCCCAGAAAAAAAATAAATAAATGTCTAACCAACAGCTTCTGCGGACTCAGAACAAAGGAGGGAGAAAAGGGAAAGGTGGGATGGATTGGGTTGGAAAAGACATCTGCTTCCACTTTCAGACTGCTCTATTGAAAAAGTGAAAGGCACAAAATTCAACGCAAAGAAAATAATTAATGAAGGTGAAAATTAGAGGAGAAAAAAGCCTGGGTTAATCAAGTAGCAGTATAAAATACTGGAGACACCAGGCATTCACAAGAACTTGTAATGGCTTCTTTTAAAATGATCTCCTTGAAACTTCAGCGTGAACTTTCTATTCAATAAATCTCAGAAGCCAGGGTATACCCACAACAATATCTCTAAATCCTACGAGGAATTTTCAATGGCAAATGAAAGATAACATTTTTCAGAACTGCAATTTCCAAGCTGTGGCAGTCCTCTCTCTATATCTGCTCCTCCACTTTTCAATGAATGTTCAATAACAGCAAAAAAACAAGAGGTAGTAACAAATGTCTTCGGATCATTTTCTATCCCATATCCTCCCCTATGCTCCAGAGTAAAGGGCTTTTGTCTGACACTTTGAGTGACAGTTAGCAACGTGGAATTTTATGGTGCCTAACAACCTTCTGTGCTTTCTCTCCTCCTCTGAGAATTTCTTCGGTTCCCACTGTACATTGCCTAAAAGATTGCAGCACTATCTCCCAGCAGCTGGGAAGCAGAAAACGCTAACAAAACCTATATGCCCTATGTGTCAACTGCCTTTTCCAGTTCAGTTAAAGCGAAACCATTGACGTAGTCCCAATTTTACAAGACAATTCTCTAGTATTTTATTTTTGTCCAGGCAAGGAGAAAGGAGGTGGAAAAAAGAGAGAGTCAGTTTGGAAATGTGTTTTCCAATCCACTCACCCACCCAGTTCTATTTAGAGTGCTTATTTTGTTCAGAGCACTGTACTAAACCCTTGGGAGAATACAATATAACAAGGTTGCCCACAAGTAACCTCGGCAGCAGGAACCTCCGCCCCATAGCTCTTGTGTATATTTGTACATATTTTTCTATTTCTTTTATTAATGATGTGTATATCTATAATTCCATTTATTTATATTGATGCTATTGATGCCTGTCTACTTGCTTTGCTTTGTTTCGTTGTCTGCCTCCCGCCTTACAGAGTGTGAGCCCGTTGCTGGGCAGGGATTGTCTCTATTTGCCACCGAATTGGACTTTCCAAGCACTCAATACAGTGCTCTGCACATGGTAAGCGCTAAATAAATACGATGGAATGAATGAATGAATGAAAGTGAGAGGCAGGGCGATTTAGAGAGAGAAGGTGAGAGAAGGAGAGTGAGAGAAGCAGCGTGGCTCAGTGGAAAGAGCATGGGCTTTGGAGTCAGAGGTCATGGGTTCAAATACTGACTCCGCCACTTGTCAGCTGTGTGACTTTGGGGCAGTCACTTCACTTCTCTGCGCCTCAGTTACCTCATCTGTAAAATAGGGATTAAGACTGTGAGCCCCCCGTGGGACAACCTGATCACCTTGTGACCTCCCCAGCGCTTAGAACAGTGCTTTGCACATAGTAAGCGCTTAATAAATGCCATCATCATTATTATTATTAGAAGGGGAGTGAGGGGGGAAGAGAAAGAGGAGGGAGAGAGGAGGGGATGAGAGAGGGGATGAGAGGGCCGATGAGAAAGGATGAGGGAAGGAGAGGGCAAGGGAGGGAGAGAACAAGGGAGGAATGGGGTGAAACCGAAGGTGAATGAAAGAGGTTAAGCCGAAGGGGGATGAGGGTGTGAGTGAAAAAGGGAGTGAGCAACAGGGGCAAGAGAAACAAGGTTTTGAAGCAGCGTGGCTTAGTGGAAAGAGCACAGGCTTGGGAGTCAGAGGACGTGGGTTCTAATCCCAGGTCCACCCCTTGCCTGCCGTGTGACCTTGGGCAAACCACTTAACTTCTCTGTGCCTCAGTTACCTCATCTGTAAAATGGGGATTAAGACTGGGAGCCCTACGTGGGACAACCTGATTACTTTGTATCTACCCCAGTGCTTAGAACAGTGTTTGGCACATAGTAAGTGCTTAAAAATACTATAATTATTATTATTTTTACCTGTTTCCTTTGATCTACCCCCCTCCCTGCCCCACAGCACTTATGTATTTAAGTACATATTTATAATTATAATTCTATTTATTTTTTAATCACTAATAATAATAATAATAATAATAGCATTTGTTAAGCGCTTACTATGTGCAGAGCACTGTTCTAAGCGCTGGGGGGGGATACAAGGTGATCAAGTTGTCCCACGTGGGGCTCACAGTCTTAATCCCCATTTTACAGATGAGGGAACTGAGGCTCAGAGAAGTGAAGTGACTTGCCCAAGGTCACACAGCGGACATGTGGTGGAGTTGGGACTCGAACCCATGACCTCTGACTCCAAAGCCCGGGCTCTTTCCAATGAGCCACGCTGCTTCCCCAACACTATATATACAATATATATATAATATATATACACTGTATATATACAACAATATATACACTGTGTGTATACATCTATAATTCTATTTATTTATAATGATGCTACTGATGCCTTTTTACTTGTTTTGATGTCTGTCTCCCCCCTTCTAGACTGTGAGCCCGCTGTGGGCAGGGATTGTCTCTGTTGCTGAACTGTACTTCCCAAGTGCGTAGTACAGTGCTCTGCACACAGTAAGCCTCAATAAATATGAATGAATGAATGAATGAATGAATGAATGAGGGAGGGAGGCAGATGAGAGAGCAAGAGAGGGAGCAAGAGGGTGTGTGAAGGTTACAATTTATTTATTTATTTATCTTGCTTGTACATATCTATTCTACTTATTTTATTTTGTTAGTATGTTTGGTTTTGTTCTCTGTCTCCCCCTTTTAGACTGTAAGCCCACTGTTGGGTAGGGACTGTCTCTATATGTTGCCAATTTCTACTTCCCAAGCGCTTAGTACAGTGCTCTGCACACAGTAAGCGCTCAATAAATACGATTGATGATGATGATGATGATTAAGCAGGCAAACAGAATCCCAGCAATTATAGTCATCTAGGCCTTCAAATATTACAATTGGGCTTTGTCGAGATGAGGTTTTCTAGTTCCAACAGACAGAGGAAGTTTCAGCCCCAAAGAGAACAAGAAAGAAACTACATGAACTTCGAAACTGTAAAAGTTTTAACCTAAACTACCATTTTAGCTTGGAGTTCCGCAGTGACTTCAAACTCAAATACCACAAAAATCTACTCTCTGCTGGCAATCCAGAACTCTAGGGGTCTTTGTAAATCACAGAAGTCAGTGAGGAACTAGAGCAGAGAAACTGTGACTCAATTCACAGCCACGAAAGTTGCCAGGTGGGGAAAAAATAATGGAAGAGCAACCAAAGCTGGAACTACTCACAAAATCCTTATCCGCCTAATAGAAACATGGAATAGAGATGGAGGGGAGAAATGATCTTGGCAGCCAGCTCAAAGCTGGCGAGGGATCACTTGCTTATGTCTTCTCACTGAACTGGACCACATATCAAAAATCTACATCTTAATCCCTTCCAGGTTGGAATATTGGAGGTGTTTCT
The DNA here is from genome assembly GCF_015852505.1 of Tachyglossus aculeatus. NCBI lineage: Eukaryota > Metazoa > Chordata > Mammalia > Monotremata > Tachyglossidae > Tachyglossus > Tachyglossus aculeatus. Next base: position 15,097,137 of record NC_052070.1, read on the forward strand.
TTGAACTGCTAAATGACACTATTATATGAGAATATATTCCACAAGGGATACTTTATCAAGTGCTTAGTACAGTGCTCTGTAAACACCCAATAAATACCCCTGATTTACTGACTGATTGGTACATGAGAATAATAGCAGTGTCTCCAGACAAACCATGACAAAAAACGACAGATTTTCCTTCCAAGATTTAAAACACCTCTGCAATTTAGAAGTTAGCTTTTTCATTTTGAGCTGCACGTCTGATCATGCAACTGTGTTCCAATTATAGGTGATAAAGTCCTCTCTATCATGTAATTTTACTTGTATGAAAAAAGTGACTCCAAGATTTTACTAACATTCCTTCAGCAAACCTTCTAAAATCATTTGAATATGAAAAATTCTATATAATTCCCAATCAAGGTGGCTTATTGCCTCCTACCAACCTGGTAAATAGGTGATTTATCCAATGAAACCACTATTATACCATCCAATCAGCATTTTTAAATCATCAATCATCAATCGTATTTATTGAGCGCTTACTATGTGCAGAGCACTGTACTAAGCGCTTAAATGTGTCCACACTCAATGGTAACCATCAACAATAACGAATGTCGGAAAAAAGCGAAACAAAACACGAGGGAGGTAGCGTGGTCTATAATAATAATAATAACGGCATTTATTAAGCGCTTACTATGTGTAAAGCACTGTTCTAAGCGCTGGGGAGGTTACAAGGTGATCAGGTTGTCCCACGGGGGGCTCACAGTCTAGTGGAGAAAGCTGGAGCTTCAGCAAGTCACCCAGCCTCTCTGGGCCTCACTTTCCTCATCTGTAAAATGGGGATAAGATTCAATCAATTTATGATATTTATTGAGCGCTTACTGTGTGCAGAGCACTGTAGTAAGGGCTTGGGAGAGTACAATGTAACAGAGTTAATAAACACTTTCCCTGCATAATGCTCTGTCCAGACTATGGCCCCATAGAGGAGAGAAACTGGGTCATTCATTCATTCACTTACTCTTTCATTCTATCGTATTTATTGAGCTCTTACTGTGTCCAATCTGATTACTTGGCATCAAGCCCAATGCGTGACACCTAGTAAGTGCTTCATAGAGAGCATTAATGCCATATCATTAGAATGAAGGCTTCTTGATGTTTGGGATGATCTTTTATTTTGTTAATATGTTTGGTTTTGTTCTCTGTCTCCCCCTTCTAGACTGTGAGCCCACTGTTGGGTAGGGACTGTCTCTATATGTTGCCAACTTGTACTTCCCAAGCGCTTAGTACAGTGCTCTGCACACAGTAAGCGCTCAATAAATACCATTGATTGATTGATTGAAGCCAAATAGTCATAATAAGTTAGCAATCAAATTCAAGGGAAGTTTAGCTTCTGAACTCTATTTATTTATTTATTTTACTTGTACATTTCTATCCTATTTATTTTATTTTGTTGGTATGTTTGGTTCTGTTCTCTGTCTCCCCCTTTTAGACTGTGAGCCCACTGTTGGGTAGGGACTGTCTCTATGTGTTGCCAATTTGTACTTCCCAAGCGCTTAGTACAGTGCTCTGCACATAGTAAGCGCTCAATAAATACGATTGATTGATTGATTGATTGAACTCATTCTTTTTAGTAACTGGACAAGAACTAACATTGCATACTTCATCTGCTGGAATAAGGAGAGACACCCAGGTTGACTCCCCTAATTTACTGTTCTCCTGGCTAAGCTTAGTACAGTGCTCTGCACACAATAAGGGCTCAATAAATAGGACTCACTGGCTGGCTGACTACCCCTGAGGTCATTGTCAGGGGACAGAATGGTGAGCAGGGAGAGTCCAGTAAGGAATTGCTTCTCTGTTTCCATGTAGAGGACAAAAAAGGCAGCCAAAGAAAATACAACAATTTTCATCATCTCATGTTTTCCCAGAGACTCAGTTCTTATATTAAAGATAAAAGACATTTCAAGCATGGCAATTCAACTGATTTCCCAAGATAATTATTCCCCATCTTGGATGCTCAGTTTTGAGGTAAAAACCCTGCAATAACATGACCCATTTAGAAGTAGATGTTAGAAAACTCCACTAAATATGTGAAGCATGAAGTCTTGGGTAATAATTCTGAGAAAATCGTTACTGTGAACCACAGTAATTCTGCAATTCCATGCCTGCTAGAGAACAGCAGAAAGACATTTTATCAGGCTGTAATCTCTTAAGTGAACTGTACCCTATCCTAATATGGAAGGGGAAGCTCTCTGAAAATAATATGATTTTTTGGCAAATCCCTACTGAGGGAAGTTCATTTTACCAGTCATTAATAACTCTCGTTCCCTATCACCAGGGCATGCAAGAATAAAACCGAAAAGGCAGTATTTCAAAGGAGTTACAGATACCACAGACTGTGTCATGGAAGAATTGATATTATGGAAGCTGTGCTCTTTCAGGAGGGTTTCCTGAGGGAGAATGGCCCATTTAAAGCCTCAGGCCATTAAAGATGTTGGGCTTTCAAAGGGCTCCACTGTACAGAACCACACATTAGATGGGGTATATTTGAGTAATTGCCTGGGAACCCTGGGGTCTGGTGAGGGGTCGGGCTATAGGATTTCCCCTGATTCTAATTTTAGTTACATATAAACTTAAAGTCTCTCTCGTAAATAGGCAGCATGTCCTAGAGACAGAGCACAGGCCCTGGATGTCAGGAGGACCTGGGTTCTAATCCCGGCTCCACCACTTGTCTGCTGTGTGACCTTGTGCAAGTCGATTCACTTCTCTGTGTCTCAGTTACCTCATCTGTAAAATGGAGGTTAAGACTACAAGCCCCATGTGGGACATGGACTGTGTCCGACCTGATTAACTTTTATCTACCCCAGCGCTTAGTACAGTCCCTGGCACTTAGTGTGCTTAACGAATACCATTAAAAAAAGTGCCTCAGGGTGTTACTATATATTGTGGCATCTTAAGTCATCTTGTTAGGGCAATTACAACAATAATAATGGTAATAAAAACAACAACAGTGGTATTTGTTAAGCTCTTACTATGTGCCAAGCAATGGTACATAAGAGAAGCATGAGAAGCAGCATGGCCTCATGGATAAAGCACAGGACTGGGTGTCAGAAGGACCAAGTTCAAATCCCGGCTCCACCACTAGTCTGCTGTGTGACCTTGGGCAAGCCACTTAACTTCTCTGTGCCTTCAGGTATCTCATCTGTAAAACGGAGATTAAGACTGTGAGCTCTATGGGGGACAGGGACTAGGTCTAACCTGATGATCTTGTATGTGCCCCAGAACTTAATACAGTGCCTGGCGCATAGTAAGTGCTTAACAAATTCCATTAAAAAAAACAACAACAGAAAAACACGGTGGTGGGGAGAGAGGGTAGATACAAATTAATCAAGTCCACATGGGGCTCACAGTCTTAGTAAGAGGGAGAAGAGGTATTGAAGCCCCATTTTACAGATGAGGGAATTGAGGCACAGAGAAGTTAAGTGATTGCCCAAGGTCACATAGCAGCCATGTGGTGGAGCCAGTATTAGAACCCAGGTCCTTTGACTCCCAGCCCTATGCTCTTTCCCCTAGGCCATACTACACTCCACCACATGTCTGCTGTGTGACCTTGGGCAAGTCACTTAACTTCTCTGAGCCTAAGTTCCCTCATCTGTAAAATGGGGATTAAGACTGTGAGCCTCACGTGGGACAACCTGATCACCTTGTAACCTCCCCAGCTCTTAGAACAGTGCTTTACACATAGTAAGCGCTTGATAAATGCCATTATTATTATTATTATTATTATTATTATAAACATTGTTTGATCTGGGTAACAGTGGAAGGAGAACAAAATGGAGAAGACGTGAAGGAGGAGGAGGAGGAAGGGGAGGAGGGTGAAGGAGGATTGGACACTGTCAGGTCTTGTGAGCAGCGGTCATGTCTACCAATTTTAATGGCCTTTCGCAAGTGCTTAATACCATGCTTTGCACATGATAAGCACTCAGTAAATACCATTGATTGATTGATTGATTGATAGACACAATCCTTGCCCATAAGGAATTGTACAATCTGGAGGGGAAGACAGACAGATAAACTACAGATAGGGGAATTGGGAAAGTATAAGGATATATACCTAAGTATTGTGGGGCTGGTGATGGGGTGAATATCAAGAAGAGAGAAGCAGCGTGGCTCAGTGGAAAGAGCACGGGCTTTGGAGTCAGAGGTCATGGGTTCAAATCCCGCCTCTGCCAATTGTCAGCTGTGTGACTTTGGGCAAGTCACTTAACTTCTCTGGGCCTCAGGTACCTCATCTGGAAAATGGGGATTAAGACTGTGAGCCTGATTACCTTGTAACCTCCCCAGCGCTTAGAACAGTGCTTTGCAAATAGTAAGCGCCTAATACATGCCATAATTATTATCTTTCTATCTGCCAAGCTAGCTCTCTTCCTCCCTTCAAGGCCCTACTGAGAGCTCACCTACTCCAGGAGGCCTTCCCAGACTGAGCCCCTTCCATCCTCTCCCCCTCATCCCCCTCTCCATCCCCCCATCTTACCTCCTTCCCTTCCCCACTGCACCTGTATATATGTTTGTACATATTTATTACTCTATTTATTTATTTATTTATTTATATTTTTACTTGTACATAACTATTCTATTTATTTTATTTTGTTAGTATGTTTGGTTTTGTTCTCTGTCTCCCCCTTTTAGACTGTGAGCCCACTGTTGGGTAGGGACTGTCTCTATATGTTGCCAACTTGTACTTCCCAAGTGCTTAGTACAGTGCTCTGCACACAGTAAGCGCTCAATAAATACAATTGATGATGATGATGATCAAGTGCTTAAGGGGTACAAACACAAGTGCTTAGGTGACTCGGGGGGAAGACAAATAGGGTGGGGAAACGACAGGTAAGTCAGGGAAGGCTTCCTGGAGGACGTGTGAGTTTTAGTCGAGAGATGGTGGAAGAGGGGAGGGGCTGAAGCACTCCTTCCCTAGCCCACCCCCACCCCAATTCCCCAGGGTCAAGTCCCTGGGTGGTCACAGTCAACTTCCAGGGACTTAACACGTCATGTCCCAGGTTCCAGGGGAGCTAGATGCCACAAAACACGTTCCATTTTTTCAAATGGAGTGAGCTTCACCCACGAAAATATAGTGAAGACTAGCCCACCCTGTTTACCAGGCGTTTAATGTATTCACTTTGTCCTCACTGACAACAAAAATCAATGAAGTCTAAATTTTGAAACTTTTAAGTTCTCAATCCTTAAGAAGTTCCAATTAAGTCCATATTGTTTGTAGACTCAATATATCCAAGTCCTGGATCGCTTCTGCTACTTCTAAACATTCTTTACTTGATACCTTAGTGGTACTCAGTGACATTTTAGACTGTGAGCCCACTGTTGGGTAGGGACTGTCTCTATATGCTGCCAACTTGTACTTCCCAAGCGCTCAGTACAGTGCTCTGCACACAGTAAGCGCTCAATAAATACGATTGATGATGATTTAATAGCAATTGTCCTGTTAATTTAGCAGCTACTGTACCTTCTGTCTCCCAGAAGCAGTCAAAAGGAATTTTCCTTTTGCTTCATTACTAAGCTTTCTGGATAAGTCTTACACCGGGGAATCTACATACTCTGTACCTTTTAGGTGAGCTGATATGAAAACTATAGAAGAAAAAATAAAATGTGACTTTTTCACTCACACATATTGATTTAAATAAAGACTGCAGTTTGATTTACTCTCCCGGTGAAAGAGCCAATCCCAGTAAGGTTTATTTTACTTGTCCATATCTATTCTATTTATTTGATTTTGTTAGTATGTTTGGTTTTGTTCTCTGTCTCCCCGTTTTAGACTGTGAGCCCACTGTTGGGTAGGGACTGTCTCTATATGTTGCCAACTTGTACTTCCCAAGCGCTTAGTACAGTGCTCTGCACACAGTAAGCGCTCAATAAATACGATTGATGATGATGATGAGGTATAGCAAACTCCAAAGCCTATGCAGAAAGATTAATAAACTGAGTAGCACAGCCCCTGGTAGTATAGCCTCTCTAGACTATAAGCTTGTTACGGGCAGGGGATAAGACTGCTAATTATGTTGTATTGTACTCTCCTAAGCGCTTAGTACTTTGTGTTCTGCACACAGTAAACGCTCAGTATATACCACCGATTGATCGATTCCTTTAAAATCATTGTTAAATCATCCGGAATTGTAGCCAGAGGATTTTTTTTAAAGCAGAAATACACAGTGAAACCCCTTTGTATCATTCTCAGCTAGTTCGAAAATGACTTGACAGTTTTCTGTCTCTTGGTGCACACACTCTCCTCTACCTGCAGATTTTCTTTTCAAACCAATCCAAGCGGAATAAGGAAGGGAAGAAATGAGCTGGAATAATAGCCGTTATCAGTACAACTAATCTTTATTCCAACAAAAAAAAATGCAAACAGCTTCAGGTTGTTCATTTATCAACCATTCCCTTCTAAAACTTTATCATCTCAAAACTAAAGGGGCAGCCTCTACATAGCTGATTGACTGCATTTTAAACTTTATGTCATCTAAATCCCACAGCTCTTTTCAATGGCAGCTATGTGAGACTAGAGGTTTAATCAATCCCTTCCACATTTTATAGAACGGAAATGTGAAATAATTTGGTTTGGATGAAAAATTTAAAAGTGCTTTTGTATGCTCTTCCCACATTCAAGCCCTCCTAAAATCAATCATATTTACAGAATACTTACTGTGTGCAAAGCACTGTATTAAGCACTTGGGAGAGTACAATATAACAGAGTGGGTAGATATGTTCTAAAAAACCGCCACCTTCTCCAAGAAGCCTTCCCCATCAGCCAAATCTAGCTCTTTTGAATCTTCTTATATCCAAACTCAGCATTCACATACAACAATAATAACAATAATGCAATTATTTATTTTGGCCCCTCTAATTGTCCATATTTTTATGTTTGTCTCTCCCTTTAGAGCATGAGCTCCTTGTGGGCAGGGAATGTGTCATTTCCTCTAGACTGTAAGCTCCTTATAGACAAGAATCATGTCTACTAAGTACTGTCCCAAGTACTCAGTACAGTGCTCTGCACCAAGTGCTCAACAAATAGTAAGAATAGTAGATTGATTTTTTTTTTTATTCTGTTCTTCCCAAATACCTAGTACAGGGCACAGCTCCAAAAGGGACCTCAATAAATACTAAGTCTTTTTCAACAATCTTTGGTTTTTCGCTTCTTTTGTTTTTATAACTAATATCCCCTTATATTTCTGCACTGTTGCCATAAATTGATACTTATTACCTTTTTATAAACATTCCTAATATATCAAATACCATCTTACTAGAACAGTTTTGAGCGTAGAGTTTGAAACCCACATCTGGAGATCAACATGAACTTGAAAAAGGGTTGTGTCTACACGGGCTAAGTGAGCTTCAAGAAGAAAAAATTTTCTATTGAAAATACCAATGTGGCCTAGCCTTCTGCCAAATCAAACACATCAATTAATCAATATTTATTGAACTCTTACTGTGTGCAGAGTACTGTACTAAGCTCTTGGGAGAGTCTGAAAGAGCAGAGTTATAAAACCTGTTCCCTACCCACAGTGAGCTCACAATCTAGAAGGGGAGACAGATGTTGAAATAGATTATGGATATGTACCTAAGTGCTTTGGGTAGGAGGAGGATTTGGGGGAGTAATATCAAGTAGTATTATCTAATTGTTCCTATGTGTTCTTGTAACAGTGTGGTGCAGTGGACAGAGAATGGGCCTGGGAATCAGAAGGTTATGGGTTCTAATGCCGCCTCTGCCACTTGTCTGCTGTGTGCCCTTGGGCAAGTGTCTTCACTTCTCTCTGCCTCAGTTACCTCATCTTTAAAATGGGGATTGAGACTGCGAGTCCCATGTGGGACAGGGACTGTGTACAACCCAATTTACTTGTATCCACCCCAGCGCTTGGTACAGTGCCTGGCACATTGTAAGTATTTAACAAATACCACTATTATTATTATGATGATGATCTCCCAACCCCTAAAAGAAGGGGAGGAATTACAAGTAAGCGCTAAACCAATGCCACAATTATTATTAGTAGTAGTAGTAAGCTCTTGGGTCAGGAATCTTTGTTTTTCCTTCTTCCGTACATTTTCTTAGTATTCAGCATATGGCTTTGTTCCTGGAGGGTGTGAAATATCTACTGTTGATGATATGGATGCAATTAGACAGTAAGCCCGTTGTAGGCAGGGATGGTCTCTATTGCTGAATTGTACTTAGAGAAGCAGCGTGGCTCAGTGGAAAGAGCACGGGCTTTGGAGTCAGAGGTTATGGGTTCAAATCCCGGCTCCACCAATTGATGATGGCATTTATTAAGTGCTTACTATGTGCAAAGCACTGTTCTAAGCGCTGGGGAGGTTATAAGGTCATCAGCTTGTCCCATATAGGGCTCACAGTCTTCATCTCCATTTTACAGATGAGGTAACTGGGGCCCAGAGACGTGAAGTGACTTGCCCAAAGTCACACAGCTGACAACTGGGGGAGCTGGGATTAGAACCCATGACCTCTGACTCCAAAGCCCGTGCTCTTTCCACTGAGCCACGCTGCTTCTCTATTGCTTCTCTATTGCTGACCAGTTGTCAGCTGTGTGACTTTGGGCAAGTCACTTAACTTCTCTGGGCCTCAGTTACCTCATCTGTAAAATGGGGATTAAGACTGTGAGCCCACGGTGGGACAACCTGATCACCTTGTAACATCTGCAGCACTTAGAACAGTGCTTTGCACAAAGTAAGCACCTAATAAATGCCATCATCATTATTACTTTCCAAGCACTTAGTACAGTGCTCTGCACACAGTAAGTGCTCAATAAATACGATTGAATGAATGAATTAGCATAGAAGTAGGGTGTAAATCCGGCTTCATACCCTGGCATAGGGAGAAAGGTGTTGAGACCAGCTCTGAGGGGTTGGGTTGTCCCAGATCCAGCAGGGAACCTGTGCCACCAGGGGTGTTGGAAAACACAAGGCAAAATTAGAACCCAGGATCTTCTGATCCCCAGACCTGTGTTCTAACCACTAGGCCATGCTACTTCCCCACAATTACCACAAAAGTGATCACTGCGGCACTTGTTCAGCACTTGCTATTCGTTCCTTCAATCGTATTTATTGAGTGCAGAGCACTGGACTGAGCGCTTGGAAAGTACAGTTCAGCAACAGAGATAATCCCTGCCCACACCGGGCTCACAGTCTAGGAAGGGGGGAGACACCCATCAAAATAAGTAAAAAGGCATCAATGGCATCAGTTATATATATATACATATATATATATATATGTATACATATATATAATGGAGTTATATATATACACATCATTAATATAAATAAATAGAATTATAGATATGTACATATTCATTCATTCATTCAATCGTATTTATTGAGCGCTGACTATGTGCAGAGTACTGTACTAAGCGCTTGGGAAATACAAGTCGGCCACATATAGAGACGGTCCCTACCCAACAACGGGCTCACAGTCTAGAAGGGGGAGACAGACAACAAAACAAAACATGTAGACAGGTGTCAAAACCGTCAGAACAAATAGAATTAAAGCTATATGCACATCATTAATGAAATAAATAGAATAGTAAATATGTACAAGTAAAATAAATAGAGTAATAAATCTGTACAAATATATATACACAGGTGCTGAGGGGAGGGGAAGGAGGTAGGGTGGGGGGATGGGGAGGAGGAGAGGAAAAAGGGGGCTCAGTCTGGGAAGGCCTACTGGAGGAGGTGAGCTCTCAGTAGGGCCTTGAAGGGAGGAAGAGAGCTAGCTTGGCGGAGGGGCAGAGGGATTGGGGGCATGCCAGGCCCGGGGGTCGATGGCGGGACAGGCGAGAACGAGGTACGGTGAGGAGGTTAGCGGTGGAGGAGCGGAGGGTGCGGGCTGGGCTGGAGAAGGAGAGAAGGGAGGTGAGGTAGGAGGGGGCGAGGGGCTGGACAGCCTTGAAGCCCAGGGTGAGGAGTTTCTGCCTGATGCGTAGGTTGACAGGCAGCCACATATATACACAAGGGCTGTGGCTGGTGAGGGGAGGTGTAGAACAAAGGGAGCGAGTCGGGGCGATGGGGAAGGGAGGGGAGCAGAGGAAAAGGGGGGCTTAGTCTGGCACTTACTATGTGCCAACCACTGTGCTAAGCACTAAGGTACCGACTCTTTGGCCATAAATGGGTCCTGCACATGACATCATGCCCTTTCACATTCACATCACAGCGTGGCTCAGTGGAAAGAGTACGGGCTTTGGAGTCAGAGCTCATGGGTTCAAATCCCGGCCCCGCCAATTGTCAGCTGTGTGATTTTGGACAAGTCACTTCACTTCTCTGTGCCTCAGTTCCCTCATCTGTAAAATGGGGATGAAGACCGTGAGCCCCCCGTGGGACCTGTATATATGTATATATGTTTGTACATATTTTTTACTCTATTTATTTATTTATTTAATTTATTTGTACATATCTATTCTATTTATTTTATTTTGTTAGTATGTTTGGTTTTGTTCTCTGTCTCCCCCTTTTAGACTGTGAGCCCACTGTTGGGTAGGGACTGTCTCTGTTGCCAATTTGTACTTCCCAAGCGCTTAGTACAGTGCTCTGCACATAGTAAGTGCTCAATAAATACGATTGATGATAATGATGATGATGATGACAACCTGATCACCTTGTAACCACCCCAGCGCTTAGAACAGTGCTTTGCACATAGTAAGCACTTAACAAAGACCAACATTATTATTATTATTATTATCATTATTATCACCCCATGCTGCACCCCTACTCTCCCACTGCGCTCTGCCTTAGGTGGGAACACAACTGGCAGGGGAGAGACAGTGCTCCATTACTGCTCAGGCCCCTAACGCTACAGTCAATATTTTTTTATGGTATTTGTTAAGTGCTTACCATGTGTCAAACACTGTTCTAAGCCCTGGGATAGATACAAGTCAATTAGAAGCAGCATGACGTAGTGGATAGAACAAAAGCCTGGGAATCAGAAGGTTGTGGGTTCTAATCGTGGCTCTGCTGCTTGTCTGCAGTCACTTTACTTCTCTGTTCCTCAGTTCCGTCATCTGTAAAATGGGGATTGAGACTGGGAGACCCATATGGGACAGGAACTGTGTCCAACCCAATTTACTTGTATCTACCCCAGTGCTTAGTACAGTGCTTGGCACATAGCAAGCGCTTAACAAATACCACAATTATTATTATTAATTATTATTATTAGGTTGGTCACAGTCCCTCTCCTGCATGGGGCTCACACAGTTTAAGTGGGAAGGAGAACAAGAGAACTGAGGCACAGCGTGGCTCACTGGAAAGAGCCCGGGCTTTGGAGTCAGAGGTCATGGGTTCAAATCCCGGCTCTGCCAACTGTCAGCTGTGTGACTTTGGGCAAGTCACTTCACTTCTCTGAGCCTCAGTTCCCTCATCTGTAAAATGGGGATTAAAACTGTGAGCCCCCCGGGGGACAACCTGATCACCTTGTCACCTCCCCAGCGCTTAGAACAGTGCTTTGCACATAGTAAGCGCTTAATAAATACCATCATTATTATTAATAATGGTATTTGTTAAGCGCTTACTATGTGGCAGGCACTGCGCTGGGAGAGATACAAGGTAATCAGGTTGGACACAGTCCATGCCCCACATGGGGCTCAGAGCATTAAATCCCCATTTTACAAATGAGGTAACTGAGGCACAGATAAGTAAAGTGATACGTCCAAGGCCATGCAGCCGACAAGTGGCGGAGGCGGGATTAGAACCCAGGCCCATGCTCGATCCACTAGACCGTGCTGCTTCTCAGATAAGTTAAGTGCTTAACATGTTACCTGCTTAACTCAGAGAAGTTAAGTGACTTGCCCAAGGTCACAAAGCAAGTCAATGGCAGAGCTGGGATTAGAACCCAGGTCCTCTGACGCCCAAATCTGGGGGCTCATCCATTGTTCCACTTTTAGACTGTGAGCCCACTGTTGGGTAGGGACTGTCTCTATATGTTGCCACTTTGTACTTCCCAAGTGCTTAGTACAGTGCTCTGCACATAGTAAGCGCTCAATAAATACGATTGATGATGATGATGTTCGCAGCCAGAGACCCCATTACCAATGGGATCCACCACCAAAATATAATTGCATTGTTACCCCTGCGAGATCTGTGATAAAGGTTGTATTTCCGCAGCTGAACTAAAGCTAGCTCACAGAAGGAACAGTAGTATTTATTAAGCGCTTACTATGTGCAAAGCACTGTACTAACCGCTGGAAAGAACTGGATTGGGGGCTGGAACAGTGGGGTTCAACAACAGGAGTAACAATTTGAAGAGAATTTGAGAGAGTATTTGAAGAGAATAGGGGAGAAGCATATTTTTTACAAATCCACTTTTAGAGCAAAATGTTTACGATCTCTCAAATCAATATAATTTTGAGGCTTCTGATAAAAAGGTGAATTTAATCTAATCAAAAGCCCAAATTTCCTCCACTGTTCATGCCATACTGGACTAAGAGCGCTTTGGGCACGCCATGTTCCCATCAATAATTTAAAGACTGGGCAGATATTACTAAGAATGTATTCAAACTAAAATGGAACAAGAACAGACACTAATCATTTGCTCAAGTCTTGGAAGAGAACAGAGAACAAATCTATTTGATGGAAATTGTTCCTGATCCACTATACAAGGTGGCCAACGCTAATACTTATAAGAAATCATTAAATAATAATAACAATAATGGCATTTGTTAAGCGCTTACTATGTGCAAAGCACTGTTCTAAGAGCTAAATCATTGAATGCAATCCACACTAGACTGCTTTCCATCCCTCCAAAAGAAATAAGCAATAACCCCACAAACCTAAGTAAGCGACCCTCTTTCCACACCTTCAGAAATCCTCGTACGTCTTTCCTCTGGAAGACAGATGCTTGTTCACAATAAGCAGTCGGGTCTACTAGAAAGAGCATAAGACTGTAAACTACAACATGATTATTTTCAATGTGGAAAGCTTAGTCTTCCAGATCTTTAGGAGAAGTGATTTGGACTGAACCAAAGTAAAGCAGCAGGTACAGTGTACACGAAGATTGGATTTACCATTCAACCCCTCAATTTTTATTTACACGACAGAACGCTCTCTCTAGAGAGGCAAGTGTGAACACAAATGATAGAATACTTAGTTTTTCCATAGTGTATTTTCACTACTCTCTTTGGAAGGACTTTTGCACTCTTCCAACATGAGCCTGTATTAAATACAATGCAAGTTAATGTTTGAAAAACCAGTCAGGGGCATACATACATCAGTTTTCCTTAACACGGAGCTCGGCAAATGTGCAATCCTTGAGTTACTAGAGAAAGAGCACGGATCTGAGAGGGCCTGGGTTCTACGCTCAGCTCTGCCATTTGCCTGCTTTGGGATCTTAGGCAAAATCAAAACTTCTCTGGGCTTCGGTTTCCTCATCTGCAAAATGGGGATTGAAAACCTGAGTTCTCCCTCCTATTTAGACCCTATGTGGGACACGAACTCTATCCAACCTGATTATCTATCAGCGTGGCTCAGTGGAAAGAGCCCGGGCTTGGGAGTCAGGGGTCATGGGTTCAAATCCCGGCTCCGCCACTTGTCAGCTGTGTGACTTTGGGCAAGTCACTTAACTTCTCTGTGCCTCAGTGACCTCACCTGTAAAATGGGGATTAAGACTGTGAACCCCCTGTGGGACAATCTGATCACCTTGTATTTCCCCAGTGCTTAGAACAGTGCTCGACACAAAGTAAGCGCTTAACAAATCCCATCATTATTATTATTATTATCATCTATCTATCCCAGTGTCCAGTACAATGCTTAGCACTTAGTAAATGCTTAACGAATACCCAGCTATTATTATTAATAGTTGACGAAGCAAGAAAAGTAAGCAATTATTTGGGCATGATTAGTCTGTAAGCACAGGAGAAATAGGAAGACTTTTGTTGGGCTCTTGAAGTAAGTCAACCGAGTGACTTGCAAACCTAAAACAACCTCTGTGTTAGGGATTTTGGGGACAAATTTTAGTTGATTTTTTTCTTGCAGACACAGTCAGCACTAGGAAAAGAACGTACCAAAATACTTTCACTAACAAGCTAAAAATGTGTTCAATCTACTTCACACTATGTCTCCTTGCTGGTTATCATTAGCAATAACAGTAATGCTATTTATTCAAAATACACGAGGCGCTAAGCCCTGGGATAGACAGAAGAAATAGGAAAAGCAGCAAGGCGTAATGAATAGAGCACAGTCCTGGAAGTCACAAGGACTTGGGTTCTAATCCCAGCTCTACCACTCGACTGCTGTGTGACTATAGGCAAATCACCGCACTTCTCTAGGCCTTAGTTAACTCATCTGGAAAATGGGGATCAAGACTGAGAGTCCCAAGTGGGCATGGACTGTGTCCAACCAAATTAGCTTGTATCTACCCAAGTGCTTAGTCCAGTCCCTGGCACATAGTAAGTGCTTAACAAATACCATTAAAAAATTTAGAACATGGGGCTCGTGATCTAAGAAGTAGGGAAAACAAGTATCTTAGCCCCATTTTACAGGTGGAAAACTGAGAGGCAAAGAGGTTAAGACACTTGCCCAAGGTCACACAGCAGGGTAACGGTGGAGTTGACTGTCTGGGGTTCCCAGTCCCATGCTCTTTCCATTTGGCCTTCCTGCTTCCCAGTACTGTAACATCACCCCCTTCCTTCCTCTCCCCCTCATCCCCCTCTCCATCCCCCCATCTTACCTCCTTCCCTTCCCCACAGCACCTGTATATATGTATATGTTTGTACATATTTATTACTCTATTTATTTATTTTACTTGTACATATCTATTCTATTTATTTTATTTTGTTAGTATGTTAGGTTTTGTTCTCTGTCTCCCCCTTTTAGACTGTGAGCCCACTGTTGGGTAGGGACCGTCTCTATATGTTGCCAACTTGTACTTCCCAAGCGCTTAGTACAGTGCTCTGCACACAGTAAGCGCTCAATAAATATGATTGATTAATTGATCAATCAATGGCATTTGCTGAGTGCTTGCCATGTACAGAGCTCTGAGCTAAGCACTTGAGAAAGTACAGCACGGTATCGGGACAGATCACAGGCCTGTGAGTCAGAAAGTCATGGGTTCTAATTCCAGCTCTACCACTTGTCTGCAGTGTGTGACCTTGGTCAAGTCACTTTACTTTTCGTGGCCTCAGTTACATCATCTGCAAAGTAGGGATTGAAACGGGGAGCCCCACATGTCCAACCCGATTTGCCTGTATCCACCATAGTGCTTAGTACAGTGACTGGCACACAGTAAGTGCTTAACAAATACCATAATTATTATTATTATTATTAGTATGTTTATGGTACAACAGAGTTGGTAGACATGATCCTCGCCAACAAGAAGCTTACAGTCTACAAGGGAGACCAACATTAAAATAGCTAAAAACATCAATCTTTTTTTCCCACTGTTACAAATATCCCCTGTTTTAATGCTCCACTCTTTTAAATAAAAGTCTAAATCCATCAGTCCTGAGAGTCAGTTACTAGATATTTTTCATCGCCCAAAGTATGATTTTAGCACTCCCTAGTTTTTCATCTGCAAAGAATATTTACCAATTAATTCATTTCTAACACAAATGAACTATTTCCTTGAGGTCAAGGGACGTTGCCACAAAGTTATTGCGGCTTGCCCTTACTTGTTCGACATATTCCATGATGCAGGGTGCAAAGTGTTCTCTCTCATTGTCTTGTAAAGAACAGAAGACAAAATCCTTGCTTTTCATGGGAGCAATCAATTTCATTAGGTATCAGTTATAAAATTTGTCATTAAACTTTTAATTGTGCCATTCTAAATTCCGATAGTTGGTAGATGTTATGCCCTCAGTCTAGACAATCTCATTCTATCCCCACTTAGGAAGGTGGCCTTAATAAGTAACCTTTTAAATTGTTTTTCCCCCAATGAATAAATGAAGTTAAATATCTCCTGTCAGCACTAAAGGGCTGGATCCAATCCCTCAATGAATACTAACGATGCAGACTGAATCAAGCCAAAAAAACACTTTCAGCTGATCTTTTCTTTTCTGCCCTCTTGGAAAAAAAAATGATATTCAGTAACACAGTTCCATTCTAAGGACATCTGAAGTCAAAATTACAGCAATTATAATTGGCAAGTTCCTCTGAAATAATTTCAAAATGATCATATTTCCAAGAATTAATTAAAATCTTATTTAAAAAGCTAAAACAATGCTTTGTAATGAAGACCCTTAAAATATGCAGTATGGATACTTTTAATTGCTCTCAAAATCATGTAACCCTATTAAATTAAGCAGTCTTAATAGTTCCCAAGTTTCGGCATGTCCCCGTTTTCTTTTTTTTATATATTTCCACTCGACAATCAAAAAGATCTCTGCAAATTCAAAATTTGGGTGGCTATTGCAGGATGTTTTCCTGTAGACAAACATATTTTGTTGGTTTCCTGTTCTAGAACCAGCCCTGACCTGACGACTGAATAAAACAAAATAAAATAAATACATATCTATTCTATTTATTTTATTTTGTTAGTATGTTTGGTTTTGTTCTCTGTCTCCCCCTTTTAGACTGTGAGCCCACTGTTGGGTAGGGACTGTCTCTATATGTTGCCAATTTGTACTTCCCAAGCGCTTAGTACAGTGCTCTGCACATAGTAAGCACTCAATAAATACGATTGATGATGATGATGACTGAGTCCTTTCAAGTAACTAATAATACAACGTAGGTTCATCGGTCAGTGGTATAAAATGAGCTATTATTCTGTGCAAAGCACTATACTGAGCACTTGGGAGAGTACAACAGGGTAAGAGAAGCAGCGTGGTGTAATAATAATAATGATGGCATTTATTAAGCGCTTACTATGTGCAAAGCACTGTTCTAAGCGCTGGGGAGGTTACAAGGTGATCAGGTTGTCCCATGGGGGATCACAGTAGTAATCCCCATTTTACAGATGAGGTAACTGAGGCCCAGAGAAGTTAAGTGACTTGCCCAAAGTCACACAGCTGATAATTGGCGGAGCCGAGATTTGAACCCATGACCTCTGCCTCCAAAGCCCGTGCTCTTTTCCACTGAGCCACGCTGTGGTGGATAGAGCACAGGCCTAGAAGTCGGAAAGTCATGTGTTCTAATTCCGGCTCTGCCACGTGTCGGCTATGTGACCTTAAGCAAGTAACGTCACTTATTCTATTCTATCCTATTTTATTTTGTTAGTATGTTTGGTTTTTTTCTCTGTCTCCCCCTTTCAGACTGTGAGCCCACTGTTGGGTAGGGACCGTCTCTATATGTTGCCAACTTGTACTTCCCAAGCGCTTAGTACAGTGCTCTGCACACAGTAAGCGCTCAATAAATACGACTGATTCTCTGGGTCTCAGTTGCCTCATCTGGAAAGTGGGGATTAAGACTGTGAGCCCTACGTGGGACAGGTACTGTGTTTAACCCAATCACCCTTTATGTACCTCATCGCTTAGTGCCTGGTACACAGTAAGCACGTAAATACCACCATGATAATAATAATAATAAAAATTAGTAGTAGTAGTAGCAGTCTTGTCTTATGCGAGTTGAGTCATCTCTGATCCATAGCGACACCGTGGACACAACTCTCCCAGAACATCCCACCTCCACCTGCAATCGTTCTGGCAGTGGATCCATAGAGTTTTCTTGGTCCAAACCTGGAATTCCATTGCCCATTGACCATTGCCTTCTTCCGTGCAGTAAAGTACAGTCTCTGCCTTCGACTCTTTCCATGCCACTGCTGCCCAGCACAGGTGAGTTTGTAGGACATTGCCTCCCACTCTCTAGCCCCTGCCCAAGTTAGGAATGGAATGGGCAGGTCTCTAATTGACTCTCCCTCCCGTAGTCAAGATGGTAGAATACTGGAAACTCTCCAGATGCGACCCCGAGAGGGGCTTAATTAATAGTAGTAGTATTTATTTATTTTAAACCGGGAATTTGGGTGACTTCCAATAAGGAGGTGTGGCATAACTGCTGTTTCTTGCAGAAAGAAGGCATCATCGTCATCATCAATCGTATTTATTGAGCGCTTACTACGTGCAGAGCACCGTACTAAGCGCTTGGGAAGTACAAATGGGCAACATATAGAGACAGTCCCTACCCAACAGTGGGCTCACAGTCTAAAAGGGGGAGACAGAGAACAAAACCAAACATACTAAGGCAGGAAACTTGGGGGGTGGTACCGGGCTCCTGAAGTCCAGATAGCCGAGTCCCTGGCCCTGGCCCATGATGGCCGTCTCACGGGGTGCATTGGCCCTGGCCAAGTTGCCCGTTGCCTCTGTCTGTCCTTGCTGCTCCCTGTCAATCAATCAATCAATCGTATTTATTGAGCGCTTACTGAGTGCACAGCACTGTACTAAGCGCTTGGGAAGTCCAAGTTGGCAACATATAGAGACGGTCCCTACCCAACAGTGGGCTCACAGTCTAGAAGGGGGAGACGGAGAACAAAACCAAACATATGAACAAAATAAAATAAATAGAATGGATATGTACAAGTAAAATAAATAGAGTAATAAATATGTACAAACATATATACATATATACAGGTGCTGTGGGGAAGGGAAGGAGGTAAGATGGGGGATAGAGAGGGGGATCAGGGGGAGAGGGCTCAGTCTGGGAAGGCCTCCTGGAGGAGGTGAGCTCTCAGTAGGGCCTTGAAGGGAGGAAAAGAGCTAGCTTGGCGGAGGGGCTGAGGGAGGGCATTCCAGGCCCGGGGGATGACGTGGGCCGGGGGTCGATGGCGGGACAGGCGAGAGCGAGGTACGGTGAGGAGATTAGCGGCGGAGGAGCGGAGGGTGCGGGCTGGGCTGGAGAAGGACAGAAGGGAGGTGAGGTAGGAGGGGGCGAGAGGATAGACAGCCTTGAAGCCCAGGGTGAGGAGTTTCTGCCTGATGCGCAGATTGATTGGTAGCCACTGGAGATTTTTGAGGAGGGGAGTAACATGCCCAGAGCGTTTCTGGACAAAGACAATCCGGGCAGCAGCATGAAGTATGGATTGAAGTGGGGAGAGACATGAGGATGGGACATCAGAGAGAAGGCTGATGCAGTAGTCCAGACGGGATAGGATGAGAGCTTGAATGAGCAGGGTAGCGGTTGGGATGGAGAGGAAAGGGCGGATCTTGGCAATGTTGTGGAGCTGAGACCGGCAGGTTTTGGTCACAGCTTGGATGTGAGGGGTGAATGAGAGAGCGGAGTCGAGGATGACACATAGTAAGTGCTTAACAAAACCCATAATTATTATTATTGTTCAGTTTTCTCATCAGTAGAACAGGGATTCAATTCCCATTCTCCCTTCTACTTAAGCTGATTTGCTTATATTCACCTCAGCACTCAGAACAGTTCTTGGAAAATAGTAAGTGCTTAACAAATACCACAATTATCACTATTATTATTATTATTAGGTTATAAGCCCTAGGTGGAACAAGGGCAGTCTCCAACCCGCTTATTCATTCATTCAATCGTATTTATTGAGCACTTACTGCAGAGCACTGCCCTAAGCACTTGGAAAGTACACCTTATCTTTACCCCAGAGCTTAGTACTATGCTTGTCACATAGTAAGCCCTTAACAAATACCAAATTTATTATTCTTATTAGCACAAATTTTATGGATTGTGATCATTCAGTACCAGGAATATGCCTGTATTTCTGAAAGCATTTGCTCTGAAGAGAGGCAGCCTAGCTCTTTTTCAAGCCCATTTTCTCATCCAGCAAAAAGTCTTCCTCTTCCCTTTGGGATCTTGGGAGAATTGTAAGCTCTAGACTGTAAACTTGTTGTGGGCATGGAACACGTCTACCAACTCTGCTGTATTGTACTCGTCCAAGCGTTTGGTACAGTGTTCTGCACACAATAGGCACTCAATGAATACCACTGATTGACCGATTGAAGAGAAGATGATTCTCTTGTTCCATCACTTGGAGCTTCTTAGAAGCCATAATGGGAAATTAATAGCCATCGAAGGCCAAGGATTCCCAGTGAACATTGAGGCTGCATCGGACTCGGTTGCGCTGACACCCCTCCCAGAATGTTTTTGGAGCACAGATGAGCTAAAATGACCTAAGAATGCCTACATGGAAGTATCATGTAGTTACTACCTTCACAGGTGAAGTTTTGTCTACACAGTTCCATTTTGTATCTCAGCTATAGGACGTTAAATAGAGTTATCACACAGTTATCACGAGCGGTGTTTATTGAGGGTTTATTTCAATCAATCATATTTATTGCCAGCACTTAGAACAGTGCTTGGCACATAGCAAATACCATCATTATTATTATTATTATTGATCACTTACTGTGTGCAGAACACTGTACTAAAGACTTGGGAGAGTACAATAAATCAGAGTTGGTAGACGTGTTCCCTCCCTGCCCACATAGTTTAGAAGATGAGTTTACAGTTTAGAGGACTTAGAGCAAGAACATGGCACTACACACTTTGAGGAATTATAAAGGACATGGAATTATAAGGAAATGGAGTTATAAGGACGTGGACCTCTGGCTTCAAAGAGCTTATTATAGTGAGGAAGTCTGAACAAACAGACGGAGCACTTGGCAAACCAATCAAGGCTCAAAAGCATAAAATTTAGAGCACCAGCCACAGAAAAAGAAACAGAAGATTTAAAAAGAAAACTAGTGCCAGGGTATGGGGATCATAGAAAGGAAGTTAATCCCCAATAGGCATCAGCTCTCTAGATGTCGAATTACAAGTTGCCTCCCCAAAACTCTCTTCTGCCCAATTCCTCCTTCCATCAGGCTTCTCATGCATCTCACTCTCAACCTCCTTTATGGTATTCATAATAATAATAATTGCAGTATTTGTTATAATTGTTATTAATAATAATGGTATTTGTTACGCTCTTACTATGTGCCAGGCACTGTACTAAGTGCTGGGGTGGATACATGCAAATTGGGTTGGACAGAGTCCCTGTCCCACATGGGGCTCACAGTCTTAATCCCCATTTTACAGATGAGGTAATTTAGGCACAGAGAAGTGAAATGACTTGCCCAAGGTCACACAGCAGACAAGTGGCGCAGCCGGAATTAGAACCCATGACCTCCTGACCTCCAGGCCCATTCTCTATACCTACTACACCACACTGCTTCAGTTCCACAGTTTGTTTCTATACCAATTTAACCTCAGCTCCTACCTAGTCCAGATCTTTTTGGAATTTTCTATTTGGCCTTCACTACCTTAAATCAGAATTTGGCTCATGTACCAGACTGTCCTTATCCACAATGGTATTACACATTTTAAAATGAACACTGCGTCTATAGCATACTGTATTTTTCGCATAATTATCTCCACTGCATAATCTCACCTTAAACTCCGATTTCTGAGGAGGAGATAATATTTTTTTTTTGGTACCAGAAATCAATAATTGCAAGCAGTGATAAGGGTGCATGCCGGGGTAGAAAAATTAAGGTCAGGGCACAGTCATGCAAAAAAGGTGTTTCTTCTTTAAAACTGCCGAAAGGAAGAGTAATTCAAATTCACTGAGAGCCTAATGGGTGTAGCATTTGGGAAAGTGCAAGTAAGAGATGCAGTCAATCGGTGGTATTTACTGAGGGCTGAATGTGTGCAAAGCACTGTACTATGCGCTAAGAAGAATACAATAGTTAGTAGATATGATCCCAACAGTCTAGTGGGAAGGACTTTTCTATTCCTTCCCTGCCTCCTTTTTTTCCTCCTCTTGTTTCTCCTGCTCTCTTCACTGTTGAATTCAGAATAATAATCCCTCCCCTGATTTGGAGTTGAAAAAATTATGTGAAAAGTGGAGCAATTATGCATTATGAATATGGTACTTAATTTTGTTTGTTTCTGCATTCCTATTGGGACAAGAAAAAGAAAGATGTTTTATAAATAATTTAGCAACATCAATTTAGGCAGCTACTTTTGCTCTTTTAAAGTACCTGATGGACAAAAATGGAACTGAATATTTAATCTTAACCTTACCATTTCTTAGGCCTTTCAGCTGCAGTAGTAGCAGTAGAAGTATTTATTGGGCATCCATGAGTACAATGTACTTCACTAAGTGCTTGGGAAGTATAATCAATCAATGGTATTTATTGAATGCTTACTGAATGCAGAGCCCTGATACTTAGTGCTTTGGAAAGTAAAATGTAACACAAAACAAATAAGAGACACAACCCTGCTCATAGGAGTTTATCCCTTAACTTGTTAAAATTTTTCATCTCCTTGATTAAACTATTGCCATCATTCATTGCCCATTTGTGATTTTTGCATTACTTTTGGATTTCACTGCTGTAATAATTCAGGATGAAGAGTAAACTTTAGGTTTTGTGAATCGGTAAACTTATAAGGATCAAATTTGTTTCACGCTTCTGTAGACTTTCAAATGACAACTTAATTGCTCGATCAGTTTCTAGCTTCTCACTAATCATGGACGGAAATACCTTTGAACTGTACTCAGGTTAAAAAAAATTGTGTTCAGATGACAGACATAAAAAGAAATCACTTCAGTCATATACTTTCCAAACTGCACACAATAGAGGGTGTTCAATTTCCCCTAAAAAAAGACCAAGTGAAATTATCAATAGTAACACAACTCCACTTAGTGGCTGCCAAAAGCCACTAAAGAATTTTCACCTCAGGAGTAAAACTGGATTCAACATACAAACACCTAAAGTTTTAGCTTGGGATACTTCAGTTCACAAATAAGAAAAATATTGTTAATGTGATGCACTATTAAAACTGTGATCTGTTGCAAATGGGGTTTTAGTTCACTATTCAAAAATTCAAAATTGTCCCTAAATACCATCATTATTGGCTCTTCCTACTGCCCCATACCAACCGGTAAATTAATGTGTGATTTCTTAGAATCAGTGTTAGTAGGAAAGGAGAATAACAACTTTAGAAATACTTGGGAGTGTTATGAAAATAATTTTAACACTAACTACAATATTTTTATTTTCAAATGAAGAAGCAGAATGATGCTGAGCGAAACATGAATTAAATTATGATGTATATCCCTTACAGCAAAGGTGTTCAATGAGAGGATTCTAGATGCCTGTCTCATTTAAGACTTTTAATACTGTTTCAAATCATTTATTTATATTAATGTCTATCTCCCCCTCTAGACAGTAAGCTTGCTGTGGGCAGAGAACGTGACTACCACCTCTGTTGTGAGGAGGAGCAGCGTGGCTCAGTGGAAAGAGAACGGGCTTGGGAGTCAGAGGTCACAGGTTCGAATCCAGGCTCCCCCACATGTCTGCTGGGTGACCTAGGGCAACTCACTTAACTTCTCTGAGCCTCAGTTCCCTCATCTTTAAAATGGGAATTAAGACTGTGAGCCCCCCGTGGGACGTGATCACCTTGTA
This sequence comes from Tachyglossus aculeatus, assembly GCF_015852505.1. Classification (NCBI taxonomy): domain Eukaryota; kingdom Metazoa; phylum Chordata; class Mammalia; order Monotremata; family Tachyglossidae; genus Tachyglossus; species Tachyglossus aculeatus. The sequence goes on from NC_052070.1 coordinate 15,120,452, forward strand.
TCCCCCCAGCGCTTAGAATCAATCAATCAATCGTATTTATTGAGCGCTTACTGTGTGCAGAGCACTGTAGTAAGCGCTTGGGAAGTCCAAGTTGGCAACATAGAGAGACAGTCCCTACCCAACAGTGGGCTCACAGTCTAGAAGGGGAAGACAGAGAACAAAACCAAACATATTAACAAAATAAAATAAATAGAATAGATATGTAAAAGTAACAGTGCTTTGCACATAGTAAGCACCTAACAAATGCCATCATCATTATTATTATTACTCTCCCAAGTGCTTAGTACAGTGCTCTGCACTCAGCAAGTGCTCAGTAAACACCATTGACTGAGGTTGATTTTTACTATCCAAAAAAGACAAAATAGTTAAAGCATAAAATATAAACACTAGATGGTGCCCTACTCCCAATGTCTGTAAATGGAAAAAAGAAAAAGAAAAGGAAACCCTTTTTCAAAGGAATATTGATAGGCACACTTGATAATTGAATATGTACTTGGAAAAAAGAAAAAGAAAAGGAAGCTGTCTTTTTCAGATAACTATTTATAAGTATTGATAAGCATCCATGATCATGTAATCAAAACCTTTCTGATGACTACTAACACAGCAAAATGCTACCTCTCTATTTCTAGCATTTACATTTGCCCAAAAGGGATCTCACCGACTTTCTGTAAACATTTCGCATTTCTCATTTTTTTAGTCGGTTATTTGATGACCCCATATTATTGTAAGCTATGAGACTCAAATATGGAAACTCTACTCATACATGACAAAAACATGTTTTCCGTGCCGACAAAAATTCCCAATTAAAATTCCAACATCCGTAAAATACCAAACTGGAAATTCAACCTTCTTGAACTTTTATGGGTGGAAACTAGACCAGTGAAATCAGATAGAGGAATATTTTACATATCTTAGATTCAACAGAGGGCTAATTGAACTATACAAATCATGTGATTACCGCTGGATAGGGGCAACTTGCAGTTAAAAATAGGATTCGACAACTCACTTAAGCTGTTCCTTCTACTCCAACTCCAAAGAGAGATAAAACGTTTTCGATTGCAATACCAAACTTGGCTATCACTTACTGTTGCTGGATAAAACCCACCCACTATCTCAGTCAGCCTCACAAAGTCTGCTACCTCTGCAGTGTCTCCAGGGGCCTCGAAATTCAACCCCCTCAAAATGCAAAGTGCAAACAAAGAACACTTGCCCAATTCTGAAACACTTTTGCTGACCTTCCTTTCATCCATGTATCAGTGGGCAATAAAGTTTTTTCAAGACTTCCACAAAAGCTCAAGGAAGGTGAATCAGTTCTGCTGACAGATGAACTATGCAGCAGATAGCTTCACCCTTTGAACATTTCGACTCATTGACCTCACTGCCCAGCAAATCCAAGCAACTGATTGAATCAAGCTCAGATAAGTATGAAGGAAGTTAGTTGTAACCTGAGGGGTTCAATTCTATATAAACTGTTGATCCACCTTTGGTAGACTCAATTATGAAAGCTGAATTATTTGCCACTTCTTACCCTGCTACACTAAGTTCCCTGTTGGGCTGTATTTTCCTTGAGTGCATGGTGCGAGTCCACTTTATTGTACTCTTCCAAGGACTTAGTGCAATGTTCTGCACAGAGTAGCTGCTCAATAAATGCCACTGATAGGTTGATTAATTCTCTTATGTGTTTGGAAGTGGACCAAATTATTCTCCAAGGGCAAAATATCCAGACTAAAAGGATGTATATCCAGGTATAAATAGTCATCCTTGGTATTTGAAGACTGGACACACATGGGTGAAAAGTCAGTCAGGAATTTAAGTCAGCCTTTTCCACAATGAACCCAATAAAGAGAATTCCGTCTACAACTGTCTAACCCTTTACTCAATGGGGTGAGCTTGGTCTCAATGAAGAGTAGTTAAGAACAAACGAGGATTTGGAGAACCACAAGCGTAATGCACAGCTAAAAGCAACATGTTAATGAAAAGAGATACACAAACTCATTTTGGGGCAAGGAACTGTACCCTATATATTTGAGATTAAAAAAGCATCCCCTCGAACCAACCCAGATGAGTTTTAGCATTTATCGATTCTAATAAAGACTTCATGCATTGTGCTATTTCTAGCAGAAGTGAATTTTTCAGTGCCTTTCACCTGCCAAAAGCTTTCCTGTAAAATTTGTCCTTCACTTGCCATTAGATTATGTATAGAAGTACTGCGTTTTATGGCAGTTTCTAAACTGCCTGAAAAGCATTTATCCTACCGGTAAACTGAAATGGATTCTACCAATTAGTTTTGCAAATTAAATCACTTGAAGTTGGATAATGTAAGCCCAAAAAAACTACAGTATCCTTTTTTCTCTGAAATGTTCCACACCCTCCCTTGCTATAGATTCCACCGATAATTGACTTTTAAAAATAAAGCTGATACAATATTCAGGCTCCATTGGCTCCATGCTTCAAATCCATTTTAAACACGATCTTAGAGTAATGAAATTGAGCTGGAAATACAGGATCAATATATCCTTAAGGGTGTGGTAAAGTCTCCTTTCAGCACAATTTCCTGAGACTCTATACTGGAATAGGATCAGTAGCTAATTCTTTTGAGTTTTCAAATATTAGTAGGAATTTAGAACTTCTCCCAAAAATGGTTGGCAGAGGAAGTTACTAAAATACTTGCTGCTCAGCATAAATTTCTTGAACACTTAAACCCTTGCACTTCAGTAAACAATTGCTTTACGGAACCAATTGTTTCTTCATTCTGCTGACACTTTAGATGCCCGAGTTGGTTCTTCCTAAACAAAGTAATGTTTAACTACTTCCTTATCATGAACCCTGCCTCATAAGCATAATTTGGAAACCTTTGCCATCCTCATTTTATAGTCTTTGGTTTTGTTTTTTTACTTTTAACTGCTGGTAAGAGACAGTTGTCTTAATCATCAGGAGGACTATCACTCCAAGAATTGAAGATAAGGTAAGAGAAGGTTAAAAAAAAAACCCTTAAGGGAACACCTGACACAAAATACGCCTAAAAGAAGAGAAAATTCCTTTACTAGAAAGGAGCTAATTGCGGAGGGAATATACAAAGTCAATTTTCCTTCTTTAAGAATGGTCTGAGAAAGAATTTGTATGTGTATGTGTGTCTGGCAGGGGGTGGAAGGGCTAATCTGAGCCAATTGAAGTCTCTCTGATTTTCAGACTCTGGACACTGAAGAGGAGTAAGGGTGAGGCTATGTTTAGAAGTAATTCTAGAGATAGCTAGTTCCAGAGATGGTGTTGATTAGGTTCAGATTTGTTAGTGACTACACTGCAGGGCAAGAGAAGCAATGTTGTCTAGTGGAAAGAGCAAAGCCCTGGGAGTCAGAAAGGAACTAGGTTCAAATGCCAGCTCTGCCACTTGTCTGCTGTGTGACCTTGAGCAAGTCACTTCATTTTTCTGTGCCTCAGTTCCCTAATCTGTAAACTGGGGATTAAGACTGAGCCCCAGATGGGATTCATTCAATCATATTTATTGAGCACTTACTGTGTGCAGGGCACTGTACTATGTGCTTGGGAAGTACGGCTGTGTCCAACCTGATTAGCTTGCAATAATGATAATAATAATAATTATTATTATTATTATGGTATTTGTTAAGCACTTATTATGCGCTGAGCAATGTTCTAAGTGCTAGGTAAATACAAGGTAATCAGGTTGTCCCACGGTTTTAATCCCCATTTTACATATAAGGGAACTGGGGCACAGAGAAGTGAATCTACCCCAGGGCTTAATACAGTGCCTGGAGCGTAGTAAGCATTTAACAAATACCATTAAAAAAACCCAAAATCTAAGGAATACGGATCTCCAAATTCTACACTCCTGTTTCCCCTGTTGCAGTCCCTGCCCCACATGGTGCTCACAGTCTCGATCCCCATTTTACAGATGGGGCAACTGAGGCACAGAGAAGTTAAGTGGCTTACCCAAAGTCACACAGCAGACACAAAGTGGAGCCGGAATTAGAACCCGGGTCCTTCTGATGCCAAAGCCCGTGCTCTATCCATTAGGCTATGCTGCGTCTCATCCCAGCTCCACCAATTGCTTGTTGCTCTGCGACTCTGTTTTCTCATCTATAAAATGGGGATTAAATACTTGTTCTTGCTTACCCTTAGACTGAGAGTCCCTTTTGGGACAGGGACTGTATCTTATCTGATTGTACTGTATCTACTCCTGCGCTTAGCAAATAGTAATGTGTAACAAATACCACAATTCTATATTATAATTTCCCCATTTTATAGATAAGAAAAAATGATACCTAAAGAGGTTGCGTAAGGTGACTTGCCCAAGATCTAAACAACAGATCAGTGGCAGAGCTCGAACTAGAATACAGGCCTCTTGGCTCTCAGGACCTTGCCCTTTCTACTTGACTATATCACCTCTCTAATAGCTATGTGGTAATAATAAAATTTAAATGAGTTGCTTCATTTGAAAATGTTGGCTGAAGTGGCACTGAAATAAAGTATCTCTGGAAGGCTGAACAGCAGATCTAGATTTCCATTTACTCTCAGCACATTTTAGCAGAAGACATTCAAAAATAACGTTAGAAATATATTTCTAAATTCCAGAATTCATGATAGGTATTGGAAGTAACATGTTTGGTGAGCCAGTTCCTGTAAGCAAATCCACCCTCAGCCCCGCAAGCACCTATGTACATATCCGTAATGTATTTTGATATTAATGTCTGTCTCCCCCTCTAGATTGTAAGTGGGCAGGGAATGTATCTACCAACTCTGCTTTATACAGTGCTTAATATTGTGCTACACACATTAAGTGTTCAATTCCATTGATGGTTTGACTGACTGATTGAAAAGTCATTGATGAAAATTACAAGAGGGGCTGATTAACCAAGTTAGGAGAGGGGAAGACCAAAAAAAAAATATGGGGAAGCAACTGTGAACAAATCCATCCACATGAAAATTTACATTAGTAAATAAAAAAGGAAGATGAGGGCTGTTGTCTCTAAGTCCATTTACTAGTTTCCAGACCAAAGGTTTAAGCCTACAATTCACTGAGAGATTGCGGAAATCCATGCTCAGAGTTAGAGGAGCTGGGACATCATAAATAGTGGCTTTTGAGATGGTTGAGATTGGAGTCCTTTTGTAGACCCCAGCCAATAAAGTGAAAAGAGGACACATCAAATGTTGCCCAATGTGTCAGCATCGAGTTTTCACTGTTACTTGTTTAGCAGAAGGGGAGCAGGAGGGCTGTGAAGAGCAGGAGCTGAGGAAAAATGGCCGAGCAAACCAATTTCAGATAAAACCACACTGTTCATTTTACTAAGTGAAAATGAAGAATCACAATCTATGACAAGCAGAAAAACGCTGGCTAGAAGTTGAATTTATCAGTCAATTAGCTAAATTCAACCAAAGGAAAGCATGTCAGATAAAAAGAAGCAAGGAAATAAAATCCCTACTGAATTACCACCACTTCAGTAACAACAACAAAAAACCCACTGCTACTACTGTCAAATTCCACCTTAGAATCCAAGATAACTTTTGCATGCTCAGAAATACCACATGGCAATAACAAATGTGGTTATTATCAGCAGGTAAAATCCTACCACTTCACTCTGCTAGAAGCATGCTAGAACAGTATAACACGGTATGAAGCTCACTCGAAGGGGCCAGGGTCCACAACTGTATACTTTTTCCCAGTGTTTAGTACAGTCCACTGCACACAGTAAGCGCTTAATAAATACTATTTCTACTATTTATTTAGGGTAAAATCAGTGTGATGAGGAAGTTCTTCATTCAGACCCTGAACAGTGAAACACACGCTTGATAAATATTATTTCTACTACTTATTTAGGGTAAAAATCAGTGACGAGGAACTTCTTCACTTAGACCCTGAACAACGAAAGAACTCTCTAAGCAGCCATTTAAGGCAATTTCGCCTCCCCCAAGGTGCATCTCTGGGGAAAATCAGGTCTCACCAGATCTCAGAATCCACATCGACCAAAAACACAAATCTCAGGACCTTGTTCAACACCCACCATGATGAGGTATAGAGCCAGGACAAAAACAAAACTGAATATAAAGAAAATAATCTATTTCTTCCAACTATATTTCAAGGGAGAGAACAGAAAATCCAATTTATTCACAAGTTCACTAGCCTCAAGGTCCACAACAAAAACTCCCCAGCAAAACTTGAATCCTAGTGCCAACCTTTTTCAAGCAGACCTCTTGATCTTCATAATTAATTACACCTTGATTATGCTGTTCAAGAACAATGAAGAAAATGTTCTTAAATAGCTATATTGCTTTGCTTTTCACACATTCCACTAGAGACTAAGTGAACAGGAAAGCCTTTACTCAGAAGGACCATGAGTCAATATTTAATATAAATAAGCCAGCAATATACCATTTCCAGAAGGTTCAAATCATAAACAACCCCAGTCTCACAGAAAAATGACTAAATTTATGATTGTCACAAATGATGAATGGGTAGATTTGGTCTGTATGGTTTATAGGAAGAGAACAACCCATAGGAAATAAAAGAACAATCATTTCTTTACAGGTCTTATGTTCTAACTTGGAATTTTCTTATAAAGTAGAAATTAAGCAGGATTTAAATTTTTAAAAATTTCATCCTTCAAAATCATTCATATTTGCCTCATTTTTCTTTGTCCCTTTAAATAACACAATATGAGATTTTTTTTTTCCATTGTGCAACAAGAGTCCTTAATTCTACCAGAAAACTCATTATGGCTTCTGCACACAGGCATCAGAATGTTGAACATACTTTCTACCAAATGCAGTTTCAATTTGCCAATATTTGTCTTCCACAAAACAGTAGGAACATCAATGACTTAAAATCCAGTTTTAGCACTCACCCAAAGTATTTGTGCCCCAAGACCCGGAGTTGATAACATTCCAACGAGTGGATCAGGTGCACGTTCCGAGAGTCAAGGAGGAGGAGTTAGGAAGAGAGAGAGAGGAAAAAAAGAACTAGATTAGGAATTATTCAATAGCATCATCGGGAGCTTATTCTATTAGACATTGCATAGCTGTTCAGCAAATAGACAGTTTTCTTCCCTTTAGAAGTCCAGTTGCCAAGGATCATTGCAAAAGGTGAACCGGGGAAAAATCTAAGATGACCTTATAACAAGTGCCAAGAGGAAAGAATGGGGAACTCTGTGTCTCTCTCTCTCTCTCTCTCTCCTAATTTCTGTTTGGCAGTCATAAACAACCCAACTACGGGAAGAGGAATGCATTTCCCCTCAGATAATAATAACTTATTTATCCATTCAAACAAGGCCATTGAGAAGCAGCATGGCCCAGTGGAAAGAGAACAGGCCTCAGAGTCAGGTGACCTGGGTTCTAATCCCAGCTCCTTGACTACCCTCCTATGTGACCTCTGCTACTTCACTGCTCCAAACTCTTATCATATCCCCCCTTGACAACTGCTTCAGCCTCCACACTGACCTCCCTGCTTCCTGTCTCTCCCCTCTCTAGCCCGTACTTCACTCTGCAGCCTGGAACAGTCTGCTAAAAAACAATTCATTTCATATCTCTCCGCTCCTTGAGAACCTCCAGTGTTACTCATCCACCTCTGCATCAAACAGAAACACCTTACCACAGGCTTCAAAACACTCAATCAGCTCTCCCTTATCTTACTGAATTCATACCACAATCCAGTCCACACACTTTAATCTTCCAACACCACCCTGCTCAGACCTGTTGCCGACTTGTACTTCCCAAGTGCTTAGTACAGTGCTCTGCACACAGTAAGCGCTCAATAAATACGATTGAATGAATGAATGGGTGGGGAGATGAGAAATTAATCAGAGAAGGCCTCCTGGAGGAGATGTGACTTCAGAAGGACTTTAAAGATGGGATTCTGAAGGGAGAGAGGGTGCCAGAAAATCTGCCAATCTATTTATTGAGCACTTTTTGCAGAGGACTGAATTATGAAAGGAACAATACAATAGGGTTGGTAAACACAATCCCTGCTGACAAGGACCTGGCAGTCTAGAAAAGGGGATGGACATTAAAATAAATTACAGAAAGGGGAAAAAGAGTATAGGGATATATACAGAAGCGCTGAGGGGTTGGGGATGTATCAAGGGGCTTTAATAATAATAATTTTGGTATTTGTTAAGTGCTTACTATGTGCAGAGCACTGTTCTAAGCGCTGGGGAGGATACAAGGTGATCACGTTGTCCCATGTGGGGCTCACAATCTTAACCCCCATTTTACAGATGAGGTAACTGAGGCACAGAGAAATTAAGTGACTTGGCCAAAGTCACACAGCTGACAAGCTTTAGAGCCGGGCCTTGAACCCATGACCTCTGGCTCCCAAGCCCGGGCTCTTTCCACTGAGCCACGCTGCTTCTCTATTGCACCTGAGAGCTGGAGTGGGGAGGAAACTGGCCATTGAGGAAAGGAAACGAGGAAATGGACCCTGCTAGCACACAGGACGACCATCGGGAAAAAACGCTGGTTATCTATCACTGCTCATCCCTCACTCAGTGGAATGGATTGAGCGCTTATTCATTTGTGTGTGGAGGAGGGCTGCCCTGAGTGCATTGATTACGCCCGAGAACAGAGAGCGCGCAGGGGGGCCCAGAGAAGGGGAGCGGGAAATTCAAGCAGGGTGGAGGAAGGGAGAACATTGGGCCGCGCATGCCAACCTACGAAGTTCGAGGACAGAAGGAGACAACACGGAAAGCTTGAGGAAAGAGACCAGATAAGACGCCCACACATTAAACCACAGAGAAGGCCGTCCTCCTGAGAAATAGTCAAAAATTGCCAGTAGCATCAGTGTCACAAGACGTCCCAGCAGGGTATTGGGAAAAGTTTTCAACCAGCAATAATCACGCCTCGGATCATCCTCACAGGCTACGAGACTGCCACTGCACAAAGCCCTACTAAGATTACATCTCCTCCATGAGTCCTTCCCTGATTAACCCCTCATTTCCCATATTTGCCCACCCTTCTGCATTGCTTATGCACTTGGCTGGCAACCCCTTACCACAGGCTTCAAAACACTCAATCAGCTCTCCCCCTCCTACCATATCTTGCTGAATTCGTACCACAACCCAGTCCACACACTTTAATCTTCCAACACCAACCTGCTCACTGTACCTCTAGCTCATCTTTCTTTCTGTGATCCCTTGCCATCATCTCCCTCAGGCCTGGAACTCCTTTTCTCCCAAACCCGAGAGATCACCATTCTACTCTCCCCACCTTCAAACCCCTACTAAAATTATATCTCTTCCCAGAGATCTCCCTTCTGTGTTGTCTATGCCCTTGGGTCTGTATCACTTAATCATTTTGGTATGCACTCCACCCTGATTTATTTTATTGTCTGCATCCCCTGTCTAGTGTGTAAGTTCCTTGGGGGCAGCGATTGGGTCTGAAGCAGCACAGCTAGTGGAAAGTGTACCGGACTTGGGAGTACTCAGGGGAAGGGAACGCGTGTGCCAACTCTGTTGTATTGTACTTTCCCAAGCGCGTAGTACAATGCCCTGCAAGTTGTAAGTGCTCAATGGGAACCAACGAAGCTTTATTGAAAGCACATCTCCTCCAAGAGGCCTTCACTAACTAGGCCTCACTTCCTCTTTTCCCACTCCCTTCTGCTTCGCCCTGACTTCCTCCCTTTACTTATCCCCTTCCCCCAGCCCCACAGCACTTATGAACATATCCATAATTTATTTATATTAATTTATGTCTGCCACTCTAAGCTCTTTGTGAGGAGGGAATGCGTCTGTTACATTGTTTTCTGTACTTTCCCAAGCACTTAGTACAATGCCTTGCACACAGTAAGCACACAACAAATATGACTGATTGACCTCCAGACTATTAGTCCTCCTCGAAGGCTATATCTGTGATTAAAACATCACTTTAGTACTAAAGTTGAATTTCAAAATCTGGCCCTTTGGAAATTTTGGTGACTCTTTCCCCAAAGTGGGTGCAGGATTTTACTTCCAACTAGTAATTCAGGATCCTGGAATTCTAATTCTGACCTGCCACTGGTTAACTGTTATCTTGTGAAAAATACTTAAACTGTCTCAGTTTCTCTGGCCACACAATTTGCATAGTAATCCTCATCTCTCAATTGGTGAAGAGGGGACAGACAGCTAACCGATCCAGGTTCTGAGTAATCAGCTTGAAGTCTTGGCATGTTTTCTCTCTCAGTAAGCACCATATGTCTTGACATCCTCCAGTGTATCTTCCATCATCAAGCCACAGCACCCTTGGATGCTTTAGGACAAACTTATACAATAAAAAGACAGATCGTCTTTCTACCACGGTCTTAATCGTATCTCGCTTGATGTCAGCCTACCTTTATTTATTCTTCCTTTCACTTACAGATACACTGCCTAGAGTTGATAAAAAAAAGAAGGATTGCAGATGTGATGTTTTTCCCAAATCAGAAGTACCTATTTCGGCCAGTGAAATGTGTATCTGTTCCTCCAGCTCACCAAATAAAAAGTATACGTGGCTGTTCATCATTTAAATCATTTGTCACTAGGTTAAAGGACAAGATTGCATGCCTTATAAATCCATTTTATAGTCAACTGGAAATTCAGGAGACGAGTGAAAAAAAACTCAGATGGAATTTTGGGTCTCAAATCAAAACATCCATGCTATGTTTTGAGCACTTACTGTGTGCAGAGCACTGTTTTAACCACTTGGGAGAGTACAATACAACAGAGTTGGTAGTCTTACCTTTTTGTTTATAGGGGTTGCTATAAAGAGTCTTAGGCAACTGATAAACGATCAAATAAACAAACTTCCAACACAAATCTCCAAGGTCCACATTCATTCATTCATTCATTCATTCAATTGTATTTATTGAGAGTTTACGGTGTGCAGAGCACTGTACTAAGCTCTTGGGAAGTAAAAGTTGGCAACATATAGAGACGGTCCCTACCCAACAGCGGGCTCACAGTCTAGAAGGGGGAGACAGACAACAAAACATATTAACAAAATAAGATAAATTGAATAGTAAATATGTACAAGTAAAATAGAGTAATAAATATATACAAACATATATACAGGTGCTGTGGGGAGGGGAAGGAGGTAAGGTGGGGGGGATGGGGAGGGGGAGAGGAAGGAGGGGAGGGGGCTCAGTCTGGGAATGCCTCCTGGAGGAGGTGAGCTCTCAGTAGGGCTTTGAAGGGAGGAAAAGAGCTAGCTTGGCGGATGGGCAGAGGGAGGGCATTCCAGGCCAGGGGGATGACATGGGCTGGGGGTCAACAGCGGGACAGGCGAGAACGAGGCACAGTGAGGAGGTTAGAGGCAGAGGAGCGGAGGGTGCTGGCTGGGCTGTAGAAGGAGAGAAGGGACGTGAGGTAGGAGGGGGCGAAGTGATGGATAGCCTTGAAGCCGAGAGTGAGGAGTTTTTGCCTGATGTGTAGGTTGATTGGTAGCCACTGGAGATTTTTGAGGAGGGGAGTAACATGCCCAGAGAGTTTCTGCACAAAGACGAGATCCGGGCAGCAGCGTGAAGTATAGAGTGAAGTTGGGAGAGACAGGAGGATGGGAGATCAGAGAGGAGGCTGATGCAGTAATCCAGTCGGGATAGGATGAGAGATTGAACGAGCAGGGTAGCGGTTTGGATGGAGAGGAAAGGGCGGATCTTGGCGATGTTGCAGAGGTGAGACCAGCAGGTTTTGGTGACGGATTGGATGTGGGGGTGAACAAGAGAGCAGAGTCGAGGATGACACCAAGGTTGCGGGCTTGTGAGACGGGAAGGATGTTAGTGCCGTCAACAGTGATGGGAAAGTTAGGGAGAGGTCAGGGTTTGGGAGAAAAGATGAGGACTTCAGTCTTGGACATATTGAGTTTTAGATGGCCGGCAGACATCCAGATGGAGAAGTCCACAGATTCCCACATTCAGTCGATGGATAGCCACTACGGGTTGAGCATTTTACTGGGCACCCACTGTGCGCAAAGCATTGTACTGGATAGTTGGGAGAGCCCAATTAAATAACCTATCCTCAGGGAGACAATCTACTGGAAGTCCACACTCAGACAACCTTCCATAAGAATAATTCTACAGTACCAGCCTTTGTTTAGTGTCTTTCTTCAAAGGCAGCATGAACTAGTGGAGAGAGCAGAGGCCTAGGAACCAGAAGGACCAGGGTTCTATTCCCGGCAAGGCCACTTTGTCTGCTGTGTGACTTTGGGCTTCTCTGTGCCTCAGTTACTTCATCTGTAAAATGGGGATTAAGACTGTGACCTGCTGACCTCCAGGCTAATACGCCTTCACCTTGAAGGCTATATCTGTGACTAAAACATGGCTTTAGTAATAGAGAAAGTTGAATTTCAAAGTTTGGTCCATATGGGTCAGGGACTGTGTCCAACCCAATTATCTTGTACACCAAGTGAAGCAGCATGGAGTAGTAGAGAGTCAGAAGGTCATGGGTTCTAATCCTCGCTCTGCCACTTATCTGCTGTGTGGCCTTGGGCAAGTCACTTAACTTCTCTTTGCCTCAGTTACCTCATCTGTAAAATGAGAAGCCCCATGTCGGGCAGGGACTGTGTAGCTTGTATCTACCCCAATGGTTAGTACAGTGCCTGGCACATAATAAGTGCTTAACAAATGTCACAATTATTATTATTATTATTATTATTATTATTACCCCAGTGCTTAGTGTAGTGCCTGGCACATAGTAAGCACTTAAATATCATTAAAAAAAGGGGCACTGTAAGTTTACTTCTCCCCTCCGGGATACTCATCTTGCCCAAGCTTTCCAAACACTGCCTACATGTGTGTGCACATTGGTTGCATGCTTAACTTTTCAGAGGACCAAATCACTGCAGCCTTATGCTAGACAGAATGAAAGGTCTCCACCTCTCCATGAGGAAGGGTCTTTGTGAGTGTAAGAATGATGCATATTCAGTAGAAGATGGAGAATTCAAAGTAGTGGGGGACCCAGTCTTCTTTTCTTTGTATGGTATTCATTATGCCCTTACTCTGTGTAAAGCATTGTATTAAGCACTGGTATAGGTATAAGATAACCAGGTTGGACACAGTTCGTGTCCCAAATGAATCTCCCAGTCTTAATTCCCATTTTACATATGGGGGACCTGAGGCCCAGAGAAATTAAGTGACTTATCCAAGGTCACCCAGAAGGAAGGTGGCAGAGTAATAATAATAATAATAATAATAATAATAGCATTTATTAAGCACTTACTATGTGCAAAGCACTGTTCTAAGCACTGGGGGGATACAAGCTGATCAGGTTGTCCCATGGGGATTGTGAGCCCACTGCTGGGTAGGGACTGTCTCTATATGTTGCCAACTTGTACTTCCCAAGCGCTTAGTACAGCGCTCTGCACACAGTAAGTGCTCAATAAATACGATTGATGATGATGGGGAGCTCACAGTCACTCCCCATTTTACAGATGAGGTAACTGAGGCCCAGAGAAGTTAAGTGACTTGCCCAAGGTCACAAAGCTGACAATTGGCAGAGCCGGGATTTGAACCCACGACCACTGACTCCAAAGCCCGTGCTCTTTCCACTGAGCCACGCTGCTTGTTCTACTTCAGCAGGGCTCCCAGCTTTCTCATGCTGGTTCTGATAAAAACCATTTTTCCAGCAATGCGCAGGAGCATGGAAGAGAAGGGGAAGTGTACACACTTTCTTGCCCCTGCTTGAGTCAGAGAACATACTAACCCTACCAACACTGGTGTCTAGCCCTTGATCCTACTCCTCGTCACCTTGCTCCTGTTCCTGCATCTACAAGGTAACAGCCTTCATATTCATTACAGAATCCTGTTCTATTAACTCTAGAACCTACCATCACAACTAAATGGGAGACTGGTGTAGCATTAGGAGATGGAGTGTTTCTGGAGAGAGAGAGATAGGCATATATAATGTAAACCTTGTGAGTAGTAATCCCCCAGCTTAAATTTAGAACTCTAAATCAGTGACCCTTTTTCCAGAAATAGGCAAGATGCACAAGGCCTTGGCCAGATACTAAAATGGAGTATATTCTTGCCACTGCTTCCTTTTGTAATTTCGTTCGCACAAAATTTAGTTTCTATTTTAAGCTTATGAAATAGCGTTGCTCGTTCATTGTTAAACTACATATATGCCATGTTGCATCAGAGTGGTTTCACTTCAGCTTCTGAGATGCAAGAATTACATGAACAAGGGAGATCCAAGAATCTAGCACTTCAAAAATTGACAAATTTTCATTTTACGAGAAGCGGCGAGGCCTAGTAGAAATAGCCCAGGCTTCTAGACTGTGAGCCCGCTGTTGGGTAGGGACCGTCTCTATATGTTGCCAACTTGTACTTCCCAAGCGCTTAGTACAGTGCTCTGCACACAGTAAGTGCTCAATAAATACGACTGAATGAATGAATGGGAGTCAGAGGTCCTGGGTTCTAATTGTAGCTCTGCCACTTACCTGCTATGTGATCTTGGGCAAGTCACTTCTCTGTTTTGGTGGTTTTTTATGTTATTTGTTAAGCACTTACTATGTTTCAAGCACTGTTTAAAACTCTGGGGTAGATACAAGTTTAATCATGTTGGACACAGTCCCTGTCCCTCATGGGGTTCCCACAGTTTCCTCATCTGTAAAATGAGGGTTGCATTAAAAATCAATTTGCTTTTCATTCCTCTGCAAGACAACATAATCACAAACTACTACATAATAAAAAGCACTTAGAAAGGCCACATGAACAATTTTGATATTTCAATTTACGATTCCTCACACCTATGTACTTGAATCTCTGAGCTTTAGACATTTGACATTCGCCCCAACCCCACGGCACTTATGTACACATCTTTAAGTCATGTATTCATGGATTCAAATCCTGGCTCCACCACTTGTCAGCTATGTGACTTTGGGCAAGTCACAACTTCTCTGGGCCTCGGTTACCTCATCTGTAAAATGTAGATTAAGACCGTGGGACAACCTGATCACCTTGTATCCTCCCCAACGCTTAGAACAGTGCTTTGTACATAGTCGGCACTTAACAAATGCCATTATTATTATTATAAAATAATTATTAATATTAATGTCTGTCTCTCCCTCTAGACTTTTAAAGTCTTTATGGGCAGGAAACCTGTCAGCTAATTCTGTTGTGTGTTATTCTCCCAAGTTCTTAGTACAGTGCTCTGCACATGTGCTCAATAAATATATTGATTGGTGAAAACTTCCCAATAGAATATGGAATCCCATAAAGCAAACATGAAAAATCCACGCTTAAAGCCCAGTCAAGAAATGTGATCACTCCTCTGTTCATAAGCAGGACTGTGTTCCCATCATTGCGGCATTCCCATCCCTTCCCTAGATATGAGGAAATGTTCAGCAAGAAGCTGTGCCGTCACACCACACCCACATTTCTAAAGTTTCTCGCGCAGCAAAATGTCTTCACCGTTTTGCAAAAGCAAAGCCGCTGAACATTTTTCAGATTTTTTAAAAGCCAAGTTGGGAGCTGCAGAAAAGTGATTTTGGAAAACTGCAGAAGAGTGAAATGTGTACTTTCCAAGTGCATAGTACAGTGCTCTGCACACAGTAAGCGCTCAATAAATATGATTGATTGATTGATTGACAGAGCTTGCTACTGAAAAGATGAAATATGCAAATGAATGGAAAAGAGTAAGTATGGTATGCTTTTTCTTTTCTTTTTCCAAAGACTTGATACACCTAAGAAATAGTACCAACGTCTTATAAGACTTGTTCCTCCAGGTATTTTAGACTGTGAGCCCACTGTTGGGTAGGGACTGTCTCTATATGTTGCCAATTTGTACTTCCCAAGCGCTTAGTACAGTGCTCTGCACACAGTAAGCGCTCAATAAATACAATTGATGATGATGATGAGGTAGTCTCAGATCTCTGGTGAACCAACAAGCTAGCAAGCAGGTAGGACTCAACATTTCATTATCAAACCTGACTTTCAGAGCTACAGAGGACTGGATTAGCATTGGGGTAGGACAGGGCCAGAAGAGGAGGCTGAGGGAGAATGAAGAGAGATTCAATATCCTTGTCTTCTTAAAAATATCCATTAAAGAACTTCTTAGTCACACTTGCATGTGAAAGATGAAATGAGAACTAATCCCTTACAGGACACACATAAAGTCTTGCTTAGGGACGTAATTTTTACGGGAGGGGGAAGGGAGGGAGAATGCATCAGCAACATTGCTCAATCTGTGTCTAAAGGCCATAAATAAAATTATGCTCTTCTCCCATAAGAAGCAGTGTGGCCTAGTGGAAAGGGCACGGGCATCGGAGTCAGAGGACCTGAGTTCTAATTCTGGCTCTGACACTGGTCTGATGTGCCACCACGGGCAAATAACTTCTCTGTGCCTCATCTGTAAAATGGGGATTAAGAGTTTGTGCCCTATGAGACAGGGACTGTGTCTAGCCCAATTATCTCATATTTACCCCAGCACTTAGTGTAGTGCCTGAGCCATAGAAAGCTCTTAACAAATACCATTAAAAAAAGCACGCAGATTAGAAATGAAAGTTTGAGTCTTAGGATAGGTACTGCTATCCACCTTCCTTTTTAATTCTCCTAACCTGGTTTCCAGGACAAGTGCAAAGCTTTTCTTAGAACTAGTAGAGCTCTGAAATAAACCAAGGAAAAAATTCTTGGCCCATCTGAACCTAAATGCTAGCAGAATAATCAGCAAAACATTCAGAGGCAGGTGCCAGGAGTCTGGAAAAGGCAGCGTTTTCAACCTCTCTTTGTACAACTGTCAAATCATTCAACCATCAGGAAAAACAAGTGTGCGGTGACCAGAAATGAATCTGCCAACCTTGGCAAAACGACTTCTCTAAATTCTATTTGGTTTCCATCCAGGACATCCAGACTGAACTTTCCATGCAGATTACAATGAGATTAAACAAACCAAAAACCCAAACCAAAATTGGTGAATCGCGTTTGAAAGCACAACCGCTTTCAAACACTTTTCTTTAAAAAAACAACAACATTGAAATGTTATAAAAACATCTTTCCTCTACATGTACATTTCTGAGGTTATGGTTTAACAAAAGTAGCCTGTATTAAATACATAATTTTCCACCTATGTGTCCCGTGCAAATAAGTTCCTCGAAGGCAGAGACTTCCAATCACTTTGTGAAGTGATCCGCCCAGAATAAATGCACAATAAATAGCACTGATTGCTCGATCTCCCCTTTCCATATTTATAAAAATAAGACCTTCTAGTTGCCCAAAACAGTTTTACTAGCCAAGAGCTAGGGAGGGTATAGAAACAGGAAATTCATTTCTATCTGCTTCACTTTGCCATGTGCTGCAGGTGATACCCAGGTTACCCTACCTAAAGTAAACCAGCATGGCCTAGTGGATATAGCATGGGTCTAATCAATCAATCAATCAATCAATCAATCAATCGTATTTATTGAGCACTTACTGTGTGCAGAGCACTGTACTAAGCGCTTGGGAAGTACAAGTTGGCAACATATAGAGACAGTCCCTACCCAACAGTGGGCTCACACTCTAAAAGTCTAGGAGTCAGAAGGACCTGGGTTCGAATCCCAGCTGCGCCACTCATCTGTTGAGTGACCTTGTGCAAGTCACTTCCCTTCTCTGTGCTTCAGTTCAGTAATCTCATCTGTAAAACAGGGATTAAGACTGTGAGCCCTATTTGGGACGAGGGACTGTGTCCAACTTCATTCATTAACTCATTCAATCGTATTAATTGAGCGCTTACTGTGTGCAGAGCACTGTACTAAGCGCTTGGGAAGTACAAGTCGGCAACTTCATTAACTATTATCTTCCCCGGTGCTTTGGCACATAGCAAGTGCTTAATACCATTTTTTTCCAAAAACCTAAAAGAAGGCTTGAGTTCACTGGGCTCATTTCAAGTGCAGATGGCATGTTTCAATTGCTTTGCTCTTATTTTCCATGTTTCTGTCTGCCGGCTCTCCCTTTCTCCAGCTGAAACAGAAAACTGTGCTTCTTGCCAAACAATTTTCAGGGTCAAGCGCTTTCTCCAAACTCAACTCCCACGGCTTCAGGCGACAAGTTAACTGCAGATACTCTGAAGAGAAGGGGCTCTGCTCTTCACCTGCCCTTACCGCTACTTGCTCCACCTCAACTCGGCCTATCTCTCCTCATTTTGTCTGAGACTGGTAGCAAGTCACATGCAGCGCACAGGCCTCCAGGAAGCCAACTGTCAGCAAGGAAAAAGTCTTTTAGGACCCGTACTGTGGTTTAGCTATGTAATTCCAATTGATTTTAGTGGGACGTACGGCTAAATCCCCTCACAATGCTTTTGCAAAGATTACGCGGAACCTGTCTGAATCCACCCAAATCCCCGGGGGAGAGGGATGAGGAGAGAGGGAAAAAAAAAAAATAATCTGAGCCTCAATGCCAGCCAACTTTGCTAGGCAGCAGAAATACTATTAGGACACAATTATCAGTAAGCCAACCTTCCATAAAAATAATAGACATAACATTTAGGAATAGTATTTATTAAGTGCTTACTGTGTGCAGAGCACTGTACTGAACTCTGGGAAAGAATACACAAGTGGGAATTAGACAAGGGTTTGCAATTGACTATTATAGTGATTGACTTTGGAATTTTCTAAATGCATCATCTAAATATCTTTTGGGGTAGTATGTTCAAGAGACAGAGAAGGGTGGAGAAGTAGTAATGGTGGAACTGTATATTTTTTATAAAGAGCAGAAGTGAAATACTATAATGATACTACTGTTGGTAAGAATTTAAGTCATTTCTAGGCTTTTTATTGTGGTATTTGTTAAGTGCTTATTACATGCTGAGCACTGTACTAAGAGCTGGGATAGATACACGCTATTTAGGTTGGATATTACTCTATTTATTTATTTATTTATTTTACTTGTACATATCTATTCTATTTATTTTATTTTGTTAGTATGTTTGGTTTTGTTCTCTGTCTCCCCCTTTTAGACTGTGAGCCCACTGTTGGGTAGGGACTGTCTCTATATGTTGCCAATTTGTACTTCCCAAGCGCTTAGTACAGTGCTCTGCACATAGTAAGCGCTCAATAAATACGACTGATGATGATGATGATATAGCTTGTGTTCCACATGGGGCTAACAATCTTAATCCCCATTTTGCAGATGAGGTACCTGAGGCACAGAGAAGTGAAGTGATTTGCCCAAAGTCACACAGCTGACAGGGGGCAGAGCAGGATTACAACTCACGACCTCTGACACCCAAGCCCATGCTCTTTCCACTAAGCCACGCTTCTTCTCTATAATAATCAGGTAAGATAGATAGAGCAGGTAGATAATCAGGTAAGACCCAGTCGCTGTCCCACACAGGCTTACGTGCCATTTTGCTATTTTCCCTTTTTAGAAAATGGGGCAAGATAAAGAGGATACAGTTGTTTCAAAAATATAGCAGTGGGGCCTAATAGAAGGAGCACGGACCCAGGAGTCAGAAAGAGTTGTTTGTGCCTCAGTTACCTCATCTTTAAAATGGGGATTAAGACTGTGAGCCCCACATGGGACAAGCTGATTACCTTGTATCTACCCCAGTGCTAAGAACAGTGCTTGGCACATAGTAAGCACTTAACGAATATCATCATCATTATCATTATTATTATTATCATTATCTGGCAACTACCCCAGTGCTTAGAACAGTGCTTGGCACACAGTAAGCACTGTTATCTCTTATCTCTCATCTCTTATCTTATCTCTTATCACTCATCTCTCCGGCCATTCATTCTCAGTCTCTTTTGCGGGCTCCTCCTCCCCTCCCTTCCCCTTACTGTGGGGGTTCCTCAAGGGTCAGTTCTTGGTCCCCTTCTGTTCTCTACCTACACTCACTCCCTTGGTGAACTCATTTGCTCCCACGGCTTCAACTATCACCTCTACGCTGATGACACCCAAATCTACATCTCGGCCCCTGCTCTCTCCCCCTCCCTCCAGGCTCCTATCTTCTCCTGCCTTCACGACATCTCCATCTGGATGTCTGCCCGCCATCTAAAACTCAATATGTCCAAGACTGAATTCCTTATCTTCCCTCATTCATTCATTCAATCGCATTTATTGAGTGCTTACTGTGTGCAGAGCACTGTACTAAGCGCTTGGGAAGTACAGGTTGGCAACATATAGAGACAGTCCCTACCCAACAGTGGGCTCACAGTCTAGAAGGGGGAGACAGAACAAAACAAAACATATTAACAAAATAAAATCAATAGAATATGTACAAGTAAAATAGAGTAATAAATACGTACAAACAAATATACATATATACAGGTGCTGTGGGGAAGGGAAGGAGGTAAGGTGGGGGGGATGGAGAGGGGGAGGAGGGGGGAGGAAGGAGGGGGATCAGTCTGGGAAGGCCTCCTGGAGGAGGTGAGCTCTCAGTAGGGCCTTGAAGGGAGGAAGAGAGCTAGCTTGGCGGATGTGGGGAGGGAGGGCATTCCAGGCCAGGAGGATGACGTTGGCTCCCTCTATTTATTTTACTCCCTCCCAAACCCTGCCCTCTCCCTGACTTTCCCATCACTGTTGACGGCACTACCATCCTTCCCGTAACACAGGCCTGCAATCTTGGTGTCATCCTTGACTCCGCTCTCTCGTTCACCCCCACATCCAATCCGTCACCAAAACCTGCCGGTCTCACCTCCGCAACATCGCCAAGATCCGCCCTTTCCTCTCCATCCAAACCGCTACCCTGCTCGTTCAATCTCTCATCCTATCCCGACTGGATTACTGCATCAGCCTCCTCGCTGATCTCTCATCCTCATGTCTCTCCCCACTTCAATCTATACTTCACGCTGCCACCCGGATCATCTTTGTGCAGAAATGCTCTGGGCATGTTACTCCCCTCCTCAAAAATCTCCAGTGGCTACCAATCAACCTACGTATCAGGCAAAAACTCCTCACCCTCGGCTTCAAGGCTGTCCAGCACCTCGCCCCCACCCACCTAACCTTCCTTCTCTCCATCTACAGCCCAGCCCACACCCTCCGCTCTTCTGCAGCTAATCTCCTCACCGTGCCTCATTCTCACCTGTCCCACCGTCGACCCCCGGCCCACATCCTCCCCCTGGCCTGGAATGCCCTCCCTCCGCACATCCGCCAAGCTAGCTCTCTTCCTCCCTTCAAAGCCCTACTGAGAGCTCACCTCCTCCAGGAGGCCTTCCCAGACTGAGCCCCCTCCTTCCTCTCCCCCTCCTCCCCCCTCCATCCCCCGCCTTACCTCCTTCCCCTCCCTACAGCACCTGTATATATGTTTGTACATATTTACTACTCTATTTTACTTGTACATATTTACTATTCAATTTATTTCATTTTGTTAATATGTTTTGTTTTGTTGTCTGTCTCCCCCTTCTAGACTGTAAGCCCGCTGCTGGGTAGGGACCGTCTCTATATGTTGCCAACTTGTACTTCCCAAGAGCTTAGTACAGTGCTCTGCACACAGTAAAGGTTCAATAAATACGACTGAATGAATGAAAGTAAGCACTTAACAAAAGCCATCATTATTACTGGCAGGGTAGCTGAATCTTTGCCCAAGATTTATGTTTACATATCCCTAAATGTGCTAACCTTTCCTCAAATAAGATCTGTAGGTTGAGTCAGCCACCACTTCAACACTAAGTAAGAAAGGAAATCAGTTGTGAACTTTGAAAGTTCAGGCAAAACTCCAGTAAGTGGCACCATTTTGAAAGGCAGCAGATGAGCTAAAATGGTCTATTGTAATGCTTACACCTCTACCATCAAAGGCTGTCTCGATTTTACACACCACAGAATACAATACCAGATGGGCTCTATTTAAGAGAATCCTTTTTCAGTTCAAAGGTAACACTGTGCTCATCTTCAAAACCTTACTGAAGGTACATCTCATGCAAGAAGCCTTCCCTGACGAAATCCTCAGTTCCCTCTTTTCGCAATCCCTTCTGTGTCACCCTTGCACTTGGATTTTTCCCTTTATTCACCACTCCCTCAGCCCCATAGCACTTATGTACACATCTGTAATTCCCTTATTTAATTAATGCCTGTCACCTCCTCTAGACTCTTAAATTTGCTGTGGGCATGGAACGAATCTACCAACTTTGTTATACTGTACTCTCCCAAGTGCTTAGCACAGTGCTCTGCACACAGTAAGTGCTCACTAAATATGACTCATTGATTGATTAGAGCAGGAGAGGGTGGAAGGAGCTTCCCCACAAAGTCCTTAATCCCTACAAGGAAGAATCTAGTTTCCTCCACTTATACATCAACTGCAGGCCAAGAGATTCCTTTGTCCTTTCATTGCTCCCGGTGGAATCGTTCTGGAATTCCACTCTCCCCCCCACCCCCGGCCCCCAGAAAAGGCTTTAAAAAATATTATGCTCATCCCCCTTCACTGCCATGAGGAAAACAAGAATGGAAACGATTGCCCAGTTAATGCATCTAAGACACCCTGCCCTGCACCATCGAATTGACTTAAAGGGCTGACTGAAGATGTGGCCTACTTCTTCCAATTGCCAAACTTCCTTGGCTTGGTGGGGAGCCCCCCAATCTCCCTTGGGTGTACTAGCCTTGCTTAGCCATATTAGGAAACTTAAAGGAGCCGCCTTTCTATTTAAAGAAGCTTGAAGATCAGGGTCTTTTTTATCGTGAAAGAAGAGTGGAAGGCATTCCTTGCCTGGAGTTTGTTTTTTTTTTTCCCTTCAACTCAAGTGCTTTGTGATGTAATTTCCATTGCCCCTGCTGAGTTGAAATCCCTGCAAGTCACTAGCGATAACATCCCGGCTTAATTTAAAGTCCTCTTCACCCTACCCACCTGTTGCCTTTGTTCTAGTTAACCACTCCCTCTTTCTTAGGCCTCCAGGACATTGTACTTTCACCTTAGGTTTTTGGTTTTTTTTTTAGTATTGCCATTCCCACAACTCTGTCTGGACTTTGTCTTCCAATTTTCTCTCCTTGTTGGCTCTGGGGGTTA
This sequence comes from Tachyglossus aculeatus, assembly GCF_015852505.1. NCBI lineage: Eukaryota > Metazoa > Chordata > Mammalia > Monotremata > Tachyglossidae > Tachyglossus > Tachyglossus aculeatus. Next base: position 15,143,320 of record NC_052070.1, read on the forward strand.
ACAGTTGCTATGTATTCAACTATCACTAATAATAATGATGATGGCATTTGTTAAGCGCTTACTTTGTGCAAAGCACTGTTCTAAGCTCTGGGGGGGGGGGGATACAAGGTGATCAGGTTGTCCCACATGGGGCTCACAGCCTTAATTCCCATTTTACAGATGAGGTAACTGAGGCTCAGAGAAGTTAAGAGACTTGCCCAAGGTCACAGAGCAGACATGTGGCAGAGGTGGGATTAGAACCCATGACCTCTGACTCTCAAGCCCATGCTCTTTCCACTGAGCCACGCTGCTTCCCACGGTAGACATTCCAGATGATGCTCTCATCCTGCATTTGTGTTTTTCTTTTAAAAGCTAAAAATGGTGCTCTGCACACAGCGGGCACTCAATAAATACGATTGATTGATTGATTGAGTCAGAGATCACGAGTTCTAATCCCGGCTCTGCCGCATGTCTGCTGTGTGACCTTCCCCACAGCACCTGTATATATGTATAGATGTCTGTGCATATTTATTACTCTATTTATTTATTTATTTATTTTACTTGTACATGTCTATTCTATTTTATTTTGTTAGTATGTTTGGTTTTGTTCTCTGTCTCCCCCTTTTAGACTGTGAGCCCACTGTTGTAGACTGTGAGCCCACTGTTGGGTAGGGACTGTCTCTATATGTTGCCAACTTGTACTTCCCAAGCGCTTAGTACAGTGCTCTGCACACAGTAAGCGCTCAATAAATACAATTGATTGATTGATTGATTGATTGATAAAAATGAATATGCAGTAAGAATGGTTCTTCAGATAAACTCCAGAACTAGATACAGTATATTTATATTCTGTAGTGCCACAGGTAAAACAAGCTTACTTTTTCAGTTATGCCATTTGGGAAATCTGATTTTGTTTCCTCAGCTGATTCCCAGAAGCCAGTCGGCTCTCAGAGCACTTTTCCTTCTTTATTTCTCAGATCCACCTGTTCTCTCGCTGAACTGCTAAAACTGGTTCTGTATTTTCTTCACCAATCAATGGTTTTTATTGAGCACTTACTGTATACAGAGCACTGTACTGACCACTTGGGAGAGTAGAATACGACAGTTGGTAGACACGTTCTCTGCTCACAAGTAGGTTATAACTTCTTCCACTCAATGATATTTTCTCATTGATTTTGTCTTCTGGTTTAACTAGCCATTTTACTCCCTTGAAATGAAGTTTCTCTGACATGGTACAGCATTATTCTCCCAATAATAATAATAATAATAATGATGGCATTTATTAAGCGCTTACTATGTGCAAAGCACTGTTCTAAACGCTGGGGAGGTTACAAGGTGATCAGGTTGTCCCACGGGGGCTCACAGGCTTAATCTCCATTTTACAGATGAGGTGACTGAGGCAGAGAGAAGTTAAGTGACTTGCCCAAAGTCACACAGCTGACAGTTGGCGGAGTTGGGATTTGAACCCATGACCTCTGACTCCAAAGCCCGTGCTCTTTCCACTGAGCCACGCTGCTTCTAGACTGTGAGCGCACTGTTGGGTAGGGACCGTCTCTATATGTAGCCAACTTGTACTTCCCAAGCGCTTAGTACAGTGCTCTGCACACAGTAAGCGCTCAATAAATACGATTGAATGAATGAATGAATGAAAGTAAGCACTTAACAAAAGCCATCATTATTACTGGCAAGGTAGCTGAATCACTGCCCAAGATTTTTGTATACATATCCCTAAATGTGCTCATTGAATGAATGAATGAATGAATGAATGAAAGTAAGCACTTAACAAAAGCCATCATTATTACTGGCAGGGTAGCTGAATCATTGCCCAAGATTTATGTAAACATATCCCTAAATGTGCCAACCTTTCCTCAAATGAGATCTGTAGGTTGAGTTGATTATGAAGATGATGAATTAAATGTTAATGCATCATTGTTCAGGGTGCAATACGGGTAAGAATTATCTGATAGGCTGATGAGAAGACTATAGGCTTCTCCACCAGCCTCCTGTTCACACCGTCCCTTCCACGTGGAGCTCCTTCCTCTTTACATGGGGTGGACTACTGCTCTTCCCATCTTCACAGCCCTCTTGAAATCACATTTCCTTCTGGAAGACTTCCCTGAGTAATCTCTCCTCTTTCCAACACTACTTCCAACTGCCAATTTAGCATTTCCACAGCCCCTAAGCACTTAGGTACTCCCCTTCCCCCCACTCCCAGCACTTGCGTACAAACCTTTAGACTCCTTTGCTTCCCTTCTATCTGATAAATTTAATTTATCATTAAATTTCTTTTAATGTCTGTCTCTGCCCCCTACCTTGTACTGTAAACTCCTAGAGGACAGGAAGCATGTCTATTAACTCCTAGTGTACTTGGCCTAATGGACAGAGCACGGGTTTAGGACCTGGGATCTAATCCCAGCTCCAGCACTTGTCTGCTATGCGACCTTGGGCAACTCACTTGCCTTCTCTGGGCCTCAGTCACCTCATCTCATGGAATTCAGACTTTGAGCCCCGTGTGGGACATGGGCTGTGTCCGACCTGAATAGTTTGTATCTACCACAGTGCTTGACCCATAGTGAGCCCTTAACGAATACCATTATTACTATTACTACTCTTCCAGGTGCTGAGTACAGAGCTCAATACAGGGTAAGCATTCAATAAATATTGATTGATTGATGTGTTCAATCAATCAATCAATCGTATTTATTGAGCGCTTACTGTGTGCAGAGCACTGTACTAAGCGCTTGGGAAGTACAAGTTGGCAACATATAAAGACAGTCCCTACCCAACAGTGGGCTCACAGTCTAAAAGGGGGAGACGGAGAACAAAACCAAACATACTAACAAAATAAAATAGAATAGATATGTACAAGTAAAATAAATAGAGTAATAAATATGTACAAACATATATACATATATACAGGTGCTGTGGGGAAGGGAAGGAGGTAAGATGGGGGGGATGGAGAGGGGGACGAGGGGGAGACGAAGGAAGGGGCTCAGTCTGGGAAGGCCCCATAGTCTGCTTTTCTAAATCTCATCAATGTCTTCACTTCAATCTCAGATTCTTTACAATGATCACAAGATCTGCTCTCTATCTGGCCCTATTGTCAAAGGCTCTTCTTATTCTTTACTGCATCCAATTAAAACCACTTGCAATCCAAATAGCTCTTAGATTTAAATCTTTTGACTCCACTTCTTCTAGTTAGCCAGAAAGTGCCTGTATTATTCAAAATCAGGAGATCCTGGTGAAACTACTTTGGAAATATTTTTAAGATACTTTAAGCAGGAGAGGATTAAATTTAAGGACTTCTGAACAAAGTTTCACTGCTTTAGGATTGATGGTAGCACAATATATCGCTGGAAAGATACGAGGATTCCCACTTGACCAACTGCACTCAATGAGCCATTCTTAACCATTCCTAGCACTTACGGGGACTACTACTGGTCTAATCGTATTCACTTAACAGCTACCTTCCCTAAAAGTAATGAAACTTGCCTTGCAACTCAGCTGCATTTGACTCAAAAATGCTCATCTCTCTTCAAATGCCAGTGCTGGATACAAAATTTCTGCTCCAACTAAAGGGGAACGAATGAACAAACCAGAACGAACAACACCTTCTCAAGGTCACTGCACATTCCAAAGGTCTATTATAAAGATACCATTTGGAAAACAAGATTATAGTAGGGAGACATTTAGCTACTTGATGTCACGCTAGGGCCGAAAACACTCGAACCGGGTATCGAGGGCCGTAACAAAAGAAGTAAAACGAGGGGGGAGGAAGAAACTCCAAGGTCATTTGGAACCCACTCTAACTCTTCCAGGCTGAGTAGTCTGTCTGTGTTGTGTGAGAAAGAGAGAGCCCTTCCCTAATAACCATGGAAATAACAGAACTCAGAATCGGGTCCTTCTACAACCCAGTCCACAGTGCTCCTCAAGTGCTAACCTTCTCATTGTGCCTCAAACTTGACTGCCTCGCTGCTGGCCCCTGGCCCGTGTCCTGCTTCTACCCTGGAACACCTTCCCTCCTCAAATTGGGCAGACAACCACTGTCCCCCCGGGCCCTTTAAAGCCCTACTGAAGGCACAACTCCTCCAAAAGGCCTTCCCAGATTATGCAACAGTTTTCCTCAACTTCCACGCCCTTCTGCATCACACGGACTTGCTCCCTTTGCTCTCCCCGCCCACACCGAGTCCCACAGCGCTTATCTGTAATTGTCTTTGTATTGATGTCCATCTCCCCCCATCTAGACTGTGAGCTCCTTACGGGCAGGGAATGTCACTCTTTATTGTTGTCTTGTGCTTTCCCAACCACTTAGTTCAGTGCTCTGCACACTGTAAATGTTTAATAAATGTGACCGCATGAAGGAATGAGTGAATGAGAGAATGAAGAATTGGGTCAGGGCACCTGCTTTGACTTCGCAGGAATTCCTCCCGCTCCAACCTTCACCCCCCCTGCCAGGCCGCCAATACTCCTCCTAGGAAGTCTGCTGTGATCAGGAAGAGCTTGCAATTGGGGAGTGGAGCTGGGGGGTTCCCCCCCACCCCCACTCCCCATGGCAGCCCTCTCCCCCGGGGAGCTAAGGCTCCGGCCCTCTGGAGGCCCACTTTTAGGGAGTACAAGTGACCGGGAGGGAGCTGGTTGGCCCTCCCTGGCATCCTCCTCCACCTGACCATCATCATCATCAATCGTATTTATTGAGCACTTACTATGTGCAGAGCACTGTACTAAGCGCTTGGGAAGTACAAATTGGCAACATATAGAGACAGTCCCTACCCAACAGTGGGCTCACAGTCTAAAAGGTCACAGTCTGACCAGCGTCAGAGCTGGGGGGGAGGGGGGCGGGGGAGAAGCTATGAAGCCCAGAGGTGCCTTGATGCCACCAACAGTGGCCTGGTGGCCCAGCATCAATCAACCAAAGCATGGAATTGATTAAGTGCTTAGAGTGTGCTGGGCACCATCCTAGGCACTTGGGAGGAGTATCATCAATTGTATTTATTGAGCGCTTACTGTGTGCAGAGCACTGTACTAAGCGCTTGGCACTGTACTAAGCGCTTGAGTACGATACATCGGAGATGGTAGTCAGGTTCCCTGCCCACAGTGAGCTTAAAGAAAGGGAGAGGTCTCTTAGGGCCCCTCTATGGAGATCCTAGGGGACAGAGAGGGGGTAGAGAAGGGGACAGAGGGAAGAAACAGAGGGGAGACAGCAGAAGGGATGGGGGGACAGAGGGAGGAGCAGAGGGAGGGACAGAGGGGAATGGGGGACAAGGGGATGGGGACAGATGGGGACAGGGGAAAGAGGGGGAACAGAAGGAGGACAGAGGAGGGACAGGGGGACGGGGCAGCGGGAGAAGCAGCAGACAGAGGGGGGACAGAGGGGGGATGGGGGACAGAGGAAGGGATGGGGACACAGGGGGACAGGGGAAAGAGGGGGCAGAGGGGGAATAGAAGGGGGACAGAGGGAGGACAGAGGAGGGACAGAGGGACGGAGGGCAGCGGGAGAAGCAGAGGGGCAGAAGGGGGGACAGATGGAGGACAGAGGAGGGGACAGAGGACATGATGGGACCTGAGGAGGGGATGGGGGGCAGAGGAGGGACAGAGGAAAAGAGGGGGATGGGGGAAAGAGGGGAGCAGAGGGAGGGGCGGGGGGATAGAGGGAGGACAGAGGGGAGGACAGAGAGAGCGATCTCCGTGGGAGGCCCGTGCGCCTGCACTGAGCAGCGCGGCCTGAGGAAGAACCTCTGCCCTGCCGGGACGAAAGGAACAACATCATCATCATCATCATCATCATCCCGGTACTTGTACTGCTGGGCTCGGGAGCGACCACGAAAGGCAGACCCCGCCCCAGGCAGAAGCCCCGGCTCGGGGCAAAAGGCGGGCAACCGGGGCAACGGGGGGGGCAAGATCCCACCCCCAAACTGGCTCCGGGACAACGGTCCGGGCTGCGGGCTGCTCCGGCCTGCCCCCCCTGCCCCCGGGGAGGATGAAGCCGGAAAGCGGCGGGGGGCCGGGGGAGGGGTCCTCGGCCGCGTGCCGTCATCCATTCGTTCATTCAATCCGACTTATTGAGCGCTTACCCTGTGCAGAGCACTGGACTAAGCGCTTGGGAAGGGCAATCCAGCAATATTCATACATTCATTCAATTGCATTTACTGAGCGCTTACCCTGTGCAGAGCACTGCCCTAAGCGCTTGGAAAGCACAATACAGCAGTATTCATTCATTCATTCATGCAACTGTATTTACTGAGCGCTTACTGTGTGCAGAGCACGGTCCTAAGCGCTTGGAAAGCACAATACAGCAATATTCATTCATTCATTTGTATTTACTGAGCGCTTACCGTGTGCAGAGCACTGCCCTAAGCGCTTGGAAAGCACAATGCAGCAATATTCATTCACTCATTCATTCGAATTGACTGAGCGCTTACCGTGTGCAGAGCACTGTCCTAAGCGCTTGCAAAGCACAATCCAGCAATATTCATTCATTCAACTGTATTTACTGAGCGCTTACCGTGTGCTGAGCACTGCCCTAAGCGCTTGGAAAGCACAATACAGCAATATTCATTCGTTCATTCATTCAACTGTATTTACTGAGCGCTTACCGTGTGCAGAGCACTGCCCTAAGCGCTTGGAAAGCATAATACAGCAATATCCATTCATTCATTCATTCAACTGTATTTACTGAGCGTTTACCGTGTGCAGAGCACTGTCCTAAGCGCTTGGAAAGCACAATACAGCAATATTCATTCATTCATTCAATTGTATTTACTGAGTGCTTACCGTGTGCAGAGCACTGTCCTAAGCGCTTGGAAAGCACAATACAGCAATATTCACTCATTCATTCGTATTTACTGAGCGCTTACCGTGTGCAGAGCACTGCCCTAAGCGCTTGGAAAGCACAATCCAGCAATATTCATTCATTCAATTGTATTTATTGAGCGTTGACCGTTTGCAGAGCACTGGACTGGGCGCTTGGAAAGCACAATACAGCAATATTCATTCATTCATTCATTTGTATTTACTGAGCACTTACCGTGTGCAGAGCACTCTCAATCACTCAATCAACCAATCGTATTTATTGAGCGCTTACTGTGTGCAGAGCACTGTACTAAGCGCTTGGGAAGTACAAGTTGGCAACATATAGAGACAGTCCCTACCCAACAGTGGTCTCACAGTCTAGAAGGGGGAGACAGAGAACAAAACCAAACATATTAACAAAATAAAATATATAGAATAGATATGTACAAGTAAAATAAACAAATAGAGTAATAAATATGTACAAACATATATACATATATACAGGTGCTGTGGGGAAGGGACAATACAGCAATATTCATTCATTCAATTGTATTTATTGGGCGCTTACCGTGTGCAGAGCACTGCCCTAAGTGCTTGGAAAGCACAATACAGCAATATTCATTCATTCATTCGAATTTACTGAGCGCTTACCGTGTGCAGAGCACTGCCCTAAGCGCTTGGAAAGCACAAATCCAGCAATATTCATTCATTCAATTGTATTTATTGGGCGCTTACGGTGTGCAGAGCACTGTCCTAAGCGCTTGGAAAGCACAATACAGCAATATTCATTCATTCATTCATTCGTATTTACTGAGCGCTTACCGTGTGCAGAGCACTGCCCTAAGCGCTTGGAAAGCACTAATCCAGCAATATTCATTCATTCAATTGTATTTATTGAGTGTTGACCGTGTGCAGAGCACTGTCCTAAGCGCTTGGAAAGCACAATACAGCAATATTCACTCATTCATTCGTATTTACTGAGCGCTTACCGTGTGCAGAGCACTGCCCTAAGCGCTTGGAAAGCACAATACAGCAATATTCATTCATTCAATTGTATTTATTGAGCGTTGACCGTTTGCAGAGCACTGGACTGGGCGCTTGGAAAGCACAATACAGCAATATTCATTCATTCATTCATTTGTATTTACTGAGCACTTACCGTGTGCAGAGCACTCTCAATCACTCAATCAACCAATCGTATTTATTGAGCGCTTACTGTGTGCAGAGCACTGTACTAAGCGCTTGGGAAGTACAAGTTGGCAACATGTAGAGACAGTCCCTACCCAACAGTGGGCTCACAGTCTAGAAGGGGGAGACAGAGAACGAAACCAAACATATTAACAGAATAAAATATATAGAACAGATAGGTACAAGTAAAATAAAAAAATAAATAGAGTAATAAATATGTACAAACATATATACATATATACAGGTGCTGTGGGGAAGGGACAATCCAGCAATATTCATTCATTCAATTGTATTTATTGAGCGTTGACCGTGTGCAGAGCACTGGACTGGGCGCTTGGAAAGTACAGTTCGACAACACACACAATCCCTGCCCCAGAACGGGCTCACAGCCGCGCGGTCCGATGTGTGTGTGTGTGTCTACACACACACACACACAGAGACACACAAACACACAGACACAGAGACACACACAAACACACACAGAGAGACACACAAACACACACAGAGACACACACATACAAACACAAAAGACACACACAAACACACTCACTCTCTCTCTGTCTCTGTCTGAGGTTTTGGTGGGAAGGAGGGGGTCCGAGACCCCGTCCCTTTAGGTGGTTTCCAGCTCCCCTCCCCAAACCCTATCATCATCATCATCATCAATCGTATTTATTGAGCGCTTACTGTGTGCAGAGCACTGTACTAAGCGCTTGGGAAGTACAAATAGGCAACATATAGAGACAGGCCCTACCCAACAGTGGGCTCACAGTCTAAAAGGGGGAGACAGAGAACAAAACCAAACATACTAACAAAATAAAATAAATAGGATAGATATGTACAAATAAAATAAATAAATAAATGAATAGAGTAATAAATATGTACAAACATATATCCATATATACAGGTGCTGTGGGGAAGGGAAGGAGGTAAGATGGGGGGGATGGAGAGGGGGACGAGGGGATCAGCCCATTTTCCATGTGTACGCGTGCACACCGCACATGCACACGCGCACAGGCACATGGACACACACATGCACACGCAGGCTCTGCGATCCCTCTCCGAATCCCGGCTCCACCACTTGTCTGCTGTGTGACCTTGGGCAAGTCACTTCTCTGGGCCTCAGTTACCTCATCTGTAAAATGGGGACAACCGGATTACCTTGTATCCCCCCCACCAGCGCTTAGAACAGTACCTGGTGGTTCAAGTCCGCGCTCTGCCAATTGTCAGCTGTGTGACTTTGGGCAAGTCACTTCACTGCTCTGTGCCTCAGTGACCTCATCTGTAAAATGGGGATTAAGACTGTGAGCCCCCCGTGGGACAACCTGATCACCTTGTAACCTACCCAGCGTTTAGAACAGTGCCTGGTGGTTCAAATCCCTGCCCTGCCAATTGTCAGCTGTGTGACTTTGGGCAAGTCACTTCACTGCTCTGTGCCTCAGTGACCTCATCTGTAAAATGGGGATTAAGACTGTGAGCCTCCCGTGGGACAACCTGATCACCTTGTAACCTCCCCAGCGCTTAGAACAGTGCCTGGTGGTTCAAGTCCGCGCTCTGCCAATTGTCAGCTGTGTGACTTTGGGCAAGTCACTTCACTACTCTGTGCCTCAGTTCCCTCATCTGTAAAATGGAGATTAAGACTGTGAGCCCCCCGTGGGACAACCTGATCACCCTGTAACCTCCCCAGCGCTTAGAACAGTGCTCTGCACATAGAAAGCACTAAACAAATACCAATATTATTATTATTGCGAGCCAAAGTTCATGGGTTCAAATCTCGGGTCTGCCGATTGTCAGCTGTGTGACTTTGGGCAAGTCACTTCACTGCTCTGTGCCTCAGTGACCTCATCTGTAAAATGGAGATTAAGACTGTGAGCCCCCCGTGGGACAACCTGATCACCTTGTAACCTCCCCAGCGCTTAGAACAGTGCTTTGCACAAAGTAAGCGCTTAATAAATGTCATTATTAGCAGTGGTAGTAAGCGCGTAACAAATACAACAACAACGACAACAACAATAATAATAATAATAATAATAATAATAATAATAATAATAATAATAATAATAAAAGCCGGTTGCGGTACAGGGGGAGTCGGGGCACAGGACGAGGAGCAGCACGGCCCAATGGGGAGAGCCCGGGCCTGCGAGGCGTGGGGTCCTGGGTTCTAATCCCGCCTCTGCCGCTGGCCTGCTCTGTGGCCTTGGACAACTCACTCCACTCCAGCGCCTAGAACAGTGCTGGGCCCATATGTATTTATTTATTTATTTATTTATTTTATTTGTCCATATCTATTCTATTTATTTTATTTTGTTAGTATGTTTGGTTTTGTTCTCTGTCTCCCCCTTTTAGACTGTGAGCCCACTGTTGGGTAGGGACTGTCTCTAGATGTTGCCAATTTGTACTTCCCAAGCGCTTAGTACATCATCATCATCATCAATCGTATTTATTGAGCGCTTACTGTGCGCAGAGCACTGTACTAAGCGCTTGGGAAGTACAAATTGGCAACATATAGAGACAGTCAGTGCTCTGCACATAGTAAGCGCTCAATAAATACGATTGATGATGATGATGATAGCACATAACCAATACCGTCATTATTACTCCACTTCTCTGGGCCTCCTTTCCCTCATCTGTAAAATGGGGGTTGAGACTGTGAGCCCCATGTGGGACAGGGACTGAATCCAATCTCATCACTTCGTATGTCCCCCCCGCAGCGCTTAGAACAGGGTTTGGCACGTAGTAAGCGCTTAACAGCGTTGAGAAGCACGGTGGCCCAGTGGCAATAGCCTGGGCTTGGGAGTCAGAGGTCCTGGATTCTAATCCCGACTCCGCCACAGGTCTGCGGTGTGACCTTGGGCAAGTTACTTCACTTCGCTGAGCCTCAGTGACCTCATCTGGAAAATGGGGATGAAGACTGGGAGCCCCACGTGGGACAACCGGATCACCTTGTATCCCCCCTCAGTGCTAAGAACAGTGCTTCGCACATAGTAAACGCTTAACAAATGCCATCATAAATTAATTAACAAAAACCTTTGCGGGCGGGGATTGTCTCTATTGCTGACTTGTAATAATAATAATAATGATGGCCCTAATAATGATTCTCCCTTCAAGGCCCTACTGAGAGCTCACCTCCTCCAGGAGGCCTTCCCAGACTGAGCCCCTTCCTTCCTCTCCCCCTCGTCCCCCTCTCCATCCATTATTAAGGGAAGGAGGTAAGATGGGGGGGATGGAGAGGGGGAGGAGGGGGAGAGGAAGGAGGGGGCTCAGTCTGGGAAGGCCTCCTGGAGGAGGGGAGCTCTCAGTAGGGCCTTGAAGAGAGGATCAATCAATCAATCAATCGTATTTATTGAGCGCTTACTGTGTGCAGAGCACTGTCCTAAGCGCTTGGGAAGTCCAAGTTGGCGACATCTAGAGACAGTCTAAAAGGGGGAGACAGAGAACAAAACCAAACATACTCACGAAATAAAATAAATAGACTGTGGATGTGGGGAGAGAGCCCGGGCTGGGGAGCCGGAGGTGACGGGTTCTAATCCCGGCTCCGCCACTCGTCAGCTGTGTGACCTTGGGCCGGTCACTTCCCTTCTCCGGGCCTCAGTCGTCTCGTCTGTCGAACGGGGGTGAAGACTGTGAGCCCCAACCTGACGACCTTGGATCCACCCGAGCGGTTAGCGCAGTGCTCGGCACGCGGTAAGCGCTTAGCAGATGCCAACGAATAGCAACGTGGGGAGACTTCAATCAATCGTATTTATTGAGCGCTTACGGTGTGCACAGCACTGCACTAAGCGCTTGGGAAGTCCAAGCTGGCAACAGATAGAGACGGTCCCTACCCAACGGCGGGCTCACAGTCGAGAAGGGGGAGACAGAGAACAGAATCAAGCATACTAACAAAATAAAATAAAAGCCTTCGCCTGGTTCCCCTTGACCTGGAGCCAAGGACGCCCGTCCGCCCTCCGCCCGCCCTGCCGCCCTGCCGCGCTCCGAGCCGTCCCCGGCGGCCCCGAGGCTCCGCCCGCCCGTCCTCCCGCCCGTCCTCCCGTCCTCCGGGCCCGCGGGACCCGCCGCAGCTCCCCTCCGCTCCGCCCGCCCCGCTCCGCCCTCCCTTCCTCCCCCGCGCGCCCACCTGCAGCGCGCCCGCTCCGGACACAGCCGCCTGACAGCCCGCGCCGCTCCGGCTCACGCCGCCGGGACACGCCCCCAGCCCGTCAGGCCCCGCCCACATCCCCACGGGACACGCCCCCACCCCGTCGGGCTCCGCCCCCAACCCGCCAGGCTCCGCCCACGACCCCACAGGACACGCCCCCACCAGGCCCCGCCCACATCCCCCCAGGCCCCGTCCACATCCCGCCAGGGCTCGCCCCAGCCCGTCAGGCTCCGCCCACAACCCTCCAGGCTCCGCCCACGACCCCACAGGGCACGCCCCCCACCCCGTCAGGCTCCGCCCACAACCCGCCAGGCCCCGCACGCATCCCGCCATGTCCCGCCCACAACCCGCCAGGGCACGCCCCAGCCCGCCAGGCCCCGCCCACGACCCGCTCGGCCCCTCCCACAACCCGCCAGGCCCCGCCCACAACCCGCCAGATCGCGCCCCCACCCCGTCAGGCCCCGCCCACAACCCGCCAGGACATGGCCCCAGCCCGTCAGGGCACGCCCCAGCCCGTCAGGCCCCGCCCACGACCCCACGGGACACGCCCCCACCCCGTCGGGCTCCGCCCACAACCCGCCAGGCTCCACCCCCAACCCGCCAGGCTCCGCCCACGACCCCACATGACACGCCCCCATCAGGCCCCTCCCCCACCCCGCCAGGCCCCGCCCCAGCCCGTCAGGCTCCGCCCACAACCCTACAGGCTCCGCCCCCAACCCGCCAGGCTCCGCCCACGACCCCACATGACACGCCCCCATCAGGCCCCGCCCACATCCCGCCAGGCCCCGCCCGCATCCCGCCATGTCCCGCCCACAACCCGCCAGGGTACGCCCCTGCCCGCCAGGCCCCGCCCACGACCCGCTCGGCCCCTCCCACAGCCCGCCAGGCCCCGCCCACAACCCGCCAGGGCACGCCCCATCCCGCCAGGATCCGCCCACAAAACCGCCAGGCTCCGCCCACAACCCGGCAGGTCACGCCCCCAACCGCGTCAGGCTCCTCCCACAACCCACCGGGCTCCGCCAACACCCCAGCAGGCCCCGCCCACAACCCGCCAGGTCACGCCCCCACCCCGTCAGGCTCCGCCCACAACCCGCCAGGTCACGCCCCCACCCCGTCAGGCTCCGCCCACAACCCGCCAGGGCACGCCCCAGCCCGTCAGGCTCCGCCCACAACCCGCCAGGGCACGCCCCAGCCCGCCAGGCTCCGCCCACAACCCGCCAGGACACGCCCACACCCCGTCAGGCTCCGCCCACAACCCGCCAGGCTCCGCCCCCCAACCCGCCAGGCTCCGCCCACGACTCCACAGGACACGCCCCCACCAGGCCCCGCCCACATCCCCCCAGGCCCCGTCCACATCCCGCCAGGGCACGCCCAAGCCCGCCAGGCTCCGCCCACAACACGCCAGGATCCGCCCACGACCCGCTCGGCCCCGCCCACATCCCGCCAGGCCCCGCCCACAACCCGCCAGGCTCCGCCAACACCCCGCCAGGCCCCGCCCATATCCCGCTAGGCCCCGCCCACAACCCGCCAGGGCACGCCCCAGCCCGCTAGGCCCCGCCCACAACCCGCCAGGACACGCCCCCACCCCGTCAGGCTCCGCCCACAACCCGCAGGGCACGCCCCAGCCCGCCAGGGCACGCCCCAGCCCGTCAGGCTCCGCCCACAACCCGCCAGGGCAGGCCCCAGCCCGCCAGGCTCCGCCCACAACCCGCCAGGACACGCCCACACCCCGTCAGGCTCCGCCCACAACCCTCCAGGCTCCGCCCCCCAACCCGCCAGGCTCCGCCCACGACCCCACAGGACACGCCCCCACCAGGCCCCGCCCATATCCCCGCCAGGCCCCGCCCACATCCCGCCAGGCCCCGCCCACAACCCGCCAGGCTCCGCCAGCACCCCGTCAGGCCCCGCCCATATCCCGCTAGACCCCGCCCACAACCCGCCAGGGCACGCCCCAGCCCGCCAGGGCACGCCCCAGCCCGCCAGGCTCCGCCCACAACCCGCCAGGACACGCCCCCACCCCGTCAGGCTCCGCCCACGACCCACCAGGTCCCGCCCACAACCCGCCAGGACACGCCCCCACCTCCGTCAGACTCCGCCCGCAGCCCGTCAGGCTCCGCCCACAACCCGCCAGGGCACGCCCGCAGCCCGTCAGGCTCCGCCCACAACCCGCCAGGCCCCTCCCACATCCCGCCAGGGCACGCCGCAGCCCGTCAGGCTCCGCCCACAGCCCGCCAGGCCCCGCCCACAAACCTCCAGGACACGCCCCCACCCCGTCAGGCCCCGCCCACAACCCGCCAGGGCACGCCCGCAGCCCGTCAGGCTCCGCCCACAACCCGGCACGACACGCCCCCAGTCCGTCAGGCTCCTCCTACAATCCTCCATGACACGCCCACAACCCTCCAGGGCACGCCCCAGCCCGTCAGGCTCCGCCCACAACCCTCCAGGACACGCCCCAGCCCGTCAGGCTCCACCCACAGCCCCCAGGACACGCCCCCAGCCCGTCCGGCTCCGCCCCAGCACCCAAGGCCCCGCCCCCGTCCTTCAGGCCCCGCCCCCTCCCCCAAGGACACGCCCCCAGCCCGTCCGGCTCCGCCCCAGCCCAAAAGGACACGCCCCACAAACCCGCTAGGACACGCCCCCAATCGCCAGGCTCCGCCCACAACCCGCCAGGCTCCGCCCCAGTCCGATAGGACACGCCCCCATTCGCCAGGCTCCGCCCCCAGCCCGACAAAGACGCGCCCCCGCTATCCAGGCCCCGCCCCCAGCCCCGACAGGCCCCGCCCCCAACCCGCCAGGCCCCGCCCCCAACCCGACAGGCCCCGCCCCCAACCCGCCAGGACACCCCCCGCCCGACAGGCCCCGCCCCCTACTGGCCCCAGCCCGTCAGGACACGCCCCAGTGCCTGACACATAGTGAGACACCACTAATCCATCCAGCTTCTGAAATTTGATCTGAAATCCTTCCAGGGGTGTCCCGATAAGAGACTTCATTCATTCATTCATTCATTCATTCATTCATTCATTCAATCGTATTTTGGCCATTGGCGGGCTGCCTGAGCATTTAGGATTAAAAGAACAAAGGGAAAAAATCCAATCAATCAATCAATCAATCAATCGTATTTATTGAGCGCTTACTGTGTGCAGAGCCCTGTACTAAGCGCTTGGGAAGTACAAGTTGGCAACATATAGAGATGGTCCTTACAGAGGTCCCACACCGAAAGCCAGCCACTGGCCCTAGAGATGCAGGCTGAAGCAGGGAATCCAACCCCCTTGGCCTAGTCTAACCCTAAATCATCCAGGCAGCTATTAACTCAGAGGAATTGTCAGACCTTAGGAGATAGACTGTTTGCACACACAGCACATCCAAGTTCTCAGATTTCCTCACTCTTCCCCTCCCTTCACCCGTCCTATTGATCCCCAATTATTGGATTTCCAATAAAAACTGCTGGGGCCCCAGTGGTTTTAGGAGTTCACGGGAGACGGTGGCCTTAGAGTTATAGCAACTTCTTCCCTCCTGCTAAATTTTGGAACCGAGTTCAAGTCCCCTCTCCCTCCCAGAGATACAGGGGTGGACAAGATGCTCCCCTGGGTGGGCAGAAACCCCTGTCTCACTTTGGAGCACTGGGAAGGTTATGGCCATTTTGGCCATTGGCAGGCCGCCGGGGCATTTAGGATTAAAAGAACAAAGGGCAAAAATCCAATCAATCAATCAATCAATCAATCAATCGTACTTATTGAGCGCTTACTGTGTGCAGAGCACTGTACTAAGCGCTTGGGAAGTACAAGCTGGCAACAGATAGAGACAGTCCCTACCCAACAGTGGGCTCACAGTCTAAAATCCAGTATTTCATAGTTTCCTTTCTCCTGTTCACCCCGGAATTGTGCAGTTTCAGATGTAATTTTGAAGTTCTTGTTGATTTTTCTCTGCGTCTGTCCTCCCCCTTGTAGACTATAGGCCCCTTAAGGGCTAGAAGCCATGTGTCTTAAATAGCTACTGTGCGGTCCCTGCAGTGTTTAGTGCGGGGGCTTCCAGAATGGTGTACTCTCCCGAGCGCTCAGTATAGTGTCCTGCAAACAGTAAGGGCGCAATAAATACTATTGATTGATTGATTGATTTCAGGGGCCGGGAAGTGCGAAGGCTCAAGAAAGGGCAATCAGGGAGGGCCGGAGAGGGGCTGGAGTCTGCAGGGTGTGAGATGTGGCCAGTTGGGTTGGGTGCGGGGCTACCAGAGAAGCTACCAGAGAAGCAGCGTGGCTCAGTGGAAAGAGCGCGGGCTTTGGAGTCAGAGGTCATGGGTTCGAATCCCGACTCCACCACATCTGCTGTGTGACCTTGGGCAAGTCACTTAACTTCTCTGAGCCTCAGTTACCTCATCTGTAAAATGGGGATTAAGACTGTGAGGCCCCCCGTGGGACAACCTTGTAACCTCCCCAGCGCTTAGAACAGTGCTCTGCACATAGTAAGTGCTTAATAAATGCCATTATTATCATTATTATTACCAGAGGGGATGTCAGGGATGGGGTAGGGTGGGGCTTGTGAATTAACAAGGCAGGGAAATTGGGGTTGTGGAAAGGCCGTCCGGGAGTGAGACTGTGAGCCCCATGTCGAACCCCGTACTAGGTCCAAGGTGATGACCTTGTATCTACCCCAGAACAGTGTTTAGAACAGTGCTTGACACAGAGTAATTGCACAACAAATATTATTATTATAATTGTTGTTGTGTTATTGTTGTTGTTATGATTACTGTCATTCTAGTGCTTTCTAGTAGTGGTAAGGGATTGTGCTAAACTATCCCCAGTCTTTCCCATTGTCCTTCTGTGACTCCAGCACACCTGGGAAAATGGCAGACTAGGACAGAGCTGCAGTCTACAGCAGTATAATAATCGTAATAATGATGATATTTATTAAAGGCTCACTATGTCCCTGGGGTTGATGATACGATATCATTTCCCTACGAAAATGTGCTCAGACCATGTTTCCCCACTCCTCAAGAAACTCCAGTGGTTGCCCATCCACTTCTGCATCAGAAACTCTTCACCAGTGGCTATGAGAAGCAGCGGGGCTCAGTGGAAAGAGCGCGGGCTTTGGAGTCAGAGGTCACGGGTTCAAATCCCGGCTCCGCCAACTGTCAGCTGTGTGACTTCGGGCGAGTCACTTAACTTCTCTGGGCCTCAGTTCTCTCATTTGTAAAATGGGGATTAAGGCTGTGAGCCCCCCGTGGGACAATCTGAACACCTTGTAACCTCCCCAGCGCTTAGAACAGTGCATTGTACATAGTAAGCGCTTAATAAATGCCATCATCATCATTATCATCATTAAAGCACTCAATCACTTTGTCCCCTCCTACCTCACCTCGCTACTCTCTTACTAGAATCCACCCACACACTTCACTCCTCTGAAGCTAACTTTCTCACTGTACCTTGATCTTGTCTACCTTGCTGCTGACTTCTTGCTCACGTCCTGACTCTGGCCTGGAATGCCCTCCCTCCTCGTATCTGACAGGCAATTACTCTGCCCTCTTTAAAGGCCTTATTAAAGGCACATCTTCTCTAAGAGGCCTTCCCTGACTGAGCCCTCCTATTCTCTCCTCCCCCTCCCTCTATGTTACCCTGCTTGCTCCCTTTAATAATAATGATGGCATTTGTTAAACACTTACTATGTGCAAAGCACTGTTCTAAGCGCTGGGGAGGATACAAGGTGATCATTCGACCCCCGGCCCACGTCCTCCCCCGGGCCTGGAATGCCCTCCCTCTGCCCATCCGCCAAGCTAGCTCTCTTCCTCCCTTCAAGGCCCTGCTGAGAGCTCACCTCCTCCAGGAGGCCTTCCCAGACTGAGCCCCTTCCTTCCTCTCCCCCTCGTCCCCCTCTCCATCCCCCCCATCTTACCTCCTTCCCTTCCCCACAGCACCTGTATATGTGTATATATGTTTGTACATATTTTTTACTCTATTTATTTATTTATTTATTTTATTTGTCCATATCTATTCTATTTATTTTATTTTGTTAGTATGTTTGGTTTTGTTCTCTGTCTCCCCCTTTTAGACTGTGAGCCCACTGTTGGGTAGGGACTGTCTCTATATGTTGCCAATTTGTACTTCCCAAGCGCTTAGTACAGTGCTCTGCACATAGTAAGCGCTCAATAAATACGATTGATGATGATCAGGTTGTCCCACGGGGGCCTCACAGTCTTCATCCCCATTTTACAGATGAGGGAACTGAGGCCCAGAGAAGTTAAGTGACTCGTCCAAAGTCACACAGCCGACAATTGGCAGAGTCGGCATTTGAAACCGTGACCTCTGACTCCAAAGCCCGTGCTTTTTCCACTGAGCCACGCTGCTTCATCACTTTCCTGCTCTGTGACTTTGGGCAAGTAACTTCACTTCTCTGTGCCTCGATTACCGTATCTGTAAAATGGAGATTAAGACTGTGAGCCCCATGTGGGACAGGGACTGGATCCAACCTAATTACCTTGTATTGACTCCAGCACTTTTAACAGGGCCCGGCACATAGTAAGCGCTTAACAAATACCATTAAAAAAAAAGAGGTAAAAGCCAAATCAACACCAGGCACTGCAAACATTAAGCATGATAATAGAACAGGGAACAATCTTTTGGGTGCAATATGTGCTAAGGACTGAGGGTCTTGCATTAGCATTTTCAGTCTCAAATGCCCACTGAGGTGAATTTCACTATCACTGGTGTCTTCTTCAAATATGAAGGCCAACTATATTCAGATGAGGAAATAGGCATAGAGAAATGACTTGCCCAGGGTCTTACAAAAGGCAAATAGTAGAGCAGGGATTCAAATCCAAGTCTCCTGACTCCCAGTCCTGTGCTTTTTCCACTAAACCACACTGCCCTCTCTACATCCTACTCAAGGGGAGAAAGCTGTTCTGGCTTCATCCTATGTATTCATTGTCCAAGGAGAGACTCACATTTATCGCTGTCAACTTAACATTTTGAAGTAAGCTAAATGACTAATTTGCACCACCCCGGGGCCCCTAAAAAATGCAGAAGATTCCACCCTCAGTTTAGGAAAAGAGGGAATCGAATCTATCTACCACATTTATTGAGTGCTTACTATGTGCCGACTACTGTACTAAGCATATGGGAGAGTTCAATACAAATGAGTTGGTAATAATAATAATAATAATGGCATTTGTTAAGCACTTACTATGTGCAAAGCACTGTTCTAAGTGCTGGGGGGATTGCAATGTGATCAAGTTGTCCCTCGTAGAGCTCACAGTCTTAATCCCCATTTTTAGAGATGAGGGAACTGAGGCTCGGAGAAGTGAAGTGACTTGCCCAAGGTCACACAGCAGACTTGTGGCGGAGATGGGATTCGAACCCACGACCTCTGACTCCAAAGTCCGGGCTCTTTCCACTGAGCCACGCTGCTTCTCTGTGAGCTCTTGGTAGGCACTTCCCCTGCCCAGAAGGAGCTTACATTGCAGAGGGGATCTCGGAGAGCCATGGCCATACTTTGTCTTTTGAATGCAGCGCGGGAAGCAGTGTGGCCTAGAGGAAAGAGCATGGGCCTTGGGAGGCAGAGGGTCCTGGGTTCGAATCTCTGTGCCTCAGTTACCTCATCTGGAAAATGGGGATTAAAACTGTGAGCCCCCCGTGGGACAACCTGATCACCTTGTAACCTCCCCAGCACGTAGAACAGTGCTTTGCTCATACTAAGCGCTTAACAAATACCATTATTATTATTATTATAAATCTAAACCCTCCCTTGACCCTGCAGCCGCTCCCCCCACCCCCGCATTTATCATCCCATCTCCCTCCTACCCATCCTCTCCAAAGTCCTTAAGTGAATTATCTACATTCGTTGCCTAAATTCTTCTCTTCCAACTCTCTCCTGGACCCCCCCACCCCCAAATCTGGCTTCCACCCCCTTCACTCCACTGAAACCACCCTCTCAAAGATCACCAATGACCACCTTCTTACCAAATCCAATGGCTCCTACTCCATCCTAATCCTCCTCGACCCCTCAGCTGCCTTTGACACTGTGGACCATCCCCTTCTTAATACGGTATCCAACCTTGGCTTCACTGCATGGTGTAGTGAATACAGAGCAGGCCTGGGAGTCTGAAGGTCACGGGTTCTAATTCCGGCTCCACCACTCGCCTGTTGTGTGAACTTGGGCAAATCACTCCTCTTTTCTGTGCCTCAGTTACCACATCTGTAAAATGGGGATTGAGACTGTGAGCCCCACGTGGGACAACTTGATTTGCTTGTACCCTCTCCACCACTTAGTAATAATAATAATAATAATGATGATGGCATTTATTAAGCGCTTACTAAGTGCAAAGCACTGTTCTAAGCGCTGGGGAGGTTACAAGGTGATCAGGTTGTCCCACAGGGGGGCTCACAGTCTCAATCCCCATTTTACAGAAGAGGTAACTGAAGCACAGAGAAGTTAAGTGATTTACCCCAAGTCACACAGCTGACAATTGGCGGAGCCGGAAATTGAACCCATGACCTCTGACTCCAAAGCCTGTGCTCTTTCCACTGAGCCACGCTGCTTCTCCAGTGCCTGGCACATAGTGAGCACTTAACAAATACCCTTATTATTATTATTTACTGACTCCATCCTCTCCTGGTTTTCCTCTTATCATCATCATCATCATCATCAATCGTATTTATTGAGCACTTACTATGTGCAGAGCACTGTACTAAGCGCTTGGGAAGTACAAATTGGCAACATATAGAGACAGTCCCTACCCAACAGTGGGCTCACAGTCTAAAAG
This sequence comes from Tachyglossus aculeatus, assembly GCF_015852505.1. Classification (NCBI taxonomy): domain Eukaryota; kingdom Metazoa; phylum Chordata; class Mammalia; order Monotremata; family Tachyglossidae; genus Tachyglossus; species Tachyglossus aculeatus. The sequence goes on from NC_052070.1 coordinate 15,164,163, forward strand.
GGGGACTTATGTCTCTGGTCATTCATTCTCAGTCTCCTTTGGGGGTTCCTCTTCCCCCTCCCATCCTCTAACTGTAAGGGTTCCTCAAAGGTCAGTTCTTGGTCCTCTTCTATTCTCCAACTACACTCACTCCCTTGGAGAACTCATTCGCTCCCACGACTTCAAGTATCATCTTTATGAGGATAGCACCCAAATCTACATCTCCTCCCCTGTCTCTCTCCCTCCCTCCAGGCTTGCATCTCCTCCTGCCTTCAGGACATCTCTACTCGGATGTCCTCCCGCCACTTCAAACCCAACATGTCCAAGACAGAGCTCCTTATCTTCCCTCCCAAACCCTGTCCTCTCTCGAACTTTCCCATCACTATAGATGGCACAACCGTCCTTCCCATCTCACAAGCCCCTAACCTTGGTGTCATCCTTGACTCCTCTCTCTCATTCTCTTTCTAGACTGTGAGCCTGTTCTTGAGTAGGGACCATCTCTATATGTTGCCGATTTGTACTTCCCAAGCACTTAATAAATTGTTCTGCACACAGTACATGCTCAATAAATATGATTGACTGAATGAATGAATTCACCCCACACATCCAATCTGTCACCAAAACCTGCCGGTCTCACCTTCACAACATTGCCAAGATCTGCCCTTTCCTCTCCATCCAAACCACTACCACATTAGTAAAATCACTCATCCTGTCTCGAGTGAATTAATGCATCAGCCTCCTTTCTGACCTCCCAACCTCCTGCCTCTCCCCACTTCAGTCCATACTTCGCTCCACTGCCTGTATTATCTTTCTACAGAAATGGTCAGGGCATGACATCCCTATCCTCAAAAATCTCCAGTGGCTGCCTATCAACCTCCGTATCAAAGAAAAACTCCTCACTACTGGTTTTAAAGCTCTCCATCACCTTGCCCCCTCCTACCTCACCTCCCTTTTCTCCTTCTACAGCCCAGCCCAAAAACTCCTCTCCTCTGGTGCTAACCTTTTCACTGTGTCTCGATCTTGCCTGCTTGCCACCAACCCCTGACCTACATCCTACCTCTGGCCTGGAATGTCCTCCCTCCTCATATCTGCCAAAAAATCACTCTGCCCCCACTTCAAAGCCCTACTAAAGGCTCATCTCCTCCAAGGGGCCTTCCCAGACTAAGCCCCCTTTTCCTCAGCTCCCCCTCCCTTCCGCATCACCTCAACTCGCTCCCTTTGCTCTCCCCCCCCCTTCCCACCCCACAGCACTTATGTATCTATATATATATCTATAATTCTATTTATTTATATTGATGCCTGGTTACTTGTTTTGATGTCTGTCTCCCCCCCTCTAGACTGTAAGCCAGTTGTGGGCAGGGATTATCTCTTTAATAATAATAATAACAACAACAATAATAATAATAATAATAATAATGGCATTTATTAAGCGCTTACTATGTGCAAAGCACTGTTCTAAGCGCTGGGGAGTTTACAAGGTGGTCAGGTTGTCCCACGGGGGGCTCACAGTCTTAATCCCCATTTTACAGATGAGGGAACTGAGGCCTAGGGAAGTGAAGTGACTTGCCCAAAGTCACACAGCGGACAAGTGGCGGAGCCAGGATTTGAACCCATAACCTCTGACTCCAAAGCCCGGGCTCTTTCCATTGTTGTATTGTACTTTCCAAGCACTTAGTACAGTGTTCTGCATACAATAAGCGCTCAGTGAATACGATTGAATGAATGAATGAATGAATAATCCTGGCTTTTCCAATTATCTGCTGTATGACCTTGGGCAAATCACTTTACTTCTCTGAGCCTCAGTTCCCTCATATTCAGAATGGGAATTCACCACCTCTTCTCCCTCCTACTTAGGCTGTCAGTCCCGAGTGGGACCCGGTTAACTCGTGTCTCCTCTGCTGCTTATTACAGTGCTTGGCACATTGTAAATGCTTAAACAACTACCAGTTATTGCATTACGCTTATGATTCTTGCATTACTAATTATGGAGGATGACACCTATAAAGTGTAGAGAATCGGCTAACCCGTCCAGAAAGTCTCAGCTCTTGAGAAATGCGTCACCAAAGTCAGAGCCACTGGAAATGGCAAAGATCCCAGACTTGATCCCAGACTTGCCAAGATATATAGGAAAGGAGAGAGAGAGCTACAGAAGTGTGTGCACAGACATTCCCTCCATAGGTGGAATGCTCAGAGGAAGACACAGAATCTTAATGATCGTCACCGCCACCTTCAAAACATAAAGTGCACGGGAAGTTTGCAATAACTATTGTGATTTCTTCACTGCTCTAGACACTAACATAGCTTCTGGTAGCAGCCATACTGGCCCCCTGAGACATATTTTTCACCATGGGCTCCCTGAATCATAACAGAGCTTTAGATCACAATACAGCATCGTGGATGTAATAATACTAATAATAAAAATGGCATTTATTAAGCGCTTACTATGTGCAAAGCACTGTTCTAAGTGCTGGGGAGGTTACAAGGTGATCAGGTTGTCCCACGGTGGGCTCACAGTCTTAATCCCCATTTTACAGATGAGGTAACTGCGGCCCAGAGAAGTTAAGTGACTTGCCCAAAGTCACACAGCTGACAATTGGCGGAGCCGGGGTTTGAACCCATGACCTCTGACTCCAGAGCCCGTGTTCTTTCCACTGAGCCATGCTGTATATGAATAATGATGATGGTGGTGGAATTTAATAGGTGCTTATTATGTGCCAACCGCTGGGCTAAGCCCTGGGGAAGATACGAGGTAATCAGATCGGACGCAATCCCTGCCCCAAACAGGGCTCACAGTCCAAGAGGAATGGAGAACAGGAATTTGTTTATGAGAAGCAGCGTGGCTTAGTGGAAAGAGCCTGGGCTTGGGAGCCAGAGGATGCGGGTTCTAATCCTGACTCTGCCACTTGTCTTTTGTGTGACCTTGGGCAAGTCACTTCACTTCTCCGTGCCTCAGTTACCACATCTGTAAAATGGGGATGAAGACTGTGAGCCCCACGTGGGACAACCTGAGTACCTTGCAACTCCCCCAGTGCTTAGAACAGTGCTTGGCACATAGTAAGCGCTTAACAAATACCAACATTATTGTTATTATTATTTATCTCCATTTTTCAGATGAGGAGACTGAGGCATCGAAAGATCAAGAAATGTTATCAAGGTCACACATCTGGCAAATGGCAGAGCTGGGATTAGAATAATAATGATAATAATGATAATAATAATTATGATATTTGTTAAGCGCTTACAATTTCCCAGGCACTGTTCTAGGCACTGGGGTAGATACAAGATAATCAGATTGGGCACAGTCCCTGTCCTAAATGGAGCTCACAGTCTTAATCCCCATTTTACAGATGAGGCAACTGAGTACCGGGAATTTAAGCGACTCTGAGGTCACACAGCAGACAAGTGGCAGAGCCGGAGTAGAACGCATGACCTTCTGACTCCCAGTTCATTCATTCATTCATTCATTCATTCATTCATTCATTCAATCGTATTTATTGAACGCTTACCGTGCGCAGAGCACTGTACTAAGTGCTTGGGAAGTACAAGTTGGCAACATATAGAGATGGTCCCTACCCAACAGCAGGCTCACAGTCTAGAAGGGGGGACAGACAACAAAGCAAAATATATTAACAAAATAAAATAAATAGAATAAATATGTACAAGTGAAATAAATAGAGTAATAAATATGTACAAACATATATACATATATACAGGTGCTGTGGGGAGGGGAAGGAGGTAAGGTGGGGGGGATGGGGAGGGGGAGAGGAAGGAGGGGGCTCAGTCTGGGAAGGCCTTCTGGAGGAGGTGAGCTCTCAGTAGGGCTTTGAAGGGAAGTAGGGCTTTGAAGGGAAAATACCATGTGTCCTATCCACGGGCCATGCTCCTTCCCAGAACCAGGTCTCTTAATTACCGATCTGTGCTCTTTTTCCTAGATAATAATAATAATAATGTTGGTATTTGTTAAGCACTTACTATGTACCAAACAGTGTTCTAAGTGCTGGGGTAGCTACAAACTGTTACTACATCGTCCTGTTTGCTGACCTCCCTACCTCCTGTCTCTCTCCTCTCCAGTCCACGCTTCATCCTGCTGTTCAGATTATTTTTCTGAAAAACTGTTCAGTCTACATTTCTGCATTTCCCCACTCCTCAAAAATCTCCAGTGGATGCCAACCCATCTCCGCATCAAACAGAAATTCCTCACCTTTGGTTTTGAGGCACTCAATCAGCTTTCCCCTTCCTACCTTTAGTTCGTTGATCTCCTACTGCAACCCAGCCCACGCATACTCCACTCCCTTCATGCCGACCTATTCACTCTACCTCCATCTCATCTATTTTGCCATCTATCGCTTGTTCACATTCTCCCTCTGGCCTGGAACTCCCTCCCCAGCTCATATCCGACACACTCTTCCCGTTGTCCAAGTCCTGCTAAAATCACTTCTCCTCCAAGAGGATATGTTCAGTTGTATTTATTGAACACTTATGGTGTGCAGAGGCTGTTCTATTTGCTTGGCAGAGTACACTACAAGAGAGTTGGTACATCCGTTCCCTGCCCACAAGGAGCTTACAGTCTAGGTGGTTGCCTATCAACCTCCATATCAAACAAAAACTCTTCACTATTGGTTTTAAAGCTGTGCATCCCCTCGCCCCCTCCTACCTCACCTCCCTTCTCTCCTTCTACAGCCCAGCCTACATACTCTGCTCCTCTGTTGCTAACCTTCTCACTGTGCCTCAATTTTGAATATCTCGCTGCCGACCCCGGGCTCACGTCCTACCTTTGGCCTGGATTGCCCTTCCTCCTCAAATCCGCCCATCACTCTTCCCCCCTTCAAAGCCCTACTGAAGGCACACCTCCTCCAAGGGGCCTTCCCAGACTAAGCCCCCTTTTCGTCAGCTCCCCCTCCCTTCCTTGACTCTCTCCAATCAATCAATCAATCAATCAATCGTATTTATTGAGCGCTTACTGTGTGCAGAGCACCGTACTAAGTGCTTGGGAAGTACAAGCTGGCAACATATAGAGACAGTCCCTACCCAACAGTGGGCTCTCAGTCTCCCTTTGTTCTCCCCCCCTCCCCACCCTGCCCACAGCACTTATGTAAATAAGCATTTATCTACGATTCTATTTATTTATATTGATGCCCATTTACTTGTTTTAATGTCTGTCTTCCCTCCTCTGGATTGTAAGCCCGTTGTGGGCAGGGATTGTCTCTCTTTATTGCTGTATTTACTTTCCAAGCACTTAGTACAGTGCTCTGCATACAGTAAGCGCTCAATAAATATAACTGATTGAATGAATGAATGAGTGAATAGGTGGAGAGAGACATTAAAATGAATTATGGATATGTACACAAGTGCTATGGGGCTGAGGGTGGGGTGAATTAAAGGGTACAAATCCAAGGGCAAGGTACACAGAAGGGAGAGGGAGTGAGCGCTTAGTCAGAAAAGGCCTCCTGGAGGAGATTGATTTCAGTAAGGGTTTGAAGATGGGGAGAGTAGACAAGTAAATTCACTGTGTGCTGGGAATGTGTCTACCAACTCTGTTATGCTGAAACTCTCCCAAGCTCACAGAACAGTGCTCAGCACACAATAAGTGCTCAATAAATACCACTGAGAAATCGACTGATGAAGGATCCAGATCTGGATGCTGAGGTACTTCAACAATTCATTCATTCAGTTGTATTTATTGAGTGCTTACTGTGTGCAAAACAACTGGTGCCGGGCTTATCCCGGGGTTGCTCAGATTGTGGGGTGTCATTACCTGGCGTTACAGCCGTCTGACATTTTCAAGTGTTTCAAAGTATGAACTTCAGTGTGCTCCTCCTGCCTAGTACACAAGGTCCGGTGATGCCAAATTCTTTCCATACAATATTTCTGATAATATTCCAAGTTAGAGGTCTATAGAACTGATAAATGAATGAATGAATGAATGAATGAATGAATGAATGAATGAATGAATGAATGAGTGAGTGAGTGAGTGAGTGAAAGAAAGGTAAGCGTGGAGTCTGGGAAAGAAACTTCCCAGCTTGGGCTGGTGAAAGTGAAATATGTCATTTCCAGGCATCTTTAGTTTTTATTAACATTAAAAGAATAGACTTCCATATAAAATAGACTGTTCCACAGAGCACTTTTTATAGGCCATTTGGGAATGCCTAAATTCTGAGCCTGCAGGTAGAGATCGTGATTGTAACTTATGAATATCATTAGTGTGGTTCAGAATGACTCAGACAGGGTTCCAGCGAACTCAGCTCAACTGGCATTTTATTGTACCTTGCAGAGATAGAGTTGAATTTCAGCATAATGAGAAAAAGGTCTGTAAAATGTGCCCGCAAGAGGATGCACATAATAGGCACTCAATAAATATGATTGAATGAATAAATGAATGAATGAAACTGTTGTAAAGTAATAATAATAATAATAATAATAATTGTAGTATTTGTAAAATTCTTTCTGTGTGTCAGACACTGTTCTAAGCCCTGGGGTGGATACAAGCTAATCAGGTTGGACACAATCCCTATCCCATTTGGGGCTCACAATCTCAATCCCCATTTTACAGATGAGGTAACTGAGGTCCAGAGAAGTGAAGTGATTTAGGATCACAGAATAGACATGTGGCACAGCCAGGATTAGAACCCAGGTCCTCGGACTACCAGGTCCATATGCTATCCACTAGGCCATGCTGCTTCTCAAGTAGTAATGGTCGTAGTATTAGTAATAGTAGTAGTAGTAATAATAATAATAATGGCATTTATTAAGCGTTTACTACGTGCAAAGCACTGTTCTAAGCGCAGGGGAGGTTACAAGGTGATCAGGTTATCCCATGGGGGGCTCACAGTCTTAATCCCCATTTTACAGATGAGGTAACTGAGGCCCAGAGAAGTTAAGTGACTCGCCCAAAGTCACACAGCTGACAACTGGTGGAGTCGGAATTTGAACCCATGATTTCTGACTCCAGAGCCCGTGCTCTTTCCACTGAGCCACGCTGCTTCTCAATCAATCAATCAATCAATCCATTGTATTTATTGAGCGCTTACTGTGTGCAGAGCACTGTACTAAGCACTTGGGAAGTACAAGTTGGCAACATATAGAGAAAGTCCCTACCCAACAGTGGGCTCACAGTCTAAAATGGGGAAACAGAGAACAAAACCAAACATACTAACAAAATAAAATAAATAGATTAGACATGTACAAGTAAAATAAATAAATAGAGTAATAAACAAGTACAAACATATATACAGGTGCTGTGGGGAAGGGAAGGAGGTAAGATGAGGGGGATGGAGAGGGGGACGAGGGGGAGAGGAAGGAAGGGGCTCAGTCTGGGAAGGCCTCCTGGAGGAGGTGAGCTCTCAGTCGGGCCTTGAAGGGAGGAAGAGAGCTAGCTTGGTGGATGTTGGGATGGAGGGCATTCCAGGCGCGGGGGATGACGTGGCCTGGGGGTCGATGGCAGGACAGGCGAGAACGAGGTACAGTGAGGAGATTAGTGGCAGAGGAGCGGAGGGTGCGGGCTGGGCTGGAGAAGGAGAGAAGGGAGGTGAGGTAGGAGGGGGCAAGGTGATGGACAGCCTTGAAGCAGAGGGTGAGGAGTTTCTGCCTGATGCGTAGATTGATTGGTAGCCACTGGAGATTTTTGAGGAGGGGAGTATCATGCCCAGAGCGTTTCTAGACAAAGACAATCCGGGCAGCAGCACGAAGTATGAAGTTCTCAAGTAGTTCTCAAGTAGTAGTAGTAATAGTAGCAGTAGTAGTAGTAATAGTTGTTGTTGTCTTATGCCGTCGAGTCATCCCAGACCCATAGAGCCTCCATGGACACATCTCTCCCAGAATGCCCCACCTCCATCTGCAATCATGCCGGCAGTGGATCCATAAAGTTTTCCTGGAAAAAATACAGAGGCAGTTGACCACTGCCTTCTTCCGTGCAGTCAACTCAAGCCTCCACCCTCGACTCTCTCCCATGCCGCTGCTGCCCAGTACAGGGGAATTTTGACTTGTAGCAGATTGCCTGCCACTCGCTAGCCACTGCCCAAGCTAGGAATGGGATGAACAGGCCTCTGCTTGACTCTCTCTCTCTCATAGACGAGAATGGTAGAGTACTGGAAACTCTCCAGGTGCCATCCTGAGAGGGGTATGCAGGATTTTGGATTTGATTCTCAGTTCACAAGTGCAGAGAGGAGGCGAGAAACCCAGGGCCTTTTCAATATTAATGATATTTTTTTTAATTATCACAGCTGAATTTAGGCCTAATTTTGCTTGTCTAATGTTTCCAAGCGAATAGACCTGGTTAAAAAGTTCTTTTTTTGCATAGTCACATGAACCCAACCATCACCTTTAAGGTTTTATTGGCTAATTTTAGCTACCTTCATTTTCTTTTTTATGTTTCCTGATATCTGCTTCTCTAGAACAATTTAACTGGAACACTTAAAACCATTTAGAAAACATGTCATTACTGCCAATCCTTTAATTAACAAATGACTACTAATGCCAGGTAGAACAGATAAATGCAACATTTGAATCTGCTTTTGAAATGAAAGAAATTAATTTCTTTACAGGCTGTAACTTTAAAAAGGCAATCGTGAGAAGCAGCTGGACTTAGTGGATACAGCACGGACCTGGGAATCAGAAGGACTTGGGTTCTATTCCCTACTTTGCCACAGGTCTGCTGCATGACCTTGGGCAAGTCACTTCACTTCTCTGGACCTCAGTTACCTCTTCTGTAAAATGGGAATAGAGAATGTGAGTCCCATGTGGGGCATGGACTATGACCAACGTGATTATCTTGTATCTACTCTAGCATTTAGAACAGTGCTTGGCATATTCATTCATTCATTCAATCATATTTATTGAGTGCTTACTGTGTGCAGAGCGTTGTACTAAGCAGTTGGGAAGTACAAGTCAGCAACATATAGAGACGGTCCCAACCCAACAATGGGCTCACAGTCTAGAAGCAGCATGGCTCAGTGGAAAGAGCCCGGGCTTGGGAGTCAGAGGTCATGGGTTCAAATCCTGGCTCCACCACTTGCCAGCTGTGTGACCTTGGGCAAGTCACTTGATTTCTCTGTGTCTCAGTTACCTCATTTGTAAAATGGGGATTAAGACTGTGAGCCCCATGTGGGACAACCTGATCACCTTGTATCCCCCCTAGTGCTTAGAACAGTGCTTTGCACATAGTAAGTGCTTAACAAATAGCATTATTATTATCATTATTAGAAGGGGGAGACAGAAAACAAAACAGAACATGTAGACAGGTGTCAAAATCATCAGAACAAATAGAATTAAAGCTATATGCACATCATTAACAAAATAGTAAATATGTACAAGTCAAATAGAGTAATATATCTGTACAAATATATATATAGAGAGAGCTGACTTGGCGGATGTGTGGAGGGAGGGCATTCCAGGCCAGAGGAAGGATGTGGACCGGGAGTCGATGGTGGGACAGGCGTGAATGAGGCACAGTGAGGAGGTTAGTGGCAGAGGAGTGGAAGGTGAGGGCTGGGCTGTAGAAGGAGAGAAGGGAGGTGAGGTAGGAGGGGGCGAGGTGATGGACAACCTTGAATCTGAGAGTGAGGAGTTTTTGCTTGATTCATAGGTTGACAGGCTGCTGCCCGGATTGTCTTTGTCCAGAAACACTCTGGGCATGTTATTTCCCACCTCAAAAATCTCCAGTGGCTACCAGTCAATCTGCGCATCAGGCAGAAACTCCTCACCCTGGGCTTCAAGGCTCTCCATCACCTCGCTCCCTCCTACCTCACCTCCCTTCTCTCCTTCTCCAGCCCAGCCCGCACCCTCCGCTCCTCTGTCGCTAATCTCCTCACTGTACCTCGTTCTCGCCTGTCCCGCCATCGACCCCCGGCCCACGTCCTCCCCCTGGCCTGGAATGCCCTCCCTCTGCCCATCCACCAAGCTAGCTCTCTTCCTCCCTTCAAGGCCCTGCTGAGAGCTCACCTCCTCCAGGAGGCCTTCCCAGACTGAGCCCCTTCCTTCCTCTCCCCCTCGTCCCACTCTCCATCCCCCTCATCTTACCTCCTTCTCTTCCCCACAGCACCTGTATATATGTATATATGTTTGTACATATTTATTACTCTATTTATTTATTTTACTTGTACATATCTAATCTATTTATTTTATTTTGTTAGTATGTTTGGTTTTGTTCTCTGTTTCCCCCTTTTAGACTGTGAGCCCACTGTTGGGTAGGGACTTTCTCTATATGTTGCCAACTTGTACTTCCCAAGCGCTTAGTACAGTGCTCTGCACACAGTAAGCGCTCAATAAATACAATTGATTGATTGACAGGCAACCAATGGAGATTTTTGAGGAGGGGAGTGACATGCCCAAAGCTTTTCTGCACAAAGATAATCTGGGTAGCAGAGTGAAGTATAGACTGAAGTGGGGAGAGACAGGAGGATGGAGGATCAGAGAGGAGGCCAATGCAGTAATCCAGTCATGATAGGATGAGAGATTGACCCAGCAAGGTAGTGGTTTGGATGGAGAGGGAAGGGCGGATCTTGGCGATGTTGTGGAGGTGAGGTCGACAGGTTTTGGTGATGGAATGGATGTGCAGGGTGAACAAGAGAGCAGAGTCAAGGATGACACCAAGATTGCGGGCTTGTGAGACGGGAAGGATGGTAGTGCCATCTACAGTGACGGGAAAGTCAGGGAGAGGGCAGGGTCTGGGAGGGAAGATAAAGAGTTCAGTCTTGGACATACTGAGTTTTAGATGGCAGGCAGACATCCAGATGGAGATGTCCTGAAGGCAGGAGGAGATACGAGCCTGGAGGGAGGAAGAGAGAGCAGGGGCAGAGATGTAGATTTGGGTGTCATCAGCGTAGAGATGACAGTTGAAGCCGTGGGAGCGAATGAGTTCACCAAGGGAGTGAGTGTAGATAGAGAACTGAAGAGGACCAAGAACTGACCCTTGAGGAACCCCTACAGTAAGGGGATGGGAGGGGGAGGAGGAGCCTGCAAAAGAGACTGAGAATGAATGGCTGGAGAGATGAAAGGAGAACCAGGAGAGGACGGAGTCTGTGAAGCCAAGGTTGGATAGCATGTTGAGGAGAAGGGGGTGGTCCACGGTGTCGAAGGCAGCTGAGAGGTCAAGGAGGATGAGGATAGAGTATGAGCCGTTGGATTTGGGAAGCAGGAGGTCATTGGTGACCTTTGATAGGGCAGTTTCGGTGGAGTATAGGGGACGGAAGCCAGATTGGAGGGGGTCAAGGAGAGAGTTGGCGTTGAGGAATTCGAGGCAGCGGGTGTAGATGATTCGTTCTAGGAGTTTGGAAAGGAAGGGCAGGAGGGAGATAGAGCGATAACTAGAAGGGGAGGTGGGGTCAAGAGATATAGTAAGTGCCATCAGCAGGCTTTCAATGCATTTTTCTGAGCACTAGGAACAGGGAGAGAGAGAAGCAGTGTGGCCTAGTGGAAAGAGACCAGGCCTGGAAGTCAGAGGACCTGGGTTCTAATCCTGACTCCACCAATATCTGCTGTGTCCAATCTGATTAGCTTTTATCAAACCCAGCACCTGGTACAATGCTTGGCACATAGTAAATGCTTAACAAATACCACTAACTACCACCTCTCCCCCCAGAAAAAAACAACTTGAACATTTGCCCTGCTACCAGTAGAACACACTTTTCCTGTTTTGACCATGGCTCAGTGGAAACAGCCCGGGCTTTGGAGTCAGAGGTCATGGGTTCAAATCCCGGCTCCATCACATGTCTGCTGTGTGACCCTGGGCAAGTCACTTAACTTCTCTGGGCCTCATTTACCTCATCTTTAAAATGGGGATTAAGACTGTGAGCCCCACGTGGGGCTGTATCCCCCCAGTGCTTAGAACAGTGCTTTGCACATAGTAAATGCTCAACAAATGCCATTATTATTATTATTATTATTATTATTATTGGTGTCAGAGAAATGCTCATTTGAATAGCAAGAAGTTAGAGAGGTATACTATTCTATTTTCATGGAATAAATGTGCAAATGTGCGAGAGTCTCTCAATCAATCAATCAGGCATTTATTGAGCATTTTTTTGTGTGCAGAGCTCTTGTACCAAGCATTTGGAAGAGTCCAATACAGTAAGGTCGGTGTCCTCTAGACTGTAAACGCATCCTCTAAACTGTAAGGTCATTGTGGGCAGGGATTGTGTTTGCTTTTTCTTACACTGTCCTCTCCCAAGCACTTGGTACAGTGCTCTTCACGCAGTAAGTGCTCAATAAATTTGATTGACTAGCAATGCTTGCCCTCAAGGAGCTCACAATCTGGTGAGGGAGAGATTTTAAAATAAATTACAGGTAGGAGAAGCAGCAGAATAAAAGGATATGTATATAAGTACCATGGGGTTGAGAGGGTGGGGTGCATATCAAAGTGCTTGGGTATTACAGACCAAAGTGCATAGGTAGTGCGGAAGGGAGGGAGAGTAGGGTGGAGAGATTAGAGGTTAGTCAGGGAAGACTTTCTGGCGGAGATATGATTTTAGAAGGGCTTGGAAAATGAGGAACTGGAGATGGTTGGTTGGATATTAGATGAGTATTCCAGGGCAGAGGGAGATGTGTGCAAGGAGGTTGATGGCAACAGAGTTGAGATCAAGGTACAATGAGTAGGTTGGGGTTAGAAGAACGAAGTGTGAAAACTGGATTGTAATTGGAGATCAGTGATGTTAGGTAATAATAATACTAATATCTTTCAGACTGTCTTTAGACTTTCAGTCACAGTCTTTTAGACTGTGAGCCCACTGTTGGCTAGGGACTGTCTCTATATGTTGCCAATTTGTACTTCCCAAGCGCTTAGTACAGTGCTCTGCACATAGTAAGCGCTCAATAAATACGATTGATGATGATAATAATAATGGCATTTGTTAAGCGCTTACTATGTGCAAAGCACTGTTCTAAGCCCCAGGGCAGATACAAGCTAATCAGGTTGGACACAGTCCCTGCCCCACATGGGGCTCATGGCCTTAATCTCCATTTTACAAATACCGTCTTAATCCTCATTTTACAGATGAAGAAACTGAGGCATGAAAAAGTGAAATGACCTGCCCAAGGTCACACAGCAGACAGTGGCTAATCCAGGATTAGAACCCAAGTCCTTCTGACTTCCAGGCCTGTGCTCTATCCACTAGGCCATGAAGCTTCCCCTATGGTAAGAGGCGTGGCTCAGTGGAAAGAGCACGGGCTTTGGAGTCAGAGGTCATGGGTTCGAATCCCGGCTCTGCCACACGTCTGCTGTGTAAACTTGGGCAAGTTACTTAACTTCTCTGAGCCTCAGTTACCTCATCTGTAAAATGGGGATTAAGACTGTGAGCCCCACGTGGGACAACCTGATAACTTTGTATCCCCCAAGCGCTTAGAACAGTGCTTTGCACATAGTAAGCGCTTAACAAATGCCAACATCATTATTATTATTATTATTAAGTGCTTTAAAACCAATGGGGAGGGTTTCCTCAAAGTGGCTAGCACTCAAGGATGTGGTCTCACCATCAACTGTGTCATCTAACTGAAGGACACTTCTACTAAATAAAAGATCCTGGAATAATGGAAATTTCAGGTCTCCTAGCCCTTAATGGCTATAGCCAGATCCCACCCGTGTTGTGAAGGCCAAATAGGAAGTGGTTTCATTTGTCTTATCTTATTGGACTTCTTGAAGTTATATATTTATTTAGGCCCATTCTCAGCACTTATGTATCTGTGTATAGGCATGCCCCAGAACATAGCCATAATAAGGAAGCAGTGTGGTGTAATGGAAAGAGCACAGGCCTGGGACTCTGCCACTGGCCTGCTCTATGGACAACTCACTTAACTTCTCTGTGCCTCAGTTTCCTCATCTGTAAAGTGGGGGATTCAAATTTGTAAGCTTCTCTCGATGGTAAGCTTGTCGTGGGCAGGGAACGTGTCTACCAACTCTGTTATTTTGTTATACTGTACTCTCCCAAGTGCTTAGTAGAGTGCTCTGCAATCAGTAAGTGATCAATAAATTGTCCCTCCCCATTAGATTATTAGGGACAGGGACCGTGTCCGACCTGATTATCTTGTAGAAGTAGCATGGCAGAGTGGATAGAGCACATGCCTGGGAGTCAGAAGGTCATAGTTTCTAATCCCAGCTCTGCCACTTGTCTGCTGTGTGACCTTGGGCAAGTTGCTTCTCTTTTCTGGGCCTCAGTTACCTCATCTGGAAAATGGGGATTAAGAGTGTGAGCTCCATGTGGGACAGGGACTTTTTCTAACCCAATTTGCTTGTAATAATAATTATTATTATTATTATCATATTTATTAAGCGCTTACTATGTGCAAAGCACTATTCTAAGCACTGAAGTAGATAGAAGGTAATCAGGTTGTCTCATGTGGGGTGCAGAGTCTTAATCCCCATTTTACAGATAAGGTAACTGAGGCATAGAGAAGTTAAGTGACTTGCCCAAAGTCACACAGCAGACAAGTGGCAGAGCTGGGATTAGAACCCAAGTCTTCTGACTCCCAAGCTAGTGCTCTTTCCACTAAGCCACACTCCTTCCTATAGCCACCTTAGCACTTAGTTCAGTGCCTGGCACAAAGTAAGTGCTTAACAAGTACCATTATTATTATATTATTATTATTATCTGTCCTGGCACTTAGTATAACGCTTGGCACATAGTGAGAATTTAGCAAATACCATTAACATTAACATTTTCTTTCAAAATGTGGGGGTTTCTAAAATGGCTGTATGTTGGGATAGATTTCTCTCAGACTTATGTGTTGTAAATTGGAACTCATTCCAGAATCTCTGAAACAATATGACAGTCCTCTACATGCAATATCCTGAAACATTAAACATCCCTAAACTAGGATTCACGCTCTGTTAAAGTCATTCAAGATGTAACATCAGAACATTACCTAATTAAGAATTGTAAAAAGACTTTTGGACTGTGCAGGAGACCGCAGAAGTAGCATCAGTAGAGTGGCTACACTGGCGCAATTTGCTGAAGAGACGTGTTTTTCACGTGGTTTTGCCTTACAAAACCATCTGGGCAGCTATCAGTTTGACCAGTCCCAAGGCCAAGGGGTTGAGCTCTGATCCCACATGATGCTGCCTCCCTTCACCCGCCCGGCATCTGATGCAATTTGATGTGCTCTACACATAGTAAGTGCTCAATATTTTCATGGAATAAATGTCCAGGCGGGTCTCTTAATCAATCAGGCATTTACAGAGCATTTATTATATGCAGAGCTCTTGTATTGAACACTTGAGAGAGTCCAATTCAGTAGAGGTTGTAGACACTTTCATTCATTCATTTAATTATATGTATTGAGTCCTTCTGTGTGCAGAACACTGTGCAAGCTCAAGTACAAAATATGTTTGTACATATTTATTACTCTATTTATTTTACTTGTACATATCTATTCTATTTATTTTATTTTGTTAGTATGTTTGGTTTTGTTCTCTGTCTCCCTCTTTTAGACTGTGAGCCCACTATTGGGTAGGGACTGTCTCTATATGTTGCCAACTTGTACTTCCCAAGTGCTTAGTACAGTGCTCTGCACACAGTAAGCGCTCAATAAATACGATTGATGATGATGATGATGATGATGATGATCAGGTTGTACAATACAACAATCAGCAGACACATTCCCTGCCCACAACAAGCTAACAGTCTAGAAGGGGGGAAACAGACATTAATAGAAATAAATAAATGACAGATATGTATATAAGTGCTGAGGGCTGGGAGAGGGGGTTGAATGAAGGGAGCAAGTCAGGGTGATGCTGAAGGGAGAGGGAGAAGAGGAAAAGAAGGTTTAGTTAGGCAAGGCCTCTTGGAGGAGATGAGTCTTCAATAAGTTTTTGAAGGGAGAGAGAGTAATTGTCTGTTGGAGGGAGAGCATTCCAGACCAGTCGTCGGACATGGTGAGATAAATGAGATGGAGGTACAGCAAGAAGGTTGGTGTTAGAGGAGCGAAGTGTGCATGCTGGGTTGTAGTAATAATAATAATTATAATAATTATGGCATTTTTTAAGAGTTTACTAGTGCAAAGCACTGTTCTCACCGTACCTCATTCTCGCCTGTCCCGCCATCGACCCCCAGCCCACGTCATCCCCTGGGCCTGGAATGCCCTCCATCCCAACATCCGCCAAGCTAGCTCTCTTCCTCCCTTCAAGGCCCTACTGAGAGCTCACCTCCTCCAGGAAGCCTTCCCACACTGAGCCCCTTCCTTCCTCTGCCCCTTGTCCCCCTCTCCATCCCCCATCTTACCTCCTTCCCTTCCCCACATCACCGGTATATATGTATATTTGTTTATACATATTTATTACTCTTTTTATTTATTTATTTTACTTGTCCATATCTATTCTATTTATTTTATTTTGTTAGTATGTTTGGTTTTGTTCTCTGTCTCCCCCTTTTAGACTGTGAGCCCACTGTTGGGTAGGGACTGCCTCTATATGTTGCCAACTTGTACTTCCCAAGCGCTTAGTACAGTGCTCTGCACACAGTAAGCGCTCAATAAATGTGATTGATGATGATGATGATGTTCTAAGCGCAGGGGAGGTTACAAGGTGATCCGGTTGTCCCACGGCGGGAGGGGGCTCACAATCTTAATCCCCATTTTACAGATGAGGTAACTGAGGCACAGAGAAGTGAAGTGACTTGCCCAAAGTCACACAGCTGACAATTGGCGGAGCGGGGATTTGAACCCATGACCTCTGGCTCCAAAGCCCGTGCTCTTTCCACTGAGCCACGCTGCTTCTCTAGTAGGAGAATAGCGAGGTGAGGTGAAAGGGGGCAAGGTGATTGAGTGCTTTGAAGCCGATGGTGAGGAGGGTTTTTTTGACATGGAGGTGGATGGGCAACCACCTGAGTTTCTTGAGGAGTGGGAAAACATGGCCTGAACTTTTGTGTAGGAAAATAATCCGGGCAGCAGAGTGAACTACGGACTGGAGTGGGGCGAGACAGGAGGCAGGGAGGTCAGCCAGGTGGGTGATACAGTAATCAATGCCTCCCCTCAAGGAGCTCACAATCTGTAGCCCCGAGAGAGGCAGTGGCCCCATATGAGTCCATGGCAGCAGCAGCTTGTGAAAGTTCTTCACTCCTGCAGCCCCCTGACTTTTGAGGGGAGTCGTAATAGGCTTCCCGCTCCCTGGGCCGTCCCATCCCCACAGTCCACACATGCTCCCAGATGGGCTCCATCCCCACGACTCTATGACAGTGCTCAGTTCCAGAGGAAAGTCCTGCCTCTCTTTTCCCTGGCACCGCCCTCTACGCTGTAAGCTCATTGTGGGCAGGGAATGTTTCTGCCAACTCTGTTGTATTTTACTCTTCCAAGCGCTTAGAATAGGGGAAAGGGGAAGGGGAAAAGACGTGTGGATATTTTAATGGGAAAAGGTAAAAATCAGACTTTAATGTTCATCCATGGCTGTGAGCTCTGGCCTGAGACGATGCAGGTATCAAATGCAATCACAAGCAAGAGCACAGAGTCAGGAATCTTGTCACTGCTGTGGATTGTCACAGATATTATCTTAAAATAATTAATCCTACCTTTTCCCTGAGTTCATCTTTTTCTCTTTTTTTTGTAAATAGAAGACTGCCTTTACTCCCACGCATAGTGGGTAGTGGGTAGTGGTAAGGGAAGCGCTCAATAAATCCATCAATTGATTAATTGATTGCTGCTTTTGATTAGTGCAGAGAAGTCCATGGCATAGTGGATAGAGCATGAGCCTGCGAGTCAGAAGGTCATCGGTTCTAATCCCAGCACTGCCACTTGTCTGCTGTGTGGCTTTGGGCAAGTCACTTCACTTCTCTGGGCCTCAGTTACCTCATCTGTAAAATAGGGATGAAGACTGTAAGCCCTATGCATAACAAGAACTGTGTCCAACCCGATTTGCTTGTATCCACCCGAGCGCTTAATACAGTGCCTGGCACATAGTAAGCACTTAACAAATATCATAATTATTATTATCATTATCAAGTCAGGTTTCAAATCATGTTTTGGGGAGGGGTGGGAGAAGTGAGGTGGGGAGGGAATCAAATTTCATGCAGTGATTGGACATAAGGTCAAGCTGGGCTCACAGATCCTAGGCTACAACAATAATTAACGTGTGCTACATTGTCTGATTTTATGTAAAGTGGTCGTTCAGAACTGGGGTTACTTCTGTAGTCTCCACTGCAAGGGCTCACTGTTTTCTATGTCTGTCTTCCCCACTAGTGGTAAGCTCCTTGCGGGCATGGAACAGAGCTCATATCTCTGTTTTCTTTCTCAAGTTCTTTGTACATATTTTGTACCTGTCTACATGTTTTGTTTTGTTGTCTGTCTCTCCCTTCTAGACTGGGAGCCCATTGTTGGGTAGGGACCATCTCTATATGTTGCCAACTTGTACTTCCCAAGCGCTTAGTACAGTGCTCTGCACACAGTAAGTGCTCAATAAATGATTGAAGGAATGAATGAAAGGACATTGCACTCAGACAGTGCTCAACAAATACCATTATTACCCTTACTAAATCATGTTTAGATTCTGCAGAAGCCGCTCTGCAGTTTACAGTCTAAAACCTCTTCCGAAGGGAAGACCTTTCTGCATAGTCTCCTAGGGGCCATCACCACTAACACAATAGCTGATAAACTCCTCCCTAGGATCATCTGTCCATCAATGCACAGCAGGCAGACCTGCCACTGCAGCACAGATCCTTTCTTCCTGACACTGCAGTTTTGCTGCTGAAAAATTCAAAAACGCTCTGTACAACGTCGAATTAAAGAAGCCGATTTTCTGAAATGCCCCGAGAGTGAGCTCCTATAAATCAGGGACCAGGGTGAAAACCCTCAACTTTCTTCCCTGGGAGGCTCTCAAAAATACTTTCATCTGAACTGAGGTCTTTCCCTAATAATAATTACAAAAAAAAAAAAATCCCTGCCAAGTCCTGGATGAGACGATCCAAAACGTCGAGGACTCCCTGACTCCTCCGCTTAAAAAAAAACAAAAACCTGTTGGGTTTGGTATTAATGCGCCCAAACATGTTAAAAAGGAAGCTTGAAAATAACAATGAAGAAGAGTTTAACCCAATTGCAGATGGCATAAGGCTCCAGGCTCTGCCCTTTGTAGCAAAGTATCAGACAGCAGAATACCTTACCAATGAAATCATCCCTTTAGTCGCAATTCGTCAATCCACTGCAAAGATTTAGGCCCCTGACATTCTTTGCTCCAACAACCTCAGCCTTTTAAGACTACCACTATGCGTGGGAGTAAAGGCAGTCTTCTATTTCCAAAAAAAAACAGAAAAAGATGAACTCAGGGAAAAGGTAGGATTAATTATTTTAAGATAGTATCTGTGACAATCCACAGCAGTGACAAGATTCCTGACTCTGTGCTCTTGCTTGTGATTGCGTTTGATACCTGCATCATCTCAGGCCAGAGCTCACAGCCATGGATGAACATTAAAGTCTGATTTTTACCTTTTCCCATTAAAATATCCACACGTCTTTTGCCAAGGAGGACCGTACTATGGCCAGTATAGAAATGAACATGTCTGACGCAGAAGCAGTCAGTCAGTCAATCATATTTATTGAGTGTTTACTGTGTGCAGAGCACAGTACTAAGCACTTGGGCAAGTACACTATGACAGTATAACAGACATATTACCAGTCCACAGTGAGCCCACAGTCTAGAGGGGGAGGAAGACATTAATATAAATCAATGAAATTCTGAGATGCACAGCAACATGGCCTAGTGGATAGAGCACAGGCCTAGGAGTCAGAAAGACCTGGGTTCTAATCCACTCATCTGCTGTATGACCTTGAGCAAGTCATTTAGCTTCTTTGTGCCTCAATTCCCTCATCAGCAAAATGGGGATTAAGACTGTGAGCCCCAAGTGGGACAGCGACTGTGTCCAACCTGATTAGCTTGTATCTACCCCAGCTCTTAGAACATTGCCTGGCACATAGTAAGAACTTAACAAATACCATTATTATTATTAATAATAATATCATTTTTGTAATTTTGTTATTATTATTATTATTATTATTAAATGTGCCCAAGTATCCACTATCCTATAAATCCCCCTATGACTCCATGGCTCCCTCCAGTATTTGCCCTATTTCCCTCCTTCCATGCCTTTCCAAACTCCTTGAGAGAGTTGTCTATACCCACTGCCTTCACTTCCTCTCCTCTAATTCTCTCCCTGCCCCCCTCCAATCTGGCTACCACCCCCTTCTCTCTGTGGGAAATGCCCTCTCTCAGGTCACCAATGACCTCTTTCTTGCCAATTCCAATTGCTTCTACTCCATCCTAATCCTCCTTGATCTCTCAGCTACCTTCAACTCCATGGACCACCCTGTTTTCCTGGAAAAATTTTCTAACCTTGGTTTCACTGACACTGTCCTCTCCTGGTTCTCCTGTCTCTGATGGTGCCTTCTCAGCCTCTTTCACAGGCTCCTCTTCTGCCTCTCATCCACTAACTGTGGGTGTTTCCTCAAGGCTCAATTCTGGGTCCCTTTCTATTCTCCATCTACACCCAATCCCATGGATAAATCATTCACTTCCTTGGCTTCAAATGCCATCTCTATGTGGATGATTCTCAAATCTACCCCTCCAACCCTGACTTTTCACCTTCTTTGCAGCCTCACATTTCTCACTGTGGGCAGAAAGTGTGTCTATTGTTATTTTGTACTCCCTCAAGCTCTGAATACAGTGCTCTGCACACAGTAAGGGCACAATAAATACAAATGAAAGAATGAATGAATGCATTTTTTCCCACCTCCAGGACATCTGTACTTGGAAATACCTCAGACTTCTGTCCAAAATTGAACTCCTCACCTTCCCACTTAAACCTCATCCTCCCCAGTTTTTCCCCAATCACTGTAGACAACACTGAACTCCTCCCTGTTTCACAAGCTTATAACCTGGTTATTATCCTCAACCCACTTCTCCCATTCAACCCACATATTCAATCTGTCACCAAATCCTGTTGGTCCTACCTTCCCGACATCTCTAAAGTCTGCATTTTCCTCTCCATCCAAATTGCAATTATGTTAATCCAAGTACTTTATCATATCCTACCTTAATTACTGGATCATGTATATATGTATTTATGTTTGTACGTATTTATTACTCTATTTATTTTACTTGTACATATTTATTCTATTTATTTTATTTTGTTAATATGTTTTGTTTTGTTGTTTGTCTCCCCCTTCTAGACTGTGAGCCCGCTGTTGGGTAGGGACCATCTCCATATGTTGCCAACTGGTACTTCCCAAGCGCTTAGTACAGTGCTCTGCACACAGTAAGCACTCAATAAATATGATTGAATGAATGAATGATCAACCACCTCACTGGCCTCTCTGCCATCTGTCTCTTCCCACTCCAGTCCTGAACTTCACTGTTGTCTGGATCATTTATCTAAAAAGGTTCAGTCCAGACTTTTCCACTCCTCAGAAACTTCCAGTGTTTGCCCATCCACTTCCACATCAAAATAGAATCTCCTTACTATCAGCTTTAAAGTACTCAGTGAACTCACCTCTTCCTTCCTTACTCCACTGATTTCCTAATAATAATAATAATAATAACAATAATAATAATGGTATTTGTTGAGTGCTTACAATGCCAGGCATTGTACCAAGCGCTGGGATGGATACAAGCAAGCTGGGTTGGACACAGTCCCTGTCCCATGTGGAGCTCACAGTCTCAATCCCCATTTTCACATGAGGTAACTGAGGCACAGTGACTTGACCAATGACACACAGCAGGCAAGTGTCAGAGCCGGAATTAGACTCCATGACCTTCTGACTCTTAGGCCCCTGCTCTATCTGCTATGCTATGCTATTCCCCAGCTGACACTCTTCACTCCTCTAATGCCAATCTACTCACTGTACCTCCATCTCATCTATCTCACCGCCAACCCCTTGTCCATACGCACCCCCTGGCCTGGAACTCCCTCCTACTTCATGTCTGACAGACCCACACTCTCCCCACCTTCAAAACCTTACTAAAATCACACCACCTCCAAGAAACCTTCCCCAACTAAGCCTTCTTTTCCCCTACTTCCTTTCCCTTCTACATCACCTACACGCTCGGATCTGTGTCCTTTAAACACTCGATAATCACTCCAGCCTTGGCCCCCATAGCATTTACCTACGTATCTGCAATTTATTTTAATGTCTCCCTCTCCCGCTAGTCTGTGAGCTTCTTGTGAGCAGGGAACCAACTTTACCAACTCCCTATTATACTCTATTCTCCCAAGCACTTAGTTTGGTGCTCTGCCCACAGTAAGCCCTCAGTAAATACCACTGATTGATTTTTGGAGGAGCAAAGTGACTGGGTTGTAGTGGGAGAGAAGAGGTTAGATAGGCAGGGGAAAGCCAACTGAGTGCTTTCCAGCTGATGCTAAAGAGTTTCTGTTTGATGAGGAGATGGATGGGAAACCACTGGAGGTTTTTAAGGAGTGGGGTGACATGCACAGAACAATTTTTTAGAAAAATGATCTGCACACAGAGTGAATCCATGAGGTTTTCCCCAAGTACTTTTTCCTTAGTCCATAGCCTCTGAAACACTGCCTCAGCACTTTTGCAACACAATCAAGCATTGCACAGTGTACATATCGATTTATCTATGCAGAAATTTAAGCACTTAACTCATTCCCTTATTCATCTCTCTGGTCTCTCCTTCCTCCTACCTGTAATTTATTTTGGAAGCTCCGTGGCCTTGTATGAAGAACATAGGGCTTCTAGTTCCTGCTCTGCAACTTCGACCTGGGCAAGGCACTCAACTTCTCTGTGCTTCAGTATTTTCTTGTGTAAAAGGGGAATAAGATACCTGCTCTTCCTCCCTTTTAGACTGTGAACCCCGTACTGGACAGGGAATGTGTCTAATCTGATTGTTTTGTATCTACCCTACTTCATGCTGCTGAGGAAAGTGCACAGACTTGGGTGTCAGAGGACCTGGGTTCTAAACTTGCTCTGCCACTTACCTGCTATGTGACCTTGGACAAGTTACTTAACTTCTCTGTGCCTCAGTTCCCTTATCTGCAAAATGGAGATTCAATCTGTTCTCCCTCCTACTTACACTTTGAGCCCCATGTGGGACTTGTGGGACCTGATTACCTTGTGTCTTCTCCAGCACCTAGTGCAGTGCTTGGCACATAGTAAGTGCTTAACAAATACCATGATTATTGTTATTATTATTCATAGCAACTTTGTGGCTCAGTGGAAATCAATCAATCAATCAATCATATTTATTGAGCGCTTACTATGTGCAGAGCACTGTACTAAGCGCTTGGGAAGTACAAGTTGGCAACATATAGAGACAGTCCCTACCCAACAGTGGGCTCACAGTCTAAAAGGAGGAGACAGAGAACAAAACCAAACATACTAACAAAAAAAATTAATAGAATAGATATGAACAAGTAAAATAAATAAATAAATAAATAAATAGAGTAATAAATATATACAAACATATATACATATATACAGGTGCTGTGGGGATGGGAAGGAGGTAAGATGTGGGGGAAAGAGCACAGGATTGGGAGTCAGAGGTCGTGGGTTCAAATCCCAGCTCTGCCACTTTTCAACTGTGTGACGTTGGGAAAGTCACTTCACTTCTCTGTGCCTCAGTTACCTCATCTGTAAAATGGGGATTAAGACTGTGAGCCCCAAGTGGGGACAACCTGATCACCTTGTATCCTCTCCAGTGCTAAGAACAGTGCTTTGCACATAGTAAGAGCTTAACAAATTCTATTATTATTATTATTATAGCACAGGGCTGGCACAGAGTTAGCACTTAATTAACAACATTTAAAAATAATTAACAGCAGACACCCTCGAAGTTCCAGGTCATATTTGGAAGCTAAGAGCTGGGGAGGGTAAAAGCTGGGGGGGGAGTAAGAAAGGAGGAGGATAGGTGAGCTGTCCAACTGGTCCATCTATAAAGGCTTAACCAGAATGGATCCACCTCTTGCCCTGTTCTTCTTACCCTTGCAGGTGAACTCTTTTAAAAATAATTAATAATTGTGGTATCTGCTAAGCGCTTGCCGTGTGCCAAGCTTTGTACTAACCACTGGGGTGGATACAAGCAAATCAGGTTGAACACAGTCCCTGTCCCACGTAGGGCTCAGTCTCCATCCCCATTTTATAGATGAGGTAACTGAGGCCCAGAGAAGTGAAATGACTTGCCCAAAGTCACACAGCAGACGTGTGGCAGAGTGGGATTAGCACTCATGACCTTCTGACTCCTACTCCTGGGCTCTATCCACTACACCATGCTGCCTCTCCGTCAACATCTCTAAATCTGAAGGGTAACAATCTAAGGCAAAAGTGGGAGGAAAGTGTATACCGTGCCCAAAATAGCCTGGAAAAACTAAATCCAAGTGCTCTATTAAAGCTGTCAGCTGAAGCCAAAAAAGCAAATCTAAGAAAACTGCATCTAATCAGGTTAAAAAGGAAGACAGCCCAGGAGTAAGATCTGCATTCAGCTTGAAATAAGTACACTGACTCTGGAACACAGTGATTTCTTAGGACTCTCTATTTATAAGCAGACTTAGAAATGTGACAGTCCACCCCAACCTTGATTATAAGATGCTCGCGGGCAAGGACTGTGTCTCATAAGAGGGCAGTGGTGAGTGGCTGAGAGTGGTGGCTCCCATCCTGGTTCTCTGAGAGAGATGGAGGGTTTGGGGCCGAAATTTATTTTTTATTATGGTACTTGTTAAGCACTTATTATGTAGCAGACACTGTTCTAAGCGACGGGATCAATACAAGACAATCAGGTTAGACACAGTCCCATATATATATAGTGTATTGTGTATGTATGTACATATCTGTAATTCTATTAATTTATAAAAATGCCTGTTTTACTTGTTCTGATATATATATATATATATGTCTAATTCTATTTACTTATATTGATGCTACTGATGCCTGTTTACTTGTTTTAGTGTTTGCTTCCCCCCTTCTAGACTGTGAGCCCATTGTGGGCAGGGGTTGTCTCTCTTTGTTGCTGAATTGTACTTTCATTTCATTCATTTATTCATTCAATCGTATTTATTGAGTGCTTACTGTGTGCAGAGCACTGTACTAAGCACTTGGGAAGTACAAGTCTGCAACATATAGAGACAGTCCCTACCCAACAACGTGCTACAAGCACTTAGTACAGTGCTCTGCACTGCCACTTGTCAGCAGGGTGACTTTGGGCAAGTCACCTCACTTCTCTGGGCCTCAGTTTCCTCATCTGTAAAATGGGGGTGAAGACTGTGAACCCCCGTGGGCAACCGGATCACCTTGTAACCTCCCCAGTGCTCAGAACGGTGCTTTGCACATAGTAAGCGCTTAATAGACTGTGAGCCCACTGTTGGGTAGGGACTGTCTCTATATGTTGCCAACTTGTACTTCCCAAGCGCTTAGTACAGTGCTCTGCACACAGTAAGCACTCAATAAATACGATTGAATGAATGAATGAACGAATGCTCTGCACACAGTAAGTGCTCAATAAATACAATTGAATGAATTGAATGAATGAACTTCAGATATTCCCTAGAGTTTAGTAAGGTGCTATGCACAGGAACCTCAACTGATTCTGATACTGAGTACCTCCAGCTTTAAAGGATCAAATAGTATTGATAATGTTCAGAGAGCCTTTCACTCATTTTTTGGGCCATCCTTAAGTCTGATGTAAAATGCAACTATTTTGAGTATGGAACCTGATCTTGTTCACCAGAATGGAGCCAAAGCCATTTCTGTGATGCACCGCTCAATAGCACCATCCTCCTCAAATTATTATTATTATTATTACAATATTTGTTAAGCGCTTACTATATGTCAAGAGCTGTTCTGAATCCTGAGGTAGATACAAGTTAATCATGTTGGACACAGTCCCTGTCACACATGGGGCTCACAGTCTAAATAAGAGGGAGAACAGAAATCCCCATTTTACAGTGAAGGAAACGGAGTCACAGAGAAATTAAGTGACTTTCCCAAGGTCACGTAGCAAGCAATTGGCAGAGTTGGGATTGAACCCATGTCATCAATCGTATTTATTGAACGCTTACTATGTGCAGAGCACTGTACTAAGCGCTTGGGAAGTATAAATTGGCAACATATAGAGACAGTCCCTACCCAACAGTGGGCTCACAGTCTAAAAGACTGTGTCCTCTACCGCCTAGGCCCATGCTCTTTCCTCTAGCCCATCCTGCTTCTCAGGCCCCAGGATGAAGCTTGCAAGCTTTCTGAGAATGCAACATCTCCTCAACATCCTTCATTTGAAGCCAAAGAGGAGCCAGGCTGGGCAGACACAGCACATTTGTCTCTGATTTCCTCTTTGGAGACTCCCAGATAGCGCAGATTAGACCGCTGCATATTAGATTGCTCCAGGTAAGGTGTTCATGGCTGACCACTTTGGAGCACAAAAACAAGTGTTGGATCCAATTGGACATGTGAATTTACCACCCAGGTGCACTCCTTTTTGAGTCCTGGTTGTGCTTAAATGCCCCTTTCTGAGGCAACTCTTGAATTTGCTTGGGTTCGTGTGTAGATTTCGATGGATATGTATACCAGCTTGGTTTCTTTCCCAACAACCGTGTCCTGGAATGTTGGAGAAGGCACGTTTTTGTTGCTGCTTCCTCTTCCCCCACCCTCTCCATGATCCAGTGATATCCTGAAGAATATTTTTCTTGTACTCATGCCATTAATTATGGGTTCACTCACAGTCCCGCTCTTCACTCTTATTGCTCAAATCTGACCATTTCTTCCCTAACTACTGAGCTGAACTCGTTCCCAGAAGTGTAGGTTTCTGGGGTTTTTTTTGGAGAGTGGATGGGAACAATCAAAATTTGCTAACATACTATTTGACTGTGAGTAGAGGTGGGAGAGGTGCTTGGAACGATACATTTGTTTTTTCTCCTGAAGATGCTTTTGATTCAAGACTCTTTTGCCCACCTCCACCTTATCAAGGAATCATTTCCTAGGGCTTTGGTTCCTTACAGATCATTGAAGAAATCTGGTTGAGAAACAACAGTAGAGCACATTTCAAAGATACAATTTACCGTGTCCATGCTGTACACAAATTCCCAGTTTCTAACACCAACCACATGGATGCTTCAGTGTCTTCTACTGGAAAGAGCATGGGCCGGGAAATCTGAGTCAGTCTGTCAGTCAGTCAATCGTATTTATTGAGTGCTTACTGTGTGCAGAGCACTATACTAAGCACTTGGGAGAGGGCAGTAGAGCAGTATAACAGACACATCCGCTGCCCACAGTGAGCTTACAGCCTAGAGGGGGAGATGGACATTAATATAAATAAATGAATTACAGATATAGATATAAGTGCCGTGGGGCTGGATGGGTTGGGGGTGGGGAATGAATAAAGGAAGCAAGTCAGGGCAACGCAGAAGGGAGTGGGAGAAAAAGAAAGGAGGGCCTAGTCAGAGAGGCCTCTTGGAGGAGATGGGCCTTCAATAAGGCTTTGAAGGTGGGGAAAGTAATGGTCTGTCAGATATGAGGTGGGTGGGCATTCCAGGCCTGAGGCAAGATGTGGGTAGGACGTCAGATGCGATAATCACTCTTCCCTCTTCAAGGCCCTAATGAAGGCACACCTCTTCCAAGAGGCCTTCCCAGACTAAGCCTCCTCTTCCTCAGCTCCCCTTCCCTTCTGCATCACCTCACTCCCTTTGCTCTTCTCCCTCCTCCCCACCCCACAGCACTTATATATATATATGTAAATATCTATAATTCTATTTATTTATATTGATGCCTGTTTACTTGTTTCGATATCTGTCTCCCCCTCTCTAGACTGTAAGCCCATTGTGGGCAGAGACTGTCTCTTTTGCTGTATTGTGCTTTCCAAGCACTTAGTACAGTGCTCTGCACACATTAAGCGCTCATTAAATGTGATTAATGAATAAATGAATGAATTAATGAATAGATGAGGGGGGACCTGGGTTCTAATCCTGACTCTGTCAGTTGCCACCTCTTGGGCAAGTCACAACTTCTTTTTGTTTCAGTTCTTTCACCTATAAAATTGGCTTAAATTCCTGTTCACCCTCCCTCTTGGACTGTGTGCCTCATGTGGAACACGGACCGTGTCCAATCTAATTATTTTGTCGCTAACCTAGTTCTTGGAAAGTGCTTAATGAATCCCATTGTTATTGCAAAGGTACTTTTAAATATCTGGATGTTATGCCCCCAGCCCAACGGGCATACGGGGAAAAAGTCTCTAATCTGTGGAAACTAACATTGTAGGTGTTTGAGCCTGTGCGTGGACAACCAGCAGCTTTGGGAAAGACTGGCAGCAGCAGGCACTGGAACCAGCTGGGGACTGGGGCAGTTGTCTTCTCCCTGGAGTGGAAAGGAGAAGGATTAGAAAGAGATTCAGAGGAAGGAGTTCGGGTGGAAGCAGAATCAGGGAGCCCACCTGAATAATAATAATAATAATAATAATGATATTTATTAAGCACTTACTATGTGCCAGGCACTGTACTGAGCACTGGAGTGGATACAAGTAAATCGGTTTGGACACAGTCCCTGTCCCATGTGGGGCTCACTGTCTTAATCCCCATATAACAGATGAGGAAGCTGTGGCCCAGAGAAGTGAAGTGACTTGCTCAAGGTCACACAGCAGACAAGTGGCAGAGATGGGATTAGAACCCAAGACCTTCTGACTCCCAGGACCATGCTCTATTCACTACGCCACACTACCTAATGATGATGATGATGATGATGATACCTACAAGGTGTAACTACAAGGGTAGATGCAAGGTGATCAGGTTGGACAGTCCCTGTCCCACATGGCGTTCACAGTCTAAATTGGAGGGAGGGGGATTTAATCCCCATTTTATGGATGAGGTAACTGAGCCACAGAGAATTTTAGTGACTTGTTTAAGGTCACACAGCAGACAAGTGGCAGACTAGAATTAGAACCCAGATCCTCTGACTCCCAGGGCCATGCTCTTTCCACTATGCCTCACTGCTTCATGGAGAAGAACCAGGGAGGCCTCAGGGAGGGCAGCCTTGGGGGGAAATTATAAACCTCACCATGTGGCTTATGGAAAGGGCACAGAGCTGGAAGTCAGAAGACCTGGGTTATAATCCCAACTTCACCACTTTCCCGCTGTGTGACTTTGGGCAAGTCATTCAACTTCTCTGTGCCTCTGTTTTCTCATCTGTAGAATGAGGATAAAGTGGCTTTTCTCCCTTTCCCTTAAATAGCGAGCCCCATATGGGACAGGGACTGTATTTGATCTAATTGCCTTGTGCCTTGCCCTGATACTTAGCCCAGTTCTTGGCACATAAGTGCTAAACAAATTCATTCATTCAATCGTATTTATTAAGCGCTTACTGTGTGCAGAGCACTGTACTAAGCGCTTGGGAAGTACAAGTTGGCAACATATAGAGATGGTCCTACCCAACAGTGGGCTCACAAATACCGCTATTCTTCTTCTTATTATTATTATACAATTATATATAATATATGATTATTATAATAATAACCACCATCATGATCATTATTAGCTTGTATCTACCTCAGTGCTCAGTACAGTGCCTGACCCATAGTAAGCGCTTAACAAATATCATCATTATTGGTGGGGGGGGAGTACATTCCTGGGGCTCATCTTGGATTAGGCAAGACCAGACACCCAGATCTCTGAGTCCTGCTGCTGTTTAGCCTGGGAGAAGAGGGGGACCAGAGAACCTGTCAGGAATTCTCACAGACCACCACTGGCTTGGATTTGCTTGTATTCCCCCTAGTGCTTAGTACAGTGCCTGGCACCTAGTAGTCCCGTCTGGACTACTGCATCAGCCTTCTCTCTGATCTCCCATCCTCGTGTCTCTCTCCACTTCAATCCATACTTCATGCTGCTGCCCGGATTATCTTTGTCCAGAAACGCTCTGGGCATATCACTCCCCTCCTCAAAAATCTCCAGTGGCTACCAATCAATCTGCGCATCAGGCAGAAACTCCTCACCCTGAGCTTCAAGGCTGTCCATCACCTCGCCCCCTCCTACCTCACCTCCCTTCTCTCCTTCTACAGCCCAGTCCGCACCCTCCGCTCCTCCACCACTAATCTCCTCACTGTACCTCGCTCTCGCCTGTCCCACCATCGACCCCCGGCCCACGTCATCTCCCTGGCCTGGAATGCCCTCCCTCTGCCCATCCGCCAAGCTAGCTCTCTTCCTCCCTTCAAGGCCCTGCTGAGAGCTCAGCTCCTCCAGGAGGCCTTCCCAGACTGAGCCCCTTCCTTCCTCTCCCCCTCGTCCCCCTCTCCATCCCCCTCATCTTACCTCCTTCCCTTCCCCACAACACCTGTATATATGTATATATGTTTGTACATATTTTTTTACTCTATTTATTTATTTAATTTATTTGTACATATCTATTCTATTTATTTTATTTTGTTAGTATGTTTGGTTTTGTTCTCTGTCTCCCCCTTTTAGACTGTGAGCCCACTGTTGGGTAGGGACTGTCTCTATATGTTGCCAATTTGTACTTCCCAAGCGCTTAGTACAGTGCTCTGCACATAGTAAGTGCTCAATAAATACGATTGATGATGATGATGATGATAGTAAGTGATTAACAAATGCCGTTATTATTAGAAGGGAGAAAGAGATTCATTCATTCATTCATTCAAAGTCCTGGCCTTTCCCTGCTAGCAGCTGGGGTTCTGCCTCTTGTCCAGGCCCACTTCCTTAAACTCGTTATGGGCAGTGAACATGTCTGCTAATTCTGTTGTATTGTACTCTCCCAAGCATTACTAAACTGCTCTGCACATAGTAAGCGCTCTTTTAGACTGTGAGCCCATTGTTGGGTAGGGACCATCTCTATATGTTGCCAAGTAGTACTTCCCAAGCGCTTAGTACAGTGCTGTGCACACAGTAAGCACTCAATAAATATGATTGAATGAATGAATGATAAATACCAATCAATCTATCAAATTTATTGAGCGCTAACTGTGTGCAGAGCCCTGTATGAAGCACTGAGGAGAGTACAATATAAGAGCATTGGTAGACAGATTCCCTTCCCACAACAAGCGTACTAGTCTCCCCAGAGCAGTAAGGTCCCCCACGGCCCCCACTTTCATTGGCCCGGAGAGAGAGGGGTGCCACTCTACACAGGGCTAGGATCACTGGGGAAGAGGAAGGGGAAGAAGAAGGGGAAAGGGAAGGGAAAGTGGAAGAAGAAGGAGAAAGGAAAGCAGAAGGGGAAGAGGAAGACAGAAGGGGAAGGGAAAAGGGAAGGAGAAAGGGGACAGGGAGCGGGTGAGGCCCATGACATCAGCCTCCTCTTTCCCATCCCCACCCGAACTGTGTTCACATAGCAACTTCCTCAACTGTCCCACCTTTCAGCAGGGCCTAAAATTCAGCTGGCTCATGGGGAAGGCTTTAAAAGGGTTGGAAGAAAAGTACTGTGTTAGCAAACTGGGAAATACCTCTGTAAGAGTGAAAGCAGCCTTAGGCTTCTGGGACTGTTAGCTTTTTATGGGCAAGAACCACATAATAGTAGCAGTAGTAGAAGCAGTAACATTTATTAACCAGCTGATTATTGAGTGCACTGTACTGGGCACTTGGGAAATACATAATAAAGAAGCGACGCATTTCCTGGCCACAAGGAGCTTGCATTCCAATGTCTTGCACTTCTGGATTTTCCCCAAGAACCTAATACAGTGTTTGGTAGATGCTCAATCAATGAAGGAGAAAGAGGAAGCAATAGCAGTAATTCTCATATCATTTTAGGGATTTTTTTAAGCCTTTCGAATTTGGTAACTGGTTTTGACAGAAAGGTACCAAACAATGGGTTCTAGAAGGTTCCTGAGACTGGGTTCTTATGCTTAACCGGAATGGCTTTTGCCCTTCTGTAGGTGTACTGCCCACACCTATTGTCAATCAATTAATTAATCATTTGTTGAGCGCTTACTCTGCATTGAACACTGTACCAAGTATATGGGGGAGTATTCATTCATTCATTCTATCATATTTATTGAGCACTTACTGTGAGCAGAGCACTGTACTAAGCGCTTGGAAAGTACGATTCAACAATAGAGACAATCCCTGCCCACACCAGGTTTACTGTTTAGAAGCGGGGACACAGACATCAAAACAAGGAAATAGGGATCAATATAAATAAATAGAATTATAGATATATATGCATAAGTGCTGTGGGGCAGGGAAAGGGGAGGAAGGGCAAAGGGAGTGAGTCAAGGTGATGTGGAAGGGAGGGGGAGCTGAGGAAAAGGGGGGCTTAGTCTGGGAGGGCCTCTTGAAGGAGGTAAACCTTTAGTAGGTCTTTGCAGTGGGGAAAAGTACAATATAAGAGGTGGTAGACACATTCCCTGCCTAGTTTGTTAGAATACCTTGTGTTTGAATAGACACATTTACCTTTCCAAAGCCCTTTCACACTATCTCACAGAATCCCTGTGACGTTGGAAGAGACTGATCTTAGTACATCTATTACTTCCTTCCTCTCCCCCTTCCTTCCTCTCCCCCTCATCCCCCTCACCATTCCCCCCATCTTACCTCCTTCCCTTCCCCACAGCACCTGTATATATGTATATATGTTTGTACATATTTTTTACTCTATTTATTTATTTATTTATTTTACTTGTACATATCTATTCTATTTATTTTGTTAGTATGTTTGGTTTTGTTCTCTGTCTCCCCCTTTTAGACTGTGAGCCCACTGTTGGGTAGGGACTGTCTCTATATATTGCCAATTTGTACTTCCCAAGCGCTTAGTACAGTGCTCTGCACATAGTAAGCACTCAATAAATACGACTGATGATGATGATCTATTTTAGAGATGAATGAACCCCAGCTCATCCCACTAAAGCACACTTCCTCTAATAGTAATAATAATAATTGTGATATTGTTAAATGCTTACTATGTGCCAGCTATTGTATTAAGTGCTGGGGTAGATACAAGATAATAGGGTTGGACACAGTCCCTGTCCCACGTGGGGCTCCCAGTCTCAATCCCTATTTTACAGATGAGGAAACTGAGGGCCAGATAAATTAATAGACTTGCCCAAGGTCACATAGCAGACCTGGGGATTGGGACCCAGGTCCTTCGAACTCCCAGGTTCATACTCTATCCACTAGGTCTGCTGCTTCTCTATGCTTCCTATGCTTCCTTACGTGGGTGTGTCAATTTTCCTTGAGATATTAGCTATAATTTATCAAGTGTGATTCTCCCCTGCCTGTCTTCCGAGTGGTGTTTTTCTTCTCCCTTCCATTTACACAACCGTCCAATTTATCGTTGTCGGCAAATTTCACTTTCTCCCTCTCCCAGATAATTAACCAAGGTGCCAAATGGAAGTGTGAGGCTAGAAAGAAATATGTCAGGAGGACTTTAATAAGACACGCCTCCATTTTAAAAAAATGTGAAAACTGCCATTTAAAAGAAAAATCTTCTCACCTACCAAGGAAAGTTTTATCTGTGGAAGAGATGGCCCAGCCATTTCACTTGAGTTAGGAAAGATTTTGCATCACCATCTCACTGTTAGTGTGATGCTGATTAGTTTGCAGTGGAGAAGCAACATGGACTACGTGAGAAGCAGCGTGGCTCAGTGGCAAGAGCACGGGCTTGGAGTCAGAGGTCATGGGTTCTAATTCTGCCACCACCACTAGTCAGCTTTGTGACCTTGGGCAAGTCACTTCACTTCTCTGGGCCTCAGTGACCTCATCTGTCAAACGGGGATGAAGACTACGAGCCCCACGTGGGGCAAGCTGATTACCCTGTATCTCCCCCAGCACTTAGAACAGTGTTTGGCACATAGAAAGCGCTTAACAAATACCATCATTATTATTATTATTAGTGGATAGAGCAAGGACCTTAGGAATCAGGAGAACCTGGGTTCCAATCTAAGCTCCTCCACTTGTCTGATGTGTGATCTTGGACAAGCCACTTAACTTCTCCATGCCTCAGTTAACTCATCTGTAAAGTGGGGGTTAAAACTATGAACCCTAGGTGGAATGATTGCAATGAGAAAGTGGACACGTAGGGATGCAGTAAAGTGCAAAATGCACTTGAAAGTTTTTTGTGTGAACAACTTGTTCTTTTAAATGGTACGTGTTAAGCGATTACTAAGTGTCAAGCACTGTACTAAATTCTGGGGTAGATGCAAGTTAATCAGATTGGACACATTCCCTGTCCCACATGGGTCTCACAGTCTAAGTAGGAGGGAGAACAAGTATTGAATCCTCATTTTGCAGTAGAAACCAAAGCCCAGAGAAGTTAAGTGACTTACCCAAGATCATACAGTGAGCAAGTGGCAGAGCTGGGATTAGAATCCAGGTCCTCTGGCTCTCAAACCCGTGCTTTAGCTTAGAGTCTAACGAGTGAGTCACATATAAAAATAAATTATTTACATTTTGAAATTGTCACCAATTATGACTAGCAGTAATAGTATTTGTTAAGCACTTTCTGTGAGCAGAACACTGAACAAAACCCAGGGGAAGAATATGCAGCGGGAACTTGGACTTGATCCCTGTACCTCATAAAAAAGGGGAGAGGAGATTGGTGATGGACACATTGGAAGAGATGAAACAAAAGAATTAAGACGACATAAATACAAAAATAAAACTCAATAGGCACTGTGACAGGAGGAGGAGTGGAATTTCAGGTTCCTTAAAGCTCAGAGTCTGCATTCATAACTGTGGCCATGGTCATTCATTCATTCGTATTTATTGAGCACTTACTGTGTGCCGAACACTGATCCAAGCACTTGGGAGAGTACAATACAAAAATAAACAGACACATTCCCTGCCCACAATGAGCTTACAGTCTAGTGGTGACAGACGTCAATCCAAATAAATAAATTACAGATAGTGCTTTGGGACTGGCAGGGGGGAAGAACAAAGGGAGCGAGTCAGAGCAATGCAGAAGGGAGTGGGAGAAGAGGAAAGGAAGGGCTTGGTCTGGAAAGGCCTCTTAGAAGAGATGTGCCCTCAATAAGGCTTTGAAGCGGAAAAGAGTAATTGGCCACTGAATCAGAAGCAACCACCCAGTCTTCCTGGGGTTTTGTGGATGCAGTGGCACGGCAGAGCTGTTTTTCTCTATCCATTTGGATGGAGGTTCCTCGGTGATGAGAAGTAGAGCCGGGACGGGTTAGAACAGAAACAGTGGCAGCCCGATATGGGAGGATGCCACCAATTCCATAATTCATTAAGTTTGCATTTTACAGTTCAGTGACGCAGCATTCTGCAGATCTGTCGGCAGAGCTTTGGAAATCCCCTTCAGCATTCAGTTTTCGGTTTAATGCAAGTGTACAAGCAACATTCCTCCCCCAGAGAAGCTCACAGCCTCATCAGCAGCAGTGTCATCTTCCAACCCAAAGACAACTTTTCTCTGTTATGTGGGAGTGAAGCTGTTGGGTTTCTGTCACACACACCGCCAATTCTTTAACCTGTCTTCCTGGAAGTTGATTTATAAATGCTTCTTTTGCTTGCATCACTGGTTGCTCTCAGCCCACAGAGCTGGGTCTCCGTTGGGAGGAGGGGTGTGAACTCTCTGTGTTTAGAAGACCCCGAAGCTGCTCTTTATACAGTCTTCAAGTCACCTATGAAATTTCTTCTTCTAATCATTCTTTACGGTAGCATGCTCCAGAGAGATGAGATGGGAGGTGTTGCTTCATAAAGCAAAATAAAGCTCCAAGGGAAATTGTTCACTGTGGGCAGGGAATATGTCTACCAACTCTATTGTATGGCAATCTCCCAGGCTCTTAGTACAGTGCTCAGCACACAGTAAACACTCAACAAATACCATTGATTATGATGATGATGGGAGCAAATTGTCTATACCTGCTGTCTCAAATTCCTCTCCTCTAATTCTCTCCGTGGCCCCCTCCAATTTGGCTTCCATCCCCTTCACTCTGCAGAAAACGCCCTCTCAAAGATCACCAATGATCCCCTTCTCGCTCAAATCCAACAGTCTCCACTCCATCCTAGTCCTCCTCGACCTCTCAGCTGCCTTTGATACTGTGGACCACCCCCTTCTCCTGGAAACCGTTATTAAACCTTGGCTTCACTGACTCTGTGCTCTCCTGGTTCTCCTCTTATCTCTCTGGTCATTCATTCTCAGTCTTTCACCTGCTCCTCCTCTGACTCCTACACCCTAACTATGGGGGTCCCTCAAGGTTCAGTTCTGGGTCCCCTTCTATTCTCCATCTACACCCACTCCCTTGGAGAACTCACTTGCTCCCATGGTTTCAACTACCACCTCTTTGCGGATGGTACCCAAATCTACATCGCCAGGCCTGATAAAAATAATAGCAACAGGAACAAAGATAATAGTATTTGTTAAGCTGTTACAATGTGGTAAGTGCTGTACTAAGCGATGGTGTGGATATAAGACTATCAGGTTGGATACAGTCCATGTTCCACATAGGGCTC
The DNA here is from genome assembly GCF_015852505.1 of Tachyglossus aculeatus. Lineage (NCBI taxonomy): Eukaryota > Metazoa > Chordata > Mammalia > Monotremata > Tachyglossidae > Tachyglossus > Tachyglossus aculeatus. Next base: position 15,200,444 of record NC_052070.1, read on the forward strand.
ATAGCCTTAATCCCTGTTTTACAGATGAGGTAGGTGAGGCACAGAGAAGTTAATAATAATAATACTGATGGCATTTGTTAAGCGCTCACTATGTGCCAAGCACTGTTTGAAGTGCTGGAGTAGATACAAGGTAATCAGGTTGTCCCACATGAGGCTCACAGTCTTAATCCCCATTTTACAGTTGAGGTAGCTGAGGCACAGAGAAGTGAAGTGACTTGCCCAAGGCCACACAGCAAAGTAACAGAATGAGGATTAGAACCCAGGTCTTTTTGATTCCCAGGCCCCTGTTCTATCCATTAGGCCATGCTGCTTCTCACGCTGATTCTTCATGGCATCCTCCCCTAAGACATATATTAGGTGCATGTAAATATTATTGCTCAGGTATTGGATTTAAAATTTGTATATTCCTAAAGCCATTATAAGGAAGTAGCATGGTCCAGGGGAAAGAGCATGATCTGGGAGTAAGAGTAACTGAGGTCTTATCCCGGCTCCGCCACTTATCTGCTTTGAGACCTTGGGAGAACCACTTTAATGTCTCTTTGCCTCAGTTCCCTCATCTGCAAAATGAAGATTCAATGCTTGTTCTCCCTTGTACTTAGAGTGGGAGCCCCACATGGAACCTGATTATCTTGTATCTACCCTAGCACTTAGTATAATAATAATAATAGCATTTGTTAAGCACTTACTATGTGCAAAGCACTGTTCTAAGCACTGGGGAGGATACAAGGTGATCAGGTTGTCCCACGTGGGGCTCACAGTCTTAATCCCCATTTTTCAGATGAGGTAACTAAGGCACAGAGAAGTTAAGTGACTTGCCCAAAGTCACACAGCTGATGAGTGGCGGAGTTGGGATTTGAACCCACGACCTCTGAGTCCCAAGCCCATGGTCTTTCCACTGGGCCATAGTGTTTGGCACGTAGCAAGTGATTAACAAATACTTGTTATCATTATTACTTGTAGTCACATCCCTTTAGTGGAGAACAAGTTTTCAATATTTTTTCTAATTTACTATGCCCTACAAGATATCCATCCATCTAAAGGTAAATTCAATTCTTCTGGCTAAAGCTGTTTCAGTAGTTGTTGGGGTCAGGAATTTTGCTTATTAAAGATGGTGAGGGTTTTGGTGCTGAAACAACCTTGGTAATAATAACTGTGGCACTTGCTAAGTGCTTACTTTGTGGCAAATATTGTACTAAGCATTGGGATAGGTACAGTCTTTGCAGATCTGATACCTTCACAGCCACCTTCCTCACAGTCTAAGTAGGTGGGAGAACAGATATTTCATCTCCATTTAAAAAATTGGTAACTGATCCCAGAAAAGTGAAGTGATTGGCCCAAGGTCACACAGAAGGTGTGGACTACGGGCCTGGGAGTCTGAAGGACCTGGGTTCTAATTCCAGCTCTTCCACTTGTCTGCTGCATGACGTTGGGCAAGTCACTTAAATTATCTATGCCTCAGTTACTTCATCTGAAAAATGGGGATTAAGACTGTGAGATCTATGTGGGATAGGGACAGTCTCCACCTGATCAATTTGCATCTACCCCAGCCCTCTTAGTACGGTGCCTGGCACATAGTAAGCGCTTAAGAGAAGCAGCGTGGCTCAGTGGAAAGAGCCTGGGCATGGGTGTCAGAGGTCATGGGTTCTAACCCTGGCTCCTCCAATTGTCAGCTGTGTGACTGGCTCCTCCAATTGTCAGCTGTGTGACTTTGGGCAAGTCACTTAACTTCTCTGGGCCTCAGTTACCTCATCTGTAAAATGGGGATTAAGACTGTGAGCCCCCCGTGGGACAACCTGATCACCTTGTAACCTCCCCAGCGTTTAGAACAGTGCCTTGCACATAGTAAGCACTTAATAAATGCCATTATTATTATTATTATTAACAAATACCATTAAAAACCCAAAAAACAAGTGGCAGAGCCAAAATTAGAACCCAGTTGCTTTTTAGGTCCCCCTCTCTGCGTCGACCCTGAACTTGTCTATGTTCCCCTTAAGCAGTTTGCTGCTCACCCCAGTCCCCACAATTCTCATGAAATATTCTTATACTCTTCAACTTCCCCTATCCCTAATTAATTTTAATGTCTGTCTCCTCCTGTAAACTGTAAGCATATTGTGGGCAGGGGTCACATCTACACACTCTGTTGTTTTGCATTTTCTTAAGCACTTAGTACTGTACACTGCACACAATAAGTGCTCAGTAAGTAAATAATCCTCCTGAACCTCTCAGGTGTCGTCGATACTATCAATCACCCCCTTCTTCTGGAATATTGTCCAACCTTGGCTTCAGTGAACCTGTCCTCTCCTGGTTTTCCTCCTAGCTCTCAGAGCCTCTCTCTATGGGCTCCTCCTCTGCCTCCCACCCCCTCGGTTCTGAGTCCCCTTCTATTGTCCATCTACACCCACTCCCTTGGAGAACTCATTCACCCCCATGTCTTCTATTACCATCTCTATGTGGATGAATCCCAAATGTACATCTCCCGTCCTAATCTCTTTTCCTCTCTGCAGTCTTGCATTTCTTCCTTCTTTCAGGACATTTCTGTTTTGAATGTCTCGCCAACACCTCAAACTTAACACGACCAAAACAGAACTCCTTATCTTCCCACACAAACCCTGTCCTCCCTCTGACTTTCCCACCATTGTAGATAGTACCACTACCCTGTAACCTTGCGTTATCCTCAACTCATTCATGCATTCAACCATATTTATTGAGCACTTACCGTGTGCAAAGCTCTGTACTAAGTGCTTGGGAGAGTACAATATAAAAACAAGCATGCACATTCCTGCCTACAGTAAGCTCATAGTTTAGAGGGGACTCATCTCTCTCCATCACCCCACGTATTCAATCTGTCACCAAATTCTGTTGGTTCCAACTTCACAACTTAGCTAAAATCCACCCTTTCCTCTCCATCCATACTGTTACCACATTAAATCCAGCACTTATCCTATCCCACCTTGATTACTGCATCAGCCTCCTTGCATAGGAAAAACATTAGGCATTTTTCCTAAGCCTAATCAGGCATCTCCCTGTTCATTAAGCCTGTCAACCTGACTGTACAAATCCAGTGAAAAATCATCAAGGCAAATTGACAATAATAATAATAATAATAGTAATGACATTTATTAAGCGCTTACTATGTGCCAAGCACTGTTCTAAGCACTGGGGAGGTTACAAGGTGATTGGGTTGTCCCATGGGGGGCTCACATTAATCCCCATTTTACAGGTGAAGGAACTGAGGACCAGAGAAGTTAAGTGACTTTCCCAAAGCCACGCAGCTGACAATTGGCGGAGTGGGGATTTGAACCCATGACCACCGACTCCAAAGCTCGTGCTCTTCCCACTGAGCCACGCTGCTTCAGAGCCCACTCCCTCAAAATGGCAGAATAATCAGGATGGTCTTTTGGCTGCAGTCAGTGAGATGGGGCCCTATAATTTGGTGAATTGAATTGTGAGGAGGGAAGGGAAGTGGAAAAAGTCTCAAAGAGAAGGCTAATCAGCATACTAAGAGTCTCTCCAAGTGACCATCTATCTTTCAATAAATTGAACTGATATGTAACAACTGCACCAACATCCTGCGTTATTTTGATTAAGGTAGTCTTAAAGATTGATGTTAAAAATTCAATCAGGTCCTCCATGCCCCTGCAATTTCCTGCAGAATGTTCTCCCTTCGTTCCCACACTTGAAATTCTCCTATGGTAGTGCATTTGATGACAATGAGGATTTATGTTCTCCCTGGACTGAGAAGCAGCATGGTCTAGAGGATAGAGCATGGGCCTGGGAGTAAGAAGGACCTGGATTCTAATCCCTGCTCCACCACTTGTCTGCTGTGTGACTTTAGGTAAGTCACTTAACTTCTCTGGGCCTCAGTTCCTTCATCTGTTTGATGGGGATTATAACTATGAACCCCATGTGGGACAGGGATTCTGTACAACCCAAATAACTTGCATCTACCCCAGTGCTTGGCACATAGTAAGCGCTCAACAAATACCACATTTTTATTATCATCATTACTATTATCATTATTAACCCAATTTTCTTGTATCCACCACAGCACTTATGCATGACATATAGTGAGCACTTAACAAATATCACAATTATTATTACCATTATTTCCTACCTGCCTATCCCACCTGTATTTTTAACAATCAGAGTAAGGTAGGGACTTAGAAATTCCTCCTGGGATTCTGTTAATTAGTTGTTTAGACCTCAGAGGCCCTGTTTGAGCTGCACCTACAAATAAGCAGGACAAATAAACAGTATTTAATTTGGAAGAAAATAGCGAGATTCGCAAATTAAGATTTACACCAGGGAAACTCCAAAATTCATCCCCAACTCCCTCTTTACCTATAGGGACCCTGTTCTGAAGAGGCTCCTCACTCCTTCTGCCATCACTATGTCTCGCTCTACCTAGAAAGATGCCCGCTGTGTGAAAAATATTCTCTAATCCCTCTATAACCTTCTATCCAAAGCCCACAAAGAATAATACTGATTTTGGTATCTGTAAAATGATAATAATAATAATAATTGTGGTATCTGTTAAGCACTGTTCTAAGTACTGGGCTAGATACAAGGTAATCAGGTTGGACACTGTCCCTCTCCTACATGGGTCTCACAGTCTTAATCCCCATTTTACAGATGAGGTAACTGAGGCCTAGAGAAGTGAATTGACTTGCCCAAGGTCGTATAGCAGACATGTGATAGAGTCGGGATTAAAACCCATGTCCTCAGACTCCCAGGACTGTGTTCTTTCCACTAGGCCATGCTTACAAAGTATCAAGCTGTGGGTTAAGCGCTGGAGTATCTATTCTATTTATTTTATTTTGTTAGTATGTTTGGTTTTGTTCTCTGTCTCCCCCTTTTAGACTGTGAGCCCACTGTTGGGTAGGGACTGTCTCTATATGTTGCCAACTTGTACTTCCCAAGCGCTTAGTACAGTGCTATGCACACAGTAAGCGCTCAATAAATACGATTGATGATCATGATGATGAGTAGATACAAGTTAATCAGATGACACAGTCCCTGTCCCATAAGAGACTCTCCATCTAAGGGGGAAAGAGAACAGAAAAGCAGCAAAGTCTAGTGGTTAGTGCATCGCCCTGGGAGTCAGAAGGACCTGTGTTCTAATCCCAAATCCAGTCACTTGTCTGCTGGGTGACCTTGGGCAAATCACTTAATTTCTCTGTGCTTCAGTTCCCTCATCTGTAAAATGGGGATTAAAACTGTAAACCCTATGCGGGACAGGGACTGTGTTCAACATGATTATCTTGTATCTACCCCAGTGCTTAGAGCAGTGCCTGGCACATAGTAAATGCTCAGTAAATAACCACAATTATCATTATCGTTTAATCACCATTTTACAGAAGAGGAAATTGCAAGACGGAGAAGGTCTAAGGTCAAAAAGTAGAAAATGGGTGGAGCCAGAATGAGAATGCAGGTCCTCTGACTCCCAGGTACCTGGGCTCTTTCCAATTAGGCCACACTGCTTTTCCAGAAAATAAACACATCATAATAATAGCATTTATTAAGTGCTTACTATGTGCAAAGCGCTGTTCAAAGCACTGGGGAGGTTACAAGGTGATCAGGTTGTCCCACGGGGGGCTCACGTCAATCCCCATTTTACAGATGAGGTAACTGAGGCATAGAGAAGTTAAGTGACTTGCCCAAAGTCACACAGCTGACAATTGGAGGAGCCGGGATTTGAACACATGACCACTCATTCCAAAGCCTGGGCTCTTTCCACTAAGCCACGCTGCTTCTTGGGAGAACTCACTGTCTGTATACTGTTGTCTTCACAGTCAGTCAGTCAGTCAGTCAATTATAGTTATTGAGTGCTTACTGTGTACTGAGCACTGAACTAAGCTCTTGGGAGAGGACAATGCAACAATAATAACAATCAGAATAATGCCACAGATATTATTTCCCAGGTATGAATATGGAAGGAAACAGTGTGCATAACTTGTTACTTACCCTACTATAAAATGTTTCCAGTTCTAGACCCACTTGGAAATTATTCCTGCCTCATTCAGGTGGATCTGTCTCACTTCTAATTGTCTTGCCTTATTTTGTTGCCAACTTGTACTTCCCAAGCGCTTAGTACACTGCTCTGCACACAGTAAGCGCTCAATAAATATGATTGATTGATTGCCTTATGCCGTCGTCATCTCTGACCCATAGCAGCACAATGGACACATCTCTCCCAGAAAGCCCCTCCTCCATCTGCAATCACTCTAGTAGAGTATCCATAGCGTTTTCTTGGTAAAAATACGAAAGTGGTTTACCATTGCCACCTTCCATGTAGTAAACTTGAATCTCTGCCCTCGACTCTCTCCCATGCAGCTCCTGCCCAGCACAGGTGAGCTTTGACTTGTAGCAGAATGCCTTCCACTCGCTAGCCACTGCCCAAGCTAGGAATGGACAGGCCTCTGCTTGAATCTCCCTCCAATAGTAAAGACTGGAAACTCTCCAGGTGCGACCCTGAGAGGGACTCACTTCTACTACTTTAATCAATTTAAACTCACCCTTATCCTATACAGCTGCTTCTAAGTTTCCCAAGCGCTTAGTACAGTGCTCTGCACACAGTAAGCACTCAATAAATATGATTGAATGAATCTTGTGACTAATGTACTTTGATTCATTCATTCATTCGATTGTATTTAAGTGCTTACTGTGTGCAGAGCCCTGTACTAAGCGCTTGGGAATCTACAATACAACAATAAGCAGTGACATTTCCTGCCCACAGTGAGCTTACAGTCTGGGGGTGGGTGGAGATTGCCATCAATGCAAGTAGATAAAATTACAGATATAGACATAAGTGCTGAGAGTCGGGGAAGGGCAAAGGGAACAAGTCAGGGTGAAGTAGAAGGGTGTGGGAAATAAGAAAAAGTGGGGCTTAGTCTGGGAAGTCCTAATGGAGATGTACCTTCAGTAAGGCTTTGAAGTGGAGGAGGGTAATTATCTATTAGATCTGAGGAGGGAGAGCTTTTCAGGCCAAAGGCCTGGGCCAGGGGTCCTGGCAAGGCAGGAGAGATTGAGGCACAGTGAGAACATTAGCACTAGAATGAAGTATTTAAGCTGGGTTGTGGAAGGAGAGTTCAGAGGAGGAGATGTAGATTTGGGTATCATTTGCATACAGGTGGTAGTTGAAGCCATGGAAGCGAACGAGTTCTTCAGGGGAGTGAGTGCCAGTGGAAAATAGAAGGGGACCCAGAACTGAACTTGAGGGACCCCCACAGTTAAGGGGTGGGAGGCAGAGGAGGAGCTGGTGAAAGAGGCTGAGAATGAATGGCCAGAGAGATAAGAGGAGAACCAGGAGAGGACGGTGGAGTCAATGAAGCCAAGATTGGGTAAAGTTTCCAGGAGAAGGGGGTGGTCCTCAGTATAGAAGGCAGCTGAGAGGTCAAGGAGGATTAGGATGGAGTAGAGGCTGTATGATTTGGTAAGAGTACATTGGATTTGGTGAGAGGCCATTTTTGTGACTGATGTAAATTGGTGATTAATAAATGCTCTTACTGCCGGTATTTAATAAAGTTAAAAGAAGTGTTATCTTCCCCAAGGTGTTTACACTTCAAATTAAAAAATCATCTAGAGTTATACATATCCTCTGTATTGAGAAGAGCATGGCTTAGTGGATAGAGCACCAGCTTGGGAATCAGAAGGTTGTGGGTTTTAACCCCAGTTCTTCCACATATCCACTTTGTGACCTTGGGCAAATCATTTCACTTCCTGATGCCTCAGTTCACTCATCTGTAAAATGGGGATTGAGACTGGGAGCTCCATGTGGGACAGGGACTGTGTCCAACCTGATTTGCTTGCAGCCACCCCAGCACTTAGTAAAGTGCCTGACACACAATAAGTGTTTAACAAATTCCACAATTGTTATTAATTATTATTCAAGGCTTCTACAGTTTCTCCTTAATAGTAGTTTTGTAATACTACTCTCTTGTAATAGCCACATGCCACTGCTGAGAATTCTCATCTGTATCTGGCTCAGTGGAAAGAGTGCAGGCTTTGGAGTCAGAGGTCATGGGTTCTAATTCCGCTCTGCCACTTATTGGCTGTGTGACTTTGACCAAGTCACTTAACTTCTCTGTGCCTCAGTTACCTCATCTGTAAAATGGAGATTAAGACTGTGAGCCCCCCATGGGAAAATCTGATCACCTTGTAACCTCCCCAGAGCTTAGAACAGTGCTTTGCACATAGTAAGCACTTAATAAATGCTATCATTGTTATTATATCTCTTCTCTCTCATTTATCCCAACCATCTTTATCCTCCAGTCCAGAATCTTTTGTTTTGAACCTGCTCAGAAGGGAGTGGACCAAAGTCCTAGATCTTGAGATTCATTCTCATTAGCATTTGAAAGACTTAACAAATTGAAAAAGTGCTTCCAGAAAAAGGCTTAGTGTATCACATTCTAGTTTGAGCTCTGCTCTGAAGTAAACCAGATGAACAAGCTTTGAAGTTGGAAGATTGATGACTAGGATGCAATTAATAATGCCAGCAGCCTTGAGGCATTCTTCATTCTGAAATAAGAATGGCTTCCAGACCAGAGAGAATATGATTTAAAATAGAAAGGAAAATGTTAAAAACCAAGTTAAATAGTTTCTGGGGTTATCTGCCCACAAAATATGTCATGTCTTTTCTTAGCATGTTCTGGGGAGATACTTGCATGATTTGGAGGTTTGAAATCCAGAAAAAAAAATCTGGAAAAGACTATTTTTTGAAATCAGAGTGTCATCAGCAGAGTATTGTAAATGAACTGTGATGTGCATTTTTACTGGGTTTTTTTTTCACAGTAGATGTGTTGGGTGCTTAGTTCAGTGTCTGGCATATAGTAAGCACTTAACAAATACCATAATCTTCACCATCATCATCATCTACTCCAGCACTTAGTACAGTGCTTGGCGCAGAGTAAATGCTTAACAAATACCACAATTATCGTTATTATCATTGTTATTATCTTGGTATAATATGCCATCCTTTGGACATGTCTTGGTCATCCCCTCTCATTCTGGGTCTACGTTCCCCTGCTTCTAATCCTGAGCCTCCCATTACCACCCTGAGCCCCCTGACACTTTCCCCTTTCCACAGTCACTTCTGCTCAGGGGGACAGGACCTAGCCAGGAGCCCAAGATCACGATGAAGGACTTCTCGAGCCCAGAATAATTATCATAATTGTGGTATTTGTTAAGCATTTTCTACGAGTGAGGACTGTACTAAGTGCTGGGGTAGATACAAGCTAGTCAGGCTGGGCACGGTCCCTATCCCAAAGGGGCTCACAGAGCTCCATTTTACGGATGAGGTAACTGAGGCACAGAGAAGTGAAGCGACTTGCCCAAGGTCCCGTAGCAGACAAGTGGCAAAACCGAGATTAGAACCCAGGTCCTTCTGACTTTGAGATCCGGACTCTATCCAGCAGGTCTCGCTGCTTCTCCTCTCAGAAATCCAGCCCAATTCAGCCCCGACCCTTCCTCTTTCATCTTCCTCACAGTGGCCCGGAAAAATAAAACATTACCAATGTTAGCCACAGGCCCCTGACAAATTCTACCAGAGTAGAAAGGAAACACGGCAGTCCAATGGCCAAAACATACTAGCTTTACCCCGAAAATTCTGCAGATTCAACTGAGAAGCTGAGACTCTCATTTAGCGGTATCTCTCCCCTTTGTTCTTGAGAAGAATCTGAGTTCATCCAGAATTCCCCTCTCCTTCTGCCCTCCATCTAATCTCTACTGGGGACTCTTTAAGCAATGTGGTTAAATGGAAAGAGCACGGGCCTGGGAATCAGAGGTCATGGGTTCTAATCCCGGCTCTACCGCTTGTCTGTTGTGTGACCTTGGGCATGCCACTTCACTCCCCTCCTCAAAAACCTCCAATGGCTACCGATCAATCTGCGCATCAGGCAGAAACTCCTCACCCTGGGCTTCAAGGCTGTCCATCACCTCGCCCCCCTCCTACCTCACCTCCCTTCTCTCCTTCTACTGCCCAGCCCGCACCCTCCGCTCCTCCACCACTAATCTCCTCACTGTACCTCGCTCTCGCCTGTCCCGCCATCGACCCCCGGCCCACGTCATCCCCCGGGCCTGGAATGCCCTCCCTCTGCCCATCCGCCAAGCTAGCTCTCTTCCTCCCTTCAAGGCCCTGCTGAGAGCTCACCTCCTCCAGGAGGCCTTCCCAGACTGAGCCCCTTCTTTCCTCTCCCCCTCGTCCCCCTCTCCATCCCCCCCGTCTTACCTCCTTCCCTTCCCCACAGCACCTGTATATATGTATATATGGTTGTACATATTTATTACTCTATTTATTTATTTATTTATTTATTTTACTTGTACACTTCTATCCTACTTATTTTATTTTGTTGGTATGTTTGGTTCTGTTCTCTGTCTCCCCCTTTTAGACTGTGAGCCCACTGTTGGGTAGGGACTGTCTCTATGTGATGCCAATTTGTACTTCCCAAGCGCTTAGTACAGTGCTCTGCACATAGTAAGCGCTCAATAAATACGATTGATTGATTGATTGATTCTCTGTGCCTCAGTTATTTCACTGTAAAATGGGGATTAAGACTGTGAGCTCCACGTGGGACAACCTGATAACCTTGTGTCTACCCCAGTGTTAAGAACAGTGCTTGGCACATAGTAAGCTCTTAACAAATACCATAATTATTATTATTTAAAGCATTCAATTACCTTGCCCCCTCCTGCCACACCTTACTTCCCTACTCTCCTACTACAACCCAGCTGGCACACTTCATTTCTCTAATGCCAACCTTCTCACTGTACCTCCATCTCCTCTATTTTGCTACTGACCGCTCACCCATGTCTTCAATCAATCAATCAATCAATCGTATTTATTGAGCGCTTACTATGTGCAGAGCACTGTACTAAGCGCTTGGGAAGTACAAATTGGCAACACATAGAGACAGTCCCTACCCAACAGTGGGCTCACAGTCTAAAAGGGGGAGACAGAGAACAGAACCAAACATACCAACAAAATAAAATAAATAGGATAGAAATGTACAAGTAAAATAAATAAATAAATAAATAAATAAATAGAGTAATAAATATGTACATGTTTTGTCTTGTCTCTGGACTGAAATGCCCTCCCTTTCAAGACTGTGAGCCCCTCATGGGACAACCTGATTATTTTGTATCTACCCTAGTGCGTAGAGCAGTGCCTGGCACATAGTAAATACTTAACAAATACCAACATTATTATTATTATTATTATATTATTAAGGTCATGTCTTCTCCAAGAGGTCTTCCCCAATTAAGCCCTGTTTTCTCTGGTTCACTCTCCCTTCAGCATCATCTGCGTGCTTCAATCTGTGATCTTTGGACATTTGATATTCACCCCATCCCAAACCTACAGCACTTATCTTTATCTTTAAATTATGTAATAATAATAATAATGGTATTTGTTAAGCACTTACTATGTGCAAAGCACTGTTCTAAGCGCTGGGGTAGATACAAACTAATCAGGTTGGACATAGACCCAGTCCAAAATGGGGCTTATAGTCTTAATCACTTAGTACAGTGCTTTGCACATAGTAAGTGCTTAATAAATGACATCGTTATTATTATTATTATCATTATTATTAGTCACAGTCCTATGGGAAGCAGCGTGGCTTCCCACGCTGTATATATATATATATATGTATATATATATATATATATATATACATTATATATATGTAATTATATATTATGAATTATTTATTCATATTAATGTCCATTTCCCCCTTTAGATTGTAAGCTCATTATGGAACCTGTCTACTAATTCTATCGTACTGTTCCAAGTATAGTGGAGCTATTCTTTGTACAGTGGAACTGTTCTATTGTACTGTTCTTAGTACAGTGCTCTGCACACAGTAAGCACTCAATAAATGTTTGATTGATTGACTAATAATAATAATAATGATTATGATTTTTTTAAATGCTTACTATGTGTCAAGCACTGTTCTAAGCACTGGGGTAGATACAAACTAATCAGGTTGGACACAGACCCAGTCCAAAATGGGGCTCATAGTCTTAATCACTTAGTACAGTGCTCTGCACATAGTAAGTGCTTAATAAATGCCATCGTTATTATTATTATTATCATTATTATTAATCACAGTCCTAAGGGAAGCAGCGTGGCTTAGTGGCAGGAGCACAGTCTTGGGAGTCAGAGAACCTTGTATCCACCTCAGCACTTAGAAGAGTGCTTGGCACATAGTAAGTGCTTAACAAATACCATTATTATTATTATTATTATTATCATTAATTCCCATTTTACAGATGAGGTAACTGAAGCCCAGAGACGATAAGTGACTTATCCAAGGTCACACAGCAGACAAGTGCCAGAGTTGAGATTAGAATCCAGGTCCTTCTGACTCCTAGGCCTGTGCTCTTTCCACTAGGCCATGCTGTCGAGATCTAAGGCAGTCACTCTGATCAATCAGTGAAACAATCAATAGAATTTATTGAGAACCTACTGCATGCAAAGCATAGTAATAATGATGGCATTTGTTAAGCGCTTACTATGTGCCAAGCACTGTTGTAAGTGCTGGGGGGGAATACAAGGTGATCAGGTTGTCCCACGTGGGGCTCACAGTGTTAATCCCCATTTTACAGATGAGGTAACTGAGGGCCAGAGAAATTAAGTGACTTGCCCAAAGTCACACAGCTGGCAAGTGATGGAGCCGGGATTAGAACCCATAACCTCTGGCTCCCAAGCCCGTGTTCTTTCCACTGAGCCATGCTGCTTCTCTAGTACTAATCATTTGGAAGTGTACAATAGAATTACCGGGCATTATCCTTACTATCCTTACCCTAAAGAGTGTGTCATTTACCTAAAGGGACAGACACTAAAATAAATTACAGGCAGTGATGTCTAGAGGAAAGGTCACTGGAAGAGAATCTAGTTTCTCTAGGCCTTAGTTACCTCATCTGTGAAATGGGGATGATAGATTTTGAGTCCCATGTGGGACAGGAATTGTGTCTGACCTACTACCCTTGTACTTACCTCAGTGCTTGGCATATAGCAAGCATATAATATATGACAGAATCATAATTATTCTTATTCTAGGAGAAAGTCATAGACTGTATAAGATATGTTCATTAGTACTACAGAGCAGGGCAGAGCAGAACAGACCAGTTATCTAGACTGTAACCTCGTCCTCTAGACTGTAAACCCATTGTGGTCAGAAAATATGTCTGTTTATTGCTGTATTGAACTCTCCCCAGTGCTTAATATGGTGCTCTGCACCCAGTAAATGCTCAATAAACATGATTGAATGAATCAATCAATGAATGGATGAGTACTCAATTGTATCTCCCCCAGCGCTTAGAACAGTGCGTGGCACATAGTAAGCGCTTAACAAATAACCATCATCATCATCATTCATTCATTAAATTGTATTTATCGAGTGCTTACTGCGTGCAGAGCACTGGACTAAGCGCTTGTGTGTCTCTATATGTTGCCAACTTGTCTTTCCCAAGCGCTTAGTACAGTGCTCTGCACACAGTAAGCACTCAATAAATACGATTGATTGATTGATTAAATTATGTCGGCAACAGATAGAGACGGTCCCCACCCAATAACGGGCTCACAGTCTAGATGTCCCCTAGCACTTAGAACAGTGCCTGGCACATAGTAAGCGCTTAACAAAGACCATTTCAACCATAAAATACAGTAGCCCACGGCGATTATGAACCCCAGCCTGGGTGCCAGAGAAGGAGCTTCAGGAGAAATTGGAGGAGGGGGCAGGAGGAGGAAGAGGAGGAAAAGGGGAAGAGTCCGGGGGAGGAAGGCCTAGAAAGGCCTAGAGAAACAGCGTGGCTCAGTGGAAAGAGCCTGGGCTTTGGAGTCAGAAGTCATGGGTTCAAATCCCGGCTCCGCCACTTGTCAGCTGGGTGACTTTGGGCGAGTCACTTCACTTCTCTGGGCCTCAGTTCCCTCATCTGGAAAATGGGGATTAAGACTGTGAGCCCCCCGTGGGACAACCTCATCACCTTGTAAACTCCCCAGCGCTTAGAACAGTGCTTTGCACATAGTAAGCGCTTAATAAATGCCATCATTATTACTATTATTATTTAGGTGGCCAAGAAGCACTAAAGTGAAGCAGAGAAGCAGTGTGGCTAGTGGAAAGAGCCCGGGCTCCGGAGTCAGAGGTCATAGGTTCGAACCCCCGCTCAGCCACTTGCCAGCTGTGTGACCTCGGGCAAGTCACTTAACTTCTCTGTGCCTCAGTTACCTCATTTGTAAAATGAGGATTAAGACTGTGAGCCCCACGAGGGACAACTTGATCACCTTGTATCACCCCCAGCACTTAGAACAGTGCTTTGCACATAGTAAGTGCTTAAGAAATGCCATTATTATTATTATTGTTATTATTATGTGATTTTAGAAGGGCTTTAAATATGACAAGAGCTGTGGTTGGTTGGCTATGAAGCGGGCAGGAATTCCAGACATGAGGGAGGATGTGAGCAAGAGATTTGCAGCGGGGGTGAAAAGAATGAGGCACAGTGAGAAAGTTGACTGCTGCATGTCAGGCTGGCTTCTCTTCACTGATTTCCTCCCATTCATTGTGAACCTTTTGAGGGACAAGGATTGCATCTAATTCTCACCTGTGCTTAGACAGCACCTGTATATATGTATATATGTTTGTACATATTTATTACTCTATTTATTTATTCATTTTACTTGTACGTATCTATTCTATTTATTTTATATTGTTAGTATGTTTGGTTTTGTTCTCTGTCTCCCCCTTTTAGACTGTGAACCCACTGTTGGGTAGGGACTGTCTCTATATGTTGCCAACTTGTACTTCCCAAGCGCTTAGTACAGTGCTCTGCACACAGTAAGCACTCAATAAATACGATTGATTGATTGATTGATTATTGCAGAGCTCTGCACCCAATAAGCACTAAATTAATACTAATACCCATTTATTACTAGGCCACTTTATTGGAATAAGAAAACGACTGCTTCTTATGAAATGGTAAGATTGGGTTTGTTTTCCTGGGCTTTCTTCATCTTCAGGAAGCTGGGCTCCCAGAATCAGATTTAGATCCTACTAAAGATTAGCCTTCAGAGTTGTTCCCTAAAAAGGAAAATACTTGAGAAGCTAATGCTATCCTGAATCAAAGTTGAAGAAAATTGCATCTGCCAATTCCAAGACAAACTGATGAGATTTCAAATGTCTGCGTAACCTTCTGACCTTAGCCAAAGACCTTTCAAATTGAATTTCCTAGCATTTTTCATAGAGAGAAAAGAATGACAGTTTGGAAACCATTCTGTTAAATTCACTTTCTAAACAATGTCATTAGCTTGTTTTGCTTTTAGTTTCAGAAAGAAGGCAGTGAATACATTTCATCTGCCCTACTGAGAGCTCACCTCCTCCAGGAGGCCTTCCCAGACTGAGCCCCCTCCTTCCTCTCCCCCCTCCTCCCCCTCCCCATCCCTCCCGCCTTACCTCCTTCCCCTCCCCACAGCACCTGTATATATGTATATATGTTTGTACGTATTTATTACTCTATTTATTTATTTTATTTGTACATGTTTATTCTGTTTATTTTATTTTGTTAATATGTTTTGTTTTGTTCTCTGTCTCCCCCTTCTAGACTGTGAGCTCACTGCTGGGTAGGGACCGTCTCTATATGTTGCCAACTTGTACTTCCCAAGCGCTTAGTACAGAGCTCTGCACACAGTAAGCGCTCAATAAATACGATTGAATGAATGAATGAATGAATCTGCACCGGGGGCCTAGATTCAGTTTTATGTGGTTCAGTAGATCTGTGCTTGGTATGATAACTAATAGGGCTGAGGCAAGATTGGAAAAGAACTTCATTGGGATATATCTGTCTTTCATCCTCACTGCATTTTCTTTTCTACAGATACAATCTTCAGGGCATCAAAAGTCATAAACTCAGGGAGAAAATTGATGTATGATGACTCTTTAATCCACACAAATGCAGTATGCCCCAGTTTGGTCACTATGGGCACAGCGTGTGCAGCTTGTGAGTTTCATAAGCAAGAGTTATTTTATAAGATAAGAAATTCTAGTAAGATGACTTGGGACTTCCTTTAGAAAACAGTAACTTTCTAATTTGTCTCTCTTCATATTTAAAGCCCTTCTGAAATCACATCTCTTCCAGGAAGCCTTCCTAGTTTAATTTATAATCCCCCTACATTATAACCTCTGCTTCTGGGCCACCTAAACAATTGAGTACTCATCCATTCATTGATTCATTCATTCAATCATATTTATTGAGCATTTACTGGGTGCAGAGCACCGTACTAAGCACTGGGGAGAGTCCAATACAGCAATAAACGGACACATTCTCTGACCACAATGGGTTTACAGTCTAGAGGACGAGGTTATGGTCTGGATAACTGCTCTGCTCTGCCCTGCTCTGTAGCACTAGTGAACATATCTCATATAGTCTATGACTTTCTCCTAGAATAAGAATAATTATGATTCTGTCATGTAATTTTTTGCAGCCAAATAAGGAAGTGAGCACTGGCACTGTGGTAACAAGTCAATTAATCAATCATATTTATTCATTCAATCATATTTATTCATTCAATCATATTTATTGAGTACTTATTATTAGTATTATTAGTACAGTGCTTGCACTGTGCTAAGCACTTGGAAAGTACAATTCAGCAACAGATAGAGACAATCCCTACCCAGCAATGGGCTCATGGCTCACTGGAAAAAGCCCGGCCTTTGGAGTCAGGGGTCATGGGTTCGAATCGCGACTCCGCCACATGTCTGCTGTGTGACCTTGGGCAAGTCACTTAACTTCTCTGAGCCTCAGTTACCTCATCTGTAAAATGGGGATTAAGACTGTGAGCCCCTAGTGGGGCAACCTGATCACCTTGTATCCCCACCAGCGCTTAGAACAGTGCTTTGCACATAGTAAGCACTTACTAAATGCCATTATTATTATTATTATTATTAAGAGGGGTGTGCAGAACACTGTACTAAGCACTTGGGAGAATACAATATAACAGAGTTGGTAGGCACATTCCCTGCCCTCAAGGGGCTTACAGTTTACTGTGGGGGTCCCTCAAGGCTCAGTTCTGGATCCCTTTCTATTTCGCATCTACACCCACTCCCTTGGAGAACCCCTTTGCTCTCATGCCTTCAATTACCACCTCTAGGAGGATGATTCCCAAATCTACATCTCCAGCCCTGATTGATCTCCCTCTCCACAGTCTCACATTTCCTCCCGCCTTCAAGACATCTTTATTTGGATGCCCTACCATTATCTCAAACTTAACATGTCCAAAACAGAACTCTTTATCTTCCTACTCAAACCCCGTACTCCTCCTGACTTTCACTGTAGATAGAACCACGATCCTTCAATAAATACAAAGGATCAATAAATACGATTGATGATCCTCCCTGTCTCATAAGCCTTTGAGATTAACCTCTGCATTAACCATAACTCTTCTCTTTCATTCAACTCACATATTCTATCAATCACTAAATCCTGTCAGTTCAACCTTGACAACATTGCTAAAATCTGCCCTTTCTTCCCCATCCAAACTGCTACCACTTTAAAGCACTTATCCTTTCCCGCCTTCATTACTGTATCAGCATCCTTGGTGACCACTCTGCCTCCTGTCTCTCCCCTCTCCAGTCCATACTTCACTCTGCTGCCTGGATCATTTTTCTACAGAACTGTTTAGTCCATATTTCCCTGTTCCTCAAGAACTTCCAGAGTTTGCCCATCCACCTTCACATCAAACAGAAACTCCTTCCCATAGGCTTTAAAGAGAAGCTGTGTGGCTTAGTGGAAACAGCACAGACTTGGAGTCAAAGGGTGTGGGTTCTAATCCCAGCTCCGCTACTTGTCTTCTGTGTGACCTTGGGCAAGCCACTTCACTTTTCTGTGCCTCAGTTACCTCACTGTAAAACGGGGATTAAGTCTGTGAGCTCCACGTGGGACAACCTGATAACCTTGTATCTACCTTAGTGCTTAGAACAGTGCTTGGCACATAGTAAGCTCTTAACAAATACTATAATTATTATTATTTTAAAGCATTCAATTACCTTGCCCCCTCCTACCACACTTCACTTCGCTACTCTCCTACTACAACCCAGCAGTGTGGCTTACTGGAAAGAGCACAGGCTTGGGAGTCAGAGGTCATGGGTTCTAATCCCAGCTCCACCACTTGTCAGCTGTGTGACATTGGTCAAGTCACTTAACTTGTCTGTACCTCAGTTGTCTCATCTGTAAAATGGGAATTCAGACTGTGAGCCCCATGTGGGACAACCTGATTACCTTGTATCTACCCAAATGCTTAGAACAGTGCTTGGCACACAGTAAGCACTTAACAAATACAATGATAATAATAATAATAATAATAATAACCCAGCAGGCACACTCTGCTTCTCTAATGCCAACCTTCTCACTGTATTTCCATCTCATCTATTTTGCTACTGAACTCTCACCCATGTGAGAGGGTTCTGTTTCCTGGAACACCCTCCCTTTTCATATTTGACGGACAGTTACTCTCCCCACCTTCAAAGCCTTATTGAAGACACATCTCCTCCAAGAGGCCTTGCCTAAGTAAGCTTCTTTTCCCTTTCTTCCACTCTATTCTGCTTCACCCTAACTTGCTCCCTTTATTCACCACTCCCACAAGCCCAACAGCCCTTATATACATACCTGTATTTTAATTCATTTATTTAAATTAATGCCTGCCCTCCATCCCTCTACATTATAAGCTTGTGTGCAGGGCATGTGTCTGTTATGCTGTTATGTGGTACTCTCCCTAAAGCAGTGCTCTGCACAAGCAGCATGGTTCAGTGGAAAGAGCACGGGTTTTGGAGTCAGAGGTCATGAGTTCAAATCCCAGCTCTGCCAATTATCAGCTGTGTGACTTTGAGCAAGTCACTTAACTCCCCTGTGCCTCTGTTACCTCACCTGTAAAATGGGGATTAAGACTGTGAGCCTCACGTGGGACAACCCCATCACCTTGTAACCTCTCCAGCGCTTAGAACAGTGTTTTGCACATAGTAAGCGCTTAAAAATGCTATTATTATTATTAAACACTCAATAAATATGACTGATTGATCGACTGATTGGGAGGAATGAGGAATGTGAGCTGGGATGCAGTGGGAGAAAAGAGTGGATTCAAAGAGGGAGACTCTGATGTGCCTTAGAGCCAATGATAAGGAATTTCTGCTTGGTGGGAGTGAGATGCTTAATCATCCGAAGTTTTTAAGGAGTAGAGAGATGTTGCAGTATGATGTTTTAGAAAAGTGAACCTGGAAGCCGAATGAAGTATGGACTGGAGAAGCTAGAGTTAGAGACAGAGAGGCTCCCTTGAACTGCAAGCACTTAGTACAGCGCTCTGCACACAGTAAGCGCTCAATAAATATGATTGAAGGAATGTAAGCTTCTCCTGGGACAGAGACTGTGTTTAATTAGATTGTATTGAATTTACTCCAAACCTTAATACAGTGCTTGGCACATAGTAAGCACTTAACTATTATAATTGCTGTTATTGTTACTATTAATGTTATTGGTATTTTTTTAGGAAAAGGAGATTGGAAAAAGGAAAAGAGAGGAGGATCAGGAGAGAGTTCTCACATTCCCAGAAAAGCACTGAGAAATCAGCAGTGATAGAAGGAAACCTTGAAGGAACTATTTTTCAGGGACCAGTGTGAGGCCAAGATGCTGAGAGGAAGGAGAAAAAGGCCCAACCAAAGTCTGGTAAAACCCCCATTTCTCCCCAAGCCATCAATATCCCCCCCTCTTCCTCCCATGTACCAGAAAAGAGAAAAGTCAGCTGCTTGAGGGCAGAAAATGTGTTTTTGGCCTTTGTTGTGCTTTCCTAAGTACTCAGTTAGTGCTCAACAAATACCCTGATTACCAACTAAGCCCGCTGTGGGCAGGAATGTGACTGTTTATTGTTGCATTGTACTCTCTCAAGCACTTAGTACAGTGCTTTATATACAGTAAGCGTTCAATAAATTGAGTGAACGAATGAATAATGGTGACAGTAAGGCCCCCTGTCACCAAGCCCTGGAGAGGAAAGGGTTGGTTCTGCCCTGATGATAGGTTGGAGCCACATGCCCTAACTTTACAAACCAACACAACGTTGTGCTGTGTTAAATGTGTGAGGTGGGGGGAACCCCACTTCCTCTGCCACCCCTCAGCCCCCTTCCTCCTTCCTGGGAGGCCTACGTACCCCAGCAATAACCTGGAGACAGCTTCCTGCAGATCCAGGAAAACAGAAGTCCTGCACTAATGGGTCAGAATGACTCAAAGTCTTGTACCTGGGCAGCAGTGAGGTCTGCATCTGTTTTCAGAGCCCTGTCACCAAACCCTTTTTAATAATAATATTAATAATGATGGTATTTGTTGAGTGCTTACTATGTTCCAAGCATTGTTCAAAGCACTGGGGCAGATACAAGATAATCAGGCTGTCCCATGTGGGCTTAGTCCCCATTTTACAGACGATGTAACTGAGGCACAGAGAAGTGAAGTGACTTGCCCAAAGTCACACAGCTGACAAGTGGCGGAGCCGGGATTAGAACCCATGACCTCTGACACCCAAGCCTATGCTCTTTCCACTGAATCACTCTGCTTCTCATAATTTTGGTATTTGTTAAGTGCTTATTAAGTGCAAAGCACTGTTCTAAGCTCTGGGGAGGATACAAGGTGATCAGGTTGTCCCATGTGGGGCTCACGATCTTAATCTCCATTTTACAAAATGAGGTAACTGAGGCATAGAGAAGTTAAGTGACTTGCCCAAAGTCACATGGCTGACAAGCAGCGGAGCTGGGATTTGAACCCATGACCTCTGACTCCCATTCCCGTGCTCTTTACACTGAGCCACGCTGCTTTTTCTTTTATTTTTATGGGATTTGCTAAGCACTCACAGTATCAGGCACTGTACCAAGAGCTGGGGGGAATCAAGAGAGTTAGGATGGACACAGTCCCTATCCCACATGGGTCTCACACTCTTAATCCCCATTCTACAGATAACTGAGGGACAGAGAAGTGAAATGACTTGCCCAGGCAAGTGGCAGAGCTGGAATTAGAACCCAGGTCCTTCTGACTCCCAACCCTGTGCTCTATCCATTAGGCCACACTGTTTCTCAGCCTGCTGCGTTTGGGTCCACTGATGAGTGACCAGTATCTGCTAGGTATCAGTTTAGCCTCTGCCAATGTTTGGTTTTGTTCTCTGTCTCCCCCTTTTAGACTGTGAGCCCACTGTTGGGTAGGGACTGTCTCTATATGTTGCCAATTTGTACTTCCCAAGTGCTTAGTACAGTGCTCTGCACATAGTAAGCGCTCAATAAATACGATTGATGATGATGATGATGATGCCTCAGGGATATGAATCACGATACACTCCTGCATCAGGAGGTTTAAAGGGGTGTGATTCCCCCAACCAGAACCCCACCAAGTAGGAATCTCTGTGGGCTGAATCACAAATGTATGAGTGAACTTTTGTTGAACTATTATTTAAAGACAGGATTTGCCTTCTATACTAATAAGAAAAATTTGGAAACTAATAGTCAGGTTCCAGAAATGATTGCATTTATTTGCAGTTACATCTGGGAATGTTATTCGTTGTGCTGATTTTCAACCCAGAGGTTTAGACAGCTGCCCTTCAGGTTCAAAGATTACTCTGCTGACTGTGAGAGCCTATCTGATAATAATAATGATTATGATATTTGTTAGGTGTTTTACTATGTGCCAAACGGCATGGCATAGTGGATAGAGCACAGGCCTGGGAGATAGAAAGTCGTAGGTTCTAATCCTGGATCCTCCACTTATCTGTTGTATGACCTTGAGCAAGTCACTTCACTTCTCTGGCCCTCAGTTACCTCATCTGTCAAATGGGGATTAAGACTGGGAGACCCATTTGGGACAGAGACTGTGTCCAACTTGATTAAGTTGTATCTATCTCAGTGCTTAGAACAGTTATTGGCACATAGTATGCACTCAACAAGTACCATAATTATTATAATTGTTATTATGGAATCTAATCCTGGCTTCACCACTTGTCTGCTGTGTGACTTTGGGCAAGTCACTTCACTTCTCTGTGCATTAGGTACCTCATCTGCAAAATGGGGATTGAGGCTGGGAACCCCAGGTGGGTCAGGGACTGTGTCCAACCCGATTTGCTTGTATCCATCCCAGTGCTTAGTACAGTGCCTGGTGCTTAGTAAGTGCTTAACAAATGCCATAATATAATTATTAATCACCGTGCTAAGTGCAGGGGTAGTTATAAAATCATCAGGTTGGACAGTTTCTAATTCACACAGGGCCCGCTGTCTCAGTAGGAGGGAGGACAGGTATTGAATCCCCATTTGACAGATGAGAAAACTGAGGTGCAGAGAAATTAAATGACTTGCTCAAGGTCACCCAGTTGGCAAGTGGCAGAGCTGGGATTAGAACCCAGGTCCTCTGACTCCCAAATTCCCTCTACCTACTGGGTGCAAAAAGATAGTTCCTCGCTTCACATATGCATTTCCACCAGGCAACACCTGTCTCTGTTCTGGCACTTTTCTGTTGGGCTACTGATCATCATGAAGGCTTTACTCAAGAAAAGACTTCTTTTGATTGCTGCCGGCCAGGCTGGTTTGGCTACTGCAGTGGTCTCTCAACCTCATACCTCACTCACTGTGTCTTCAAATAGTTTAGTCTGTCCTGGCATACCCTATTTCAGTTCACCCTACAGCAGCTGCTTGTGTCCTAACCCATCACAAGCCTGGGATCAGAAGGACCTGGGTTCTAATACCGGTTCTGCCACATGCCTTCTATAATAACGATGGCATTTGTTAAGCGCTTACTATGTGCGAAGCACTGTTCTAAGCGCTGGGAGGGATACAAGGTGATCAGTTTGTCCCACGTGGGGCTCACAGTCTTATAATCCCCATTTTACAGATGAGGTAACTGAGGCCCAGAGAAATTAAGTGACTTGCCCAAAGTCACACAGCTGACGAGTGGCGGAGCAGGGATTAGAACCCATGACCTCTGGCTCCCAAGTCTGTGCTCTTGCCACTGAGCCATGCTGCTTCTCTGCTATCTGTTCTTTATGTGTTCTCTGCTAGGTGCTATGTGACCCTGGGCCTGTCACTTCACTTCTTTGTCCCTCATCTGTAAAATGGGGACTGAGATTGTGAACCCCGTGTGGGACAGGGACCGCGTCCAACCTGATTAACTTGTATCTACCCCAGCATTTGGCATATAGTAAGCGCTTAACAAGTACCATAATTATTATTATCCTGCTGCTGTTCAGTCTCCTTACTTGTTCAGGTATATGATCTTGTTGTGAATTACGTGAACTACATCTGATTAGTTTACAGGCATGCCTGAGCACCTGTATCTGATCACTCTCCACCTAGTCAAAGGGGTTGATTGACAACCCTCTTATAAGCCATGTCCTCTGATTGGTTCCCGCAGACAGAATCTGGTTGATTGGAACATCTGCTACTCACATCAAATTTTTCTCTCGCATTGTTGCTTGTCAAGGAAGAAATTTCAGGCCAGCGATTTTTATATGCCGAAGAACACCTGCATCCCAGCTCTCATCAGGCAGTGTCATGTCTGCCTCCGCCTCCCGGATTATCCCGCTCCATAACCCCGGCTTCTGCGGCCCCTGGTCTTCCCTAGGACAGAGAGGAGGCGGGTGGTGGGTGGATACTGAGCCAATGTCCCACTCTCCCTTTTCCCTCTGTTTATTCTTTCATTATAGTCTCCCAAGCTCTTGGTACAGTGCTTTGCACACAGTAAGTGCTCAATAAATATGATTGAATGAATGAATGGATATACGAATGAATGTAGTTTAAACTACGTAATCGATGGATGACGTGACGAGACACTGCAACTGTTTATCTGGTCAACATGGAAGATTTCACCAGATAAATGGGCCTTAGTTCATAAATGACAATAATCCTGCACGGCCTCATATGTTCCTCCCAGTGGTGATGAGCTACTTTTGAGAATCACTTCAATTCTGGCTTCGCTATATTCTAGGAGCTCAGTATTGGTGATCTTTTCCTGCCCTTTGATGTGGAATAATAATAATAACGATGGCATTTGTTAAGCGCTTACTATGTGCAAAGCACTGTTCTAAGCGCTGGGGGGGAATACAAGGTGATCACGTTGTCCCACGTGGGGATCACAGTCTTCATCCCTATTTTACAGATGAGGTAACTGAGGCCCAGAGAAGTTAAGTGACTTGCCCAAGGTCACACAGCTGACAAGTGGCGGAGTAGGGATTCGAACCCATGACCTCTGACTCCCGAGCCTGTGCTCTTTCCACTGAGCCACGCTGCTTTGTGGGTGATGCTGATGAAAATGCTGATATGTCTTCTGTAGCATTCATTCCTTCACTCAATCGTATTTATTGAGCACTTACTGTGTGCAGAGCCCTGTACTAAGCACTTGGGAAGTACTAGTTGGCAACATATAGAGACGGTCCCTAGACAACAGCAGGGTCACAATTTAGAAAGGGGAGACAGACAACAAAACAAAACATGCAGACAGGTGTCAAAATCATCAGAACAAATAGAATTAAAACTATAGGCCCATCATTAACAAAATAAATAGAATAGTAAATATGTACCAGTAAAATAAACAGAGTAATAAATCTGTACAAATATATGCAAGTGATATGGGGAGTGGAGCACTTAGTACAGTGCTAAGTGCTTAATACAGTGCTCTGCACATAGTAAGTGCTCAATAAAGACTATTGAATGAATGAATGAGGGGAAGGAGGTAGGGCGGGGAGAAGGGGGAGGAGGAGAGGGAAAAGGGGGCTCAGTCTGGGAAGGCATCCTGGAAGAGGTGAGCTCTCAGTAGGACTTTGATGGGAGGAAGAGAGCTAGCTTGGCAGATGTGTGGAGGCAGGGCATTCCAAGCCAGGGGAAGGATGTGGGCTGGGGGTCGACAGTGGGACAGGCGAGAATGAGGCACAGTGAGGAGGTAAGTGGCAGAGGAGTGGAGGTTGTGGGCTGGGCTGTAAAAGGAGAGAAGGGAGGTGAGGTAGGAGGGGGCGAGGTGATGGACAGCCTTGAAGCCCAGGGTGAGGAGTTTCTGCCTGATGCGTAGGTTGATTGGTAGCCACTGGAGATTTTTGAGGAGGGGTGTGACATGCCCAGAACGTTTCTGTACAAAGATAATCCGGGCAGCAGAGTGAAGTATAGACTGAAGTGGGGAGAGACAGGAGGATGGGAGGTCAGAGAAGAGGCCAATGCAGTAATCCAGTTGGGATAGGATGAGAGATTGAACCAGCAAGGTAGCTGTTTGGATGGAGAGGAAAGGGCAGATCTTAGTGATGTTGGGGAGGTGAGACCAGCAGGTTTTGGTGATGGATTGGATCTGTGGGGTGAACGAGAGAGCGGAGTTGAGGATGACACCAAGTTTGCGGGCTTGTGAGACGGGAAGGATGGTAGTGCCATCTACAGTGACGGGAAAGTCAGGGAGAGGACAGGGTTTGGAAGTGAAGATAAGGAGTTCAGTCTTGGACATATTGAGTTTTAGATGGTGGGCAGACATCCAGATGGAGATGTCCTGAAGGCAGGAGAAGATACGAGCCTGGAGGGAGGAAGAGAGAGCAGGGGCAGAGATGTAGATTTGGGTGTCATCAGCATAGAGATGATAGTTGAAGCCGTGGGAGCGAATGAGTTCTCCCAGGCAGTGAGTGTAGACAGAGAACAGTGTAGACAGCAAGTCCAGTCCTCCCGACCACATACCTCACAGGCCTTGAAAAGCAGTGTGGATAGAGTATGGGCATGGAAGTCAGAGGGACCTCGGTTCTATATGTTGCCAACTTGTATTTCCCAAGCGCTTAGTACAGTGCTCTGCACACAGTAAGCGCTCAATAAATACGATTTATTGATTGTTCCAGCTCTGCCACTTGTCTGCTGTGTGATCTTGGGCAAGTCACTTCACTTCTCAGTGCCTCAGTTACCTCATCTGTAAAACAGAGATTAAGACTGTGAGCCCCGTGGGGGACAGGAACTGTGTCCATCCTCATTAGTTTGTATCTACCCCTGGGCTTAATACAGTGCCTGGCACATAGTAAGTGCTTAACAAATACCATAAAAAAACCCAAACACAACCATATGCAGTGATGGTATACCACTGTAACTTTATATGGAGCTTGATCTCTGCTGGGTTTGCCATTCTGCCAATAGACATGCTGGCCTTTTTGATTCTGTTTCCAATCAGTGGTGAAAAAAAAGTATTGCAGGAATTTGCCATTTTTCCATCATTTCAGTGTTCTTTGACGAATATCAAATCAAGTTCACTGGCAGGACTTTTCATCAGATAGCCCAGCTGGAGTTCCCGGGAGTGACTAAGGCTCCATCCCCCAAATGAACCGTCTCCCACTTTTTCTCCTTCTTGACATTTCAGCAGAGATGGGAAACCAAGAGCTGTGATGGGCTTAGATTTGGCCCTTGCAGTGCACAATGAATGGGAAGTCTGGGGTTAGGTGATACCTCCAGATATTGTTTTTTTCATTATTTAGGGTATTTGTTATTAATAATAACAATGGTGTTTGTTAAGCACTTACTATTTGCCAGGCACTGTACCAATGCTGGGGTAGACACAGTCTAATCAGGTTGGACACAGTCCCTGTCCACCATGGGGCTCACAGTCTTAATTTCCAATTTACAGATGAGGTAACTGAGGCCTAGAGAAGTTAAATGACTTGCTCAAGGTCACGGAGCAGACAAATGGGAGAGCCAGGATTAGAAGCCAGGTCCTTATGACTCCCAAGCCTGTGCTCTATCTACTAGGCCACGGTACCAGGGACGCCAATGGAGACCCTCCCCATTGACCCCTCCTCCACAACTGGGCCCACATTTGAAACCAAATGGGAGTAGTGAGAAAAGAAGAACACTATTTTTCCATGTGTCCATGGAGATGCCTCATTTCTCTTGCAGGATTCCCTTAGCTGCTCATCCTATTTTTATCCAGTCCCAGATGGTTGCTTTTATACAGAATTCTACTGTGGTAGAGCCCTGCCAGAAGAAAACCCTTAAAATCCAGCAGACATGGTCCCCCAGCAGAAAATGTTTCAGAGCCTAAGCTTTTTGTGAGACAGAATTAAGCCCTGAGGAAGCCAGAGCTGCTTTCTAAAATATTTGTTTTGGGAATTTGTGTGAATGTGTACTTGCTCCTTCATTTTATGGTGGTTTGGTTGAAGCAGCAGGTTATGTTTGGACAGCTTTTAAAGCCCTTCAAAAAACAGCCCAGCTGAAGGAGAGCATTCTGCAAAGAGGATCTTGCTAACAGGCAAACTTTTTGTATTCTTTCTCCCTAAAATACTTGCAGGGAGAACGGCGTCAATTCCACTGGTGTTTAAAAAACAAACGAAGTTCTTTAGCGAGTGCCATAATACAGTGAGGAATATAGGTATTGACCCAGGTGCCCTGAATCAAAATACTTCCAAGTAGACCTGGAAGACTGTAGGCTCATTGTGGACAGAAAACATGTGTCCAACTTTCATTCATTCATTGTCATTTATTGAGTGCTTACTTTGTGCAGAACACTGTACTAAGTTCTTGGGAGAGTACAATATAACAGTAAAGAGACACTTTCCCTGTACTTGTATTCTCCCAAGTGCTTAGTACGGTGAGCTGCATGCAGTAAGAGCTCAATAAATATGACTGACTGAAATCAGATGGCAAACCCGTAGTACATAGAATAAGCTCCCTTTCTCCCGTGTACATTGTTTTTGTTTGCCTTCCATGGGGACCTGGGATTTAGCCTCTGAGATGAGAAATGGATGTCTGCATTTGAGAGACACGGCAATCATTAGAAGAACAGATATAAAGGAAACCAACACAAATTTTGATGGCTGTTTAAGAAAATCATGATGGCTATCCCACAGACTTAACTGTCCATATAAACCTGCTACTGGCAGATAGACTATTTCTTGAATGCTCCAATCTTCCCAAATGCCAATAGCCCCCAGTATCTGTTTGCCAGCCAATTTGTCATCCAGACTTCCACCATTATTCAAAGTTGAAGGCAGATTGGCAACAGTTCCAGGATCTGGAACTGAAACAGGATAACCCTAGATCACAGGGGGTTTCCTAATCAGAGGATACCATAATCCACAAAGGTGTATATTCAACTAAATAGGGGCCTTTAGTGGAAAAAATTCAGGCCACCGAGTCCAGCAGAGAAGGAGCTTGTCTGTAAGGTAGGACAGCTTTACAGATGATGTGACATTGACTGGAAGAAGGTCTTAATCTTTAAGTGTTTATTGATCAGTTATTTCCAAGAGCACAGCTAGCATCTATTTCAGGCCGAAAAGGTCATTTTTTTCCCTTCTCCTAAGTGAAGCAGCCGGCTGAGGAAGACTGACCTAATAATGGAGACTTTATTGGGAAGTGGTTTTCAAACTAGCTTGCCAAGGTTAAATCCCAGCCTGAATTTCCATCCTTCCTGGAAATGACACACTCAACTCATTGGGACCTTTAGGACTGAAGCTGCTAGCAGCCTGCCTTCTCAGTCACTGAGCAGAGAAAGGCCCCAGACCCAGGCCCAGACTGGATAATCACTGGAGTTTTATGCCTGGCTGGGTTTGGGTGGCCCTAGGTGAGTGTTGGAGCACTGGGAAATTGACTTGAAATCCAGCTCTAAATCAGAGCTCCTCCATTGGCTTAGTGAAGCGGGGAAGCATATCTCAGGGAGGGGCTTCCTGGCTCAGCTGGACTCATCAATCGATCGATCAATCAATCAGTCAATCATCTCCTGCCTCACCATGATCTGTCACCCTTTTGAGGTCTGGGTCCCCGGCCCCAAAGGAGTTCACAATCTAAGGATTCATTCATTCATTCATTTAGTTTTATTTATTGAGCACTTACTGTGTACAGAGCACTGTACAAAGCACTTGGGAGAGTACAATATAATAATAAACAGACACATTCCCTGTCCACAACGAGCTCACAGTCTAGAGGGTAAACAGGGGAGGTGGAAGGCACATCTTCTCCTGGAGGCCTTCCGTGACTAAACCCTCATTTCCTCTTCTCCCCCTTCCTTCTGTGTCTCCCTGATTTACTCCCTTTATTCACCCCATACCCATCCCAGCCCCACAACACTTATGTACATATATATTATTTATTTATATTAATAACTGTCTCTCTCTCTAGATTGTAAACTCATTGTGGACAAAGAATGTGTCCACCAACTCTGTTATACTGTTATATTGTACTCTCCCAAGTACTTAGTACAGCACTCTGCAGACAGTAAGTGCTCAATAAAGACAACTGATTGATTGATTGATTGGAGAGTTGATCTCATGTCCTCCAAAGGCCTGGTAGAGCTCTGTATATCACAGACTCTTAGTTAATACAGTGAACAATTAAGAAGAGGATGATGAACATCACTTGTTTCTACTTCTTTGACCCTCTGATCCTAAGCTCCTGTCCCTCTCTACACTCTTTGTCCCTCTCCTGGAGACTCTTCCCCTATTTTCTGTTCTTTTGATTCATCCCACCTCTTTCCCATCACAACAAGATACTAGTAGTAGTAGCAGTACTAGTACTAACAGTAGTAATGGCATAAACAGAGAACCTCAAAATGCAATGCCCTATCCTAACTGCTTGGGAAGTACCTAGGAAGCACAAGGCTTGCTCTCTGCCCACAAGGAGCTTTGACTTTACTGGGGGAGCAGACATAGAAACATCCATGAGTGGTGGAATCAGTAGAAATGAAATTGAGTGCTCATTCGAATATACATCAACAGACAAGTGTTGAGGAGAGGCAGCAATAGATGAATTCATAGGTGTGTGATTGAGCCTGATTTCATCCTTACATATGGGAGAACACGCAATCCACCCCTGAACCAAAAAGGAATGTACCTCCCTCCACCCGCCTTCCTGATTTTCTGAGATGCAGTCATTCAGTCAATCAATCATATTTACTGAACGCTTACTGTGTGCAGAGCACAGTACTAAGCATTTGGGAGAGTACAATATAAGAGTAAACAGACTCATTCCCTGCCCACAACAAGCTTACAAAATAGAGGGGAAGGCAGACAATAGTAGAAATAAAAAAATCACAGATATGTACATAAGTGCTGTGGGTCTAGGAGGAGGATGAATAAAGGCAGCAATCAATCAATCAATCAATCGTATTTATTGAGCGCTTACTATGTGCAGAGCACTGTACTAAGCGCTTGGGAAGTACAAATTGGCATCACATAGAGACAGTCCCTGCCCAACAGTGGGCTCACAGTCTAAAAGGGGGAGACAGAGAACAGAACCAAACATACCAACAAAATAAAATAAGTAGGCTAGAAATGTACAAGTAAAATAAATAAATAAATAAATAAATAGAGTAATAAATATGTACAACCATATATACATATATACAGGTGCTGTGGGGAAGGGAAGGAGGTAAGATGGGGGGATGGAGAGGGGGAGCAAGTCAGGGCAATGCAGAAGGGAATGGGAGAAGAGGAAAGGAGGTCTTAGTCAGGAAGGCCTCTTGGAGGAGATGAACCTTCAACTCCCTTGGAGAGTTTCCTGGCAGGTCATTCTGCAACCACAACAGCCAATAGCAGTAATAGTTAATTAATTAATTCATTCATTCAATCGTATTTTTGAGCACTTACTGTATACAAAGTACTGTACTACGTGCTTGGAAAGTGCAATTCAGCAATAGAGACAATCCCTGCCCAACTGGGCTTACAGTCTAGAAGGGGGAAAACAGACTTCGAAACAAGTAAACAGGTATCAGTATAAATAAATAGAATTATAGATATATACATAAGTGCTGTGGGGCTGGGAGGGGGGAAAGAGAAAATCAGTCAATCAATCAATCGTATTTATTGAGCGCTTACTGTGTGCAGAGCACTGTACTAAGAGCTTGGGAAGTACAAGTTGGCAACACATAGAGACAGTCCCTACCCAACAGCGGGCTCACAGTCTAGAAGGGGAGACAGAGAACAAAACCAAACATACTAACAAAATAAAAGAAAAGGGAGCGTGTTGAGAGCAAAGGGAGCGAGTCGAGGTGGTAGTTATTGAGTGCTTACTATGAGAAGCAGCGTGGCTCAGTGGAAAAAGAACGGGCTTTGGAGTCGGAGGTCATGGATTCTAATCCCGGCTCTGCCAACTGTCAGCTTTGTGACTTTGGGCAAGTCACTTAACTTCTCTGTGCCTCAGTTACCTCAGTGCCTCATTTACCTCATCTGTAAAATGGGGATTAAAACTGTGAGCCCCCCATGGGACAACCTGATCACCTTGTAACCTCCCCAGTGATTAGAACAGTGCTTTGCACATAATAAGCGCTTAACAAATACCATTATTATTATTACTGAGTACTGGAATAGAAACATGATTATAAGGTTAGACACAGTCCCTGTCTCCCATCGGGCTCAGAGTCTAATAGAAAGGAAGAACAGGTATTTAATCCCAATTTTACAAGTGAGGACAGTGAGGTACAGATTATTTAAGTGATTCACCCTCGGTCACACAGCAGGCAAATGGCAGAAGTGGGATTAGAACCTAATTTCTCTGACTTTCAGGCTTGTGCTCTTTCTACTAGGCCATACTGTTTCTCTACACAGTGGCTGAAACTAAGCAAGATAAAAGATCTTATTCTGGGGAGAGAACGTGAAGCCAGGGAGTGCTGAAGAAGACTCATTTATAATGATAACAAGAAAAAGAAGAAGAAGAAGAGGAAGGATAAGGAGGTTTTACTTGTACATATTTACTATTCAATTTATTTTGTTAATGATGTCCATTTAGCTTTAATTCTATTTGTTCTGACGACTTGACACCTGTCCACTCGTTTTGTTTTTGTTGTCTGTCTCCCCCTTCTAGACTGTGAACCCGTTGTTGGGTAGGGACCGTCTCTATATGTTGCCAACTTGTACTTCCCAAGCGCTTAGTACAGTGCTCTGCACACAGTAGGTGCTCAATAAATATGATTGAATGAATGAATGAGAACCAGAAGAGAAATGATAATAATTATAATAATTATGGTATTTTTTATGCGCTTACTATGTGCCAGGCACTGTCCTAAGCACTGGGGCGGATACAAGCAAGAGACAGTCCATGTCCTACATAAGGCTCACAGTCTTGATTCCCATTTTACAGATGAGGTAACTGAGGCACAGAGAAGTGAAGTGACCTGCCCAAGGTCACACAGCAGACATGTTGAAAGGACAGACAGACAATGGAAAATAAGAGGTTGTTACTTGAATTCCTCATTGAGATCTACTTGGGAGAAAGCTGAGTGTCATCCCAGCTCTTCCAATTGTCAGCTGTGTGACTTTGGGCAAGTCACTTAACTTCTCTGTGCCTCAGCTCCCTCATCTGTAAAATGGGGATTAAGACTGTGAGCCCCATGTGGGACAACCTGATCACCTTGTATCCCCCCCAGTGCTTAGAACAGTGCTTTGCACATAGTAAGTGCTTAACAAGTACCAAAATTATTATTAGTATCATTATTATTAATTATTATTGCACAGCTTTCTTTGAGTTTGGTTTGAGACTTGTGTGGAAGATTGATGAGAGGATATAGTCACAAAACCTCCTGGTCTACTACTAAGTGTAGCATGAAATGTATTATTAATAATGAATATTCAGCAGGAACAATATGGAGCCTGAACTCTTCTAGCTTTATACTGCATTTAGAACTCAGACAAGTCATCCCTGTTCAGGCTATTATGCATTTGGATGCTGAAGAGGCAGCAGTAATGTTCAGAAGCACCACCAAGATTAGCTTTAGGGGAATGTAAATGAGCCTGCCTAATTCACAAATTAGGCTCACCATAAAAAACAACACAAAACAAAACAAAACAAAAAACCCACCAAAAACTGCTAGACAACTAGACTGTGAGCCAGTTGAGGGCAGGGATGGTCTCTATTTGTTGCTGAATTGCATTTCCCAATCAATCAATCAATCAATCGTATTTATTGAGTGCTTACTGTGTGCAGAGCACTGTACTAAGCGCTTGGGAAGTACAAGTTGGCAACATATAGAGACAGTCCCTACCCAATAGTGGGCTCACAGTCTAGAAGGGGGAGACAGAGAACAAAACCAAACATACTAACAAAATAAAATAAATAGAATAGATATGTACAAGTAAAATAAATAAATAAATAAGTAGAGTAATAAATATGTACAAACATATATACATATATACAGGTGCTGTGGGGAAGGGAAGGAGGTAAGACGGGGATGGAGAGGGGGGTGAGGGGGAGAGGAAGGAGGGGGCTCAGTCTGGGAAGGCCTCCTGGAGGAAGTGAGCTCTCAAGCGCTTAGTACAGTGCTCTGCACACAGTAAGCATTCAATAAACACGATTGAATGATTGAATGGAATGAATGAATGAATGAGGCTCACATTCTAAACAGGAGTGAGAACAGGTATTTAATCCCCATTTTACAGTTGAAGGGATTGAGACACAGAAAATTTAAGTGACTTGCCCAAGGTCACACAGCAAATGATTGGCAGAGCTGGGATTAGGACCCAGGTTCTCTGACTCCTAGCCCTGTGCTCTTTCAGAAATCCTCTCATGGTGATGGAGTTCTCATCGAGATGAATGGTAATTGTTCATACCATTCAGGCTCCCTCTGTGGTACAAGGTGCAAGCGGTGAGTAGGTACTCTAGATTGTAAGCTCGTTGTGGGCAGGGGACGTATCTGTTATATTGTTCTATTGTACTCTCCCAAGGACTAAGTGCAGTTTTCTGCATACAGGAAGTGCTCAATAAATATGATTGACTGACTGACTGATTAGGTGGACAGGTACACACGGGGAAGTACACCCATGGGCTTGTTATATTGTGAATCCATTTGTAGCTGTAAACACCTTAATATAGCATCAATGTGGGGTAAATCAATAAATAAGTCAATGAGCGCTTACTGCAAACACAGCACTTTACTGTGCTATGGGGGTATAGACCCAAGTACATAGGCTATGCAGAAAGTAGGGAAAATAGGGTGAGGAGAGGAGAGGTTTGTGAGGGAAGGCTTCCTGGAGGTGATATGAGTTTTGTAGTATTGATTATGTTAGATATGAAAATTATCCTCTCTTGGCTTCACTGGCACTGCCCTCTCCTCATTCAATTCAATTCATTCAATCATGTTTATTGAGGGCTTACTGTATGCAGAGCACTGTACTACCTGCTTGGGAGAGTACAATATAACAATAAACATGTGCCTTCCCTGCCCACAGTGAACTTACAGTCTGGCTCTCTTATCTCTCTGGTTGCTCATTTTCCGTCTCTTTTGCAGGCTCCTCCTTGGACTTCCACCTCCTAACTGCGGGGACCTCTCAAGGTTCAGTTCTGGGTCCCCTTCTATTATCCACCTACATCACTTCCCTGGAGAACTCATTTGCTTCCGTGGCTTCAACTACCATCTCTATGTGGATGATTTCCAGATCTACATCTCCAGCTCCGATCTCTCTCCTCTGCAGTCTTGTATTTCCTCCTACCTTCAGGCCATGTCTACTTGAGAGTCCCACTTTCACTTCAATCTTAAAATGTCCAAAACAGAACTCTTCATATTCCCATATGAACCCTCCCCTACCCGTGACATTTTCATCACCGCCACCACCATCATCCTCCTGTCTCACAAGGCCATAACTTTGGCATTATCCTCAATGCATTACTCTTATTCAACCCACACAGTCAATCTGTCACCAAGTGCTGGGTCCAACCTTCCCAACATCACTACTATCCACCCTTTCTTCTCCGTCCAAACTGCTACCATGTTCATCCAAGCACTTATCCTTTCCTGCCTTGATTACTGCATCAGCCTCCTTGCTGACCATGCTGCCTTCTGTCTCTCCCCCCTCCAGTCCACACTTCACTCTGCTGGCCAACTCATTTTTCTACAAAAACGTTCAGGCCATGTTTCCCCACCCCTCAAGAAACTCCAGCTGGTGCCCATCAACCTCCACATCAAATAGAAACCCCTTCCTATCAGCTTTAAAGCAGTCAATCACCTTGCCCCCTCACGTTGCTACTCTCCTACTATGTCCCAGCCTGCACACTTTCCTCCTCTAATGCCAACATACCAACTCAGTCCCATCTATCTCACCTGTGACTCCTTGCTCATAATAATAATAATAATAATGATAATAATAATAATGGCACTTATTAAGTGCTTACTATGTGCAAAGTACTGTTCTGAGCACTGGGGAGGTTACAAGGTGATCAGGTTGTCCCACGGGGGGCTCACAGTCTTAATCCCCATTTTATAGACGAGGTAACTGAGGCCTAGAGAAGTGAAGTGACTTGCCCAAAGTCACACAGCTGACAATTGGCGGAGCCGGGATTTGAATCCATGAGCTCTGACTCCAAAGCCCGTGCTCTTTCCACTGAGCCACACTGCTTCTCTGAATGCTCATGACCTGAATCTTGTCTGGAACTTCCTCCCTCTTAATATCTGACAGATGATCACTCTCCCTACCTTCAAAGCCTTGTTAATCTCTTCCAAGAGGTTTTCCCTGACTAAACTCTCTTCCTCTTTTTCCACCCTCTTCTACCTCACCCTTGCCAAAGAATCTGCACATTTTATTTACCACCCCTCAGTCCCACAGTATTTATGTACATATCTGTAATTTACTTAAAATGTCTGTCTCCTCTTCTAAACTTGTATAAGCTTGTTGCAGGCAGGGAACATACCTACCAACTCTGTTACATTGTACTCTCCCAGGTGCTTGGTACTTGAAGTTAACTTCTCTGTGCCTCAGTTACCTCATCTGTAAAAATGGGGTTTAAGACCGTGAGCCACCCATGGGACAACCTGATCTCCTTGTAACCACCCCAGCACCTAGAACAGTGCTTTGCACATAGTAAGCACTTAATAAATGCCATCATCATTATTATTATTATGTTAAAGCTTTTGGAAGGATTTTGAGGGGGGAGGAGATGTGTGCAGAGTTATTAGAAAATGATCTGGGCAGCAGAATGAAGTATGGACTGGAATGGAGAGGAGCAGGAGGTAGGATATTTCAAATGCTTGGACCAGTGTAGAAGCAGTTTGGCTGAAGATGAAGGGGAGAATTCTAGAGATGCTGTGAAGGTAGAACCAACAGGATGTAGTGCCTGGCTGAATACGTGGGGTGAATGAGAGAGATGAGTCAAGGACAATGCCAATGTTGCAGGCTTGTGGAACGGGGAGGATGATGGTGTTGTCTACAGTGATGGGAAGGTTGATTCTCTGGAGTCTTCACTGTCTTTATTAGCCAGTTATTTTTTCAGGATTTCTTCTTGGTCTATCCCCTACGTGGCTTATTGGTCAAAAACCTTCACTGCTGATGACGTTACTCTATTTATTTATTTATTTATTTTACTTGTACATATCTATTCTATTTATTTTATCTTGTTAGTATGTTTGGTTTTGTTCTCTGTCTCCCCCTTTTAGACTGTGAGCCCACTGTTGGGCAGGGACTGTCTCTATATGTTGCCAATTTGTACTTCCCAAGCGCTTAGTACAGTGCTCTGCACACAGTAAGTGCTCAATAAATACGATTGATGATGATGATGACATTGCTTGAGCAAATCATATAAATCCATCAGCCCTTATATAGCACTTACATACTTGTTTACACTTATTTAAGGCACATCTCCTCCATGAAGCCTTCCCTGACTAAGCTGTCCTTTCATCCTCTCCCATTCCCTTCTGCCCCGCTATTACTTGTTCCTTCATTCATCCTCCCTCCTATACTCACAGCACATATGTATATATCTGTATACATCTGTAATTTATTTATTTATTTATATTAATGTCTGTCTCCCCCCTCCCAGAGTATGAGCTCATTGTGGGCATGAATGTGTCTGTAGGTTGTTAATAATGATAATAACAACAATAATAATTATGGTATTTGTTAAGCGCTTACTATGTGCCAAACACTGTTCTAAGCGCTGGGGTAGATACAAGGTGGTCAGGTTGTCCCACGTGGGGCTCACAGTCTTACTCCCCATTTTACAGATGAGGTAACTGAGGCACAGAGAAGTGAAGTGACTTGCCCAAGGCCACCCAGCAGAAAGTGGTGGAGCTGGGATCAGAACTCATGACCTTCTGAATCCTAGGCCCGTGCTCTATCTACTACGCCATGCTGCTTCCCTATTGTTATAATGAACTCTCCTAAGCCCTTAGTGCAGTGCTTTGCACACAGTAAGTGCTCAATAAATACAATTGAATGAATAAATGAATGAATAGAGCATCCTCAACTCTATTGAATGAAAGTTCCTTCAGTTGTACTTTCATCTATTCATTTGGATTACTCTATTTGTTGATAATTTTACTGCCCAAATAGAGTGCAAGTTCCATGTGCTACTTCTTTGTTTTATGCTCCCAAGCATTTAGTAGTGATAATAATAATAATCATAATAAAATTATTATAATTATTACATTTGTTAAAGTGCTTATTAGGTGTAAGTACTGAAGTAGAAATGGTCATTAGGGTAGTATATTGAAATAATAATAATAATGATGGCATTTGTTAAGCACTTACTATGTGCAAAGCACTGTTCTAAGCACTGAAGCACTGTTCTAAGCGCTGAAGGTACTGAAATACTATTACTACTACTGAATACTATTACTACTAATAATAACTGTGGTATTATTAAGTGCTTACTGTGTGCCAGGCACTGTTCTAAGTTCTGGGGAGAATACAGGCAAATCGGGTTGGACACAGTTCCTGACCCGCGTAGACCTCACAGCCTTAATCCCCATTTTACAGGTGAGGAAACTGAGCCACAGAGAAGTGAAGTGACTTGCCTGAGGTCACACAGCAGACCAGTGGCAGAGCCGATGCTAGAACCCAGGTCCTTCTGACTCCAAGGCCCGGGTTCTACCCACTAGTCCAATCAATCAATCAATCAATCAATCGTATTTATTGAGTGCTTACTGTGTGCAGAGCACTGTACTAAGCGCTTGGGAAGTACAAGTTGGCAACATACGGAGACAGTCCCTACCCAACAGTGGGCTCACAGTCTAGAAGGGGGAGACAGAGAACAAAACCAAATATAATAACAAAATAAAATAAATAGAATAGATATGTACAAGTAAAATAAATAAATAAATAAATAGAGTAATAAATATGTACAAACATATATACATATATACAGGTCCAAGCACTGCTACTACTACTATTACTGCAACCCTATTTACTTGTATCCACCCCAGCGCTTAGTAGACTGCCTGACACATAGTAATAACAATAATGACAATGGCATTTATTAAGCGCTTACTATGTGTAAAGCACTGTTCTAAGTGCTGGGGAGGTTACAAGGTGATCAGGTTGTCCCATGGGGGGCTCACAGTCTTAGTCCCCATTTTACATATGAGGTAACTGAGGCACAGAGAAGTTAAGTGACTTGCCCAAAGTCACACAGCTGACAAGCGGCGGAGTCAGAATTTGAACCCATGGCTTCTGACTCCAAAGCCCAGGCTCTTTCCACTGAACCACGCTGTTTCTCACAACAAATACCACAATTATTATTACTACTACTACTACTACTACTACTACTACTACTACTACTACTACTACTACCACTATTCTATTTATTTTATTTTGTTAATATGTTTGGTTCTGTTCTCTGTCTCCCCCTTCTAGACTGTGAGCCCACTGTTGGATAGGGACTGTCTCTATTTGTTGCCAACTTGTACTTCCTAAGTGCTTAGTATAGTGCTCTGCACACAGTAAGCACTCAGTAAATACGATTGATTGATTGATTACTACTACTACTACTACTACTACTACTACTACTACTACTACTACCTATTTGAGAACCAAAACTGCTTTATTTTATTGTACTTTCCCAAACACTTAGCACAGTGCTCTGCACAAATTAAGCACTCAGTAAATACCCAAATGCTCAACTTTGTGAACAGTCATATGGATTGATGGATTGATTTATCTTCACCCTGTTCATTGCATATAAATATGACAGAAAAAATATCAGGCTACTATGTAAAGACTATGGAACCAAGAGTCAGAATCAAAAGCTGCAGCAGGTACTGCAAACAGCCAACACACAGTTCAGTAAAGAACTACCTTTACAGGCTTAAGGGGTGGATTAAATTGTCAGTCACGTGTTGGTTTTATATCCCCACAAACAATGAAACTCTGGAATTTAGTCATTCCCTTTCATGGAAGCTATTCTCACCTTAACTCAGCTATGCTAGGTGGTACACATGAGGAGAAGTGACGACAGCGAGGAACCCAACAGCTGCTGTATGGAGAGTGAATTTGGGAAACCAAAAGCAAATCCACCAGGGGAAGCGTTATAAAGACTAGGTTAAAAAAAGCCTTTGACAATCCTGTATCTCAGCTGACAATAGAGAGTGAATTTCAGGTGATAGAACAGTATGCACTGTTCACAAGAAAGTAGAGGCTCTCTTGGAGAAAACGCTTCAAAAGGACAGGGAGACAAGAAGACAGAAAACAGAACAGTGCAAAAAAGACCATATGTAGTCTTTTAACCACAATAAATGCTTCTTGTCATATCCTCCATCTTCAAGCCTGAAAATCTTCAAACCAGAAGCTGCTCTTGAATGCTTCCTAATCTAAAAGGAACAATTTTTAAAATAGCAGGCAACAAGAACTTAGTGCAGTGCTCTGCGTACAGTAAGCTCTCAATAAATACAAATGAATGAATGAATCCATTCATTCAACTGTATTTACTGAGTGCATACTATGTGCAGAGCACTGTACTAAGTGCTTGGGAGAGTACACTATAACAATAAACAGGCACATTCCCTTCCCACAGTGAGCTTAAAGTCTAGAGGTAGGATACCTAAATATATAATGATAATAATTCTCCCCCTTTTAGACTGTGAGCCCACTGTTGGGTAGGGACTGTCTCTATATGTTGTCAACTTGTACTTCCCAAGCGCTTAGTACAGTGCTCTGCACACAGTAAGCGCTCAATAAATACGATTGATTGGTACTTGTTAAGTGCTTATTATGTGCTTAACATTGTTCTAAGCCCTGGGGTAGATACAAGATGATCGGGTCTCACGTGGGTCTCACAATCAAAATAGGAGAGAAAACAGATACTGTATCCCCATTTTGCAGGTGAGGGAACTGAGGCACAGAAGAGTTACGTGACTTGCCCAAAGTCACACAGCAGACAAGTGGCAGAGCTGGGATTAGAACCCAGGTCCTCTGGCTTCTAGGCCCACGCACCTTCCACTAGGCAGCACTGCTTCTTGGAAAGCTGAATGTTGGAAATAATAGATTGTCAGGCCCTTGAGAGCGGGGATTATGTCTACTCACTCTCTTGTATTCTCCCAAATACAGTGCCTCAGTACAAGCCCTCAATAAATATCACTAATTGATTGATACCTTCCTACTAGGTACATGCAATCTGTGTAATCTGGACAAGCCATTCTGGAACAGACTAAAAGGTCCTGACATAATAGAGGATGATGGTAATTTTCCCCTTAGAAGAGTTGAAGTGATAATTCTACAGAGTGAGACAAGGGAATTGTTAACTAATTCTGCTTTCCACTGAACTGAGAGATTTTAGGAGGTGTCCACCTATAGTGTACAGTAGAATACAGTCTGATATTAAAATTTAGCAATGCATTAAAATTGATTTGTCAATATCCAGTGGACCCAAGCAGGAGGCGGCAAAAAGGGACAAATTCTCAAAGACTGCTGCCAACCTAGATGTTCTGGACACAGGAACCCCAAGTTTCCATCAGAACTTCCAGGTTGGAGCAATTTCTCCATTGACTTTACCAAAGCTTGTTAGCGTTTGTTTCTGACAATGGGAACAGGTTAAAATTAACCCCAACTCTGCCACTTGACTGCTGTGTGACCTTGGACAAGTCACTTAATGTCTCTGCGCCTCAGTTCCCTACTCTGTAAAATGGGGATTAAGACAGTGAGCCCCATGTGGGGAAGGGACTGTATCCAACCTGATTAGCTTATAAGTATCCCAGTACTTTTTACAGTGCCTTGGCACATAGTAAGCACTTAACAAATACCATAAAAAAATTCCACTCTGGAAAATCGTTGAGTCCATCTCTCTCCCTTCCTTGCTTTCCTCAAACGAGACTGCAGAGCCAGCTAGGTAAGAACTACACATTGTTATATTACACTGTCCCAAGCACTTAGTACAGTGCTCTGCACACAGTAAGTGCTCAATAAATTTGATTGACTGACTGGCTACGCAGCGCCATACCAATTGGACCGGTGGCCCACCTAGCACAGGATTCGGTTCATGTGACGTATACAGGACCAGCGAACTGGTTGCCCTCTTCATTAAGGAATGTTCTTGCCATTTGACACTGCTAATGAGTAGAGAACAGGAGTCAGGAGACCTAGATTCCAATCCTGACTCTCCCATTTGCCTGCTGCATGACGTTAGGCAAGTCAAATAACTTCTCTTTGTCTCAGTTTCCTCACCTGTAAAATGGGGACTAAATCCCTGTTCCACAGCATGGGACAGGGACTGTACCAGGGAACACGTTCTACCAACTTTGTCATATTGTACTCTTCCAAGCCCTTAGTACAGTGCTCTGCACACAGTATGCTCTCAATAAATACTATTGATTGATTGCTCTGATTATCCTGTTTCTGCCCCAGCACTTACTGCTTGTATCCTACATCCTGTATCGGCTTAGCACCTAACAAAAACCACAATTATTACTATCTGTATATTTATTCATTCATTTATTCAATCGTAATTATTGAGCACTTACTGTGTGCGATGTGCTGTACTAAGCATGTGGGGGAGTACAATATAACAATAAATAGACACATTCCATGCCCACAATGAGCTTATAATTATGGCATTTATTAAGCACTTACTATGTGCAAAGCACTGTTCTAAGCACTGAGGAGGTTACAAGGTGATCAGGTTGTCCCACAGGGGGCTCACAGTCTTAATCCCCATTTTACAGATGAGGGAACTGGGCACAGAGAAGTTAAGTGACTTGCCCAAAGTCACGCAGCTGACAAGTGGCGGAGCTGGGATTTGAACCCATGACCTCTGACTCCAAAGCCCGTGCTCTTTCCACTGAGCCACGCTGCTTCTCTGATAATAACAATAATGATAATAATAGCGAAAATAATAATGATAATAAATTCTTGTAAATTTATTTAACCCACCTGAGCCTTCCAGAATTCAAGACTGGAGAGACAAACTGGTGAAAAAACCATTTTGAGTTCATAGGTGTCAATCGATCGATCAATCAATTGTATTTGAGCGCTTACTGCACTAAGGGCTTGGGACAATATAGCGAGAGATGGACACATTCCCCGCCCTCAATGAGCTCACAGTCTACAGGTGTCAAAACCTGGACCGACTCCCCAGTTGGACGCTTATCGTTCAGCAACTAGCCAGTCTGCATTAGCTCTCAGGGCAAGACAAATGAGTCTTTATTCTGGAACCCAGCCTTTCCGCTAATTCCGGCTAGTCTATGGCCAGTGCCCGCTTCAGCATGTTGCTTATCTCATTAACCTTACCCTGGCACCATCGGCTGGGGGAGACCAGCCCACTTGGCTACCACTTGCCTGGGCGGACGGTGTCACCGATGGTTGCGGTGTGGGTTCCCGGTCGGTCCCACTGGTACAGCTCACCTCCTCCAAGAGGCTTTCCAAGACTGAACCCCCTTTTTCCTCTCCTCTTCCCCATACCCCCATCCTACTTCCTTCCCCTCCCCAGCAGCACCTGTGTATATGTTTGTACGGATTTATTACTCTATTTATTTTATTTGTACATATTTACTATTCTATTTATTTTGTTAATGATGTGCATTTAGCTTTAATTCTATTTGTTCTGATGACTTGACACATGTCTAGTGTCTTTTTAGACTGTGTCCTTTTAGACTGTGAGCCCACTGTTGGGTAGGGACTGTCTCTATATGTTGCCAATTTGTACTTCCCAAGTGCTTAGTACAGTGCTCTGCACATAGTAAGCACTCAATAAATACGATTGATGATGATGATGATGTCTACATGTTTTGTTTTGTTGTCTGTCTCCCCCTTCTAGACTGTGAGCCAGTTGTTGGGTAGGGACCGTCTCTATATGTTGCCAACTTGTACTTCCCAAGTGGTTAGTACAGTGCTCTGAACACAGTAAGTGCTCAATAAATACGATTGAATGAATGAATGAATGAAGCTCAGTCCTCCTGGCAGCGCGAATCTCTTCTTGGTCCTCCTCTCCACCCGGGCTGGTCTGTTCCTTCTCTCTGTTCACTGGGCTTCAGAAACACCTCTCTGGGCTGACTCCTGGTTCTGGGAAGTTTTACAAAAATCTATCTTGGTGCTGGTGGTGGTGGTGATAATAATAATAATGACATTTGTTAAGCGCTTACTATGTGTAAAGCCCTGTTCTAAGCACTGGGGAGGATACTAGGTGATCAGGTTGTCCCACGGGGGGCTCACAGTCTTAATCCCTATTTTACAGATGAGGGAACTGAGGCACAGAGAAGTTAAGTGACTTGCCCAAAGTCACACAGCTGACAAGTGGCAGAGCTGGGATTAGAACCCATGTAAAAACCATGACAGTGTAACCAGGATACTAGTAATCCTTTGTCTTCATACCCTAGAACCACCTATCATCTACCATCGAGAATCAGCATGGCCTAGTGGATAGACCAAGAGCCTGGGAGCCATTCATTCATTCATTCAGTCATGTTTATTAAGCACTCACTGTGTGTAGAGCAGTGTACTAAGTGCTTGGGAGAGTACAGCATAGTAAACATACACATTCCCTTCCCACAGCGAATTTACAGTCTAGAGAAGATAGACATTAATGTAAATACTATTAATTACATAATACATACATTGCATGACAGAGATCTTCCCCACAGCACCTGTACATATGTATATATGTTTGTACATATTTGTTACTCTATTTATTTATTTATTTATTTTACTTGTACATCTCTATTCTATTATTTTATTTTGTTAGTATGTTTGGTTTTGTTCTCTGTCTCCCCCTTTTAGACTGTGAGCCCACTGTTGGGTAGGGACTGTCTCTATATGTTGCCAACTTTTACTTCCCAAGTGCTTAGTACAGTGCTCTGCACACAGTAAGCGCTCAATAAATACAATTGATGATGGTGATGATGATGATAAGTGTCAGGAGACCTATGTTCTAATCCCAGTTTTGCCACTTCCCTGCTGGGTGATCTTGGGCAAGTCATTTCCCTTTTTCATCTATCTCAGTTTCCTTGTTTGGAAAATAGGGATTAAAACACCTGTTTTTCCTCCAGTCTTTAATAATAATAATAACAATAATAATAATAATGGTATTTGTTAAGTGTTTACTAAGCACTGTACTAAGCATGGGGGTGAACACAAGGAAATTGGGTTGGATATAGTCCCTTGTCCCACATGGGGCTCAAAGTCTCAATCCCCATTTTACAGATGAGGTAACTGAGACACAGAGAACTGAAGTGACTTGCACAAAGTCACATAACAGACAAGTGGCAGAGCCGGAATTAGAACCCGTGATATTCAGATTCCCAGACCTGTGCTCTGGAGCATTTCCAGTACTCTACCAGTCTTGGCAACGGGAGGGAGAGTCAAGCAGGGGCATACCCCTGCTTTATTTCATTTATTTCATTTTGTTAATATGTTTGGTTTTGTTCTCTGTCTCCCCCTTCTAGACTGTGAGCCCACTGTTGGGTAGGGACTGTCTCTATATGTTGCCAAGTTGTACTTCCCAAGCGCTTAGTACAGTGCTCTGCACACAGTAAACACTCAATAAATACGATTGATTGATTGATTGATACCCATTCCATTCCTAGATTTGTCAGTGGCTACTGAAGGGAAGGCAATCTGCTACAAGTCGAAACTCACCCATGCTGGGCAGCAGCGGTATGGTAGAGAGTAGAGGGCAGAGACTCAAGTTTACTGTATGGAAGGAGGCAATGATAAACCACTTCCTTATTTTTACCAAGAAAATTCTATGGATACACTGCCAGAACAACTGCAGATGGAGAGCAGGGCATTCTGAGAGAGATGTGTCCATGGTATCGCTATGGGTTGGA
The DNA here is from genome assembly GCF_015852505.1 of Tachyglossus aculeatus. Classification (NCBI taxonomy): domain Eukaryota; kingdom Metazoa; phylum Chordata; class Mammalia; order Monotremata; family Tachyglossidae; genus Tachyglossus; species Tachyglossus aculeatus. Next base: position 15,245,393 of record NC_052070.1, read on the forward strand.
AACAACTCTACAGCATAAGACAAGACAAGCTGGAAGAAGCAAATGAAGTTTGTAAATATAGTCGCGTCATTCTCTGGAGATCTTGGTTCATTATAAATGAAATTGCAACCGTTGCCTGCCTTCACACCAACCCAGCTCCTGTTTGCCCTAAACACTGGCCACTTCACTCTCAAGAACTCAAGGACCTGCTCACAATTCAAAGATCTTAGGGAATCACCAGACTAAGCAGTTATTGCTGTTGATCACCTCATCTACAATGCATAAACTTCCCTGACCTCATCATGACTCTTCAATCCCCACCCTTCAGTCAGGCCATGCCAATCCTCCCCTCCCAGCACACCCCCAACTCCTCTTCCTCCTTCACCCAACACCTCCACATCCCTGTGCTGTCCCCATCCCACCCCTCCTCTCCATCCCTCCCTTCCTATCCCAGTGCCACCTGTCATCCCCCTCCTCCTGTGTTATGTTCAGTTCACATTTCCAGTGGTTGCCCACCCATTTCTACATCAAATAGAAACTCCTCATCATTGGCTTTAAAGCACCTTGCCCTTTCCTACCTCAACTCCGACTCCCTATTCTCTGGCATCAACCCAGTCTTCACACTTTGCTCCTCTAATGCCAACATACTCATTGCACATCTATGTTGTCTATCTTGGTGCCAACCTCTTGTCCATGTCCTGCCTCTGGCCTGGTATGCCCTTACTCTTCAAATCTGACACACAATAGCTCTCTCCCGCTTCAAAGTCTTACTGAAGGCACATCTCCTCCAAGATGCCTTCCCTGAATAAGCCTTCTTTCCCTTTTCTTTCACTCCATTTGCGTCTCCCTAATTTGTTCCCTTTATTCATCCCTTTTCTCAGCCCCAGAGCACTTATATACGTATCCCTAATTTATTTATTTGTAATAATGTCAGTCTCCCCTTCTAGATTGTAAGCTCACTGTGGGCAGGGAATATATCTGTTATATTGTTACATTGTACTCTCCCAAGTTCGTAGTACAGTGCTCTGCACACAGTAAGCATATTTCTCCCTACAACAAGACTATGAACCTATAGACAGTGTCATATGAAAATGCCTATTTTCTTCCCTGAAAATAGCCTGGAATATTTTTAAAAAACAAATGGCAAGTTTTCTGAAGATGAGGGGCTCTTGGTTACTGGAAATAGAACTCAACCTGAAATCACTGATACAATTCAATCAGAAATGACTCATCTCATCAATTGCCATGCAGACTCCTTAGCTTCCCCTTCCCCATGGAGTTTTACACAAATCTACTGGACAGTTTTTCAGAAAAAGAATGCATAAGTAGAGGAGAAAAATGTTGGTAATCAAAATCCAAAATTTCCTTCATGAATGCATAATCTCAGGCTAAATGTCACTGGACTGCACAATACAATAAATGTGGGAATCAGAAGGGGGTAAGAATAAGACATGAATCTGTTTTTTTTTTTTTAATTTATCCAGGTTAAAGAAGAAAGTGGTGCCATGAAATGGAAAGTTCTGAGTCTTTTAGACTCCGGTAATATGTGTAGAACTGTGGGAGAGCACTTGAATCTAAACTGATGTGCAATAGAAAGAAGGCCAAGTCTAATTGGAATTTTCTAGTCTCCATTAATGCTAAACAGTAATGATCTCCTTTGTGGGGTTGCAGGGAGTGATGATGGAAGGAGAAGGAAAATCTGGGGAGGGACATTTGAGAGAGTGAGTCAAAGAAACAGAGTCATGAGACAGAGATGAGTGACAGAAATAATAATGATAGCATTTATTAAGCACTTACTATGTGCAAAGCACTGTTCTAAGCACTGGGGAGGTTACAAGGTGATCAGGTTGTCCCACGGGGGGCTCACAGTCTTAATCTCCATTTTACAGGTGAGGTACCTGAGGCCCAGAGAAGTTAAGTGACTTGCCCAAAGTCACACAGCTGACAATTGGCAGAGCCGAGATTTGAACCTATGACCTCTGACTCCAAAGCCCAGGCTCTTTCCACTGAGCCACGCTGCTTCTCTAAAACGGGAGGCAGAGGTGTGAGAGACATGAGAGAGACAAACATTAAGAGAATGAGGGACCGAAACAGGGGGAAGAGAGAGATTCAGAGAAGAGAGAGTCAGAAAGAGAGAAGGTGGGGAGAGGAAAGAGACAGAGAGACAAATGGAGAGTGCCTTGAGAGATAGTGGAAAGAGTACAGGCTTGGGAGTCAGGGGACTTGTACATATTTACTATTCTATTTATTTTATTAATGATGTGTGTTGTCCACTAGCGGACTTGACATGACTGACTCCATTTTGTGTATGCTGACAGTAACCCTCCATTTTGTGCAGGCTGAGAGAACAACTCCTTTTTTTGTATTTTATGCAAGGCTCAGCAACAGATGTCTTCAAGGCCCGTAACACCTAGCTATGCAAGGCCAAAGGGCAGATAACAACAACCTGCACAAGGCATTGAAAACAGAGAATAATGAGAATTTATAACATCCTGTCAGGTCCTAATTGGATTCCTGAAATTCCCAATTGCTCCGCTCCCATGTTGCTGTAACTCAATAAAAGACACAGCGAGAATAGGATCGGGGCTGCTTGCCACTCGTACCTCTCCCGGGAGGTGAATGGGCAGGTAGCCACTTTCCTTCTTTACTGCTCTATCTGAACTCATGTCTCCGAGTCATTTTTCCTATCTGCGTCACCACCCTGGGTACAAGAACCCTGCAGCCGATTTACGCCGATTAACCTATTTTGGACCCTACTTGTCGATAACAGTGTGTATATAGCTATAATTCTATTTATTCTGATGGTTTTGACACCTGTCTACATGTTTTGTTTTGTTGTCTGCCTCCCCATTCTAGACTGTGAGCCCGCTGTTGGGTAGGGACCGTCTCTATATGTTGCCAACATGTACTTCCCAAGCGCTTAGTACAGTGCTCTGCACACAGTAAACCCTCAATAAATATGATTGAATGAATGAATGAATGAACCTCGCCCACTCCTACCTCACCTTCCTTCTCTCCTTCTCCAGCCCAGCTCACACACTCAGCTCCTCTGCCACCGCTAACCTCCTCACTGTGCCTCGTTCTCACCTGTCCTGCCATCACCCCCGGGCCCACGTCCTTCCCCTGACCTGGAATGCCCTCCCTCCACACATCCACCAAACTAGCTCCCTTCCTCCCTTCAAAGCCCTACTGAGAGCTCACCTCCTGCAGGAGGCCTTCCCAGACTGAACCCCCCTTTTTCTTCTCCTTCTCCTCCTCCTCTCCCCATCACCCCCCTCCCTCCCTCTCCCCTACCCCTTCCCCTCCCCACAGCACTTGTATATATTTGTACGGATTTATTACTCTATTTTATTTGTACATATTTACTAGTCTATTAATGATGTGTATATAGCTATAATTCTATTTATTCTGATGGCATTGACACCTGTCTACTTGTTTTGTTTTGTTGTCTGTCTCCCCCTTCCAGAATGTGAGCCCATTGTTGGGTAGGGTCTGTCTCTATATGTTGCTGATTTGTACTTCCATCTGTCTCTATATGTTGCTGATTTGTACTTCCCAAGCGTTTAGTACAGTGCTCTGCACACAGTACGCGCTCAATAAATACGATTAAATGAGTGAATGAATGAATTAAAGAGGACATGGTTTCTAATCCCGGCTCTGCCACTTGTCTGCTGTGTGACCTTGGGCAAGTCACTTCACTTCTCTGTGCCTCAGTTACATCACCTGTAAAATGGGGATTAAGGCTGCGAGCCCCACGTGGGACAACCTGATTACCTTGTAACTACTCCGGCACTTAGAACAGTGTTTGGCACATAGTAAGCACTTAACAAATACCATTATTATTATTATTATTATAGAGAAGAGAGAGAGTGTGCATCATAACAGAAGAGGAAAAAATAGAAAAACTTCCTCTCTCTGCCTCACACCTGCCCTCCTTTACCCACCTTCCTCTTGTTCAACCTAAATTAGAAGGAGGTCCTCTGGACTGTAAGCTCATTGTTGGCAGGGACTGTGTCTATCAGCTCTGTTATATTGCTATATTATACTCTTTTGAGCACTTAGTACAGTGCTCTGCATACAGAAAGTGCTCCATAAATATGAATGGTTGATTGGCTGATTGTAAAACATTCCCATCCTGCCTTCCATTTGCCCCTTTCCCTACACTGTACCTCAACTCCTGGATAATGACTGATGGCCGAACCTGCTGAAATTAGAAATACTTAAGTGTATCAGGGCATTCATGGCATTGTTTGGATAGAACATATGGCAGAATTAAGGAACTTTCTTCCAGTAACACACCACTGGATAAAGACAAACTACAGTGTCGGAAGAAATGCTTGTGTGCTTAAGCATAGTGTTAGTTCAGGCCTGGCACTATAACATGGGGTTGTTCGAGAACACAACCTCCATGTTAATGGTGCACCGCCTGTACTGACAGAAAGTATGATTGTTTTGCCAATTTTGCTTGCTCTGTTTAAATGAGAAGCTATAGGCTAGTCCCACTTTTTTTATTGAATCTCAATCAACCTGCCTCATGGCATAGTCCCAGAGCAATCACTTGGTCAGCAAGAGGAAAAACAATGAAAAACATTTTTAAAATAAATAGAAATTATCCTAAAAACCACCCACAAAAGCAATTTGAAAAGTGGGTTAGAGGAATGATACTGCACTGAATATAAGGCAGAGAAAAATCTGGTTAGTTGTCTTCAGAGCTTTACTTCCATTCCTGGCAAAGAGGCCTTTCCTGATTAAATAATAATAATGATGGCATTTACTAAGCGCTTACTATGTGCAAAGCACTGTTCTAAGCGCTGGGGAGGTTACAAGGTGATCAGGTTGTCCCTCGTGGGGTTCACAGTCTTAATCCCCATTTTCCAGATGAGATAACTGAGGCCCAGAGAAGTGAAGTGACTTGCCCAAAGTCACACAGCTGACAATTGGCGGAGCCAGGATTTGAACCCATGACCTCTGACTCCAAAGCCCGGACTCTTTCCTACTGAGCCAACCCTCTTTTCCTACCTCCCTCATCCTTCTGCATTGTTGATGCACTTGGATCTGAGACCTCCGGGCATTTGGCATTCTTTCCACCCTCAACCCCACAGCACTTATGCACATTTCTATAATTTATATGTTATAAATCATTTATTTATATTAATGTTTGCCTTTCCCTCAAAAGGGTAAATTCACTTTGGGCAGCAAATGTGTCTACCAACTTTTTGTACTGCACTCTCCCAAGCACTTAGAACAGTGCTCTGCACACAGTAAACATTTAATAAATGTCACTGATGATCAATCAATCAATCAATCAATCATATTTATTGAGCACTTACTGTGTGCAGAGCACTGTACTAAGCGCTTGGGAAGTACAAGTTGGCAACATATAGAGACAGTCCCTACCCAACAGTGGGCTCACAGATGATGATGATGACAGTCAAGGAAGAGAAAGAGAGAGAGCCAGGGGTAAAGAGAGAGAGAGATAGACAGACACAGAGAACGAGAGAGATTGCACAGCATCACGGCATGGGCCTGGGAATCAGAAGGTCATGGGTTCTAATCCTTCCTCTGCCACCTGATTGCTGTGTGACCTTGGGCAAATCACCTAATGTCTCTGGCCTCAGTTTCCTCATCTGTAAAATGGGGATCAAGATTACGAACCCCACATGGGACAGGGACTGTGTCCAACCCTATTTGCTTGTATCCATCCCAAGCACTTAGTACGGTTCCTGGTACATATTAAGCACTTAACAAATACCGTAATTATCGGCAGCGTGGCTCAGTGGAAAGAGCCCGGGCTTGGGAGCCAGAGGTCATGGGTTCTAATCCCGGCTCTGCCACTTGTCAGCTGTGTGACTTTGGGCAAGTCATTTAACTTCTCTGGGCTTCAGTTACCTCATCTGTAAAATGGGGATTAAAACTATGAGCCCCACGTGGGACAACCTGATCACCTTGTATCCCCCCAGTGCTTAGAACAGTGCTTCACACATAGTAAGCGCTTAACAAATGCCATTATTATTATTATTATTATTATTATTATTATTATTATTATTATTATTGTAAGGATTTTATAGAATGGACAGCCAGGAAAGTCAAAGCCCATTATCCTCTAGACAATACGTTCCCTCTAGACTGTAAGCTTATTGTGGGCAGGGAATGTGTCTACCAACTCTGTTAAATTGTACTGTCCCAAATACTTACTACAGTGCTCTGCACACAATAAGCACTCAATAAATACCACTGATTGATTGAACAATTAATTACTCAGGAGGGTAGATGATCCACATAAGGCTGGGTGAAGGATCCAAGGGGTCCCAATTTCTGATTAAAGAATGCTCTGAGGCCAGAAGACAGATCAAAAAGATGCAGTGGAAAAGAATGCAGGAAGGGATTGAAAACCATAAATTAAGATTTACACCTGAAAAACCTTCAAAGAAATCATCAACCCCTACCTCCCTGGCCTTCCTCCAAATCACCTTAATTAGGGGATGTGAACTTCTTACCCACACGGAGCCAGCTCTGAAGGGGGCAAAGAAAACCTCCTCCCTCCCCAAGTACCAGGAGAAAGGACAAAGAGATCTTTGCCAAGAGAAATGTCTTTTGAAAGACAAGTGTCTTTTGGAAGGGAAGCAGCATGGCTCAGTGGAAAGAACACGGGCTTGGGAGTCAGAGGTCATGGGTTTGAATCCCAGCTGCACCTCTGTGTGACTTTGGGCAAGTCACTTAATTCTCTGGGCCTCAGTTCTCTCATCTGTAAAATGGGGATTAAGACTGTGACTCCCACGTCGGACAACCTGATCACCTTGTATCCTCTCCAGTGTTTAGAACAGTGCTTTGCACATAGTAAGTGCTTAACAAATGTCATCATTAATTAATTAATTTTGTTGCCCAAGCATTTGAATTTGAACCCTTTCTTCACCCCTCCCTCAGCCCCTTATGCCCATATCCATAATTTATTCATATTAATGTCTGTCTCCCCTTCTAAACTGTAAGCTCACTGTGGACAGGGAACGTCTACCCACTCTGTTATATAGTACTCCCCCAAATACTTAGTACAGTGCTCTGCACACAGTAATCACTCAATGAATATGATTGATTGACTAATTGAAGAGAACCAAGAACTACTGAGGGCTCACCTCCTCCAAGAGGCCTTCCCAGACTGAGCCCCCTTTTTCCTCTCCTCCTCCCCATCCCCCCTTCCTACCTTCTTCTCCTCCCCACGGCACCTGTACATAAGTTTGTACAGATTTATTAATCTATTTATTTTACATGTACATATTTGCACAGATTTATTACTCTATTTTACTTGTACATATTTACTATTCTATTTATTTTGTTAATGTTGTGCATTTAGCTTTAATTCTATTTGTTCTGATGACTTGACACCTGTCCACATGTTTTGTTTTGTTGTCTGTCTCCCCCTTCTAGACTGTGAGCCCGTTGTTGGGTAGGGACCATCTCTATATGTTGCCAACTTGTACTTCCCAAGCGCTTAGTACAGTGCTCTGCACACAGTAAACGCTCAATAAATATGATTGAATGAATGAATGAGCCAAGAGAACTCTTGGATCACCCACGACTAAGCCTCTTGACTATAAAAGCTTGTTATGGGCAGAGAACATGTCAGCATAGCTCAGTGGAAAGAGCCCGCGCTTGGGAGTCCGAGGTCATGGGTTCTAATTCCGGCTCCACCACTTGTCAGCTGTGTGACTTTGGGCAAGTCACTTAATTTCTCTGGGCCTCAGTTCCCTCATCTGTAAAATGGGGATGAAGACTGTGAGACCCCCGTGGGACAACCTGATCACCTTGTAACCTCCCCAGTGGTTAGAACAGTGATTTCTAACATAGTAAGCACTTAATAAATGCCATTATTATTATTATTATTGTTATTACCACCTCTGTTGTATTATACTCTCCCAAGTGCTCAGTGCTGTACTCTGCAAACAGTAAGTGTTCGCTAAATACCATTGATTGACTGATCGATTGATCACCTTTCCCTATGGCACAATAAGGTCATGAGCCAACCCCTTTGCTTCCTGGGAAGAGTAGTTTCTCCTTTCCTTCTCTGCAGCTCCTTTTCCAACCTTCAACAGGGCCTCTGGATGCTCTCACCAAAACTCACCGTGATGCAGCACAGTTTGACAGCAAGTTTGTTTGAAAGAGTAGCCTACTAGTAAAAAATTGGATGGGTGTTAGATGCTGACAACATCGAAGATGCTTAGAGGTCAAAAATAGAAATTGGATTTGTATTATCCAGATTGAACTGCCAATTTCAGAGTTGCCAGGGCTAAGAGTGGTGCCAGGGCTGTGATCTGCTAAGCCCAGCAGTGCTAGGGTTGTGAAATGCCAATTTCAGCGGTGCCAGAGCAAAGCCTTTGCAAAAACAATGCACCATGTATAGAGATTTTGAGCCTCCTTAAACACTAAGGAGAATTCTGATCGCTCACAAACGTAGTGTATTGTTAGTAGTCGACAATAATGCCACCCCGTTTCCTGGCTCGTGAAGCACCCTGGGAGGAGAGGGCTCATAGCGGAACAAAGACATAGAGGGAGGTTCCAGTTGGGGCGGCTGATTTGTTCGGAAATCCAGCCAGCTCCCCTCTGTGCACTCAGTGGGCACAGAAACATTCACTTAGAGATGAGGCTTAGTTATCCTCCCCTCCTGCCAGCCACTCAATAAGGGCATGTGACTAGCTTCATCTCCCCTGTCAGCAAGAATAATAACAAAAATTGAAGTCTCTGTTAAGCATTTATTATGTGCCCAGCACTGTACTAAACTATGGAGTAGATGCAAGAAGCAGCGTGGCTGAGAAGTAGCGTGGCTTAGTGGAAAGAGCCCAGGCTTGGGAGTCAGAGGCTATGGGTTCTAATCTTGCCTCCGCCACCTATCAGCTGTGTGACTTTGAGCAAGTCACTTCACTTCTCTGGGCCTCAGTTATCTCATCTGTAAAGGGGGATGAAGACTGTGGGCCCCAAGTGGGACAACCTAATAACCTTGTATCTATCCCAGTGCTTAAAACAGTGCCTGGCACATAGTAAGGGCTTAAGAAATACCAACATTATTGTTATTATTATGCAAGATAACCAGGTCAGACACAGTCCCCGTCCCACATTTTACAGATGAGGAAACGGCAGGACAGAGAAGGTAAGTTGCCCCGGGGTGACACACAGCAAGAAATCGGTGGAGGCCGGGATTCAAACGCAGGTCTCCCAGCTCCCAGGCTTATTCTCTTTCCATTAGACCATGAACCAGTGAGCTTTGGGGCCTGAAGAGAAAGTGGTAACCCAATCCTTCTAATGACAACACTATTCCTGCTTTTGAAGGCTTCAGTCTTATGGATTCCATCTTTCCTTGATTCATAGTCTCCAGAATTCAGCCGTTTTCATTCCAATGAATAGACTCTGCCTGTCTCTATTTACATGGCCATTTTTCTTTTCAAATCATCCCGTTGATTTTTACAAAAGACTCATCATTAGACATTTTCCAACACTGGCTACTGGCAATGCTATTATCTAACGCATGTTGTCAGGGCAAGTGTCATTACCTGAAGAAGAATAAAAAAGAAAGCTGCAGAGCAATAAGGACAGATAGGCAAAAATAATTACAATCTAACATCTCCACAAATAGACCCGTTTTTGTCCCAAGATGAGGAAACCAGAATCCCCAGCCCTCGATGATGAAAGAAAAATTAAACGTCAGCCTAATACTAGAGAATATTAAAATCATGATTAGAATCCTTTTAATGATTCAGAATATGGACAATTCAGAATATATTTTGGGGAACGATCCCCAGAACACTGATATACAAAACTCCGCAATTACATTGGAATATTAAACAGAATTATGCACTGATGTTTATATAAACATAGGAAATATTAAACTTGAAAGAACAGCTAAAAGCAATACGCCTATTATAATTAGTCATTTTCAACAGTTTAAAGGACTGTCAGTTAAAACTCCAGATTCTTTTTGCAAAATGGAAATGTTGGGTTGATCTAACCAATCGAAAGAATTAAGACGCATCTCTATTCTTTTCAGAAGTCTTGGCGGCGTGAGTTAGAATGAAAAATCAGTTGCATTCTGGAGTTAAAATCAAACATCATTTTTGCTGAGCTCTTTTAGGAGATTTTTAGCCTCAAGATTCATTACCCATTCATCCACTCATTTATTCAATTGTGTTTACTTCAATCAAATTTATTGAACACTTACTGTGTGCAGATCACTGTACTAAGCACTTGGAAAAGTACAATATAGCAATAAACAGACAGATTCCTTGCCCCCAGTGAGCTTACAGTCTAGAGGGGGAGATAGATATTAATATAACTAAATAAATTAAAGATATGTACATAAGTGCTGTGAATTACACTGTACTAAGCACTTGGGAGAGTACAATATAACAATAAACAGACACATTCCCTGACGCCAGTGAGTTTACAGTCTAGAGGGGGAGACAGACAATAATATAAATAAATAAATAAATAAATAAATAAATAAATAAATAAATAAATAAATACATTACAAATATGTACATAAGTGCTGTGAATTAGCACCTTTAGATGGCAATTCCCTTCCTTGTAGTCAGGCTGAGGTGGGTCTCCATGCCTATATGTGGGCAGAGTTAACTGTCCTTCCAGAGAAGCACAGAGAATCCCTGTCCTTCCTTAGGGAAGCAGTGTGGCTCCGTGGGAAGAGCCCGGGCTTGGGAGTCAGAGGTCATGGGCTCTAATACCGGCTCCGCCACTTGTCAGCTGTGTGACTTTGGCCAAGTCACTTAACTTCTCTGTGCCTCAGTTACCTCCACTGTAAAATGGGGATTAAGACTGTGATCCCCACGTGGGACAACGTGATCACCTTGTATCCCCCCCAGCGCTTAGAACAGTGCTTTGCACATAGTAAGTGCTATGTATAATAAATACTATCATTATTATTCCAGGAGCCAAGGCCAGATTAATTAATTCATTCATTTAATGATATTTATTGAGTGCTTATTGTGTGCAGAGCACTGTACTAAGCGCTTGGGAAGTACAATTTTGGTAACATATACAGACGGTCCCTACCCAACAACAGGCTCACAGTCTAGAATAGGGAGACAGAAAACAAAACAAAACTTGTAGACAGGTGTCAAAATCGTCAGAACAAATAGAATTAAAACCATATACACATCATTAACAAAATAAATAGTAAATTTGTACAAGTAATCAATAGAGTAATAAATCTGTACAAATATATATACAAGTGCTGTGGGGAGGGGAAGGAGATAGGTCCGGGGGATGGGGAGGAGAAGAAAAAGGGGGCTCAGTCTGGGAAGGCCTCCTGGAAGAGGTGAGCTCTCAGTAGGGCTTTGAAGGGAGGAAGAGAGCTAGCTTGGTGGAAGTGTGGAGGGAGGGCATTCCAGGCCAGGGGGAGGATGCGGGCCGGGGGTTGATGGCGAGACAGATTAATGCACCAATGGCACAGGGCACTTTCCAGCTATCCCCTCACAATCACTGGGGGGTGGGGGTAATTGGGGGGATCTTGTCCGGGTAGAGGGTGCAACGCACTCCCTCCTCAAATTCGACAATTACCCTCGCCCGCTTCAAAGTCTTATTGGAGGCACATCTCCTCCAAAAGACCTTCCCTGACTAAGCCCTCCTTTCCTCTTCTCCCACTCCCTTCTGCATCACCCTGACTGGCTCTTTTATTCATCCCCCCTCCCTGCCCCACAGCACTTATATCCATATCTGTCATTTATTTATTGCTATTAATGTCTGCCTACCTCCTGTAAGCTTGTTGTGGGCAGGGAATGTGTCTATTATTTTGTACTCTTCCAAGTGCTTAGAAGGGTGCTCTGCATACAATAAGTGTTCAATAAATGTGCTTGAATAATGAATGACACAATCAATTAATGGTATTTATTGAGCACTGACTATGTGCAGAGCACTGCTCTAAGTGCTTGGGAAAGTAAAATACAACAGAGTTAGAGACACATTCCCTACTCATAATGAGCTAGACTGCATAACTGCTCTCTCTCCCTCCTTCCAGGCTCGTGTCTCCTCCTGCTTTCAGGACATCTCCATCTGGATGTCTGCCTGCCATCTAAAACTCACTATGTCCAAGACTGAACTCCTTATCGTCCCTCCCAAACCCTGTCCTCTCCTTGACTTTCCCGTCACTGTAGACGACACTACCGTCCTTCCCGTCTCACAAGCCCACCACCTTGGTGCCATCCTTGACTCCGCTCTCTCACTCACCCCATACATCCAATCCATCACTAAAACCTGCCGTTCTCACCTCCACAACGTTGCCAAGATCCGCCCTTTCCTCTCCATCCAAACCACTATCTTGCTGGTTCAATCTCTTATCCTATCCTGACTGGGTTACTGCATTAGCCTCCTCTCAGATCTCCCATCCTCCTGTCTCTCCCCACTTCAGTCTATACTTCACTCTGCTGCCCGGATCATCTTTGTGCAGAAATGTTTTGGGCATGTTACTCCCCTCCTCAAAAATCTCCAGTGGCTGCCTGTCAACCTACGAATCAAGCAAAAACTCCTCACTCTCGGCTTCAAGGCTGTCCATCACCTTGCCCCCTCCTACCTCACCTCCCTTCTCTCCTTCTCCAGCCCAGCCCGCACCCTCCGCTCCTCTGCCACTAACCTCCTCACTGTACCTCGTTCTCGCCTGTCCCATCATCGACCCCCGTCTCACGTCCTTCCCCTGGCCTGGAATGCCCTCCCTCCGCACAACTGCCAAGCTAGCTTTCTTCCTCCCTTCAAAGCCCTACTGAGAGCTCACCTCCTTCAAGAGGCCTTCCCAGACTGAGCCCCCTTTTTCCTCTCCTCCTCCCCATCCCCCCCCGCCCTACCTCCTTCCCCTCCCCACAGCACTGGTATATATATTTGTACAGATTTATTACTCTATTTATTTTACTTGTACATATTTACTATTCTATTTATTTTGTTAATGATACGCATGCAGCTTTAATTCTATTTGTTCTGACGATTTTGACACCTGTCTACATAATGATAATAATAATGGTGGCATTTATTTATAATAATAATGAAGGCATTTATTAAGCGCTTTCTATGTGCAAAGCACTGTTCTAAGCACTGGGGAGGTTACAAGGTGATCAGGTTGTCCCACGTGGGACTCACAGTCTTCATCCCCATTTTACAGATGAGGTAACTGAGGCACAGAGAAGTTAAGTGCTTTGCCCAAAGTCACACAGCTGACAGTTGGCGGAGCCGGGATTTAAACCCATGACCTCTGACTCCAAAGCCCATGCTCTTTTCCACTGAGCCACGCTGCTTAGTTGTCTGTCTCCCCGTTCTAGACTGTGAGCCCGTTGTTGGGTAGGGACCATCTCTATATGCTGCTGACTTAAACGCTTAGTACAGTGCTCTGCACACAGTAAGCGCTCAATAAATACGATTGAATGAATGAATGAATGAAGTTCAAAGGTGGAAAAAACTCCATTCTTCCGGGGGCTTCTATTCACCCTGCTCATGTCCTCCTTCTGACCAGGAACCCCCTCCCTCCTTATATCCAACAAACAATTACTTTCCCCCTCTTCAAACCCTTATTGAAGGCACATCTCCTCCAAGAAGTCTTCCCTGATTAAACCCTCCTTTACTCTTCTCCCACTCCCTTCTGCATCACCCTGACTGGCTCCCTTTATTCATCCCCCTCCCTGCCCCACAGCACATATGTCCATATCTGCTATTTATTTATTTCTATTACTGTCTGCCTCCCCCTCTAGACTGTATGCTCATTGTGGGCAGGGAATGTGTCTGTTTCTTGGACTAGTGTAGTTTCCCAAGGTTAGGAGAGTGCCTTGCATAGAGTAAGCCCTCAATAAATACAATTGAATGAACGAATAAATGATGCTTCACATCCACCGTAGTGTCAGGTGTCAGGTTGGACATCAATCAATCAGCGGTGTTTATTTCTTGAGCACTTACTGCATGCAGAGCACTGTACTAAATGGTTGGGAGAGAGTACGATATAACAGAGTTGGTAGCCACAGTTCTCGAGCCACCACTTGATGCCCACAAAGGGGGAGATCTGAGCTGGGTGGGTGGGGCAGTAACAGTTCTTTACTGTTCCCCCCTCCTTACAGAGATAATCTGAAGAATGGGGAGAATATTCCCAGAGGACTGGATCCAACTGAACCTGACTGTTCCGGAGCTGACCAATTGTTAGAGCTAGGCCTTCTTACCTCCATCCTAATCATTCATTCATTCATTCATTCAATTGTATTTATTGAGCGCTTACTGTGTGCAGAGCACTGTACTACGCACTTGGGAAGTACAAGTTGGCAACATATAAATACAGTCCCTACCCAACAGTGGGCTCACAGTCTAGAAGGGGGAGACAGAGAACAAAACAAAACATAGTAACAAAATAAAATGAATAGAATAAATATGTACAAATAAAATAAATAAATCAGAGCTATTTATTGAGCACTCTCTCTGTACAATGCACTGTACTAAGCATTCGGAGAATACAATAAAGTAAGTAGACATGATCCTTGACCTCAGGGAGCTTTCAATCTAGGTGGGAGACAGGCATTAAAAATAAATTACAGGTAGGAGCAGTGACCAAGTATAAGGCTATCTACATAAGTCCTGTGAGCATAGAGTGAGAATCAGAGTTCTTAGAGGGTACAGATTCAAGTGTGTAGGTGACACAGTGGGGGATATGGGAGATGAGTCTGGGAAGGCTTCCTGGAGGAGAGGTGATTTTAATAGAGTTTTGAAGGTGGGGAGAGGTGTGGTCTGTCAAGTGGAAAGTGGGAGAGAATTCCAGGTAGGAAGGAGGGTGTGAGCAAAGGGTCAATGGTGACAGAGTTAAGAGCAAGGCCCAGGGAGTAGGTTGGTATTAGAGGAGCGAAGTGTGCCCGTTGGGCGACAGTGGGAGAGGAGTGAGGAAAAGTCGTGCTGAGATTGCTGATGGAGTACCTTAAAGCTGATGGTAATGGGTTTCTGTTTGATGTGGAGGTTTTTGAGGAGTTGGGCAAAGTGCAATGTCAATCAATTGTATTTATTGAGCGCTTACTGTGTGCAGAGCACTGTACTAAGCGCTTGGGAAGTACAAGTTGGCAACATATAGAGACAGTCCCTACCCAAGAGTGGGCTCACAGTCTAGAAGAGGGAGACAGAGAACAAAACCAAACATATTAACAAAATAAAATAAATAGAATAGATATGTACAAGTAAAATGAATAAATAAATAGAGTAATAAATATGTACAAACATATATACATATATACAGGTGCTGTGGGGAAGGGAAGGAGGTAAGACTGGGGGAATGGAGAGGGGGACGAGGGGCAGAGGAAGGAGGGGGCTCAAGTGCACAGAATAATGTTTTAGAAAAACTGATCTGGGCAGTCAGTCGGTCGATTGTATTTATTGAGTGCTTACTGTGTTCAGAGCACTGTAGTAAGCATTTGGGAGATGTCTGTTTATTCGTATTGATGTCTGTCTCGCACCCTCTAGACTGTGAACCCGTAGTGAGCAGGGATTGAGAAGCGCTGTGGCTCAGTAGAAAGAGCCCAGGCTTTGGAGTCAGAGGTCATGGGTTCAAATCCCTGCTCCACCACTTATCAGCTGTGTGACTTTGGGCAAGTCACTTTGCTTCTCTGTGCCTCAGTTACCTCATCTGTAAAATGGGGATTAAGACTGTGAGCCCCATGTGGGACAAACTAATTACCTTGTATCCCCCCACCCGGCACTTAGAACAGTGCTTTGCACATAGTAGGTGCTTAAATGCCATTATTATTATTATTATTATTTTCACTCTTTATTGTTGTAATGTACTTTCTGAAGTGCTTAGTACAGTGCTCTGCACCCAGGGCTTAAAACAGTGCTTTGCACATAGTAAGCGCTTAATAAATGCCATAAAAAAACAGTAAGTGCTTAAGAAATATGATTGAATGAATGAATGGATACACTATAACAATAAACAGACACATTCCTTGCCCACAATGAGCTTACAGTCTAGAGGACAAGCTTTCTGAGTGCTTACTGTGTGCAGAGCACTGTACTAAACGCTTGAGGGAGTACATTTTACCAATATAACAAGTTCCTGCCCACATTGAGTAAAATCATCATTCATCTGTAAACTGGGGATTAAGACTGCGAGCCCCCTGTGGTACAACCTGATCATCTTGTATCCCCCCAGCGCTTAGAACAGTGCTTTGCACATAGTAAGCGCTTAATAAATGCCATCATCATCATTGAGTTTACAGTCTAGAGAGGGAGACAGACATTAATATAAATAAATTACTGATATGTATGTAAGTGCAGTGGGGCTGGGAGGGGGGATAAATAAAGGGAGCAAGTCAGGGCAGCACAGAAGGGAGTGGAAGAATTGGAAGAGGGCTTAGTCAGGGAAGACCTCTTGGAGGAGATGTGCCTTCAATAAGGATTTGAAGTGGGGAAGTGTAATTGTCTGTTGGTTAGTAATCATCCCTCGGGCAACAGATTAAAGTGTTTATGGGAAAGGGTGGTGGCTAAACACCAGGAAATCATTGAGGAGGTGAGGCAGTCATTGAGGTGGGATACAGGACAAGTGCTTGGACCAACGTGGTGGTAATAATAATGATGGCATTTATTAAGCGCTTACTATGTGCAAAGCACTGTGGTAGATTGGAGAGAAAGAGGCAGATGCTAGAGATGCTATGAAGGAGGAACCAACAGGATTTGATGACGGAGTGGTATGGGAAGCTCCTGAGGAGCTCCCTAGAGTCTGAACCGAAGGAATATCATGGGCCAGCTCTCCTGCTTTGAGTGCATTTCAACGGAAAAGGAAAGTGTCTCCAGCTTCACAGCCAGTTCTCTCGCTGATGGCACGTGCTTATTTTAGCTCTAGAAAAATCTAGTAAAGGGGGCCCAACCATCCAGCTAATGATAGTAATAATTATAGTGACATTTGCTATGTACTTACTATGTCCCAAGTAATATACTAAGCAGGGAACGTTTCTGCCAAATCCATATTGTACTCCCCAAGTGCTTAGTACAGTACTCTGCCCATAGTAAGTACTCAGTAAATACCGATGATGATGCTGTACTTCCCAAGCGCTTAGTACAGTGCTCTGCACACAGTAAGCTCTCAATAAATACGATTGAATGAATGAATGAATGATGAGTGTGCCCTGGCTAGTCCGAATTGCAAGGCTGAGATAAAGTTAGTGTGGGCAGCTGCATAATACTGAATTAACCCTCGACACTCCTTTGTTTTCTAGAAGGGCAAACTGAGGCACAGAGCAATTATTATTAATAATAATAGCAGTAGTATTTGTTAAGCGCTTACTATGTGCCAGGCACTGTACTAAGTCCTGGGGTGGGTACAAGTTAATCAGGTTGGACACAATCCCTGTCCCACATGGTACTCACCGTCTTTATCTCCATTTTACAGATGAGGTAACTGAGGCCCAGAGAAGTGTGAAGTGACTTACGCAAGGTAACACTGCAGACAAATGGCAGAGCTGGGATTCAAACCCAGGTCCTTCTTACTCCCAGACCTGTGGTCTAATCCACAGTGCCATGCTGATTGGACATTAAGGATTTGTCTGAGGGTGCAGGGATGTCAGAAGCAGAACGAGATTAAAGCCCCAGTCTTCTGAGCCATTTTGTACTGAGCAGGGAATGTGTCCACCAACTCTGTTATATTGTACTCTCCCAAGCACTTAGTACAGTGCTCTGCACAAAGTAAGTGCTTAATAAATGCGATCAATTGATGGATTCACTCTGTTAATGAATATGACTTGATTGCATTAATAAATGCTATCATTATTGTCACTTTATTGTTGTAATGTACTTTCCGAAGTGCTTAGTACAGTGCTCTGCACCCAGCGCTTAGAACAGTGCTTTGCACATAGCAAGCACTTAATAAATGCCATAAAAAAGTAAGTGCTTAAGAAATATGATATGACCTGATTGCATTAATAAATGCTATCATTATTATTATTATTGTCACTCCTTATTGTTGTAATGTACTTTCCGAAGTGCTTAGTACAGTGCTCTGCACCCAGCACTTATAACAGTGCTTTGCACATAGTAAGCGCTTAATAAATGCCATAAAAAAACAGTAAGTGCTTAAGAAATACGATTGAATGAATGAATGAATTGACTGCATGCATGAATGAATGAATGAATAGCATCATAATTCCCAGTCTGTTTGCAGCTCAGCTTTGATATTTGGATGAGATCTTTAAGTGTTCCCCTTTCAAATGTATAATTAGCTGTTAACATTTCATTATAATCAAGGTTTTCCTGTGTTCTCTACCACCCTTGATTCATACAGTTCCAGGAGCTCTGAATTTTATCAGCTAATTAGCTTCACCGTCGGGTGTGAACACACAAAATGTGGAAACTGAAATCTGAGTATAGATGTTTATTAGCAGTGTGCATCCGAAACTGCAACAAAAAAGCAGTCTATAAAGTAATGGCTGTTCAATTGAAAGTTTCCCGGAGGACTAGAAGCATAATCTGAGATCAGATCCCTTGTTGAAGCTTCAAATACATCTGTGAAGCATTCATTAAATGAAGCTGGAATACTATTGATGTAGATTATGTTTGTGTACTAGGCCTCATGAGTCACAAGGGGTCCAACCATCCACCTAATAATAATGATTATTGTGGTATTTCTTATTCATTCATTTATTCATTCATTCAATCATATTTATTGAGCCCTTACTGTGTGCAGAGCACTGTGCTAAGGGCTTGGGAAGTACAAGTCGGCAACATATAGAGACAGTCCCTACCCAACAACGGGATCACAGTCTAGGGGGAGATGGACAACAAAACAAAACACGTACACAGGTGTCGAAATCATCAGAACAAATACAATTATAGCTATATGCACATCATCAACAAAATAGTAAATATGTACAAGTAAAATAAATAGAGTAATAAATCTGTACAAATATATACAAGTGCTGAGGGGGAGGGGAAGGAGGTAGGGCAAGGGGGATGGGGAGGAGGAGAAGAAAAAGGGGGCTCAGTCTGGGAAGGCCTCCTGGAGGAGGTTATGCATTTACTATGTGCCAAGCACTATACTAAATGCTGGGGTAGATAAAAGATGAACATGTTGGAAACAGTCCCTGTTACACATGGGACTCCCAGCCTAAGCTTAAGAGAACAGATAAGAGAAATGAGGCACAGAGAAGTTGAGAATTGCCCAAGGTCACACAGCAGGTGGGTGGCAGAGTCGGGATTCGAGCTTGGGTCCAAGAAGCCTAGTGGCTAGGGGATGGGTCTGGGAGTTAGAGTGATGTGGGTTCTAATCCTGGTTCCACCACTTACCTGCTGTGTGACCTTGGGTAAGTCACTTTACTTCTTGGTGCCACATCTGTAAAATGGGGAGTAAGACTTTGAGCCCCACGTGGGACAGGAACCAGGTCCATTCCCTCATTAGACCATTCTGCTTCTTTACAGTCCTTGGGTCTTCCCATCCCTCAGTTATCCCAGAATGGTTCTGGGGTCTAGGGCCTATGCCCAGGTAGTAGAGAGAATATTTAAGGCTTGTTCAGACATGGAATTGTCTGTCTGTCTGTCTATCTCCCCCTCTAGACTGTGAACTCCTCATGAACAAGAATGTTTCAGTTGGTTGTTACATTGTAGACTGTGAGCCCACTGTTGGGTAGGGACTGTCTCTATGTGTTGCCAATTTGTACTTCCCAAGCGCTTAGTACAGTGCTCTGCACATAGTAAGCGCTCAATAAATACGATTGATTGTACTCTCCCAAGCATTTAGTATAGTTCTTTGCACACTGTAAGCACTCAATAGATACAACTGAATGAATGAATGGACTTGAGGGCAGCTATGTTTCCCAATAGACTTTGGAACTTTGAATCTTTAAGTCCCCTTCCCCATCTTTCTCCACCCTCTTCTTGTGCCCCGGTGTCATGTTTCTGGCGGGATTAGGATGGAAGATTTGGGTGTTTGCTTCAGTGAAACAAAAGCTCAGACGGAGCTGCATCCCAGCGGAAAGCTGGGAGTCAATTTCTGGGGCCCGATCTGCATGGCGCCCTGCTGTCAAGAAGGGAGTAGTTCTCTATGGACAAAAGCTTTTTCTGGAAAGAGAGACAAGGAGGCAAAAGGGAAAGCAGTGTCAGATGCTACCAACATTAAACACAATGACAAACCATAAGACGATGTCTTCATGTACCAGATGTGGCTGGGCCTGTGGATCCTGCAGTGGCCTTCTTAACCACACATGAAGTCATCTCCCCTACTGTGTCACATGTGCACTTGACTCCACACCCCATAAACTCTCTGATATTCACTCCGCCTCTCTGCCCACATCACTTATGTAGGCCTAATGGATAGAGTACAGGCCTGGAGTTAGAAGGACCTGGGTTCTAATGCCTATCTGCCAGGTGACTTTGGGGAAGTTACTTCACTTCTCTGTACCTCAGTTACCTCATCTGTAAAATGGTATTGTCAGTGAGCCCCATGTAGGACAGAGACCACGTCCAACCGGATTGTCTTGTATCCAACCCAGTGCTTAGTACACTTGTTGATACATACTAAGTGCTTAGCAAATACCATCATCATTATTATTATTACATATCCTTACACATCGCTGCTACTCCTACCTGTAATTTATTGTAATACCTGTCTCCCCTCCTAAAGTGAAAGCTCTTTGAGGGCAGGGATGATGTATTCTTTGAATACAATGGACAGTTATATATAGGATGGAAGCTCTCCTTGATTTGATTTTTACTAATATGAAAGAATTGGTCAAGGATATAAGCACGGTTGGAAATCTTGGTAGGAGTAATCTAAAGATGATGGAAATACAGATCTTAAGGAAAGGGATTACCCTTGGCATTATCCTTGACTCCTCTCTTTCAACTCACATGTTCCATCTATCCTGTCGGTTCACCCTTCACAACATAGCTAAAATCCGTTCTTCCCTCTCCATTCCAAATGTTATCATGTTAATTCAATCGTATTTATTGAGCGCTTACTGTATGCAGAGCACTGTACTAAGTGCTTGGGAAGTACAAGTTGGCAACATATAGAGACAGTCCCTACCCAACAACAGGCTCACAGTCTAGAAGGGGGAGACAGACAATAAAACAAATCAAAATATATTAACAAAATAAAATAAATAGAATAGTAAATATGTACAAGTGAAATAAATAGAGTAATAAATCTGTACAAACATACATACAAGTGCTGTGGGAAGGGGAAGGAGGTAGGGCGGGGGATGGGGGAAGAGGAAAAAGGGGGCTCAGTCTGGGAGGGCTTCTTGGAGGAGGTGAACTCTCACTAGGGCTTTGAAGGGAAGAAGAGAGCTAGTTTGGTGGATGTGTGGAGGGAGGGAATTCCAGGCCACGGGGTCGTGGGCCAGGGGTCAACAGCGGGACAGGTGAGAATGAGGGACAGTGAGGATGTTAGCGGCAGAGGAGCGGCGGGTGCGGGCTGGGCTGTACAAGGAGAGAAGGGAGCTGAGGTATGAGGGGGTGAGGTGATGGACAGCCTTGAAGCCAAGAGTGAGGAGTTTTTGCCTGAGGTGTAGGTTGACTGGTATCCACTGGAGATTTTTGAGGAGGGGAGCAACATGCCCAGAGTGTTTCTGCACAGAGATGATCCGGACAGCAACGAGAACAGAAGTGTTAATCCAAACACTGTTCTTATCCCACCTTGATTATTGTATCAGCCTCCTTGCTGACCTCCTTGCCTCCTTTCTCTCCCCAGTCCAGTCCACACTTGACTCTACTGCCTGGATCATTTTTGTACAGAAACATTCAGACCATGTTTCCCCACTCCTCAAAAAC
The DNA here is from genome assembly GCF_015852505.1 of Tachyglossus aculeatus. Lineage (NCBI taxonomy): Eukaryota > Metazoa > Chordata > Mammalia > Monotremata > Tachyglossidae > Tachyglossus > Tachyglossus aculeatus. The sequence goes on from NC_052070.1 coordinate 15,267,134, forward strand.
CTGCAGTGGTTCCCATCCAACTCTGCATCAAACAGAAACTCTACCTTTGACTTTCAAACACTAAATCACCTTGACCCCTCCTACCTCACCTCACTACTCTCCTACTACAACTGAGCCTGCATACATTGCTACTCCAGCACCAATCTACTCACTGTACCTCGATCAACCTAGTCACTGTATCTCAATCTCATCTATCTTGCCATCGACCTCTAGCCCACATCCTGCCTCTGGCCTGAAATACCCTCCCTTTTCATATCCAACAGACAATTACTCTCCCTACCTTCAAAGCCTTATTGAAGGCACAAATCCCCCAAGAGGCCTTCCTTGATTAAGTCCTTATTTCCACTTTTCCCACTCCCTTCTGTATCACCCTGACTTGTTCCCTTTATTCACCATCTCTGCCCCTAGCCCCACAGTACTTATGTACATATCTGTGATTATTTATATTAATGTCTGTCTCCCCCTCTAGACTGTAAGCTGTCTGTGAACAGGGCATGTATCTGCTATATTGTTATATTGTACTTTACCAAGTGCTTAGTACGGTGCTCTGTACACAGTGAATGCACAATAGATAAGATTGACTAACAGACTGGCTGATTTCACTTCAGTCTCACCTATCTCACCACTGACCCCGGCCCACATCCTGCCCCTGGCCTGGAACACCCTCCTTCCTCAAATCCGATGGACAATTCCTCTCCCCACCTTCGAAACCTTATTGAATAATAATAATAATAATAATAATGACATTTATTAAGCACTTACTACATGCAAATCACTGTTCTAAGCACTGAGGAGGTTAAAAGGTGATCAGGTTGTCCCACAAGGGGCTCACAGTCTTAATCCCCATTTTACAGATGAGGTAACTGAGGCACAGAGAAGTGAAGTGACTTGCCCAAAGTCACACAGCTGACAATTGGTGGAGCCAGGATTTGAACCCGTGACCTCTGACTCCAAAGCCCGGGCTCTTTTCCACTGAGCCACGCTGCTTCAAAAGGCCTTCCCAGACTAAGCCCCACTTTTCCTTATCTTCCACTCCCTTCTGCACTGCCCTTTGCTCTCCCCCTTTCCCAGCCCCATGGCACTTATGCATATATCCGTCATTTTATATTCTTGTATTGATGTCTGTCTCCCTGACTCCAGACTGTAAGCCCATTGTGGACAGGGAACGTGACCATTTATTGCTGTATTGTTCATCATCATCACCAATCGTATTTATTGATCGCTTACTATGTGCAGAGCACTGTACTAAGCACTTGGGAAGTACAAATGGGCAACATATACAGTCCCTACCCAACAGTGGGCTCACAGTCCAAAAGGGGGAGACAGAGAAGAAAACCACACATACTAACAAAATAAAATAAATAGAATAGATATGTACAAATAAAATAAATAAATAAATAAATAAATAAATAGAGTAAAAAAATATGTACAAACATATATACATATATACAGGTGCTGTGGGGAAGGGAAGGAGGTAAGATGGGGGGGATGGAGAGGGGGACGAGGGGGAGAGGGAGGAAGGGGCTCAGTCTGGGAAGGCCTCCTGGAGGAGGTGAGCTCTCAGCAGGGCCTTGGTTCTCTCCCAAGCGCCTAGTACAGTGCTCTGCACACAGTAAGTGCTCAATAAATATGATTGAATGACTGAATATTAGACAATATAGGTACAGTAGGGGTCTTGACTCTCCAAATGACAAAGAGTGATGCTCTTGGGGTCCCGGGATCACATGATGTCTCTGCCTCTCACAAAATGGATGACAGGGATATATCAAGGTGGTCGGCCAGCCTCCTGTGGGGCATCTCTCTTGATGCTTCACCTGAGAGGGGTCTGGATCCTGATTTCTCCACACTGGGCTCCACCCCACCCCACCCGGAGAATAGACATTTTACCTTCTACACAAAGGCCAACCTACATGACATATAATTACAGAACCCTCCTAATTGCCTAATGACAGGGTTGCATCATACAATTCTATGGAGGTGGGGAAAGAGCTGGCAGAAAACCATCAACTCTGACCCAAAATGAAGGAGCCCTAGGATTCACTTATTCATTCATTTAATCATTTTCATTGCTTGCGTATTTTGTGCTCAGCACTGTACTAAGCGCTTGGGAGAGTACAATAGAACAATAAACAGACACATTCCCTGTCCACAACTATCTTACCATCTAGAAGCAGCGTGGCTAGTAGAAAGAGCCTGGGCTTTGGAGTCAGAGGTCACGGGTTCAAATCCCGGCTCTGCCAATTGTCAGCTGTGTGACTTTGGGCAAGTCACTTCACTTCTCTGTGCCTCAGTTACCTCATCTGTAAAATGGGGATTAAGTCTGTGAGCCCCCCGTGGGACAACCTGATCACCTTGTAACCTCACCAGCGCTTAGAACAGTGCTTTGCACATTCATTCAATGGTATTTATTGAGTGCTTACTGTGTGCAGAGCACTGTACTAAGTGATTGGGAAGTACAAGTTGACAATATATAGAGACGGTCCCTACCCAACAACGGGCTCACAGTCTAGAAGGGGGAGCGCTTAATAAATGCCATTATTATTATTATTATTATTATTAGAAGGGGAGATAGACAATTAAAATAAATATGTAAATTACAGTAGCTGCTAGTGTACATTTCTGGGTATTAAAAACAGCTTGGGCTAGAGGAAGAAACACAGGCCTGGAAATTCAAGGACCTGATTTCCTTTAGACTCTAAGCTTGTTGTGGGCAGGGAAGGTGTGTTATATTGTCGTATTGTACTCTTCCAAGCACTTAGTACGGTGCTCTGCACACCGTAAGTGCTAAATAAATGTGACTGACTGACTAACTGACCTGAGTTCTAATCCCAGCTCTGCCATGTGTCTGCTCTGTGTCCTTGGGCAAGTCACTTAACTTCTCAGGTACCGCATCTGTAAAATAGGTATGAAAGCTGGGAGCCCCACATGGGACACGGACTTTGTGCAGTCTGATTACTTCCCAAGTGCTTAGTACAGTGCTCTGCACACAGTTAGTGCTCAATAAATATGATTGAATGAATGAATTATCTTGTATCTACCCCAGCACTTAATACAGTGCCTGGCACATAGTAAGTACTTAACAAGTGCCATTTTAAAAAATCTAGCATTTTTCAGGACAGTTTACTCAGTTCCTAGAGCTTATCCAAAAAATTTCTAGAAGAAAACAGAACAGAACCCGTTTTGAATTCCACATATATAATAAATTTGCAATGCTAGGACTAATATCACTTTTCAATCTATAGCCATTGGGGAAGATGAGGGAAAATCTGTTGCATGGTTCTAGAATTTAATCCTGTGGCAGTTTCTGTTTGGAAATTAAGGGTGCACAGGCAGGTAACATCTCAGAAGAAAATCAGCTGTTTGGATTTCAGTTTTCTGTTTGGTTTTGATTACGACGAAGCTGGATGCATTAAGGAAGTTAGTCATTTACAAGTTGGAAACACTGCCTGCCAGGTGTGCTTTGAAGCCATATTTTTAATGAGTTCTTCTTGCATGGAGTTCTGGGCTCAGGTCCAAAGCTTTTCGGAAGAACCGTGCATTGTAGAGCGTAAAGGAGGATAAAAAGGAGAGATTAAAAAAAAAATAGAGGTCGTAAATTCACTTGTCCAGTCTTGCCAAAACTCCGATTGTTGCTCAGCCAGTCTTGATCCCAGTTAGCCTTCCCTCATCCTTCTAGTTCTCGCCAGTGGACCAGCCTTAAAGAACTGAATGATCTACCTGCAACAAGCACAATCAGGATTTCCCCCCAAATACAGATTTCCTCCATCAAATCCCAAGGAAGGGAAATGGAAGGTAGAGGAATCTACATACCTCGATTGGCTGCTCCCTGCATGATTGGCTTCTTTTAGCCCCTGACCGGCAGCCTCTGCCCATTTTCATAACTCTATTAATCCCCTGAAAGAGTTTCCTTCTAGATTTTAGCTCCAATTGCAAGTTATTCTGTCACAGAGCTTAGTGAGTGTTAATTGTGTTCAGAGCACTACACTGGCTTAGCAGAAAGAGCATGGGCTTGGGAATCAGAGGATGCAGGTTCTAATCCTGGCTCCGCCATTTGACTGCTGTGTGACCTTGGGCAAGCCACTTCACTTCCCTGTACCTCAGTTACCTCATCCATAACTACGAGCTCCACGTGGGACAACCTGATGACCTTGCTTGCTGATGACCCAGCACTTAGAATAGTGCTTGGCACATAGAAAGCACTTAACAAATACCATAATAATAATAAATAGCATTTACTGAGCACTGTCTCTATGCAGAGCAATTAATTAAGAGCTTGGGAAAGTACAATAGGAGGAGTACACATGATCCCTATCTTCAAGGATCTTACAATCTACAATTCTAAAGCATCTTTAGGATATTCAAGATTTAGAGTTGAAGTAGAAGTAGGGAGGTATGCTTTTTTAAATGAATTTTTGATACTTTTTTAAAAAAATTCAGAGGAGAAAGTAGTGAGGCATAATGAAAAGAATACAGGACTGGGACAGAAGAAACCTGGGTTCTAAGCATGGCTTCTCCACTCGTCTGCTGTGTTCTCATTGTGGGCAGGGATTGTGTCTGCTAACAATGTTGTATTTTACCCTCCTATGCGCTCAGTACAGTGCTTCACACACAATAAGCCCTCAATAGATACCATTTATTGATTGGTTGATCTTGGGCAAGTCACTAAACTTCTCTGGATCTCAGTTTCCTCATCTGTAAAATAGGGATTCAATTCCGCTCCTCTCTTCCTGTTAGACATTGAGCTCTATGTGGAACAGGCACTGTGTCTGATCTGATTGCATCAAATCTCCCCAAGTGCTTGGCACAAAGTCAGTACTTAACAAATACCACAGTGATGATGATGATGATGATGATGATGATGATGATGATGATGATGATGATGATGATGACTTTGAAATGCTCTTACTTCAGGGAATGGGGCCTCCTCTATCCAAGCATAAAATCATCCTCAGTGTTTTCAGTACGAGAGGGATGGGGACTCCTCTACCAACCTCCCCTTGATATCGCATAAAATCATCCTCAGTGTTTTCAGTACGAGAGGGATGGGGACTCCTCTACCAGCCTCCCCTTGATATCTTCATTCAGATTTTATCCACCAGACAGCCAAAAAGCTCTTACAATTTCAGCCAATTTCCTCTTATTTCCTCTTCTGGTCAGCATCGTTGTCATTAAAAAAAAAACCCTTTTCCTATTGCTGACAGTTATTGAATCACCCGTTAGCTTCCCTTTCTTCAAGCTAATTAATCTCCTTTAACCTTTCCTCTTCAGACCTCTTTCCTAACTCTTAACAACTTTTGTCACTCTTCTCTGGACTCTTTCTAGTTCCTGTTCATTACTCCACTCACTATTATAGGGTCTGACAAATTTAAGTTACATAAGGATTACTTCCACGCTCTTGTGATGCCCCCCAGGACCATTAATCGCTAATTGAAGATATTCCAGTCCCATGTTTTTCTCTGAAAACTAGAGCCCTACATTGCTGATTCACAGTCCTCTTTTAGTTCAACCATGACCCTTTCTCTTAGTGCTGCACTTGAACCTCACCAGTTCTATTAACAATAATGATATTTGTTAAACACTTACTATGTACCAAGCACTGGGGCAGATAAAATACAATCAGGTGAGACCCAATCTATGTCTCACATGGGGCTGTCAGTCTAAAGGAGCAGGGAGAACAGGTATTTCCCCCGAAGGCAGATTTCCAAGATCAAATCCCAAGGAACAGAAATCAAAGGTAGAGGAACTGGCACACCTTTCAGTTCAGGCTTCTTGCTTGATTGGCTGGATTTTTGGCTTGGTTGGCTTGTTTTAGTTTCCAACAGGCAGCCTCTGCCCATTTTCATAACTATTAATCCCCCCGAAGGAGTTTCCTTCTGGATTTCAACTCTGATTGGAAGATATTCTTTCACAGCATTTAGTGAGTGCTGATTGTGTTCAGAGCCCTGAATTGCATAAACTGAGGCACAGAGAGTTAAGTGACTTGCCCAAGGTCACACAGCAGGTAAGTGATGGAACTGGGAACAAAACACAGGTCTCCTGACTTTCAGACTTCATGGCTTCTCCCTCCTGTTAAATTTAGGTCTCCCTAATAGTACTTGTGGTATCGGTTAAGCACTTACTATGTGCCAGGCACTGGACAAAGTGGTGAGGTGAATACAAGTTTATCAGGTTGGACACAGTCCTGGTTCCACATGGGGCTTATAGTTTCAATCCCTATTTTACAGATGAGGTAACTGAGGCACAGAGAAGTGAAGTGACAAAGTTACACAACAGACAAGTGGCAGAGCTGGGCTTAAAAACCCATGACCTTCTGACTCCCACGCCAGTGCTCTGTCTGCTACGCCATGCTGCTTGGCACATAGTAAAGGTTCATTCATTCATTCAATCATATTTATTGAGAGCTTACTGTGGTTACAGACTTTGTGAGACAGGAAGGATGTTGGTGCTGCCTACAGTGACAGAAAAATCGGGGCAGGATGGGTTTTGTGTGGTAAGATAAGGAATTCTGTTTTGGGCATGGTAAATTTGAGGTGTCGTGGGGCAGCCAAATAGAGCTGTCTGGAAGGCAGGGGGTAATATGAGACTGCACAGAGGGAAGGAGATCAGGGCAGGAGATGAAGATTTGGGAATCATCTGCTTGGAGGTGGTAGTTGAAGCTATGGGAGAGAATTTGTTCCCAAAGAAATGGGTGTAGATGGAGAATAGAAGAGGACCCAGAACTGAACCTTGCGGGACTCCCACAGTTAGAGGGTGGGAGGCAGAGGATGAGCACTCAAAAGAGACTGAGAATGAGCGGCCAGAGAGACAGAAAGAGACCCAGGAGAGTACAGTGTCAGTGAAGCTGAGGTTCGATAATGTTTCCGGAAGAAGAAGGTGGTTCACAGTTTTGAAGGCAACCAAGAGATCGAGGAAGATTAGGATGGAGTAGAGGCTGTTGGATTTGGCAAGAGGGCAGTTTCTGTAGAGCGAAGGGACCAGAAACCAGATTCGAGGAGATCAAAGAGCGAATTGGAGGCAAGAAAGCGGAGACAGCCAGTGTAGACTCGCTCAAGGTGTTTGGAGAGGAATGGTAGGAGGGAGATGGGCAATAACTGGAGGGAGCTGTGGGGTCAACAGAGAGGTTTTTGTAGGATAGGGGAGGCATGAGCTTGTTTGAAAGCAGTGGAGAAGAAGCCATTGGAGAGTGCATGGTTGAAGATAGCAGTCGAGGAAGAAAGAAGGGAAGGGGCAAGTGCTTTGATAAGTGAAGTGCTTTGAGAAGCCGCTTGGCCTAGTGGATAGAGAATGAGCCTGGGAGTCAGAAGGACCTGTGTTCTAATTCTGGCTCTGCCGTTTGTCTGCTGTGTTACCTTGTGCAAATCAGTTTCATTCATTCATTCAGTCATATTTATTGAGTGCTTACTGTGTGCAGAGCACTGTGCTAAGCACTTGGGAAGTACAAGTCGGCAACATGTGGAGATGGTCCTTACCCAACAGCAGGCTCACAGTCTAGAATGGAGAGACAGACAACAAAACAAAACATGTAGACAGGTGTCAAAATTGACAGAACAAATAAAATTAAAGCTATTTGCACATCATTAACAAAATAAATAGAATAGTAAATATGTACAAGTAAAATAAATAGAGTAATAAATCTGTACAAATATATACAAGTGCTGTGGGGAGGGGAAGGAGGTGGGGGGGATGGGGAGGAGGAGCAGAAAAGAGGGCTCAGTCTGGGAAGGCCTCCAGGAGGAGGTGAGCTCTCGGGGCTTTGAAAGGAGGAAGAGAGCTAGCTTAGTGGATGTGTGGAGGGAGGGCATTCCAGTCCAGGGTAAGGATGTGGGCCAGGGTGACGGCGGGACAGGTGAGAACGAGGTACAGTGAGGAGGCTAGCAGCAGAGGAGTGGAGGGTGTGGGCTGGGCTGGAGAAGGAGAAAAGGGAGGTGAGGTAGGAGGGGGTGAGGTGATGGAGAGTCTTGAAACCAAGAGTGAGGAGTTTTTGCTTGATTCATAAGTTGACAGGCAGCCACTGGAGATTTTTGAGGAGGGGAGTAACATGCCCAGAGTATTTCTGCACAAAAATAATCTGGGCAGCAAAGTGAAGTATATACTGAACTTAACTTCTTTATGCCTCAGTTTCCTCATCTTTAAAATGGGGATTAAGACTCTGAGCCCCATGTGGGACGTTGACTGTGTTCAACTGATTTGCTTGTATCAGTCCCACAGTGCCTGGTGCCTATTAAGTGCTCAACACATACTATTAAAAATATGAAAAGGGATGGAGTCAGTGGCAGAAGTGGAGGGCGTGCATTTTGAGGGAAGGCAGAAGATCTCCTCTTGAGATGTGGTTCAGAAAGATGGAGGAGTTGAAGAAGGGGTAGGAGGAGGGAAGAACTGCAGAGGAGCTTGGGAGATTTTAGCGAGATCACACCCGATAGTTTAGGTTTTCTCAATAAAGTAGGTGGCCGGGTCGTCTGGGGCAAGAGATGGGGGAGCCAGACGGATGGGGGTGTTGAGGAGGGAGTTAAACATCTGGAACAACTGGCAAGGGAGTCAATAAGAATGGAGAAATCATTTTGCTGGGGAGAGGAGAGGGCAGAGTCAAAGCATGCAAGGATGAACTTCAGGTGGATGAGGCTGGCCTGATATTCCTTTAATCGTATTTATTGAGTACTTAACCGTGTGCAAAACACTGTACTAAATGCTTGGGAGTGTACAATATAACAACAAATGGACACATTCCTGCTCATAATGGGTTCACAGTCTAGAGCGGCAGACATTAATACAAACAAATTGATGAAAAAATAAATTACAGACATATACAGATATATACATATGTGCTGTGGGGATGGGAGGGAGGATGAATGAAGGAGCAAGTAGAAGTGGCACAGAAGAGAGTGGGAGAAGAGGAGAGGAGGGCTTAGTCAGGGAAGGCTTCTTGGAGGAGATGTGCCTTCAATAAAGTTTTGAAGTTGGGGAGGATTTCTGCCAGCTTCGCTCTGCAGCTTGGGCACAGGAGTGAAAAAAGCAGACTGTGGAGGGGATCTAGCACTTAGTAGGTTGGGTGGTAGTCATAGAGGAGTAAAGATAAGTACTGGGGCGAGAGCTGTTTGAATGCCTTTTACCTGATGGTCAGGAGTTGCTGCTTGGTACAGAGATGGTTGGGCAACCATTGGAGGTTTTTGAGGTTTTTAGAATGATCTGAGCAGCAAAGTGAAGTTTTTCATTCATTCAATTCATTCAATCATTCATTGAGCACTTACTGTGTGCAGAGCACTTTACTAAGCGCTTGGAAAGTACAATTTGGCAACAGAGACAATCCCTATCCAACAAGTGTGCACTGGAGAGGAGAAGTGCTGGAGGCAGGGAGGTCAGCTGATGCAGTAGTGGAGACAGGATGTGACAAATCCTTGGTCCAGTTTAGTAACAGTTTAAATGGAGAGGATAGAAGCAGCATGGCCTAGTAAATAGAGAACAGGCTTGGCAGTCAGAAGGACTTGGGTTTCTAATCATGGCTCTGCCACTTGTGTGACCTTGGGCAAGTCATTTCACTTCTTTGTGCTTCAGTTACCTCATCTGCAAAATGGGGGAAAGGGACTTTATCCAACCTAATTAGCTGGTATCAATCCTAGTGGTTAATAGAGTGACTGGCACACAGTCACAGTCTTGACAAATACTATAAAAATAAGAAAAGATTCTGGAGATGCTGTGCAGGAAGAAGCGGGCTGGGATTTTTATTTTGTTTAGCAATCCCTTTAATTCTGAAAGTCCCTTTAAGATTAAAAATAATTTTAAAAAATCTAACTGAACCGATTTGATGATTGCAATCAGTTACGACACTGAACAGAGCAGACAAATGAAAGAAATTATAAAATGGTATACAATTCTGCACAACTAGCTGCAGCTATATCAAGCCCCCTGACTTGTCTGTCCTTTCAGACAGAGCCCTTCGGTTGCACTACTTTTATTCCTTAGGGCCAAGGGTGTTAGGTCTCAATTATTATTATTATTTTTTACATTTTGTCTTTTAAAGATTCAGGCATGTCTGCAAAAACCAGGTCATAGAAGGGACGCGAGCAAAATTATTCTCAGCTTAGATAGCTTTTATCAAAGGGTAGAATTACTATAAGATTTTGTTTCAGCTATTGTTGCCATGGATGGAAACTTGATATGATGGGCTGGGATTGGCAGGGGACATTCATTCATTCAATCAATCAATCAATCAATCAATCGTATTTATTGAGCGCTTACTATGTGCAGAGCACTGTACTAAGCGCTTGGGAAGTACAAATTGGCATCACATAGAGACAGTCCCTACCCGATAGTGGGCTCACAGTCTAAAAGGGGGAGACAGAGAACAGAACCAAACATACCAACAAAATAAAATAAGTAGGATAGAAATGTACAAGTAAAATAAATAAATAAATAAATAAACAGAGTAATAAATATGTACAACCATATATACATATATACAGGTGCTGTGGGGAGGGGAAGGCGGTAAGGCGGGGGGATGGAGAGGGGGACGAGGGGGAGAGGAAAGAAGGGGCTCAGTCTGGGAAGGCCTCCTGGAGGAGGTGAGCTCTCAGCAGGGCCTTGAAGGAAGGAAGAGAGCTAGCTTGGCGGATGGGCAGAGGGAGGGCATTCCAGGCCCGGGGGATGACGTGGGCCGGGGGTCGATGGCGGGACAGGCGAGAGCGAGGTACAGTGAGGAGATTAGTGGTGGAGGAGCGGAGGGTGCGGGCTGGGCAGTAGAAGGAGAGAAGGGAGGTGAGGTAGGAGGGGGCGAGGTGATGGAGAGCCTTGAAGCCCAGGGTGAGGAGTTTCTGCCTGATGCGCAGATTGATTGGTAGCCATTGGAGGTTTTTGAGGAGGGGAGTGATATGTCCAGAGCGTTTCATTCATTCATTCATTCAATCGTATTTATTGAGCGTTTACTGTGTGCAGAGCACTGTACTAAGCGCTTGGGAAGTACAATTTGGCAACATATAGAGACAGTCCCTACCCAACAGTGGGCTCACAGTCTAGACATCATACTCGCCCGTCCTGTCCCCAACTTTTCTGCTCCCCAATATCCTTCCTCTGAACACCCTACCCCCCACATCCTGTCTTTCACCATTCTAGCCCCAACATAATAATAATAATGATTATGGTATTTGTTAAGAGCTTACTATTGTGCCAGGCGCTGTACTAAGCGCTGGAATGGATACAAGCAAACTGGGCTGGATACAGTCCCTTGTCCCACGTAGGGCTCACAATCTCCAGCCCCATTTTCCAGATGAGGTAACTGGGGCCCACAGAAGTGAAGTGACTCCCAAGGTCACACAGCAGGTGAGTGGTGGAGCCAGGTTTAGAACCCATGACCTTCTGATTCCCAGGCCCAGGCTCTAACCGCTACGCCATGCTGCTTCTCTAACATCCTGGCCCACACCATTCCTGTCTCCCACCATCCTGTCCTCCACCATACTGCCCCCAACAACCTGGACTCCCAGCCCCCTAACCCCATGGTCTCTCTCCCAATGTCCTGTTTCCTCCACAGCTTCCAGTCTTGAATTATTGCTTACAGTAAATGGGTTGACAGGGAACTGAAATGTCTCAAAAAGCACCATAGAGTGTGCTCCGGATAACAAAGTTAGTCAGTCAGTCAATGGAATTTATTTAGTGCTTACTGTGTGCAAAGCACTGAACTATGTGCTTCGGAGAGAAGAAAATAACAATAAACGGACACATTCCCTGCCCACAGTAAGCTTACCGTCTAGAAGGGGAGACAGGCATTAATAGAAATAAATAAATGACAGCTATGCACGTACGTGCTGCAGGGCTGGGAGTGGGGGGGGACAAATAAAGGGAGCAAGTCAGAGTGACAGAGAAGGGAGTGGGAGAAGAGGAAAGGAGGGCTTGTGCCTTAGACCATGCAGTTAGTTTAGCAAGTCTTTTCGTTGCAGATGACGGGGGTTTAGAATAGTAGGATTCGTCCACAGAAGCTCATGGAAAGGACAAACTATTGTATCCTGAGAGTTCAACAAACTCTCAAAGTCACTCTGATAGCCTACTGGGAAATCTTAGCTTCTCCTTTGCCCAGGGCTTTCAAATAGTTTGCTAAAATTTAACCATTAGCCAGACCAGGAAAAGATATCCTTTAAGTAGGTATGGTGACTTCAATCAATCAATCAATCAATCAGAGGTATTTATTGAGTGCTTACCTTGTGCAGAGTGTATGTCTTCTATTTAGATACTTTATCAATCAATCAATGGAATTTAGTGAATACTTACTGTGTACAGCGCAGTGGAATAAATGTTTTGAAAAGTAAATGCATTTACTACAGTGCCCTACACTCAGTAAGAGCTCAATAAATACCACTGATTGGTTGATTGATTGATTGATTGATTCAGTTGTGTTTATAAGCACTTAATACAGTACTCTGCACACAGTAAGCACTCAATAAATACAATTGAATGAATGAATGAATAAGCACTTACTATACTAAGGGCTGATTGATTGATACAATAGAGTGAGTGGATATGTTGCCTGTTCTCAAGGAGCTTACAATATAGTGGGTACTAGGCTTCTAAATAGCAAGTGTTACAACCGCTTTGCATCCACACTTTTTCCATGGTTCGTGATGGAGTGAGCTAGCCATACCAGAAGATAGATTCTTAATCGCCTCACTAGCAATCTGGTCCAACTAGGAGTTGGAAAAATATTCAGATGTGATTTCCTTCCCTGAAGTACAGAAAACAGCCAGGGGAAAACTGATTTTCCTCAGAGCTTCCCTGAGGGAGTGAGTCTAGGGTCTTAAGACATCCCTGGCTTTGAAGTTGTTCTGAGCTACATGGAGTCTAAAATCCAACTGCTCTATTCATGTTTGTCATTGTCTATGTCTTTTTTTTTGTGGCGTTTGTTAAGTACTTACTTTGTGACAGGTGCTGTTCTAAGCACTTAGATAAATACAAGATAAACAGGTTGGACACAGTCCATATCCCACATGGGGCTTAGAATCAGCCCCCATTTTATCGATGAGGTGAATGAGGCACAGAGATGTGAAGTGATTTGCCCAACATCACATAGCAGACAAGTGATGGAGCTGGGATTCGAACACAGGTCCTCTCACTCCCAAGCCTGTGCTCTTTCCACTAGGCCATGTTGCTTCTTTGTGTTTTCATTTGCCTTTCCTTATATATCTGTTGACCCCCACATTTTTGGATTGAGAGCCCCTTCAGACAGGGATTGTGTCCGTATCTTACCTATATTAGCTATTTCTTTCCCAGCGCTTACTACAGTAAATGCTAAACAAAGACTATACCTACTACTACCCTCCCTCCTCTCTGTAATGTATTTTAGTACCTGTCGACCCTGTTATTTTGTAACCTCCTCAAGAGCAGGGATCCTATTTTCCAAACCAACTGGGCCCTCCTTATTACAGTGGTGCACACATAATAGGTGCTCAGAAAATACTGGTGACTGATTAACTGATTATCTACTGCTGATTTTCTACTGTCCCTTTTACTACTGCAGTTCAGTTGAGTCAGCCCCCCAGCCTTTCTTAGCCCTGCTGGAGAAACTCTTAACTTTGAAACTTTGAACTTTGAACTTCCATTCTGAGGTGCTGACCTTGGGCTTTCTTTCAATAGGCTGCTGTTTAAAGTTCAAGGGAGGTGGTCTGTGATCATCACTAATGTACCTCCCTCACCAAATTACTTCTTCAATGTAGCAACTCAAAGGTGCTGTTTCTGTTTCGTGATAAATATGCATCAGCTTTATGAACTCATTATTCAGAAAAGCGTGCCACACTAAACAAACATTTCATTGTCATTGCAGACCATGAAATGACTCAAATTTTAATCTACTTGTTTTGTTAATAATAATAATAACAATGGCATTTATTAAGCACTTACTATGTGCAGAGCACTGTTCTAAGCGCTGGGGAATTTACAAGGTGATCAGGTTGTCCCCCGTGGGGCTCACAGTGTTAATCCCCATTTTACAGATGAGGTAACTGAGGCCCAGAGAAGTTAAGTGACTTGCCCAAAGTCACACAGCTGATGAGTGGTGGAGCCGGGATTTGAACCCATGACCTCTGACTCCAAAGCCCGGGCTCTTTCCACTGAGCCACGCTGCTTCTCAGCGCTGCTTGTTAAGAGAAGAAACTTCTAACTGAATAGGTGCCGCAAAAGTAAATAATTCATAAACATATTTTCCAAGATAATCAGGTCAGACACAATCCCAACGTGCACTTCCCAAGCGCTTAGTACAGTGCTCTGCACACAGTAAGTGCTCAATAAATATGATTGAATGAATGAATGAATGAATCCCTGTCCCTTGTATGTTCTCTTCCAGATCTTGTGCCCAGGGATGAAAAGCAGCAGCATGGCCCAGTGGAAAGAGCCCGGGCTTGGGAGTCAGAGGTCATGTGTTCTAATTCCGGCTCAGCCACTTGTCAGCAGTGTGACTTTGGGCAAGTTACTTAAATTCTCTGTGCCTCAGTTCCCTCATCTGTAAAATGGGGATTAAGACTGTGAGACCCACGTGGGGCAACCTCATTACCTTGTATCTCCCCCAGTGCTTAGAACAGTGCTTGGCACATAGTAAGCTTTTAACAAATACCATTATTATTATTACTATTGTTATTAATGGCACTTTTAGAGAAAGACACTCATGTCTAGATAGCAATAATTGTAGCATTTGTTAAGCACTTACACTGTGCCAGGCACTATACTAAGTGCTAGGGTGGATACAAGCAAATCGGGTTGGGCCCAGTCTCTGTCCCACGTGGGGCTCACAGTATTAGTGCCCATTTTACAGATATGGTAAATGAGGCCCAGAGAAGTGAAGTGACTTGGCCAAGGTCACCCAGCAGACAAGTGGTGGAGCTGGGATTAGAACCCATGATCACAGGTCCATGCTCTATCCACTGTGCCACGCTTTTCTCCCACATAGGGAAACCCTTGATAGTTCTCCCATAGTGGGAGTGGGGAGGGTACCATTTACTTGGACCACTTGGACAAGCTCTCCTGGGGAAATGATGGACTTCATTAATAATTAGAAGAGTTATTATTGTTAATAATAATGAAAGAATAATGGTATTTAGTAAATGCTTACTATGTTCCAAACAGTATCCTAATCACTGGGTTAGATGCAATTGTGGCTCGGTGGAAAAGAGCACAGGCTTTGGAGTCAGAGGTCATGGGTTCAAATCCCGGCTTGGCCAACTGTCAGCTGTGTGACTTTGGGCAAGTCACTTAACTTCTCTGTGCCTCAGTTACCTCATCTGTAAAATGGGGATTAAGACTGTGAGCCCCCCCGTGGTGTAACCTGTTCACCTTGTAACCTCCCCAGTGCTTAGAACAGTGCTAGGCACATAGTAAGCACTTAATAAATGCCATCATTATTATTATTATTATTATAAGCAGATTGAACACAGCCCCTGCACACATGGGACTCACAAGCTAAGAGGGAATAGGTATTTAATCCCCGTTTTATAGATGGAGAAACTAAACTACAAAGAAGTTAAGTGACTTCCCCAAGGTCATACAGCAGGCACTTTGTTCTATCTCCTCTCCCCAAAGTACAATAACTGACTTCCTCATTTGACAAGAGAGGAGATTCTAAACTGTAAGCCCATTGTTCGATAGGGACTGTCTCTGTTGCTGAATTGTACTTTCCAAGAGCTTAGTACAGTGCTCTACACACAGTAAGCGCTCAATAAATACGATTGAGTGAATGAATGAATATTTCCCAGGCCTTCCTCTTTCTCTGCTCACAACACATACATAGTCACAATTTATTTATTTATATTAATGTCTGTCTCCCTGTCAAGATTATAAATTTGCTGTGGGCAAGGAATGTGTCTACCAACCCTGTTGTACTGTGCCCTTCCAAGTGCTTAGTACAGTGCTCTGTAAGTGCTCAAAGAATACCATTGATTGATTGATTGATTGGGCCTGAAAGAAAGAATCTATCTCCCTAATCCCGTATAACTTGCTACTTGGGAGTGATGCAGTCTCTGGGAAAGATTGGACTTGGTGAGTCTTATAAAAAAGAAATGGTTCCAGGGATTCCACCAGTGAAAGTCCTTGTGTTAAAGCAGTTTTGTTTCATTCCTCTGTCTAGGGTGACTGCAATTAGCTCTTGCACCGGACAATGTCTCCAAAATACTTCAAAGGGACATTTGGTCATTTACAGTGCTCCTTTCTTACTTGCCTATGCTAATGTAAATATTGCCATATAAAATCACACCGAAATTGGTTTTTCTTCTGCACAAAATTACAAAGTAAACTGGAGAGACTATCTTGATCTCAAATTACCTTGAGATTTCAAACCACTGGAAATCTCACGGGAGGGCAGTGAAACAATGAAAAAGAAACTGGCAGGACGAACAGCAGCGACTGGCAGACTCAGGAAGCTGAGAGTGAGCTGCAAAACTTGCTTCTTCCTCCTATAGCAAGGGTTCAAATTCAGGCCAGGGAATGAACAAAACATGGGACCAATGGAGAGTTCTTCCGTGGGCTACATTCATTCATTCATTCATTCATTCAATCGTATTTATTGAGCACTTACTGTGTGCAGAGCACTGTACTAAGTGCTTGGGAAGTACAAGTTGGCAACATATAGAGACGGTCCCTACCCAAGCAGCGGGCTCACATTCTAGAAGGGGGAGACAGACAACAAGACAAAACATATTAACAAAATAAAATAAATAGAATAAATAGGTACAAGTAAAATAAATACAGTAATAAATACGTACAAACATATATACATATATACAGGTGCTGTGGGGAGGGGAAGGAGGTAAGGCGAGAGTGAGTGACAGCCACCCTAATGAAAATGACTATGAGCCTAAAAGAAATTGGGTGAGATCTAAAAGAAAACAGATTTAAGAACTAATAAATTGTATCGAGATAGATGATAGCCAGTGACACACTGGATGACCTTGGGCAAGTCATTGAACCTCTCTGGGACTCAATATCTTCACCTGTAAAATGAGATGGCAATCCTTGCTCTTCATTCCCTATAGGGTTATTAGGAGAAAGAAACATGATCCCAGCTGTATTCTAAGGAAGCTAGGTCCTATAGAAAGTATTATGGTGCTGGAAAAATAGGTATAATGGATTAGAGGCCAGGTCAACAAGCAGACAGACTGGAAAGTATACAAAAATGTCATCCACCCTGTTAGTCAGGATTGAAAAGATGAGGTCAGGGTGCCAACACAAGCCAGTAGCTATCCACAGTTTTCAGTTAATTTGGCAACTGCACAATGTTCACGCAGTCTGTGGTTGTGGTCACCATGCAGTTGAGTTCCCTCCTCCCCCTCTCCATCCCCGCGCCTTACTTCCTTCCCTCCCCCACAGCACCTGTATATATGTATATATGTTTGTACGTATTTATTACTCTATTTATTTATTTATTTTACTTGTACATATCTATTCTATTTATTTTATTTTGTTAATATGTTTTGTTTTGTTCTCTGTCTCCCCCTTCTAGACTGTGAGCCCACTGTTGAGTAGGGACAATCTCTATATGTTCCCAACTTGTACTTCCCAAGCGCTTAGTACAGTGCTCTGCACACAGTAAGTGCTCAATAAATACGATTGATTGATTGATTGAGAAAAACAAAGTGGAGATGAGAGCAACTGAAGATGTTGCAATATCTGAGGGACTTGGGAAATCAGTCTACATATCGAAGAAGCAAGAAATCTTTTGGGGTCTTGGGTGACGGGCAAGAAGGAAAAGAGCAGAGCAATCGTATTTATTGAGCGCTTACTGTGTGCAGAGCACTGTACTAAGCGCTTAGGAAGTACAAGTTGGCAACATATAGAGACAGTCCCTACCCAACAGTGGGCTCACAGTCTAGAAGGGGGAGACAGAGAACAAAACAAAACATATTAACAAAATAAAATAAATAGAATAGATATGTACAAGTGAAATAAATAGAGTAATAAATATGTACAAACATATATACATATATACAGGTGCTGTGGGGAAGGGAAGGAGGTAAGACAGGGGGATGGAGAGCAGGGTGAGGGGGAGAGGAACGAGGGGGCTCAGTCTGGGAAGGCCTCCTGGAGGAGGTGAGCTCTCAGTAGGGCCTTGAAGGGAGGAAGAGAGCTAGCTTGGCGGATGTGGGGAGGGAGGGCATCCCAGGCCAGGGGGATGATCACTAGCTAGTTCTCTTCCTCCCTTCAAAGCCCTACTGAGAGCTCACCTCCTCCAGGAGACCTTCCCAGACTGAGCCCCCTTTTTCCTCTCCTCCTCCCCACCCCCCCACCCTACCTCCTTCCTCTTCCCACAGCACTTGTATATATTTGTACAGATTTATTGCTCTATTCATTTTACTTGTACATATTTACTATTCTATTTTGTTAATGATGTACATATAGCTGTACTTCTATTTGTTTTGACAATTTTACTTGTACATTTGTCATTTTACTTGTACATATTTACTATTCTATTTTGTTAATGATGTACATATAGCTGTACTTCTATTTGTTTTGACAATTTTGATGCCTGTCTACATATTTTGTTTTGTTGTCTGTCTTCCCCTTCTAGACTGTGAGCCCATTTTTGGGTAGGGACTGTCTCTATATGTTGCCAACTTGTACTTCCCAAGAGCTTAGTATAGTGCTCTGCACACTGTAAGCATTCAATAAATACGATTGAATGAATGAATGAATGAATGGATGGATGGACGAATGAATGAAGAGACTGTAAACTGGTCGTGGACAGGGAATGTGTCTGTTTACTATTATATTGTACTCTCCCAAGCACTTAGTACAGTGCTCTGCACACATTGACTGACCGACTGAGAGGGAAGAGAAGGCAAAAGCCCACACCACCAGGGTCAAAGCCCATTAGCCCAACAAGAAGCAGCGTGGCTTGGTGGAAAGCGCCTGGGCTTGGGAGTCAGAGGACATGGGTTCTAATCCTGGCTCCAATACTTTTCTGCTTTGTGACCTAGGGCAAGCCACTTAATTTCTCTATGCCTCAGTTACCCCATCTGTAAAATGAGGATTAAGGCTGTGAGCCCCACATGGGACAACCTGATGACCTTGTATCTACCCTAATGCATAGACCAGTGCTTGGCACATAATAAGTGCTTAACAAATACCATACTTACTATTATTATTAGCCATGTCACACACACACTCACATGGGGTCTCCATACTCCAGAGGAAACAGGTGGAGTCAATATTTTGGGATGAATCCAGCACTCACAAGCACAACTTAACCATTCCCCTTTATTCAGCCTCAGCATTACCCAAGCAATGCAAACGTCTTTCTCTGTCTCTCTCTCTCTGTACTCTCTCCCCTATCCAGTCCATAATTCATTCTGCAGTCCAGATTATTTTCCTAAAATATCATTTTGCATACGCTTCTCCATTCCTGAAAACCTTCCAGTAGTTGCCCATTCCACTCCACATCAAACAGAAACCTCTTACATCCAGCTTTAGGGCACTGAATGAACTCTCTCTGCCCTCCTTATTCCTTGCTGCTCTCCCATTACACCTTAGCTCACACACTTTGCTCCTCTAATACCTGCCTACTCACTGTGCCTCACTCTTTCTCTCTCATTGCTGACCTATTGTCCTTGACTTTTTTTTGGTCTGGAACTCCCTAGGAGGCTTCTCTGATTAATCTCTAGTCTCTCCATCCTATTTTCCTCCAACTGCCAGTTCAGCACTTCTGCATCTCTTAATAATATTTTTATGGTACTTGTTAAGCGCATACTGTGTGCCAGGCACTGTACTAAACCAGGGCTAGATCCAAGTATTCAGATTGGACACAGGTCCTGTCCCAAATAGGGCTTACAATCTTAAGCCCAATTTTGCAGATGAGGTAACTGAGGCACAGAGAAATGAAGTGACTTGCCCAAGGTCACACAGCAGATAAGTGCTGGAGCAGGGATTAATACCCAAGTTCTTCTGATTCCCAGACCCATGCTCTACTCACTAGCCCAACATTCTTCTCCTGGCTACTCAGAAATTGCATACTCAGCCCAACCTTATATCTATAAGATATGTATATATATCTTTAAAGTCTGTTGCTTCCTTCTAACTGTAATTTATTTTAGCGTCTGTCTTCCCTGCTAGACTGTAAGTTCCTTGAAGGAAGGAATCCTTTCTACCAACTCTAGTGTACTCTCCCAAGTGATTAGTGTAGTGCTCTTCAGAAGATAAGCACTCAGTAAAGACTATTGATTGCTCTACTCTGCTACTGTCATAAAGATATGGGGTGCAGGAGAGAGAGGCCCCAAATTATATCTTAAAATGAAT
Organism: Tachyglossus aculeatus; assembly: GCF_015852505.1. NCBI lineage: Eukaryota > Metazoa > Chordata > Mammalia > Monotremata > Tachyglossidae > Tachyglossus > Tachyglossus aculeatus. Next base: position 15,287,384 of record NC_052070.1, read on the forward strand.
GAGGTCTTTGCATATAAAGAACGAGATAAAAAGCTGCTTAGTCTGGACATTATTTTTTAACCAAACCCCTTGTAACAAGTTTTTAATATTTTCATCTGAGCATGAAAATGCAGCTCAGGAAACAGCAGCTGTAGGTTTACAGCTGATGTTTCTCATGATTTCCCTTTATGGTTCTTTGTGTTAGGGTTCTTTTTTTTAAGTGCAACACAATAAAACAAAGCAGAAACCACAGTAAAATTAAATCATCCCAGACCTTTCAGGGTCTAGACATAAAAGATGGCTCATTTTACCCCACATAGAAGGTTTTCTTTGTTTTATTTGATGCCTGTCGAAATTCTTCCTTTTCTTCAGAAGACTTTTGTTTGAGATTTGGCAGGTTATCTTTGACAGTCTTGTTCTGTTCAGGGATGCTATCATTTATTCATCATCTGCTGAGTGCCAGTGGTGCAATAGATGCCATTGAGAAACAAACAGTAGACCTGATCACTACCCGGGAGACTTACAATCTGAATTTGCAAATAAAAAGAAAGGGAAAGGATTAATAATCAATTGTGTTGACTCAATCCCCTAGTCTTGTCTTATGCCTTTGAGTCATCTCCGACCCATAGCGACGCCATGGACACATCTCTCCCAGAACACCCCACCTCCATCTGCAATCCTTCTAGTATTGGACCACAGAGTTTTCTTGGTAAAAATCCAGAAGTGGTTGACCATTGCCTCCTGCACAGTCAACTTGAGTCTCCACGCTCGACTCTCTCTCATGCCGTTGCTTCTCAGCACAGGTTAGTTTTGACTTGTAGCAGATTGCTTTCCACTTGCCAGCCACTGCCCAAGCTAGGAATGGAATAGACAGGACCTCTGCCTGACTCTCCCTCCCATAGTCGAGACAGGTGGAGCACTGGAAAACTGGACCCTGAGAGAGGTTCATTGCCTATACCCACCAGGGAAAGAAGGATGCCCCCTAAGTAAAGATGTGACCATTATCATCCTTATTGTGGCCCTCCTCCTCCTCTTCCTCCTCCTCCTCATCATCGTCGTTGTCAAGATCATTATCATCAGCGTGGCTCAGTGGCAAGAGCACAGACTTGGGAGTCAGAGGACAAGGGTTCTAATCCCGGCTCTGCCTCTTGTCTTCTGTGTGACCTTGGGCAAGCCACTTCACTTCACTTCTCTGTGCCTCAATTGCCACATCTGTAAAATGGGGATTAAGACTGTGAGCCCACGTGGGACAACCTGATTACCTGGCTTTCATTCATTCATTCATTCAATCAATCGTATTTATTGAGTGCTTACTGTGGGCAGAGCACTGTACTAAGTGCTTGGAAAGTACAATTGGGCAACAAATGGAGACAATCCCTACCCAACAATGGGATCACAGTCCAGAAGGTGGGAGAAAGACAATGAAACAAAACAAAACAAGTAGACAGGCATCAATAATGTCTATATAGAGTTATAGATATGTACGTCATTAATAAAATAAACAGAATAATAAAATAATGAATATGTGTATATATATACACAAGTGCTGTAGGAGGAGGGGAGGGGTAAAGCAGAGGGAGGGAGGGAGTAGGGGTGATGAGAAGCAGCGTGGCTCAGTGGAAAGAGCCTGGGCTTTGGAGTCAGAGGTCATGGGTTCAAATCCCGGCTCCACCACTCGTCAGCTGTGTGACTTTGGGCAAGTCACTTCACTTCTCTGGGCCTCAGTTACCTCATCTGTAAAATGGGAATTAACACTGTGAGCCCCACAGGGGACAACCTGATCACCTTGTAAATTCCCCAGCGCTTAGAACAGTGCTCTGCACATAGTAAGTGCTTAATAAATGTCATTATTATTATTATTATTATTATTATTATGGGGAGGGGAGGAGCAGAGGAAAAGGGGGCTCAGTCTGGGAAGGCCTCAAGGAGGAGGTGAATTTTCAGGAGGGCTTTGAAGGGAGGAAGGGAGCTAGCTTGGTGGGATGTGAGGATGGAGGGCATTCCAGGCCAGAGGTAGGACATGGGCCAGGGGTCGACAGCAGGACAGGTGATAATGAGGTACAGTGGCACAGTATCTACCCCAGGACTTAGAACAGTGTTTGGCATATAATAAGCACTTCAATACCATAATAATAATAATAATTATTATTATCAGCAGCATCAATGTTATCATCATCATCATTGTCAACATCGTCATCAATGTTATCATCATCATCACTGTCATCATCGTCATCATCATCAAAAGGATGTCTTGAGCCCCTCCAAGGTATAGAGCAATGTAATAACCATTTGGGAGTGTAAAAGTTAAAGAGAGACATACTTACTTCTGTATAGGAAATTAATGGCATTTATTGAGTGCTTGGACTGTAGACTACCTCTACACTGTAAGCTTGTCCTCTTGACTGTGAACTCATTATGGTCAGGGAACGTGTCTACTAATTCTGCAGTCTTGTACTCTCCCAATAATAATAATAATAATGATGGCATTTATTAAGCACTTACTATGTGCAAAGCACTGTTCTAAGCACTGGGGAGGTTACAAGGTGATCAGGCTGTCCCACGGGGGGCTCACAGTCTTAATCCCCATTTTACAGATGAGGTAACTGAGGCCCAGAGAAGTTAAGTGACTTGCCCAAAGTCACACAGCTGACAATTGGCAGCTGGGATTTGCACCCATGACCTCTGGCTCCAAAGCCTGCACTCTCTGCACTGAGCCATGCTTAGTATAGTGCTCTGCACATAGAAAACGCTCAATAAATACCATTGATGGCTTCATTACTATGTGCAGAGAACTATACTAAGCACTTGGGAGACTACAACAGAGCTGGTGAACATGATTCTTGCCCTCAAGGAGTTTACAATCTAATGGGCAAACAGTCACTGGGGGAAGCAAGAGAATATAGACATGTGCATGAGTATTATGGTGTGGTCATTATGCTTTATCAGGCCTGGGCTGTATTGTTGCGCTGGCACTGATTTTGTTGGGGGAAGCTTATAAGTTTTCCCTCCAAGAAGCCTCTCTGTGAAGCAGGAAAAGGATTTCATTCATTCATTCATTCACTCGTATTTATTGAGTGCTTCCTGCACACAGAGCACTGTACCAGGCCCTTGGAAAGTACAATTCAGCAACAAAAAGAGACAAAGACAATCCCTATTTACCTTGTAACCTCCCCAGCGCTTAGAACAGTGCGTTGCACATAATAAGCACTTAATAAATGTCATTATTATTATTATTATTATTATTATTAGTGGAACAAGCAGTGGGAGGTTGTTCCAGGCATGCTCTTTAATAATAATGATGCCATTTATTAAGCGCTTACTATGTGCAATGCACTGTTCTAAGCACTGGGGAGGTTACAAGGTGATCAGGTTGTCCCACGGGGGGCTCACAGTCTTAATCCTCATTGTACAGGTGAGGTACCTGAGGCCCAGAGAAGTTAAGTGACTTGCCCAAAGTCACACAGCTGACAATTGGCGGAGCCGGGATTTGAACCCACGACCTCTGACTTCAAAGTCCGTGCTCTTTCCACTGAGCCACGCTGCTCTTTGCACATAGCATGCGTTTAATAATGACTATTTCTGCTACTAGCTGGGTAGCATTTCTCTCTAAACGGTCGGCTTACTGTGGGCAGGGAATGTCACTGTTTATTGGTGTATTGTACTTTCCTAAGTGCTTAGTACAGTGCTCTGCACATGGTAAGCACTCAGTAAATATGATTGAATGAACGAATGCAAGTGGCAGGAGTGGGTACCTCGTTCTCCACACTTGCTGGCAGAAAACAGACTCAAACCTCTTTTCTCCCTTGAAGCCAGGCTCGAGCCCCTGGAAGAAGAGCTTCAGGTCGCTACTGCCAGTAGTGTGACGAAGCAGATAATAGAAGAGTTTGGTTGCAGCTGACTTGGGTCAGCACTGCAGAACCGTGCTAGAAGGGACCTTGTGGATGGAGACAGCTAAAATGGTCTCTGGCTCCATCCCTAAGAGTCCCTCCCTCCTCCATGTCATCTGTAAACTCCAAGGCAAGAAGCAACAGTCCACTTCTCTTCTCGGCATAAAATGGACCCGCAAATCCTGGCGATGATGGGGTTGGTGATGATGATGATGATGTTGGGGATCAACTCAATCTAACAGTTTCGACATTTTCTGCAGCTCACATGTTGCACTACACTTTGTCTAGAGACACATCCTCGGTTTGGATTTTGTTCGCGGAATTACCAGCCAATGTCTCCCACCTCCTTATCCCTCCTCCCCCTCGTCCCCCTCTCCATCCCCCCCATCTTACCTTCTTCCCTTCCCCACAGCACCTGTATATATGTATATATGTTTGTATATATTTATTACTCTATTTATTTATTTATTTATCTTACTTGTACATATCTATTCTATTTATTTTATTTTGTTAGTATGCTTGGTTTTGTTCTCTGTCTCCCTCTTCTAGACTGTGAGCCTGCTGTTGGGTAGGGACTGTCTCTATGTGTTGCCGACTTGTACTTCCCAAGCGCTTAGGACACAGTAAGCGCTCAATAAATACGATTGATTGATTGATTGATTGATTGGGGATGATAGAGATGACGGTGATGATGATGATGGTGGTGATGGTGATGAGCGCTTAGAACAGTGCTCGGCACATAGTAAGCACTTAACAAATGCCATCATCATTATCATTATGATGATGATGGTGATGAAATAGGTGATGATGATGATGGAGATGATAGAGATCATGATAGAGAAGCAGTGTGGCTTAGTGGAAGGAGCCCAGGCTTGGGAGTCAGAGGTCGTGGGTTCTAATCCCGACTCCGCCACTATTCTGCTGTGTAACCTTGGGGAAATCACTTAACTTCTCTGTGCCTCAGTTACTGCCTCTGTAAAATGAGGATTAAGACTGTGAGCCCTATGTGGGACACCTGATTAACTTGTATCTACCCCAGTGCTTAGAAGAGTGTGGCACATAGTAAGTGCTTAACAATTACCATCATTATTATTATTATTGTTGTTGTTATTATGATAGTGATATTATAGCCATGATGGTGGTGGTGATGGGGTTGACGATGATGATGGAGTCTCCCATGATAAACAACGGAGACCCTCAGTTCAGCCCTGAAGGCTTAGGAACTGAGAACCCACATGGAAGAATCAATTATAGTGGTGGTGGTCGGCACTGCATCATTCCCACTCTCTCGTCCCTGCCAATTGTGCTCCCACTGGGGCACTGGCTGCAGAAAGTAAGTTAGGCAGGCTGAAGTGTAGTATATCATGAAGTACCTGCTGGAGGTTTGCATAGATAACCCACTATGGCCAAAAATGACTGCAGCATAGGGCCAATGCTGTTCCATGGTGCTGCAGATCGCAGGAGGTATAAAGGGTGATCAATTTGGCATCATAAATAATGAGAATGATATTTCCCTAGTGCCAAGCACTGGGATAGTTATAAGCAGATCAGACTTAGTCTCTGTCCCACATGGTGCTCGCAGTCTATGTGGGAGAACAGGTATCTTATCCCCATTTTACAGATGAGGAAACTGAGGCAAAGAGAAGTTAAGTTCATTCATTCATTCATTCAATCGTATTTATTGAGCGCTTACTGTGTGCAAAGCACTGTACAAAGCGCTTGGGAAGTACAAGATGGCAACATATAGAGACAGTCCCTACCCAACAATGGGCTCACAGTCTAGAAGGGGGAGACAGACAACAAAACAAAACATGTGGACAGGTGTCAAGTCATCAGAACAAATAGAATTAAAGCTAAATGCACATCATTAACAAAATAAATAGAATAGTATATCTGTAAATATGTAATGAATAAGTGACTCACCCAAGGTTACAGAGCCGGCAAGAAGTAGAACCAGGATTAGAACCCAGGTCCTCTGACTCCAGGTCTTGTGCCCATTCATTCATTCATTCATTCAATCGTATTTATTGAGCGCTTACTGTGTGCAGAGCACTGTACTAAGCGCTTGGGAAATACAAGTTGGCAACATATAGAGACGGTCCCTACCCAACTCACAGTCTAGAAGGGGGAGACAGACAACAAACCAAAACATATAAACCAAATAAAAAAAATAGAATAAATATGTACAAGTAAAATAAATCGAGTAATAAATATGTACAAGCATATATACATATATACTGGTGCTGTGGGGAGGGGAAGGAGATAAGGTGGGGGGATGGGGAGGGGGAGTACGGGGAGAGAAAGGAGAGGGCTCAGTCTGGGAAGGCCTCCTGGAGGAGGTGAGCTCTCAGTAGGGCTTACTGGTTATATGTCAAGTACCAAACCAAGCGCTGGGGTAGATACAAGGAAATTACAATGTCCCTTGTCCTTTCTAGACCAGGGCCAGAGGTGCTTTAAAGTTCTGCATGCCCATCTCAGCCATTCATTCAATCGTATTTATTGAGCACTTACTGTGTACAGAGCACTGTGCTTCAAAAGTACAATACAGAAATAAAGACAGACAATCCCTGCTCACCCCGGGTTTATAGTCTAGAAAGGGAGAGAGTAAACAAAACAAGTAAACAGACATAAGCCTCCACTCAGTCTACCAACTATGTTATAATGTACTCTCTCATGTGCTTAGTTTAGTGCTCTGAACACAGTAAGCCCTCAATAAATGCCACTAATTGATGGCATTCAGCCAGTCTGCTTTGGTAACTGGCGTAGACTTTGCTACTCACATGAATCAGGGATTTTTCAAGATTCCTACTGCACTAGCCTTTTTTTTTTTATCAAATGGTGTTTTAAGCACTTACTATTGCGTACTGGGTTAGATACAAGGCAATAGTGGTGGACACAGTCCCTGCCCCACTGGGAGCTCACAGTCTTAATCTTCATTTGACGGATGAGGTGGTTGAAGCACAGAAAAGTGAAGCGATTTGCCCAAGGATACACAGCAGACAAATGGCAGAGCAGGGATTAGAACCTGGGCCCGGGCTCTATCCACTAGGCCATGCTACTTCCCCAAGGTGCCAGAGAAAGACCAGGCATATTGGTACAAGAAGAAAATGTAGAGGGATAACCCTCCAATAAAAAATGCAATAGAAAATCATAAAGACTTTCCCATCCCCAGCAAATGAAATACTAAAATGTTTAGGCATTTACGCTGTGCTACCCATACAATTAACCTTGCCAAATGCTGTAAACAATTTTCACTGATACTGATTCATTACAAACCAATGTGAAATATCCCTTGCTTATTATGGCCTCAGATAAGTCAGAAAGTTCAACACTGGGACTCCTTAATGGGGTGAAATTCAACCTATAAGATATGAAGGGAGAGATAACCCACTATCCAGTTGAATAGGTATGATTTTATTTTTATCCAGGGTCTGAATTTGTCAAAATATTCTATGCGTAGGACTCTGTTGTGATTAGAAAGGATAATGGAAAATGGGTTTTAATCATCTAAGTCTGAAATAACTCTATCTGTAATGAAATAAAATTAATATACTGAGATGTTTTCTTTCTGAAAGGTTATTTTTTGAATAATGACTAAGACGTTTCATTATGTTGTTTTTTTCCCCAATCATGTTATAAATAGAAAAACAAACATTTTCTTTACAAAAACTTTGCTTCCTTGCAATTGCATTTTCTAGGGTAAAAAATACATAGCACAAGTCGTGAGCATCATATTAGTCTTGCATTTGCATAACCTGAACGTCTTCCAAAGTATATTTCATTAGTTTTTCAGTCCAAAGGACTAAGTAACAGTTTTATTAGTGGAAAATAAAACAATTTATGAGTTTAATGGCCTGACACCTAGAAAGGAAATTACCAAAACACAGACAGCTACCGGGTCTCAGGGTAGCCATTTTTACTTCAGTTTTTTATTAAAATTCTCATAATCCACTGCATCCCAGTAAAACTTTAACGAGTGTCTGGCTATGGCTGAAGTAATTATTTAGCATGGCAAGATTCAAGGTTATGCAAGTAAAATTCATCTACAGCTTTGGTAAGCTGGGACCGAGTTATTTGTCCTATATTTTTTCGGATGATTTAACTGGGTCTTGAACTCTTGCATTTCAGTTTTAGCTCAAACGAAAATGAAAGGAAAGTAACTGGCAAAAATAATGGAATTTTTCTTTATTATCACAATCAGTCATTCCATCAATAGTACTTACCTTTCCCAACTAAGCCTTCAATTTCCCCTACTCACTCTCCCTTCTGAATCTGTGAGGCTGTTGTGGGAAGGGATTGTCTCTCTTTGTTGCTGAATTGTACTTCCAAGTGCTTAGTACAGTGTTCTGCACACAATAAATGCTCAATACATAGGATTAAATGAATGAATCACCTTTGCACTTAGTCTATACCCTTTAAGCCCTCTGCCATTTTCCCTACCTGCAATTTATTCCAATGTCTGTCTCCCTCTCCTAAAATTAAGCTCCTTGTGGGCAGGGATCATGCCCACCAACTCCATGGTATTGTACACTTCCAAAAGTTTAGTGAGGTGCTCTGCACACAGTGAGCACTCCATAAATATTATCGATTCATTACTTATTTTAACGGTATTTGTTAAGCACTTACTATGTCCCAGGGCCTATACTAAGTTTTGGAGTAGATACAAGATAATTATGTTGGACCCAGTCCATGTCCCACATGGGGCTCACAGTCTTAGTCCTCATTTTATGGATGAGATAACTGAGGCATAGAAAAGTGAAGTGACTTGCCTAAGGTCACACAGCAGACAAGTGGCAGAGCTGGGATTCAAACCCAGGTCCTTCTGATTCCTGGGCCCATGCTCTTTCCACTAGGTCATGCACCATTTATTTTTATTTCTATATAAAATCATGGTGTGCTTACATCTAGAAGACTGTGTAAAGGACTGTTCAATCCATTTTAAGAAAGATATAATAGAGCTGGGGAAGAGACAAAGACAGGTAATCAATTTTAGGGATGGAACAAGTTTCAGACATGTTTAGATCATCATTAATAGTATTTATTGAGTGCTTACTATGTGCAGAGCACTGACTTAAGAAATTTGGAGAGAATAATACAACAGATTTGGCAGACAAGTTCCCTGCCCAAAACTGAAGCAGCGTAGTCTAGTGGTTAAATCATGGGCCTGGGAATCAGAAGGGCCTGGGTTCTGATCTTGGCTCTACTACTTGTCTGCTGTGTGATCTTGAGCAAGACACTTAACTTCTCTGTGCCTCAGTCACCCCACCTCTAAAATGGGAATTAAGACTGTGAGTCCCGTGTGGGACAGGGACTGAGTCCAACCCGATTATCTTGTATCTAACCCGGTCCTTAGAACATTCATTCATTCATGAAATCATATTTATTGATCTCTTACTGTGTGCAAAGCACTGTACGAAGCACTTGGGAGAGAACAATGCCTGGAACATAGCACTTAATGAATACCATGAAAAAAACTGAGGTTCTAAATAGGATTCAAGTTAACAAGATCATGTAGGTTGTGGACAAGGTGAACATGGAACTGTTTTTTAATAAATCTAAAACTCCAGGACACGGGGTACCCATTAAACATTGAGGATGATTGGTTTGGTACAAAGGAAAGAAGAAAACACTCCTTCACACTGCAAGTGGTAGATCTGTGGAAATTTTTTTTTTTTTTTTACCACAGGAAGGGGTGGAAGCTTAAAACATCAGTAGAGTCAAGGAAGTTCTGAATAAGTTCATTGCAATTAATTAGAGGAAAAGTTAGGAAACCATTAGTGATTACAGGCTATAACTGCAAGCTCACTGTAGCCAGGGAATGTGTCTACCAACTCCATTGTATTCCAGGGCTTAGTACAGTGCCCAGTGCTTAGTACAGTGACTGGCATGTAGTAAGCGCTTTACAAATACCATCATTATTATTATTATTCTCCCTAGGGCTTAGTACTTAGTACTTAGGGCTTCGTTGGTTGTTAGACTTTATATCATCATCGTTACAATGCATGTCAAGGAGGGTTGCTATCACACTGTTCTTCCAAACATCTTGTCAATGCTTTTTGAATTACAATATGGGCTGGATCAATCACTGGTTTGACCTAGTAAGGACAGTTCTTCTCTTTTCATCTTTGAACATTTTCTGGTATCAATGCAAAAAATAAATGCAACCTGGAGTATTAAATTATAAATTGTAACCTTTTCTCTAATAAAACCAAATGCCTAAACTACTTCTCCAGAATATTAACTTTCATGAAAAAAAAATTACAGTAAAACACTTTTCTAGACAGACTGTAAAAACTTAGACTTTATATAAAAGATTTGAATTGTTCCAAGCCAACTATGTCCTTCCTCCTTACAGTAATAGTGATGTTGGTATTTGTTAAGCGCTTACTATATGCCAAGCATTGTTCTAAGTGCTGGGGTAGATACAAGGTAATCAGTTTGTCCCACTTGGGGCTCACAGTCTTCATCCTCATTTTACAGATGAGGGAACTGAGGCCCAGAGAAGTGAAGTGACTTGCCCAAAGTCACACAGCTGACAAGTGGTGGAGCCGGGATTAGAACTCACGACCTCTGACTCCCAAGCCCGGGCTCTTTCCACTAAACAATGCTGCTTCCCTATAGAAAGGTTATGAAAGATTTTTTGTCCATAAAGGGCAAAATGCCTCTAATAGACACCCAGTCTTAATAGAGAGCAATAAATAATTACCATAAAACTGATCTTGCTTAGAGGAATAAAATATCAAGTTAGTGAAGGCTATTAGCCATCAAATCATGCAATCTCTTAGATGGGAGAGTGAATCCAGTTGAAACCATTAAATGTAAGACTTAAGGATTTATTTTCATTCTTAGAGTTCTGAATGGTCAATCTGTGTGGATTAACTGTTATAGGGATATTCTTTCAGCCAGCCAACTGAAAAACCAATCTAGAGTTAGGCTTGCTTGTTCACAAATGACCTATTCATCTAATTAGGATGGTATTTTAACAAGCAAGAGACAATGTAGTCCTGTGCAAAGAACATAAGATTGGGAGTTAGCTCACTGTGGGCAGGGAACGTATTCAACTCTGCTATATTATAATAATGATAATAATAATCATTATAATGATAGCATTTTGTTAAGCGCTTGCTATGTGCCAAGCCCTGTTCTAAGCTCTGGGGAGATACAAGGTAATCAGGTTGTCCCACATGGGGCTCACAGTCTTAATCCCCATTTTACAGATGAGGTAACTGAGGCACAGAGAAGTTAAGTGATTTGCCCAAAGTCACACGGCTGACAAGTGGCAAAGCTGGAATTAGAACCCATGACCTCTGACTCCCAAGCCCGGGCTCTTTCCACTGAGCCATGCTGATTCTCAGTGTTAAGTATTTACTATGCGCCAGACTAAGCAGTGGGGTGGCTACAAGCAAATCGGATTGGAAACAGTCCCTGTCCCATGTGAGGCTCACAGTCTCCACCCCCATTTTACAGATGAGGTAACTGAGGCCCAGAGAAGTGAAGTGATTTTCCCAAGGTCACACAGCAGACAAGTGGCAGAGCAGGGATTAGAACGCATGACCTTTTAATCCTAGGCCCGTGCTCTTTCAACTACGTCATGCTGCTTGTACTTTCCCAAGCACTTGGTACAGTGCTCTGCACATAGTAAGTGCTCAATAAATATGATTGATTGAGTTTGAGAGTCAGGGCTGAAGAGCAATAGATAGTAAATCCCTTAAAGACAAGGACAATATTTCCTAATTTACTGGGAACTCCTCAAAGCTCCTAGTACAATTGTCTCCTAGTACGGCACTCAGTAAGTTAACACTGATTAAGTGATGATGATGATGATGATGTGATGATGACAATCATGGTAATATTTAAGAGCTTACTTTGTGCCAGGCATTGTGCTAAGCGCTGGGTTTAATAGAAATTTATCAGATCAGACTCAGCCCCTGCCCTTCATTGAGCTCACAGTCTGAGGGGGAGGAAGAATAGAATACTTCACTTCTCTGTGATTCAGGTATCTCATCTGTAAAATGGGTATTGACTGTGATTCCCATGTGGGACATGGTCTGTGTCCAATCTGATGAGCTTATATTTATTCCAGCATCTAGTGCAGTACCTGGCCCAATAAAGCACATAACAAACACCATTAACAAACTAGCACTTCATAAACAATGAATTTCCATTTTACAGATGAAGAAACTGAGGCCCAGAGAAGCAAAGTGACTTGTCTAAGGTCACAAAGCAGACAAGCGGCAGAGCTGTGATGGAAACCCAGATCCTCATACACCCAGACCCTTGCTCTGGATGATAAGTATTTTTGCTCTGTGGTTAGGAAATAAATTCACCCCATTACATTTCAGTTTACTAATGTGCAAAATGTGGATTGAACCAATGGTCTATCTAATAATAATACTTTGAATTCATGTAGCACTTTTAATTTTCCAAAGTGATTTCATTTGCAGGCATTTAATTTTGCCTTGTCATTATTCCTATGAGGGAGGAAGTGGAAGAGTCTATATCTTTATTTTAAAGACGAAAAAAAGAAGAATTTGAATCCCCTAGGGGACAGGGACCATGTCTCATTCCTGTCTGTGTATCCTCTCCTAGTGCTTAGTATGTGCTCTGCACATAGTAAGCGCTTAATAAATGCTATAACTACTATTACTACAAGAGACCTAAGTGTCTAAGACAACTCAGCGGTCAAGTGACTGAGCTGAGACTAGAAATCCTATCCTCTGCCACCAAAAGTTGTGCGCTAGTGGCCTAGTGGCAAGAGCTAGAGTTTGGAGTCAGAGGATGTGGGTTCTAATCCTGACTTTGCCACTTGCCTACTGCGTGACCTTGGGCAAGTTACTTAACTTCTCAATGCATCAGTTACCTCATCGGTAAAATGGGGATTAAGACTGTGAGACCCTCATGGGACAACCTGTTTACCTTGTATCTATCCAAGCCCTTAGAATAGTGCTTGGCACATAGTAAACACTTAACAAATGCCATAATTATTATTATTAACTTGCTGATTCTTGGCTTGTTGAAAGAAAGAGGGTAGACGAAATGTCTCAGATAGTGCAGAATCCCAGCCGAAAAATACTGAGGATAGACCAGGATGGCATACTGCTATCTATCAGTCAATCAATATTGTATTTATTGGGCACTTACTATGGCCAGTGTATTAAGCACTTGGGAGAGTATAATATAATAGAGTTGGTATCAAGAAAGGAGGGACTCTTCAAGCAAAAGCTTTGCTAAGAAGCAAAAGAGAGAACAGGGTCAGGTACTGCAAACATTAAGCATGGCAACACAACAAGGAATGGCCATTTTGTATGTACAATATGGCAGGAACTGTGGCTCCCACATTGCCCTTTTTGAACACACGTGCTATCATAGGTGACTTTTACAGTCAGGGGTGTCTTCTTTATTTTTAATGGTATTTGTTAAGCACTTACTATGTTCCAGGCACTGTACTAAAGTTGGACACAGCCCACGTCCCTCATGGGGCTCACATTCTTAATCCCCATTTTACAGATGAGATAACTGAGGCACAGAGAAGTCAAGTGTCTTGCCTGAGTTCACACAGTAGACAAGTGGCAGAGCGAGGATTAGAAACCAGGTCTTTCTGACTTCTATGCCTGTGCTCTATCCACTAGGCCATGCAGCTTATGGTCTTTGAATAAAAAGGAAGCCTCAAACTTAACATGTCCAAAACAGAACTCCTTATCTTCTTTCCCAAACCCTGTCCTCCCCGTGATTTTTCCAGCACTGTTGACAGAACCACCATCTCAATTGTCTCACAATCCTGTAACCTTGGTTTTATCCTCTCCTCATCTCTCTCATTCAACCTACATATTCAGTCTGTCACAGATCCTGTTAGTTCAACTTTCATAACAGTGCTAACATCCTTTCCATCTAAACTGCTACCACTATTAATCCAGGCACTGACTTCCATGCCTCCTGGCTCTCCCCACTCTGGTCCATACTTCACTCTGCTGCTCTGATCATTTTTCTACAAAAACATTCAGGCCAGGTTTCTCACTCCTCAAGGACCTCCAGTGGTTGCGCATCCATCTCCGCATCAAACAGAAACTCCTTGCAATAGGCTTTGAAGCACTTAATCACCTTGCCCCCTCCTACCTTACCTCCCTGATTTCCTACTTCAATTCAGCCTGCACACTTCACTCCTCTAAATCCAACCTACTCACTCTAACTTGATCTCATCTATCTCACCACCAAACTCTCATCCGTATCAATCAATCAATCAATGGAATTTATTGATTCCCCTTTCCCTTCGCCACTCTCGTACCACTAACCCACAGCCCTAGATCACTGCCACTGTCCGCCTCCTTCGCTCTTATGCTCGAGCTGCTGAACGCTACTGGCAAAAATCTAAAAACCATGCCAACCTCGTTCACTTCAAGTTTATTCTTTCCTGCCTTAACTCTGCCCTCTCCTCTGCCAGACAGAACTACTTCTCCTCCCTTATTGACACTCATGCCTATCATCTCCGTCAGCTCTTCCGTACATTTAACTCCCTTCTCAGGCCCCCTGTTCCTCCCCCTCCTCCTTCCCTCACCCACAACGATCTGGCCTCCTACTTCATTAATAAAATTAAATCCATCAGGTCTGAGCTCCCCTAAGTCACTCCCCCCCCCATTCTCCAACCCCCTGCCTCTCAACCCTCTCCGCTACTCTTCCATCCTTCCCAGCAGTATCCTCTGATGAGATCTCCTCTCTCCTCTCAAGTGGTACTCCGGCCACCCGTGCTTCTGACCCCAGTCCCTCTCACCTTATGAAATCTCTCGCTCCGTCCCTCTTCCCCTCCTTAACTACCATCTTCAACTGCTCACTCTCCACTGGTTCCTTCCCCTCTGCCTTCAAGCATGCCCACGTCTCTCCCATCCTAAAAAAAACCCTCTCTTGACCCCATCTCCCCTTCTAGTTATCACCCTATCTCCCTCCTACCATTCGTTTCCAAACTCCTTGAACGAGTCGTCTTCACACGCTGCCTTGAATTCCTCAAAACCAACTCTCTCCTCGACCCCCTCCAATCTGGCTTCCATCCCCTACATTCCATGGAAACTGCCCTCTCGAAGGTCACCAATGACCTCTTGCTTGCCAAATCCAACGGCTCCTACCCTATCCTAATACTCCTCGACCTCTCATCTGCCTTCAACGCTGTGTACCACCCCCTTCTCCTCAACACACTATCCAACCTTAGCTTCACAGACTCCATCCTCTCCTGGTTCTCCTCTTATCTCTCCGGCCATTCATTCTCAGTCTCTTTTGCGGGCTCCTCCTCCCCCTCCCATCCCCTTACTGTAGGGGTTCCTCAAGGGTCAGTTCTTGGTCCCCTTCTGTTCTCTAGCTACACTCACTTCCTTGGTGAACTCATTTGCTCCCAGGGCTTCAACTATCATCTCTACGCTGATGACACCCAAATCTACATCTCTGCCCCTGCTCTCTCTCCCTCCCTCCAGGCTCGTATCTCCTCCTGCCTTCAGGACATCTCCATCTGGATGTCTGCCTGTCATCTAAAACTCAATATGTCCAAGACTGAACTCTTTATCTTCCCTCCCAAACCCTGCCCTCCCCCTGACTTTCCCATCACTGTAGACGGCACTACCATCCTTCCCATCTTACAAGCCCGCAATCTTGGTGTCATCCTCGACTCCACTCTCTCGTTCACCCCTCACATCCAAGCCGTCACCAAGACCTGCCGGTCTCACCTCCACAACATCTCCAAGATCCGCCCTTTCTTCTCCATCCAAACTGCTACCCCGCTCGTTCAATCTCTCATCCTATCCCGACTGGATTACTGCATCAGCCTCCTCTCTCATCTCCCATCCTCCTGTCTCTCCCCTCTTCAATCCATACTTCACACCGCTGCCTGGATTGTCTCTGTGCAGAAACACTCTGGGCATGTTACTCCCCTCCTCAAAACTCTCCAGTGGCTACCAATCAACCTATACATCAGGCAAAAACTTCTCACACTCGACTTCAAGGCTCTCCATCACCTCACCCCCTCCTATCTCACCTCCCTTCTTTCCTCCTACAGCCCAGCCCGCACCCTCCACTCCTCTGCTGCTAACCTCCTCATTATGCCTCGTTCTCACCTGTCCCACCATCGACCCCCGGCCCACATCATCCCCCTGGCCTGGAATGCCCTCCCTCTGCCCATCCTCCAAGCTAGCTCTCTTCCTCCCTTCAAGGCCCTACTGAGAGCTCACCTCCTCCAGGAGGCCTTCCCAGGCTGAGCCCCCTCCTTCCTCGCCCCCTCCTCCCCCTCCCAATCCCCCCTGCCTTACCTCCTTCCCCTCCCCACAGCACCTGTATATATATATATATATATGCAGTAAGCACTCAATAAATACGATTGAATGAATTGAGGACATACTATGTGCAGAGCACTGTACTAAATGCTTGGGAGAAAATAATACAATGGAATGAGCCCACACATTCCCCGCTCATAATGAGTTTACACCCTAGAGCCACCACCTTCCTCTTCCCTGGAAGTACCTCCCTCTTCGTAGCCGAGAGATGATCACTCTCCCCACTTTCAAAGCCTTACTAAAAGCCTTCCTCAACTAAGCCCTTATTTGCTCTTCTCCCACGCCTTTCTGTGTTGCTTTTCCACTTGGTTTTGCACCCTTTATTCACCCTTCCCTCTGCCTCATGGCACTTATGCACATAATTGTAATTATTTTTATTAAGTCTTTGTCCTCCTCTATACTGTAAGCTTGTTGTGGGCAGGGAGCATGCCTACCCACTCTGTTTTTATTGTACTTTTCCAGGTGTTTAGTACACTGCACTGCAATCAATCTATCAATCAAACAGTGGTATTTATTGAACGCTTACTATGAGCACAGCATTGCACTAAGCTCTTGGGAGAGTACAACGCAGCAGAATTAGTAGACATATTCCCTGCACATAAGGGGCTTACAGTCTAGAGGACTGTAGACAGTCTTCTGCACAGAGTAAGCCCTCAATAAATGTGATTGATTGATCAAACTATGATTGATTAGAACTCCACTCACCTTCACATCTGTTGGACGGCCACTCTCCCCATGTTCAAAGCCCTACTAAAACCACATACTACAAATGACATTTCCCGGCTAAGGCCTCACTTCCTCTACCCACCCTCCCTCTGTGTCACCTATGACCTTTAGGTATGTTCCCCTTAAGCCCTTTGATATTGACCCCTCCCCCAGCATTTGCACACATATCCATCTGGTATTTTAATGTCTGTCTCTCCTTCTTATCTGTGAACTCTATGTGATCAGGAATAGAGTTTGCCTACTCCGTTGTACTCTCCCAAGTACTTAGTTCAGTGCTCTGCACAGAGTAAAGGCTCAATAAATATCAATGATTTTTGCAGAGGAAGAAACAGACACAGAGAAGTTAAGTGCCTTGCCTAAGGTCACACAGCAGACAAGTGGCAGAGTTGGGATTAGAACCCAGGCCCTCTGATTCCCAGGCCTGTGATCTTTTCATAATTCTCAGCATGCTACTATGCTTCTTAGAGAGTTGCTACCTGAGTGCTGCTGTTGCCACATAGGTAGGCTATAATCAATTAATCAATCAATCACATTTATTGAGCACTTACTCCATACAGAGCACTGTACTAAATACTTGGGAGAATATAATGTAACAGAGATGGTAGACATGTTCCCTGCCCACTGTGAGCTTGCAGTCTAGAGGACTCTATAGTCCATAAAGTACAGAAAACTTCACCCAGTGAAATGTGTACCCTTCTCCTTCCTTAACAAGACATAAAGAGTGGCTTAGAGAAATAGATCTGTCCTATTAGAATAAGCTGTGCAGCAAGCTTGTGAGGTCAATTTTTATTTTTTCTCATAACAGATTTTTAATGAGCTCTGTATAAAACTCAAGTTTCTCAGATCAGAATTATACCCAATTGCACGGCCCTATTAAAGTCAGAATCCTTTTGGGATGTGATATCTCAGATGATTAAGTGGGCTTAAGCAGACTTTAGTTCTGTTTTGTGCATATCCTGGTTCTATTGTGGATTAGGTACAATCAAGATGAGAAAAATTGAAATTAGCCCCACTTTGACAATTACTGTTCACAAAAATGAATTCTGGAATGGTATGACTATCTTGTCACCTTGTAAATGTATTTAAGGAGATACAAATTTGGTGATGATGCCTGCTGCCACTGAAAGCTGAATGCAGTCTGAAAACCTGACAGAAAGTTCACAATTAGATTTCACTTTAAGTGATAAGGCCCAGTTCAAGGGGAGAATTAACTTGAGGGGGATCTGAGGGAGAGGTTTTGATTATCTTATCTAAGATGGGCACATCCTGGGCTTCCTTATGATTTCACTTACATTTTTCTCAGATGGCTAATTAAAACCCACAGTGACTAATAATAGTGATATTTGAACAGTGCTTACCATGTGCCAAACACTCTATTAAGCACTGGGTCAGATGCAAGACAATCAGGTTGGACATTGTTCCTGTTCTACATGGGACTATATCTAAGAGGGAGGATGAAGAGATGAGGAAATTGAGACACAGAGAAGTAAAGTGACTTGACCCAAGTCACACAGCAGACCAGCAGTGGAGTCAGGACTAGAACGCAGGTCCTCTGCCCGGTGTTCTTTCCTTTAGGTAGTTATTTGTGATTTCAAGTTCTCCTGAACAGCTGGGATCATGGGGATGGTGACGATGACAGAGATGCTCATTTGGGGAGGAGCTAAGAAGAGATAATAATAATAACAATAATGGTATTTATTAAGCTCTTACTATGTGCAAAGCACTGTTCTAAGCACTGGGGGGATACAAGGTGATCAGGTTGTCCCACTGGGGTTCACAATCTTAATCCCCATTTTACAGCTGGGTAACTGAGGCACAGAGAAGTTAAGTGACTTTCCCAAAGTCACACAGACAATAAGTGGCGGAGCCAGGATTAGAACCCATGACCTCTGAATCCCAAGCCTGTGCTCTTTCCACTGAGCCACGCTGCTTCTAATGTTTGGCCTAATTCTAACCTGGGCAGCCGTTGTCAGAAAATGACAGACAGTTCCCATAGGAGTGTATGTGAAGAGCTATTGATGTATTTGTTAAACACTTACTATGCATCAAACACTGTTCTAAGCACTGGGGTAGATAATCAGGTTGGACTTGGTCTCTGTCCCACATGGGGTTCACAGTCTAAGTAGTTGTCCCCACTAATTTCACCCCTAATTCCCCATGCATGGAAACTGATCATTCCCATAGCTGCAGAACAATATGGCACCAGGGCCAGGGACAGGATCTGACCTTAGGCTCCTTTATTAATACTATATTAATAGTATCCTCTAGTCTGTAAGTGCCTCCTCTTGACTGTAAACTCCTTCTCTAATGGTGCTATTTGTTAAGTGCTTACAATGTATCAGGAACCATATTAAGCATTGGGGTGGATTCAAGCAAACTGGGTTGGGTTGGACAGAGTCCCTGTCCCACGTGGGTTTCACAGTCTTAATCCCCACTTTATAGATGAGGAAACTGAGGCACAGAAAAGTGAATTGACTTATCCAAGGTCACACAGCAGACTCCCAGTGCCATGTTCTCTCCACTAAGATATGCTGCTCCTCTTAAACTCCTCCCCTAGGCTGTAAGCTCCTTCTCTCAACTATAAACTCCTCCTCTGGACTATAAATTCCTCCTCTAGACTGTAAGCTCCTCCTCTTGATTGTAAGCGCCTCCTCTAGACTGTACATTCCTCAGACTGAAAGCTCCCTTTGCAGGGAGCATATCTACCCATTCCACTATATTATACTCTCCCAAGCACTAAGTACAGTGCTCTGCAGTCAGTCAGTCAATCCTATTTATTGAGCTCTTATTGTGTGCAGACCACTATACTAAGCACTTGGAAGAGTACAATATAACAATATAATAGACGTGTTCCCCGCCCACAACGAGCCTGCACACAGTAAGCGCTCAAGGAATGCCACTAATCGATTGGTTTATTAAGCACTTACCGGGTAAAGAAGCAGCATGGCCTAGTGGATAGAACAACAGCCTGAGAGTCAGAAGGTCATGTGTTCTAATCCCGGCTCTGCCACTTGGCTGTTGTGTGACCTTGGGCAAGCCACTTCACTTCTACGTGCCTCAGTTACCTCATCTGTAAAATGGAGATTTAAACAACAAGCCCCATGTGGGACAGGGACTATGTCCAATCCAATTTGCCTGGCAACTTGCCACCCCAGCGCTTAGTACAGTGCCTGGCACATAGTGAGTGCTTAACAAATGCCATTATTTCTAGACTGTGAGCTCATTGTTGGGTAGGGACTGTCTCTGTTGCCGAATTGTACTTTCCAAGCACTTAGTACAGTGCTCTGCACACGGTAAGCGCTCAATAAATACAATTGAATGAATGAATGTACTAAGCACTGGGAAAATATACAGTTAGAAATTAAACTTGGCCCCTGTACCTTGTGGTAAGGGGCCTCATAATCTTTAATCCTCTCTCTGGTACCTTGTGTACACAGAAGCTTGAGAGGTGGATGAACAAAGCAGAACCACCTTGGGGGAATTGGCGTAAATGCTCCTGGTCTTCCTATGGTATTTCAACTCTCCAATCCCCTGGGAATTTACATGAGCTAATTCCTCCCCAACCAAAAGGGAGAGAATCCAGTTCTTTCACAATCAAGAGGAAGTGGAAAAGGAGATCAAAGGGAAGTGGAAAACTGAGTAATCATCTGGATAAATCAATGAGCACAAACAATATAAATAATCCTTTTCTTTCTATCACGGACATTTCTGGGCTTGAATTATCCAAGTCATTCCCTAAATAATATTCTTTTTTACCTCCAGCGGAGATGAAGAAGTAATTTATCCACTCTGGCACCTCAGAGGCTCCAGGAAGGCCTGGTCTTAAGTACATTTCCTGGTGTTTAGAGGGAGAAACTAGAAGGAAAATGAGGGAGAAGTGGGAGAAATGGGAGAAAAGAGCGGGATGGCTATTTTGTCAGGTTTACAGCTGGTCTATCCCACATCCAGCACCGAGTTGCCATCAATATAGTTAGATTCAATAGGCCCAGACTCTTTCTGCTTCAATCAATCAAGCAAAATCAGTGGTATTTATTGAGTGCTTACTGTGTGCAGAAGACTGTACTACGCACTTGGGAGAGTGTGATGACATAGAGCTGGTAGACAGGATACCTGCCCATAAAAAGCCGCCAGTCAGCTCCTGCAGTTGAAGTCCATTGCTTGGAAACCGTGCTTGCCGTTCAGTCAGCCTGCCGATCATATTTATTGAGCACTTACTGTGTGCAGGCCACTGAACTAAGCTCTTGGGGGAGTACAGTATAACAATATTACAATAAACAGACAAGTTCCCTGCCCACAAGAGGCTTAAAGTCTAGAGGGAGAGAGAGACATTAATATAAATTTTAAAAAGTGCAGATATAATAAATAAAGTACAGAGGAACCCGGGAAGACAACCCAGAAGCCATGGAGCAAGGTGGGTAGGACCAGGAGTTCCCCAGAAAAATGCTTGATAACTATATTGGTTCTCCCAGCTTCTGAAAAAAATCCTTTTGTGTGCCCTTTGATGATCTTAGAGGTCATTCCTTGTGTTATGGAAAATGCAAACATATCATACTCCTGTTGTTTGTGCAAGGAGAAGATTTGGAGTTCTCTGGTGCTCTCATTGGACGTCTTAAAAAAGGTTAATGGTAGAAAAGAAGATCCCTGGAATGGAAAAAAGGGAAGAGGATGGATTTCTTTTCATCCACAAATGAGGTGGAAGTAAAAATCACCTCATACGAGGATGCCTGGAAGTTTCAACAAGAGCGGGAGTTCGGTTGTGGTGCCCATGGCGAGGCTGTGTGTTTCAAATGGTGGCAAGGGTGACGATAGCAATCAATCATATTTATTGAGCACTTGCTGTGTGCAGAGCACTGTACTAAGCACTTAGAAGAGTACAATTTAACAATATAACAGAGTTGGTAGACATGTTCCCTGCCCACAACAAGCTTACTATCTGGAGTGACTAGCAGCTCTGGCTTTCCCTGTGGCCTGGAGAGAACAGTGGGGCCTGGTGTTCCCCTGCAGCATGACCTCGTGGACAGAGCAAAGGCTGGGAAGTCTCCCCACTTCTGTCATCATCATCATCAATCGTATTTATTGAGCGCTTACTGTGTGCAGAGCACTGTACTAAGTGCTTGGGAAGTACAAGTTGGCAACATATAGAGACAGTCCCTACCCAACAGTGGGCTCACAGTCTTAAAGGGGGAGACAGAGAACAAAACCAAACATAGTCCGTTGTTGGGTAGGGATTGTCGCTATTTGTGGCCAAATTGTACTTTCCAAGTGCTTAGTACAGTGCTCTGCACACAGTAAGCGCACAATAACTACGATGGAATGAATGAATGAAATTCAGGTCATGAGTTCTTGTCCCGGCTCCGCCACTTATCTGCTGTGTGACCTTGGACAAGTCACTTTACTTCTCTGGGCCTCAGTTCCCTCGTCTGTATAATGGAGATTAAGACTGTGAGCCCTATCTGGGACAGTGACCACGTCCAACCCTATTAGTAACTCTTTAGGCACTTAGAACAGCGCCTGGCACATAGTAAGCACTTAACAAATACCATAATTATTATTATTGTTATGCCATCCAGAGCCCATCCCAGAACCCTGCCTGGGATATGCCAGTTCACTGCGGGAGCCCACAATGCTGCTTGGCACACCTGCCATCCGGGCCTGCACTGTGGCCTAGGAAGGGGGCTGAGGCTGTCTCAAGGCCTTGGCACTGGTGCCGAGGAGGCATAGCCCTTGCACTTCCAGGCCAAGCCACCCGGCTCGGCTCCCAACAAAACCTGGCAGTGTTCGCTCTGAAATAATTCACCTGAAATGGGTGATCTACCCAACAACCAGTATCCTGTCTGGGACAGTTCTACCTCCCTTCCATGCCTGCCTTCTGGCCATGCCATACATTCATTCATTCATTCAATCATATTTATTGAGCACTTACTGTGTGCAGAGCGCTGTACTAAGCGCTTGGGAAGTACAAGTCGGCAACATACAAAGACGGTCCTTACCCAACAACGGGCTCACAGTCTAGATTTCACAATGCAGAGAGGTGGCAAGGGACAGACCAGATTCCTTCTGAGGCTCCCAATCCCAAGGTGGTGAGGGGGCAGGAGGCTTGGCCTTCCTGGCTGAAGGCACCATGCCAGCCAGCATGGTTTAGTGGAAAGAACACGGGCCCAGGAGCTAGAAGACCTGGGTTCCAATCCAGGCTTCGCCACTTGCCTCCTGGGCAATCCTGGGCAGGTCACTTCTGTGTCCCAGTTTCATCGTCCGTAAAATGTGGCTTCAGTATGTGTCCTTTCTTCTACTTACACTGTGAGCTGTACATGGGACATGGACTGTGTCCAACCTGATTAATTTGTATCTATCCCAGTGCTTAGAACAGTGCTTGACATATAGTAAACGCTTAACAAATACCACAATTATTACTATTATTATTTTTATTAGGTCCCTCCATCAGACAGCCGAGGTGAATGACCAGGAATGCTGCCACTATCCACTGGGACTTCCTGGGCCTCTGCTCCTAGGCCCTGGGGACTCAAGCTGCTGCAGGATATCCATCAATCAATTATATTTATTGAGCGCTTACTATTGTAACCAGCCCCGGTTTGTACCAACCAGGACTTTCTTGGACTGGGGGAGCCTCGGTGACACGTAATAGAAGTCAAACCACACCTCTGATCACCAAGATTACTGTGGAAAGTTTTTTACTTAGTTTTACCAACATGCAAGGGAATGCCACATACACACACTCACTCACTCCACTCCACCAAGGGTCCAATACCAGTTTGTGGTCAAAGGGGCCCATTCTGCCAATGTTTCTTGTTTCTGCTTCCAAGTGCTGCTCTCCTGCTGCTTCTGCTGCTCTTCTGCTGCCCTATGTGTGCCTCTGAGAGTCTTCTGTGTATCTCTGTGCTTTTCTCTGTCTGCATGTCCCCATGCTGCTGTGTGTCCCAGCGTGCTTCCTCGCAATTCAAAACGAGCACATTTTATCTGGTTCAGGCATTGCCGCTGGGTCTCTATGGGACAGTCATTGATTAGTAGAACAAGGAGAGAAGGCCCTGCCTCCCTCCTTGCTCCACCCCCAGAGGCCCGCAATCACCTGTCTCAGGTAGAGCCCATTAGGGCCTTCACCAGTCTCTTCTTTCTTGTTGTTCGCAGGATCACAAACAGTCACTAATAAGGCAGCTTGTTGTGGGCTCACCACAACTATGTGGAAAGAGCCCGGGCTTTGGAGTCAGAGGTCATGGGTTCAAATCCCGGCTCTGCCAATTGTCAGCTGTGTGACTTTGGGCAAGTCACTTCACTTCTCTGGGCTTCAGTTCCTTCATCTGTAAAATGGGGACTGGGAACCCCCCGTGGGACAAACTGATCACCTCATAACCTCCCCAGTGCATAGAAGAGTGCTTTGCACATAGTAAGCACTTAATAAATGCCATAAAAAACCATGTGCAGAACATTTTACTAAGAGCTCAGGAGAGTACAACACAACAGAATTAGCAAACGTGTTTACTGTCCATAATGAGCTAAAAATATAGAGGGGAGACAGACATCAATATGAATACTTAAGTAATTTATAGCATATGATTTAAAGATACGTACATAAATGCTGTGCGGTTGGGGGTGGGGAGAATATCGAGGATCCAAATGTTACAGAATGAAGAAACAGATAAGTTGAACCCTCCAGAACATAATAATAATAATGACATTTATTAAGTGCTTACTATGTGCAGAGCACTGTTCTAAGCACCGGGGAGGTTACAAGGTGATCAGGTGGTCCCACGGGGGGCTCACAGTCCTAATCTCCATTTTACAGATGAGGGAACTGAGGCACAGAGAAGTTAAGTGACTTGCCCAAAGGCACACAGCTGACAATTGGTGGAGCCAGGATTTGAACCCCTGACCTCTGACTCCAAAGCCTGTGCTCTTGCCACTGAGCCATGCTGCTTCTCAACATGGCAATGGCCTTGGCAGAGACTCCATTCCCAGGCTAACCCTCACTTTTCCCCATCTCCCACTCCCTTCCATTTCACCCTGACTCTCTCCCTTTGCTCCTCTCCCCCTCCCGGCCCCACAGCACTTATGTATAGATCTGTCATTTTATTTATTTATATTGATGCCTGTTTACTTGTATTGATGTCTGTCCACCCACCCCCGCCACACCACCCAAGATTGTGAGTTCATAGTGGGCAGGAATTGTCTCTCTTTATTACTATATTGTACTTTCCCAAGAGCTTTGTACAGTGCTCTGCACACAGTAAGTGCTCAATAAATATGATTGAATGAATGAATGAATGAAAAGACAAGAAGGAGGAGAAAGGAAGAGAAAGGATCAAGAAGAGATGATGCAGTCTCTCCTGTGTTCTTACTGATTATAATAATGATCACATTTGTTCTGATCAGGCAGCTGAGAAAGAAGACTCTCAAGCCCATATCCCCTTCCAGTTTTGGATCCAGGGTCTCAGACTACAAATTCCAGACCTGCTGTCTTGATGCTGGAATTATAGCACTTATTAAGCATTTACTATGTGCCAAGCGCTGGTCTAAGCACTGGGGTAGATACAAGTCAATCAGGTTGGACACAGTCCCCATCCCATGTGGGGCTCACACTCTTAATTCCCATTTTACAGATGAGGTAACTGAGACCCAGAGAAGTTAAGTGAGTTGCCCAAGGTCACACAGTAGACATGTGGTGGAGCTGGGATTCGAATCCAGGTCTATCTACTAAGCCATGCTATATTCCACTTTCTTAATATATGTTTCCATCTAATTAAATAATAATAAAAAAAAACCCTTAGGACATTTTTATTATTCTGGCAGCAAGTAAAGTAAAACTAAAGGCAGGCTGTCAAGGTCCTATTTAATGTTCTGCCTTTTTGATTTCTAGCTCCAGTAATTACTTGGAGCAGCTTTTAAAACGGACACCCTATCTAATATGATTGGGCTCTGAGTACTGTTCCAGGAAAGTCTCTGGTTGGCCTGCCAGGAGGAAGCTAAGAAAAAGCAGCAATTTCTGACATAGAAAACCTTGTGAATATTTACATAGAGTGGCTTTAAGCTGTAGGGAATTTAAGAAGCTTAGAAGAACGCTAGTAAAGTTTTTAAAGCAGAGAATCTCCTGTACGACCATTGGAACATATTTCTTTCAGACTTGAAACTCTATAAGCACTTACCGCTATTCCCCTGGAACAGGACCCAGTGTGCATCCTCTTCAATATTTCCAAATGGAAATTTCCACTCTCTCAACCTACCCTCATCCAAGGTCATTTTGGCCCATACGGTCTGCCTGCATTTAGAAGTTTAGTTCTTAACTCCTCTTTTCTGTGTCGGTATTTGTGGGGATGGAACTTAAGGGAATTCGGAGACCACATACCATAGCTTCTCAAAATGTTTACCTTGCAGGTTTAGCCGCAAATTCATCATTTCTCTGAATTCTCCTTGAAATATCTAGGTGTCTCCGAGCCCCTGGCGACAGTGGATTCAATCCTGGGGGAATGAAAACAGCCTTTAGGGAGTCAAATGTTATTGCAGATGGGAAAATTGTTTCTTCCAGACTGCCAAATGACAGACATTTTTGCATGCTAAACCATGGTTCATCCCACCATTTGTCTTGAGGAAAGGCACAATTTATCTCTTAAAGTGGATGCGCTCTTTACTCCCAAGAGAGATTTACATTTACACTTGCTCCTTTTAGGATTGGGTTTTGGAGACTTAACATAGAAGGTGCTTTAGGCTTATCCTGTAAAATTAGGATGTCAGACAGGCTATTAGAGGTTTTAGAAGCCCACCATGACATGCTTCATAGCACACCATGTTTCTGTTCCCTGCCCCCAGATATCCTCTAGTGAAAACTGAGCTAATTAGTGGTGGCTACCCCAGTTTTGTCAATAAATAGCTTGGCCTTCCAAGCTGTGTTCATACAATGGCAGATCAATAGGCACTCTGAAGGTAATTTCTTTCTTTCTTCCTGTTGCAAGTAATTTACCCTTGAAGGACAAGCTTTCTGTTTCCTGCCAAAACAGAGTGGGGGTTTTCATTGGACTAACCTGAGCTCGCAAAAGGTCAAAAAGGGAGGGGACAAAGGGAAAACAGTCCAAACTCAATATTGATATTCTCCTCTGCATATTTTGAAACGGAAGACCGTCTTCAGGGTAAGTACTTGCCTAAACACGTTTTCAGGAAAGGTTTGGTATTCGTAAAGGAAAGTGTTTTCCTTTACTGAAATATTTCCACTGGAAATGGGAAACACCCTATCACTTAAAATGTTCTGCTGCAATGTCAATTTTTAATAATCATCTAGCGAGTTATCGTTTCTTGAATAATTAAGGGCCATTCGAAGAATAGATAATGCATAGGAGTGTATATGCTCAAGGAGTGGGATAGAGTTACTCTTTCACATCCATTTCAGCTTTATGTGACAGAGAACAGAGGTATTTTTTGACTAGTAACCATTTAATGTATTATGGTAGAGTTACAAGGAAATCTTTTTTCCACCTGTTTGAAAGACTCTCAGAGCGAAGACCTAGATCTAGAGCTGACCTGTTTAAAAAGACAAAGTTGGGATTGTGGCAAAGCGTGACTCATATCTGAAGGATGTCTAGTGTACTATTTTACTCACTAATTAACCTCTGGTAAATCAAAAACTGAAGAGCATAAAACCAAGGCATCGTATAATGATAATAATAATAATAATAATAGTGCTATTTGTTAAGTGCTATATGTCAAGCACTGTGCAAAAATTGGAGTAGATAAAAGATAATCACATCACACAAGGGACTCACAGTCCAAGTAGGAGAAAGAACAGGTACTGAAACCCCATTTTGCAGATTAGGGAACTGAGGCACAGAGAAGATAAGTACCCTAGCAATAATGGATAGAGCACAGTCCTGGAGTCAGAAGGTCATGGGTTCTAATCCTGACCCTTCCACTTGTCTGCTGTGTGACCTTGGGCAAGTCACTTCACTTCTCTCTGCCTCAGTTACCTCATCTGTAAAATGGGGGCTGAGACTGTAAGTCCCATGTGGGACAGGGACTGTGTCCACCCCAATTTGCTTGTATCCACCCCAGTGCTTAGTACAGTGCCTGGTACAGAGTAAGCACTTAACAAATACCAATCATTATTATTATTATTATTAGTGTTATAAGTGGCTCACCTAAGGCCTAGTAAGAAGCAACACGGAGTATTAGACAGAGCATGGGTTTGGAAGTCAGAGGAACTGGGTTCTAATTTTGATTCTTCTACTTACCTGCTATGTGACATCAGGCATAATAATAATTATAATGGCATTTATTAAACACTTACTATGTGCAAAGCACTGTTCTAAGCACTGGGGAGGTTACAAGGCGATCAGGTTGTCCCACGGGGGGCTCACAGTCTTAATACTCATTTTACAGATGAGGTAACTGAGGCCCAGAGAAGTTAAGTGACTTGCCCAAAGTCACACAGCTGACAATTGGCGGAGCTGGGATTTGAACCCACAACCTTTGACTCCAAAGCCTGTGCTCTTTCCACTGAGCCACACTGGGCTTGTCACTTAACTACTCTGTGCCTGAGTTTCCTCATCTACAGAAAGGGCATTAAATACCTGTTCCCCTCCCTCTTAGACTGGAATCCTTGTGTGGGATAGGCAGTAATATCTGACATCAATCAATCAAAGAATAAGGTCACATCTCCTCCAAGCCCTCTTTTCCTTGGATCCTTCTCCCTTCTGCACTTCCTCAACCCCACAGCACTTATGTACATATCCTTAAATCATATATTATAAATTATGCATTTATATTAATGTCTGTCCCCCTCTCTAGACTGTAAGTTCATTGTGGGCAGGGAATGTGTCTACCAATTCTGATGTACTGCACTCTTCCAAGCACTTGGTAGAATAGTTCGCTGACAGTAAACACTCAATAAGTACCATTGTTGATTGATTAATTGATAAAACACTTTAATTTTTTCTTTAGTAACCCATTATAGATTTTTCACCATGATTTATTCTCTATGTGTATACCCCTATCTAGCTGAACTGGCTGATATTACTAGCCTGCACAACCGCTGCCTGTGTAATGAGATTTCACTTGCTTATCATCTCCATTGTGGAGCAGGAAATGTGATGGCTAACTAAAAATTCTGTACTACATGAGAGGAACCAGAGGGAGACATATAACAAGTAGCAGCACTCCACTGTGGACGTGAAAGCTAAGTGGAAAGAGCCCAGGCCTGAGAGTCAAAGGACCTGGGTTCCAATCTCAGCTTCACCGCTAGCTTACTGTGTGACCTTGGATAAATCACTTAAATTCTCTGTGCCTCAGTTTCCTTGTCTATTCACCCTCCTGCATAGATTGTGAACCTCATGTGGCACAGGGACTGTGTCCAACCTGGTTATCATTTATTAACCCCAATGCCTAGTACAGAGGTTGGCACATAACATATTGTTCATTCATTCATTCAGTTGTATTTATTGAATGCTTACTGTGTGCAAAGCACTGTACTTTGAGTATAGTGAGAGAGAATAGACTAAAACAACAAACAGATACATTCCTGCTCACAATGAGCTCACAGTCTAGAGGGGGAGATAGACATTAACAAAAATAAATAAATAAATTACAGATGTATACACATGTGCTGTGGGGATGGGAGGGAGGGTAAATGAAAAAGCAAGTAAAAACAGCACACAATGTGGTGGGAGAAGAGTGGAGAGCTTAGTCAGGGAAGGCTTCTTAATAATAATAATACTGATGATGGCGTTTGTTAAGTGCTCATTATGCACAAAGCACTGTTCTAAGCGCTGGGGTAGATACAAGGTAATCAGGCTTCCCCACGTGGGGCTCACAGTCTTAATCTCCATTTTACAGATGAGGTAACTGAGGCACAGAGAGGTTAAGTGACTTGCCCAAAGTCACACAGCTGACAAGTGGCAGAGCTGGGATTAGAACCCATGACCTCGGACTCCCAAGCCCACGCTCTTTCCACTAAGCCATGCTGCTTCTTGGAGGAGATGTGCCTTTAATAAGGTTTTGAAGTAGGTGAGAGCAGTTACCTACAAATTGTCTACTACAAATAGCACATAACACATAATACATAATGAATACCACTATTATTATGGTTGTTGTTATTAAGTCCTGCAGAAGAATTAGCATTTCCTCCCATGAAAATAGTCAGAGTCAAGACTCTGAAGTCCTTATTTCAGGATTTATCTCAAGATCACTTTGGCTTTAATTATTTCCTTGCTATCTCTTAGGACTGGCACCCATCACAATATCTCCATCAATCAGTGGTATGGAATGAACACTTATTGTGTGCAGAACACTTTACTAAGCACTTGGGAGAGTACAATAGCACAAAGTTGGTGGATGTATTTCCTGGCCCCAAGGGTGACAGACATTAGAATCAGTTATGGGTATGTAGATAAGTGCTGTGGGGTTGAGAGCGGGGTGAATGTCTAATGTTTAAAGGGCTCAAATCCAAGAGTACAGGTGATGCGGAAGGGAGTGGCTGGCTCTGTCCAACCTGATTAGCTTGTATCTCTATCTGTAGAAGCCCAGTGGTGTAGTGGATAGAGCATGGGACTGAGAGTCAGAAGGTCATGGGTTCTAATCCTGACTCCGCCACTTGTCTGCTTCGTGACCTTGGGCAAGACACTTTACTTCTCTGTGCCTCAGTTACCTCATCTGTAAAACGGGGATTGAGACCGTGAGCCCCAAGTGGGACAGCGACCGTGTCCAACCCGATTTTCTTGTATCCACCCCAGCGGTTAGTACAGTGCCTGGCATATAGTAAGTGCTTAACAAACACCATAATTAGTATTACCTTCCTCAGCACTTAGAGCAGTGTCTGGCTCCTAGTAAGTGCTTAAAAAATACCGTAAAAATAGCAACAGTAGCAAGAGCAATAAGCCTGGAAGCAGCAAAACGGCTCTGCACAAAAGGATGAGTCCTTTGGCTGATCATTGCCCTGGATCCAACAGTGGCCAATTGGTTTCCTGGCACGTGGCATTCTAGCCCTTGGCTACGCTGGGACCGAGTCCGTCACTCAGTCAGTCAGTCAGTCATATTTATTCATCAGTTACTGTGTGCAAAGCACCGTACTCAATGTTTTGGAAAGTCCAATAGAACAATAGAACAGACCCATTCTGCCCACATGAGCTTACAGTCTAGAAGGAGGCTGGCACTGTGCCGTGGCCAAGGCTGCGCCTGTGGAGATCCCCATAGACAAAACTGGGTGTCGCCACAAATAGAAAAAAATGTCCATTTTGAAATAATTCCAATTAGAATGGACAATCTGGCATTTAGATATCTTTCTGTGCTCAGTTTTAGACTGTCCCTCCATCCTTTCTCCCTTGGGGGTGGTCCTGCTGATGCTCCATCACATTCAGAAGACACAGTGACTGCCATCATTAGGTTGATCGGTGCTTGGCATCCCTTCCGCTCCTTGTGGAAGTCAGTGGGAAAAATTCCCTGTCCGGTGTAGACACACCTTGAAGATTCGGGTTGCAAGTGGAAAAAAATCCAGAGATTCTTGGAACTGGCAGAGCAAACACGACAATTAGGAAACTACATTCTAGCTTTGATGTTACTGTGCAATCTGGGTCTTTGGCTGGGTTTTCAGAATGCTCTATAGCTACAAATGCCATTTTGTATGACACCCAATTAGACACACGGCCAAATTTTCATCTGGCTCCCCGTTGTTTTCATGGTGTCAAACCACAAAGAGAAGCTGTACTTTCAGAAACTGCATGGATTGAAATTTGGGGCTAGAATGACATTATGGTAATGTTAATGGCTGCCATAATCATAATCACCATCATACTACCACATCTGCGAATGCAACACATTTTGTAATCACTATATCTGGTTTTCAGCATTTTCATCCAAAGACCAATTCTCTTATGCTCTTAGATCACATCTAGGTGTGTGAGCGTGCACACACACACACACACGAAGCAACATGGACTAACACAGCCCCTCCCCTCCTCAAAAATCTCCAGTGGCTACCAGTCAACCTACACATCAGGCAAAAACTCCTCATTCTCGGCTTCAAGGCTGTCCATCACCTCTCCCCCTCTTACCTCACCTCCGTTCTTTCCTTCTACAGCCCAGCCTGCACCCTCTGCTCCTCTGCTGCTCTCCTCCTCACTGTGCCTCGTTTTTGCCTGTCCCGCTGTCAACCCCCATTCATTCAATTCATTCAGTCGTATTTATTGAGTGGTTACTGTGTGCAGAGCACTGTACTAAGCACTTGGGACCCCCAGCTGATGTCCTCCCCCTGGCCTGGAATGCCCTCCCTCCCAACATCCGCCAAGCTAGCTCTCTTCCTCCCTTCAAGGCCCTACTGAGAGGTCACCACCTCCAGGAGGCCTTCCCAGACTGAGCGCCCTCCTTCCTCTCCCCCTCATTCCCCTCTCCATCCCCCGTCTTACCTACTTCCCTTCCCCACAGCACCTGTATATATGTATATATGTTTGTACACATTTATTACTCTATTTATTTATTTTACTTGTACATATCTATTCTATTTATTTTATTTTGTTAATATGTTTGGTTTTGTTCTCTGTCTCCCCCTTCTAGACTGTGAGCCCACTGTTGCGTAGGAACTGTCTCTATGTGTTGCCAACTTGTACTTCCCAAGTGCTTAGTACAGTGCTCTGCACACAGTAAGCGCTCAATAAATATGATTGATTGATTCATTCATTCATTCATTCAATCGTATTTATTGAGCGCTTACTGTGTGCAGAGCACTGTACTAAGCGCTTGGGAAGTACACATTGGCAACATATAGAGAGGGTCCCTACCCAACACTGGGCTCACAGTCTAGAAGGGGGAGACAGAGAACAAAACAAACCATATTAACAGAATAAAACAAATAAAATAAATATGTACAAGTAAAATGAATAAATAGAGTAATAAATACGTACAAACATCTATACATATATACAGGTGCTGTGGGGAAGGGAAGGAGGTGGGGGGAAGCAGGAGGGGGGAAGGAGAGGGGGAGGAGGGGGAGAGGAAGAAGGGTGCTCAGTCTGGGAAGGCCTCCTGGAGGAGGTGAGCTCTCAGTAGGGCCTTGAAGGGAGGAAGAGAGCTAGCTTGGCGGATGTTGGGAGGGAGGGCATTCCAGGCCAGGGGAAGGACATGGGCTGGGGGTCGACGGCGGGACAGGTGAGAACGAGGCACAGTGAGGAGATTAGTGGCAGAGGAGCGGAGGGTGCGGGCTGGGTTGTAGAAGGAGAGAAGGGAGGTGAGGTGAGGGGGGAAGGTGATGGACAGCCTTGAAGCCGAGGGTGAGGAGTTTCTGCCTGATCCATAGGTTGATTGGTGGCCACTGGAGATTTTTGAGGAGGGGAGTAACATGCCCAGAGCGTTTCTGGACAAAAACAATTCGGGCAGCTGCGTGAAGTGTGGATTGAAATGGGGAGAGACAGGAGGGTGTGAGATCAGAGAGGAGGCTGATACAGTAGTCCAGACGGGATAGGATGAGAGCTTGAATGAGCAGGGTAGCAGTTTGGATGGAGAGGAAAGGGCGGATCTTGGCAATCTTGGAGCTGAGACCGGCAGGTTTTGGTGACGGCTTGGATGTGAGGGGTGAACGAGAGAGCGGAGTCGAGTATGACACCAAGGTTGCGGACTTGCAAGACAGGAAGGATGGTAGTGCCATCAACAGTGATGGGAAAGTCAGGGAGAGGGCAGGGTTTGGGAGGGAAGACAAGGAGTTCAGTCTTGGACATGTTGAGTTTTAGGTGGCAGGCAGACATCCAGATGGAGATGTCCTGAAGGCAGGAGGAGATGCGGGCCTGGAGGGAGGGGGAGAGAGCAGGGGCAGAGATGTAGATCTGGGTGTCATCAGCGTAGAGATGATAGTTGAAGCCGTGGGAGCGAATGAGGTCACCAAGGGAGTGAGTGTAGATCGAGAACAGAAGAGGACCAAGAACTGAACCTTGAGGAACCCCTACAGTAAGGGGGTGGGAGGGGGAGGAGGAGCCTGCAAAAGAGACTGAGAATGAACTACTGGAGAGATAAGAGGAGAACCAGGAGAGGACGGAGTCTGTGAAGCCAAGGTTGGATAGCATGTTGAGGAGAAGGGGGTGGTCCACAGTGTCGAAGGCAGCTGAGAGGTCGAGGAGGATTAGGATAGACTGTTCTCTCTCATGTGGAACAGGAATGTTCCCATCTGATTATCTTGTATATACCTCTGTGCTTCGTACAGTGCTCAGCACATAGTAAATGATTAACATATGCCACAATTATTGTTAACACATCCACAGGCACATAAAAAATTTCCATATTGCTAGAAATCCAAACACACACACATAGGATTGGCATAATTTTCATGGGTTTCCATATTGTTCAGAAGAGGAGAAGGTGAGTACCTTTTGAGAAGCAGCATGGCTCAGTGAAAGGAGCCTGGGCTTGGAAGCCAGAGGTCATGTGTTCTAATACCAGCTCTGCCGCTTGTCAGCAGTGTGACTTTGGGCAAGTCACTTCACTTCTCTGTGCCTCAGTTACCTAATCTGTAAAATGGGGATTAAGACTGTGAGTTCCACGTGGGGCAACCTGATCACCTTGTATCCCCCCAGTGCTTAGAACAGTGCTTCACACAGAGTAAGCGCTTAACAAATATCATCATTATTATTAGTATTATTTTTTCCCTTTTTTCACCCAAGTGAGAATCGAACATGGTACATAACTTGATCTCTGGTGTGTCCAGCGCTAGTTCTAGTTAAGTAGATGGGGGATGATGGGAAGGATTGCCCGGTGTGTGACCTTTGGCAAATCACTTAGCTTTTCTGTGCCTCAGTATCCTGACTGTACAATGGGGATTCCTTGCTGATTCACCCACCTATTTAAGACTACATCCAACCTGATTAACCTGTTGTCACCATCATCCGGGGATGGGTTCATTCAGTAATTGGCGAGGCGAGAGAGAGAGAGAGGCCGGGGATGGAAAGCCTGAGTTTTATATAAAATTTATTCTGCAAGGTGAATTGAATTATTTAGTTGTTTAGGTGCAATGGATTGAACTTCCCTTTTGGGAAAAATGTAATCAATTAGTAATATTAGAGCTTCCCTAATGGGAGGAACACACATATACTTTACTTGCGCGTGGCAGAACCCCCAGGTCCCACCCAGGTGGAATTCCCTTACAGTTTGTTTGCACTCATGTGCACTTCCCACTCGGGAGGAATCCACTTGAGTTACATACCCATGGAGGAAGCCCCTAGCTCCCACCCAAGAGGATTTTCCATTTGGGAGGAATCCACTCATTCGTTCCATACCCATGGTGAAGCACCTGGCTTCCAGGCCACGAGTGTCCAGTGGGACGGGACACTTCCCCATCCCATGGCTCCTCACTTGGTGCAGGCAGAGCGGGTTTCTCATGTTCTGGACAGAGGTGCACAGCAGCCATCTGCTGCAAGCCTCCATCCTCCACATAGAGGGCCAGAGGCCACAAGTATTTATGACCTGTGATCCTAGGCCATTCCAGCTTCTGGCATTAGTTTATCCAATCTCTGCCCTCCCCTCTCCCCCATACCTGATTTGATTGGCACGGGGACAAGGGACACCTTCTATATTCCCAGCCTGAGCTGTCAATCTAGGAGGTTTGGTTGTGGGGGTGGCATCCCACCCTCACTTCCGAGTTCTGCCTGCTGGCTCAGGTGGCCACGAGATAGCATTTGACCTTGAGATGGCTGGTACCCAAGGGTCACCTTGGGACACCTGTATCTACCATAACACTTAGAATAGTGCTTGGAACAGAGTACACAATTAACAAATACCATTATAATAATAAAAGACAAAGATTTCAACAGGCAGGAGGAGCAATGGGGGATGAGTGGGGGGCGATGGAGACGAGGAGGAGAGGACAGAGGTTAGAGACTGTGCTGATTTGTACCCTTTATTCACCCCATCCTCAGCCCCACAGCACTTATGTACATAGGGGTAGTTTGTAAGGTGTGTCTCCTTCTCAAGACTGGAAGCTCTTTTTGGCTAGGAAGTGTTTCTACCAACTCTGTTATATTGCACTCTCTCAAGAGCTTCATTCATTCAATCATTTATTCATTCATTCATTCATTCAATCGTATTTACTGAGCACTTACAGTGTGCAGAGCACTGTACTAAGCACTTGGAAAGTACGATTCGGCAACAAACAGAGACGATCCCTACCCAACAATGGGCTCACGGTCTATAAGCAGGGAAAAACAAAACAAAACAAGTAGACAGGCATTAATAGCATCAATAACATAGACTGGCATCAGTAGCATAAGAGCTTAGGACAGTGCTCTGCAAACAGTAAGTACTCAATACATATGATTGATTGATTGATTGATTAATTGAATGCTGATCAGGTGGATGCAGTCCACAGGAAGAGCATGCTCAATTCTGGAGGGCCTTGGAGTTCCCAGGGATTTGCAAATGAGCTTCAAACCCTCACTCTGAGAAGTCCTGGACTAAGTTCATCCTTTCTTTAGCTTCCTCAGAAAGGTCAGGCTTATGGCCCATATTTTACTCCACAAGGACAGCGATTTTCTCAGCAATCCAATAGTAGCAACTGGATTGGAACTCAGAATATTTATCAGGTATAAAGCTTGACTCAAGCAAAACTCACACTGACAATCAGAATAATTGGCTGCTCTGGGAATTTTGACTGCAACACCAGGCCCATAAATTACATTAGGTAGGAGAGTAGAAGTTGTCCCCATTAAAATGGCCCATATCAATCTTTCTTATGATATGTGTTTAAGGATAGACCAGAAACTTAACCTCTGATGATGATCATCACATTAAGACCCAGACCATCAGCATGGTTTTATAGTGGAGCTGGGAGTGTGTGTTGTATATACAAAGCAATTTGCACCTAGTGTAAAGAGTTTCTTGATTTAAGAATGGGACAGAGACATTTTTTTTTACAATTTCAAAAAAAAAAATCCATGAGCTTGGCTGGCTTCAGCTGTTTTTCACCCAAACGGAAGACTCTGCATTCTTTGTATGGAGAACTTTGAATTTTGTCTTCTATTTACGCATCTGTTTTTGCCCTTTCTGATATTAAAAAGCAAACAAACAGATGAAAACTAAACTGGGAAAAAACTATCAACATGCAGTCATCATGGAATGGTCATTTACTTGAAATTTCATTT
Source organism: Tachyglossus aculeatus (assembly GCF_015852505.1). NCBI lineage: Eukaryota > Metazoa > Chordata > Mammalia > Monotremata > Tachyglossidae > Tachyglossus > Tachyglossus aculeatus. Next base: position 15,324,389 of record NC_052070.1, read on the forward strand.
AAAAGTAATTTATTCTCCATTCTTGTGAAGAAAAGATGAAAAATACACAAATGAGGTAGAGGATTGTACTCTCCAGCAGTTGCTAAAGGTTACCAAGGGGTTGAAATGATTCAAATAGTAAAACTTTTCTTGGAATGCAATTTTCTGAAAGTTGTACTTTCCATTTTTTCCCAGTCCCACAAAATGAGATAAAGAACACAGTATTCACTACTGTAAGTGCTTGAGCTATAATTTTTGCTATGAAATATCATGGACTGTGTCATAGTACAGAAGCATTTAATTAGAGCAATTTAACACATTGTAACTCACCAATGATTTTGCATTCAGAATACTTCAAACAGCTGAGCTTTAAAAATGTAATGATGTGTTCACCACTAAATATCAATGGGTCTCTGCAGCTGGGCAATTCCCCATAGCTCTATTTTGCACATGACATTCAATAATTCTCCGAGAACTTGATAGAGCCACAGAAAGAGTAGCAGAAAAAAAAATCCGATTGAAGAGGGATTAATTCAACTGTGAAAATAAACACCCTCTTACATGCTACCGAACTAAAGGAAATCTGGAGGACCCTATAGAAATCAGGCAGTGGACCAAAAATAAATTCCAAAATTTCAAATTTCTAGTCTTTTTGTGGTGGGTTTTCATGGAAATCTGCGTTGGTAGAAGAACTCTGAGTGAATTTGTTTTTAGCCGATGTATGATAATAATATTTTAATAATGGTATTTGTTATGATCTTGCAATGTGTCAAGTGCTGGAATAGATATAACATAAGCAGGCTGGACACAGTCCCTGTCCCACAAAGGGTATACAAGGGGTCTCAGTCACGGTCACATTACAAGGGGTAGATAACAGAATCTAGATCTGGGGTTAGAATCTAGGTCTTTTGATTCCGAGGCCCAGAATATTTATTTATGGTATTTGTTATGGCCCAGACACTGTACTAAGTGCAGGGGTAGACAGAAGATAATCAGGTTGGACCCAATCTATGTTGCACATGTGGCTCACAGACTTAATCTCCATTCAACATATGAAGTAACTGAGGCACAGAGAAGTGAAGAGACTTGCTCAAGCAGACAAGCCCGAATTAGAACTCAGTTCTTCTGACTCCAAGACCTGTGCTCTTTCCACTAGGCCGTGTTGCTTTTCACAAATCCATGGTGCTTGGTTCTCTTGGTCTAGGGATAGGGAACAAACAGAAAATGTGGGAATGTTGGAGGAGGTGGTGAGGGGATGGTGTTGGTGTTGGTAAAAAGAGTTTGAAATTCAATCGTATTTACTGAGCGCTTACTGTGTGCAGAGCACTGTACTAAGTGCTTGGGAAAGTACAATACAGCAATAAAGACTGACAATCCTTATCCACAGTGAGCTCACAGTCTAAAGGTGGGGGAGACAGGCATCAATACAAATAAACAGAGATCAATATAAATAAATAAAATTACAGATATATGGTAAGTGCTTTGGGGTGAGGAGGAGGGGAAGAGCAAAGGGAACAAGTAAGGGAAGGTTCAGGGAGAGTAATTGGCGTATTTGAGGAGGGAGGGCACTCCAGGCCAGAGGTAGAATTTGGGCCAGGGGTTGGTGGCAAGACAGGCAAGATGGAGACACAGTGAGAAGGTTAACACCAGGGGAACAGAGTGTGTGGGCTGGGTTGTATAAGGAGAGAAGCGAGGTGAGGTAGCAGGAGACGAGGTGATGGAAAGCTTAAAAGCCAATGGTGAGGAGTTTTTGTTTGATACAGAGGTGGTTAGTCAACCACTGGAGATTTTTCAGGATGGGGCTGACATGTTCTGAACATCTCTGTACAAAGATAATCCGGGCAGTGGAGTGAAGTATGGACTGGAGTGGGGAGAGGCGGGAAGTTGGGAGGTCAGAAAGGAGGCTGATGCAGTAATCTAGGCAGGATATGATGACCTACTTGTATTATCACGGTAAAACAGCAAAGACACCTTGAGAGACAAGCAGAATTTTCATGGACATAGGAATTTTTGAAAACAATGGACGAAGCTGGATTCAAAGCAGTAGGATCCTCCTGAATGAGAGATGGGTGTTCCTTTGGGATCATTAGAATAATCCATCAGAAATCAATCAATCTTATTTACCAAGTGCTGACTATGTGCAGAGAGAACTGTACTAAATGCTTGGGAGAATACAATGTATTCATCAATTCATTCAATTGTACTTATTAAGCGCTTACTGTGTGCAGAACACTGTACTAAGCACTTAGGAGAGTACAATACAAAAATAAACAGACACATTCCCTGCCCACAACAGTCAATCGATCAAAGGTATTTATCGAGTGCTTATTGTATGCAAAGCACTGGTACTAACTGCTTGGGAGGGTCTAATTCTAGATTGTGAGCCCGTTGTTGGGTAGGGACCGTCTTTATATGTTGCCAACTTGTACTTCCCAAGCGTTTAGTACAGTGCTCTGCACACAGTAAGTGCTCAATAAATACGATGGAATGAATGAATTAATAATACGTTAAAGTTGGTAGGCATGTTCCCTGTCCACAAAGATCTTACAGTCTGGAGGAGGAGACAGATATTAATGTAAATAATATAAATTAAGGATATTTACATAAGTTCCGAGGGTCAGGTGAATATCAAGTGCTAAAAGGGTACAGGCCCAAGGGCATAAACAACCCAGAAGGGAGAGGGAGTCAGTGAAAAGAGAGTTTAATCAGGGAAGGCCTCTTGGAGGAGATGGCATCTTAATTAGGCTTTAAAGTTGGGGAGAGTGGTGGTCAGGTGTATATGGAGAGGGGGAGAGTGTTCCAGGCTAGAAGGAGGACGTGGTGAATGACACTAGACGTTCTTGAGGAGTGGGGATATGTGGACAGAATTTTTTTTAAGAAAATGATCCTGACAGAAGAGTGAAATATGGACTGGTTGTGGAGAAAGACAAGAGGCCGGGAGGTCAGTGAGGAGGCAGATTCAGTGGTGAAAGGGTCAGGCAATCAATCAACCATATCAGTCATGTTTCTTAGCCACCGAATTAAGCAGTTACTGCTGTTGATAACATCACCTACCACCCTTAAACTTCTCTGACCTCACTGTGTCCCCTCAAGCCCTGCCCTCCAGTTAATCCATCTCTGTCAGTCAGTCAATTGTATTTATTCAGCGCTTACTGTGTGCAGAGTGTGTTACTAAGTGCTTGGGAAAGTACAGTATAACAGAGTTGGTAGACACATTCCCGTCCCATGAAGAGCTTACAGTCTTGAAAGGGAGACAGTCTAGAGGGTCAGTTGTGAGATAGATGAGGCTTTGGAGTCAGAGGTCGTGGGTTCGTATCCCGGCTCTGCCAATTGTCAGCTGTGTGACTTTGGGCAAGTCACTTCACTTCTCTGTGCCTCAGTTCCCTCATCTGTAAAATGGGGATTTGAACGCACGTCCTTCTGACTGCCAGGCCCAGGCTCTATCCACTAAGCCACGCTGCTTCTCTGCTTGTTCCCAAACTGGAAGAGCATCCAGTTGCCTTGAGGAATTCCCATTCTCTATTATGACACGAACTGGATTGGAAAGGCACAAGGCATCTGATTGCCCTGGCATAGGGCTAAAGGAGCCTGGGCATGGAACATTTCAATTAGTGTCCTTCATGTATGCAATTTACTGGCCGGAGGGGTCCAGCTGTGCCTCAGCATCCCTTCTGGCACAAAGAGATGCCCCTGACTTCTTGGCCCTTCTTGGCCTGCGTCTGGGTTATTTATTATCCTGGATGATATCACTTAAACTATTACCATCCCCTCAGGGTTGGCTCTGACAGAGAGGAAGGGAAATTCACCCTACCCTCTAACACAGGAAGCTGATGTTCCACCTAATGATGGGGAATTTTTCTTTGGCTTAGGATATGAATCCACATGAAATTTCCGGTAGGTTGTTAATATAAGATTCTGAGTTTTTATGTGTGTGGGGGAGTGAGCATTGTAAACTTAGATTTTTCTGAGCTACAATTGACTGTGATTCTATTTCCAACATAATCATATCAATTCCCTAGCACCATTAGACTACGAAAGTCCATAATCAAATGCATCTGCTTTAATCTTCTTCTTACCCACACAAAATGTCAAAATATCTCTAATCTCACAGCAACATGACTTGCTTGCCAATTCCTTGGTAAAGGGGCACATAGCTTACTGACATTCTGCCAAGGGTTTCAAATTGGTGTAACTAAACTTTCAGGCCCTTACATTCACAGATACTCCTGGTTAGCAGAGAGCAAGTTAATGCCAAAACATTTGACCATGTATTATAATTGCAGTGTTTGTTAAGTGCAAATGCTGAGGCAGATGCAAGATAATCAGATCATTAGGAGTCTCTGACCCGCATAGGACTCACAGTCAAAAAGGGAGAGAGATCAGGTATTTTATCTCCATTTTACAGATGAGGAAACTGAGACCCAGAGAAGTTCAATAGCTTGCCCACAGTCACACAGCAGGCAAGTGGAAGAACTGGGATTAGAACTCTTCATCCTCTCTGCATTTTTTTATGGTATTTGTTAAGTGCTTTCTATTTGCCAGGCACTGAACTAAGCACTGGGGCGATACAAGCTAATCAGGTTGGACACAGTCCATGTCCCACATGGGGCTCAAAGTCTTAATCCCCACTTGCAGATGAGGTAACTGAATCACTGAGAAGTGAAGTGATGTGCCCAAGATGACACAGCAGACAAGAAGCAAGCCAGGATTGTATACAGTAAGTGCTCAATAAATACGATTGAATGAGTGAACATGGGTCCTTCTGACACCCAGGCTTGTATTCTATCCACTAGGCCATGCTGTTTCTCTCGTCCTTCAGATTTGTTTGCTGCTCACGTTTTGTTGCCGAGCTCTTCTTGAAAGAGCTGCCATTTCTTACCGACACCCCGATAAGGCAAACACAGATGGAGTCCTTCTGACTGGCTCCTAAAGTCAAAGAGAGGAGGAAGAGGGAGAGAGGGAAGAGTAGCCTTTAAGGGGATTGATCCGAAGTCAGCTCAAGCAACAAAATTTCACTTATCTCCTAACCCCCTGGGACTCCAAATACAGAGACAGAAAAGCAGGTAAGAACAACTCTCTCAGTTCAAGAGGCTGTATTCTGTGAGTGAATGGAAAAAGCAGAAAAACACTGATTTTTTTTCCCTTCCTGCTGGCAGGGCTGTGCTTGGCCCAAAAGAATTTACTCTTTCCTCTCCCCAGTTCTCCTTTCTGCATACAAATGTGCTTAGTACAGTGCCCTGGAAACAGAAAGCGCTCAGTAAATACCATTGTTTGATAAAAATACAGCCAAGTCAACAGAGAGCTAATAGGGAGGCTAATAGAGAGCAAGCTGTACTTTTTGGATTTGTTTCCAAACTCTTGTTCACATCTTCCCTCAGGCCTGGAACTCTGTTCCTCTTTGTATCTGAGAGAACACCACTCTTCCCTTCTTCACCTTCCTTCTAAAATCACATCTCCTTCAAGAAGTCTTCAAGTCTTCCCTGACTAGCCTTTCATTTCTCCACCTTATTCACCCTCCCTTCTGTGTCTCCTATGTACTTGGGTCTGGACCCCTTAAGCCCTTTCCATCCCATGTTCCAGCCCCACAGCACTTTTGAGGGAAATCCTATACTCTGCCCTTTCCCCTACGTGTAATTTAATTTAATGTCTGTTTTCCCCACTAGACTAAGCTCTTTGATGGCAGTGATCAAATCTCCCAAATCTGTTGTATGGTATTCTCCCAAGCACTTAGTATAGGGCTCTGCACAGTCAGCGCTCAATAAATTCCACTGATGGATTAGTTGAATCAGGAGGTCTGGATTCTAATTTCTGTTCTGACTTTCTGAGCTCTGTCATTGGTGGGGTGATTTCTGACCCAAGAATTACATAGCATGTTCCACAAGGGGGAAAGACCCAGCAAGAATCCCCCAAAACACCAGGCCAATATGGGTGACAAAAGCTACTGGGGTTGCCCGCATTTTGATGCTATGGCACACAGCATTGTCACTATGCTGGGATCACTTTGGCCATAAATGAGTCCTCCTAGTTGGCCCCCCTCCTTCTTACTTTTTTCTTTAATGGAATTTCTTAATCCCTTACTATGTACCAGGCACAGCTCTAAGCTCTGGGGTAGATACAAACTAATCAGGTTGGATACAGTCCATGTTCCACAGGGATCGCACAGTCTTAATCCCCATTTTACAGATAAGGTAACTGAGGCACAGAGATGTTAAGTGACATGTTTATGATGGTTAAGTATTTACTATGTGCCAGGTACTGTACTACATACAGGATCATCAGGTTGGGCACAGTCTATGTCTCACATGGGGCTCAAACCCTCAATCCCCATTTTACAATGGAGGTAACTGGGGTCCAGAGAAGTTAAGTGACTTGCCCAGGTGATTACTTGGGACAGGGGCTGTGTCTCACCTGATTAACTTGTATCTACCCCAGTGCTTAAAATGGTTCTTGACCCATAATATGTGTTTATCAAATACCATAGATAACAATAATAATAATGATAATAATAATAATAATAATTATGCCTACCCCAGTACTTAGAAGAGTGCTTGGCCCATCTTAAAACACTTAACAAATACCATAATTCTCATCATTATAACGGAACATTAAAACTGTTTGTGTGTGCTTCTCAACACACTACGTCTCTGCCCTCTTAATTTCTTGTTGTGCACTGCTCCAGTAAGAATAAGATTGCAGGAACTAAAGAAGGAGAATCAGTGCGGCCTAATGGATAGAGCATGGGCCTGGGAGTTAGAAGGACCTGAGTTCTAATCCTGTCACCACTTGTCTACTGTGTGACCATGGGGCAAGTCACTTAACTTCTCTGTACCTTAGTTCCTTCATGTGTAAAATGGGGCTTAAGACTGTGAGCCCCATTTAGGACAGGGACTGTGTCCAACTCAATTGCCTTGTATCCACCCCAATGCTTAGAATTGTGCCTGGCGCATAGTAAGCACTTAACAAATACCATAAAGGAAAAAAAGATGGTGAGTGACACTTGGCAAATCAGTACCACTAGAATCAGTTGTCTGTCTTTCCATCATCACTGCCATCACCTGCAAAAGACCCCTAAAATACCGCTTGGATGATAATATACAGGAATCGGATATGGACCCTGGAGTCGCTTTCCATCTGCCTGGCGCCGAGGATCCTAGAAGGTTTGGGGGACAGGGGTGGGCAGGCCGGGGCTTGGCTTCCCGAGGGACTCTGAGAACAGGGTGTATGGCAGAGATGAGAGCCTCCTTACCCCATCTAGTTTCCACCTTTGTGTTTGTGTCCAGTGCTTAATACAGTGCTCTGAACATAGTGGGCATCACATAAGCGAAGCAGCGTGGTTCAGTGGAAAGAGCACAGGCTTGGGAGCCAGAGGTCAGGGGTTCTAATTCTGGCTCTGCCATTTGTCAGCTGTGTGGCTTTGGGCAAGTCACTTAACATCTCAGGGCCTCAGTTACCTCATCTGTAAAGTGGGGATTAAGACTGTGAGCTCCATGTGGGACAACCTGATCATCTTATATTCCCCCCCTTGCAGTGCTTAAAACAGTACTTGGCACATAGTAAGCGCTTAACAAATGCCATTGTTATTATTACTACTCCTTACCTGGAAGGGATGGACTAACAATTGCTAAGGATGTGTTGAGGGGTGTTTGTGTGTGGTTCTGAGACAGAAGGATGGACAGGATGACCTGGAGGTCCTTCTAGCCAGCTAGGTGAAAAGAAAGGCCAGCCAGGGAGGCTAGGTCTGAGTCCCAGAGAGGAGTAGTATGTAGTAAGAGACTTGACCCCTGTCCACATGTTTTGTTTTGTTGTCTGTCTCCCCCTTCTAGACTGTGAGCCTGTTGTTGGGTAGGGACTGTCTCTAGATGTTGCCGACTTGTACTTCCCAAGCGCTTAGTACAGTGCTCTGCACACAGTAAGCGCTCAATAAATACAATTGAATGAATGAATGAATGAATGAATGAATGAAGAAAAATACATAATCTAAGAATTGAATGGTTACTGTCTATTTTTTAAGTCAAAAGTTTCAGACTGGAAAATCATGCTAATACTCCTGCTTTTGCCATATTAGCAAAGTCAGGATGCGATGAAATAGCAAGGTTGACTTGCAGAAAAGAGAATCCTGAGAGAATCTGTGTCAAATTATATTTGACAACAACTATCCTGCTGCTCTAATGACCCCACTGTTTCCAGTACACATCCAGGCCTACAGGCCAAAGGGCTGGGTATTTTTGTTTGAATCACAGAAAAGAAATCCTGTGGAAATCAGGTGAAACCAATTAAAGAAGACTTGGGGATGACATATATGACATCTAGGATTTGAAAAAGAAAATCTTCCAGTTATATTGGTCTTAAAATTGATCTAATGTTCAAGGTGACTTTATTCCCAATGTCTGCTGAGAGCTCAGGAAACAGATTTTACTCTGCAGATGACAGTGAGAGTGGCAGATTTTGGAGGGCAGAAACAGGAAAAAAGAAGCATAACACTGGCTCCATTCTTGATGATCTTTCCACTACATGTTGCTGATTAGAATGAATCCTGCTCAGCTCCAAATCCACTCAATCTTGAGCTCCCCCTTGCTCATCCCTCACCCTAATTGGGTCCCAAAAGCACCCCCTGAGAGGAGGAGTGACAAGCCAGAGACCATTTTTTAAATTTATTTGTTAAGTGCTTACTAAGCACTGGAGTAGATATAAACTATTCAGGTTGAACCAGTCCATGTCCCAAGTGAGGCTCATGATCTTAATTCCCATTTCACAGATGATACAACGGAGGCACAGAGAAGTTTAAGTTAATCTTCCAAGGTTAACACTGAAGACAAGTGGCAGAGCCGGAATTAGAAACCAGGTAATTCTGACTCCCAGAACTCTGCTCTGTCATTCATTCATTCAATCATATTTACTGAGTGCTTACTGGGTGCAGAGCACTGTACTGAGCACTTGGGAGAGTACAGTACAACAATAAACAGACCCAGTCCTTGCCCACAAGCAGCTTACCATCTAGAAGCGGGGAGACAGATAGTCATTTATTTTTAGGTAGAAATAAATGAATTATAGCTATGTATAAGTGCCGTGGGGCTGGGACGGGGGGATGAATAAAGGGAACAAGTCAGGGTGATGCTGATGGGAGTGGGAGAAGAGGAAAGGGAGGCTTAATCAGGGAAGGCCTCTTGGAGGAGATGTGCCTTTAATAAGGCTTTGAAGTGGAGGAGAGTCATTGCCTAAGTCCCACTGCCTCCTTCCATTTTTATGACATTGAGCTGGATTGGACTCTAGCCAGGTGAAACACCTACCAGTCCGCTTTGCTGTGCCAAACTACTGAAGATCTCATGGCTCAGTAGAAAGAGCGCGGGCTTTGGAGTCAGTGGTCATGGGTTCAAATCCCACCTTGGCCAATTGTCAGCTGTGTGACTTTGGGCAAGTCACTTCACTTCTCTGGGCCTCAGTTACCTCATCTGTAAAATGGGGACTGACTATGAGCCCCCTGTGGGACAACCTGATCAATTTGTAGCCTCTCCAGTGCTTAGAACAGTGCTTTGCACATAGTAAGTGCTTAATAAATGCTATCATTATTATTATTATTATTATTAGGGCACTCGAGGTTTTCAATTCTGCATTATGAGACATGAATAGAAATCACCTTCATGCCGAGTAGGAAGGAAGTGGGAAGGGAGATACCTCTCAAGGAACCTCTTATGTGGTCAAGTATTTCTGACAATTGCAATATTAAAAGGTAGGAAAGATGGACCTGCCTATTAACAGCCCCAGAGAGGTCTTTGCTGCTGGAGAACCTGCAGAAATCTTGCCTGAATTCGGAAATAGAGCAGAATCGAATTAGAGACAAAAGATCACCCATCTCCCTCAGATGGGACTGAATAAAACCTGCCAGGATTGGAGGAAGTGGATGCACAAACAGGGGCTCAGAAATTCCCGTAGCCCAAAGAAAACTCAGTGGTCATAGCAACCAAGGCTGGAAGAGGAACTTCTCTTTGTGCTGGGTTTTAGCAACAGATAAAATGACTCCCAGGATCCAGAGGTGAGAGACTTTAGATACCTGTATGATGTTGGTACGGCTAAGGCTGAGGACTCGAGATTCTGTTCTCTCTCCTACTTAGACTGTGGGCCCCATACAGGACATGTGACTGTGCCCAGCCTAATTCACTTGTATCTACCCCAGGGCTTAGAACAGTGTTTGACACACAGTAAGTGCTTAACCCTCCTCTCAAGGTCACACCTGGAGATTCTATCTGTTTCGGCTATCGGAGGGAGAGTCGAGCAGAGGCATATCCTCTGCATATTTATTCTATTTATTTTATTTTGTTAATATGTTTTGTTTTGTTGTCTGTCTCCCCCTTCTAGACTGTGAGCCTGCTGTTGGGTAGGGACCATCTCTATATGTTGCCAACTTGTACTTCCCAAGCACTTAGTACAGTGCTCTGCACACAGTAAGCGCTCAATAAATACGATTGAATGAATGAATGAATGAATATCCTTTTCGTTCCATTTCGAATCCTAGCTCTACCAGTTGTCAGCTGTGTGACTTTGGGCAAGTCACTTAACTTCTCTAAGCCTTGGTTACCTCATGTGTAAAATGGGGTTTAAGACTGTGAGCTCCACGTGGGACAACCTGATCACCTTGTATCCTCCCCAGCACTAAGAACAGTGCTTTGCACATAGTAAGTGCTTAGCAAATGCCATTGTTATTATTCCTAGCTTGGACAGTGGCTAGTGAGTGGAAGGCAATCTGCTACAAGTCAAAACTCACCTGTGCTAGGCAGCAGTAGCATAGGAGAGAATCAAGGTGAAGACTCAAGTTTACTGTGTGGAAGGAGGCAATGGGAAACCATTTCTGTATTTTTTACCAAGAAAACTCTACGGATACACCATCAGAATGATTGCAGATGGAGATTGGGGCGTTCTGGGAGAGATGTGTCCATAGTGTTGCTATGGGTCAAAGACACTCGATGGCATAAGACAAGACAAGTGCTTAACAAATACCATAAAAAAATCCCAAGGAGAATCCCTTTCCTCTCCTCCCCTTTTTAGGCTTCAATTAGAAGCAGCATGGCCTAGTGGAAAGAGCATGGCTTTGGGAGTCAGAGGACATGGCTTCTAATTCCAGCTCTGCCACTTGTTTGCTGTGTAACCTTGGGCAAGTTGCTTCACTTCTCTGCACCTCAGTTATCTCATCTATCAAATGGGAATGAAGACTGTGAGCCGCACGTAGAACAACCTGATTACCTTGTATCCACCTCAGTGCTTAGAACAGTGCTTAGCAAATAGTAAGTGCTCAACAAATACCATAGTAATTAATTGTATGGTGCTTCTAGCCAGGGGCTTCTAGGACATAAAACAGAGCTCCAGGCTCTTTGATACCTAAGCAGAAGTCTTCTCTGAGTAAGCCCTCAATTCCTCCTCTCCCTCTCCCTTTTGAGAAGCAGTGAGGCTCAGTGGAAAAGAGCACAGGCTTAGGTGTCAGAGGATGTGGATTCTAATCCCTCCTCCGCCACATGTCTGCTGTGTGACCTTGGGCAAGCCACTTCTCTGTGCCTCAGTTACCTCATCTGCAAAATGAGGATTAAGACTGTGAGCCCCATGTGGGACAATGTGATTATCCTGTATCTACCCCGGCACTTAGAACAGTGTTCAGCACATAGTAAGTGCTTAACAAACTCCATTATTATTATTCTGTGTCACCCTTTATTCACCTCTCCCTCAGCCTCACAGCACTTATGTGCATGTCCATAATTTAATTTATTAAATTAATATCTTTCTCCACCTTCTAGAATGTGAGCTCATTGTGGATAGGGAACATGTCTACAAGCTCTGTTATATTGTACTCTTCCAAGCACTTACTATAGTGCTCTGAACACAGTAAGTGCTCAACAAATACAATTGACTGATTGATTGACTGACCCACAAAGAGCCTATGTCCTTGAAGGAGCTTTTAGTGGCAACTGCCTGTGGGCAACAAAAGGTGAATGTTTTGATGGTTGTTGGTGTTTAGTGATGTGTAATGCCACTGTCACAAGGAACCTCTAGGAAGTAGTGTGGTGTAGTGGAAAGAGCATGGTTCTGGCCTGTTCTAATCCTGAATCCTCCATCTGCCTGCTGTGTGACCTTGGGAAAGTCACTTAACTTCTCTGTGCCTCAGTTTCTTCATCTGTAACAGGGGAATTTAATAACTATTTTCCCTTCTACTTAGACTGCCAGCCCTGTGTGGGATTGGGACTGTATCTAATCTGGTTATCTTGCACCTACCCCAGTTCCTAGTAGAGTATTTGGCACAAAATAAGCACTTTTCTTTGTAATATTTGATAAGCACTTACTATGTGCTAGGCACTATACTAAATTCTGGGGTCAATACAAGCAAATAAGATGGGAACAATCCCTGTTCCACATGGAGCTCACAGTCTTAGTCCCCATTTTACAGATGAAGGTAACTGAGTACCAGAGAAGTGAAGTGACTTGCCCAAGGCCTCACAGCATTCAAGTGACAGAGCCGAGATTAGAACCCAGGTCCTTCTGATTCCCAGAACCATCCTCTATCCACCAGGCCACACTGCTTCTTCCCATTATTATTTGTATTATTATTATTATTATTATTATTATTATCTCTCAAAAGCCAAGTTCACTCAGCTCATTGAGAGTTTATTAACTTTGAGGAAAGTGACATTTCAACTATCATCTCTACGCTGATGACACCCAGATCTACATCTCTGCCCCTGCTCTCTCCCCCTCTCTCCAGGCTCGCATCCCCTCCTGCCTTCAGGACATCTCCATCTGGATGTCTGCCCGCCACCTAAAACTCAACATGTCCAAGACTGAACTCCTTGTCTTCCCTCCCAAACCTTGCCCTCTCCCTGATTTTCCCATCTCTGTTGACGGCACTACCATCCTTCCCATCTCACAAGCCCGCAACCTTGGTGTCATCCTTGACTCCACTCTCTCGTTCACCCCTTACATCCAAGCCGTCACCAAAACCTGCCGGTCTCAGCTCCGCAACATTGCCAAGATCCGCCCTTTCCTCTCCATCCCTGCTCATTCAAGCTCTCATCCTATCCCGTCTGGACTACTGCATCAGCCTTCTCTCTGATCTCCCATCCTCGTGTCTCTCCCCACTTCAATCCATACTTCATGCTGCTGCCCGGATTGTCTTTGTCCAGAAACGCTGTGGGCATGTTACTCCCCTCCTTAAAAATCTCCAGTGGCTACCAATCAATCTGCGCATCAGGCAGAAACTCCTCACCCTGGGCTTCAAGGCTCTCCATCACCTCGCCCCCTCCTACCTCACCTCCCTTCTCTTCTTCTCCAGCCCACCCCGCACCCTCCACTCCTCCGCTGCTAATCTCCTTACCGTACCTTGCTCTCGCCTGTCCTGCCATCTACCCCTGGCCCACGTCATCCCCCGGGCCTGGAATGCCCTCCCTCTGCCCATCTGCCAAACTGCCTCTCTTCCTCCCTTCAAGGCCCTACTGAGAGCTCACCTACTCCAGGAGGCCTTCCCAGACTGAGCCCCTTCCTTCCTCTCCCCCTTGTCCCCCTCTCCATTCCCCCATCTTACCTCCTTCCCTTCCCCACTGCACCTGTATATACGTATATATGTTTGTACATATTTGTTACTCTATTTATTTATTTATTTATTTATTTATTTTACTTGTACATATCTATTCTATTTATTTTATTTTGTTAGTATGTTTGGTTTTGTTCTCTGTCTCCCCCTTTTAGACTGTGAGCCCACTGTTGGGTAGGGACTGTCTCTATATGTTGCCAACTTGTACTTCCCAAGTGCTTAGTACAGTGCTCTGCACACAGTAAGCGCTCAATAAATACGATTGATGATGATGATGATGATGATGATTTTTTGTTTAATTCTTTATTATTTTTAAGTCCCTCTTCCTCTATCTCCACCCTTCCCCTTCATGACATCAATCATCACTCAATCATGCCTCCCCCTGGCTTTCCCATCACTGTAAATGGCACCACCACCCTTCCTGTCTCACAAGCCCATAACCTTGGTGTTATCCTTGACTCTTTTCTTACATTCAACCCACATATTCAACCCATCACTAAATCTTGTTGGTTCCACCTTCAACACATTGCTAAAATCCACCCTTTCCTTTCCATCCAAACCGCTAACCCGTTAATACAATTACTTATCGTTTCCCACCTTTACTGTATCAACCTCATTGCTGTCCTCCCAGCCTCCTGTTTCTCCCCACCCCAGTGCATACTTCACTATGCTGCCTGGATCATTTTTCTATGAAAGCATTCTGGACATATTTCCCCACTCCCCAAGAAACTCAACAGAAGAATAGCTAGGTGAGTTAGGAGGGGTCAAGGTGATTGAGTTTTTTAAAGTCAATGGTAAGAAATTTCTTTTTGATGAGGAGGTGGAGGGCAACCACTGGAGGTTCTTGAGGAGTGGTGATACATGAACTTAATGTTTTGGTAGAAAAATGACCCAGGCAGCAGAATCAATCAATCAATCAATCGATCGTATTTATTGAGCGCTTACTGTGTGCAGAGCACTGTTCTAAGCGCTTGGGAAGTACAAGTAGGCAACATATAGAAACAGTCCCTACCCAACAGCGGACTCACAGTCTAGCAGAATGATGTATGGATTGGAGATGGGAGATACAGGAGGCAGGGAGGTCGGCAAAGAGGCTGATAGAGTAATAAAGGGAGTCAGAGGACCTAGGTTCAATCAAGGCTCTACCACTTGCTGGCTGTATGACCCTGGGCAATTCACTTCATTTCTCAGTGCCTCAGTTTTCTCATCTGTAAAATGGGGATTCAATACCTGTTTGCCCTATTAGACTGAGTCCTTGCAATATAGAGAGTGTGTCCAATATGATCACCTTGTATCTACCCTAGTGCTTAATTCAGTGCTTGGCACAGAGTAAGTACTTATCAAATACTATAATTGGTGTATTCTGGGAGGATGTAGAAAAGACGAGGTCGGTATTGATTCTGAAAGCTCCAGCAGATTTCTGATCATGCTAGTGATTTTACAAGATGACTTCTATTTTCTCCATTGTTTTCCAAACCTTCATCTGGTTCTGTCCCTGTTCCATGTAATTTTCAAAACTTACAGAACCCAGGAAATTTGAAGTTTTGCCTGTAAAACACCAGATGTGCCAGTAAGTTTTACAAAGCTGAAGAAGCATAAATCTTAGCAAGCTCTTTTTCAGCAACATATGAATCACTTGAAGTCATTTGCCAAATAAAACGAATACCATGGGAAATTTGTTTTTTGATGGCCATAGAGGGAATTAGACTAGATTCATAAAACCCAGGATTTTCCTTCCCAGTGGTCATGAGCTATTGGACTGAAAGGCGTAAGAATAAGCAGTCATATAGCATTTTTAAATGCCAGCTTCTAGGTAATAAATATATGTATATATCATAGAAAATATAGTATACTCATATCCCAGTTTTCATTTGTGGGGAGGTGTATTGTCAAAGAGTTTTGACTTGAATGAAGAAAAGCAAGTCAAAGCTATTTGAGAAAATACCTCCCTAAAAATTCTTCATTCTTCATTCACCAGAGGTAGGAAGACAAATATTATAGTCGAAGAAAAAGAGGGATTTCATCCAGTTGCTTGGTCCCTTTATTTACGGAAAATCCATTTATTCTACCACCTAGTGATGGAAGAATCTCTTAAGGGCATTCCTCTTTTATTTTCTTTTGGTGCCTGAGCATAAAGTGGGGATTTAGGGCCGTTATAAATGAAGTTTGTGTGCCCTTTACGTGTAGGATGGAAATATGTGTAATGGAGCCCAGCAAGAGTTGCCATCGGGGTTGATGTGTCTCAGAATCAGAGTTTTCGTTTCCACCCTTCTTTTTGTCTCTCTGATTGCATGCTGCATTCTCTTTCTCCAGCTTTCTGTTCAGTCTGTTGTTTTATGCCCGCTTAGGCCAAATGGAGTCAGTGCCCGGTAATGATGAAGAAAGATACCATATAAAAAGCAATCAGCAGTACATTTTCAAAGCCAAAGAGGTATTTAGGTCATTTCTTTGGCTCAGCAAACCCTGGCATTGATTTCTTGACTCTTTTCTGTGAGAGGCTGGGCTGGGAAAGGGGAATCGGCTTTTGAAAAGCAGTGAGTCGCTGTCATGTCAGTGGGAAGCTGTTGACCTGTTCGAGATGAATTGCAGCAAGATTAAGGAACAGCAAGTGGTCGGTGTATTTGATGCATTTATTGTACAAGTTGTGCTTCAGATTGTCTGCACATATTCTTCTGTAAACTACTCGAAGCAAAGCTGCATTTTTCCTCCACATGAAAGTCTCAGGGATCACAGAGATCCAGCACTCACTCTACAAACCCATCCACCTCTGTTAAGAGTATACTGTACCTGCTCTTTGGGGATGCTATAACATGTCCTGGGGTCTAACCATTCTGCTTCCATAACCAGACGTAGAACTATGAACAGAACACGTGCAGTAGTAGAAGTATTAGCAGTAGAAGTAGCGGAGAAGAGAGGTGGCATAACTTAGTGGAAAGAGGAGACCTTGAGCAAGTCACTTCACTTCTCTGTGCTTAAGTTCCCTCATCTGCTAAATGGGGATTCTCCCTCCTACTTAGACTGTGAGCCCCATGTGGGACCTGATTAGCTTGTATTAATCCCAGAGCTTAGTACAGGGCTAGGAACATAGTAAGAGCTTCATAAATACCACAATTAGTAGTATAATAATTGATATTTATGGTATTTGTTAAGTGCTTACTATGTGCTGTTCTGTTCTAAGCACTGTTCTAAGCACTGGGGTAGATAAAAGGTAATCAGGTTGTTCCATGTGGGGCTCACAGTCTTAATCCCCATTTTACAGATGAGGTAACTGAGGCACAGAGAACTGAAGTGCCTTGCCCAAGATTACAAAACAGACAAGTAGTGGAGCTGGGATTAGAACCCATGTCCTCTGACTCCCAAGCCCGTGCTCTTTCCAATAAGCCACACTGTAATAGTATTAGTACTAATAGTAGGAGTACTAGTTGCAATAGTGGAAGTATTTATTGATCACCCACTGAATGCAATGCACTGTATTAAGCAAAGTATGAAGTGACACATTCCCTGCCCATAGGAAGCTTAAACTCTAATGATGGAGAGGCAGAGATAAAAGTATTTACAGACTAAATGGCATTGCTTAGATTCCTAAACAACTGAATGGAGAAAGGCCCAGAAAATTGTAAAAAAAAAGAAATTCCTCTTAGTGAGAAAAGATTTCAATGGTTTCCTCTGTGTCCATTCTGCTTTTGAATACCACTAAATAGGCTAAAGTTTCAAAGGCTTGGCAAAATGTAGGGAGTTAGAGACAGTGTTTTTCTTATAATTACCATGTTCATTTCAATTTATTTATAAAGCTTGTCATCTTTAAATATTCAGCCCGATTTTCCCCTTTATCAATCTGATTTTCCCTTTGTCCACTCCCTGTTGAATTTGGCATGTTTTGTTGAAATCATAGATGCTGGCATACAGAAATTCACATTTCATTATTTTGGTATGGGCCAAAACTATTTGCCACATCCCTAGTCCTCTAGCAATTTCTCCTTTAATTGAGGAGGGCAGAAGTACAGAGAGCTTGACTCATCATTCCTCACCTTCCCTTGTCTGAGGCATCAGCCTTGTTCCAAATGTAATTCCTGGTCCCCAAGCAGGACATGGGAAGGATAGGCTAGCAGCTTGGAGCCTGTCGGTCAGTAATCAATCTTATTTATTGAGTGCTTACCTTCAATAAGGCCTTGAAGCTGGGGAGAGTAATTGTCTGTAGGGTTGAAACCTATCAGTCAATAATCAATCGTATTTATTGACTGCTTACTGTGCAAAGCTCTGTACTAAGTGCTTGGTAGAATACAATATAACAGAGTTGGCAGACATGTTCCCTGCCCACAGTGAACTTACAATCAAGAGGGAACTTGCAGCACAGCATTAATCAATCAATCAATCAATCAATGGTATTTATTGAGTGCTTTCTAGAGATTCCTCTAGTGGGATACCAGGGTCTAGTACACTTGAGTTGTTCCTCAATTGGTCATGAGGTCTGACGTGATTTTGACAAGATGCTGTTGGATCTAAATCCTTCTTTTTTGTCATTTGTAACTACACTGGGAGGGGAGAATCCCACAGGGTAATTTGCATCCTGAGCAAATTTCCCTGTTCTACTTCACTTGCTGAAGAAGAAATATTCTCAGGGGTTAGAAGGGTTTATTCAAATCATGTCCACCCCACTCCTCTGTGCTTATTTTATTGGCAAAACACAGGGCCTCATTCTCTGTGAACCTCAGGTGCCAGGTTTAGAATTGGTGGGCTTGTCATTAAAGAAAATAATAATAATAATTATGACATTTGTTAAGCATTTTCTGTGTGCCAGACACTGTACTAAGTGCTGGAAAGAATTGGACCATGCTGTAGGAGGACACTTTTTGACTAAACAGAGGCAAGGTACTCAAAGAAACAGATTCATTCATTCATTCAATCAATCGTATTTATTGAGTGCTTACTGTGTGCAAAGCACTGTACAGTACAATAAACAGACATATTCCTGGGCTGCAATGAGCTTACCATTTGTATACTGCTAGTTCAAGACTAGCTTCAGACAAGGCTAATTATTTGGTAAATTTGGTATCCTATCAGAAGATTTGTTTTCAAAACCAAGGCTATTCAGACTGAAGTAGAGTTCACCCGATGAATCTTGGTATGTGTGGACAACACTCTGTCTGGGAAAATGGCTTGAGAAAATGACTAATGTTCCCACATTACAAATCTAATTAATCAATAAATCAGTAGTATTTATTGAGCACCTACTGTGTGCAGAACACAATGTTGAGTACCTGGAGAGTACATTAGAGTTGGAAGACCTTAGGGTATAACTACAACTCATTCCCTTGGAGAGCTCATTTTGCTCTCCTGGCTTCAACTATTATCACTCTGGATGATTCCCAAATCTACCTCTTCAGCCCTGACCTCTCTCCTTCTCTGCAGTTTTACAGTTTTCCCAGCTTCAGGGATTTACTTGAAATTTCTGCCAGCATCTCAAACTTAACCCGTTCAAAGCAGAACTCCTCATCTTCCCACCCTGCCCTCCGCCAAGGTTTTTTTTATAACTGTAGACTCCCTGTCTCACAAGCTTTGTCATTAATAGTAATAATAATTATGGTATTTCTTAAGCCCTTGCTATGTGCCAGTCACTGTACTAAGCGCTGGAGTGGATGCAAGCAAATTCAGGTTGGACAGTCTCTGTCCATATGGGGCTCACCGTCTTAATCCCCATTTTACAGATGAGGGAACTGAGGCCCAGAGAATTGAAGTGACTGACTTGTTCAAGGTCACACAGCAGACAAGCGGTGGAACCAGGATTAGAACCCACGACCTTCTGACTCTCAGGCCTGTGTTTCACTCATCTCTCTCATTAAACCCACACATTCAATCTGTCACCCAATCCTATTGGTTCTACCTTCACAGCATCTCTAGAATCTTCCTTCAAGAAGCCTTCCCTGACTAAGCCCTCTTCCCTCCTTTCACCTATACAGTAGGGTCTGTTAACCCATAAGTACTTTGATATTCACCCCTCCTCCTGCCCCACAGCATTTATGTATATATCCATCTGTAATTTATTTTAATATCTGTCTAGTGTGTAACCTCCTTGGGAGCAGAGAATGGTCTACCAACTCTTTCTTAGTAGACTCTCCCAATGGCTTAGTTCAGTGCTCTGCATCCAGTAAGTGTTTAATAAATACCACTGACTGATCGAGTGTATAAAATGATATATACAGAGGGGCTACTGGTCGTGTAAGATTGTAAGTGTGTAGTTAGTAAAAAAAAAGTGTTGAAATGGTAGTTGGGAAGCTCTGTGGCCTAGTGGATAGAGCATGGGCCTCAGAGTCAGAAGGACATGGATTCTAATCCTGGCTCCACCACTTGCCTGCTGCATGACCTTGGACAAGTCACTTTATTTCTCTGTACCTGTTACCTCATCTGTAAAATGGAGATTAAGACTGTGAGCCCAACGTGGGACAGGGACTGTGTCCAATCCAATTACCTTGTATCTACCCCAGCGCTTAGTATGACACCTGGCACATAGTAAGTGCTTAACAAATGCCATTATTATTAGTATTGTTATTATTATATGACCTCAGGAGAAGAAAAATTAATCTGGAAAGACTTCTTGAAGATGTGATAAGGATTTGAAAGCAGCGTGACTCAATGGAAAGAGCACGGGCTTGGGAGTCAGAGGTCATGAGCTCAAATCCCGGCTCCACCAATTGTCAGCTGTGTGACTTAGGGCAAGTTATTTAAGTTCTCTGAGCCTCAGTTCCCTCATCTGTAAAATGGGGATTAAGACTGTGAGCCCCAGGTGGGACAACCTGATCACCTTGTATCCTCCCCAGCGCTTAGAACAGTGCGTTGAAATATGGGGAGATCTGTGGCCTGGTGAATTTGAAAGGGAGTGAGGTACCAGACTAGAAAAGTAGTCAATCAAACAGTGGTATTTATTGAGAGCTTGCATTTTTTTTTCTAAATGGCATTTATTAAGTGCTTACTATGTTCAAAGCACTGTTCTAAGCGCTGGGGAGGTTACAAGGTGATCAGGTTGTCCCACGGGGGGCTCACAGTCTTCATCCCCCTTCATTGTACAGATGAGGGAACTGAGGTACAGAGAAGTGAAGTGACTTGCCCAAAGTCACACAGCTGATAAGTGGCAGAGCCTGGAATCGAGCCCATGACCTCTGACTCCAAAGCCTGTGCTCTTTCCACTGAGCCACGCTGCTTCTCTTGCTTTGTGCAGAGCACTGTACCAAGATCTTGGGAGAGAACAACAGAGTTGGTAGACACTCTCCCCTGCCCACAGGGTGCTTACATTCTTGATGGGGATACGGAAGTCAAAATTAATTATTGATATGGACGTAAGCTCTGTAAGGCTGAAAGTGGGGTGAATATGAAAGGTTTAAGGGTATAGATCAAAGTTCACAGGTGACACAGAAGGAAGAGAGATGAGGGGAAATGAAGGCTTAGAGAAGGCTTCTAGGAGATGTGATTTTAGTAAAGCTTAGAAGGTAAATAGAATGGTGATCTGTCATATATTAAGGGAAACAGTTTTCCAGGCCAGAGAGAGGGCATGGGCAAGAAGTCAGTGGCGAGATAGAGGAGATCAAGATCCACTGAACAAATTGGTAATAGAGGACCAAAATGTGGGAGCTGGATGGTAGTAGGAGATCAGACAGGTGAGCTAGCAGCAAGACAGCATGAAAAAAGGGGTCAGAGGCGGGATAGAGACAAGAATGAGCTTTTGGAGTGAACATTTTCAAGCTAAGTCAGACTTTTCCAAGCCAATTCTCCATTTTAATGTCCAAATGACCTGCTGATTTTCCTACTCGTATTGCAAATGGATAAGTTACGTCTGACATGGCATAATGGAAATCAGCACTATGGATAGCCTCAAATTATTCCAAAGACTTCAAGCCATTTGCAGAATTAATAAAATAATCGAGTTTCTTTGTGCTTTATTA
This sequence comes from Tachyglossus aculeatus, assembly GCF_015852505.1. Taxonomy (NCBI): domain Eukaryota; kingdom Metazoa; phylum Chordata; class Mammalia; order Monotremata; family Tachyglossidae; genus Tachyglossus; species Tachyglossus aculeatus. The sequence goes on from NC_052070.1 coordinate 15,345,869, forward strand.
TAAGGGAGACTATATATTTCAGCAATCCTTAAACTGTAATCAATACATAAAACTAAATATTGTATGAAGAGAAGAGTTCTTGTAGAAATGCTTCAGGGAAACTTTTACACTAAAACAGATGGGTTGGGATATGGTGTAATTCTACTGAATTTATCTCATTTTCTGTCATTTGACTGAGAGAAAAAATGGCAACAAAATCCTTTCTTCAGCAGAGAATACTCATTAAAAATGTTCTCTAAATTCCCTGTCCCTTCTTTTACCTTAGTCTTTGGCCAAGTGTCCTGGCCCACTGACTTCTTCAGTCAGTTCACATCCTAAATGCAAAAGTGATGTTGATCACAGATCTTTTTCAATGGGCTACCTAAATGGGGAAAAAAAACAGAATAAAAATCATTTAATTTTAATATATTTTCCTCTATGGTGTCTCTGAAGCCCTCTTTTAAGTTTAATTATAAAACAAATTGAATAAAATACTTGACTGTGACATGCCATAGTGATTTATAAGAGACTGTTCAACTCATTACCAAAGACACAAAACAGTAATTCAAAAAGTCATTGTGAGCAAAGCCCTCCTCCTACCTCTTGTGCTCAGAAGATGGTTGAATTAATCAAAATGGTAATAACACCACAAATCAACTACATGTTAGGAATCCTCCTACTAGAACTTGACCATAAAATTCTGCACATCCTTAAGCCAGTACTTAACTCTGTTCCTTGAGAAAATAAGCCACCCTTTTAGTAAAAGCATTAAAAAAACTCCATGGGCCATTAACCCAGAGGAGACAATCATTTCATTTTCACAAATAGAAGATATTCATACAGAGGAAAGGCACGATTTGAATGGAATAGAAGGAGATTTTCTACAAGAACCGGATAAATTAGTTTCAAAGACAATACTCATCTCCTCCTTACCATTATAGCGCTGTCACTTTGTAGCTCAAAAAAGAAAAATCTAACCAAAGCTCTAGAACAATAATAATACAAAATTGTATTTATTAAGCACTTACTATGTACCAGGCACTGTGCTAAGCTGCTGGAGTGGATATGAGAAAATTGGATTGGATTAAGTCCTTGTCCCACGTGGTGCTCACAGTTTCAATCCCCATTTTATGGATGAGGTAACTGAGGCAGAGGGAAATAAAGTGATTTGCCCAAGATCACTCAGCAGCCAAGAGGCAGAGCTAAAATTAGACCCATGACCTTCTGACTTCTAACCCTGTGCTCTATCCACTACACCATGCTAATGCTCAATCATATCAGGCTCAAATTTGTTGTAATAATAATATTGTTATTAATATTATTATTAATAGCAATAATATAATCTTGGTATTTGTTAAGCACACAATAGGTTTGTTAATCTCTGACTCCCATGACAAATGAAAGGCTTCTGATCTTTTCGTTCAGAGTCTTTCAATTAAAATATTGGTGTATGATCTGCCCCTCCCATGCCCACCCCTGATTAGTTCCTCCACACAGGATCTGATTAGTTGGAAAAATCTTCCAGCTGAATCCTAGAAACAACGAGGCCAGATCTGATGGGTAGGAAAATCTGTTGAGTACCACCTATGCCTAAATCAGGTCTGGTTTGAGGGATAATCTGCCTACTGAGTCCTCTGGGACTGAACCTGAAAGGGTGGGTACAACAGGCACTCAGCACTTCTCATGACAGCAGGCACTCTGTTTCCCATGTCCTTTGACTATGAATCCTGTGCTCATTTGATCCTCACAGCAAAAACTCTGGAAAGAGATTTCAGAAACTGTGGGAGGCAGGAGAAGGGGAATAGCTTGGCTGTGAACCTGGAGTTTGGGGTGTAATAGAGAGATCCTGCTGGAGCTTCAATACCTTTCGAAGCTTGATAATGCAAACAATTGGGAAGGAAAACAGAAAATATTCTCCAGACCCTGCCCAAGGATTGGAGGCTTCTGTTAAGCACAGGTAACCAGAGGGGAGTCTGAGGCAAGTCACAGATTCCTGTGAAAGCCTGTGGTTTTCTTCTATGTTGGGATGAAGGATGAGATAAACAGTCAAGACCCAGGCTTTGGTTTCCAGGTAATTTGGGGATGAAAGGGTGGTTTTTGGGGGATACTGAGTCCTTAGGTGATGGGACCACTTAGGAGAACTTCTTCTAACAATATTTCTCCTGTTTTTCTGCAACTCTTTGCCCTTAATTTACCCAGCTTCTTCCACCCAGCCCACCCTCTCTTTATTAGCAATGCAGAAATTGAGTGATAGTGGACTTGAAAAAGAGAATAATCACTTAGTAAAACCACCTCTAAAGTGACTAGTCTCTGGGGAATTCAACAGACATGAGGTTCCATATCCACAAGGTCAGATTAACTTCATGGTATCAATAAATGTCATTTACTGACTGATGGATTTCTCTTCTTATCACTAACTGGACAGCATCTTTGGATGGCATGCTGCCTATGTGGCAGAATTCATTGACTACTTAAAGTTTGCTGTAGTCTATCAAATCCCTGGTTGTGTATAGAGTCTCCTGGGTGTGGACTGGTACATTTCTTATGTTTTATTCCAAATTTGAACTACCCTACAATTCATCTTTATGCCCCATTCAAAAATTCTGAAGGAATCAAAATGACCAGTTGAAACAGATATTTACTAACACAGACAATGCATCATAAGTTAACCAAAGCACGCTCCATCACAAACCCTTAAAAAATAGATGTTTTCCTAACAACCAAAGTTGTATGTCATCAATTTATCCTTTCATTTGATTTACGGTAGACTAAAAAAACCTACCCTTTTTATAAGGTAAATGCTGAGTCAAATCCTAATAGGGTAAGTTAAATTTTCCAATGGCCTATTTGTTCAGGACTCTTGGGGATAGCATTCATCCCTGGTTTTCTTGCATTTCTAAAATGAGTCAGATTTGAGTTATAGCCTGGCACTTTTTTACACTGAGCAAATTCATTTTACTTTTCGGCTTACAACAAAAGCAATTGTGTCTCCCTTTCTCGTTAAAAGAACATAAGCAAACATGTCTGCTTAAAGATCACGAGTGACATGGCCCAGTGGTAGGAGAGAGATAGAGATTGGTATTCTACACTTAGATAACACTGAGATGAGTCTATGCTAAAATCCATCTGTTCTTATCATTATTGTTAACACATTTACTGAGTTCTTTCTATGGGCCCAGCACTGTGCTAAATGCTGGGACAATAGCAAAGAGAAGATTTAAACATGAATCTTATCACAAGGGGCTCCCTAGTTGAGTTGGGGAAACAGATGTATAAAACATGAAGAATAAGATATTGAGCAATCAATCAATCAATCAATCATATTTATTGAGCGCTTACTGTGTGCAGAACACTGTACTAAGCTCTTGGAAAGTACAAGTTGGCAACATATAGAGACAGTCCCTACCCAACAGTGGGCTCACAGTCTGAAAGGGGGAGACAGAGAACAAAACCAAACATACTAACAAAATAAAATAAATAGAATAGATATGTACAAGTAAAATAAATAAATAAATAGAGTAATAAATGTGTACAAACATATATACATATATACAGGTGTTGTGGGGAAGGGAAGGAGGTAAGATGAGGGGGATGGAGAGGGGGACGAGGGTGAGAGGAAGGAAGGGGCTCAGTCTGGGAAGGCCTCCTGGAGGAGGTGAGCTCTCAGTAGAGCCTTGAAGGGAGGAAGAGAGCTAGCTTGGCGGATGGGCAGAGGGAGGGCATTCCAGGCCTGGGGGATGACATGGGCCGGGGGTCGACGGTGGGACAGGCGAGAACGAGGCACGGTGAGGAGATTAGCGGCAGAGGAGCGGAGGGTGCGGGCTGAGCTGCAGAAGGAGAGAAGGGAGGAGAGGTAGGAGGGGGCGAGGTGATGGACAGCCTTGAAGCCGAGGGTGAGGAGTTTCTGCCTGATGCGCAGATTGATTGGTAGCCACTGGAGATTTTTGAGGAGGGGAGTAACATGCCCAGAGCGTTTCTGGACAAAGACAATCCGGGCAGCAGCATGAAGTATGGATTGAAGTGGGGAGAGACACGAGGATGGGAGATCAGAGAGAAGCCTGGTGCAGTAGTCCAGACGGGATTGAATGAGAGCTTGAACGAGCTGATGATATTGATGATAAGAGCCCACTAGAGATCTAAATTGTCAATTAATAACATAATAGCAGAAATAGTATTTGGAAGGGACAGCCTTTATACTCCTACTGCCCCCTCAAAACAGTTCTTGGTTAGAAACTGCAGCAATTTTAGAGAAGCAGCATGGCCTACTGGAAAGAGCACGGGACCGGAAGTCAGAAGGGCCTGGGTTCTCATCCTGGCTCTGCCACTTGCCTGCCATGTGACCCTGTGCAAGTCACTTCACTTCTCTGTATCTCAGTTACCTTATCTGTAAAATGGGGATTAAGACTGTGAGCCCTGTGTCCGACCCAATTGCACTTAGTGCAGTGCCTGGCACATAATATGCACTCAACAAATACCACAATTATTATTATTATTGTTATTAACCTTGGAAAGACCAACGTCACTTCCATGGGGTCAGGCAGGGGTTAGGGGTCCATTAGCCTGGGCATTGGAGATCTGGTTATGAGAAGCAGCGTGGCTCAGTGAAAAGAGTCTTTGGAGTAAGTGGTCATGGGTTCACATCCCAGCTCTGCCAACTGTCAGCTGTGTGACTTTGGGCATGTCACTTAACTTCTCTGTGCCTTAGTTACCTCATCTGTAAAATGGGGATTAAGACTGTGAGCCCCCTGTGGGACAACCTGATCACCTTGTAACCTCCCCAGTGCTTAGAACAGTGCTTTACACATAGTAAGCACTTAATAAATGCCATTATTATTATTGTTATTATCATTCTGAAGCCTCAGGTTTGTCTGAGCCATATGGGCCCAGTTTCTGATTGTAAACTCCATTAGACTATAAGCTCCTTGAGAACAGGGATTGTGCCTACCCACTTTCTTAAATGTCTAGTACAGTCATTCAGTCGTATCCTCTAGACTGTGAGCCCGTTGTTGGTAGGGACCGTCTCTATATGTTGCTGACTTGTACTTCCCAAGCGCTTAATGCAGTGCTCTGCACAAAGCAGGTGATCAATAAATACAATTGAATGAATGAATGAATTTATTGAGCACTTACTGTGTCCAGAGCACTGTACAGTCCACAGCACACAGTAAGTGCTCAATAAATAATAATAATAATAATAATGGAAATTGTTAAACACTTACTCTGTGCAAAGCAATAAATATGATTGGTTGATTGATCAGCAATCAGATCCTATGTGGAGGAACTAATCAGAGGAGGGAATGGGAGGGGCTGATCATAAACCAATGTTTTAATTGAAAGAATCTGAACACAAAGGTCAGAAGTCTTTCATTTGTCATGGGAGTCATGGATTAACAAACCTATTGTGTGCTTAACAAATGTCAATATTATATTATTATTGTTATTAATAATTTTTTATTGTTACAATAAATTTGGGCCTGCTATTACTGATAATTAGCATGGTGTAGTGGATAGAGCACAGGGTTGCCAACTTGTACTCCCCAAGCGCTTAGTACAGTGCTCTGCACACAGTAAGCGCTCAATAAATATGATTGAATGAATGAATGAAAATAAATGTGATTGAATGAATGAGTGAGAAGCAGCGTGGCTTGTTTTGTTGTCTGTCTCCCCCTTCTAGACTGTAAGCTCCTTTAGATTGTGCCTACCCACTTTCTTAAATGTCTAGTAGTCAGTCATATCCTCTAGACTGTGAGCCCATTGTCGGGTAGGGACCGTCTCTATATGTTGCCAACTTCTACTTCCCAAGCGCTTAGTACAGTGCTCTTAGTACAGTAAGCGCTCAATAAATACAATTGAATGAATGAATGAATGGTTGGAAGTCAGAGGATCATGGGTTCTAATTCTAGCTCGGCTTCTTGGCTGCTGTGTGACCTTGGGTAAGTCACTTTACTTTTCTGTGCCTCCAATATGATTGGTCATATTGTGATTGGTGGGAAAGATCTTCCACTTGACTCCTCCCAAGCACAGTGCTTGACACTCAGCATGTGTTTACTAAATACCATCGCTATAATTACAGCTCAGAAAAATTAGTGGGAAAGGCCTCAGAGCCATTGAATAAACTGGTCTTGCCTCTTATTCCCATTTCATTTCGTTTGCATGGAAGTCTGGGCAGTGAATTTTCTGGAAGGATATGCTTGTCAGTCAATCGTATTTATTAAGTGCTTACTATGTGTGGAGCAATGTAATAATAATAATGATGGTGGTATTTGTTAAGCACTTACTATGTGCCAGGCAATGTACTAAGCACTGGGGTAGATAAAAGTAAATTGGGTTGGACAGAGTCCCTGTCCCACATCGGGCTCACAGTCTTAATCCACATTTTACAGATGAGGTAACTGAGGCACAGAGAAGTTAAGTGACTTGCCTAAGGCCACACACAGCAGACAAGTGGTGGAACTGGGATTAGAACCCATGACCTTCTGATTCCCAGACCTGTGCTCTATCCATTTCGCCAAGCATTTGGGAGAGTATGAAATAACAATAAAACAATCACATTCCCTGCCCACAATGAACTTACAGTCCAGAGGGGGAGGAAGACATTAATATAAATAAATACAATTACAGATATGTACATAAGTGCTGTGGGGTTGAATAAAGGGAGCAAGAGGAGACGAGGAAAGGAGGTCTTAGTGTTATGTTCTGCTTGTGTTTTTCTAGCTCAGGAATAGAGAGAGCAGTAGAAAGAAGCGGCAGGGGGAATGTAAGGGAAAGATGGGGGGCGGGGAGGGGGATTGGGAAATCAGGCCGTACTGCAGAATTATCTAGGTTGAGAGGATGTTAGGCTGAGTACACACACATTAAAAACTCTTTGAAAGGCTGATAAAGCCATCCTCTTCACTTGTGAAAACATCATTCTCAGCAGCTGAGGAGGTCTGGCCCTCTGGGTCAAACTCTTCTTCAGCAGAGGAGGTGGTCAGTGAGCTGAGATGATTAAAAATCAGTTGGATTGGGTGCTTGACAGATAGATTCAATTCCCCTGATCTCTCCCCCTGCCAGCATTATCTGCTGAATAAACATAGTTTCCACAGTGTCCACTGTAGCACATGACTCTCCCTTTGGCGTTCTATTTTAACACCCGTGTTTCCAACCAGCCCACATTTTGTTCAGAGGGAACACCTGTTCCTTCCCCATGGAAACGAGTCAGTTGATCTAAATCCTCAGAGCCATGGAGAGGGAGGGAGAGATGAGCTGGCAGAGAGAAAGGTAAGAGGAGGTTGGAAACGTATCTAAGCTTTGGGTTTTTCCTTTTTCTCTTTTCTTCCCCTTTTCAAAAGAACCTTAAACTACCCTCCTGGTAGCCAGCAAAGAAACCAGGTCTAATCTTTTAAGAGATATCACTCTTGGAGCTAACAGGCTTAGTCACAAACTTGAGGATGGAGTTGCTTCCTCTTCCCTGGAGCCTAATGCTAAACCTCTTCTTTCCCAGAGGACACTTTTGGGTTTCACAATCCAGCCCTAAACTGTGCTGAGGAGGGGAAATGGATGTGGGAAGGTTTGATTCCTGTGTGGGCAGGGAACATGTCTACCTACTCTGCTCTAATGTACTATCCAAAGAAATTAGTTCAGTGCACTGCATGTAGTAAGTGCTCAATAAATACAATTGATTAATAAATATGATTGGTGAGAGAACTCTACGTTCAATGAATACAATTGATTAATAGATCATTGGTGAGAGAACTCCATGCTTTAATTCAGCCCACAGCTCTGGGAATCCTGATTGGGTTAATGTGGCTCACATGGAAGTTGTGTGAAACCTAGATGAAAATTTCTTTGATATGACTTAGATGAAGTTAACAAAAATCACCAGAATGAGAACTTCTTTCTGGAGAGTTGTAGGAAGGTTCCAGGTTAGGTAACATAAGCAGGTTTTTGTCTGAGCCAAAACTTTATCCAGCCTGGATTCTTGGGAGGGCAGAGCCCATTCATCCCAGGTTTATAATATAAAAAATAATAATTGTGGTATGTTATGCTCCTACTAAGTGCCAAGCACTGTACTAAACTTTGAGGTAGCTATAAGATATTCTTTTTGGACACAGTCAGTGTCTCACATGGAGCTCATGTTTAAAGTAGATGGGAGTGGTTTGGGATGAGGTGTTAATGTTTGAACTAATTACTCTACTTATTGAGGAAATGGCTCTTCCTTAAGTGGTAAATATTCTAGTTCCTGAGGTGAGGGAGGCACTTGGGTGACTAGCAGGAGGCAAAGTATGTGACAATAACATAAATCTTCACACTGCCTTCTGTAATCTGCCTTGGTTGTGTTGCACTTTCTGATATTTGCTTATATTTTCTCTGAAATGCTGACTTTCCCAGGATTTGGGAACGGGGGAAGAAATCCTGAAGTTTTTAAAAGAGATTACTAACTGGCTTTTTTTTTTTTTTTGAAGAATTCAACTGCAATTTCAAATTCGACTTGCTTAATAATTCTGGTGTGAGCCTTGCTTGGGGAATGAATCTGGGGGTGGCAGTGTGGCCTAATGGAAATACCACAAAGACTGAGACAGGAATCCCAGCTCGGCCATTTTCTTGGAAGCAGCGTGGCTCAGTGGAAAGAGCACGGGCTTTGGAGTCAGTGGCCATGGGTTCAAATCCCGGCTCTGCCACTTGTCAGCTGTGTGACTTTGGGCAAGTCACTTCACTTCTCTGGACCTCAGTTCCCTCATCTGTAAAATGGGGATGAAGACTGTGAGCCCCTCGTGGGACAATCTGATTACCTTGTATCTACCCCAGCGCTTAGAAGAGTGCTTTGCACATAGTAAGCGCTTAACAAATACCAACATTATTATTATTATTATGTGATATTGAGCAAGTCACTTAATCTCTCCATACCTCAATTTATTTGTCTGCAAAATGGGGATGATCCCTCCTCTTCTTTCCTCCTGTGAACCCCATGTGGGATAATCACTGTGCCCATTCTGACACTTGGCATTGTGTTTGAGAGGTAGCAAGCATTTAATAAATACCATTATTAATAATAATGGAGAAGCAGCTTGGCTCAGTGGAAAGAGCCCAGGCTTTGGAGTCAGAGGTCATGGGTTCAAATCCCAGCTCCACCAATTGCCAGCTGTGTGACTTTGGGCAAGTCACTTAATTTCTCTGGGCCTTAGTTACCTCACCTGTAAAATGGGGATTAAGAATGTGAGCCCTATGTGGAACAGGGACTGTGTCCAACCTATTAGCTTTTATCTAACCCAAGGCTTAAAACACTGCTTGCCACATAGTAAGTGCTGAACTGGCACCATAATTATTAATATTATTATTATTACCAGTAAAACGCTCCCTTCCCATTAAGGGTTTGAACTCTAATGGGTGGACAAACATAAATATGTTTATAACTAGAGCAGTCAAAATAAAAAAAAATTGAAGGGACATATAAACATGAGTATGAAGGAGGACAGTCCCTCTAGACTGTAAGCCTGCTGTGGGCAATGAACATATTTGTTTACTGTTGTATTGTACTCTCTCAAGTGCTTATGCTCTGCACATAATATGTGTTCAGTAAATGACTGAATGAATGAAAGGAGTGTACAGGTAAGGTTGTAAATGATAAAATTGGCTGGAGGTTTAATAAAAATTGTGGTATTCATGTTTCAAATACTGCTGTAAAAACTGGTGTAGATAAAAGTTATCATGTCCCAGGATGACCTGTTTCACAGTGGTGGAAGATTAATGAGGGAACGCTTGTTCCTGCGCATCAGGCAGAAACTCCTCACCCTGGGCTTCAAGGCTGTCCATCACCTCGCCCCCTCCTACCTCACCTCCCTTCTCTCCTTCTCCAGCCCAGCCTGCACCCTCTGCTCCTCTGCAGCTAATCGCCTCACCGTGCCTCGTTCTCGCCTGTCCCGCCGTCGACCCCCGGCCCACATAATCCCCCTGGCCTGGAATGCCCTCCCTCTGCCCATCTGCCAAGCTAGCTCTCTTCCTTCCTTCAAGGCCCTACTGAGAGCTCACCTCCTCCAGGAGGCCTTCCCACACTGAGCCCCTTCCTTCCTCTCCCCCTCGTCCCCTTCTCCATCCCCCCATCTCACCTCCTTCCCTTCCCCACAGCATATGTATGTATGTTTGTACATATTTATTACTCTATTTATTTATTTTACTTGTACATATCTATTCTATTTATTTTATTTTGTTAGTATGTTTGGTTTTGTTCTCTGTCTCCCCCTTTTAGACTGTGAGTCCAATGTTGGGTAGGGACTGTCTCTCTATGTTTCCAATTTGTACTTCCCAAGCGCTTAGTACAGTGCTCTGCACATAGTAAGCGCTCAATAAATACGATTGATGATGATGATGATTGTTGGAGGAAGTGGGATTCTCGGCAGGACTTGAATGCAGTCCTTTTCAGTCGTATTTATTGAGCCCTTACTGTGTGCAAAGCACTTACTAAGCGCTTAACTGTAGATGGTGTAGCCTAGTGGATCTGAGCATGGATCTGGGTTCTAATGTCAGCACCAGCATTTGTCTACTGTGTGGTATTGGGCAAGTCACTTCACTCTCTGCCTCAGTTACCTCGGCAGTAAAATAATAATAATTGTGGTATTACGGTGTGCCAGGAACTGTAATAGACAGTTCTTTTAGACTGTGAGCCCACTGTTGGGTAGGGACTGTCTCTATATGTTGCCAATTTGTACTTCCCAAGCGCTTAGTACAGTGCTCTGCACACTGTAAGTGCTCAATAAATACGATTGATGATGTAATAAGCACTGGGGTAGATACAAGGTAATTGGGTTGGACACAGTACCTTTCTCACATAGGGCTCACAGTTTTAATCCCCATTTGACAGATGAGGTAACTGAGACCCAGAGAGGTGAAGTGACTTGCTCAAGGTCATACAGCAGACAAGTGGCAGAGCCAGGATTTGAAATCAGGTCCTTCTAACTCCCAGTCCCATGCTCTATTCACTAGGCCATGCCGCTTCTCATGAGGATTAAGACTGTAAACCATACGTGGGTCATAGACTATGTCCAACCTGATTATCTTTTAATTGCCCTAGTCCTTAGAACAGGGCCTGATACACGGTAAAAGTGCTTAACAAATACCATTAAAAATAACCAAAACCCAGGAGGCTTGGGCTCTAGTGGATACTCACACTTGACTCCTTGTGTGCACCTGTTTTTTCATATGTGAAATGTTTGTGTAAGAGGGTGGGGGGGACGCAGAGTGGTGGAAGATTGTTGTCCCCATTCCTAAATCAAAGGAACAGTGAAAAGATGGTAGCACAGCCCTCTGAAGAGTTTTGGTGTAAGGCTGTAATGCAATGTAATGGGATTTTACGGAATAGCCTTTTGTGGACCAGAAATTGGGGCTTACTATGTGCAGAGCATTGTACTAAGTGCCACTGTCATTAGTACTATTACTATGTGCAGACCACTGTACTAAGCACTTAGCACTGTATGCTCCACTCCTGCCTGCCTGTTCGTTGAAATCTATCCCCAGTCGGACCATGACCAGAAGGGATAAGAGATCCATCTCAAACTAATCCTCACCTGCTCAGCCCAGCAACAATACTTTTCCATCCTTGTTGCCCCCCTAGCTCCCATATTGCCCCTCTAGCTGCTTCAGACTATTAACTTTCTCTTCAAACCCGCTCCTCCCTTATCTCTTACCCCACTGACCTTGCCAACTATTTCATCAAAAAATCAAAACCATCAGGCATGATATCCCTAAAATCTCTCTTGCGCTTCTGCACTCTCATCCTTCTGGCCAATGCCACCCTCAGAGGCCTGAAAGCCTCTTCTAAGAAGGCTGGGACGTTGCCCTCAGATTCAGGGGCTCCAAGCTCTTAGTAAGCACAGCAAGCTAACCCTCCAGGGACTCCTGACAGCTGGGTGAGGGTGGATATAGTTTTCATTCCCCATTTTGGACACTGGGAGACTGATGCATAAAGTGGGACAAGTGTCAAAGGGAGAGTCGAACCCAAGTCTCTGTTCTGGTAATCTTTCATGTCTACACAGGGCTCTTGTGATAGGATAGTGGAGTTGTCAATCTGGGAAGGCTACAGATAGGTGGTATTTTTTGTTCCATATTTTAGGCTTGGCTTTTTTCCATGAATACTATCTCTTGAGCACACTTCTGTGGTCTGTTTTTTACTCCAGTTCATCATGAAACATGGAGGTGGATCTGCTTCCTTTTCTGGAGGCTGACATCAGAGAAATATTTGAAAGTGAGTACTGTGTCATTTATCTCACCTTTTCCCTTCTTGGGCATTCTGTCCTTTACCCTGGCCAACACTGGTCATTCACAATTATCTTGACATAAAAACTGTTTCAAAAGGTAAACACTTTGATTAAAAATAAGTTTTAATACCAGGTATGACTGAAGTTGCAACCTAATAAGTCACCCTATTTTCTGAAAGGGCCCTTCTAAACATTTCAATCAATCAATCAATCAATCGTATTTATTGAGCGCTTACTATGTGCAGAGCACTGTACTAAGCGCTTGGGAAGTACAAATTGGCATCACATAGAGACAGTCCCTACCCGATAGTGGGCTCACAGTCTAAAAGGGGGAGACAGAGAACAGAACCAAACATACCAACAAAATAAAATAAGTAGGATAGAAATGTACAAGTAAAATAAATAAATAAATAAATAAACAGAGTAATAAATATGTACAACCATATATACATATATACAGGTGCTGTGGGGAGGGGAAGGCGGTAAGGCGGGGGGATGGAGAGGGGGACGAGGGGGAGAGGAAAGAAGGGGCTCAATCTGGGAAGGCCTCCTGGAGGAGGTGAGCTCTCAGCAGGGCCTTTCACAGGGCAATGAGTTTGGAGGAAGGAGTGAGCAAAGTGTGAAACACCTGAGTAGAGGCCACACCACAGTACAAGTCAACCTGCTTGTTCCTTAAACTACCCAGATGCTTAAAGGAGTCATTTGGTCATATATAAAAAGTTTTGGTTTTCAATTAAGTAGGGCCGATTTTCAATTTTACAAAAATAAAGTTGATGTAGACACACATGCAAAGGACAATAAGTATCCCATGCATTTCCTGGCCATACAAGGCTCTCAACATAGTTTTCAAATTTATTGAACAAAAATTTGTAAATGTACATATCTCTTGCCCAGACCATACTGCAGGTGTTATGGAGTTAGTCTAGACAACACCCTTAAGATGGAAAAACTTTCCCATCCCAATTTTACAGACAGGAAAACTGAGGCCCAGATCAGTTGCCCAAATGACCCAGCAAATGTGAGCACAATGAGAATCTTGGTCTTTTGACTCTTAGTTCTAAGCCCTGCCTACTAGACCAAGCGGCTTCCTGAAAGTTATTAATTTAGAAAAATTTCCTGTGAACCACCAGCCCTCCAAAAAGACACCAGTCTTTCAGAATCCTCTCTCCAAAAAATGAGGGGAATTAAGACAGAGAGTCCTGGATGCATTAGAAGTACTTGAGGGTGAGAAGGCGATCAATCCATCGATGGTATTTATTGAGTGTTTTTTGTGCTCAGAGCAGTGTACTTAAGAGAACCTGTCTCACAAGCCTGCAACCTTGGCATTATCCTCAACTCATCTCTCTCATTCAGTTCACTCAACTATATTTTTATTAAGCACGTACAGTGTGTAAAGCTCTTTACTAAAATCTTAGGAGAGTATAATGCAACAATAGACACATTCCCTGCCCAGAGCAGGCTCACATATTCAATCTATCACTAAATCCTGTTGGTTCAACTTCACAGCATCACTAAAATCCCACCCTTTCCTCTCCATCCAAACTGCTACCATGTTAATCCAAGCACTTACCCTGTCTTCATTCATTCATTCAGTCATATTTTTTGAATGCTTACTGTGTGCAGAGCACTGTACTAAGCACTTGTGAAGTACAAATTGGCAACATATAGAGATGGTCCCTACCCAACAACAGGCTCACAGTCTAGAAGGGGGAGACAGACAACAAAACAAAGCATATTAACAAAATAAAATAAATAGAATAGTAAATATGTACAAGTAAAATAGAGTAATAAATCTGTATAAACATATATACAGTTGCTGTGAGAAGGGGAAGGAGGTAGGGCAGGGGGAATGGGGAGGGGGAGAGGAAGGAGTCTGGGAAGGCTCAGAGTCCAGGAGGCTCAGTCTGGGAAGGCCTCCTGGAGGAGGTGAGCTCTCACTAGGGCTTTGAAGGAAGGAAGAGAGCTAGTTTGGCGGATGTGCGGAGGGAGGGCATTCCAGACCAGGGGAGGACGTGGGCCGGTGGTCGATGGCGGGACAGGAGAGAACGAGGCAGAGTGAGGAGGTTAGCGGCAGAGGAGTGGAGGGTGCCGGCTGGGTTGTAGAAGGAAAGAAGGGAGGTGAGGTAGGAGGGGGCAAGGTGATGGAGAGCCTTGATACCGAGAGTGAGGAGTTTTTGCCTGATGCATAGGTTGACTGGTAGCCACTGGAGATGTTTGAGGAGGGGAGTAACATGCCCAGAGTGTTTCTGCACAAAGATGATCCAGGCAGCGGTGTGAAGTATAGACTGAAGTAGGGAGAGACAGGAGGATGGGAGATCAGAGAGGAAGCTGATGCAGTAATCCAGTCGGGATAGGATGAGAGCTTGAACGAGCAGGGTAGCGGTTTGGATGGAGAGGAAAGGGTGGATCTTGGCGATGTTGCGGAGGTGAGACCGGCAGGTTTTGGTGACAGATTGGATGTGAAGGGTGAACGAGAGAGCAGAGTTGAGGATGACACCAAGGTTGCGGGCTTGTGAGACGGGAAGGATGGTAGTGCCGTCTACAGTGATGGGAAAGTCAGGGAGAGGGCAGGGTTTGGGGGAGGGAAGATAAGGAATTCAGTCTTGGACATACTGAGTTTTAGATGGTGGACAGACATCCAGATGGAGATGTCCTGAAGGCAGGAGGAGACATGAGCCTGAAGGGAGGGAGAGAGAGCAGGGGCAGAGATGTAGATGTGGATGTCATCATTGTAGAGATGATAGTTGAAGCCATGGGAGCGAATGACTTCACCAAGGGAGTGAGTGTAGAGTGTATCTCTCCTTGATTACTGCAGCAGCCTCCTTACTGACCTCCCTGCCTCCTGTCACTCCCTACTTAATCCATAGTTCATTCTGCCATCTGGATCTTTTTAAAAACTTTCAGTCCATGTTTCCCCACTCCTCAAGAACCTCCAGCGGTTGCCCATCCACCTCTGCATCCAACAGACACTCCTAACCATCGGCTCTAAAGCACTCAATCACCTTGACTCCTCCTACTTTACCTCGTCACTCTCCTCTAATGCTAACCTATTCACTGTACCTCATTGCCATCTATCTCACCATCGACCTCAGGCCCACCCCCTCCCTCTGTCCTGGAGCGCCCTTCCCTTTCATATTCGACAGACAATGACTCTCCCCTCCTCCAAGAGGCCTTCATGGTCTAGGCCCTCATGCCCTCTTCTCTCCCTCTTCTAGGGCCTTGCCCTCTCTGTAGCAAGGCCTAGTGGAAAGGGTATGGGCCTGCTAATCAGGGGACCTGGTTTCTACTACTTCTCCTCCACTTGTGACTAGGGACAAATCAGTTAACTATTTTAGGCATGTTTTCCCAACCCCCTAGACACTGAGCCACAGGTGGGACAGTGACTGCATCTGATATGATTATCTTTTGCCTCTCTGACCATTCTTGGAACATAGTAAAGCATCTAAAAAATACAGTTATTATAAACTCACTGTGGGCAGGGAACCTGTCTGATAATTCTGTTGTATTGTACTCTCCTAGGTGCTTAGAACAGTATTTTGCCCATAGTAAGTGTTCAATAAATATAATTGATCAATTGGTTGATATAGCTACAATTCTATTTGTTCAGACGATTTTGACACCTGTCTATATGTTTTGTTTTGTTGTCTGTCTCCCCCTTCTAGACTGTGAACCCGTTGTTGGGTAAGGACCGTCCCTATATGTTTCTGACTTGTACTTCCCAAGTGCTTACTACAGTGCTCTGCACACAGTAAGCGCTCAATAAATATGATTGAATGAATGAATGATAATTGTTGGCCCATGTGGGAGAGTCTAGGAGCTGAGGCATGAAGGCTTAAGCAACTCCTTTAATCTCCTAGGCCTCGAAGCCTGGAACCATGAAACCAAAGCCCCTTCCCTAGGCAGGACTAGAGAGGCAGAACTGCAGACCACTGGTCATTTACAATACTGAACCCAGCATCAAAAGATTTGCTATTCATTAAATTGCATTTACTGAGCACTTGCTGTGTGCAAAGCACGATACTGAGCACTTGGGAGAGTACAATACAACAATGAACAGACACATTCCCTGCCCACAATGAGCTTACATTTTAGAGTGGAAGACAGACATTAATATACATTAATTACAGATATAATTACAAATGTAAATTGCAGATATAATATGCATCCCCAGTAGGTTAGGAGACTCTATTTCCTGATACTGTAAACCTCCCAGAACTGACGAGGCACTAATGATTTTCTAAAGCTTGTGTTCCTTCCCCTTTTTCTGGGTTTTATCATCTTAGAACCTTTTAAAGGTAGAATTTGTTAGTCAAGATGTTGTTTATGATCTTTCAGTTCCTATCAAAACTGGCTTCGGATCAAGAAAGAGACGGAAACAATTTTGGCAAAGAAAGACGGGTGTACAGCAGCCAGAGATGATGGGCCAGGGTTATCGGGATGAGGCTCAGGACCCTCTGGAACCCCCAACCCTGTATCTAAATGAAGATGGGGGTGAGAAGCAACCGGACTGGTGCCAGGACACGGAAATGGAGATGATGGAAGTGCTGCCACACAAGAGCCCCAGGAAGAGATGGGATGAGTTGGGAGATCACCCATTTAGCCAAACTGACAGAATCCCAAAGCTGGCAGAGGCCACAGACCAGCAGGTGATGGAACAGCAGCAAAAGCATCAAGGTCAGAAGGTGGAGATTGATAGAGAGCTAAGTTCAAGTCCACAGCCACAGCAGGAAGTTCTGGGGACTGAAGTACTCTCTTGGCATCAAAGCGCAGAACCAATAAATCCAGCAGGAAATCATCAGGAAAAAGACTCCGCTCAAAAAGATCCAACTTCTGCCCCATTGGTCCAACTGCAGCCTCATGAGGGGGTGACTGTGAGGATGACAGACCTGTCAAGATGCCATCAGATTCTGGAGAAAAAGTCTCTGGAGGCTCTGAAGGTGCTCCCGTGCCCAAGTTCTGAGAAAGATCAGTCAATAAAGAGCCCTGAACCAGAACAGATCCCAAACCTACAATGCCCAAAGGTGATTGGACAAGAACTCCCACTGGTCCAAAGGGAGGATGTGGGAAGTCAGGAGGAAATCTGGAAACTCACGCTCAATTCAGAAGGACCTCATTTGATTGTCCCTGCCCAAGAAAATGGTTCCAGGGGAAAGCCCCTAAAGTGCCAAGACTGTGGGACCGAGGAAGAAATCCATCATGAGGAAGAGATGTCCCAAGAAGATGTCCAAGGAAAATCAAAATGGCAGCTTCAGTTCCTGGAGCAGAAGGTGGTGAAGGTGCTGAGGCTGTGGCATCAGTGGCAAGGGGAAGGCGTTCTGAAGGTGTTGCAGCAGCACTTCTGGGAAGTGGAAGGACGGTCGATGGCCCTGCTGCCGGGGGAAGAAAAGAGAAACTTGAAAGTCACAGAGCAGCAGTGGCAGCTGAAGGAGAAGGGCCTGGGGGTCACCACACAGCACCAAGAGAGGCAGGACTCGAGCTGCTCCCAGGGAAGTCCATTTGGCTATCAAGGTGTTGGTCAAGAGCTTTCTCTCCCTGCTTTCCAAGAACCAGGAGTGTCTGAGCTGTCACATCGGGGCTTCTGCCTAGGTAAAGAGGGCACCACAGAAATGCCACAGACTGGAAATGAACACTGGCCAATCCGAGAAAATGAGAGTTCGGCCAGGCCTGATCAAGGTGAGGAAGAGGCTGAGCTAAAGAGACTGGAAGGAAACATTCCCAGAGGGAATGGCCCATGGCAGCCACAGGAGCCACAGAGGCCAGAGGAGGAGATGCTGCAGGAGCAGAGAGACCACCAAGGGGAGGCCGTCCTGCAGGCCCTCCAGCAACTGCCGCAGCAGGAGGATACGATTCTGGGGACATTGCACCCACAGTGTCAGGTCCAGGAGGAAGCCGTCCCAGAGGTCCTCAGGCTGCAGCAGCAGATCCAAGAGAAGATGGTTGGGAAAGCGACACAGCCACCCCGACCTGCAGAAGAGGAGGAGCAAGAGCTGCCCGAACGGGAATGGTCTGTGATGGGGGGTGAGCTCCAGTGCCAGGGAGAAGGGAGGCCCCAGCCTCCACCCTGCCAGAAGGAGGGTGATGAAGAGATGATGGAGCAGAGAAAGTACTGTAATGGAAAAGACAGACCGTGTGAGAGGGCAATGCTGCAGGGTGTAACTGGCTTGTGCCAAGGCTGCGAAGCCAAGGAGGTCAAGTCACGGCAACAGTTGCAAAATCAGCCACAGCAACAGCCACAACAACAGCCAAAGCAACAGCCAGAGCAGTCCCAGCAAAAGCCACGACCGCAGCAACAGTCCCAAGAGCCGGACAATCTACCACAAAACCTGAGTCAGGATGAGCCAAGTAGCCATTTGGTGAAGCAGAACGAAGACAAAGAAAAGCAATCCAAAAAACCTACAAGGGAAAAGCCTAATTATTTTGTAGCAATTCCTATAAGAAATGATCAGGTATGGTACATTTCAGGCTTTTGGGGGGAGTTGCGATGAAAAGCCTTAAAGTTAAATAGTTCAGAGACATTCAAGGATGTGGATGGTGGTGTTTTATTAATGTCCCTTATCTGCTTACGTATCTGAAAATGACTAATCAGAGAAGCAATGTGGCTCAATGGAAAGGGCACAGGCTTGGGAGTCAGAGGTCATGGCTCAGTGGAAGGAGCACGGGCTTTGGAGTCAGAGGTCAGGGGTTCAAATCTCGGCTCTGCCAATTGTCAGCTGTGTGACTTTGGGCAAGTCACTTAACTTCTCTATGCCTCAGTTCCCTCATCTGTAAAATGGGGATTAAGACTGTGAGACCGCCGTGGGACAACCTGATCACCTTGTAACCTCCCCAGTGCTTAGAACAGTGCTTTACACATAGTAAGTGCTTAATAAATGCCATCATTATGATTATTATTATTGTTATTCAAATCCCGGCTCCGCCAATTGTCAGCTTTGTGACTTCGGGCAAGTCACTTCAGTTCTCTGTGCCTCAGTTCCCTCATCTGTAAAATGGGGATTAAGACTGTGAGCCCCACGTGGGACAACCTGATCACCTTGTATCCTCCCCAGCACTTAGAACAGTGCTTTGCACATAGTAAGTGCTTAATAAATGCCATCATTTCCGGTCGTTCTTTCTCAGTCTCTTTTGCAGGCTCCTCCTCCCCCTCCCATCCTCTTACTGTGGGGGTTCCCCAAGGTTCAGTGCTTGGTCCCCTTCTGTTCTCAATCTACACTCACTCCCTTGGTGACCTCATTCGCTCCCACGGCTTCAACTATCATCTCTACACTGATGACACCCAGATCTACATCTCTGCCCCTGCTCTCTCCCCCTCCCTCCAGGCTCGCATCTCCTCCTGCCTTCAGGACATCTCCATCTGGATGTCCGCCCGCCACCTAAAGCTCAACATGTCGAAGACTGAGCTCCTTGTCTTCCCTCCCAAACCTTGTCCTCTCCCTAACTTTCCCATCTCTGTTGACGGCACTACCATCCTTCCCGTCTCACAAGCCCGCAACCTCGGTGTCATCCTCGACTCCGCTCTCTCATTCACCCCTCACATCCAAGCCGTCACCAAAACCTGCCGGTCTCAGCTCCGCAACATTGCCAAGATCCGCCCTTTCCTCTCCATCCAAACTGCTACCCTGCTCATTCAAGCTCTCATCCTATCCCGTCTGGACTACTGCACTAGCCTTCTCTCTGATCTCCCATCCTCGTGTCTCTCTCCACTTCAATCCATACTTCATGCTGCTGCCCGGATTATCTTTGTCCAGAAACGCTCTGGACATATTACTCCCCTCCTCAAAAACCTCCAATGGCTACCGATCAATCTGCGCATCAAGCAGAAACTCCTCACCCTGGGCTTCAAGGCTCTCCATCACCTCGCCCCCTCCTACCTCACCTCCCTTCTCTCCTTCTACTGCCCAGCCCGCACCCTCCGCTCCTCCACCACTAATCTCCTCACTGTACCTCGCTCTCGCCTGTCCCGCCATCGACCCCCGGCCCACGTCATCCCCCGGGCCTGGAATGCCCTCCCTCTGCCCATCCGCCAAGCTAGCTCTCTTCCTCCCTTCAAGGCCCTGCTGAGAGCTCACCTCCTCCAGGAGGCCTTCCCAGACTGAGCCCCTTCTTTCCTCTCCCCTCGTCCCCCTCTCCATCCCCCCGTCTTACCTCCTTCCCTTCCCCACAGCACCTGTATATATGTATATATGGTTGTACATATTTATTACTCTATTTATTTATTTATTTATTTATTTTACTTGTACATTTCTATCCTACTTATTTTATTTTGTTGGTATGTTTGGTTCTGTTCTCTGTCTCCCCCTTTTAGACTGTGAGCCCACTGTTGGGTAGGGACTGTCTCTATGTGATGCCAATTTGTACTTCCCAAGCGCTTAGTACAGTGCTCTGCACATAGTAAGCGCTCAATAAATACGATTGATTGATTGATTGATTGATTATTATTATTATTATTATTCAAATCCCGGCTCCGCCAACTGTCAGCTTTGTGACTTTGGGCAAGTCACTTCAGTTCTCTGTGCCTCAGTTCCCTCATCTGTAAAATGGGGATTAAGACTGTGAGCCCCACGTGGGACAACCTGATCACCTTGTATCCTCCCCAGCGCTTAGAACAGTGCTTTGCCCATAGTAAGTGCTTAACAAATGCCATCATTATTATTATTATTAACCCACGGGGGTGGGGGGGACCCACAGAATATAGGGAGATAATGGAGAAGCAGAAACTGAAATTTTGTTTTTACAGAGTAAGTTCTCTAACTGTCCGAAACTCTCTGCCTGGGTCACGGTCAAGGTCTCTGATTGGACATCAGATGGGAGGAGAGCGGGGAAAAGAGCAGGAAGGAGAACAGAAGGAATTAGGAGGGAGAGGAGAGGGGAGAGCCAGACAGTCTAGAACCAAAGATCAATTAATCAATGGTATTGATTGAGTGCTTATTATGTCTCGAGCCCTGTGCTAATGTTTGGGAATGGACAATGCAGTGGAGTAGGTAGATGCAATCCCTGCCCACAAGAAACTTAGTCTACAGCAGGAGACAGACATTAAAATAAATTACAGGTAGAAGAAAGGGAGTTGAAGGATATGCACATGGTTGCTGTTGGTCTGGGCTGAGTATCAGAGTGCTTTAAGAGGTAAAGTGCATAGGTGATTCAGAGGGGAGAGTAGGTAGGGGAAGGCCTTTTTAAAGAGAATTAGGGCAGCTTGGGAAAAGAGAGCAGCAGAAATCCTGTGGAGAGATTCTCCACCAAGAAAGTTAGAGCCCTTGTGTCGGTTCATTCTTATACTCTCCCAAGTGCTTAGTACAGTGCTCTGCATAAAGTAGGTGCTCAGTAAATAGAAATGAATGAGTGAGACTCCCACTAGATGCAAACCATACCAATCAGTTATTTACTGAGTGCTTTACTATGGCAGAGCAGTGTACAAAGTGCTTAGGAGAATACAGTACAGTTGATAGAGATAATAATAATAGTTATGGTATTTGTTCATTCATTCATTCAATCATATTAATTGACCGCTTACTGTGTGTAGAGCACTGTACTAAGCGCTTGGGAAGAACAAGTTGGCAACATATAGAGATGGTCCCTACCCAACAACGGGCTCACAGTCTAGAAGGGGGAGACAGACAACAAAACAAAACATGTGGACAGGTGTCAAGTCATCAGAATGAATAGAAATAAAGCTAAATGCACATCATTAACAAAATAAATAGAATAGTAAATATGTACAAGTAAAATAGAGCAATAAATCTGTACAAACATATATACAGGTGCTGTGGGGAGGGGAAGGAGGTAGGGCAGAGAGGATGGGGAGGAGGAGAGGAAAAAGCGCTTACTTGTTAAGCGCTTACTATGTGCCAAGCACCATTCTAAGCACTGGGGTAGTTCAAGGTAATCAGGTTGTCCCACGTGGGGCTCACAGTCTTAATCCCCATTTTACAGATGAGGTAACTGAGGCACAGAGAAGTTTAATGGTTTGCCCAAGGTCACACAGGAGACAAGCGGCGGAGCTGGTATTAGAACCCATGTCCTCTGACACCCAAGCCCATGCTCTGTTCCTACCCACAAGGAGCCTCTTTTAAAAATATCTTGGTCTTTAAGAGAATATTAGTTTGTAGATTCTGTGGTGGCCCTTTTATTTCTACCAAGGCTTCTATTTCCATATACTATGCATCTGCACTGCCTCCCAGCCATGCTTCTTACTTGGCAGTACCTCCACGATCCCAATCTCCTGTCATCCTCCAAAAAATAATTAATAGTCCCTGCTCTTTCCTTGCAAAGTCACCCTACTTTTCAGTCTTAATCCTTCTTCTCCTGGCCTTGAAGCCAATCCCTGAGCTATGCGGTGTGTGGTAGGTTTTTAAATGCAAAACGCACATGGAGTATGATTTCTGTTTTTAAAACTGACTTTAGAAAAGAGAACCAATAGGAATACACCAGTTTCCAATATCGCTGCAAATGTTTCCTAGGACCCAATCATTTTCTGTAACCGCCATGCCTGAAGGAATTCATTCATTATTTATCTTTCAGTTTGTGGTGAGTTCCTTTGTAGCTTCCCTCTATCTACTGAGCAATCCATCCCAGGTCCTGCTTTCTGTTCTGTTCAATCATATTTATTGAGCGCCTACTGTGTGCACAGCACTGTATTAGGTGCTTGAGAGAGTACAATACAACAATAAACAGATACATTCCCTGTCCACAGTGAGCTTGCAGTCTAGATGGGGGAGACAGACATCAATATGAATAAATAAATTGCAGATATGTACATAAATGCCATGACATGGGGAAGGGGGAAAAACAAAGGGAGCAAGTCAGAGCAGCAGAGAAGGGAGTTGGAGAAGGAGAAAGGGGGGCCCTAATCTGGGAAGGCCTTTTGGATGAGATGTGCCTTCACTGAGGCTTTGAAGCAGAGGAGAGTAATTGTCTGTCAGATTTGAGGAGGGAAGTTCCAGGCCAGAGGCAGGATGTGGACTAGGGATGGGCAGCGAGATGGAGGCACGGTGAGAAGGTTAGCACTAGTAGAGCCTAGTGTGTGGACTGGGCTGTAGAATGAGAGTAGCGAAGTTAGGTAGGAGGGGACAAGGTGATAGAGTGCTTTAAAGCCATTGGTGAGGAGTTTTTATTTGATGTGGTTGTGGATGGGAAACCACTGGAGTTTTGGGGGGAGCAGGGTGACATATCCTGAACGATTTTGTAGAAAACTGATCTGGACAGCAGAGTGAAGTATGGACTGGAGTGGGAAGAGACAGGAGGCTGGGAGCTCAGCAAGGAGGCTGATGTAGCAATCCAGGAGGGATAGGATAAGTGACTGTAATAACATGGTAGCAGTTGGGATGGAAAGGAAAGGGCAGATTTTAGTGATGTTCTGTCCCCTTAGATGTTGTGTTAAGGGCAGTCCAAGCAGGGCAGGAAAAGTGAAGCCCCCTCAAATGACTTCCTCACTTTGTTTCCTGAGCAGTTGGAATGACTCGTTCATGCCCAGGGAATTTTGCTTTCAAAAGAGATATTCTGTGATTTCAGGATCAAATGTAAATAGGGTCATATCCCAAAGGGTTTTAATCATTTCCTTAGAGTTCATTTTACAGTTACTGTACAGGCACTGCATTCTTGGAGAATTATTGATGGAAGGCACTCAAGAAATCTTTCCCCTCTCAAACTCTTCCTTTTTCTTTTTTTTTTAAAGGAAGATTGTGAGGCCCATTTGGAATCAGGGACTTAATCCAGTCTATGTTGTATTAATCCCAATGCTTAGTACAGTGTTTGACCCACAGTTAGCCTTAACAAATACCACTATTACTATTATTATTGTTATTAATACTACAGGAGTATGGCCTAGTGAAAAGGGCTCAAAATTGGGAATCAGAAGGCCTGGGTTGTCCTCTCGCTCTGCCACTTGCCTGCTGTGTGACTTTGGGCAAGTTCCTTAATTGAAGTGCATGGCATAGTGCATACAGCATGGAGGGAGTCAGAAAGTCATGAATTCTAATCCCGGCTCCACCACTTGCCTTCTGTGTGACCTTGGGCAAGTCACTTCATTTTTCTGGGCCTCAGTTACCTCATCTGTAAAAGGGGATTGAGACTGAGTCCCACAGGGGACAGACTGTAGTAAGTTCATTGTGGGCAGGGAGTGTGACTGTTTATTATTGTACTGTACTCTCCCAAGTGCTTGGTACAGTGCTCTGCACACCATAAGCTCTTAATAAATAAGATAGAATGAATAACAGGGACTTTCTGCAACCCGATCTGCTTGTATCCACTCCCGAGCTTAGTATAGTGCCTGACACATAGTAAGTGCCTAACAAATACCACAATTATTATTATTATTATTACTAATAATAATTTATACATCTCAGTTTTCTCATCTGTAAAATAGGGATTCAATGCTTGTTCTCCTCCTCACCTTCAACTGTGAACTTTGTGAGGGACAGAGGCTGCGTCTGATTTGATTTTCCTGTTTCTACTCCAAAATGTGTCTGTTTATTGTTATCTTGTACTCTCCCAAACACTTAGTACAGTGCTTGGCATGCAATAACTGCTCAATAAGTACGATTGAATGAATGAATACTTAGCACAGTGCTTGAAATGCAGTAAGCACTTAAATATTATTGTCATTATTATTATTAACATCACAGCTGCCAATATTTCCCATTGAGCTCCTCAGTGAAACCTTCTGGGAAGAGTAGGAAGGTTGGTGAAAATAATAACTACTACTCAACATCATCTTTCTGATGCCTGAAAAATCAAAGTAGACCAGCTCTGAGTAATTAGCAAGCACAAGAGGCAGGGAGGAAAGGAAATGAGATAAGATATCAAACAAACAATAAAGAGATAAGAAATAAGCAAAGGGGAGCACACCCAGTCAAGGACCCAGGGCACTTGGTGAATTAAATTCAACTGGTGAATTAAGCCAAAATGTTTTTATCTTTGCTAATAATAATGATTTTAGAAGCAGTGCCAACTTAGCCAAAACGGGATAAGCTCTCTGTATCTGCTACCCCATCTGCATGATCCGGGAGTCTTTATTCTGAAGTGCTTTGAGCTCTGGGGTGGGTGTTTGTTTCAGTAATAATCTTTCAATTTTATAATTCAAGGCCAACTATAAATCAGATCATGGCCTTATCTTTAAAGTTTCTCCATCTTGTAGTTGCTACATGAAAGCTGCTCCTAGATTGCCTCTTTAACTCTATACTTCCCACCTTTTGGGAGGGAAAGAGTGATGCAGGGCTTGGGAGAAGTTTGTTTAAAACCTACTTATAAGCAAATGCATTCACCCTCCACCTATCTTGTTCTACATTCTTTAAAAGGCCTGGCTACCAGCCAGACATAAAAGGCTTAACTGTCTTCTACTGGCAGTGTAATATTATACGATGATTCCAGGATGTCTTATTCATTGCCGCCAATGCGGATGCCCAATCTACAGTGATGTTCCAAATAAAATTTGCAACTAAAGTAATAGAAGAGAGGGATCTGGTTTTGTGATTGAACAGAGTAGTTAATGGTTTAAACCTGTACCCGGAATAAGACCAGATCATCCAGATTTAGATCAGTCGACTTCAAACTCAGCCTGAGAGAATGAAGTCGTCAGGTTATTTGTTTTTTTGTTTTTAATGTATTTTGCTAAGCATTTACTATGTGCCAGTACTGTACTAAGATCTGGAGTAGATACAAGATAATCAGGTTGGACACAGTCCCTGTCCCACATAGGGCTCACAATCTTAATCCCCATATGACAGACCTAGCATTTAGAACAGTGCTTGGCACAAAGTAAGCACTTAACAAATAATAATGATGGTATTTGTTAATCGCTTACTACGTGCCAAGCACTGTTACCATCATTACTATTCTTATGAGGTGCTTTGCACACAGTAAGCACTCAATAAATACGATTGAATGAATGAGGTAACTGAGGCAAAGAGAAGTTAAGGGACTTGCTCAAGGAATTGAGACACAGCAGACACGTGGCAGAGCTGGGATTAGAACCCAGGTCCTCTGATTCCAGACCCATGCACTTTCTACTAGGCAACGCTGCTTCTTGGTATGAAAGCATAGAACAGAAAATTAGAGGTAAGGTGGTTCCAAGATGGTTCTTTTCTGGGGGACTTAGTTCAGTAACATCAGCATTGTAATATTAAATACAAGTCTTTTTGCTTTCAGGCCTCCATCATTATGAAATATTTTCTAAATTCTCCGTTTCTTCACTCATTAATATCTGCCGGGTTTTCATCATGTGGGGTTTGGATTTTTTTTTTATTAGCTTAAAGTTTCATTTGAGATGGAAAGAGACTTCAGAGCCAATTGTCTGTGTTGTTTGGAAACCTAAGCAAGTCCCAAAAATAAATATTCAGTGAGTTCATTTTTAATAAGACTAATGAAGTTCTTTGTTATCAAGACTGATTCCTATGGAGGTTTAAAGACATTTGGAGCAATTTAAGCTTCCTTAAGTTGTGAATCATGGGACAGAGCCTGTTCCTATGAATGATGTGACCAATTATCCATTTTCCTCAGCTCCTTTTGGAGATAATAATAATAATTGTGCCATTTGCCAAGCTCTTACTACATGCCAAGCCCTGCACTAAGCATTGAGGTAGCTACAGTACAATTAAATGAGACACAGTCCCCTTCCCTCATGGGGCTCGTAGTCTGAGGGAAGGAGAATGGATATTGAATCCCCATTTTACAGAAAAGTATACTGAAACACAGAAAAGTTTGCCCAAGGTCATTCATTCCTTCAACCACATTTACTGAGCACTTACTGTAGGCAGAGCACTATACTAAGGTCACACAGCGGGACAGTGGCAGAGTCAGGATTAGAACCCAGATCCTTGGACCACTCGACCCACACTCTTTCCACCTGGCCACACTCTTTCTCAATGGAATAGATAGAATTTGGGCTCTTGGCAAAACATGAAAGGGGAAGACAAGCCAAGAGTCTCAACCCAGACCACCTCATAGAGGGCTCAGGTAACTTCACAACCACTTACCGCACATTCCTCTTTCAGGTCCAACCTTTGAGACCTAGCCAGTGGATGACAAATGGGATGGGTGAGTTGCCCAGCTTTTTGGATCTCCAGATCGCCTACAAAATAGCCCCTCAAAATAGCAGTTTGAAGAGTCCCATGCCCAGATTGCACAATACAGGAATGACTTGGGTGAGGTTGACCTTACTGAGGTCTATCCTTATTTCAAAGTATCACACATACTTGGGCATCTTGAGATTGTAAGCTCATTGTGGGCTGGGAATGTATCTGTTATATTGTACTTTCCCAAGTGCTTAGTACAGTGCTCTGTGCAAAGTAAGTGCTCAATAAATATGACTGATTGAGAGTAGATGCAGGAGGGATTCAAAGGTGATAGGAGGGTCTGCATGAATCCAAACAGTGCTGGATTCAGCCTGCAGCATAGAGGGGGACTGGAACCCCCAAGGGAGACAGGGATTGTGTCTACCTGATTATCTTCAATATTCTCCAGCACTTAGTAGAGTGACTGGTACATAAATGTTCAACAAATACCATTTTTTTTAAAAAAAGAGACTCTGAGACCAAAGTCGGCAAGTTTTAGTTCACTGGCTTCCTCTAGACTGTTAACTTGTTGTGAGAAGGATTGTGTCAGTTTATTGCATACTGTACTCTCCCTAGTGCTTAGTATAGTGCTCTGCAAACAGTAAGCACTCAATAAATACGATAGACTGACTTCCCTGGGAACATTGGCTTAAAAATCCTCATTGATTATGCTTCTTCTTCCACTGTGGACTCCAAGGTATAAAGAGAGGTAAGTTGCAAAGTTAAAATAGCCAAATATTGGCCATGCAACAGAAATGAATCGTCTCTGAAAATAACACATTCATCCAAGTGAGATATAGCTTGCACTTGATTATTCTTAAAAATAACATTTTCATCTGGGACCACATTTATAATTGGAAACTGACATAAAATGAATTATGGAAATGCTGTTCAATTTCAATAGTCTATTAACAGACAACTGCATCAAGACTTACATTAATAATTCCCTTGCACTACACACTTTATTTCAACATATTTTTGACTTTAAAAAGAGATCATTAATGTCAAATTCATTTCAAAAACAATGCTAATGGGTTGCAAAAAAGTATTTACTCTTGAATTTTAAACTAATGTTAACAAAATTAACGCTGAGTTTTCAGCCTAGACTGACACTTTTCCTTTATGTCTAGATGAGGAAGTGGTCATTTCATCTGGTTTTTAGAGGACGTATCAAGGAGGCAAGATCTTGCTTTTGGAATCTGTGGTGACGGTCTTCTGGGCCTTACAGATGTGTTATATGAACTGCTTGTCAGAGGATTGGAAATTTCTCCTCCCTTAGATTAGGGAAAGGGATTGTGTGCATCTCTTGAAACCGGATCAGTCGATGGTATTTATTGAGTGCTTTTGATAATAATAATAATGTTGGCATTTATTAAGTGCTTACTATGTGCCAAGCACTATTCTAAGTGCTGGGAAGGTTACAAGGTGATCAGGTTGTCCCACAGGGGCTCACAGTCTTAATCCCCATTTTACAGATGAGGTAACTGAGGCACAGAGAAGTTAAGTGACTTGCCCAAAGTCACAAAGCTAACAATTGGCAGAGTCGGGATTTGAACCCATGACCTCTGACTCCAAAGCCCACTGATTATGGCACAGTGGAGTCCAAAGTGACTCTTTCCACTGAGCCACGCTGCTTCTCTTTTGATGTGCACAGCACTGTTCTATGCCCTTTGGAGAATACAACACAACAAGGTTGGCAGACACATTCTCTGCCCACAACGAGTTTACAGTCTAGAGGGGGAGACAGGCATTAATAAAAATAAATAATCATATGATTTATAATTTATAGATATGCTACGAGAACTGGGTTTGATGTATTCTGAATTATCCAGGCCTGCAAGACCAGGATTAATAGTCTTCATTCATTGTATTTATTGAGGGCTTACAGTGTATACTTACTGTTCTTAGCACTTAGGAGAGTACAACATAACAATAAACAGACACATTCCCTTCCAGAAGAAGCAGCATGGCCTAGTGGCTAGAGCATGGGCCTGAGAGCCTGAAGGTTATGGCTTCTAATACGGGCTCTGCCACTTGTCTGCTGTGTCACTTGTCACTTCACTTCTCTGTGCCCCAGTTACCTCATTTGTAAAATAAGGATTAAGACTGTGAGCCCCATGCAGGGCAGGGATTGTGTCCAACACTGTTTGCTTGTATCTATCTCAGTGCTTAGTACAGTGCATAGCACACAGTAAGCACTTGAACAAACACAACGCAGCCTGCACACTTCACTCCACTGGTACTAACCTTCTAGACTGTGAGCCCACTGTTGGTTAGGGACTGTCTCTATATGTTGCCAGCTTGTACTTCCCAAGCACTTGGTACAGTGCTCTGCACACAGTAAGCGCTCAATAAATACGACTGATTGATTGATTCTCACAGTGCCTCATTCTCACCTGTCTCCTCGCCAACCCCTGGCCCACATCTTACCTTTGGCCTGGAATGCCCTCCCTCCTAAAATCTGCCAAACAATTGCTCTCTCTCCCCCAATTCAAAGCCTTACTGAAGGCAAATATTCTCCAAGAGGCCTTCTCAGACTCAGCCCCCTTTTTCTCCCCTCCCTCCTAAAATCCGCCAAACTGGCTCTCTTCCCCTCTTCAAAGCCTTACTGAGAGCTCACCTCCTTCAGGAGGCCTACCCAGACTAAGCCCCCTTTTCCTCATCTCCAACTCCCTTCAGCATCACCCTGACTTGCTCCCTTTGCTCTTCCCCCCTCTCCCTGCCCCATAGCACTTATGTATATATCTAAAATTTAATTTATATTGATGTGTGTCTATTTATTGATGTCTATCTCACCCCTCTAGACTGTGAGCTCATCCTGTACAGAGACTGTCCAGCACTTAGAACACTGCTTTGCACATAGTAAGCGCTTAATAAATGCCATCATCATCGTCATTATTATTATTATTATTGTCTGTCTTTATTGCAGAATTGTACCTTCCCAAGCACTTCTCTGCATACAGTAAGCAGTCAGTAGATACGATTGAATGAATGAATGAACAAATACCACAGTTGTGGTTATGACGATAATGGTGATGAAGTCTCCCATTGAGAAGAAGGGATGCACTTCAGGACTGAGAAATTGCAGGGAGTTATTTGTGCTAGTGGTTTGCTAAGAATGATCATTATGGTCTCAGTTAAATTCATTCATTGATTCAATCATATTTATTGAGTGCTTACTGTGTGCAGAGCACTGTACTAAGCGCTTGGGAAGTACAAGTTGACAACATATAGAGACTGTCCCTACCCAACAATGGGTTCACAGTCTAGAAGGGGGAGACAGATAACAAAACAAAACATATTAACAAAATAAAATAAATAGAATAGTAAATATGTACAAGTAAAATAGAGTAATAAATCTGTACAAACATATATACAGGTGCTGTGGGGAGGGGAAGGAGGAGAGGAAGGTGGGGGCTCAGTCTGGGAAGCCCTCCTGGAGGAGGTGAGCTCTCAGTAGGGCTTTGAAGGGAGGAAGAGAGCTAGCTTGGTGGATGTACGGAGGGAAGGCATTCCAGGCCAGGGGGAGGATGTGGGCCGGGGGTCGATGGTGGGACAGGTGAGAATGAGGCACATTGAGGAGGCTAGCGGAAGAGGAGCGGAGGGTACGGGCTGGGCTGTAGAAGGAAAGAAGGGAGGTGAGGTAGGAGGGGGCAAGGTGATGGAGAGCCTTGAAGCTGAAAGTGAGGAGTTTTTGCCTGATGCGTAGGTTGACTGGTAGCCACTGGAGATTTTTGAGGAGGGGAGTAACATGCCCAGAGTGTTTCTGCACAGAGATGATCCGGGCAGCAGCATGAAGTATAGACTGAAGTGGGGAGAGACAGGAGGATGGGAGGTTAGAGAGGAGGCTGATGCAATAATCCAGTAGGGATAGGATGAGAGATTGAATGAGCAGGGTAGCGGTTTGGATGGGGAGGAAAGGGCGGATCTTGGCGATGTTGCGGAGGTGAGGCCATCAGATTTTGGTGATGGATTGGATGTGAGGGGTGAACAAGAGAGCAGAGTCGAGGATGACACCAAGTTTGCAGGCTTGTGAGACAGGAAGGTTGGCAGTGCCGACTACAGTGATGGGAAAGTCAGGGAGAGGGCAGGGTTTGGGAGGGCAGATAAGGAGTTCAGTCTTGGACATATTGAGTTTTAGATGGCAGGCAGACATTCAGATAGAGATGTCAGGAGGTTAAATGCATGCTATGTACCAAACTGCATGAATGCTGAGGTAGAAACATTATGAGCAGACTGGACACAGTCTCTGTCCCACTGGGCTCAAGGCTTAAGAGGGATTGAGAAAAGTATTTTATTCCCATTTTACAGATGAGGAAACTGAGGCCCAGATCAGTGAAGTGATTTACTCAAGGCCACACAGCAGGGAACACCACTCACTCTATCATCCTGCCAGTCACATTCCTCCTGGGCATGGAACGCAATCGATGATTCAGCATGAAAGAATACAGTACTTTGAGAAGGATATGCATATTTTTTTAAATATGCAGGACTTTTTGGCTAAAGCCTAAGGACAACAACACTGCAGTATGATGAAATGACTGTTACTAGATATATTCTCCTTAACACAGGCCTCTGCAGTAATGCAATCCCCACCTGAAAGGAGACTTCATGGTATGCATCTAAAATTGAAATTAGAATGCTTTATAAGCTAGAGATAGTCCGAGCTTAGAAGTCAGGAGACGCAGGTTTTTATGCTAACTCTGCTAATGGCCTACTCTGTTACCTTGGATAAGTCACTTAACCTCTCAGCCTTCAGTTTTCTCCTCTGTAAAATGGGGGTTTAAATATCTGTTCTCCCTTCCTCTGTTTGCGAATCCCACTGTGGGACCAGGACAGTGTATGATCTGATTATTTTGTACCTACCCAAGTGCTTATCCCAGTGCTTGGCACATAGTAAATGATGAATAAATACCGTTATATTTTATTTGACTAAAACTGGGACCTAGATCTAGATGGTAAGTGCTTAGTACAGTGCTCTGCACACAGTAAGTGCTCAATAAGTACGATTGAATGAATGAATGGTATCCAGAACAAAGGACAGAATCATAGATATTATCTAGCACATGTAAAGTGGAGATTTTGCAGTCAATAAATATAATCGACTGACTTGACTAACTAGGAGGTTCCATTTACTGACTCTGCCTAAGCTATTTCTTCTCATCTATTGCTTTGTAGATTTTGAATAATATTGAAAATGTACAGGAACTTATATACACCAAGGATCCTGAACTGCTGAAAGCACTGATTTCTGTCCAGACACTTCACATCACCCTTACTGTAGTTCACCTCGGAACTGACCAAGATGTACAAAAGTAAGAACTGTGCAAAATGCCTGCTGAGCTAGCTTTATTCATCTCCTGATTCACCTCCTCTTCATGGGAATCATATAATAATAATAATAATAATGGCATTTGTTAAGCGCTTATTATGTGCAAAGCGCTGTTCTAAGCGCTGGAGAGGCTACAAAGTGATCAGGTTGTCCCACGGGGGGCTCACAGTCAATCCCCATTTTACAGATGAGGTAACTGAGGCCCAGAGAAGTGAAGTGACTTGTCCAAAGTCACACAGCTGACAAGCGGCGGAGCCGGGAATTGAACCCATGACCTCTGACTCCCAAGCCCAGGCTCTTTCCACTAAGCCACGCTGCTTCTCTAAATGTCTCCAATCATTTCTAAATGTGTCACTTGAGTAAATGTTTTTCGTCAAAATAACCTCCTCCATTTTCTCTGGGTCCTTTTGATTTGCTTGCCAGTTTAGTGAATTGATGGAAGTACATTTCAAAGTCAGAAGAGTGAGTTGGATTTTCCCAGGCACACAGGGTTTCTCCTTTTTATCTAGCTCCTGTGGGGTAAAAAGATTGTTAATGGTGCTCTGTTGTTTGCAGTGCAGGGTTGAGCAGTAGACCCCAGGGCATAAAAGCCAGACAAAATGCCCTTAATGGCTCTGTGAACTTTCTCTCGATGCAGAAGGGAATGTCCAGCTTTGAAAGGATGAACATTCACCTCCAGCCAGAGGGATCTAGTGTAAAAGACCGGGCTCTGAAAGTATGGGTTCTAGTCTCAGGTCTACCACCGGCATACTGTGCATGAGTGCTTAGTACAGTGCTCTGCTAACACTACACACTCAATAAATACGATTGAATGAATAATAGTGATACTATCTGTTAAGCTCTTACTATGTGCCAAGCACTGTTCTAAGCACTGAGGTTGATACAATGTAATCAGGTATCCCATGTGGGGCTACAGTCTTAATACCCATTTTACAGATGAGGTAACTGAGGCACAGAGAAGTTGTGACTTGCCCAAAGTCACAGCTGACAAGTGGCAGAGCTGGGATTAGAACCCATGACCTTTGATTCCCAAGCCCGTGTTCTTTCCACTGAGTCACGAGTCACTTACCCTCTTTGAGTTTTCAATTTCCTCATCTGGATAGAAAGAATAATATCTGCCTCTCTCGACCTCAAGGGTATTTAGAGAGCTCTTACTGTGTGGAGAATACTGTACTAAGTGTTTGGGAGAGTACACTATAACAGAGTTGGTAGACATGTCCCCTGCCCACAACGAGCTTGCAGTCTGGAGGGATGCAGATAAGTAATGGGAAAGTGCTTTTTGGAAAAAAAATAGAAGTGTTATACAAATTCGAGGTGGTATTGTTGTGGTTATAATTAATACTAATCATTGAAGGAACTTAAATAGAGAGTCCCTGCTCTAACGATTTTGGACTATCGTGGGAAGTTCATAGAGGAATCCAAAACTTTATTGAATTAATCTTACTATTCATAAGTATTTGGCTCTAATTGGATAAAGGGCTCAAGCTCAATGTGGCCCAGTGGAAAGAGCACAGGCCTAGGAGTCAGGTGGCCTGGGTTCTAATCCCGACTCCCGACCTCAGTTTCTTCATCTCTAAAATGGGGATTAAATAACTGTTCTCTTCCCCCACCTTCAGTCTATGAACTTCATGTAGGACAGGGACTGAGGCTATTCTGATTCATTTATAATGATAATAATAATAATGATGGTATTTAAGCGCTTACTATGTGCCAAGCACTGTTCTAAGCACTGGTATGGGTACAAGGTAATCAGGTTGTCCCACGTGGGGTTCACAGTCTTAATCCCCATTTTACAGATGAGGTAACTGAGGCACAGATAAGTTAAGTGACTTGCCCAAGGTCACACAGCGGACAAATGGTGGAGCCAGGATTAGAACCCACGTCCTCTGACTCCCAAGCCCAGGCTCTTTCCACTAAGCCACACTGCTTCTCTATTTTACCCTACTGCTTAGCACAGTGTTTACCACATATAAATTCTAAATTGCTAAACAAAGGACACAGTCATTGAAAGTTTTCAATCAGGGATGAAAAGATCCAAAGAGATGGTTTTCTGGCTTATTACCTCTTTGAGGTATGTTCTATCCCAGTTTTCATCACCCCTAAAAATGGCCCAGCCCCCTTTCCATCCCCACACAGAAAATTAAAAGCTGGTTGCTATGGTAGCAGCAAACTCATCAGAAAGAGCAGTTGAGGGCATTGACAATCTTTTATTACATCAAGCTTTTCCCCATGCTCAGTTTGGGCTGGACCAGGTCAGAGCAGAGTTTCTGAGTTCTAACACGTATACAGAGGGACCAGAGCAATACCAGCAAACTCTCTGTGTAATCATTAAAAGGAATTTGTCTCTCTGTGCATGGCTCATCTGAAATCAATCAATTGTGTTTATTGAGTTTTTACTGTGTACAGAGCCCTGTACTAAATACTTGGGGGAGTACAATACAGTGAGGATTGGTAGGTACATTCCCTGCACACAAGAAGTTTACAGTCTAGAGAAGGAATAATGAGGAACTTTTGGCTTGCCCAACCCACTCCTACTGGAGGTTTGCAGAGGGGAGTGAGCTTCTCCCAACTCCATTGTACTCTCCTGAGCGCTTAGTACAGTGTTCTGCAAACAGTGATTTCCCCCCAAAAAAGACATTAATCAATTGACATTTCACTAGAGTGGAGGGAGCCTGAGAGAGTTGCAGGTATTTCAGTTCCTGGCATTTTTCCCAGAACAAAGTAAGCACTGCTTCATATAGACAATTAGGTATTGTTTCCCAAAAGCAGAGAAATGGGAAATTTACTCTCATCCCCATCCAGCTCCCTCTGGGAACCAGCAAGAGAAGGATTAAAAAGCCCAAACGACTGAATTAAATGATTAATTCAAAATGGACTTATTGATTAATGTTGTCTCTTTTATAGCAATTTTTGGTGCAGGCAGGGGGGAGGAGTCAAAAATCTCTCAAGAAAATTGTTACCCAAGGGATTATAAGTAGGTAACAGTAATAAATGATTCTGCCATAGATACTTTTGTTTTAAGTCAATTCACTTGGTTAATTTCATTAACTCACTTTCAGAGCACTTTGATAGTCCCATGGCCTATGAAAATAGGCTTTGGAGTCATGCTGGTGGCTTAAAGAGTTAAACTTTCCAGCCTAGGTAAGTGGCGATGACCCATATTTTTAAAGCCCCAGGATCTCTGAACCTTCACAAACCTATTATGGGAGATAAATGAGAATTGTTTTCCATGTAACCATCCTTGGTTTTTACAGAACAAACATACAAATCCCATTTTTAGCTCTGGATCACAACAAACGTGTGTGGAGGAGGAAGGGGTTTCAGGCGAGATTGTTGGGTTTCTAAGAGACCTTTTGAAGGAGGCAAGGGGTCAGGGGCTGCTGTCGGGAAGACAGTTTTGGGATTTTTCATGAGTCCTCAGAAGGCAGAACAAATTTCCAGAGCATTGACAGGAGGAGATCTTCAGGAAGGCAAAGATCTTGGATACCTGAGAAGGAGCCTTTTCACTGCACCTGGCCATGAATTAAAATGGGGGGAGAAGATGTTCCAGTTGAGCCACTGAGGAGAGTGTTCAGAGTTGGATTTCTTTACATTTCTCAACTAGGAAAGATAAATTACCACACTACAACCACTGTGGTTAGAGGATTTTTTTCCCTTTGGAGTGTAAGTTCCTTTTGGGCAGTGATCTTGTCTACTAACTCTGTTGTATTTTCCCAAATGTCTAGTACAGTGCACTGCTTCAAATACAGTTAAATCATAAACACTTTGAGGGCAGGGATTGTGTCTACCAACTGTATTGTCCTTTCCCAAGCCCTCAATTCAGTGCTTTGCACAATGAAAACAGTCACTAAGTACCATTGAGTACCATTGATTGACTGTTGTAAACACACAATAAAATGGCTGCTACTACTATGATGAATCCCAATCTTTTCTCTGTGAAAATCTACCAATTGGTAGTATTTTTGAGCACTTACTGTATGTAGAGCACTGTACTAAGCACTTGGGAAAGTCCAGTACAACAGAGTTAGTGGACACGATTGCTGCCCACAAGGAGCTTACCATCTACAGCGGAAAAAACTTTCTCTTAGCCACAGAGCTTGCAGTGTGGTTATTTATCTTACCTAGTTGAAGAATGGAAGGAGGGGGAGAACAGATGTTAAAATATATTCACATTAAAATATATTCCGGAGAGAGGAAACTCAGCTTGTCTTAAATTTCGGCAGATCCTCAGGCGGCTTCAGCATAGGTACACAATGGATTTGCAGCTTGTAAATGTGGCAGAGAGGGAAGGAATGGGTTATCCTGCGCCCCCCCCCCCCCCCCCCCCCACACACACCCTGCCCCCTCTTCACCATGTGGGCCAAATTGGATCCAAAGTGGAGTCGAGAAAGGGAATAACTTCTTTGTGTAGCCTCCTCCAAAACAATCAAACACTGGGGAATTGACCCAATATGAGGACTGCTTTTGAGAAAAACAAGTCGGCTGTGGTGGACTTTAGCAGCATGGCTTAGAGGAAAGAGCATGGGCTTGGGAGTCAGGGGATGTGGGTTCTAATCCCAGCTCCCCCACTTGTCTGCTGTGTGACCTTGGGCAAGTCACTTAACTTCTCTGTGCCTCAGTTCCCTCATTTGTAAAATGGTGATGAAGTCTGTGAGTGCCACGTGGGACAACCTGGTTACCTTGTGTCTACCCCAGCATTTAGAACAGTGCTTGGAATATAGTAAGTGTTTAAAAAATACCATTATTATTGTTATTTCAGCATGATATTCACTGAGCACTTGCTGTGTGCACAGCACGATGCTAACTGCTTGGGAGAGTACAGTACAACAATAAGCAGACATTCCCTGCCCACAAAGAGTTCAAGGCACATTCCTTCTGCTGGGCTAGTCAAGGCAATGAGGACCTGCTGTAGCGAGAGCCCAGGCATGCAGAGAAAGCACCAGATTCCCCAGGTCACTTCCAGTTGTAGCTCAATTCACAAAAATGGGGGGATGGATTGATCGATTGATTGATTGGGGGTTCTTGGTCACATGCTGGGCTTGTCATCCACCCGGACACAATGCCGATAGCATCCCAATGCCAGGACCCAGAGGGTCCTCTCTGGAGGCAGAAATTTGAGACTCTGCTTAAGCATGTAGGAGGAGTTTAGTGCAGAAAGCACTTGAAAAGGCAGACCCTGACCACAGCAGGAATAGGAAAATGCTCTTCTTTTTAGTCCAAAGCAAGTGACTCTGAAAATCTTTTGGAGCTGACTACCAAGGACCAGTTTCTGAGGAAATCCCCAAGGATTTCCATTGAGATAAAGCCACCAGAGGAAGAGTGGTCAGCCAACGTCAGAAAATAGTTCTGATTTCAAATCTGTTCTTGTCATTAATGTAATTTTTCATTCCTGAAAAATAATGATGATTGTGGTATTAAGTGCTATGTGCCAAGAACTGTGGCAAGTGCTAAGGTAGATGCAACACAATTAATCCAGAAACAGTCCCTGACCTAGGTAAAGCACACAGTCTAGAGGGTAGAGAGAACAGAAATTTAGCAACCCTCATGAGGAAACTGAGGCCTAGAAAACTTGTGACTTGTCCGAGGTGGTAGAGCTGGCATTAAAACCCAGATTTGACACCCAGACCTGCATTCATTCATGCATTCATTCATTCAGTCAACCGTATTTGAGTGCTTACTGTATGCAGAGCACTCTACTAAGTGCATTCCACCAGGCCCCAAATTTGTACTAAGCCTTTGATGTATCCAATCCTAAATGCTTGGGAGGATTCATTCTAATTAAAAAAATGTTCAGTATACTCTTGCTTGGTTCCTGAAAAAGACTTTTAATACAGAAGGCAGCTAGCAGCCATACAAGGCAAGTGCACTTTGCTTTCAGTGATGAATAATATGTTGCCAATTTGTACTTCCCAAGCGCTTAGTACAGTGCTCTGCACATAGTAAGCGCTCAATAAATACGATTGATGATGATGATGAATAATAACCCTATCTGTATAGGCCAGATTATAGGCAGTCCTGCTTTGCAATGGGAGGGCAGAGGGGTGAGGGGGTGAAGGGGGAAAGGGAGGTGGTCCACAATGGCCTTCCTGTCATAACTGTGGTTGTAGAATAGTCTTTGGAAAACCATCTTCTTCACATAGACCAGCCTTCCCTTATCATTGGTTACAGCTCTTCATTGCTGGAATAAACTGCATCTCCGATTGTTTCGATGCCTAATGATCTCTCCGGGGATGTACTTCTTTTCCAGGGCTATTTCAGCACTGGAACAGAGCAAAGCTAAAGTGGACGCCCTTTTGCAGGGGAAACCCCTCAACTTGACATTTCGAGGGATCGGCCAGTTTAACAACCAAGTGATCTAT
This sequence comes from Tachyglossus aculeatus, assembly GCF_015852505.1. NCBI lineage: Eukaryota > Metazoa > Chordata > Mammalia > Monotremata > Tachyglossidae > Tachyglossus > Tachyglossus aculeatus. Next base: position 15,384,813 of record NC_052070.1, read on the forward strand.
GTGAAAATGTCCGGAGAGGAACAGCAAATCCTGAGCAAGATTGCAGGTTTGGTACCTGAACTGATGTGCTCTCGGGGGGAAATCAGTTTTTGGTGATGGTCCAGGTTGAGGTTATGCCTTGCTGAGCGTTTTATTCTGAAAATGAAGAAAAATGGATCCAGCAGAGTCAAAACTATCTTTTATCTTCTTTCCATTCCAATAACATCGAGAAGAAGCATGACATAGTAAATAGTAAATGGGTCTTGGATTGAGAAGGACCTGCGTTCTAATGTCCGCTCTCTCACTTGTCTACTATGTGACCTTGGGCAAGCCACTTAACTTCTCTGTGCCTCAATTCCCTCATCTGTAAAATAGGGATTAAGACAGTGTGAGCCCCAGGTGGGACAGTGACTGTGTCCAACCCGAATATCTTGTCTCTTCCCCAGCACTTAGAACAGTGTTGAGACCATAATACGTGCTTAACAAATACTACTACTATTATTATTATAAAACTGAAAGATGTTTGCATGAAAGTCTTATAGATGTAGAATGATGTTGTCATGGCATCTTCAGGGGGCAGCAAAAAGCGAAGCCTAATCACTATTCCCCCTTCCCTTACAATTAAGCAATCAATGATATTTATTGAATGCTTACTGTGTGCAGAACACTGTACTCAGCTCTTGAGAAGAGTTGAACAGTGTTAAGGCAGGATCTCTGCCCTCAAGGAGTTTACAATCTCCTCAAGCCTAGTTAAAGAGGACCTGTAATAATAAGGTCATTTGTTAAGCCTTTATAATATGCCAAGCCCTGTACAAAGCACAGGTGGTAGAAAACAGATAACCAGGTGAGACACAGTTCCGGTCCCATACGTGGTTCACAATCTAATTAGGAGGGAGACCACGTATTGAATCTCCATTTTTGGATGCAAGCTCCCCCCTCTAGCTTGTAAGCTCGTTATGGGCAAGGAACGTGTCTACCAACTGTGTTATATTGTACTCTCCCAAGCGCTTAATACAGTGCTCTGCACACAGTAAGTGCTTAATAAATAAGGATTGAAGAAACTGAGGCATAGAGAAGTTTTTTATGGTATTTGTTAAGCACGTACTATAACAATAATAAGCGCTGGGATAAATAAAAGAGAATAACATTGGACACAGTTCATGTCCCACATGGGGCTGACAGTTTAAATCCCCATTTTGCAAATGAAGTGAGGCACAGAAAAGTGACTTCCCCAAGATCACACAGCAGATAAGTGGCGGAGCTGAGATTAAAAGCCAGGTCCTCTGTCTCTCAGTCCCGGGCTCTTTCCCCTAAGCCATGTTGCTTCCCTAACTTAAGAACGGATGGGGGAAAATTGTGCATGTCCAAAAAAAGCAGAAAAAGACAATAGAACATAATGGACCACAACCTGAAGGTGATTTGGCAATATAGAAGCATTAAGTTAAAAACATACTCCTGGTTGTATCAACTTGTGAATGACATTCAAGACCAAAATAATTTCTTCCTTCTGCCATATTCTATCCTGTTCAGTTATGTGAGTCCTTCATTTGGTTTTGGATCTTAAAAAAATGTAGAGAAATTGGAGAAGAGTTCAGAGAAGTGACAAGCATGACTGAAGAGTCAATAAATAGAAAGGAAGGTTAAAGGGATTTAGGTGATTGGATGGGGGAAGGCCAAGGGGTGACTTAATAATGGTAATAATAATAATGGTATTCATTAATCCCTTACTATATGCCAAGAACTGTACTACGTGCTGGGACAGTTGCAAGATAATCAGGTCGGACAGGATCCCTGTTTCACTTGGGGCTTACAATCTTGGGGGGAGGGAGACCAGGTTTTGAATCCTCATTTTACAGATGAAGTTGGACTAAGATGAAGTTAAGTGACTTGTCCAAGGTCACACAGTAGGCAAGTGGCAAAGCCAGGGTGATAACGCAGGTCCTCTGAGTGGTGTCTTTAGTCTGTGAAGAGTTTTGCATGGCTCTGGGCTTGTGAGCAATTGTTTCTCCAGGATTACTGAAGCTGGACTGAAATTCAAACAGGAGAGACTACTGTGATAGTAGTAGTAATAGTAATAATTATGATATAGCACTTGCTGAGTGCTTACTATGTGTCTCCTCCTCCCCATCCCCCCAGCCCTACCTCTTTCCCCTCCCCACTGCACTTGTACATAAATGTGTACAGATTTATTACTCTATTTTACTTGTACATATTTACTATTCTATTTTGTTAATGATGTGCATATAGAGAAGCAGCGTGGCTCTGTGGAAAGAGCCTGAGCTTTGGAGTCAGAGGTCATGGGTTCAAATTCTGGCTCCGCCACTTGTCCACTGTGTGACTTTGGGCAAGTCACTTCACTTCCCTGAGCTTGTTACTTCATCTGTAAAATGGGGATGAAGACTGTAAGGCCCCCGTGGAACAACCTGATCAACTTGTAATCCCCCCAGCACTTAGAACAGTGCTTTGCACATAGTAAGCACTTAATAAATGCCATCATTATTATTATTATTATATAGCTTTAATACTATTTGTTCTGATGATTTTGACACCTGTCTACATGTTTTGTTTTGTTGTCTGTCTTCCCCTTCTAGACTGTGAGCCCATTGTTGAGTAGGGACTGTCTCTATACGTTGCTGACTTGTACTTCTCAAGCATTTAGTACAGTGCTCTGCACACAGTAAGTGCTCAATAAATATGATTGAATGAATGAATGAATGCCAAGCACTGTACTAAGCACTGGGGTATATACAAGTTTATCAGGAGGACACAGTCCCTATCCCACATGGGGCTCAGAGTCTAACTAGAAGGATTTAATCCCCGTTTTCCAGATGAGGGAACTGAGGCACAGAGAAGTTAAGTGGCTTGTCAAGGTCACACAGCAGACCATGACAGAGTGGCAATTAGAACCCAAATCCTCTTATTCTCAGGACCATGCTCTTTGCACAAGGTTATGCTGCTTCATGCTTCACTCACTCATTCATTCATTCATTCAATCGTATTTATTGAGTGCTTACTGTGTGCAGAGCAGTATACTAAGCACTTGGAAAGTACAATTCAGCAATAAAAAGAGACAATCCCTTCCCACACCGGGCTTACAGTCTAGAAGTAGCAATAGTAATGGTTGAAGGAGGAAGAAGTTCCTGATGACTGGAATTGTAATGAGCCTAAGAAGGGGGCGTTGAGCCAATTAGAGGATTGCTTGGGGCTGGGGCCCTTGGCGGGGGCTGTATGAGTTGGTATATGGTGGGCAGGGGGTCTTTCCATGAGCTGTAGCAGGGGAAGCCGGAGTGTGGGCATCTTTATTTCTGGAGCTCTTGAACAAAGCAATAAAAAGCCAGCTGCCCTGGACTAGTTACTCACCTGGCAGGAGGTGTGGAACTCGAGTTGACTGAGGACAGGAACATCAGTTTTATTGTTCTATAATGATAAGAAGCAGTATGGCTAAGTGGAAAGAGGGTGGGTCTGGTCGTCAGAGGACCTGGTTTCTAATCCTGCCTCTGCTTTTTACCTGCTATGTGATCTTGGCGTGGCTTAGTGGATAAAGCACAGGCCTGGGATCCAGGAGGTCATGAATTCTAATCCTGACTCCATCACATGTCTGCTATGTGACCCTGGGGAAGTCACTTCACTTCTCTGGGCCTCATTTCCCTCATCTGTAAAATGCCAATTCAATATCTGTTCTTCTTCCTACTTTAGACTGTGAGTTTCATGTGGGACAAGGACAGTATCTGACCTGATTATCTTGGATCTACCCCTTGCTTGGTACAGTGCTTGGAACATTGTAAGTGCTTAACAAATATTATTACTATTATTAATATTTTAGTTTAGGATCCAATGTGGTTATCCAAAGATCTTGCCTGATTATTCTCTAATGCTCAATCGATCAATCTATGGTATTTATTGAGTGCTTGCTATGAGCAGAGCACTGTGCTGAGCTCTTGGGATAGTACAATAGAATTAGCAGGAATTAGCAGACACATTCCATGACCAGAACGAGTTTACAGTCTAGACAACAGTAATATTCTCACCCTTCAGCCCCCGACTGCCACTTCAGCCCTTCCAAGCTACCTAAGCCATTATACACTCCCAGCCTCTGTAGTACTTTTTTTTTTGCACTCTACTTTCTCTTAGCTGTATTTTATTGAAGTGTCTTCTCACCAACTAGATTGTAAAATCCTTGAGGGAAGGCTAGTGGAGAGAGAATGCGACTGGGAATCAAGAAACCTGGGTCCACTCCTGACTGGCCTGCCTGTGTGACCTTGAGAAAGTCACTTACCCTCTCTGAGCTCCAGTTTTCTCATCTGTAAAATGGAGTTAAGATAAACTGTGAATTCCATGTAGGTCAGGAACATAGCAGCATGGCTCAGTGTAAAGAGCATGGGCTTTGGAGTCAGAAGGTCAAGGGGTTCAAATCCCAGCTCTACCAGATGTCAGCTGTGTGACTTTGGGCAAGTCACTTAACTTCTCTGTGCCTCAGTTACCTCATCTGTAAAGTGGGTATTTAAGACTGTGAGCCCCCCGTGGGACAACCTGATCACCTTGTAACCTCCCCAGCGCTTAGAACAGTGCTTTGCATATAGTAAGTGCTTAATAAATGCCACCATTTTTATTATTATTATTAGCCTTGTACCTATCCCAGTACTTTGCTTGAAGAAAGTACTTAAGAAATGACATTCTTATTATTTCTACTACTAATTCTAGTATACTCTCCCAAGAGCTTAATACAGAGTTCTGCATGAAGTAGGCACCCAATAAATGCTATTAGTGGATTAAGTAAGTACAGAGTGGTCCATAAACATGTAACTACTGCGAATATATGTGGAATGACAGATTCAGATGGAAGGAACCCTTTGGAAAACGGTAATAATAATAATGGTATTTGTTAAACACTTACTATGTGCCAAGCACTATTCTAAGCACTGGGGCAGATACAAGTTAATCACATTGGACAGTGACCCTGTCCCACATGAGGCTCACAGTCTTAATCCCCATTTTACTGATGAGGTAACTGAGGCCCAGAGAAGTGAAGTGACTTGCTCAAGGTCACACAGCAGGCAAGTAACAAAGCCTAGATTAGAACCCACGACCTGACTCCCAAACCCTTGCTCTTGCCACTAGGCCATGCTGCTTCCTTGCTCCCAAACTCTTTTCCTCGTCACCAACATCACAGCTTTGAATTCCCTTTGGGATTTGTGCTTTTAGGGGATACTTTCTCTTGGCCACCAATTTTCTTCTTACCATTCTAGAAGCCTCAATATCTCATACTGCAGGCTGACTGCAGGGCTTCAAATTAAGAAAGGAGAGCTCCCTTTATTTAGGTGACAGTTGTCAATTTTCCATTAAGCAGAAAATCTTTTCTATCACAGATTTTGGATTCTGAGTAGTTAGTCTCAGGTGAAGGTTGAATCGAATTTCACCCTGTCAGCTGGGGGAGAAGGTGATCATGGGCTGTTTGGCATTTATCCAAAACTATTGAATGTTGTGGGCCCTTGCATTAAATTCTATTTGACTTCCCACTAAGTCTCAGTCATTTCATCCAGTGGTTTCTTTTTAGTAAAAGTTTTTCAGAAAGAACTCTTCCCTGCTCTCTTCCAGTGTCTGATTTGAATGATTCTGGATTCCTTTGACATCATTAAATTGCTTTAATTTTTTTCTTGCCCTCTGCACTGTGCAGTCAATATGACTTTATTTGTCAAGCAATCCTTAGTTTCTAATGAGTTCCAACTGTATGCAGATCACTGTACTGAGATCTTCCGAGAGTACACTAGAGGAACAATGCAGAATCCCTCTACTCAAGAAACAGTGTTGTCTAGTGGAAAGAGCACAGGTCTGGAAGTGAGATGCCCCAGATTCTAATCCTGTCTCTGCCTGCTGTGTCACCGTGGGCAAGTTACTTAGCTTCTCTGGGCCTCAGTTTCCTCATCTGTAAAATGGGCAGCAAGGCATAGTGGATAGGCAAGCAGCATAGCATAGTGGAAAGAGCACGGGCTTGGGAGTCAGAGGACATGGGTTCTAATCCCGGCTCTGCCACTTGTCAGCCGTGTAACCTTGGGCAAGTCACTTAACTTCTCTGTGCCTCAGTTACCTCATCTAAAATGGAGATTAAAAGTGTCAGCCCCAAGTGGAACAACAGATTACGCTGTATCTACCGCAGCACTTAGAACAGTGTTTGGCATGCAGGAAGCACTTAACAAATGCCATCATTATTATCATTATTATTATTATTATTATAGAGCAGGACCCGGGAGTCAGAAGATCATGGGTTCTAATCCCAGCAGGTCTGCTGTGTGACCTTGAGCAAGTCACTTTACTTCTCTGTGCCTCAGTTACCTCATCTGTAAAATGGGGATTGAGACTGTGAGCCCCACATGGGACAGGGACTGTGTCCAACCCAATTTTCCTGTATCCACTCCCTCCATGCTTAGTACAGTGCCTGGCACTTAGTAAGTGCTTTACAAGTGCCATTATTGTTAATCATTGCTGTTCTCCCTCCTACTTAGACTGTGAACTCCAAGTGGTATAGAGACTGTGTCCAAACTGATTATCTTGGTTCTACTCCAGCTTTTAGTACTGTACAGAACATACTAAGCACTTAACAAATATTACTATTATTATTATTTAGTGTTATTACAACTTGATGGGAATGACAGGCACAAAATATTTAGGGGCAGAGGTGGAAAAATACATCCTTAAATAGTAGAATAAATAAGTCAATAGATACACAACTGCTCCAGGTACTGGGGTGCCGGTTGGGAGACAGAGATAGGGAAGCATCTTGATGGAGTCAGAGTTTGCAAGCTTCTGTGGAACCCAGAGGAGTCTTTCTTCAGAATGTGGAAGACTTGGGCATGTTTGAAGACAGAGGACAGGTGAGTTGTTGAAAAGGATGGTTAGAAAGAGAAGAAGGATGGAAGCAACTAGTTTTAGATGCCAGCAGGGATGCAATCAGAGGCACAACTGAGGGAGGAGGTAGAAGTTACAAACAGTTATCATATATCCTGTCAAGGCAGACTGGGAAGTGCTCTGCACACAGTCAGTGCTCAATAAATACGATCGAACGAATGACAAGTGGATGAAGTGGTAAGAGGCATTCATTCATTTGATCGTATTTATTGAGCGCTTTACTGTATGCAAAGCAGCTAGGGAGGTAAGGGGTGTATTTTGGGTTGTTCATATCTGATGGTTTCAGTTTTGTCGATGAAGCAGTTGGTGAAATCTTCACAGAAGAGAGAGGTAGGTTGGGAGGCTGGGGCTTCAGGAAGGAGCTAAAGGTCTAGAATAATTGGTAGTGGGCATGGAAGTCAAGGTAGGGGAGGTTATGCCGCTGAGCAAAAAGGGCAGAATTGGAGCAAGTGAGGGGCTATTTAAAGTGGCAGGAGTTGGTCTGGGGGCTGGATTTCTACCAGCGGCATTAGGCAGCAGGTGGGCAGAAATGGAAGGATCTCCCTGTGAACCAAGGCTATGGGTCACTGGTCTAAACTTGGCAGAGGAGTGGGGAGATGAGGAAGTTGAGTTGAATGAGGGGGGTGTGGATTTGTGTATGAGGGGAGGATAGATAGGGGGTCCAGGTGGGCACATGTTAGCCTGATAAAAGAGGGGGGGCCTAAGAATCAGAGGTCTCGGTGATGGGGGAAGAGAAGAGATTTTCAGGAAGGAGGAAAAGAGCTATGGATAAAATGACAGATTAGGGTCTCACTCTATTCTCAATCTAGAGAAGCACTGTGCTTAGTGGATAAATCACAGGCCTGGGACTCAGCAGGACCTGGGTTCTAAATGGAGCTCTACCACTTGCCTGTTATGTGATCTTGGGCAAGATACTCACTTTCCTAGGCTTGCTACCTCATCTGTAAAATGGGAATTAAGACTGTGAGCCCCATGTGGGACATGGACTGTGTCCAACTTTACTAGCTTGTATTTACCCCAGAGCATAGCACAGTGCCTGGCACATAGTAAGTGCTTAAAAATACCATTAAAAAATCTACACACCCATGGGGAGTTCATCCACTTTCATAACTTCAACTATTGGCTCTACATGGGTGACTCCTGATTCTACCTCTCTCCTCTTCTGCAAATTCTCAATCTTACTGGAAGCAGCATGGCCTACTGGAAAGAGCCCGAGCTTGGGAGTCGGAAGAACCTGGGTTCTGATCCCAGCTTTGCCACTTCATTCACTTGTATTTATTGAGTGCTTACCGTGTGCAGAGCACTGTACTAAGTGCTTGGGAAGTTCAGTAGAAAGAGCACGGGCTTTGGAGTCAGAAGTCATGGGTTCAAAACCCGGCTCTGCCACTTATCGGCGGTGTGACTTTGGGCAAGTCACTTAACTTCTCTGTGCCTCAGTTACCTCATCTGTAAAATGGGGATTAAGATTGTGAGCCCCCCGTGGGACAACCTGATCACCTTTTAACCTCCCTGGCACTTAGAACAGTGCTTTGCACATAGTAAGTGCTTAATAAATGCCATTATTATTATTATTATTACATCACTCTGCTCCCCAGATCATTTTTCAAAATCTTTTTAGACACTTTGCCCAACCCCTGAAAAACCTATAGCAACTGCCCATTTCTGTCTGCATAGAGCTGAAACTCATAAACATTTTCTTTAAGTCACTAAATAGGCTCTCTTCTCCCCATTATTTATCCTCACCCTTCTCTCACTACAGCTCACTTTACATGCTTTGCTCCTCTCAGACCAACATACTCACTGTACTTCATTGTCATCTTAGAGAAGCAGCATGGCGTAGTGGCAAGAGCACAGGATTGGGAGTCAGAGGACTTGGGTCCTAATCCTGGCTCTGTCACTTGTCTGCTCTGTGACCTTGGGCAAGTCACTTCATTTCTCTGTGCCTGTTACCTCATCTGTAAAATGGGGATTAAGACTGTGAGTCCCTAGTGGGACAACCTGATTACCTTGCGTCTACCCCAGTGCTTAGAACAATGCTTGGCACTGTATATAGGTAAGCATTTAACAAATACCATAAAATTATCACTATTATTATTATTATCTATTTCTCATTGCTAACCTCTTCCTCACACCATTCCTCCTGCCTGGAATTCCCTCCCCCTTCACATCCAACAGACCACTGGTCTCCCCACGTTCAAGATCCTTTTAAAATCGTATCTCCTCCAGGAAGCCTTTCCTGATTAATCACTCTCCTATTCAATCTATTTCCCCACCTCCTGCCAGTTCAGCATTTCCACAACACAATCAGTCAACAAATCAATGGTATTTATTGAGTGCCCGTTATGTGCAGAGCACAGAACTAATCGCTTGGGAGAGTACAATACAACAGAATTAGCAGACATGTTCCCTGCCCATAAATGAGCTTTCAGTCAATAGGGGGAGACAGACATTAACGGGCATACATAATTGATAATAAATATGATTTATATTATGTAATTTAAAGATCTGTAGATACGTGCAGTGGGGTTGGGGGGGATATTAAGTGTCCAAAGGTCACAGTTCCAAGTGCACAGACAGTGCAGAAGAGAGAGTCAGCTGGGAAATAGAAGGCTTAATGGGGGAAGGCCTCTTGGAGGAGATGTGACCTTAATCATGTTTTGACGGTGGAGACAGTGGTGGTCTGGCATATATAAAGCGGGGAGAGTGCCAGGCTAGGGGGAGGATGTGGGAAAGGGGTTGGTGGTGAGATAGATGAGATTGGGGCACAGTGTGTACACTGCTGCTAGAGGAGCAGAGTATGTGGGCTGGGCTATAGTAGGCAACTGGTGAGGTGGGATAGGGTGAGCTGATTGCTTTAAAGCCAGTGGTAAGGATTTTCTGTTTGATGTGGAGATGGATGGGCAGCCATTGGAAGTTTTTGAGGAATGGGGAGACATGGACTGGATGATGTTGAAAAAAGTATGGACTGGAATGGAGAAAGCCAGGAGCCCAGAGGTCAGCGAGGAGGCAGATCATCATCATCATCAATCGTATTTATTGAGCGCTTACTGTGTGCAGAGCACTGTACTAAGCGCTTGGGAAGTACAAATTGGCAACATATAGAGATACAGTAGTAAAGCATTTACTACTTTAATCATCATTAATAGCATTTATTTAGAACCTACTATGTGCAGAGCACTGGACTAGGTAAAGTTCTTGGTTTGGGGAAAAGTGTTTGGAAAAGAAGGAGCATAGCCTAATGGATAGAGCTCGGGGCTCAGAGTCAGGAGGACCTGATTCTAATCCCGGCTCCACCGCTTGTCTGCTGTGTGATCTTGGGTAAGTCATTTCACTTCTCTGGGCCTCACTTGCCTCACCTGTAAAATGGGGGCTAAGACCATGAGCCCCATGTAGGATATGGGCTGTGTCCCAACCTGATTAGGTTTATATCTACCTAAGCACTTACTACAATGACTGGCACACAGTAAGCACTTAACAAATACTCCCTCCCTCTGCTCTACCCCTTTCCCCACCCCACAGCATTTGTGTATATTTGTCCATATTTATTATTCTAATTATTTTATTAATGATGTGTATATATCTATAATTTTATTTATCTATATTGATGCTTATCTGTTTTGTCTCTGTCTCCCCTTTCTAGGCTGTGAGCCTGTTGTTGGGTAGGGATTATTTCTATCTGTTGCTGAATTGTACTTTCCAAGCACTTAGTACAGTGTTCTGCACACAGTAAGGGCTCAATAAATATGATTGAATGCATGAATGAACGAAAAAACAAAAAACAAGATTGTTTAGCAGCTTGTTCTCAGAGCAGCCAATTTTGCAGAAGTGATGTCCTGATTTCTCCCCTTTTTTTATCTGTTATGGCTCTGCAGCCTGAAGCTCTGTGCCTTTCTCCAAATTGTCGACAAGTCTGTCGAACCGAATCATGAAAATATTTATGAAAAAAAGGTCACGATGTATTCCTGAGCTTTGTTGATTCACATTAGCCTGCTTTCAAACTTCACTGCTCCTAAATTGTTTTCTTTCGTGCAACTGAAGCTTTATAATGAAGTTTGTTTCGCATTTCCCCTCTGATCCAGTCAGTTCTTAAAGGACCCATCATTATGGCTCAACAGAAATCCCAGCTTAAATTCTGAAACCAATACAACTCTTTCTTGCTACTAGCAGTTGTAGCCTCGTTCATCTCCCTATTCCCATTAGCTGTAATTAGTTGATGTCTGGCAACTCCAACGGTGGATAAAGCATGGCCCTGGGAGTCAGAAGTACCATTCCAATCCTGGCTCTGCCACTTTTCTGCTGTGACCTTGGGCAAGTCACTTTACTTCTCTGGCCCTCAGTTCCCTCATCTGTGAAATAGGGATTAAGACTGTGAACCCCAGTTGGGACAGGGACTCTGTCCAACCTGATTAATTTGTATCTACCCCAGAGCTTAGAACAGTGCTTGGCACATAGTAAGTGCTTAAATGAGTATCATAACAAGCAATGAATACATTGGATTGTAGCCTCCTTGACTTCCATTGTACTCTCTCAAGCTCTGAGAACAGGATTCTGCACAAAGTAGGTGCTGAATGCCTACTATTATTGGCTAGAGAAGGATCGATTAATGATGTTGTGAGTAATAATCATGATTGTAATGTTTGCTGTGGGAGATTGTCATGGCTCGTGGCAGGTAGGGGCATTCTGGGATCTTCCAGAAACATCTCAGTCTTCAGCCTCTCCCTTAACACTGAACCCTGTTGCCTGGATCATTTTTCTAAAAGAAAAAATCATTCTGCACATATCTCCCCATTCCTCAAAAACCTCCATTGGGTTGCCCATCCATCTCTGCATCAAAGAACTTCCTCACTATTGCTTTTAAGGCTCTCAATCAGTTATCTTCCTCCAACATTTCCTCACTTGTCTCCCAGTGCAACCCCGTCGGCATACTGCATTCCTCTAATACTAACCTATTTACTGCACCTTGATTACGTCTCTCGGGCCATCCACTCTTTACTCAAGGCCTCTCTCCTGCCTAGGATAATAATACTACTAATAATAATGATAATAATTGTGGAATTTCTAAGCACTCACTATGTTCATTCAATCGTATTTGTTGAGAGTTTACTGTGTGCAGAGCACTGTACTGCTTGGGAGAAGCAGCGTGGCTCAGTGGAAAGAGCCCGGGCTTGGGAGTCAGAGGTCATGGGTTCTAATCCAGGCTCTCCCACATGTCTGCTGTGTGAACTTGGGCAAGTCACTTAACTTCTCTGAGCCTCAGTGACCTCATCTGTAAAATGGGGATTAACACTGTGAGCCCCACGTGGGACAACCTGATCACCTTGTATCCCCCCCAGCGCTTAGAACAGTGCCTTGCACATAGTAAGCACTTAACAAATGCCATCATTATTTATTTATTTAGCACGGTACTAAGTGCTTAGCACTGTATGTGACAGGCACAGTACTAAACGCTGGGGTAGATACAAGATAATCAGGTTGAACACCATCCCTGTCTTTCATAGGTCTCCAAGTCAAAATCCCCACTTTACAGATGAGGTAACTGAGGCACAGAGAAGTGAAGTGATTTGACCAAGGTCACACAGACAAGTGGTGGAGTCGGGATTAGAACCCAGGTCCTCCCGACTCCTAGGCCCATATTCCCTCCCCTTTCATATCTGATAGACCACCATTCTCCCCATCATCAAAGTCCTACTGAAATCATATCTCCTCTGAGGCCTCTCTTGACTAACCTCTCATTTTTCCATGTTATTCACCCTCCCTTCTGCATTGCATTGTAACTCCTAAGCACTTTGATTCTCACCCCACCCTAGCTCCACAGCACTTGTATACATATCCTTATTCCTTGCTCCTTCCCTGATCTGTAATTTAATTTAATATCTGTTCCTGCACAACATCGCTAATTCCACCTGGTCCTCTCCACCCAAACTGACACCGTGTCGATCCAAGCACTTATCCTATCCCACCTTGACTACTGCATCAGCCTCTTTGCTGCCCTCCCTGCCTCCTGTCTCTCTCCACTTGTCTATATTTCACTCTAATGCCCTGTTTATTTTTCTACAAAACTATTCAGACCATGCCTCCCCATTCTTCAAGAAACTCCAGTGGTTGTCCATCCACCTCTGCATCAAACAGGAACTCCTCGCCATGGGCTTTAAAGCACTCAATCCCCTTGCCCCCTCCTACCTCACCTAGCTACTCTCCTACTACAATCCAGACCACACACTTTGCTCCTCTAATGGCAACCTATTCAGTGTATCACGATCTCGTCTATCTCACCTCCAACCTCTCACTCACGTCACGCCTCTGGCCTGGAACACCCTCCCTTTTCATTCTGAAAGATAATTATCCTCCCCTCCTTCAAAACCTTATTGTAGGCACATCTCCTCCCAAAAACCTTAACTGACTTTCCTCTTTTCCCACTCCCTTCTGCATTGCCCTGGCTTGCCCCTTTTATTCGTCACTCTCCCAGCCCACAGCACTTAGGTACCTATCTGTAATGTATTTTTTCATATTAATGTCTGTCTCCCCACTAGACTGTAAGATCATTAATGTTGGGGAATGGCTGTTATATTGTTGTTTTGTACTCTCCCAAATCCTTAGTGAAGTTCTTAGCACACAGTAAGCCCTCAATAAGCATGGTTGATTGATCAGGCTTAATCAATCATATTTATTGAGAGTACTGTGTGCAGAGTACTGTACTAAGAGTTTGGGAGAGTACAATATAACAGCTATGTTCTCTGCCCACGAGGAACTTACAGTCTAGGGATTGCAATCCTCTATAGATTGCAAGTTTCTTGAGTAAAAGGGCCTTGTCTCCATTTCCTTTGTGATTGTCCACTGTCTTTAAGATAATAATAATTATTATTATGGTATTTGTTAGGTGCTTATTGGGCCAAGCACTGTTCTAAGTGCTAGGGTAGATACAGGGTAATCAGGTTGTTCCACGTGGGCCTCACAGTTTTAATCCCCATTTTCCAGATGAGTTAATGGAGGCACAGAGCTGTTAAGTGGCTTGCCCAAAGTCACACAGCAGACAAGTGGCAGAGCTGGGATTAGTACCCATGTCCTCTGAATCCCAAGGCTGTGCTCTTTCCACTAAGCCACGCTGCTTCTCTGCTTGTCCCTCATCTCCATTTCCTTTATGATTCCCTCATGATCCTTATGGTAGTGCTGTGCTCCTTGTTTCCATTTCCTCTGTGATCCCCCCACCATCTTTATTTAGTGTTCTGCCCCACAACTCCCTCATCCTTATGGTAGTGTCCTGCTCCTTGCATGACCTGGCTGGCTACAAACTCCAGGCACTGGCTTGGAAGCACTTGATTTTACTACCTTATGGAGGGAGGAGAAAGTGGCAATTCTCAATTATTCATTCATTCATTCAATTGTATTTAGTGAGTGCTTACTGTGTGCAGAGCACTGTACTAAGTGCTTGGAAAGTATAATTTGGCAACAAACAGAGACAATCTCTACCCAACAATGGGCTCACAGTCTAGAAGACAGGCTCACATTAGCTGATAAGCTAATGGATCTTTTGCCTGCCTACTGACTTCAAAGCAGCTGGCCTGAGAGGCAAACCTCCCCTTTCAGGATGATAGATTCTGATCATTTCAGATTCATCATCATCAATCGTATTTATTGAGCGCTTACTGTGTGCAGAGCACTGTACTAAGCGCTTGGGAAGTACAAGTTGGCAATTTCATTCCTCCCTTGGTAATATTTCACATAATATTTTCCTGGCACTATTACATGTAACAGTCTCTAGCTTATAATAAGCCTCAGAAATAATGACTGAAAAGCCCCCTCTTTGTAATAATAATAATAATAATAATAATAATAATAATAATTAATAATAATTGTGGTATTTAAGTGCTTACTAGGTGCCAGGCACTGTACTAAGTGCTGGAGTGAATGCAAGCAAATCAGGTGGGACACAGTCCCTTTGCTGCATGGGACTCAATTCTTAATCCCCATTTTACAGTTGAGGTAACAGAAGCCTGGAGAAGTGAAGTGACTTGACCAAGGTCACACGGCAGACAAGTAGTGGAGCCAGGATTAGAACTCATGACCTTCTGACTCCCAAGCCCATGTTCTATCCACTAGGCCATGCTGCTCATTCAAGACTGAATGCTCATCATGGACAGCGAACATGTCTTCTACCAACTCTGTTATATTTGTTCTCTCCCAAGCACTTATTACAATGCTCGGCACACAGTATGTGCTCAAATACAATTGATTGATTGATGGATTGGTGACATCTCTCTACTGATGATCCTCTCTCTACTGATCTCATAGTGCCAAGTCCAGAGTCTAAGTGCTTGGAAAATGTTATCTTTATCCCCTGGTCTTTCTGATAATCAGATGCTAGAGATTTTGGAGTCTGGGTTAAGTATTTCTTTGGGAAACAGTCACTCAACATGCTGGGAGAGTCTCCCTGTGAAGGGCTGGATGTACCCAACATGACAAGTTTAGTAGAAATGTAAGTAAGGTTCTGCCCCTGCTGCTGGGTCTTTTTTTCTGGCTTTCAACCCCTGCATCCGTAACCTGTTAAAATGCATAAGAACTGGCCCCAGGTGGAAACCTCCCATCCTTCATCCAAAGAGATGTTCAATTTGAAACCACCTTTCCCTTCCACCCTTTCTTACTACAATTTTTTTTTGCATTTATTAAGCACTTACTATGTGCAAAGCACTGTTCTAAGCACTGGGGAGGTTACAAGGTGATCGGGTGTCCCATGTGGGGCTCACAATCTTAATTAATTAATCTACAATTAATCAATCATATTTATTGAGCGCTTATTGTGTGTGCAGAGCCCAGTGGAAAGAGCCCGGGCTTTGGAGTCAGAGGTCATGGGTTCGAATCCCGGCTCCGCCAATTGTCAGCGGTGTGACCTTGGGCAAGTCACTTCACTTCTCTGGGCCTCAGTTACCTCATCTGTAAAAGGGGGATTAAGACTGTGAGCCCCACGTGGGACAACCTGATCACCTTGTAACCTCCCCAGCGCTTAGAACAGTGCTTTGCACATAGTAAGCACTTAATAAATGCCATCATTATTATTATTATTATTATTATTATTTGGGAGAGTACAAGAGTTGGTGTACAATAACTTTTAGGTTCCTCACAAAAGTCCCTTTGCTTTTGAGAGGAAATGATAGAGATCCTTTTTTTTCTTAGAGTTCTAAATCTCTGCTCCTCCTTTTTCAATAATATATTTACTACTAGACTATAAACTCCTTGAAGGCAGAGATTGCATCATCTCACTTGGGTACTATTCCAAGCACATTGTACAGAGCTCTGCATGCAGTAGTTGTGGCTTAGTGGATAGAGCATGGGCCTTGGAGTTAGAGGACCTGGGTTCTAATTCCAGCTCCATCATTTATCTGCTATGTGCCTTGGACAAATCACATACTTTTTCTAGGTCTCAGTTCCCTCAGCTGTAAAATGGAGATTAAGACTATGAGCCCCACGTGGGACATGGACTATGTCCAACCTGATTAGTTTGTATTTACCCCAGCACTTAGTACTGTGTCTGGCACATAGTAAGCACTTAACAAATACATTGAAAAAAAAGTAGGCACTCAAGAGCAACAAGTGATTATTTAACAGACCTAGAATGCTAATTGGTATTATGAAATAATCTCACTCTAAAGCAAAGCAATGACTTGAAGTTAAAGCAGCCTGGCACAGAGGTTAATAATAATATTAATAGGGGCATTTGTTAAGCACTTACTACGTGCCAGGCACTGTTCTAAGTTCTGGGGTGCATACCGGCACATCGGGTTGGACACAGTCCCTATCCCATGTGGGGCTCACGGTCTCAATCCCCATTTTATAGATGAGGTAACTGAGGTACAGAAGTTAAGTGACTTACCAATGTCACACAGCAGACACGTGGCAGAGCCAGGATTAGAACCCAGTTCCTTCTGACTCCCAGGCTTGTGCTCTTATCCACTAGGCCACACTGTGTCTCTGATAAATCTTAGGGCTGCCACATTCTTCCTAGCTTTTCAGACAGGCATTGTCACTGCTCCCATCTGTAGAAGTTACACCTCCTACTTAAAACCAGTTTCTTCCATCCAACCAGTGTCCCCTTATGCTGCACCGGGCAGTGTAAGCACCCACCTTGGGTGGGGTCTTATCCAAGTACTTCATTCAATTCATTCAGTCATATTTATTGAGCGCTTATTGTGTGCAGAGCGCTGTACTAAGCCCTTGGGAAGTACAAGTCGGCAACATATAGAGACGGACCCTACCCAACAACGGGCTCACAGTCTAGAAGGGGGAGACAGACAACAAAACAGAACATGTAGACGGGTGTCAAAATTGTCAGAATAAATAGAATTATAGCTATATGCACATCATTAACAAAATAAATAGAATAGTAAATATGTACAAGTAAAATAGAGTAATAACTCTGTACAAATATATACAAGTGCTGTGGGGAGGGGAAGGAGGTAGGGTGTGGGGGATGGGGAGGAAGAGAGGAAAAAGGGGGAAGGCCTCCTGGAGGAGGTGAGTTCTCAGTAGGACTTTGAAGGGAGGAAGAGAGCTAGTTTGGCAGATGTGTGGAGGGAGGGCATTCCAGGTCAGGGGAAGGACGTGGGCCAGGGGTCGATGGTGGGACAAGCGAGAACAAGGCACAGTGAGGAGGTTAGTGGCGGCAGAGGAGCAGAGCATGTGGGCTGGGCTGTAGAAGGAGAGAAGGGAGGTGAGGTAGGAGGGGGCGAGGTGATGGACAGCCTTGAAGCCAAAAGTGAGGAGTCTTTGCTTGATTCGTAGGTTGACAGGCAACCACGGGAGATGAGGTAAGTGAGGTGCAGAGAAGTAAAGCGACTTGTCCCATAGCAGACAAGTGGAGGAGCCGGGATTAGAACCCTGGTCCTTCTAACTCCCAGGCCTATGCTCTCTCCACTAAGTCACAAACTAGCTGCAGCTTGCTGGTCAGGGTGAAAAAGCAAGTAGGGCCACTATCTTGGCAATTTGATAATAAAAATAATAATAATAATGGCATTTATTAAGTGCTTACTATGTACTGTTCAAAGCACTGTTCTTAGCGCTGGGGAGGTTACAAGGTGATCAGGTTGCCCCACGTGGGGCTTACAGTCTTAATCCCCATTTTGCAGATGAGGTAACTGAGGCACAGAGAAGTTAAGTGACTTGCCCAAAGTCACACAGCTGACAATTGGTGGAGCTGGGATACGAACCCATGACTTCTGACTCCAAAGCCCGTGCTCTTTCCACTGAGCCATGCTGCTTCTCCATTTCTGGCTAGCCCCATCCACCCCTCTCAGGATCGCAGCTGGAGAGTTTCCAGTACTCTACCAGTAGGCTATGGGAGAGAGAGCCAAGCAGAGGCAAACCCATTTCATTCTGTGCTTTGACAATGGCTAGTGAGTGGAAGGCGATTTGCTACAAATCAGAACTCACCTGGGCTGGGCAGCAGAGGCATGGGGGACAGTTGAGGGCAGAGACTTTAGGTAACTGCGCGGAAGAAGGCAATGGTATGTCACTTCCATATTTTGACCCAGAAAACTCTATGGATCCATTACTGGAGCGACTGCAGTTGGAGGTGGGGTGTTCTGATTTGAAATGTGTCCATGGAGTCGCTGTGGGTTGGAAATGACAGCATAAGACAAAACAAACCCCACCCGGCAGTGAAAGGCTGTTGGGCTGGTGACAGCTGACCACCCTGCCTCAAAACCTGTGCCACAAACCTAGTGGCTTCACCCCCACAGTCCCAATAATGGTAATTATGGTATTTATTAAGCACTTACTATGTGCCAGGCACTGTTCTAAATGCTGGGGTGGATACAAGCAACAGTCCCTGTTCCATGTGGGACTCACAGTCTTAATCCCCATTTTACAGTTGAGGTAACTGAGGCTCAGAGGCACAGGAAAACTATGACCCTCCATTTTCTACCCCCACAATTGGCACCTATGTCTCTTTTTCATCTCTTCCCTTTCTTCACCCTTCCTCTACTTCTCTCTATCGTTCTCTCTCTATTTGTCGCTCACTCAATAAATCTCTGTCTCTATCTTTCTGGCCTTTTTTCCAATGGTGTTTAGGTGCTTACCATGTGTCAGACACTGTACTAAGCACTGGGGTAGATATGAGTTAATCAGGGTGGACACAGTCCTTGTCCTACATTGGCTTACAGTTTGACAGATGAGGTAACTGAGGTACAGAGAAGTGACTTGTCCAAGGTCACACAGCAGATGAGTGGAGGAGTACGGGATTAGAACCCAGGTCCTTTTGACTCCCAAGCCCATGCTCTTTTAACTAGGCCATGCTGCTTCCCTTTTATGGTCCACCCCAATTTACCCTTCAGAAAATAATGTTCACCCTGTTCCTATGTCCTAATTAAGACAACCCAAGTGTTTTCCTGTAGCAAATAAAAATTGAATTGCCCCACAAACAGAATTGTACATGAAAAATTGAGAGGGATGGGGGCGAGGGGGCATGGAAGAATTATAAAGCAGGCAGAGTCTGTTGTATTTTTTTCAATTGATTTTTCATTCATTCATTCAATCGTATTTATTGAGCGCTTACTGTGTGCAGAGCACTGTACTAAGCACTTGGGAAGTATAAGTTGGCAACATATAGAGATGGTCCCTACCCAACAACGGGTTCACAGTCTAGAAGTGGGAGACAGACAACAAAACAAAACATATTAATAAAATAGAATAGTAAGTAGTAATTTTTCTTAGGTCACTGCCCGATTTGAGCCCTGGGCACAGGCTAACTTTCATATCTCCATGACTTGTAAGATTCCTGAGTGCAGGGAGCATGTCTGCCAACTCAATTGTACTGTACTCTCCTAAGAGCTTCAAACAGAGCCCAAAAAATACCATTGAGTGATTGATGAATATTTTCTGTTTCCCTCTGTGGGGCATACCTACTTTTGGCGGACAGCTAAGATTCTTTCCTTCCCGGAGGCTCTTTGAGAGCAGTGTAAATGTCCATCTTCCTGAACTAGTCTAAGTGAGGCCTGCCCAGAGGCCTGCTGAGCTAGTAGAACCAGGAAAATTCTTGTTTTCACTCTTCTTTTTGAAGTGCCCTAGACTGGCAACCTCTCTTCTAGAGGGCTGTATTAACAGGTACTCTCTAAAGGCCCTCCCTGGAGTCAGAGCAGGCATAATTCCCTCAACCCACCAATTTTTCCTGAATATCTCAGGCTGCTTTCCATGTAAGAAGATTGTATCAGGTCTAAGTCCTGGGTATCTGAAGATGGATAGCCCCAAATGGCAGAGATGGGGACCATGATCAAGGGATCCAAAATATCCAAGTTGAGTTTGATTTGGGGGAAAGGTCCAGAGAAGCAAAATGGCCTATTGGAAAAAGAATGGGCCTGGGATTCAGAGGACCTGGGTTGATGGTGATGATGATGGCATTTATTAAGCACTTACTATGCGCAAAGCACTGTTCTAAGCGCTGGGGAGGTTACAAGGTGATCACGTTGTCCCACGGGGGGCTCACAGTCTTAATCCCCATTTTACAGACGAGGTCACTGAGGCACAGAGAAGTTAAGTGACTTGCCCAAAGTCACCTGACACGTGGTGCAGTCGGAATTAGAACCCATGACCTCTGACTCCCAAGCCTGGGCTCTTTCCACTGAACCACACTACTTCTCATAATGGGTTCTAATATTAGCTCTGGCAATTGCTTGTTTTGTGACTCCCTCTAGTCTGAAAGCTCACTGTGGGCAGGGAAGTTGTCAGTTTATTGTTATATTGTATTTTACCAAGTGCTTAATAAAGTGCTCTGCACACCGTAAGTGCTCAATAAATATGAGATCAATAAATACAATTGAGTGAATGGATAACTGAGCAGGTCATTTCTTTGTGCCTGTTTCCTCAACTGTGAAATGGGGACTAAATCCAACTCCCTCCTACTTCCTATGAGCCCCATGTAAGAGAGAGACTGTGTCCAACCTGTTAGAAGTGTATGTACCCCAGTGCTTAAAGAACAGTGTTTTACACATATTAAGTACTTAAAAATAGTAATAATATTTAATTATTATGGGATTTGTTAAGCACTTACTATGTGCCAGGGACTGGACCAAGGGCTTAGAAAATACCATAAGACAAAACAAACAAATAATCACTTTCCCCACCTTCAAGACAATAAGTTCTTTATGGGCAGGGAATGTGTCTGCTAATTCTACTGTACTGTACTCTCCCAAAAGCTAGTAAATTGCTCTGCAAATAGGAAGCACTCAATCTATATCATCGATTAAAAGCGAATCTCCTCCAAAAGGTCTTCCCTGACTCAGCCCTCATTTCCTCTTTCTAACACCCTTCTGCATTGCCCTTGAATGTGGATTTACACCCTTTATCCATCCCAGCTTCAGCATCACAGCACAGCACAGAATAAATCTGTAATTTATTCATTTGTATTAATGTCTGTACCCCTCCCATCAATCACTGCTATTCACTGAGCACTTCCTGCTTGCAGAGCACTGTACTAAGTGCTTGGGAGAGTACAATACCAGACAAAAACCCACATTCCTACCAATTCTGTTATATTGTACTTCCCCAAGCACTTAATGCTTGGCACACAGGAAGTGCTCAGTAAATACCAGTGATGATGATGATGATGTCGACCAGAGCCTCTAAATAGTGAGTGGCCTAGTGTTGCATCAAGCAAAAACTCCTCATGCTTGGCTTCAAGGCTCTCAATCACCTTGCCCCCTTCTACAGCCCAGCCCGCACCCTCCGCTCCTCTGCCGCTAACCTCCTCACTGTGCCTCATTCTCGTCTATCCCACCATCGACCCCTGGCCCATGTCCTTCCCCTGGCCTGGAATGCCTTCCCTCTGCACATCCGCCAAAGCTAGCTCTCTTCCTCCCTTCCAAGCCCTTATGAAAGCTCACCTCCTCCAGGAGGCCTTCCCAGACTGAGCCCACTTTTTCCTCTCCTCCTCCCCATCCCCCCCACCCTACCTCCTTCCCCTCCCCACAGCACCTGTATATATGTTTGTACAGATTTATTACTCTATTTTACTTATTCTATTCTATTCTTATTCTATTTATTTTATTAATGATGTGCATCTAGCTTTACTTCTATTTATTCTGATGACTTGACACCTGTCCACATGTTTTGTTTTGTTGTCTGTCTCCCCCTTATAGACTATGAGCCCATTGTTGGGTAGGGACCATCTCTATATGTTGCCAACTTGTACTTCCCAAGCGCTTAGTACAGTGCTCTGCACACAGTAAGTGCTCAATAAATATGATCGAATGAATCAATGAATAAATAAATAGCAGTTGCACTCTTGACTACCCCCTTAATTTCATAGCCTCCTATAGGAAGGTCCTTTGTAATATCTGGCTCTCTTTGTTCACCCTATACACATCCTCCACACTTTTTGGTTACAAAGTGACGGAATTGTAAGATATTAGAGAAGCAGCGTGGCTCAGTGGAAAGAGCCCAGGCTTGGGAGCCAGAGGTCATGGGTTCTAATCCCGCCTCCACCACTTGTCAGCTGTGTGACTTTGGGCAAGTCACTTAACTTCTCTGTGCCTCAGTTACCTCATCTGTAAAATGGGGATTAAGACTGTGAGCCCCACTTGGGACAACCTGATCACCTTGTATTCCCCCCCCCAGCGCTCAGAACAGTGCTTCACATGTAGTAAGTGCTTAACAAATATCATTATTATTATTGTTATTATTCACATCCTTACTCTCCTTAATATTATCTCAGTTTCTCACAGGAGTCTCCCCCTCTAGACCGTAAACTCCTTGTGGGTAGGGAACGTGCCTATCAAGTCTTGTATTAATACTCTCAAGAGTTTAATACAGTGCTCTGCACACAGTAAAAGTGCTCAATGAATACCACTTTATTGACTGATTGTGGAAAGGCAGACTATTGTTCTTTCACAGACGTGCAGCTAGATATTTTGAGAGAGAGTGACACAGACTCTAATCATTCTGAACATTACCATTTTTCATTTACCTATTGATCAGATGTTGTGGAGAGCTCTTTCCGGGAAATGAGTGTAGACATCACTGGTAGCAAAGATTTCAAACCACACCTGACAGTTCTCAAACTATCCAAAGCTCCAGCCCTGAGGAGAAAGGTAATTATTCCTATTATTCATTTATTCATATTAATATCCATCTCCCCTCTAGTGTGTAAGCTTGATATGGGCAAAGTCTGCTAATTCTGTTTTATTGTACTCCCCCACGCGCTTAGAACAGTGCTCTGCATACAGTAAGTACTCGATAAATATGATCGATTGATTGATTAAATTAATTTCACTGTGGCTAATGAGCTCTATGTACCAACTGCTGTGCTACCTTTTTGGGGTCAAAACAGGATTTCAGTGACGGTTTGGCAAAATGTGATCTCTAGAATGGTGCATAAAATGGATGATTTCCTTAATAATAATAATGATTGTGGAATTATTGTAGTAATACTGCATTTTTTAAATTAAGCACTTACTATCTGCCTAGCACTGTACTAAGCTCTGAGGTAGATATAAACAGATCAGGTTAGATACACTCCATGTTCCATATAGGACTTACAGTCTTAATATCCATTTTATTATTGATAATAATAATAATTTATGACATTTGTTAAGTGCTTACTATGTGCCAAGCATTGTTCTAAGCACTGGGGTAGATACAAGGTAATCAGATTGCCCCACATGGGGCTCACAGTCTTAATCCCCATTTTACAGATGAGGTAACTGAGGCACAAAGGAGTGAAGTGGTTTGCCCAAAATCACACAGCAGACAAGTGGCAGAGCTGGGATTAGATTAGAATTAAATTGATTAGAATTTAATTCAATTCTTCTGGCTCCCAGGTCTGTGCTGTATTTACTAAGCCACACCACTCAAATTTCCAATTTTGGGTGATTGCTTTTTCTGTGTGGCCCAAACTGAAATCCTCTGAATGTATTTTTTTTTAATGATATTTGTTAAGCGCTTACTATGTGTATTTTCCTTTATACTCAGGAGGCCCTAGGTGTGCTCAATGGGTATCTCTTCACGCTATTTCTTTCATATAGTATGCCACTAGACAATAATATTTGTGGTGCTCTGGTCCAGCATTCCTGTGGCTTTATCCAGGCTGGACTTTCCATTTCTCCCACTAGCCAAAGAGTACTCAGCAAAGCATTTAGCTATCCAATTGGTATCCAGACTGCAGGGTTTCTTCTCTATATAAATATTATATGAAGTGCTGACCTAATCTAGACTGCAGTATGACATGGTATTCAACCGTTTTTAGGACATACAGCTGAAGAACCAAGCCTCTGTTTAGATTAGTCCATTGCCCATTGGATTTCCAAGAATATCATTCAATACAGTGAACCTAACTAATGCAAACACAAACCCCAAAATATGTGGACTCAAAAAATGAAAGGCCGGAAAAACAGGAAATGTTCTTGTGTTTTGAAATGAAGGGCTCAGGAACTGTAATATTTGTGTGGATCCCCAAAGCTGTGTAGAAAATGAATGCAGACCTTCAAATGTCTTACTTCCCCAAACTGTACATTCCGGATTCATGATGGATTGTACTTAGGTTCTGCTGGAGTTGCATGCAAAGAGAAAATTTAAATTTATAGTTTGCTATAATAGCAGTTAGTAAAATTTCCTATCCAATTTAACTATAAGATAAGTATCTAAATTTATGGGTGTCTTCATTAGTCATTGTGGGCTGGGAATGTAACCGTTTATTGTTGTATTGTACTTTCCCAAGTGCTTAGTACAGTGCTCTGCATACAGTAAACGCTCAATAAATGTGATTAAATGAATGAATGAGTGAATTCCATAAGAGTGCTATAGAGTACTTTAAATAGATGTGCAAATGTTCTATTCATTTGACTTCCATGAGGTATATGTAAGAGGTAAAGGGTTATTTTCAAAGCGCTGTTGCTATCAAATGTCTTGGTCCAATAATAAATCAAGAAGCAAGAAACTTGGGATGTTGGTGTCTAATGCTTCAGAATATGTCTTTAATTTCCAGATGAATTCCATTTAACTTATATTAAGTAGAAAAATTTGCAAGTAGAATTTAAAGTTTAATTTGTTTGAAAACCTATATCAATAATCTGTCTGATATGACTGACATATGAAATTTTATTTACTGGTTATAAAGAATGAGAAGTAGCATGGCTCAGTGGAAAGAGCCCGGGCCTGGGAATCAGAGATCATGGGTTCCAATCCCAGTTCTGCCAGTTGTCAGCTGTGTGACTTTGGGCAAGTCACTTAACTTCTCTGGGCCTCAGTTACCTCATCTGTAAAATGGGGGTGAAGACCGTGAGCCCCCCGTGGGACAACCTGATCACCTTGTAACCTCTTCAGTGCTTAGAACAGTGCTTTGCACATAGTAAGTGCTTAATAAATGTCATTGTTATTATTATTATTATTATTATTATTATTATTGAAAGGGACCAACTCAAAGCACCGTGACAAAAGCCTCTATGAAGCAGCAAAATGAAGTTGGTAGAACAGGCCTCCAAAATATCATTGAAGCTATTATGATGCCATCTACTGGTTATAATTACATTTCTCTATACCAAACTATATTTTTAAATCAGAGTGAATATTCAAGTCATATCTAATATCTAGTAGACAATTTATTTCATTTTAAGACTTCTTTTTCCTTCAGAGACAATGCTATTGTATATTCCATTATTTATTCTGTTTCAACTAATCATGAATAATCTGATGATTGTAGCCTACTTTAGCGTGTTCCAAGTGGCCTAGTGGATAAAACACGGGCCTGGGGTCAGAAGGACACAGGTTCTAATCCTGGCTCTGCCACTTGTCTGCTGTGTGCCCTTGGGCAGTAACTTCTCTGTGCTCAGTTACCACATCTGTAAAATGGGGATTAAGACTGTGAGCCCAACGTGGGACAGGGACTGTGTCCAACCCAATTACTTTGTATCTACCCCAGTGCTTAGAAAAGCTGTGTGGCTTAGTGGAAAGACCAGGGCTTGCGAGTCAGAGGTCATGGGTTCTAATCCTGGATCCACCACTTGTCAGCTGTGTGACTTTGGGAAAGTCACTTAATTTCTCTATGCCTCAGTCACCTCATCTGTAAAATGGGGATTAAGACTGTGAGCCCCATGTGGGACAACCTGATTACCTTGTATCTACCCCAGGACTTAGAACGGTACTTAACAAATACTATTACTATTATTACTAATAGCTCAGTGCCTGGCACATAGTAAGCGCTTAAAAATCCCACAATAATACTACCACTAATAGTTATATTAGTAATAATAATAATAATGATGGCATTTATTAAGCACTTACTATGTGCCAAGCACTGTTCTAAACAGTGGGAAGGTTACAAGGTGATTGGGTTGTCCCACGGGGAGCTCACAGTTTTAATCCTCATTTTACAGATGAGGTAACTGAGGCATAGAGAAGTTCAGTGACTTGCCCGAAATCACACAGCTGACAATTGGTGGAGTCGGAATTTGAACCCATGACCTCTGACTCCGAAGCCCGTGCTCTTTCCACTGAGACACGCTGTGTCTCGTGCTACTACTGCTACTGCTACTACTACTACTGCTGCTACTACTATTATTAGTAGTATTATTGGCGGAGAACATGCATTGGGCTACTGATGGACTTTCCCAAGAAAGAGAAAAGGTTTAAGAACAGCAGTGTGGCCTAGGGGAAAGAACAGGGCCCTGGGAGTCAGAGGATTTGGGTTCTAGTTCCAGCTCTACCTATTGTTTGCTTTGTGACCTTCAGCAAGTCACTTAACATTTCTCTCTGTGCCTCAGGTAACTCATCTGTGAAGTGGGATTAAATCCCCCTCCCTCTAATTTGAACTGGGAGCCCCCTGTGGCACAGTCACTGTGTCCAACATCAATCAATCAATCAATCGTATTTATTGAGCGCTTACTGTGTGCAGAGCACTGTACTAAGCGCTTGGGAAGTACAAGTTGGCAACATATAGAGACAGTCCCTACTTGTATCTACCCCAGTGTTTAGGACAGTGTTTGACACAAAGTAATTGCTTAACAAATACCGTAAAAAAATCCAAAGTTAGTATTGCTATAATGACAATGATGGCATTTATGAAGTGCTTGCTACATGCCAAGCATTGTGCTAAACACTGAGGTAATAATAATAATAATGTTGGTATTTGTTAAGCACTTACTATGTGCCACAGTCTTTTAGACTGTGAGCCCACTGTTGGGTAGGGACTGTCTCTATATGTTGCCAATTTGTACTTCCCAAGCGCTTAGTACAGTGCTCTGCACATAGTAAGCGCTCAATAAATACGATTGATGATGATGATGATGCCAAACACTGTTCTAAGAGCTGGGGTGGATACAAGATAATCAGGTTGTCCCACATGGGGCTCACAGTCTTCATCCCCATTTTACAGATGAGGTAACTGAGGCACAGAGAAATTAAGTGATTTGCTCAAGGTCACACAGTTGACAAGTGGCAGAGTCAGGATTAGAACCCATGATCTCTGACTCCCAAGCCCGTGTTCTTCCCACTAAGTCATGCACAAGACCATCAGATCAGACATTGGCTCTACCCACACTGGGCACTCAAAGAGGATGGAGGAACAGATATTTTAGCCCCATTTTACAGACATGAAAACTCAGGTACAAGGAAGTTGTGACTTGCCCAAGGTCACACAGCAGGCATGTGGCAGTTTTCTGATTCCCAGTCCCATGTTCTTTCCCTTAGGTCACACTGAACTGCATAAAGCAAGCAATTCGTTTGCTGATTTGGGGTTAATCATCCAAATTTTTAATTGGCAGGTTTTAGTCTCATTTTTGGCACTTCTTCGCTAATTACTAGGAAATTCACTTAGCAGATTTCTAGACTTTATTTCACTGAAAATATTGTTTGAGCAGTCTAGGTGTGACAAGCATATTTCTTCATTAAGAGGATTTTGGGCACAAATATTTCCTTTCCTCTGTTTTGACTACTGTAATTCTGCTGCAGAAACACCAGCAGGGAAGAACACTCTTTCAGACTTCACTTCTGGGGTTGGAAATTTTGTCTTTCACCCACTGAGAAGAAAGAGCACTCTCCTCCATTTGGTGGAGTTGAATTATTTTTCAATCTTTGTGCTCTGTATGTTCTAATTTGTGTCACTGGTAAATTGCCTGGTGTGGAAATAACTGAATTAACGCTTGGCTTGTGGGCTAGTACTGGGCTAGAGATAGCCAGGAGGGACATAAAGGTTGAAGGGGAAAAAAAATAGAGGTGTCTTACCCTACTTGAAGCCTCTACTGCCTGGTCTTGGTCTCATGATTCCTAGCTCTTGTCAGTCAGTCGATCATACAATCCTATTTGTTGAGCGCTTACTCTGTGCAGAGTACTGTAATAAGTGCTTGGGGAGTAAATTACAACAATAAACAGATACATTCCCTGCCCACAATGAGCTTACAGTCTAGAAGGGGAGATAGATATTAATATAAAGAAATAAAAGACAGATACTTACATAAGTCTTGGGGGGCTGGGAGAGGATGAATAAAGGGAGCAAGTCAGGGTGATGCAGAAGGGAGTGGAAGATTAAGAAAGGAGGATTTAGTGCGGGAAGGCCTCTTGGAGGAGATGTGCCTTCAGTAAGGCTTTGAAGCTGGGGAGAGTCATCGTCTGTGGGAATATGAGGAAGGAGAATGTTCCAGGGTGTTCTTGGTGAAAGGCATGATGTTCTGCCAGGATTCCACATATTTTAATTTAATATTTCTTCCCCATTCTCTCACTAACAACTTCCATTTCTCAGCCTCCCATGATGAATTATCAACTTGGATCCTGGCAATAGATGGCAGTAAACAGGATGATCCATTTCTCTAGCCTAATGGAAGTGGACTGGGATTCACGAGACCTGGATTCTAATCCCAGCTCCGTCCCTTGCCCGTTTATGACTTCGGGCAGGTGGCTTCACTTCTCCACGCCTCAGTTTCCTTATCAATAATATGGGGATTAAATACTTGTTCTCCCTCCTCCTTGGATAGCAGGCCCCATATAATAATAATAAATAATAATAATAATAATAATAATAATAATAATAATGGCATTTATTAAGCGCTTACTATGTGCAAAGCACTGTTCTAAGCGCTGGGTAGATACAAGGTAATCAAGTTGTCCCACGTGGTGCTCACAGACTTAATCCCCATTTTCCAGATGAGGGAACTGAGGCCCAGAGAAGTTAAGTGACTTGCCCAAAGTCACACAGCTGACAAGTGGTGGAGCCGGGATTTGAACCCATGACCTCTGAATCCAAAGCCCACGCTCTTTCCACTGAGCCATGCTACTTCTCTATGGGACGGGGACTGTCGAGCCTGACTTTACTGTATCTACCTCAGTGCTTAGCACATATTAAGCACTTTAAAAATAGAACAAATAATAATTGTGCTATTTTTAAAGTGCATAATATGTGCTAAGCAAATAATAATTGTGCTACCCCTGGCCTGAGCCAGAAAAGTAGACTTCTGGAGAAACAGGGACCCTCTGCTCCTGGCTTCCCAGCTTTGATCTTTATTGTTTGTTTTTTTCAAAATGGTATTTGTTAGCCACTTGCCATATGTCAAGCACTGGGGTAGATGAGCATCGATAAGGTTGGATTTAGTCCCTGTCCCATATGGGACTCCCAATCTAAGTAGGAGGGCAAACAGGTATTGAATCCCCATTTTACAGTAGAGGAAACTGAGGCACAGAGAAATGATGCGACTTGCCCATCATAGCAGGCAAGAGGTGGGGTGGGATTAGGTCCCAGGTCATCTAACTCCCAGGCCAGTGTTCCTTCCACTAGGCCACGCTGCATATTTTTGATTTTTAACTTTTTTGATCCCAGGTCTGCACTATCTTCCGATGGAAATTTCATATTGTGCCCACTTCTACTGGGAGCACTGGGTGACAAGAACAGTTGTCACTCAGTCAATCATATTTACTGAGTGCTTACTGTGTGCAGAGCACTGTACTAAGTGCTTGGGAGAGTACAATACAACAATTAACAGACACATTCCCTGCCCATAATGAGCTTATTAACTAGAGGAGAAGCAGCATGGCGTAGTGGATAGAGTACGGGCTTGGGAGTCAGATCATGGGTTCTAATCCTGACTCTGCCACATGTCTGCTATATGACCTTAGGCAAGTTGCTTAACTTCTCTGGGCCTCAGTTACCTCATCTGTAAAATGGGGATTAAGAGTGTGAGCTCCATGCATGGCAGGGACTGAGGGCAGCCTGATTAACTTATATCTGCCCCAGCGCTTAGAACAGAGCTTGGCACATAGTAAGCACTGAATAAGTACCATTATTATTATTATTATTATTGGAGATGGAGGCAGACATTAATATAAAAAAATGCAGAAGGATGACTGCTTAATAAATGAATTACAGATATTTGCATAAGTGCTATGGGGCTGGGAGTGGGGGAAAACAAAGGGAGCAAGTCAGGGCAACACAGAAGAGAATGGGAGAAGAGTAAAGTGAGACTTAGGGAAGGTTTTTGGAGATGTGCCTTCAATAAGGTTTTGAAAGAGGGGAGAGTCATTGTCTGTTAGATTTGAGGATGGAGGACTTCCCAGGCCAGAGGCAGGGCATGGGTGAGGGGTTGGCAGTGAGAGGCAAAATCGAGGCACAGTGAGAAGGTTGGCATTAGAGGCAAAGTGTATGGGCTGGGTTGTATTAGGAGAGTAGTGAAGTGAGGAAGGAGGTGGAAAGTTGATTGAGTGCTTGGAAGCCAGGGGTGAGGAGTTTTGATGCAGAGGTTGATGGGCAACCACATTTTTTGAGGAGTGGAGAATCTTGCTCTTCATGTTTTTGTAGAAAAATGATCTGGACAGCAGAGTGAAGTAGAGACTGGAGTGGGGAGAGACAGGAGGCTGGGAGGTCAGCAAGGAGGCTGATGCAGTATTCCAGGCTGGATAGGATAAGTGATTGTGTTAACGTGGTAGCAGTTTGGAGGGGGACGAAAGGGTGGATTTTAGTAATGTTGTGAAAGTGGGTCCGACAGGATTTAGTGATGGATTGAATATGTGGTTTGAATGAGAAAGAGAGGAGTCAAGGATAATGCCAAGGTGACAGGCTTTTGAGACAGGATGGATGATGGTGCCATCTAAAGTGATGGGAAAGTCACGGGGGAAGGGTTTGGGTGGGAAGATAAGGAGCTCCTTTTTGGGCATGTGAAGCTTGAGATGATGGGAGGACATCCAAGTAGAGATGTCTTGAAGGCAGGAGGACATGCGAGGCTGGAAAGAGGGAAAGAGATCAAGGCTGGAGATGTAGATTTGGGTATCATCCGCATAGAGGTGGTAGTTGAATCCAGGAGAAAGAATGAGTTCCCCAAGGGAGTGGGTGCACATGGAGAATAGAAGGGGACCCAGAACTGAACCTTGAGGGAAACTTGAGGGGGTGGGAGGCAAAGGAGGAGCCCGTGAAGGAGACTGAGACTGAGCAACCAGAGAGATGAGGAGGACCAGGAGAAGACAGTGGCAGTGAAGCCATCATTGGATAATATTTCCAGGAGAATCATTGAACAAAAAAGCATTAAACATTAAAGAAACAAAAAACAAAAGCAAAAAAAAGAAGTGCTAAGAGACGTACCCAGTATGAGCTGTCAGTCAGTAAGCTGAAAAGTGATCACAGGAATCAGTGAGTCATTATTTTATTGAGAGACGGGATTTCAAAGGAAATGTAAACTTTGTATTCAATCATGTCAGATACATGATGTGGTGCAAAGACCACTAATGAGTGGCCATGGAGCTTGATCAATTTCCAGTTGTCTGGTCTTGAGTAAATTACTCGCTCTCTGGGATTCAGTTTCTTCACCTGTAAAATGGAGATTGACATCTCCACAAACCCCCCTCCCAATTGTCCCAAATCAAGACACTGTGTTTGAATAAGGCAATTTTTTAAGGCTTGCTGGTAGTAGTATTTATTGAACCACCTACTTCCTGTGCTGCACTGTACTAGGCCCTTTGGAAGCATAGAATACAGAAATAACCCACTCTCCGTTCACAAGAATGTTTACACTTCAACAGGGGAAGCATGCATTAAAATATTTTTCAAATGAAAGTACGTAATCAAGTACACTTACATACATGAGTGGTAAGGAAGGTGTAAATAAGCTAGTGCTAGAGTTGACTTGAAAGGATGATGTAAGGTAGGGTGTGGGGAAATCAATCAGGGAAGGCTAGTTGGAGGAGGTGAGCTTTTAGGAGGGATTGGAGTGTGGGTAGAGCTGCGGGCATCTGATGTGGGAAAGGAGAGACTTCCAATCTGGGAAAAGAGAGTGAGCGAGGGGAAGGAGATAATAAGAATATTACTAATAATAATAATTGTGGTATTTGTTAAGCACTTACTGTGTGCCAGGTACTGTACTATGCACAGGGTTGGAAACTGGGAAGCTGAGAGCAAGGTAGTGCCTGAAAGCTCTCTCGGGCGGAATGAAGACAGTGGGTTGATGAAGAATGGTGAAGAGACCAGATGGGGGGGGGGGGGGGGGGGGTGTTAATAATTTTTGTATTTCTTAAGCGCCTACTATGTGCCAGGCACTGTACTAAGCACTGGGGGGGTAAAAGCAAATCAGGCTGGACAGAGTTTCTGTCCCACATAGTGCTCACAGTCTTAATCCCCATTTTACGTATGAGGTAACTGAGGCACAGAAAGGTGAAGTAATTTGCCCAAGATTACACAGCAGACAATTAGCAGAGCAGGGATAAGAACCCATGACCTTCTGATTCCCAGGCCCATGCTCTATCCATTATGCCATGCTGCTGGTGGACCAGTCTTAAAACCGATCATGACAACCACTCTACCCAGTTTCAAAGATGTACTGAAGGCACATCTCCTCCAAAAGGCCTTCCCAGACTAAGCCCCACTTTTCCTCATCTCCCACTCCCTTCTGCATCACCCTAACTTGCTCTCTCTGCTCTTCACCCCTCCCAGCCCCAAAGCACTTATACACATATCTGTAATTTTACTTGTACTGATGTCTGTCTCCCCAACTCTAGACTGTGAGCTATTTGAGTTTATGGTTGTATTGTACTTTCCCAACTCTGAGTTGCACCTGGAGAGTTTCCAGTATTCTACCAGTCTCGACTATGGGAGGGAGAGTCAAACAGAGGCATGTGAGCCCGTTGATGGGTAGGGATTGTCTCTATTTGTTGCTAAATTGTTAAGTGCTTAGTACAGTGCTCTGCACATAGTAAATGCTCAATAAATGATTGAATGAATGAATGAATGAGCTGTTTATGTGATGGGAGAGCTCCTACAAGCCAGTGGAGGGTTTTGAGGAGAGAAGAAATGTGGCCCTAGCAGTGCTTCAGAAAGGCAGCATGGAGGTTAGATCGGAGAAGGGAGAGGATGAAGGCAGAGAGACCAGTGAGGAGAACAGCATGCAACAGTCAAGCTGGTCTTGACCAGTGCTCTTATCAGGGAGAAGAGTTCTGCACAGAGTAAATGCTCAATAATTATCATTAATTGATCGATAGGTTGTTTCCAAAACCCTGATGCCATGGTTACCAGTTTCTGATACTGGCCACCTTATCTCTTGGGATGTATCAATCAGTAATATTTATTAAACACCAACTGTGCAGAGCCCTGTGCTAAGCAATTGGGAGAACACAGTAGAGTTAACAATGTTCATGATTTATTTACATGTAGGTGTCACTAGTCTTGCTAAACAGAAGAAATGTCTAAACTGTATGCATTCCATTTCCTAAACACTGAAAGCTAATTTTCCTTCATTCTTAGGGTTACAGGAAGATTAGTTTGGATGTATATAAGGAATATGAAGACAGCCCCTTTGGAACTGAAATCTTAAGTCAAATCGACCTTTGCTCCATGCATAAGAAGAAGCAGGAATCTGGATACTATCACTGTGAATGTTCAATTAAAATCACTTCTCTGTCACTGGACCAGACCCTACCTATGAAGTCAGAACATCTGGAAGAGCTGGTTACCAAGGAATCTCCCGGAGTTGTTCCCCATACGGAAACTGGAGATGTTAATGGGAGTCGTAACTGTATCTCACATACAGAAGAAGATTGTGACCAACCAGCTGAAACTACCTCAGCATTTGGAGATAAATTTAAAAAAAAAAGGAAATTCCCCAAATAAGGGGTGTTTTTAGGCTCAAACAGTGAGGCTTTCTCTACAGATGGGAGGGAACGGCTTCAAGTCAGTATCGCAGTTCTTGCCAACGTGTACACCCAAGTGCCTAAGAGAGTGTTGTTGAAACCAAAACCAAGAACGGCAAAAGTTGACAGTTGGCAATATGAAAAGAGTTGAATCAACAGCAACAGTGTCTAAGCAGCCTGCACAGATAGAGAAACTTGTCCCAGTCTTGGGCTAACAGCAGAAGAATTCCTCTTAGAACTGGACTGAGGGGCGGAAAATTAAGCTGCTGGGTATCTTCAGGCCTGGATGCTAGAACAAAGACTGGAGTATGCCGCCTTGTTTGAATGCCATCTGTTGAAGCATAGAGATCTGGGTAGGTAAAATTATTGCAAAAATGCCATCACATAAACATTGGTTGAAAGTAATATTAGAGGATGCTATAGCATGTACATTGATTTATTTCAAGCTCAAGCCTTGTTTCCTAGGTGGGGATGCTCTAGTTAAAGTTTATCCGGCACTACTGTTAATAATTATATATAATTAAATGCTGTACATATGTAGATACACTATATATGTATATATAACTGAGAATACTATTTTTTCCAAAAAATGTTGTCTTCCTCAAAATCAAAAGCTGGTAGCATTAATTTCAGGTAGTTTATCAATAAGGTATAAAAATATTCGCTTGCCACTCCATCACATGAAAATTGGATGTGTTTCAGGAAATCTGAGTTGGTGGTTACAACTTTGCCACTGCTGCATATCAGAAAGAATTGAGATTGATGGCCCAATTCTAATTGACCAAACAGAATTTCTTTTTCCAGAGTCGTAATAGGTATCAATTTTGGTATTTTGCCCACTGAATCTTAGTCCGTTGCTTTTAGGAACACGTGTAAGAATAAAAAATAAAATAAAATAAAAAAGTAGGAGACCATATAAACCAGTAGATGGCAACAACGGGAAAAGACACTTGCCTTGAAGACATTGAATAGACTTCGCAGTTTCAATAGAAAGTGGTTTTTGACCTACCCTAAAATCGGCAGTTCAACCTCACACTGAGAGGAGTGAAAATATATTTTGAAAAGATATGAGAAGAACATACCCTATGCTCTCCCTTTTGAGTATTCGAGCTTGTAGGTCTTTCCAAAGCTCTGTAGGACTGCGATTTGATAAGAGTAAGCGTACTTGCCCTTCAGTTTTCATTAAAGCAATTTTTCACTGATGTGCACATAAAAATTATTCATCCGTATTGGGAAGACAGCAGGTGGTAAAAAAAAAATGGTTTATCCACAGCCAACAGAGTACTAATGGACTGTTTTTGTAAGGAACAGCTTGCAGTTCAAAAAGATATTTATTTGTTAAGCTTTTGTATGCTTTTATTATTGGGGTATCCTCCACAGGACAAGAGCTTACAAGAGCTGAAAATAGCATTTAATGTTTAATGAAGGCATCATTTACTAATTCATTTTACAGCAGGTGAGCTGTGCTTTGTGGCAAGCAGGGAAGAGGAACTAGAGACGTAAGTGGGAGGAATTTGCTGATGTTCGTCTCAGCTTCTTCCTATAGGTGTCCCTCAAGGTCAATTACACTGTACACCAAGAATGGGAACAAAATGGGTAAATGAGATATATACATATTTTTAAGAGCAAGAGATGGATGACAATTGGAGACCAGAAGCCCTAAATGGCTTGTAGTCCTCTGCCTCCAAGTGATTTTTCAGTCAAGTTCCACATGAAATGCAACAGTGATTGAGAACAGTCAGTCTTTAATAATTCATATTTGAGAGGGGTGAAGAGATGAAGTCTATTGTGATGAATACATCAAATGGATTATGTATCCTAGCACCCAAACCACACTTCCAAACCACTACAGCTCCTCGAGAGAAGCCAGATTGACTTTTTTTCTCAGATGCTGGTGGCACTGGGCCATTGAACTGAGCTCAGGACTGGAATTCCCCTCGACCTCAAAGGGTCTGGTATATTGAAGGGATCAAGGACTATGTGAGCCTATATAGTTTGAAGACTGACTTCTGAGGGAGTGTGAAAGGTTGGAATTTGGATGTGGTGACTTAAAAGATGATTTCTCTCTTCATTTGAAAGTAACCTGCAGACAGTTGGACCTGATTAGATGGGTATTGCTCCTAAGCAATGAGAGGCTAGAATTTACTATCGTTGAAAAGATCCTAATAGAGATACTTTCTGGCTATGATGTTCAGTCCCTTAACTTGATATGATGATTGTACCAACATGTTTGCACAATGCAGAAGCTATGTCCTTGTTCACTGAAAATGGCGAAAGTGTTTCCAAAGTGAAATATTTCCAAAACACTTTTTTGTTTTTCATATTTATTTTTCCAAGCCTGTTTTCTTGTTTCCAAATTGTCTGTCCCCAAACAGGTCATTATGCATTTAAGAATTGGGTAGGAGAGGCGATGCATTTTAAAATGAAAATAATTAACGACTGCTGAGTCTGGTCCCTGCCTGGTTGCAGGCTCCAGCAAGATAACAATGTGAAATGAATAAATTTGGAGTGAAAAATCACCCTGGCTCTTCTCTCCCTTAAAATTAATTTCCACAGTTTGTACTTGAGTGTGGGGTTAATCTGATTCAATTCTGGATCTTTCGGGGTCCTGGAGAGCTGGAAGAGATAAAGGAGGGCAGTGCTAGACCAGAGCAAAGGGGGCCTCCATATTTGCCACTGTTTGACCCTAGAGAGATGCCACCAAGAAGACCAGCAGGGAAGGGGGGTGGTCTCGGCCCTGACCTTAGCCCGGAAGGCCCTGTAGACCATAAGGTCATTATAGGTAGGGAACATGTCTGCTAATTTAGTTGCACTCTCCCAAGCACTTAGTACAGTGCTCTGCCCATAGTAAATGCTCAATAAATACCACTGATTGATTGACTGCTCCCTTTTCCCCTCCCACCTGCATCATGACTGCTGTCCAGGGTGCTTCCTGCAGGAGGTGGACGGGGAGGGCCGAAAGGAATGGCTTAGAGCGTGAACCGTAAAGAATAGGAGCAGTCATCATCGGTGCTGTTTATTGAGTGCAGAGCACTGTACTAAGCTCTTGAGAGAATACAATACAAGTGAATTGGTAGACACATTCCCTGTCCACAACAAGTAGGGGGGCCAAGGAGTGAGGTGGGTTTGTGTGTGCGTGTGTAAATGCTGTCAGGAAGATGAGGAAATGGAAAAGGAGGTTGACTTCATGTGGCCGGGATTATGTCTACTATTTTATTTGTAAAGTGATCTGCCTAAAGAGCTCAAGAAACATCATTTTAACTTTTCTACCCCTCGGTTCCCTCATCTGCAAAATAGGGATCAAAATTGTGAGCCCCATATGGGACATGGACTGTGTCCAACCTGATGGTCTTGTATCTATCCCAGGACTTAGGACAGTGCTTGGTACATAGTATGTGCTTAACAAATACCATAAAACAACAACTTGGGCAAGTCACTTGACTTCTCTGTGACTCAGTTACCTCATTTGTGAAATGGTGATTGAGGCTGTGAACCCCATGTGGGACATGGACTATGTCCAACCTGATTTGCTTGTATCCAGCACTTAATACAGTGCCTGGACCATAGTAAGCACTTAACAAATACCATAATTATTATCAACAACAACCAAAAACAATTTCTCTGTGCCTCAGTTCCTTCAATCAATCATACCCATTGAGCACTCACTGTGTGCAGAGCACTGTACTAAGTGCTTAGGAAGTACAATATAACAATACAACAGATTTGATAGACACAGTACCATCTCATAATGGGCTTACCATCTAGAGGAGGAGACCGACGTTAATTTAAATAAATGATAGATATGGAAGACAAAGATAGGGAGGGAGAAGGAGGAGGCAGGCAGAACATCTTGGCATGCTCAGAAATCAGAGGCTCTGGCAGGATCATGATACCCAGAACAGAATCACAAACAGCACCAGTCCACCACAAACAGCGTGGCAACAGGTCACCTTTATGGATGCCACTAGGGAAGGGGCTGTTAATCCTGCATCTGTTTCTGTTCAATTCCGATCAATTCCTTCTGGGTGCTTAAGTGTCACATCTGTGAAAATAAAAATAAGCCTATCTGAAGTTCAAGTTGTTTACATCTTCCCCAAGCCAACTGGAGCAGTGTGTATCCTGCAATAGGAAAAAAAAAAAGAATCAGCTGAACTTTGTAGTCAGAGCTAACCTCCTCCAACTGTCCACTGCCTGAAAATTCCTCAGCCAATGCAGTCAGACATCCACGGAATTAACCACATCCACCTGACTCTTCCTGGACTTCCCCAATCTGCTTCTGAAGGAGAAATTGATGATCTTCACAGCATCGTTGCAGTGTAGGAAAAATGGCACGGATTTTTTCTGAAGGAGAAGTGTCTGAAGGAACAGTTGGGATTTGTGCATCAAAGGAGCAGCTGTGACCAAACTTTGATCCTTACTACTTACACTGAATTTGGAGGGAGAATGATTTTTAAAACAGAACAACTTTGGCAGAATGGATTAAATAAAGGTCTGAGGCTGAAGTGTTCAAGGATCATCTTCCTGTTTCAATACGAAACCCCTCCTAAATACCCTGATGAGCTCTAGGCAGCTCTATCTGCACTTGGGCAACTTATTTTCTTCTCCTCCACTTTGGGCCCTGGCTCATGCCCTTTCTGCTTCCTGGCCCTCCCGCCCCCTTCAAATCTGTTAGACCACAGCTCTCTCTGTCTTTAAAGCCCTTCAAAAATCATATCGCCCTCACCCCCAGAAAGCCTTCCCTGATTAATTTGTTCTGCCCGAGTTTTGTTCCTCCAACTACCACCTTAACATTTTTGCAGTGACTACGTTTGCATGTTCACAACCCCTTTTAGCCCTTCTGTACATATCCACATAAAAAACCCCATTCAGCACTTGCTCATCCAACTAAGTGTCCTTCTTCCCCTATCTGTAAATTATGTTAGTGTCAGTCTTCCCTTCGAAATGATAAGTTTCTTGAAGTAAGGGAGCACATTAAAGGATTCTCCGAAGTGCCTAGTCTAGTGTTCTGTACACAATTGCTCCATAAATACCATTGATTTGTTGATTGTATTTTTGTTCCTCAACAGATTATCACAAGTTTCAGTCTTCACGCTGATTTGCATAGGTGGTTGCATTGCCCTGGCAATGCAGACAGCTATTTTTACTGCAGCAGAGTTTATCCTGCAAGGAGACTTCAAATGGGGCATTCTTCTGTACCCTTTGGCTCAGACCCAAACCGTTTCATTGTGAAAGCAGGAATAGTAACCACCCCGGCCAAGAGTCACATGTAAGGAAATGACTTCATTCCAGCAAGCTGTCCAAACGGACCCAAGAGTGAGCTCGACTCCTACTTTAAGAATGCTTGGGCACCAGAAGACACGCGTTCTAATCCCAGCTCTGCCCCTTGACTGCTGGGTGACTTTGGGCAAGCCACTTAACTTCTCCATGCCTCAGTTACTTCATGTGTAAAATGGGAATTAAGACTGTGAGCCCCATGTGGGACAACCTGATTACCTTGTATCTACACCAGTGCTTGGAACAGTGCTTGGCACATAGTAAGCACTTAGCAAATACCATCATCATTATCATTATTATTATCAAGGTTAGAGATAGGATTGGCTGGAGATTTTGTTGCCGAGCTCTGATCAGCGGATAGACTATAGTTGGCTAAGTCCCTTTGTAGCCTCATTATGTACTATGCAGAGTAAAAGCAGGGAACCTGGTGGAAGAAAGCAAAGCAAAGAGCTCAAGTTCTAGTTTCAGTTTAATCAACCAATCAATGGCATTTGAGAGCTTATTTTGTGAAGAGCACTGTACTTAGTGCTTGGGAGAGTCCAGTGAAATACAGTCGGTAGACATGGTTCTTGCCTAGAAGGAGCTTACACTACTGCAGAAAATTGTTAGGATAGCCCCCTCACAATCAGTCAATCAACAAATTGTATTTATTGAGCGCATATTGTAGTGCAGAGCTCTGCACTAAACGGTTGGAAGATTGTAAGCAATAGAATTGCTAGACTTGACCCCAATCTCAAGGAGTTTTTCATCTAGTGGAAGAGCCTACAGTCTAAGGGATCGCAAAT
Source organism: Tachyglossus aculeatus (assembly GCF_015852505.1). Taxonomy (NCBI): domain Eukaryota; kingdom Metazoa; phylum Chordata; class Mammalia; order Monotremata; family Tachyglossidae; genus Tachyglossus; species Tachyglossus aculeatus. Next base: position 15,424,826 of record NC_052070.1, read on the forward strand.
GAATTGCAGAGTTGTCTGGTTTTTTCCAGGCAGACTGTTCCCAAAAAGAAAGTCTTCAATCCGACAGGGCCTGTTACTGCTTTCCAGGGTTCTAAATCCCTTGGAACACCCAACTTGAAGATGCTGGGGTTTTATTCTTTTGAAAAAATAGGAAAACATGAATTTTTCCATTTTCTAGAATCAAAATAAACAGTCATTGTGAACGGATAGGGAGTTCAGATTCACAATTTGAGCAACATGGATATGTATTCTGCATTTAACTCTTGCAGCCTTTTTATATGGTATTTGTTAAGCACTTACTCGGTGCCAGGCATGGTACTAAGAGCTGGAGTAGAGGCAACCTAATCAAGTTGGACACAGTCCATGTTCCACTTGGAGCTCACAGTCTTTATCTCCATCTTACAGATGAGGTACCTGTATCGACGCCTTATCAAGGCGAGACAGTTTGCGTACACTGATGAACAGTGTATGCCATATAGCTTTACCCGTAATGGAAAGGTCTAAGTCAAAGCATCAGAGTCGATTCACCTGTGCTGGGCAGCAGCAGCATGGGAAAGAGTCAAAGGCAGATGACCAAGCAATCAAAACATTGATCAAAAACAATGGCAAAAACTCAAGTTTTTACTGTGTGGAAGAAGGCAATGATTACTTTTGTATCTTTACCAAGAAACCTCTATGGATACACATACCAGTATAACTTTAAGATAGAAGACGGGATGTTCTGAAGAGGGTGTGTCCATGGAGTTGCTATGGGATGGAAATCTCTCACCAGCATTTGAAGACCTGAGAAATAGAGAAATTAAATGACGTGCCCGAGGTCACACAGCATACTACTGACAGAACAAGGATTAGTACCCAGGTCCTTCTGATTCCCAGGCCATACTCTATCCTCTAGAGCTTGTTGCCTTGTATGTGTGCATTTCAAAAGGGGGTTGGATCCTGAGAAAAATTCCTTCCTAGGAGTTTCAGAGAACGTGTACCAAACAAAGTAGGCATGCTGAGACAGTAACTGGTTCTCTCAGCGGGTTTGAATGAACAATGCAAATGCTATTTAAATGGGACCTATTTTATGAGTCAGCATTGTCCTGATGGCCCATTAGGGAGTGGGAAGAAAGAACCCTGTGGATGAAAATGCTGCAGACATTTAATCAATATGGAGAACGAACATACCACGAATGTACTTGGGGCTTCTCTATCGAGGAACTCCAACCCTTAAGTAGGCAGGGCGTAGACATGATCTAGATCCAGAACTGGAACCAGGGAGATCAGGCACCTTCTCACCATCACCGACTAATCAGTAGTGGAGCTTAATTAGAACCCAAGTCTTTTGTCTTCCAGTCCAAAATTCTTTTCATTAAGAGTTTTTGCTGATGACTTGGGCTGTAAAATTCCTCTCCAACCTCTTTCCCTGGAGAACAGGGTATTATCTATTCCTCTATCCACATGTCTTTAATAAATGCTATATAAATTAAAAATTAAAAATGGCACGGCAAGCAAAAAAACTTTCCACTCTGCTAATTGATGTTTTAAATGTCAGAAGTTGATGAGTCATAAGCAATTGGCTTTTGCTCATGCTCTCAAGACAAATGTTACTTAATTTTGCTCTTCCAGTTTGTTGGCTATTGTAAATGGAGAGATTACTGAACAACATTCTTCAAAGAAAAAGAATCAAAGCAGGATGTTTCCTTTTTTTATATAGAAGTTCAGATACACGAACTTCAGCCTAAACTGTGGAATGCTGTCAAGAACATTTTGTTCCTTCCACGGTCTCCTTAGTGACTTCATGTCAACAGCAGTTGCAGTAGCTGTAGCAGCCTTGATGAGAAGAGCACTGTTCTAGGTGCTTGGAAACACATAAAGGCAGTAAAATCTTGAAATAGGAAGAGTAGTAAAGAGTAGAAATCATGGGAGACCACAGGGCTGCTGTGTTTATGGACCCCCTACAAGTTCTTGTAGAGAAATAATTGAAATAATACTTGAATTATGATTATGCAATTACAGTAATTATTAATAATTATTATGCAAATAATTGAATTGCAACATCTGGAATATTTCTCCACGAGGGACAAGGACTGTGTTTAATTGATATCTGCATATTCTCCCCCAGTGCTTAGTACAGTGCTCTGCCCATGGTGATGGCTTTAATAAATACTACTTCAAAAATAAATTCTGTGTCTCTGAAATGGAGGTGGTCAAGGTTGTGTCACTTGACACTGAGCTCTCCCTCCTTACAGGCAAACTAGAGACGGTGTGGCATAGAGGACAGTGTTAGCTTTTATCAAGTGCCAACTTGATTTGCTCCAATGCATTAGGCATTAGACAGTATGGAATAATGAAGTGGCAGGTTTCCTGTCCACAAGGAGCTTATATTCTAACAGAGGAGACCCTAGGAGGCATAAGCTTTCATAGAGGGATGTTTGAATAAAAGAATGAAATAGTGCAGAAGTAAGAAGTGGGGGAAGGGTAGTAGCAGACAGTGGCTGAGAGCAGTGTCATTTGTCCTGCAATCCACATATCCATAAACATGTGCCCATAAACATATATCATTCATAGAATCCCCATGAATACTGTAAAAAAAATTCAGAAGGTTTAGTAATATGAGATTCCAGCAGTGGAGGAAACAAGGAGTTAAAGTGAATAGGGTGAGCTCACCGTTGAAAGTGCTTCAATAACAGCAGTTGGTTTGATCGAGAAAAAGAAAAGTCATTGCTTTAAATGGCTCAGAGGATGTTTTTTGTGGGATGGGTGATTGAAGGCAGAGATCTTACGTAGTCTAAAGACAAACATATACACTGAATCAATCAGTCACATTTACTGAGTGCTTACACTGTACTAAGTGCTTGGGAGAATACGGTATAACAGAATTGGTATACACGTTCCTGGCCCACAATGAGTTTACAATCTAGAGGGGAAGACAGACGTTAATATAAAGAGATCAGTTATGGATATGTACACATAAGCACTGCGGGGCTGAGGGAGGAGTGAATAAAGGGTGCAAATCCAAGTGCAAGGGCGATGCAGAGGGAGTGAGAGAAGAGAGAATGAGGGCTTAGTAGGGAAAGCCTCTTTGGAGGATATGAATGGGAGACAAGTTTTTAAAGAAGGACCAACACTTATTTGGCAGTACAGGAAACAACGTAGAGTAAATTCTCTGACCCAGATCATTGAATTCAAAATCCATAAAACACACAGGGTGCAAATGCATGGAAAACTGATTTTATCAAAGGTTCAGGCTCAACAATGGAATTGAGTGGCTGTGCGTGTGTGTGTGTGTGTGAGCGCGTGCACCTTACTTGGTCTAAGTGGTTGGATAATAGGTGATCAAAAATCCACAACTCTTGTGACCAAGAAATATGCAAGTCCTTATAGATTTCAGATTAAAAAATCAGAGAATCTTAGTGTTGGAAAGGGACTTTGAGAGTTCAGTTGATGCAGTCTCGTGTCTCCACACAAATGAATTATTAAACCATCCAGGATATTCTTCCCTTTTCTAAAGGCCTCTAGGGAGCACAACTCCTTAGCCTCTCTTGGTATTCTAGTATACAATCAATCAATCAATCATGTTTATTGAGCACTTACTGTGTGCAGAGCACTGTACTAAGCGCTTGGGAAGTATACAGTCCTTCCTTATAGCTAACCAAAGGCTCTCTGTTAGATACAGGCACTGGGTACCTTGCTAAAATGTCTAGGGTGAGAAACATTAATGGTGATAGTACAAACAGCCCTTTGACACATAAGGCATTCAAAAAACTAAGGGAGAGGTGCATTTTACACAGACTCCAAAAGAGGACTATGACTTAGTGGTTTGAAGAACTAGAAAACTTAGTAACCACATGTTAACAAATTATATCTTAATTGGAGACACAAATGTCAAGGATACAAGAGAGCAAATTCAAACAAAGATTTAAACCCATAAACCCAACCTTTCAACCAGCACAATCAAGGGTATAGGGCTTGCCTATTAATGTTTGTCTCCCCCCTAGATTGTAAGCTCAGTGTGGGCAAGGAATGTGTCTGTTTATTGTTGTATGGTACTTTCCCAAGTGCTTAGTACAGTGCTCTGCAAACAGTAAGTGCTCAATAAATATGACTGACTGACAAATGACTTGCACTTGTGGAGCCACCTCTAAGGAAGTTCCTTCACAACCCAAGATCAGGAGGGAAAAAAAAAAAGAGCAGTATTCTTCCCCATTTCATCAAGACTGAAGGCGGGAGGGGGGCCTTCAAACAGGACCACTCCCTAAAGAGGTCAAGAGTCGACCCCCTTTGCCTTCTGGGAAATGTAGTTTTTTTCTTTTTCTTCCCTACAATTTCTTGGTAGACTTTCAAGAGTTTTTCGGATTGCCGAAGGCAGACCACGAGGCATCACTGCTAACTCCTTCCTACCATGAAGGAAATGTTTTACAGGGAGAGAGGTAACTGACTAGCTCCCCTCTCGGAGTCGCAGCTGGGGAGTTTCCAGTTCTCTACCAGTCTCGACTACGGGAGGGAGAGTCAAGCAGAAGCATTTCCATTACTAGCTTGGGCAGTGGCTAGCGAGTGGAAGGCAATCTGCTACAAGTCAAAACTCACCTGTGCTGGGCAGGTTCACAGGTGTCTCCAAATGACAGATCCAGAACTGCCCTATGGTAGGGGAAACCCATATCCCAGGGAACTGTTTGGGAAGTAAAGACAAATCCAGGTTCCTGGCTCCCTATTCATTCACTCATTCATTCATTAATTCATTCAGTTGTATTTATTGAGCACTTACTGTGTGAAGAGCACTGGACTAAGCGCTTGGGAAAGTACAGTACAAAAATAGTCATATTCCCTGACCACAATGAGCTTACAGTCTAGAGGTGGGGAAACAGACATCAAGTCAAACAAATAAAATTAATAATAATATTAATAATAACTTTGGTATTTGTTAAAGGCTTACTAGATGCCAAGCACAGGACTAAGCACTGGGGTGGTTTCAAGCAAAGTATGTTCAACAAGTCCCTGTCCTATGTGGGGCTCACAGTCTCAATCCCCATTTTACATATGGGGGAACTGAGACACAGAGAAGCAAAGTGACTTGCCCAAGGTCACACAGCAATCAAGTGACGGAGCCAGGATCAGGACCGAGGTCCTTCTGGCTCCCAGGCCAGGGCTCTATCCACTATGCCATATGTACATAAGTGCTGTGGGGCTGGGAGGAGGGAAGAGCAAAGGGAGCAAGTCAGGGTGATGCAGAAGGGAGTGGGAGAAGAGGAAAAGTGGGGCTTAGTCCGGGAAAACTTCTTGGAGGAGATGTGACTTCAAGGCTTTGAAGGGGAGGGGAGTGACTGTCAGATATGAGGAGGGAGGGCATTCCAGACCAGAAGCAGGATGTGGGTGAGGGGTCAGCAGTGAGACAGGCGAGATCCAGGCGCAGCGAGAAGGTTAGCACTAAAGGAGCAAAGTGTGCAGGCTGGATTGTAGATGGAGAGAAGGAAACAAGGGGGCAAGGTGATGGAGTGCTTTAAAGCAATGGTGAGGAGTTTTTGTTTGATACAGACTATGACTAGGATAAATGAGAAGAGAGTGAAAGAGAAAAAGGAACAGTATTTGAGGTCAGATGTTTTGAAGCGGAAATGCCACAGCCTTGTAGACACAGCTTTTGGGTGGTTCTATACAAAATTACCAAGAGAAATGGTGGTGACCACAGCCCGAATCCTGTGAGATAGGCAGACTGTAGGGAAGTCCCTCTCTCCCAGGACAATGATTCAAAGCTGCATCGCTCTGCTTTCTCTGTTCTCTGGGGACTGTGCCCTTGGGACTGAATCAAACAAGCTCAAAGAAAAAAAAAAATCAATCACAAAGGTTTACAAAGGGGAGAGCCAGGAGGGCGTGGGAGGTAATGAAAAGCAACTGAGCAGCTTTGATCAGAGAAACATATGCAGCATGGCCTAGTGAAAGAACACAGGCCTGGGAATCACAGGATCCAGGTTCTAATTCTGACACTGTCAATTGCTTTCTGTGTGGCCTTGGGGAAGTCACTTAACTCCCCTGTGCCTCCATTCCTTTAACTGTAAAATGGGGATGAAATACTTGTTCCCGCTCCCTCTTTGACTGTGAGCCCCATGCAGGACAGGGACTGCATCCAACCTGATTAACTTGTATCTATCTCAGTGCTAAGAACGGTGTTTGACACATAGTAAATGCTTAACAAATACCATTATATCTATATTTATTTCATCTATCTACAGATATGAGCAAAGTGGCTGATGTCGGGGGAAGTAAAATCCCAGAGTAATCATGGTACCTAATTCCTATCTATATGGGGAACATCAGTAGCCCTATTAATTTTTAATGAACACCTACGTGGTGCAGTGCAATGCACTGGACGCCTGGAAAGTACAGAGGGATGCCTCTGATACAGCAGTTATGTCTTCTGCCACTCCTCCCCGCCCCCACCCGTAGTCATGATAGCAAATGGAGCCTTGTCCCCTGCTGTGTCCTCTAGTTTCTCCTCTCCTCTCTACCCCTCTCTTTTGGTTGATCCTTCTCTCCTTGCTGCATTCTCCTTTTTCCTCCTTTCCGCCTTATTTCTCTTTTTCAAACCAAAAAACAGAAGGGAGAGGGCGAAGAGGAAAGGAAGCCTTAGTCAGGGAAGGCCTCTTGGAGGAGATATGCCTTCAATAAAGCTTTGAAGCCTGGGGAGAGTAATTGTCTGTCAGATTTGAGGAGGGAGGGCATTCCAGGCCAGAGGCAGGACGTAGGCAAGGGAACCGTGGCAAGAAAGGCGAGATCAAGGCCCAGTGAGAATAGCATTAGAGTTGTGAAGTGTGAGGGATGGGTTGTATTTAGGGAATAAGAGGTGAGGTAGAAGGGGGCAAGGGGACAGAGTTGGAGGCAGAACGCTGAGTTGAATGGATCACTGATCTGATTAGGGTCTGCCACTGATCAAGAGGGGACTTCAGTCCCTGCCTTTCTCAGAGACACGGAGAGGTTTTTTTCCTCAACCAATACCTGTGGTAAAAGAGGTTGGGGTTATTTCAATTTTGAGTCTCTGTTATCCTTTCTCTAAGCAAAAGCCATAATCAATCAATCAACCAATGGTATTTATTGAGCACTGACTATATGCTGAGCACCGTGCTAAGTGCTTGGGAGAATACAGTACAACAAAATTAGCAGACAAGTTCCCTGTCCAGGAGAGCCATGTGCTGAAAGGATGTGACCCCAAGTACTTTGGAAGAAGTCCCCGTTATGACTTCGCTGTTCTTCAGGTGTACTTTTAGGTTTGCAGTTTCAAATCTCTACTGGGCTCTCTGTTTGTATTCTTTCCAATTAAAATATTGATTAAATGAGGACTTTGGCCATTATTCTTACTAGGAAACTATTAGAGTCATAGTAACTGGGAATTTCACAGAGTTAGCTAAAATCACATCTCTTCCATGAGGCCTTCCTTGACTAGACCCTCATTTTTCCTAGACACCCTCCCTTCTGTGTTGCCTATACACTTAGATCTGTACCCTTAAGCACTTGATATTCACACGCCCCCAGCTCCACAGCAGTTACATACATATCCTTAGACTGCTGCTTCACCTCTCTGTAATTTATTTTAATGTCTGTCTCTTCCTCCAGACTGTAAGCTCCTTGTGAACAGGGAACTCGTATACTAACTCTAATGTACTCTACTCTCCCAAGCAACTAGAACATGCTAGGCACACAGTAAGTCCTCAATAAATACCACTGATTGAGGAAACAGGGGGTTGATGATCTACTGTGAAGTATTCCTTGTATAAACCTTAGTTGTTGGCTTTAAATCTGGGTATGAATTTTCTTTTTTGCATCCTTTTCAATTGTAAGTCAAGTTAACGTACTATTTGTTAGTGCATGTGGTTAATAAGAGATTTATAATTCTTCAAAGAATCTCCTTTTGAATTCTGGCCAGTTTCCACATCTCCTTTATTCTATACGAATGTCTTGTTTGAAGAAGAGCTAATCATGCTTCCCAGTGGGGGCATTTTAGCCAGGTGTACCTTATCTCTGATGCAAAATCCATGTTGCCTAGGATTTAATTGATTTAATTGATAGTTCTTCCTCCTACTTACACTGAGCCCCAAGTGAGAAGCAGCTTGGCTTATTGGAAGGAACACAGGTTTGGAAGTCAGAGGACCTAGGTTCTAATCTGGGCTCTGCTACTTGTCTTTTGGGCAAGTCGCTTCACTTCTCTGAGCCTCAGTTTCCTCATCAGTAAAATGGGGATTAAATCATACTCCCGCCTACTTAGACTGTGAGTCCCCTTTGGGACAGGGACTGTGATGATAATGATAATGATTGTGGTATTTGTTAAGCACTTACTGTGTGCCAGGCACTGTACTAAGTGCAGGGATGAATACAAGCAAATCGGGTTGGACGCGATCCCTGTCCTACATAGAGCTCCCAGTCTCAATCCCCATTTTACAGATGAGGTAACTGAGACCCAGAGAAGTGAAGTGACTTGCCCAAGTTTAAGCAGCAGACAAGTGGCAGAGCTGGGATTAGAACCTATGACCTTCTGACTCCCAAGCCTGTGCTCTATCCCACTTCGCCATGCCGCTTCTCAACATGAGTATCTTGTATCTACCCCAGCCCTTAGTACAGTGCTTGGCACATACTAAGTGCTCAACAAATACCATAAAAAAAAGAAATGAAACAAGGAATTTGTCCAAACCTTATTACCTTATTTAATCGTACTTATTGAGTGCTTTCTGTGTTCAGAGCAATGTACTACACGCATCCTTGGAAGAGTATGATACTGCAATAAGCAAACATATTCCCTGCCCACAGTGAGCTTATAGTGTAGAGTAGACTGTACAGGTAGAACTTACAGTCTACCTTATATCTACCCCATTGCTTAGTTCAGTTTTTGGCACATAGTAAATGCTTAACAAATACCACAATGATGATTATAATAATTAGTATAGCCTTAATATATTATTATTATCATCATTTTCTCACAGGAAAGCCAGACTTCTCTCTTTGCAGTGTCAAATGGCTTGGATGGGAGATTTTGAGGATCAGGGAACACAGTCTCAGAAGCAGAAACTTCATTTTCCAATCCAATGCAGCCAGCTCCTGGCTCCAACAGGCACAGACCCCCATCAGCGTAGCTCCCTCCCACGCCCCCACCATCATAGTTCTCCCCGAAATGTTTCTCGAGCAAAGCCACAGTGAGGTGAGGCCCAGCACAAATTAAGTACTGAAAATAGCCACCCAAGATGAGCCATAATTCAGTTAAGCCAGATGGCTCTGTTAACTCATTTGTAATTGTTTTGTTGCCACTAACTGAATCAGAGCTCAAATCTGCATTTCTTCCTGCACATCATCTCTAAATCTATCTCTCATTTATCTCCTAGTCACAGAAAAACAACTGGAAAACATTCGCACTCCTGTCAGGATCATTCCTACAGTTGGGGCTTCTAGGGGGAATTTGTCCCGAATCCCATCCCTCCTGGCAAGTTGTTGAGCTTTTATACTGGGACCAAGCGAGCCTTAGAGATAGCAGCTCCAGGGGCTTCTTCTGGACATCAGCAGAGAGAGCAGTTTGAGAGACCCATTTCAGTCAATCAATCAATCAATCATGTTTGTTGAGTACTTACTGTGTGCAGAGTACTGTACTAAGTGCTTGGGAAGCAGTGTGGCTCAGTGGATAGAGCACAGGCCAGGGAGTTAGAAGGACTTGGGTCCTAATCCCGGCTTTGCCATTTGTCTGCTGTGGGACCTTGGGCAAGTCACCTCACTTCTCTGGGCCTCAGATACCTCATCTGTAAAATGGGGATTAAGAGTGTCAGCCCCATGTGGGACAGGGACTGTGTCCAACCTGATTAACTTGTATCTACTCCAGCACTTGGAAAAATGCTGAACGCTTGCTTAGCGAGTAACGATGCTTGCTTAGAGCAACTGCTTAACAAGTATCATAATTATTATAATTACTACACTATAGCAAAATATCAGGCACATTCCCTGCCCACAACAAGCTTACAGTCTAGTGTCCTTGCTAGTATTGTTCATCTACTATTTTGCCCCAAGTCTTTCAGTTTTGTGTTCAGTGCAGGCACATAGTAGCATTTAATAAATACCGTCTTTATTAATTGTCCCACTGTCTGTAATTCATTTGCCTTCTCTATATGTTTGTCCTCCCCCAACCTGAACTCTGAGCCCTGCCTGGGGAAGGGATCATGTCTGAACTTTTCATCTTAAATTCTTGCCAGTGCTTAGCACAGTGCCTAGCACATAGTAAGCCCTGTCTAAATACCAGTCTTAACTTGCTAAAATTCCCTTTGCTCTCCCCACCTAATTGTTATTCCCACACTGTTTGAGTGTCCTGAGCAATGTCAGCTCAAAAGGCAGTTCTGTCTAAACTTTATGTCTAGCCCAGATAAATTCAAGTGAAAGGAGATTTTCATTATTTGAAGTCCAGTTGACTTGGAATTTAAGAGAGTTCCAAAGAACATCTCAATTTTACTTAGTGCTTTTATTCCCCAGACGCTTTCACATGACTTTTCAGTCTATCAGTCAGTGATATTTATTGAGCCCTTAAAGTGTGCCGAGCACTAAACTAAGAGTATAATAGATGTGATAGTCATGAGGTTACAGTAAGAACAGAACAGCCCACAACCTTGGTGTCATCCTTGACTCCGCTCTCGCATTCACCCCACACATCCAATCCATCACCAAAATCTGCCGGTCTCACCTCCACAACATCACCAAGATCCACCCTTTCCTCTCCATCCAAACCGCTAACCTGCTGGTTCAATCTCTCATTCTATCCCGACTGGATTACTGCATCAGCCTCCTCTCTGATCTCCCATCCTCCTGTCTCTCCCCGCTTCAGTCTATACTTCACTCTGATGTCCGGATTATCTTTGTACAGAAACACTCTGGGCATGTCACTCCCCTCCTCAAAAATCTCCAGTGGTTGCCTGTCAGCCTTCAAATCAAGCAAAAACTCCTCACTCACAGCTTCAAGGATCTCCATCACCTCATCCCCTCCTACCTCTCCCCCCTTCTCTCCTTCTACAGCCCAGCCAGTACACTCCACTCCCCTGCCACTAATCTCCTCACTGTGCCTCGTTCTTGCCTGTCCCACCATCGACCCCTGGCCCACATCCTTCCTCTGGCCTCGAATGCCCTCCCTTCATACATTCGCCAAACTAGCTCTCTTCTTCCCTTCAAAGCCCTACCGAAAGCTCACCTCCTCCAGGAGGCCTTCCCTGACTGTGCCCCCCCCCTTTATCCTCTCCTCCTCCTCCCCTCCCCATCACCTCCCTCCCTCCCTCTGCCCTACCCTCTTCCCCTTCCCACAGCACTTGTATCTACTTGTACATATTTATTACTCTATTCATTTCACTACTACATATTTACTATATTGATTTTATTAATGATGTGTATATAGCTATAATTCTATTTATTCTGATGGCATTAACACCTATCTACTTGTTTTGTTTTTTTGTCTGTCTCCCCCCTTCTAAACTGTGAGCCTGTTGTTGGGTAGGGACCATCTCTAAATGTTGCCGTTTTGTACTTCCCAAGCGCTTAGTACAGTGCTCTGCACATAGTAAGCACTCAAAAAATACGATTGAATGAATGAATGAATGAGTACGGAGAAACAGATTGGTTTCCCATTCCTAAGGGTGTAAGGCAAAGTTATATCTTATCGCCTTATCTGTTCATCCTTTACACCGAATACCTAATGAGAGAAGCCGGACTGGTAATGAGAGAAGCCAGACTGGATGAAGACCAATGGGGAGTAAAGGTTGGAGGAAGGAATATAAATAACCTTTGTTATGCTGATGATACAACCCTACTAGAAGAAAGTGAAGAAGATTTGAAGGGCTTATAATTAAAAATTAAGGAACAGAGCAAAAAGATGGGCCTATATCTGAAGGTCAAGAAAACAACGATCATGACAACTGGAAGTTTTAACACATTTGTAGTGGGTAGAAAGAAGATTGAAATAGTTGACAATTTTTCTCTCCTGGGATCGACAATCGATAATAAAGAAACTAGTAGCCAAGAAATATGCTGAAGAATAATGTTAGGAAGACTTGCTATGAAGAGCCTGGAAAAAGTCATGAAATGTGCTGATGCAACAACTGCCACAAAAATACAAACTGTCAACTTTATGGGGTTTCCGGTGACAGTGTATGGTTCCCAAAGCTGGACAGTGAAAAAATAGGATAGAAGGAACATCGATTCTTTTGAAATGTGGTGCTGGAGAAAGATTTTGTGAATACCATGGACTACCCGAAAAACAAACTAATGGATTTTGGAGCAAATTAAGTCAAAATAGTCTTTGGAAGACCAAATGACTCGATTTAGATTAGCATATTTTGGACACATAATCAGGAGGACTAATTCTCTGGAGAAGACACTAATGCTAGGAAAAGTCTAGGGAAAATGTGGAAGAGGCAGACCGATGGATAGAGACAGAGACCATAACAACGATAACGGAAGAACCGTTGGAAAGGTTGTGGATTATGGCAGAGGGCAGGATATTCTGAAGAAAGTATATCCATGGAGTTGCTATGAATCGGAAACGACTCGACAGCACGTAATAATAATAATAATAATAATAATAATAATAATAACAATAATGATAATAATAAAGACATGACCCTGTTCTCAAGGTTCTTACAATCTAGTGGGGGAGACTAACATCAAGATATATCAGAGACGGGGAGTATTGGAATATGTACATATATTCTGTGGGGTTGAGGGTGGGATGAATATCAAAACTTTTAAGGGATACAGATTCAAGTGCATAAGCTATGCAGAAGGGAGGGCGAAGAGGTTGGGGAGAATAGATTATTCAGGGTTTCTTGGAGAAAATTTGATTTTAGTAGGACTTTGAAAATGGGGAGAGGGGTGGTCTGTCAGATATGAAGCGGCAAGAAGTTCCAGGTCAGAAAGAGGATGTAAGCAAGGAACTGACAGTGAGAGAGAGAGAGATGAGCTCAAAGTTCAGTGAGTATTTTGGTGTTAGAGGGTTGAAGCATTTAGTACAGGCTGGGCTGTAGAACATAATGACAACACTGTGAGGGAGGGAGAAAGGCTGGGAAATATGAGGAAATGGACGTTTGGAGAGACCCAGCACTTAGAACAGTGCTTCGCACATAGTAAGCGCTTAACAAATGCCATCATTATTATGAAGGGACTTGCCTAAGATCACAGAGCAAACTGGTGGCAGAACTTGAACTCAGACCCAGATCTCCTGCCTTCCAGACCTCCACATTCCCACCACACTACAGGAATTTTGCTGTTCCTTTATTGGGTAACATCCACTCCTAGGGGTTGGAGGAGATTAAAAAATAAATTAGGAGACAAATAATTGCCTCATTATTAGTAATACACTCAAATGATGTCTTTTCTCCTTTAAGCATCTTCAGCAACTCATTTCTTTCTTCTAATGCACTAGTAACAAGCCACACTAATAAATCAGGAATGGTTTTAAAGCATAATGCAGAATAGAAATTAGCAATGTAAATGGAGAGAATTGTGCCATCAAATGTTCAAGTTCATTCATTCAATCGTATTTATTGAGCACTTACTGTGTGCAGAGGTTGTGTTTAGGGCTCTAAATAGCCCTTCCTAAAGTCAGATAGTTACAAAACGGTGAAGGATTAGCATTAGATCACTGAATTAACCTTTCAATTCTCTTGCTTTCTTCTAATGTTCGTTTGTTTTTCTCCCCGAAAGCCTAATTTACCAGAGCATCAACCTCCAGCACTTCCAGGCTTAAATTGTTTGGGGATTAAACTATGTTTTACTCTATGTTTCACTCTATTAGTGGGGGTATTTATTGAGCACTGGTTTTGTGTTGAGCAGTGTGCTGAACATGGAGTGACAAAATAAGCAAGTTCAGACACTATCCTTGTGCTATAAACTACCCAATCTAGGTGGGAGACAACAGCCACTTAGAAAATAAAAGAATAATTACTGCATAATTTTGCTACCCGATCTAGGTGGAAGACAACAGATATTAGACAATTAAAGAAGAATTACTGTATAATTTTGCCAGTAATGTACTATCTGTAATCAAAATGGATTGTACATTATGCTAGAGTAGAACACACTTTTAGAGTTAAATGAACAGGATAAACCCTTAAGTGATAAAGACACTTTTTAGGTTGAGTTTACACACACAAATATAGTACAATTGACAATGTCTAAAAACATATTTTGGCTTCAAGCATCCATCGTGTATGGAACCTGAACTGGCTATTGTTGTATTTTAATCTCCCAAGTGCTTAGTACAGTAATAAATGCTCAAAAAATGTGATTGACTGAACACAAGAAAACTGAGGCCACAGCATCCAGACGGAGCCACGACAGCAGTGCGAATTGCTTGACAACCATATGGTTGGTTTAGGAAGTTATATCCGTGTCCTAACAATTCTACCAAATCTGAGGTGAAGGGATTGAATTTATAATAATATGGCATCGCCTCCCCCTCCCCCAGTCTTATGAAGCAATCCAGGAACATCTCTAGTGCCCATCCCCCTGCTCCTGACACCCGGCAACGTCACAATTTAAGGTCTGGAGAGACCTGCGGGGGGGGCGGTTTTGTAAAACTCCCCTTAATGGGATTATCTTGATCTCATTACTTATCATTTATATATTTATATGAATGTCTGTCTCCTCCTCTAGACTGTAAGCTCACTGTAGACAGGGGACGTGTCACTTATTGTTATATTGTACTCTTTCTAGCATTTAATACAGTGTTCTGCACACAGCTCAGTAAATATGATAATAACCTTGAGTATTTCACTTGCTTGACATTTCGTAGAGCCAAACCATTGTGGAACCATCCAGACAAAACCAGCTTTTCCCTCCTCTCTTTCCCACTGACTTCGCCCCTCCTTTTTCACACGCCCCGCCTCTCCCCAAGCCCATTAGCTCTCTTGTAGAAATTCCAGAAGCATTTCAATCTCTTAGACAGCCTTCCCCAGATTAGAATTTGTCTCTGCCCGGAGAACGACTCGATGACATTCAAGGTAGAAGAAAAGCAGAATCCTTCCAATCCTCCCTTCCTACCTCCTCCTCCTGGCTGTTCTCTGAATCGGGAGGGGGAGGAATTTGACATACAGCAGGTCAGCAAAGCGTGTTGTTCAGAAACCACCTGATGCCAATGTAATGGGCTTGCTCAGGGGCCGTATTTGATGCAGTGGTAACATTGTACTTCCCAACCGCTTAGCACAGTGCCCTGCACACAGTAAGCACTCAATAAATACGATTGAATGAGTGAATGAGGACTTTGAGGGAACAACCCCCTTCATTGATGAATCAATAGTATTTGCTAAGCACCTACTGCGTGCAAAACACAGTACTAGTAAGCGCTCAATAAATACGATTGAATGAATACTAAGCCCTAGGGAGAGTATACTGGAATTAGTAGACATGATCCCTGTCCTCAAAGAGCTCAGTGCCTGGCATATAGTAAGCACTTAACAAATACCACAATTATTTTCATTATTATTACTCTCCCAAGTACGGTCTGTACGGTATTCTACAAACGGTAGACGCTCAATAAATACAACGGATAGGTCGATCGATTGAATAGTGGAAAAAAATCTTTGCAAAGGTCACGTTATTCAAAAAAAAAGTTAAACAGTTCTGGGAAAGTCTTTCAAAGTTATTCATCCTAAGACAGCCAAGTCTTTCAAAGTTATTCAGCCAAAAGACAGCCTAAACTCTCAACCACTACTCTATACCCCAAAAATAATGTCCTTACCCTCTGTCTGCCTTGCAATCTGCCTGTCTTATTCCTGCGCCTTACTTAGGATTAGCTCGTGGAAAGTTGATTCTGAGTCTTTGAAAAGAAACCCCCCAAAAAGTTAAGACAAGTGAAGATGCTGGCTTTCAGTGATGTATTTAAAGATGATACACTTTGACCCAAAATACACTAATGAAAATAATAATTTTCTTATACTGCAGGATTACCAGAATAGCTTTTTTTTTCAAGGCTCAAATCACTAATTATCAGAACAAAGTGCGTTTGGGAAGAGGCGAAAGCAAAACCTCATTTGATTGAAGGGATCAAGGGAGACACTCTTGTGTATTTTGACTGTTCGACTAAATCAAAACGTCATTCAGTTTTCACTTCAAAGAATATAGTTTTCATAGTACTATCCAGCCCACTCCTGTGTTGAAAGAAAGCACTATTGCTCATGTTTTGCATACATTTACTCACGCAGTTATCCGTAGTTATGAGACTCAGGCAGTCTTGGTGGAGATTCACTACTGTGATACCTATAAATCACTGCCCCAGAATCTTTCTCGGCCAGCAATTCCCTCATCAACATGGCTGCTTGAAACTTTCTTCTCGTCCGCCAGACTGAAAAAGAAAATAAAAATGAAATTACCTCCCATAGACCTAATCACTAATTTTTTTTTTTTAATCACAGCTCTTTACTGTGTTTTTTTATGGAATTTGTTAAGCACTTACTGTATTTCAAGCTCTGTTCTAAGTGCTGGGGTAGATACAAGATAATCGGGTTGGACACAGTCCCTGTCCCACAGTCTAAGTCACGGGGAGGGGCATTTAATATCCATTTTACAGTTGAGGAGACCGAGGACAGAGAAGTTAAATGACTTGCCCAAGGTCACGCAGCAAAGTGGCAGAGCTGGGATTAGAACCGAGGCTCTCTGACTCCCGGGACCAAGCTCTTTCCACTAGGGCACACTGCTTCCACGGTGGTCTCCATCAAATCGCCAGTGGCTTTTTTCCCTTGCATTTTATTCAATTTCATAGATAGTTTCTTTCTGCTTAGGTGAATAATAAGCAAATCTGAATTAACACCTTGCTCTTATCTTGCAAGTTACTTAGAACAAATTAAATTCCTTAAACCAAGTGATCGTAGATGATCGTTGGTTTTATGATCAGCAAAGTGGACCATCAGACCTACTTTCCTGAAAAGTCTGCTTGGGGTGGGAATTTACTTATGCGTTTCAAATAAACGGATTTGTTAAAAGTTCCTTGTGGGCGGGGAACACTACCCTCCAGTATGTCCCTCCATACTCCCCTAGTTCATGTTCGGAGGAACCCAAATTTAGGCTGGTAGGGCACAGTTTGGACATTATTTCTGCAGTTGATAATCAAATGGGTCTCGATGATGGATAAATAACCTAGTTTAACCTACAGAGCCTTACCAAGGTGGAGGCCTTTTAGGAAACCCCTCTCTGGGACTTTAGGGCTCAGGGTGGGAATAACAATAATAATAATAATAATAATAATAATAATAATAATAATGGTACTTGTTATGCATTTACTACAGGGACAATGTCCAACCTGCTTAACTTGTATCCACCCCAGCGCTTAGAACAGTGCCATAGAGGACAAAGACACGGCTCCAGTACAGCAGCAGGTTGTCCTGTCCAACTCTTGTGGTTTCTTACCTTTTTCCTGGAAGGGAGGCCGGGGAGCTCATCCTCTGAGTATTCGTCTAGATTGGTAACTTTTTTTAAAAAACACATGACAATGAACTCACTGCATTTCATTAAAGAGTAAAAAAAAAACATTTTTAAGATAAACATTAGAAATAAACAATCCCCAGGAGTAACCCCACCCCAATCCCTTTGTCTAGGTTCAAACATTTCCTTACAGCAAGATAGGCAACAGATTATAAATCACTGACTACGAGTAAAAGCAATAGGGTCAACTCTAGTGAAAAGAAGAAATTGGAAAAACAAGGCTTACTCTTTACCAAATGAACACAATGTAATTGTTACAGACCCAATCTTAACCCCCTGACCTTCACGTTATTTGAAAGCCTTCCATGACCTCAAAATGAAGCGATCTCTGAACGGCGACTTTTGTTTGCAAACCTTTTATTAAAAACATTCTTTATTAATGGTATTATCCAATACATGTGTAGTAATACTCAATAAAGCCTCATGTACTGTATTCAATATCTTAAATTTCGGAAGGTAACAGTCCAACCACATCCCAGCGTTGCATACTTATTTCCACAGGAGGCCACTATTGTAGAATCTGTGTTCGTGTCTGTGTATATAAGCGTGTGATATGCGTGTCTATGTATGCGTCTTTATGGGAAGTGGGAGGAGTGTTCTTTATTGGCGGATTTACGCACGCTTTTCACCTTGAAAGCCTTCACCCGGCAATAGTATTGCTCGCCCCATTCTGGGAAGGCGGACGTCGGCGGCCCGGCGGAGAGCCGCTTGACTTTCAGGTCGCCATCGACTAACCCGGCAACCGAGCGACCCACGGCCTCAAAGAAACATAAACGAGATGGAGTAAAGTGCACAGTTATTGCCAAAAATATATCCTTTGCCCCTAAGAAAATTAAGAAAAGTGTATCTAATCATTGGAGAGTCGCTGTGTCCACGGAACGCACGATCACAGTTGGGCACGGAAGGCCGTTTGCTTGAGGAACAGCACGGCGTAGTGGAGAGAGACCCCAGGCCTCGGAGTCAGAAGGTCATGGGTTCTAATCCCGCCTCCGCCACTCGTCTGCTGTGTGACCTTGGTTGGGCAGCTCACTACACTCCTCTGTGCCTCAGTTACCACCTCTGTCAAAGGGGGATTGAGACCGTGAGCCCCACATGGGACAGGGACTGTGTCCAACTCAAACTGCTTGTATCCATCCCAGCGCTTGGCACCTAGTAAGCGCTGAACAAATACCACTATTATTATTCTTATTAAATAAGAAAAAAAAGGATGCTTGGAAAGAGCACAGGCTTGAGAGTCGGAGGACGTGGGTTCTAATCCTGGCTCTGTCACTTGTCTGCTGTGTGATTTAACTTCTCTGTGCCTCAGTTACCTCATCTGTAAAAACGGGGATTAAGACTGCGGGATAACCTGACTACCCTGCATCCACTCCGGCAGTTTAGAACAGTGCTTGGCACAGAGTAAGCGCTTCCCACACACCATCATTAAGAAGCAGCGTGGCTTACCGGTAAGAGCCCGGGCTTGGGAGTCAGAGGTCGCGGGTTCTAATCCCAGCTCCGCCACTTGTCTGCTGCGTGACTTTGGGCAAGTCACTTCACTTCTCTGGGCCTCAGTTCCGTCAAATGGGGATGAAGGCTGTGAGCCCCACGTGGGACACCCTGTGTATCCCTCCCAGCGCTTAGAACAGTGCTCGGCACAGAGTAAGCACTTAGCGTTTAGAACAGTGCTCGGCACAGAGTAAGCGCTTAGCAAATACCACTGGGACAACCTGTGCATCCACCCCAGCTCTCAGAGTAGTGCTCGGCACAGAGTAAGCGCTTAACAAATACCACTGGGACAACCTGTGTATCCACCCCAGTGCTTAGAACAGTGCTCGGCACAGAGTAAGCGCTTAACAAATACCACTGGGACAACCTGTGTATCCCTCCCAGTGCTTAGAACAGTGCTCGGCACAGAGTAAGCGCTTAACAAATACCACTGGGACAACCTGTGTATCCACCCCAGCGTGTAGAACAGTGCTCGGCACGGAGTAAGCGCTTAACAAATACCACTGGGACAACCTGTGTATCCCTCCCAGTGCTTAGAACGGTGCTCGGCACAGAGTAAGCGCTTAACAAATACCACTGGGACAGCCTGTGTATCCACCCCAGCGCTTAGAACAGTGCTCAGCACAGAGTAAGCGCTTAACAAATACCACTGGGACAGCCTGTGTATCCACCCCAGCGCTTACAACAGTGCGTGGCACAGAGAAAGCGCTTAACAAATACCACTGGGACAGCCTGTGTATCCACCCCAGCGCTTACAACAGTGCGTGGCACAGAGAAAGCGCTTAACAAATACCACTGGGACAACCTGTGTATCCACCCCAGTGCGTAGAACAGTGCTCGGCACAGAGTAAGCGCTTAACAAATACCACTGGGACAACCTGTGTATCCACCTCAACTCTTACAGCAGTGCTCGGCACGGAGTAAGCGCTTAACAAATACCACTGAGACAACCTGTGTATCCACCTCAACTCTTACAGCAGTGCTCGGCACAGAGTAAGCGCTTAACAAATACCACTGGGACAACCTGTGTATCCACCTCAACTCTTACAGCAGTGCTCGGCACAGAGTAAGCGCTTAACAAATACCACTGGGACAACCTGTGTATCCACCTCAACTCTTACAGCAGTGCTCGGCACAGAGTAAGCGCTTAACAAATACCACTGGGACAACCTCTGTATCCACCTCAGCTCTTACAGCAGTGCTCGGCACAGAGTAAGCGCTTAACAAATACCACTGGGACAACCTGTGTATCCACCCCAGCGCTTACAACAGTGCGTGGCACAGAGTAAGCGCTTAACAAATACCACTGGGACAACCTGTGTATCCACCCCAGCGCTTAGAACAGTGCTCGGCACAGAGTAAGCACTTAATGCAACTGGGACAACCTGTGTATCTACCCCAGCACGTAGAACAGTGCTCGGCACAGAGTAAGCGCTTAGCAAATACCACTGGGACAACCTGTGTATCCACCCCAGCGCTTAGAACAGTGCTCGGCACAGAGTAAGCGCTTAACAAATACCACTGGGACAACCTGTGTATCCACCCCAGCGCTTAGAACAGTGCTCGGCACAGAGTAAGCGCTTAACAAATACCACTGGGACAACCTGTGCATCCACCCCATTGTGTAGAACAGTGCTCGGCACAGAGTAAGCGCTTAACAAATACCACTGGGACAACCTGTGTATCCCTCCCAGCGCTTAGAACAGTGCTCGACACAGAGCAAGCGCTTAAACACCACCACCATCATCATCGTTATTATTATTTTAGTTTTATCCTTAGGAACGCGGTGGACGCAACTTCGGGCTGACATGCGGCGGCTCTTTGGATGGTGCCGCCTTCCCCGGCGAGGCTCCTTGGAAAGAGCCCGGGCTTTGGAGTCGGAGGTCGTGGGTTCCAATCCCCGCTCCGAACAACTGCCAGCCGTGTGACTCCGGGCAAGTCACCGCCCTGGGCCTCAGTCGCTTCATCCGTAAAATGGGGATGAAGCCCACCCGGTGACCTTGTAGCACGTAGTAAGCGCTTAACGATGCCGTCCTCCTCGTCATCATTATGATGGGGATTTCCCGGACCGGATCCAGGAGGGGGGGGGGGGGCGGGGGGCTTCAGGAGGTTTCCCGCTGGGGTCTTCGGTGTTCCCGGCCGCCCGGGGCGGAGGTGGAGATGACGAAGAGGCCGTCCGCTGCGGAGGGGGGCGCGGGCGGCGGCCCGCTCGTCGGGGCCCCGGAGGGGCGGGACGGGCCGCGGACCGGGGGCGGCGCCGGCGGCGGCGGCGGCCGGGCCTGCAGCGGCAGGAAGCCCCGGCGGGGCCCGGGCTGCGGGCTGACGGACGGGGAGCGGGAGGAGGAGGAGGAGGAGGAGGAGGAAGGGGAGGAGGAGGAGGAGGAGGAGGCGGTGGCGGTGCAGGGCCCGGGGCTGGGGCTGGGGCTGGGGCGGCCCCCCCCCGCCCCTGTCCGGCCCGTCCTGCGCGGGCCCACCCCGACCCCGACGGACCCCGACGGCGAAGGCGACGCCGCCCCGCCCCGCCGCCAGGGGCCGCCCGCGCGCTCCGCGCCCACGCTCTCCTGCGATAGGCCCCCGACCTCCGGAGCCACGCCCTCCGACTCCAGAGCCCCGCCCCCGACCTCCGGAGCCACGCCCCCCGATTCCAGAGCCCCGCCCCCGACCTCCGGAGCCACGCCCCCGGCTTGCAGGGTCCCTCCCCCTGACTGCGAGGCCGCGCCCCCGCCCTCCAAAGCCACGCCCCTCGGCCCCAAAGCCACGCCCTCCGGCTCCGGCTCCAGAGCCGCGCCCCCGGCCGTTAGGACCATGTCCTCTGGCTCCAGAGCCGCGCCCCCGGCCTTTAGGGACACGCCCCCGGGCTCTAGAGCCGCGCCCCCGGCCTTTAGGGCCACACCCCCTGGCTCCAGAGCCACGCCCCCGGCCATTAGGGCCACGCCCTCCGACTCCAGAGCCGGGCCCCCGGCCATTAGGGCCACGCCCTCCGACTCCAGAGCCGGGCCCCCGGCCATTAGGGCCACGCCCTCTGACTCCAGAGCCGGGCCCCCGGCCATTAGGGCCACGCCCTCTGGCTCCAGAGCCGCGCCCCCGACCTCCAGGGCCACGCCCCCTAGCTCTAGAGCCGCGCCCCCGGCTTTAAGGCCCACGCCCCCTGGATCTAGAGCCTCGCCCCCGGCCTCTAGGGCCACGCCCTCTGATTCCAGAGCCACACCTCCGGCCTTTGGGGCCACGTCCTCTGGCTCTGGAGCCGCGCCCCGGACCTTTAGGGCCACGCCCTCTGACTCCAGAGCCGGGCCCCCGACCTTTAGAGCCCCGCCCCCGGCTTGCAGAGCCCCTCCTCCTGGCTTCAGGGCCCCCTTTAGGGCCCCGCCCCCTGCCCCCAGGACCCCGCCCCCGGCCTCTGGGGCCACGCCCCCTGCCTCTAGAGCCACACCTCCGGCCATTAGGGCCCCGCCCCCTGGCTCCACAGCCACGCCCCCGGCCTCTAGGGCCCCGCCCCCTGGCTCTAGAGCCCCGCCCCCGGCTTGCAGAGCCCCTCCCCCTGGCTCCAGAGCCCCCTTTCGGGCCCCGCCCCCTGGTCCCAGGACCCGCCCCCCGGCCTCCAGGGCCACGCCCCCGGGCTCTAGCACCACTCCCTCTGGCTCTAGAGCCACACCCCCGGCCTCTAGGGCCACGCCCCCTGGCTCTGGAGCCGCGCCCCCGGCCAACAGGGCCACGCCCCCTGCCTCTAGGGCCACGCCTTCTGACTCCAGAGCCACACGTCCGGCCCTTAGGGCCACGCCCTCTGGCTCTAGAGCCGCGCCTCCGTCTTCTAGAGCCCCGCCCCCTGGCTCCGGAGCCCCGCCCCCGCCCTTTAGGGCCACGCCCCCCGACTCCAGGACCCGGCCCCCCCGTTCCAGAGCCCCTCCCCTGGGCTCCG
Source organism: Tachyglossus aculeatus (assembly GCF_015852505.1). Classification (NCBI taxonomy): domain Eukaryota; kingdom Metazoa; phylum Chordata; class Mammalia; order Monotremata; family Tachyglossidae; genus Tachyglossus; species Tachyglossus aculeatus. The sequence continues at coordinate 15,447,687 of NC_052070.1, forward strand.
GAGCCCCGCCCCCGGCCTCCAGAGCCCCGCCCCCCGGCCCCAGAGCCCCGGCCCCCCCCGGGTCCCCGCCCGGGCCCCCCGCGCCCCGCAGGGGCAGCAGGGCGATGGCGCCGAGCGACGACCCCCGGGCGGAGCTGGCGGCGCTCGGCCGCCCCCAGCCGGACGCCGCGGGGCTGGCGGACGCGGGGCTGCAGGACGCGGGGCTGCCGGGCGGGGCGCTGTCCGGGCGGGGGCCGTCGGGCGGGGCGGCGCGGAGCGCCCTCTCCCGGCCGATGCTGTACACCGCCTCGGCCGGGGCCGGCGGGGGCGGGCCGGGCCCGGAGGGCTCCCCGCAGGAGGAGGCGGCGGAGTTGGTGGGAGCCGCCCGGACCCGCGGGGACCGGGCCTGCGGGCCCCGGGCCCGGCCGAGGAACCCGTTGAGAGGGGAAGCGTGCGGCGGGCCGGGCCCGGGGCCCGGGGCCAGCAGGTCCTTGGCCCTTAGGCTGTGCACGTCGATGACGGTGGAGTAGAGGTCCCGCAGGTTGATGATCTTGGTCTTCTTGTCCCGGTCCTCGTGCAGCACGGCGTTGGCGCAGATGAACAGGAAGATGCCGATGCCCATGATCAGGGGCCCCAACACCTTCAGCTTGTCCGAGTGCAGGTAGCCCGACAACAGCCGGGCGAGGAGGCCCACCGGGGAGGAGGAGGAAGAAGAAGAAGAAGAAGAAGAAGAAGAAGAAGAAGAAGAGGAAGGGGTGGAGGGGACCCCCGTGCTGGAGTTGGCCTCCGGGCTGGGGAGGCCGCCGGTCCGGCCCGGGTCCGGGGGCCTGCCGCCCTCCCGCTGGCCGGGGCCCGGCCGGGGCCAGTAGCCCACCACGGCCATGGCGATGCCCACCAGGAGCACCAGGATTCCGCCGAGGGCGATGAGCCCCGGCACGGAGCAGAGCTGCAGCTTGCCCTTCACCACCACCACGTCGTTCTTGCGCCTCTTCTTGGCCTTCCGCGGCCGCTTGGCCGCCTGGCTCGGGGGCCGGAGGGGGTCCTGCTTACGGGCCGAGATCCTCAGGAGGCCCCCGGTGGCGATCATGGCGACCCCGAGGGCAGAGGGAGGGAGGGGGAGACAGGGGAAGGGCCGCTAGCTGCTGCTGCTCCTCCTCCTCCTCCTGCAACAAAGGGGGAGAAAGCAATCAGTTGGGCCCCGTGCACAGTTGCCACGCTCTTGCTCGGACCAAAATGTTCACATCATCCCCCTCCCCCCAAAACACACACACACACATCATCATCATCATCATCAATCGTATTTATTGAGCGCTTACTGTGTGCAGAGCACTGTACTTGGGAAGTACAAATCGGCAACATATAGAGACAGTCCCGACCCAACAGTGGGCTCACAGTCTAAAAGGGGGAGACAGAGAACAAAACCAAACGTACTAACGAAATAAAATAAATAGAATAGATATGTACAAGTAAAAGAAATAGAGTAATAAATAGGTACAAACATATATACAGGTGCTGTGGGGAAGGGAAGGAGGTAAGAAGGGGGGGATGGAGAGGGGGACGAGGGGGAGAGGAAGGAAGGGGCTCAGTCTGGGAAGGCCTCCTGGAGGAGGTGAGCTCTCAGCAGGGCCTTGAAGGGAGGAAGAGAGCTAGCTTGGCACATATACGCACTCCCCCCCCACCCCTGCTCGGCCTTGTGTCTGAAAAGGCCGCTGAGCGATCGCAGAGGTGAGCCTGGAAGAAGGGGACCGTTTCCTTGGAAAAGCCTACCTCGCCCCTCCCCGCTTTCACATCTGGGGTCCACGATCCTTCTCCACCCCCCACCCCCCCGACAATGTGTTCCCGGGGAGGAATCGTATAGTACAGTGCTAAGCGCTTAGCACACGGTAAGTGATCAATAAATACAACTGAATGAATGGAAGGAATCGCGCCCCCCCCTTTCTGGCCCATCTTCCGGACCAACAGGGCCTCCACTCCTGACCGTAGGGTCAGAAGTCAAGCCATGTGCAGCCGAAAGAACAACCACAAAAAAGGCAAAAGAGAACTAAAAAAAAAGCAAAGAAAGAAAGAAAAGGGATTGCTCATGGAGTCGGCATGAGTGGAGTGCAGGCCACCCTCTTCCCTGACCGGAGGGCCAACCCCTCGACGTGTAGGCCCAAGGGACTGAGCTCTCCCAGGGAATCCCGCCTGGTCTCCTCCAGGGAATCCCTCCTCATCTTTTCCAGGGAATCCCTCCTGATCTCTTCCAGGGAATCCCGCCTGATCTCTTCCAGGGAATCCCTCCTGATCTTTCCCGGGAAACCCCTCCTGATGGGTCTGGGACACAGCCCCATAGCCCGCCTGGAGGCTTTTCCCCCTGACTTTGTGGGACGGAGCCAAAGGGGTCCATGCCGTTGCCTGGGACCTGAAAGGATAACCTGGCTTTCCGGGGGACTGTTTCCTGGCAATAATACAGAGCGAGGGATTGATCGCCCCCAAAGTGCCAGAGCAGTATTCAGTACCAGAGAGGAGTCTCTTCAAAAAGTCGTCTGCCCCAGATTGCGTTACTCGTGGAAAGAGCGCGGTCTTGGGAGTCGTCAGAGGACGTGGGTTTTAATTCCACCTCTGCCACTTGTCTGCTGTGTGACCTTGGGCAAGTCACTTCACTTTTCTGTGCCTCACATCTGTAAAATGGGGATTAAAAGTGTGAGCCCCATGTGGGACAACCTGAATACCCTGTATCTACCCCAGTGCTTAGAACAGTGCTTGACACATAGTAAGCACTTAACAAATACCATCATCGTTATTATTATTATTATTATTGTTATTATTATTATTATTATTATTACTACTACTACTACTGGCGGCCTTGAACCCACTACTGGGCAGCTCGCTGATCGGGACTAGGTAGTTTCAGGGACCTGGTTAGGTAACTCAATTCTTCTGTGTTGGCCTGTGTTGGCCCTCCCACTCTGTCGTCCTCCTCCCCATCCACTGAGGTTCTTTAAAGTCAGCGTTTGTCAAATCTCATTAGTGGTGGAGCACACGTCCCCTGACTCATGTGTCAGGGAAAATGACAATCTTGAAAAAAGCAACTGTTGGGAGAAGGACATAGTACGTTTAGGGCCCTAAATTACGGTAGCAGGAGCATTCGGGAAGGTATTCAAACGGATGGACTTTTGGAGAACAGTCCTTTTCATAACGATTAACTAAAAAAAAAAAGTACCAAATAGCAAAGTACTTTTTCCTGTAGCCTAACGATTTACCAAAAAAAAAGGGGGATAGCAAGTAGCCAAGTATTTTGTTTCCCGATGGGAAAATTTTCCTCTTTTTGGTATATTGGGCCTTTTTTTTTAAGGAGGCTGAAGGTCGCTTTTTTTTTCGGCAGGAGAGATGACAAGCCATCCACAGACCAGATTGAATAAAGTTTTATCTGCACTTTAAAAGCTGATTAAGGAATGCCCATTTCGGCCATCAGGTCTATGCAAATGTCATTCTTGCCTCACTTACAGAATAAACTGAATATTCTGAGATCGATTTGTTCATTCCCTCAGAAAGTAACAAAGGGGTCTGTTGAGACCATGAGAGGCATGAGTGGATGTCTTCTTTATGGCATCTTTTAGCTGGACAAAGACTTGAATCTGAAAATGTGTGATTTTCAAGGTAGGGTTTTGCTGTCAACTGGCTGCTCTGGGACCACGTCTGGCTCATAAACCCCTTTATTGTATCATTATGGACAAAAATCACCCTCTGTTTGGAAGAGCAGATGACAATTAAACCCGAACTGTGTTGACAAATCAACACTGCTATGTAGTTGGAGGACGGAGACGTGGGATCACATCCTAAAGCCATACGTTATTTTAGGAGGGAAAAATCACCCGAGGATTCAAAACAGATTGTAGAAGAAAACTACATAGCGTTTATTGTTTCATCAGCATCACTTAAAAGGCACATTATGTACATATATTATGTAGTTGTGACATATTGAGAGCTATTTAAGTATTCCCCAGAGTATCTTGGCTATGACTGTAACCGGGAGATTAATGGCTATTTTTAAGGAGACTCCGGGAAGCAGATATTTCAGAAGCTAGCTCCACCCGATTTAGAAAGGTGGCTCTCTAGGACGGGAGAAGGGGTGCTTAGTTGGTTCCTCAATTATGGCACTGAGACGGGAGGGCAGGGTCAGTGGACAAAGGGCCGGTCTTTTTTCTTTCTCTGGGACCGGAGAGCTTTAGTTGTGGAGCAGGAACGGGGCGTGGGTGGACTGTATCGAGTGCCCGGGCCACCAAGACGGATCCCGAAATCATTTCAACGAAACCCCGACTTTGTTTCATTCCGGGCCGAGTTTGCCGAATCCCAGACCATTTGCCGAAGGCCTTCGCTGGTCGTTTTAAGTGGGGAAAGGAGTGAGGGCTAGATGCCCCCGAGGGCGACCTCGGAGCTAGTTCTTCCTAAAGAGAGGGACTGAAATGACCACGACCGTTTTGTCTGCACACACAAGGGGGTCGCGCTGCAATAGCCAGCCAGGTTGGGGGCGGGGGGCAGGGATGGGGGATGGGGAGGGAGGAAATGGGGAGGGTAGGATCCAAATCCCTGCAAGCACCTCCCAGGGCGACCCGCGTGTTTCCCCCGGGCCTGCTTCTGAGACCTGTAGCAACTTGGCTCTTGGCTCCTCTCCCTTCTCGTGCTTCCCTGCTCTCCAGGTAACCTTAATCCGCTCCCAATCCTAACTGGCAGCTCGACGACTCAGGATCCAGCCCCTCTTCCCACCTGCCTCGGTTTCCTGGTTCCAAGCTCTTAAAAATACTACCAACGATGGTATTCGTTCAGCGCTTACTTCGGGCCAAGCACGGGATCTGAGCGCCGGGGGAGATTCCAGGTCATCGGGTTGGCCCACGTGGGGCTCCCAGTCTTCATCCCCATTTGACAGAGGAGGGAACTGGGGCCCAGAGACTTGCCCAAGGTCACACAGCAGACAAGTGGCGGAGCCGGGATTAGAATCCACGTCTCCTCTGACCCCCAGGCCCGGGATCCCAAGGCCCCCCTCCCCTATTTTCTCCCCCCTCCCGGGGGGCAGGCGATGGACGGGGGAGGGAAGGGAGACCACCCCGAACTGGGTGTCTCTGTTGCCATGCCCCCGGCGGGCGGCCCAGCCCCCGCCCCCGCCCCCACCCCCACCCGGTGGCCAGGGGCCAGGAGCCGGGCAATGCCCCGCAGACACGACGAGCCCGGGGGTAGGGGGCAGCGGGCTTTCGGGGGTCGAGGTGTGCAGTGATGGCTCAAAATGGCAGCGCTGTCAGCCCACCGGGCCCGATCCCCTCCCACACTTACCGGGAGCCGGAGCGGGCACCCCAAGCGAGCCCGGACAAAGTTTGCAGGCTCAGTGGGCATCCGAGCCGAGGGCGAGGGGGCCCGGCCGAGGCCTGCCGCGGGCAGCTCCCTCGCCGTGCTGGGCCCTGCCCGCCCTTCATCCTCCCTACCGGCCTGCCGTCCTGCCCTCCTGCCCTCCGGCCCCTCTGCCCTCCTGCCCTCCGACCCCTCTGCCCTCCTGCCCTCCGGCCCCTCTGCCCTCCTGCCCTCCGGCCCCTCTGCCCTCCTGCCCTCCGGCTCTTCCGCCCGCAGGACCTTCCCCTCTTCTGCTCCTCTCTTTCCTGCTCCTCTCCAGCCAGCTCCGCTCCTGCTCTCCTTCTCCTGCCTCTCACCTCCTCCTCCTCCTTTCCGGATTCTCTTCTGCTCCTCTCCTGCCTCTCCTGTCCCCTTTCCCTTCCTCTTTTCTTCTGCTCCTCTGGCTGCTCTTCTCCTGCTCCTATCCTGCCTCAGTTGGTCCTCTCCCTTGTTGCTCCTCTCTCCTGCTTTTCTGCTGCTGCTGCTCTCCTCTCCTGATCTCCTCTTCTTCTGCTCCTCTGGCGGCTCTTCTCCTGTTCCTATCCTGCCTCAGTTGCCGGTCCTCCGCCGCTGCGCCTCTCTCCTGCTTTTCTGCTGCTGCTGCTGCTCCCTCCCGCTCCTCTCCTCTCCTGCCCCTTCTCTCTTCCTCTCCTCCTCTTCTTCTGCTCCACTTGCTGCTCCTCTCCCTCTCCTATCCTGCCTCAGTTGCCGGTCCTCTCCGCTGCCTCTTTCTCCTGATTTTCCGCTGCTGCTGCTCCCTCCCGCTCCTCTCCTCTCCTCTCTTCTCCTGCCCCCTTTCTCTTCCTCTTCTCTTCTTCTGCCCCTCTCTTCTGCTCTCCTCTCCTGCCTCTTCTCCTCTTCTTCTGCTCCACTTGCTGCTCCTCTCCCGCTCCTATCCTGCCTCAGTTGCCGGTCCTCTCCGCTGCCTCTTTCTCCTGATTTTCCGCTGCCGCTGCTCCCTCCCGCTCCTGTCCTCCCCTGCCCCCTTTCCCTTCCTCCTCTCCTCCTCTTCTTCCGCTCCTGTGGCGGCTCCTGTCCCGCTCCTATCCTGCCTCAGGTGCCGGTCCTCTCCGCTCGCTGCCTCTGTTGCTGCGCCTCTCTCCCGCTTTCCTGCTGCTGGTGCCGCTCCCTTCTCCCGCTTCTCCTCCTCCTCCTCCTCCTGCCGCTCTCCTCCCCTGCTTCCCTCCTGCCCCTTTCCCGCTGCTCTTTTCCTCTTCTCCCGCTCCTCTGGCGGCTCCTGTCCTGCTCCTGTCCCGCCTCGGTTTGGGGTCCTCTCCGGGGCTGCTCCTGTCTCCTTCCAGGTTTCCTGCCCTTGGAGCTGTCCCTCGTCCCGCTCCTGCTCCCGTCCCTCTGTCCCGCCGGGTCCCCGGGCTGCGGGCCGCGGGGCGCGGGCTCTCCCGCTGCCCCTGCCGGAGTTGGGGCGGCTCTACCACTGCCCGCCCGCGTTGGCCCGGAGACCCGCAGAGACGCGGCCCGGGGCGGACAGAGACTCCCGGACGGCGGGACTCGGTCGGGGCGGACGGTCTGGGCTGGACGGACGGACGGACGGATGGATGGATGGATGGATGGATGGATGGATGGATGGATGGATGCACGGGGCCGTTGCTAAGAAACCGGAGCCATGACACCGGGAAACTGCCGCCGGGCGGGGATCAGAACTCCCGGACGACCTCCTCTAAGGGAGCCGGCCCCCTCCTTCCCTTCCTCCTTCCCTCCCTCCTTCCCTCCCTCTCCCCTCCCCCTTTCCCTCTTCCCCTCCCCTGCCCTCCTTTCCTCACCCCCTCCTTCCCCTGTGCCCCCTCTCCTCCTCCTCCCCTTTCACACGCCTCCTCCTCCTCCTCCTCCTCCTCTCTCTCTCACCCTCCCTTTCTTTTTTGCCTCTGCTCCCCCCTCCTCTCTTTCCCACCTTCCTTCTTTCTCCTCCTCCTCCTCCCCGCCCCCTCCCCCTCTCCTCCCGGACTTGCTCCTCTCTCCCCCACCTTCTCCCACCCCGGTGCCCGCCCCGGTGTCCGCTGCCCCGGCTCCTCGCCCTCGTCCTGCCCGTTCCCAGGTGAGGCGGCGGGCGGGGCGGGACACAGGGGCCAGGGACCAGTCCTTGCCCCCCGGGCGGCACCAGGGCGGCACCCGGGCTTGGGGAGGGGGGCACGGTACCCCCCCCCCCAGTGCCCACCCTGCGTGGGGCGCTTTGATCTCTTCTCCCTCCCCACCTCGACTGCCGAGGCCCCCGAGAGCCGAGGCCCCCTCCCCGAAACACCTCTACGCTTGAGTCAGCGTGTGTGTGTGTGTGTGTGTGTGTGTGTGTGTGTGAGAGAGAGAGAGAGAGAGAGAGAGAGACTGCTAGTGTGTGTCTGCGAGTTTGTGGGAGTCAGACTGTGCGAAAGTGTGTGTCCAGTGTCCTATTTCTACTCTAACCCGTTTCTTCCCTTCCCACTTGGGATTTTGGACTAGGGATGAAGAACAGTAAGTTTCTGCAACGTCTGTCCATCCATTCATCCATCCTCCCATCCAATCACTCATCCATCCATCCATCCATCCATCCATCCATCCATCCCTCCCTCCCTCCATCCATCCATCCCTCCATCCATCCATCCATCCCTCCATCCATCCATCCATCCATCCATCCACCTACCCAGCCAGCCAGCCTGCCACCCTTATGTTGTAGAGGCCAGGGCTTCTTTAGGCAGACCCATCCCTCATCTCTGCATCCCTCAGTCCGATGCTCCGGCCGGGCCAGCGCCGGGAGTTGAGCATCGCCCACAGGCGCGGGCTGAATTTCAGCCCGAAGCCCGGGTCCCGCAGGACGGATCCCGGAGGTTAACGATCTGCCTCAGTCTCCCGCAGAATCTAGATAGCGCCGCCTCCATAGCCACTCCAATGGGGAAGGGTCCGGGCGGCAGGCTCTCCTCTGGCTGGAAGGAAAATCTCACACAGAAAAGAAAAAAAGCCCATGTCAAGTGGAAACTTCCCTGCTGAGGACTGAGAGAGTAAGGAGGATCTTAATGATCTTTCTGGGCAGCCGGGGGATTCAGGGAGAAAGCAACCAAACGCCGGTAAAGTCATATCCAACGTTAGGGTTCCAGCCCTCACATATCTAGTATCGGCTCCTGCGGGCGAGGGACAGGACGTCTGGGCTATTCGTCAGTGACAGAAAACACAGAGCTACTTCCATGTCCTGTTTACATGCCAACCTTCTCTCTGCATTAGAAAGGGATCAGGGTTTTTGCACAAAACACAATTCAAGGCCAGATGAAACAGGTAAAGGAATGTTAATGTCACAGGACCTATTAAAGTCTTTGTTGTTGGTGTTTATGGGGTGGAGGGGCGGGGAAGAGCCCTCCCTTGTCTTATTTTCTGAGGGGAGAGAAGACACCTGCTCTGGGGAAAGGCAGCCGCCCCCTGGCCTCGGTCCCCATTCAAGCGGAAGCTGAACCTGGACTCTGTTCAGATAAATGTTGTGGATCCGCCGTCTTCCACTTATTGTGGTGCAGGTTGAGAGACCGCCAGAAAACAGGGGAAAGTTTGAAATAACAAGCTGGGTTTTCCCTTCCAAATAAAGCAATCACCTCAAGTCTGACGTGCTGTAAGTTTGGCCGATTGGCTTGCTCCCTAACCAACCTTACTCTACAAAACGTCAGCAGTCAAATGGAAGGTTTATTTTTTTTCCGGTTTCTGAAAAGTGAACTGGGCGAGGAGCGGGTGTACCCTCACTGGTCCTGAATGCTAATCCGGGTCCACCGCTGGCTCTCTCCCGCTGACTTTGGCCAACTTGATTCACTGTAAAAATTTGTAGAATAATGGTGACCTACCTCAGGGGGCTGTAAAGTGGATTAAGTAATTCATAGCTTCAAATTGTTGCTTATAAGCTCCTTATTACACATGTTATTTAAAACTCAATTGAGAGACTTAAAGGGGAAGAAATCACTCTGGATAATTTGGCTTGCTACATAACTTTCCCTAATGAAAGGCCTGCAGCCAAATTTAAGGTTTATTATTCTAACGGTGCCTTTCCACCGATCTTTGAACTGCTTGGTTAAACTTGAGTGTGCCCATGTTCGGTATTTTGCTTAGTTTGAATCCCAGGATGCCAGGGGAAACTGAATATATTACATCTGTTTCCACTGGAGACTGGTGTCACATCAATAATGCAGTATAGTCAGACACTATCAGAAGGGACTCTGGAGTTACAGGAAATTTTTTAAAGGGAAATGAGACTATTTCCTTCCCCGAGGGGGCTCTTTTTTCTTTCTTTCTAATTTTGAAAAACCAAACCAATTCATTTCTGATTCGCTGCTTTGGTTTCCCTGTCGATGAATCAAGGCACTTAGCCAAGGCTAGGCTTCTTTTTCGGATCTCGTTATGGGCAGGGAATGTATCTGCTAATTCTATTGTATTGTGCTCTCCCAAATGCTTAGTAGAGTGTTCTGCACATAGTAAGCGCTCAATAGATCCCAATGATTGATTGAGTATGGGACTGTGAAACTCAACAAGCCTAGAGTTGTAGAGGTTAGGCCAAATGGAACCAAGACATTAATGAAGCTCTGGAAAAAAAAAGGAACAATAACCTGTTTTAGTTGAATTATACTCGGTCCCACAGCATTACCTAAAAACTGTGACTCTCCTTCCAGTAATGTGGTTTTCTAAAGAAGCGTCCTTATGTAATATGCTCAATTGTCATCATTTATTCAGCTCCCAAATGCACTGAAAACTTTCTCATTCATTTCATTTGGCTTCATGGCCCAATTTGAATCACTTTGGCCCCCTTCTGCCTCTTCTCTGAGAGAAGATTAAGTGGAGAAAGAGGTGATGGGCTGCTAGGCCCTACCCGATTCTCCTCCCTTTTCTTCAAAGTGTTCTTAGGCACCTTTAGCTTCTCTGGCCGGGTTAGCAGTCTCCCACTAGTTGTCCCTCCTTGAGTCTGCCTAAAAGAAGGTGAATCAATCCACTGCGTTTATTGAGCGCTTACTGAGGGCAGAGCACTGAATTAAGCAATTGGGAGAGTGCAGTATAACGGAGCTTGATAGACAGGTTCCCTGCCGACAAGGAGCTTTCGGTCCAGAGAAGGGTTCAGACTGTGCTCTCTCGGTCTCCCATTCACCACTTGTCCACCATGGTCCTCCAGGCACACACTCCCTCATAACCCCTTTGTCAGGGAAATAGACTGCAGAGAATTTCTTAGATGCTTACTCTCCCATCTCTTGAGTCTTTTCAGATTTGCTGGCACCTCATTATGGCCAGAAAAACATTAAAATGCATGATCACAAAACCGGAAAGAGATGACAAAATGGTGCTGCTAGATGAGAAATCCATAATTCAGGGAGGGCCTGCTAAGCCTTTGAGAAGAGACAATGTGAGCTTGAGAAACAGCATGGCCTAGTGGAAAGAACAAAGGACCTTGTCCAAGTCACCCAACTTCCCTAGGGGACTGCTAACCCCATGCGAGACAGACACTGTGTCTCACCTGTTGGTTGTGTTGCAGTTTACTACAGTGCCTGGCCCACAGTAAGTGCTTAACAAATGCCACTACCACTAGCTATGTAGGACTGGTCAATCAAAGAAATTGTAGAAGAAAGCTATAGACTAGCACATTCCTGATTATTCATCATAACATTAATAATAATCATAATGATACCTGTTAAGGGCTTTCATTCATTCATTCATTCAATTGTATTTATTGAGCGCTTGCTGTGTTCAGAGCACTGTACTAAGCGCTTGGGAAGTACAAATAGACAACATAGAGAGATGGTCATCATCCTCATCATCATCAATCGTATTTACTGAGCGCTTACTGTGTGCAGAGCACTGTACTAAGCGCTTGGGAAGTACAAGTTGGCAACATATAGAGACAGTCCCTACCCAACAATGGGCTCACAGTCTAGAAGCGGGAAACAGGCAAAAAACAAACAAAAAACAAAACAAGTAGACAGGTGTCAATACCAACAGAATAAATAGAATTATAGCTACATACACATCATTAAGAAAATAGAGTAATAAATATGTACAAATATACACAAGGCTGTGGGGAGGAGAAGGGGGAAGGGAAGAGGGGGGATGGAGGGGGAGGAGGAGAGGAAAATGGGGGGCTCAGTCTGGAAAGGCCTCCTGGAGGAGGTGAGCTCTCAATAGGGCATACTGATACCCGTTTACTTGTTTTGATGTCTGTTTCCTCCCCCTCTAAACTGTTAGCCTGTCACGGGCAGGGATTGTCTCTATTGCTGTATTGTACTTTCCAAGCACTTAGTATAGTGTTCTGCACACAGTAAGCGCTCATTGAGATTGATTGAATGAATGAACGAATGAACCCAGGAACAGGAAGGACTTCAACTATTCCACCACTTACTGGTAATACCAACCTCACCCAAAAAGCGGCAGCTTACCTGGTCCTAAATTTGGAGAGGCTAAAGAGCAAAAATTTTAACTAGGAGGCAGAGAAGACCAGATACTTCAACACTGGCTTAGAGAACTGGGTCTTCAATTTTTGCTTGCATTTTTTCATTCAATCGTATTTATTGAGCGCTTACTGTGTGCAGAGCACTGTACCAATACCCTACCTTAGGAACAAACTATAAAAAGACATCTAAGCAGTCCCGATGCAAAGCACTGTACTAAGTGCTGGGACACATAAAAGATAACCAAGTTGGTCATAGCGCCTGTCCCACATGGGGCTTATAGTAAATAATAAGCACTTATTGTGTGTCAAGCATTGTTTTAAACTCTGGGGTAGATTCAAGTAAATCAGGTCTTATGCAGTCCCTGTCCCCAGTAGGGCTCACAGTACAAATAGGAGAGAGAACAGGTATTAAATCCACATTTTAAAGGAAACTGAGGCACAGAGAAGGTAAATCACTTGTCCAAGGCCACACAGCAGACAAGTGGTGGAGCTGGGATTGGAACCCATGTCCTCTCACTCCCAGGCCTGTACTCTTTCCACTAGGCCACACTGCTTCCCTGGTACCTGAAACCTATTGAGGATTTCCAAATTTATGGAGTAATGCTACTTCTCATAATCTATAAGCCCTGTGAAGAGATGATGTGTCCTACTGGGAGCTAAAGCAGCTAGCATGTCTGATCTCATTGCAGAATTAATTGTGATGCAGGTTGCTGACATTTCTCGACAGGAAGGAGGAGCACATGGGCTTGGAACTGGCTGTCCAAAAGTAAAGAAATGTGATTTTAAGATCAGAATATGATGACACAGAAATGAAGTGTTTTCCGATCCGTGCCCACAATTTGAGGATGGCAAATGCAAGGATTAGGTTGTTTTTTAAGCCTTAGTGCATTAGTGGACCTTTTCGGCCCACTTCCATTTGGAGGGAGTGTCGTTCAGACTCCAGTGCTTAAAATGAGAAAGGTATGTTCTATTTCCCGAAGAAATATCCCCTACTTGTTTGAACAGTAGTAGTGATGGTTGGCACTGAACCATCCACACACTCTCTCTCTCTTTAATGGTATCTGTTAAGTACTTACTCTGTGCCAGTCACTAGGGTAGATACAAGATAATCAGGTTGGACACAGTCCCTGTCCCACATAGTTTTCACAGACTCTTGTCCAGTGCCCCCGCCCCTCCCCATTCCCCCCACCCCGGGGCTAACAGCACAGTGAGATGGCTGCTGGGGAGAATAGGTGCAGTCTGGACACAGGACAGCACATCTCTAAGACCTCATTAGCAGCCAATACTAACTGGGCCCTCACCCATTTCTAAGCCATCTTGGAGTACGATGGTGAGTGGCTTAGTATGGGCTAAGACAATCTTTTCCACTTTCTTATATAAACCGGAGGGGGGAAGCAAAAAATGAGAAATGATAAATGGGGAACAATGATCAGACCAAAGACAAAATTCATTCATTCATTCATTCATTCAATCGTATTTATTGAGCGCTTACTGTGTGCAGAGCACTGTACTAAGCGTTTGGGAAGTACAAGTTGGCAGCATATAGAGACGGTCCCCACCCAACAGTGGGCTCACTATCTACAAGATATATAATTGTCTTCCTCATGACTCGACACAGAGAGCTGGGAAGCAACAGGACGATCCAAGCAGGGCAATCACAGTTGAGGTTGGCTATTTCAGGACAGAGCAGCCTCACCATCATCATCATCATCATTGATGGCATTTATTGAGCACTTATGTGCACAGTACTGTACTGTGTGCTTAGGAGAGTAGTACACAACAGGGTTAGCAGAAAAACATTCAGGACATGTCACCCTGCTCCTCAAAAAACCCTAGTGGTTGCCCATTAACCTCTGCATCAAAAACTTCATTCATTCATTCATTCATTCATTCATTCAATCGTATTTATTGAGCACTTACTGTGTGCACAGCACTGTACTAAGCGCTTGGGAAGTACAAGTTGGCAACATACAGAGACGGTCCCTACCCAACAGCGGGCTCACAGTCTAGAAGGGGGAGACAGACAACAAACAAAACATATTAACAAAATAAAATAAATAGAATAAATATGTACAAGTAAAATAAATAAATAGAGTAATAAATATGTACAAACATGTATACATATATACAGGTGCTGTGGGGAGGGGAAGGAGGTAAGGTAGGGGGATGGGGGGAGGGGGAGAAGAAGGAGGGGGCTCAGTCTGGGAAGGCCTCCTGGAGGAGGTAAGCTCTCAGTAGGGCTATGAATGGAGGAAGAGAGCTAGCTTGGCGGATGTGTGGAGGGAGGGCATTCCAGGCCAGGGGGATGACGTGGGCCAGGGGTTGACGGCGGGACAGGCGAGAACAAGGCACGGTGAGGAGATTAGCGGCGGAGGAGCGGAGGTTCGGGCTGGGCTGTAGAAGGAGAGAAGGGAGGTGAGGTAGGAGGGGGCGAGGTGATGGACAGCCTTGACGCCGAGGGTGAGGAGTTTCTGCCTGATGCGTAGGTTGATTGGTAGCCACTGGAGATTTTCAAGGAGGGGAGTAACATGCCCAGATAATTTCTGCACAAAGACGATCCAGGCAGCGGCGTGAAGTATGGATTGAAGTGGGGAGAGACAGGAGGATAGGAGATTGGAGAGGAGGCTGATGCAGCAATCCAGTCGGGATAGGGTGAGAGATTGAACCAGCAGGGTAGCAGTTTGGATGGAGAGGAAACCGCGGATCTTGGCGATGTTGCGGAGGTGAGACCGGCAGATTTTGGTGACGGATTGGATGTGAGGGGTGAACGAGCAAGAGGAGTCTAGGATGGCACCATGTTTGTGGGCTTGTGAGACGGGAAGGATGGTAGTGCCGTCAACAGTGATGGGAAGGTCAGGGAGAGGACAGGGTTTGGGAGGGAAGATAAGGAGTTCAGTCTTGGACATGTTGAGTTTTAGATCGATCAATCAATCAATCAATCAATCAATCGTATTTATTGAGTGCTTACTTTGTGCAGAGCACTGTACTAAGCACTTGGGAATTACAAGTTGGCAACATATAGAGACAGTCCCTACCCAACAGTGGGCTCACAGTCTAAAAGGGGGAGACAGAGAACAAAACCAAACATACTAACAAAATAAAATAAATAGAATAGATATGTACAAGTAAAATAAATAAATAAATAAATAAATAAGGTAATAAATATGTACAAACATATATACATATATACAGGTGCTGTGGGGAAGGGAAGGAGGTAAGATGGGGGGATGGAGAGGGGGACGACGGGGAGAGGAAGGAAGGGGCTCAGTCTGGGAAGGCCTCCTGGAGGAGGTGAGCTCTCAGTAGGGCCTTGAAGGGAGGAAGAGAGCTAGCTTGGAGGATGGGCAGAGGGAGGGCATTCCAGGCCCGGGCGATGACGTGGGCTGGGGGTCGATGGCGGGACAGGCGAGAACGAGGTACGGTGAGGAGATTAGCGGCAGAGGAGCGGAGGGTGCGGGCTGGGCTGTAGAAGGAGAGAAGGGAGGTGAGGTGATGGCGAGCCTTGAAGCCCAGGGTGAGGATGGCGGGCAGTCATCCAGATGGAGATGTCCTGAAGGCAGGAGGAGATATGAGCCTGGAGGGAAGGAGAGAGAGCAGGGGCAGAGATGTAGATTTGGGTGTCATCAGCGTAGAGATGATAGTGAAGCCGTGGGAGCGAATGAGTTCACCAAGGGAGTGAGTGTAGATAGAGAACAGATGGGGACCAAGAACTGACCCTTGAGGAACCCCTACAGTAAGGGGATGGGAGGGGGAGGAGGAGCCCACAAAAGAGACTGAGAATGAACAGCCGGAGAGATAAGAGGAGAACCAGGAGAGGACAAAGTCTGTGAAGCCAAGGTTGCATAGCGTGTTGAGGAGAAGGAGGTGGTCCACAGTAACTTCTCACCATTACCTTTAAAACATTCCATTGTCTTGCCCCCCTCTTATCTCACCTTGCTACTCTCCTATAATCCAGCCCACACACTTGGCTTCTCTAATGCTAACCTTCTCAGTGTGCCTCTTCTCACATATCTCTCCACATCTTGCCTCTGGCCTGGAATGCCCTCCCTCCTCAAATATGACAGACAATTACTTTGACCCTCTTCAAAGCCTAATTGAAGGCACATCTTCTCCAAGAAGACTTCCCAGACTAAGCCCCTCCTTTTCTCTTCTCTCACTCCCTTCTGTGTCTACTGGACTTGGTCCCTTTGTTCTTCCCCCCCTCCCAACCCCATAGAACTTATGTACATATCTGTAACTTATTTATTTGTACTCATGTCTGTCTCCCCACCTCTAGATTGTAAGCTCGTTGTGGGCAGGGAATGTATCTATTGTTGAATTGTGCTCTCCCAAGTGCTTAGTACAGTGCTCTGCACACAGTAAAATGCTCAATAAATATGATTGAGTGAATGAATGAATATGTTCCCTGCTCACAATGAACTTATAGTCTAGAGTGGGAAGGCAGACATTAATATAAATAAGTAATTTATAATATCAATCAATTGTATTTACTGAGTGCTTACTATGTGCAGAGCACTGTATTAAGAGCTTGGGAGACTACAATACAGCGGAATTAGCAGACACATTCCCTGCCCATAACGAGTTTACAGTCTAGAGGTGGAGAAAGACATTAATATGAATAAATGAGTAATTCATAATAAATAATTTAAAGATGTGTACACAAGTACAGCGGGGTGGGGCGAATATCGAATGTCTAAAGGTCACAGATGGAAGTGCCTAGATGACTCAGAATGGAGAGGGAGCTGGGCTTAATTGGAAAAGGTCTCTTGGAGGAGATGTGACCCTGATAATGTTTTATTAGCATTATTCTACCTCTGAGCACTGATAATAATAATTAAATCCATCAGGTCCAACCTCCCCAAAGTCACTTCCCCCCTTTCTCCAACCCCCCGGCTCTCAACACTCTCTGCTACTCTCCCATCCTTCCCAGCAATATCCTCAGAGGAGCTCTCCTCCCTCCTCTCAAGTTCTACTCCGGCCACCTGTGCTTCTGACCCCATTCCCTCTCATCTCATGAAATCTCTCGCTCCATCCCTTCTCCCCTCCTTAACTTCCATCTTCAACCGCGCACTCTCCACTGGTTCCTTCCCCTCTGCCTTCAAACATGCCCATGTCTCTCCCATCCTAAAAAAACCCTCTCTTGACCCCACTTCTCCTTCCAGTTATCGCCCCATATCCCTCCTACCATTCCTTTCCAAACTCCTTGAATGAGTTGTCTACACGCGCTGCCTAGAATTCTTCAACAACAACTCTCTCCTCGACCCCCTCCAGTCTGGCTTCCGTCCCCTACATTCCACGGAAACTGCCCTCTCAAAGGTCACCAATGACCTCCTGCTTGCCAAAGCCAATGGCTCTTACTCTGTCCTAATCCTCCTCGACCTCTCAGCTGCCTTCGACCCTGTGGACCACTCCCTTCTCAACACGCTATCTGACCTTGGCTTCACAGACTCCGTCCTCTCCTGGTTCTCTTCTTATCTCTCTGGTCGTTCATTTTCAGTCTCTTTTGCAGGCCCCTCCTCCCCCTCCCATCCTCTTACTGTGGGGGTTCCCCAAGGTTCAGTGCTTGGTCCCCTTCTGTTCTCGATCTACACGCACTCCCTTGGTGACCTCATTCGCTCCCACGGCTTCAACTATCATCTCTACGCTGATGACACCCAGATCTCCATCTCTGCCCCTGCTCTCTCCCCCTCTCTCCAGGCTTGCATCTCCTCCTGCCTTCAGGACATCTCCATCTGGGTGTCTGCCCGCCACCTAAAGCTCAACATGTCGAAGACTGAACTCCTTGTCTTTCCTCCCAAACCTTGCCCTCTCCCTGCCTTTCCCATCTCTGTTGATGGCACTACCATCCTTCCTGTCTCACAAGCCCGCAATCTTGGTGTCATCCTCGACTCCGCTCTCTCATTCACCCCTCACATCCAAGCCGCCACCAAAACCTGCCGGTCTCAGCTCCGCAACATTGCCAAGATCCGCCCTTTCCTCTCCATCCATACCGCTACCCTGCTTGTTCAAGCTCTCATCCTATCCCGTCTGGACTACTGCATCAGCCTTCTCTCTGATCTCCCATCCTCGTGTCTCTCTCCACTTCAATCCATACTTCATGCTGCTGCCCGGATTATCTTTGTCCAGAAACGCTCTGGGCATATTACTCCCCTCCTCAAAAATCTCCAGTGGCTACCAATCAATCTGCACATCAGGCAGAAACTCCTCACCCTGGGCTTCAAGGCTGTCCATCACCTCGCCCCCTCCTACCTCACCTCCCTTCTCTCCTTCTCCAGCCCAGCCCGCACCCTCCGCTCCTCTGCCGCTAATCTCCTCACCGTACCTCGTTCTCGCCTGTCCCGCCATCGACCCCCAGCCCACGTCATCGCCCGGGCCTGGAATGCCCTCCCTCTGCCCATCCTCCAAGCTAGCTCTCTTTCTCCCTTCAAGGCCCTACTGAGAGCTCACCTCCTCCAGGAGGCCTTCCCAGACTGAGCCCCTTCCTTCCTCTCCCCCTCATCCCCCTCTCCATCCCCCCATCTTACCTCCTTCCCTTCCCCACAGCACCTGTATATATGTATATATGGTTGTACATATTTATTACTCTATTTATTTATTTATTTTACTTGTGCATATCTATCCTATTTATTTTATTTTGTTGGTATGCTTGGTTTTGTTCTCTGTCTCCCCCTTTTAGACTGTGAGCCCACTGTTGGGTAGGGACTGTCTCTATGTGTTGCCAATTTGTACTTCCCAAGCACTTAGTACAGTGCTCTGCACATAGTAAGCGCTCAATAAATACGATTGATGATGATCATGATCATCATCATCATTATAATCATGGTCATAGTCCTTGCGGTGCCACCTCCAGCAAGCCTTCCCAGATTAAGTTCTCACCCCTCCACTCTATATGCCTCTTCCATGAATTTAGTCCCACACCTTAAGCACTTATAATAATTATATTATTATAATTATTATGTTATTACTTATCATCCCATCCCCACATCACTTAATAATAATAATAATGAATGATTATGGTATTTATTAAGCACTTACTACATGCCAGGCACTGTTCTAAGAGCTGGGGTAGAAACAAGATAATTGGGTTGGACACAGTCTCTGTCCCACATAGGGCACACAGTTTTAATCCCTATTTTCCAGACGAGGGAACTGAGGCACAGGGAAGTGAAACGTCTTGCCCAAGGTCACACAGGAGACAAGTGGCGGGGCTGGGATTAGAACCCATGACCTCCTGCCTCCCAGCCGCAGCTCTATCCACTAGGCCATGCTGCTTCTCTTCAATTGGGTACATATCCTTATACTCCGTTGCTTCTCCTAGCTGTGAGGTGTTTTAATGTCTGCCTTAGACTGTAAGCTCCTTAGAAGCAGGGAACCCCGTCTCCCAACTGTACTGTATTCTCTCAAGCACTTAGTACAGTGCTCTGCATAAAGTAAGACCGCAGTAAATACCACTGATTGATCGTTTGATTGACTGATCGATTAACTGCTGCCACTGTTGTTGTTGGTACAGCTTTGCTTAGTACAGTGCTCTGCACACAGTAAGCGCTCAATAAATACGATTGAATGAATGAATGGAGCTTGGTTGGACCTGGCCTCTCTACTGCTTTCACCTGCTCTGAGCAGTGTTTCTCCCCCAAGGCCAGGGAAATGGAAGACATTCTCTGGCTCGCTTCAGAAATCTCCCTTCAGGGCCAAATAACATCATTGTTCAGCAGAAACAGGTACAGCACAAAATGCAGAATATTTTCAATGTTGAACATGCGCAGGTACCCTTTTTGGTGGGCCAGGTTTATTTATTTTAGCTTCTAACTAGAAGCTCCCCAAACTCTCTTCGATCATCTAACAAATACCGTATGAAACAAGGCATTGGCTTCAGAAAAAAACAAACAAAATCACTCAACTTGAGTATTATTAAAACAGAAAAGTGTCACAACAATTTTCTTTCTACGTAAGAAGACCTTTGAGGTTTTAGCCACACTGCAATACAAGCAAACTACAATATATTTTTCACACAAAAATCCAAAGATAAGGGAATTTTCTGCAGTGCTTCTGGAGTTTACCGGCCCAAATTGACATTAGTCCCTGATAAATCTGTGGCCAATAATCTCCTATGATGGTCCAGAAAAAACACCAAATGTCTGCCCCTAATGTACTGCATGTTCACAGAATTCACAGTGCCTGATGTAAAAATATTTCAACCTCTGTTTTTCATTTTCAGCACATCTCAAAGCCACTTCATATGATGAGGCTTTTCCAGAAAAAAGGTACAATCGAGTACCAATAGCACTATATGTCAATTTTAAAAAGCTAAATTGGCCACGTCACTAAATTCTGTCACAGGCTACAGAATCAATGACAGCCAAAGGCTTTTGATGACCTGAATATTAATATATTTATCTAAATTACGTTGAATGGCAAAGGGATGAAACAAATCAGTGTTAACCTCTCAAGTATCTCTGTCCCCAAAGAAATGATTCCTTTAATTTACTGAGATAAATATAAGAACTAGTCGGGAAAACCATCAGAGGGAGGGCTTTGGGAAAGAAAGGACAATGATTTGTGAAACTCATTTGCAACAGCACATTCATCAGATCCTTCCACATGAAGAACACAGCGAGGCTTATATCATTAGTTGGAGAATTAAGATACTAGTTTCATCTTCAGTTCCATAGCACAGTTATATCAGCCTATCCTGAATGAAAAAACAACTGCATTTGGAGTCTTGAGGCATTGTCTTGTCAGACCTATGATTTTGCCATCAATTTGGGACTAAAAGAATATGTTATTTCACCACTATGGAAATGTTAGAGTGTAAGATACTTGAGGGTAAGGATAGTCTTTACCAACTCTATTGTATTGCACTCTCCCAAGAGCTTAGTGCTTACTTGCTTTGTACACAAGTGCTCAACAAATACCACTGATGGACTGTTAGAACTCTGTTACTTTATGCTTAGAGAAGCAGCATGGCTCAGTGGAAAGAGCATGGCCATTGGAGTCAGAGGTCATGGGTTCAAATCCTGCTCCGCCAATTGTCAGCTGTGTGACTTTGACCAAGTCCCTTAACTTCTCTGTGTTTCAATTATCCCATCTGTAAAATGGGGATTAAGACTGTGAGTCCCCCCGTGGGACAACCTGATCACCTTGTAGCCTCCCCAGCACTAACAGTGCTTTGCGCATAGTAAGTGCTTAATAAATGCCATTATTATTATTATTATTCCCCTCTCAGGATCATCCCTGGAGAGTTTCCAGTACTCTACCAGTCTCGGCTACAGAAGGGAGAGTCAAGCAGAGGCCTGTCCATTCCATTCCTATCTTTGGCAGCGGCTAGTGAGTGGAAGGCAACCTGCTACAAGTCAAAACTCACCTGAGCTGGGCAGCCGCAGCACAGCAGAGAGTCGAGGGTGGAGACTCAAGTTTACTTTGCAGAAGGCAATGGTAAGCCATTTCCATATTTTTACCAAGAGAACTCTATGGATACACTCCCAGAATGATTGCAGATGGAGGTTGGGCATTCCGGGAGAGAGCCGCTATGGGTCGGAAACGACTCGACAGCTTAAGACTCGACAAGCCTTGTGATTGTCCTTTCAGAAATACTGCAAGACCTAGTGGAAAGAGCACAATCCCAGGAGTCAGGGGGTCAGGATTCAAGTCCTGGTTCTGCCATCTGCTACTGTGTGGCCTTGGGCAAGTCACTTAACTTCTTGGAGCTTCCATTTCCTCATCTCTATTTGTACAGATTTATTACTCTACTTGTACATATTTACTATTCTATTTATTTTGTTAATGATGTGCTTATAGCTTTAACTCTAGTCTGATGATTTTGACACCTGTCTACACGTTTTATTTTGTTGTCTGTCTCCCCCTTCTAGACTGTGAGCCCGTTGTTGGGTAGGGACCGTCTCTATATGTTGCTGACTTGTACTTCCCAAGTGCTTAGTACAGTTCTCTGCACACAGTAAGCGCTCAATAAATACGATTGAATGAATGAATCTCTAAAATGGGGATTCAATGCCTGTTCTCCCTTCCTCTTAATCTGTGAGACCCATGTGGGACAGGCACTGTGTTCAACTTGATAGAATCTATCCCAGAACTTAGCAACAGTTCTTGACAGACAATAAGCACTTAAAAAATACCACCATTATTATTTGTGTCTCTCCCCCTCTAAAATGAAGGGAAAGATCAAGCCAGGGAAATGCAAAGTAAATAGGCCCTCAGCTGGTTAAATAGTCCCATCTCCTGGCAGATGGACCTTTTTTGACCTTTTTTTTTTTTTGGTGCTTGTTAAGCTCTCATATGCACCAGGCACTGTACTAACCACTGGTGCAGATAAAAAATAATCAGGTTGGACATAGTCCATGTCTTATAGTCTTAATCCCCATTTCACAGATGATGATGATGATGATGGTATTTGTTAAGCACTTACTATGTGCCAACCACTGTTCTAAGCTCTGGGGTAGATACAAGCTAATCAGTTAGTCCCACATGGGGCTCACAGTCTTAATCCCCATTTTACAGATGAGGGAACTGAGGCACAGAGAAGTCAAGTGACTTGCCCAAAGTCACACAGCTGACAAGTGGCGGAACCAGGATTAGAACCCACGACCTCTGACTCCCAAGCCCGTGCTCTTGCCACTAAGCCACACTGCTTCAACTGAGGTAACGGAGGCACAGAGAAATTGAAGTTGAGAAGCAGCATGGCCTAGTGAATTGAGCACAGACCTTGGAGTCAGAAGGAGCTGGGTTCTAATCGCAGCTCTGCCACTTGTTGCTGTGTGACCTTGGGCAAGTCATTTCACTTCACTGTGCCCAATATCACATCTGTAAAATGGGGATTAAGACTGCGAGCCCCATGTGGGACGTGGACTGTGTCAAATGTGATTATCCTGTATCTGCCCCAGAGCTTAGAACAGTTCCTGTCACATAGTAAGCACTTAACAAGTACCATTAAGAAATAAAAAGTTAAGCGACTTGCACAAAGTGACACAGCAGACAAGTGAGTAGCAGCTTGGCCTAGTGGATAGAAAGCATGGGCTTGGGAATCAGAAGGACCTGGGTTCTAATGTTGGCTCCACCACTTGACAGTTATATGACCTTTGGCAAGTCACTTCATTTCTCTGGGCCTTAGTTACCTCATCTGTAAAATAGAGATTAAGACTGTGAGCCCTTTGTGGGACTGGAACTGTGTCCAACCTCATTACCTCGTATCTACCCCAGTCCTTAGTACAGTGTCTGGAACACAGTAAGCACTTAACAACTACCACGATTATTATTACTTTTTATCATTATTAAGTGGCAGAGCTGGGATTAAACTTCATTTAAAGTTGGAAAAACAGTGGCAGGTATTGAAGCGACAAGTGACATTACTGTAGTGATAGAGAATTTGACTTTGCCAGCTTTTAGAAATGCCTTTTGCTTCAAATTCACAGCAAGATCATAAACCTCTTTTACATAATCTCCGGTAAAGGATCCAAACGAAGGCTTTAATGCTCTGACGCTTGTTTTCTCCTGAATTGTGTCCAACCCGATTGCGCTGTATCCATGTACCCCAGAACTTAATACAGTGCCTGGCACTTAATGAGCACTTAACCAAAACCATAAAAAAGTGAAGGAGAAAACCCTTTCTCTGGGTTACTTCTGCCACATGCCTTAGAAAACCGTACTGACCAAGAAAGTAGCCCACAAATACCCATCACATATTTTGGGCACCACCCCTCCCACCATCCTCTGCACCCCCGGGTCTCATTCATTTGTTCATTCTATTACATTTATTGAGCACTTAGTGCACAGAGCACTGTATTAAGTGCTTGGGAGAGTACAACAAACAACAAACAGACACACATGTGACAGGGCTGCTTTTCAGGTTTATCTCGTTCATTATTGATCTTGTTTTTCTTGCCTTGTCTCCGGAGGGGAGAACTGGCACTTTTCCAATATTTTCTTCCTTCTTGCCCCAATTCCAGTCAAATCCCTTCATTCTTTTTTCACGATCCTTAAAGTTGACTCTCCCACCTCCTCATTCAGTCGCACTAAGGATTTCATGCTTGTGCTGCTCACTCCCTCCTCTAGGTCATTAGATAATTTCTCACGAGGCTGGGAGCCCAGTGGGAGGTTCTGATTTGATCATTTGTACTGAAGATTTTGCTTTAGTTTCAGGTACCTGAAAACAAAGGCCCTCATTAGTTTCAAAATAGAAAAAATATTCAAGCCAGTTTAATTCAATTTTTTAAAGAAATATTACATATTAATTGAAGTCTCATTATAGGGAAGGCATATGGAATGGTCTGTGTCTAGTATTAAGTATTGTTATTCTGAATAAAGAACAGTCAATGTGATTTCAAAATACTTTCCTTTATCTTCTTTTAGAGACTTTTTTAAAAATCAGGGACTCCAGGCATTTTATATTTTTAAATTCATTGGCAAATTTTCCCTGTCAGGTTTAAAGGAGGTAGGTGAATGGGCTAAGATAACAAAAGTCATTGTGGTATTTGTTAAGCACTTATTTGGTGCTAAACACTGTACTAAGCACTGGGAGAGAAAAAATATAATCAGGTGTGACACAGTCCCTGACCCACATAGGGCTCACAGTCTAAGTAGGAGGGAGAACAGATATGTAATTTAATCCTCATTTTACTGATGAGGAAAATGAAGCACAGAGAAGTTAAATGACTTGCCCAAGGTCACACAACATAGGTAGGAATCGAACCCAGCTTCTCTGACTCCCGTGCCCATGCATTTACCACTAAACCAAGATCATATACCAAAATTAGCCTTTCTTATATTCAGTCCAGGCCTCTGTCTTCTGGTGGGGAAGGCGCAAAAGGAAACATCAACAGTTAGACTGAACAAGGAATAATGAAAAAAAAAGATCAATTTCAGCAAGCCATGTTTGTTGAGAACAAAGGAAGAGAAAAATCCCATCCTTAACCAAGTGTAGGGAGTACACGTGTAAAAACAATTGAATATGTTCCTTAAATACAATATTCCTTAAATGCAGTTATTATCATAATCATTATTCTTTGACTCATCCAATTTCTTCCCAAACTTTGTTGCCTTTAAATTAAAAAAGGTTTCCCCACCATTTCTTATTACAGCTAATTCAAGTAGTCATCTCACTGCTGAGATTTGTCCTTCTTTGGGGATTCTAAATCTTTCTTAATTTTAAGAAGGAAACTCAAATATGTCCATTTCAATATGCATTTTATTTTCTCTTTCTCAGCTGGTTACTGGAGAGCATTCAGATATTGAGAGACTTAGAAAAGGGTAAAGCTCTGTCCCCTTACCATGCTCACATAATCTGCATTAGAGCCGGGGATGGAGGTGGAAGAGTCAGAGGAGGACTGGCACAGATGGTGAATTATTTTTAAGACATACATTTAGACTTTCCAGATCAAATAGCATCCATTTCCATCATGGATCAAAGCTGCCCCTCTGTTGCTCCTTTGCGTTGTTTTTCACATTCCACATAATGGCTTTCAAGATCTGTTTGAATGTTTAGCCAATAATTTAGTGTTCCTGAAAGAGGACAGATGGATTATGGAGTTCTGTGTTTATTCACAAGAAAGATACCACATGAGTAATGACTTCTTCGTGTTGTTCTATCAATCTGTCTATTGTCCTGTCAGTTCAAGTGAAGGCTCTCCTCTGAAACAAATTCACAGTTTTTCTCAGTTCCCATTCTCTTCATAAACGTGAACCTGTTCTCAAGGTGTCCCACAGGGCGAGGCAGAGGATTAAGTATGATTTTCATCTTTCACAGGAAGAGACTTGAGGTGGAGATGATGGGGGAAAAAATCCTGAAAAATGGGATTTAAAACCTGAGGTATTTCTCAGATAATGCCCTTAATCTCCTGAAACTCTCAGCTCTACTGCTACTACCATGGTTGCCTCTAGACTGTAAACTCCATGAAGGCAGAGATAATGTCTGCTTACATCCCAAGGACCTGGGAGTCCAAGGACCTGGGTTTTAATCCCAGCTCTGCTGCTTGTCTGCTGTGTGACCTTGGGCACTTAACTTCTCTGTGCCTCAGTTACCTCCTCTGTAAAATGGGGATTAAGACTGTGAGCCCCATTTGAGACATGGACTGTGTATTTCAATTACATTCGTATTTATTGAGTGCTTACTGTGTGCAGAGCACTGTATTAAGTGCTTGGGAGAGTACAATATAACAACAAATAGATGCATTCCTTTATAGTCTTAGAGAGACCCTGTCCTCCCCTTGACTTTGTCCAGATTGATTAGTTTGTGACTGTAAATTCGTTATGGCCAGGAAAGATGTCTGCTAATTCTGTTGTATTGTACTCTCCCAAGAACTGAGTCCAGTCCTCTGCACATAGTAAGCGCTCAATAAATACCGTTGATTGATCGAATTACCAATATCATAAAAAAAGTTTCACTGCTGCAGACTCTATTGCCTTTTACTTTCCCAAGTATATAGTGTAGTGCATTGCACACGGCAAGCACCGTAATTTCGATGACTGGTTTTGAAAAATAGGCACGGGGCATCTGAGAATTGGATTGAGACAATCTGTTCAGTTCAGTGTAATCAGAAGTAATGTTTTTAGGCACTGTACTAAGCCGTGGGGGAATACAAGTAAATCAGGTTGAACACAGTCCCTGTTGCACACTGGGCTTTCAGGTTTAATTCCCATTTTACATAGGAGGTAAGCGAGGCAGAGAGAAGTGAACTGACTTGCCCAAGGTCACCCAGCAGACAAGTGGTGGAATCTGGATTAGAACTGGATTAGAGAAGCAGCGTGGCTCAGTGGAAAGAGCACGGGCTTGGGAGTCAGAGGTAACGGGTTCTAATGCCAACTCCTCCACAAGTCTGCTGTGTGACCTTGGGCAAGTCACTTCACTTCTCTGAGCCTCAGTTACCTCATCTGTAAAATGGGGATTAAGACTGTGAGCCCCACGGGGGACAAGGTGATCACCTTGTATCCTCCCCAGTGCTTAGAACAGTGCTTCACACATAGTAAACACTTAACAAATGCCATTATTATTATTATTATTATTAACTCATGACCTTCTGACTCTCAGGCCTGTGCTCTGTCCACTATATCATGCTGCTTCTCTGTGATCAGCCACATGAGAGCCATGGGTAATGAGGCTCCAGGAGAAGCTTTAGACAGGGTCCCTGTCTGCTTGGGACCCCAGGATGGGCAGAAAGAGGGTGGAGGGGCTTCTAGATTTCTAGGTCTAAGTCCATCCATTGACATAATCCTCAGGCAACCAGCAGGGACCAAGGAGTGTAATGCTAGCAATGAGTCTGCAGCAGTGAAACTTTTTTTATGATATTGGTTATTCGATCAATCAACGGTATTTATTGAGCGCTTACTATGTGCAGAGGACTGGACTCAGTTCTTGGGAGAGTACAATACAACAGAATTAGCAGACATCCTTCTTGGCCATAACGAATTTACAGTCACAAACTAATCAATCTGGACAAAGTCAAGGGGAGGACAGGGTCTCTCTAAGACTATAAAGGAATGCATCTATTTGTTGCTATATTATACTCTCCCAAGCACTTAGTACAGTGCTCTGCACACAGTAAGCACTCAATAAATATGAATGAAATTGAAATGCACAGTCCATGTCTCAAATGGGGCTCACAGTCTTAATCCCCATTTTACAGAGGAGGTAACTGAGGCACAGAGAAGTTAAATGCCCAAGGTCACACAGCAGACAAGCAGCAGAGCTGGGATTAAAACCCAGGTCCTTGGACTCCCAGGTCCTTGCTTTTTCTACTAGTCCATGCTGCTTCCCACATTCTAGCACCAAAAACCCTGTGTGGCACAGGAGGAGGGGAAGGGAGAGACTGCACAGGCACTGGATTTTTTTTTTTTTAGGTAATATTTGTGGTCCTGTAACCCATCCTTTTTACATCCATCTTCCCCATTAGAATATAGGCTCTGTGGGCCTGGAACATGTCACTTGTTTTTACTTTCCAAGTTCTTAATGCAATGCATTACATCAACCAATCAATCATATTTATTGAGAATTTAATGGGTGCAGAGAACTGTACTACGGGCTTGGGAGAGTACAGTATAACAAAGTTGGTAGATATGTTCCTTGCCTATAACATGCTACTCCTCCTCCTACTACTACTATCATTCAGTCGATGGTATTTATTGAGCACTTATTATGTGCACAGCACTGTACTAAGTGCTTGGGAGAGTACAGTACAACAGAGACATGTTCCCTGCCCATAACAAGCTTACCTAACTATTACCACCACCACTACTACTACTACTATTACTATTACTACAACTACAATTCCATTCCATTCTTAAATTGCAATCCCAACTGGGTTTTATAATTGTGCTATGCTAAAGTCTCTCTTTCAGACCCTTTCTTAAACTGTGGGGGCTAAACAGTCCTCTAGTTGACTGAAAGAGTTATTGCACTTCCTGCGTGCCATGGATGTGGCAGTAATAATAACAATAATAATAATAATAATAGCATTTGTTAAGTGTTTACTATGTGCAAATCACTGTTCTAAGCACTGGGGGGATACAAGGTGATCAGGTTGTCCCACGTGGGGCTCACAGCCTTAATCCCCATTTTACAGATGAGGTAACTGAGGCTCAGAGAAGTGAAGTGACTTGCCCAAGGTCACCCAGCAGACATGTGGCGGAGCCAGGATTAGAACCCATGACCTCTGACTCCCAAGCCTGGGCTCTTGCCACTGGGCCATGCTGCTTCTCTAATTGCAACGATAATGATATTTGTGGTATAATGATATATTATTGATTATATATATAATCATATATAATAATTACATATATATCAAAACTAATTATAATTGTGGTATTGGTTAAGGATTTACTAGCCAAGCATGTACTATGTACTGGGGTAGATACAATCCAATCAGATTAGCCACACCGGTCTCACATTCATTAGAATCCTATATATTGTAGAGTGTAAGCTTGTTGTGGGCAGAGAATATGTCTGCTAATTCTCTTGTATTGTACTCTCCCAAGCACTTAGTATAGTGCTCTGCACATAGTAAGTGCTCAATAAATGCCATTGATTGATCGATTGATTGATATTGAAATCAAATTTTCCAAAGGCAGCATTGAAAAAAAAAACTATTTCTTTACCTCATTTAATTTTATTTTTACCTTCCAAGCCCTTAGGGTACTTTCCAAAATATTCAGGAGTTAATGACCTCTGGGAAGAAAGATACAGGGCTTCAGTGCCTAATGTCATGACATGGAAAGACATTAAGACACTTAAATTATGGAACAATTAATTAAAGAATAATCACAAAGATGTTACAGACAATTCCCAACAAGCAGCTAATCATTATGTCCTCAGTATTCGGGAAATAAAATCACAATTATCACCTAATTTGTTTTTAATATAGATGTGTGGTGTTATGTAATCCTTTTGTAATTTAGCAGAGGTTAGAAATCTAGGTGTTGAGAAATACTTCTAATTTTATTAATTTGCAGAAGAAATCACTTATCTAGCCAACCCATAATATGGTATGGACGCTTGTACTCTCTCTTCTGGATTCAGGCATAAACATAAATGCCAGAGTGGAATTATTCACTTAAGGGTAGGATGGCTGCTGTCATCTTTGCTTTCAACAAAACACTTCCCGTCTGTACTTAACAAATAATAATAATACTTCCAGGCTATTGTAAGTACTGAAGCTCCTGGGGTTTCTCTGAGGTTTTCTAAACACATTTAATCTGATCGTTCTCCCCAAACTTTCCCTGATTAAATGGAAATAAGAAAGCCGTTTCCCCATGTGAGAGAAAAAATTAAGACTGACACACATGCACACTCACACAGAGACCTAAAAAAATCAAGCAACATATAGTTATATTGGTGTCTTTTTAGTGCTTAGTTTGTGCCAAGTGCTGGGATCAATTCAGATAATCATATTGGTCTCAGTCTCTGTTCCACACAAGACTCACGGAGGAAAACCCATAGGAAAGAAGAGCAGATATTATGTATGCTTCTTTGGTTTGTTTCTGAAAGGATAGATGTCTCTAAAAGGCAGAGATTGTAGTGTCCTGCCAACAGCATATGTTGTAGTCCTATAAATGGAAGCCCGGACGGGGGGAAAGTTTTGATTTCAGAGAAAATTTTCAGGAAACTCATGAAAGTAGGGAACTAAAACATTCCTTCGAAGGACTCTCCATCTATACCATAAAGCATGTGGGTGTAGATACATCTTTAAGTTGGTGAAATGATACTTTGTATATTGTTCGGCTCACAGTAGGGGCTCCAGAAATGCTACTGATTACTATGTTCTTAGGGCCCTCTATGTGGGGTCACTGGATACTTAGTGCATTGATCACTAAAGTACTGTGCCCAGGGAGGGCATGTTTATCTTAGACTTGTCCCAGCACTTAGTACAGGGCTTTGCACATAGTAAGTGCACAAAAATGCCCCAACTAACTTTTATCTTGTAAGGCCACTTGTGCACGTAAGCCATAAAATGACATGTTGAGCATTAGCTGCTCAGGCAAGAGTTAGACATTTTATAAAAAGATTAGCACAAAAATTAGAAGAGGAAGAAACAACACTTTTGAGATTGCTTTTCCCCATTTATTTGGACACCAAAACATTCTCTTCTTTTTAAGGCAAATTGAGGCAAAATGAAAACTGTAAGACCTAAAATGCAAAGGATTTCCTGTCTCCCTGAAAGCAATACTTTCTCTCACCTCCACTTTCCATTTGTTTCCGCTATCTTCATTTTCACGATGGCTAATCTTGCCTCTTCTTTTCACATTTCCCAGTTTGTGAATTTCTCTCACCAGCTCTACAAGTCAGCCATTTTATAGCCTTCAATTCCACTTTTAGATTCTGAACCCTTGAAGGAAAACGGGCCATAGCTAATTCTGGCTTGTGTATACTTTCCCAGCACTTAGCAAAGTGTTCTGCACAAAGTAAATGTTTATTAAAAACTGTTATAATAATAATAATGGCACTTATTAAGCACTTACTCTGTGCAAAGCACTGTTCTAAGCACTTGGGATGTTACAAGGTGATCAGGTTGTCCCATGTGGGGCTTACAGTCTGAATCCTCATTTTACAGATGAGGGAACTGAGGCACAGAGAAGTTAAATGACTTGCCCAAAGTCACACAGCTGACAATTGGAAGAGCTGTTACTGCTAATACCAGAAGCAGCATGGCATAGTGGATAGAGCACAGGCTGGGGAGTCATGGGTTCTAATCACGGCTCTACCACTTGTCTTCTGTGTGAACTTGGGTAAGTCACTTCACTTCTCTGGGACTCAATTACCTTATCTGTAAAATGGGGATTAAGACTGTGAGCCCCATGTGGGGCAGGGACTGTGTCCAACCTCATTACCTTGTGTCTACCCCAGCACTTAGAACAGTGCCTGGCACATAGTAAGCGCTTAACAAATACTATTGTTATTATTAATTCCTCATTCAGGAATATAATTCCTCTCACTCTCACTTCTGCTAATTCCTTCCATAAAGTCTTTCTGAATAATGGGTCCCTGGATCTTCTCAATGAATTAATCAACCAATGCTATTTATTGAGCACTGGCATTATGCAGAGCCCCGTATTAAGTGCCTGGATGAATAAAATACAGTTGGTAGGCACAGTCCCTCCTGCCCTCAAGGAGCCTAGGGTCTACTGGAGGAGAGAGACATTAAAGTAAATTACTGATAAGAGAAGGTACTGGGTATAAGGACATTTACAAAATTATTGGAGAGTGAAGTGAGATATGAAGATGGGGAGAGTGTTCGTCTGTCAGACACATAGAGGGAGGGAGTTCCAGGCAACAGGGAGGGTGTGTGGCTGAAGAGAGGAGTGTGAGGGCCAGAGAGTAATTTCATTTGAGAGAAAGGAAGCAGGTGAATTAGGGAATAATGGGAGAAGAGAGTGCATAAGAAGGAAGGAGATGGCTGATTGAGTGCCTTAAAGTGCAGGGTAGTTGCAAGGTGATGAGATCAGACTCAGTCCCTGTCACACATGGGGCTCACAATTCATCTTATCTCCATTTTACTCTTCATTTCTTTTGCCTGGAAGCTATTTTAATTGCATAGGGTTGGACAACAGAACTGATGCAATTCATTTCATCCAATAACCCTCGCTTAATCTCACTTACCCTTCCCCCACTTTCTGGAAAGAATTCAGAACCTAAAGCACAGGAGAAAGTCAGTCTCAGTGGATAGCTCCGTATTTACTCCTATTAAACAGACCAGGTGGAAAATGTTATGGAAGTGGAGGCTTTATTGACACTGAGCGAATGTTCCTTTGTTAAAAGTCAGGGGAAATGAAAAGAGATCAAATTGGTTTTCTGTTTAACCCACAGCCCAAACTCCGTTCCTTCCAAAAAGTAGGTGTCACCAGTTTGGGAAGCAGAGCATCATAGTTTGACCTTGAAAAGATATTCCCAAGGTCCTTGGTGTTTATTATTATTAATAATAATAATTGTGGCATTTGCCAAGTGCCTATTCTGTGCCAGGCACTGTACCAAGTTCTGGGGTGGATACAAGCAAATCGGGTTGGACAGTGTCCTTGTCCCACATGGGTCTCACAGTTTCAATCACCATTGCAGATGAGGTAACTGAGGCACAGAAAAGTGAAATGACCTGCCCAAGAGCACACAGCAGACCAGTGGCATTTGAGAAGATGGCCCAAGGTGAACACCTTGGTTAATCTCCAGGACCCTACCACCTTAAACAGTTCGTGGGTGTTAGCATCTTTTCTTTTCAAAGGATGCTATTTGATACACTGAGGTCCTCCCTTAATAATCATAATTATGCATTTCCAAAGTAGTTACACTGTGCCGAGCACTGGGGTAGATATAATACAATTAGGTTAGGCACAGTCCCTGTCCCACATGGGGCTCACAGTTTAAGGGGAAAGAACAGCTATTGAATCCCCAGTTTACATATGAAGAAACTGAGGCACAGACAAATTAAGTGACTGTCACAGGTCACATGGCAGGCAAGTGGCAGAATTGATAATAGAACCCAGGTCTGCGGACTCCCAGATCCTTGCTCTTTCCACTCGGCAAAACTGTCTCTTTGACCCAAAAGGGTGAATGCTCTGGAGTGGACGATCTTCCACACCTCTATATGAACTCACCTAAGAGTGGATTGAAACATGGAAACTGAGTGGGAGGGCAGGGGGCAGATGAAAGAGAGCCTGGGTGGAAATAAACCAGCTACTAGATGTTTTAAAACAAGTTGTACCACTTAAAATAATTCCCATTTAAACTGGCAATGCCCTAAATGGGACTCATTTAACTAGGGCACCCTATAGGAAGTTTGTTGTCATTGGGACATGTCTGCCCTTTTAGGTTAAACCAGGTGCCCTACCTTAGACCTGTTGGAGGTGGTGATTGTTTTGTAGTTGTATAACCATTTTGGGAGGGGGAGGCCAGAGCACAAAATGTGAAATATACTTTCAGGTAGCGAGATGTAGAGAATAAAACCTTTGAAAAGCATTTTCTGAAATCCTGCTTCTCCAGCAGCCTGCCCCCCAAGTGAGATTTCTCCTTCTGTCATTATTTCAGAGAGTGCCTAAGAAAGAGTTATAATCAGCATATCCTCCTGCAAGTAACCAATTCATATGAAGTTGAGTACAGATGCATCCTCTTCTGAATTTCCATTTTGAGACCAGATGATCTGATTTGACTAAACACAAACTGCCTAACAAACACAAGGTATTAGGGTACTTTGATTGATTGATGACATTTGGTAGAACGTGTCAACGTTTGGGTATTTCTGATGAAAAAAATGAAATATCTCAGAGTTACTGAGATGAGATTTAGTACAGGACCAACCCTTACACATTTTTGGATTTTCTTACATCTTCCCAAAGTGAGTGTCTTTGAAAATACATTTCTTTAACTGGGCAACCTTGGGTTTTCCTCTCTGTGGCTGCTGTTTTAGTCTGGAAGCTTACCTAGAGGACAGACAATTCAATTTTAAATGCTGCTGCCAACGTCAATGTAATTTGTACAGCACTCTATGTTAGTTTTATAATTATTGTACTTATGTTTATGTTTGAGGATAATAGGAAAAATGTTTTGCTTCATCTACCGAAAACATCTGATATATACATATATATTTATGTATACATGTATATATATACATATAGAGAGAGAGAGAGACAGAGAGAGCACAAATATTTCTTTAGAAACAAATTTTTTGGAAATTTCTGTGCTGTGGCAAGAGAGCATTTAGGAGTGAAAAGTAGATACCCAGGTATCCCTTTACTGTATTTTAAATTGAATGCTATATTTTCTATAGGGCACAGCTGACTTACGGGAAGAAATGGATTTTCACAGCAATCTCCCCAGAACATTACCAACCAGAATTGGCATTCAGATGTACCAGCAGTGAAGGTTTCACTTAGGACTTGGGCTGACCTGGCCCACCAAGAAGTACGTTGGGAATCTCCTATATTCCTAGTCCTTAGTTACTCGTGCCTAAGGCAGCAGAATATATTTGAAACTTTGTCGCACAGTGTTATGAAATGTTTCCTAGAGAATGTGTCTATCTGAAGCTAAAGAGAAAAGAAAGATTTAGGTTCAAAGTACAGGGATGATACGACTCAGTGGCTTGGAGGGAGATCCACAGAGCAAACAAATATGGGGAGTTATGAAAGCAGGACAAGCAATTACAGTTTCTTCGGTCTCTGCAGTGTCTGAGTCCATTGCCAATATTATATAATAATGATGAGATTGTTAAATGCAACTCTATTTAAATGTGAACAAACTAACCGACCCAAGTACGGTAGGATGAAGGTTTGGGAGTTGCTTAGGAAACTCTAAGTAGAAGAAAAGGAAGCTAGATGCAGAAAGATAGCAGAAGCTCCTAATAATAATTAATAATAATGATAGTAGTTATTAAGCATTTACTATGTGCAAAGCACTGTTCTAAGCACTGGGGAGGTTACAGGGTGATCAGGTTGTCCCACGGGGGGCTCACATTCTTAATCCCCATTTTACAAATGAGGTAACTGAGGCACAGAGAAGTTAAGTGACTTGCCCAAAGTCACACAGGTGACAAGCGGCAGAGCCAGGATTAGAACCCATGACCTCTGACTCCCAAGCCTGGGCTCTTTCCAATGAGCCATGCTGCTTCTCTTAATAATGGTATTTGCTAAACACTTACTATGTGCGAAGCTCTGTTCTATGTGCTGGGGGTGATACAAGGTGATCAGGTTGTCCCACGTGGGGCTCACAGTCTTAATCCCCATTTTACAGATGAGGGAACTGAGGCCCAGAGAAGTGAAGTGGCATGCCCAAAGTCACACAGCTGACAAGTGGCGGAGCTGGGATTAGAACCCATGACTTCTGGCTCCCAAGCCTGTGCTCTTTCCACTGAGCCATGCTCCTCCTAGAGAGGAGGGATCATATCTACTCATTTTACTGTATTCTTCCAAGGGCTTAGTAGAATGCACAGACCAGAAATGCTCAATAAATACTACTGACTGATTGAAGCCCACATACCTTACCCCTTACCTGACATAATTATCTTGTATCTAACCCCAGCACTTAGTACAGTGCCTGGCACATAGTAAGTGATTATTATTATTATTATTATTATTATTATTATTATCATTATTATTGTTGTTGTTGTTGTTGTTGTTATTGTTGCCACTGCAAGGGTGATATGGCTATTGGAGAATTGATGTGTCAATTTTCCCATCTGGAAGGCTTTAGGAGGTTCTACAGCTTTTGACTGGGTGGTACTGGGAACATATGTATATAGAATTATCATGTATCATTGCAAAAGCAACTCAAATGGTTACTGTTACTAGTTAAGTGACTTGCCCAAAGTCACACAGGTGACAAGCTGCGGAGCCAGGATTTGTACCCATGACCTCTGATTCCCAAGCCTGGGCTGTTTCCACTGAGCCACGCTGCTTCTCTTAATAATAGTATTTGTTATGCGCTTACAATGTGTGAAGCTCTGTTCTAAGCGCTGGGGGGGATACAAGGTGATCAGGTTGTCCCATGTGGGGCTCACAGTCTTAATCCTCATTTTACAGATGAGGGAACTGAGGCCCAGAGAAGTGAAGTGGCTTGCTCAAAGTCACACAGCTGACAAGTGGCAGAGCTGGGATTAGAACCTATGACCTCCCAAGCCCGTGCTCTTTCCACTGAGCCATGCTCTTCCTAGAGAGGAGGTATCATATCTACTCATTTTACTGTATTCTTCCAAGGGCTTAGCAGAGTGCACAGACCAGAAATGTTCAATAAATGCTACACATTTCAAGGTTACCTAGAGTCAAGAGAAAGGCTAACTAATGGACAAAAGCAACTGAATGGCAAGATCCAGAAGCATAGAAGCTATGTTGGCTCAGGGCAAACTTAAAGTCAGGTCAAAAGAATATCATAGAACCTGCCTGGATCTTAATGATGTTAACAGCCTCTGAATGGTCACCTAGCTACTGATAAAGGACTGTGTTGCCATTTGTAGAAGGACTGAAAAAAGATCAGATGGGCTCAAGCAGACAGGGAGGTTTGGGCCACAGGGAATATCCTCAGGTGGGTTTCCTGATTGGTCTAGGACTCCCACCTGATTGACAGCTTCTGCCCAGGGGTGCTAGCAGGATCTGTCCTCCCTTCTCACATCACTGCCAGCCCACCTGAACTCTGGAGACTGTCCTGAGGCCTCCATGGCATGAGCGGGGCAGAAGATCCTGAAATGTTTTGGTTGAGTCAGACGGGCTGGAAAGAATGAAGGCTCCAGAGACAGTCTCAGTGGTGGTACTAGAGAAGCTGCACGATCTAGTGGAAATAACACAGTCCTGGGAGTCAGAGGACCTGAGTTTAAGTCTCTGCTCTGCCATTTGCCTGCTGTGTGACTGTCACCCGTCGCCCGGGGATGGGTTCATTCGGGAATCGGCGTGGCGAAGGAGAGAGAGAGGGAGAGAGAGAGACCAGGGATGGAAAGCCTGAATTCATACAAAATTGATTCAGCGAGGCAAGTAGAATTATTTGATTATTTAGATGCAGTGAGTTGAACATCCCTTTCGGGAGGAATATGATTATTTGGTGATATTAGAGCTTCCCTAACTGAAGGAATATACTTGTACGTTACTCGTGCATGGCAGAACACCCGGGTCTCACCCAGACGGAATCCACTTAGGGTTTGTTGGCACGTGGTGAGGCAGCCAGCCTCACATCCCACTCGGGAGGAATCCATTCATGCATTACACACCTGTGTTGAAGCCCCTAGCTCCCACCCACGAGTACTTCCCACTTGGGAGAAATCCATTTATGCATTACATACCCATGGCAAAGCATCTGGCTTCCAGCTCCACGGGCATTCAGCAGGATGGGAGTGTCCCCCATCCCACTGCTCCTCACTTGGTGCAGGCAGAGCAGGCTTCTCACGCTCTGGACAGAGGCGCCCTGTAGCCGTTTGCTGCAAGTCTCCATGCTCTGCACAGCCCGCTGCTACAAGTCCCTATCCTCTGCACAGAAGGTTAGAGGCCGCAGGTATTTATCACCTGTGCTCTTAGGCCATTCCAGTTTCTGGCCTCAGTTTATCCAATCACTGCCCTCCCACCTCCTCCGTACCTAATTTGATTGGCACGGGGGCAAGGGACACCTTCATATTCCCTTCATATTCCCGGTTTGGGCTGTCAATCTAGCAGTTCTGGTTGTGTGGAATCTAGTTCGAGCTCTGCTACTTACCTGCTATATAACCTTGGGCAAATCACTAACTTCTCTGTGCCTTAGTTTCCTAACCTGTAAAATGGGGATTGAAAATCTGTTCCACTTCTCTGCTATGTGACCTTGGGCAAGTCAAGTAACTTCTCTTGCTCAGTTATCTCATTTGTAAAATGGAGGTTGAAACTGTGATCCTGATGTGGAATGGGAACTA
Source organism: Tachyglossus aculeatus (assembly GCF_015852505.1). Classification (NCBI taxonomy): domain Eukaryota; kingdom Metazoa; phylum Chordata; class Mammalia; order Monotremata; family Tachyglossidae; genus Tachyglossus; species Tachyglossus aculeatus. The sequence continues at coordinate 15,485,259 of NC_052070.1, forward strand.
TGTCCAACCCTATTTGCTTGTATCCACTCCAGCATTTAGTACAGTGCCTGGCACATAGTAAGTGCTTAACAAATACCAGAATCATTATTAGTATTAGACTGTGACAAGTATGTGGGATCAGGACTGTGTCCTATATGCCTTATACTCTATCTACCCCAGCATTTAGTATGGTGTTGGGACTTAGAAAGCACTTAAATAGAGCAATCATTATCATCATTGCAAATATCCTTGTTCTTTCTATTGCTTCACTATTTGTAAATGTTTTGTACATATGTCTCTTCCATTAGAATAAAAGCTCCATGTGGGCAGCAAACGTGTCTTTTTTCTTCTGTTGTATTTTATCAAGTACTTGATACAGTGCATTGTACTCAGTAGACTGAAAAACTAATAATAATAATTGTGGCAATGTTAAGTGGCTTAATATGTGCCAGGTACTGTACTAAGCACTGGTATAGATGCAAGATAATCAGGTTGGACACAGTTCCTGACCCACTTAGGCTCACAGTCTAAATGGGAGGGAGAATAGGTATTTAATTCCCATTTTACCAGTGATGAAAATGAGGTACAGAGAAGTTAAATATTTTACCCTAGGTCACACACCAGACAAGTGGTGGAGTCAGGATTAGAACCCAGTTCCCCAGACTTCCGGGCCCATGTTCATGCCTATTACCATAAATTTCCTCCTTTCCTCCTTTCAAATTCCCACTGGTCCGCAAATCACCAAGCTCAGAGAAAGCCTGTGGGATCTAAGAATATCAGTACTGCCATTACTGCACCAGTCCAATGGCCTAACCAGTCCCCAAAAGGGGAAACAGGAGTGCTTCGAAGAACTGAGGTGATAGTTGGCTCTCCTTGACATTCATCTGAATAATAATAATAATATTTATGCTATTGATGCCCGTCTACTTATTTTGTTTTGTTCTTTGTCTCCCCCTTCTAGAAGCTCGTTGTTGGGTAGGGACCGTCTCTATATGTTGCCGACTTGTACTTCCCAAGCACTTAGTACAGTGCTTTGTACACAGTAAGCACTCAATAAATATGACTGAATGAATGAATGAGTATTGGTTAGGCGCTTACTGTGTGCCAAACACTGTACCAAGTGCTGGGGTAGATGAAACATAATAGGGTTGGACACAATTCTTGTCCCACTTGGTAATCACAGTCTGCAAGTATTGCACTCTCCATTTTAATCATAACTGTAGTATTTGTTAAGTGCTTACTATGTTCCAGGCACTGTACTAAGCGCTGGGGTGGTTACAAGCAAATTGGGTTGGACACAGTCCCTGTCCTGCGTGGGGCTCTTAGTCTTGATCTCCATTTTACAAATGAGGTAACTGAGGCACAGAGAGGTGAAATGATTTATCTAAGGTCACACAGCAGACAAGTGGCAGAGCCAGGATCAGAACCCATGACCTTCTTACTTCCAGGCCCAGACTTCCACTAAGCCGTGCTGCTTCTCTACAGCTATGTGCAGAAGTACTGGGGGGCTGGGAGCGGGGAAGAGCAGAGGGAGCAAGTCAGGGTGATGCAGACGGGAGTGGGAGATGAGGAAAAGTGGGGCTTAGTCTGGGAAGGCCTCCTGGGGGAGATGGGCCTTCAGTAAGGCCTTGAAGTGGGGGGAGATCAATTGTCCAGCAGATTTTAGGAGGGAGGGTGTCCCAGGCCAGAAGTTGGATATGGGCCAGGGGTTGGTGGCGAGACAGATGAGATGGAAGCACTAGTGGAGTGAAGTATGTGAGGTGGGTTGTAGAAGGAAAGTAGCAAGGGGAGGTAGGAAGGGGCAAGGTAGTGGACTGCTTTAAAGCCAATGGTGAGGAGGTTTTGTTCGATGAGGAGGTGGATGGGCAACCACTGGATTTTTTTGAGGAAGTGGTGACATGTCTTGAATGTTTTTGTAGAAAAATGATCCAGGCAGCAGAGTGAAGTACGGACTGTAGTGGGGAGAGACAGGAGGCTGGGAAATCAGCAAGGAGGCTAATGCAGTAATCCAGATGGGTTAGGATGAGTAATTGTATCAACATGGTAACAGTTTGGACAGAGAGTTACTGTATCTGACTAATCAGTAGTATTTATTGAGCACTTGATTTGTGCAGAGCACTGTACTAAGCACTGGGAGAGTACAACAGGATAGGCAGACATGATATTTAACTGAGGGGGGCTTGTTAATCTAGCAGAGGAGATAGACATTAAAATAAATTACATAGAAGAAGCAACCAAGTATAAGGATTTGTATGCAAGTAAGAGTTGGGGGTGGGGCGAGTACTTACAAATGCCACAGCTATTACTATTATTATTATTATCATCATTATTAGAAGGGAAGGGGAAAAAGGGGATGAATCATTAGAAAGGCCCTAGGATGTTAACCTGAGGTCAGAGGATCTCAACTCCAAGACTTTTCTGCAAAAACTGTGGAATTTTGGGAACTTGCCCACACTGCTCACTGACGGCTGTCACTACTTCCCACATAGCCCGTGGGAAGACACCAGACCATAGTTTGGAACGTGCTTAAGTGAGTTTTCTTCATCCTTGGCTTATGTGGCCCCGTGCTCCTGCTCCAATTCCAAATGCTTCAAAAAGGAGTTCAGGAATTAACTCAGTTCCTCTTTTAGACTGTGAGCCCACTGTTGGGTAGGGACTGTCTCTATATGTTGCCAACTTGTACTTCCCAAGCGCTTAGTACAGTGCTCTGCACACAGTAAGCGCTCAATAAATACGATTGATTGATTGGTATCATTCAGCTCCTATTGCTTAGTGGAAAGAACTCGGGCTTGGGAGTGAGAGGTCGTGCGTTCAAATCCTGGCTCCGCCACTTAGCTGTGTGACTTTGTTCAAGTCACTTAACTCCCCAGTGCCTCAATTACCTCATCTGTAAAATGAGAATGAAGACTGTGAGTCCCACATGGGACAATCTGATTACCTTGTATCTATCCCAGTGCTTAGAACAGTTCTTGGTACATAGTAAGTGCTTAACAAATACTGTCGTTATTATTATTTCTAATAAAGAAGCTAACTTAGCATTTGCTGTCTCTTCCTGAAGCTATGTGTGTGCATAGTCAGCTTGAGGAATCCTCTCGGCCTCACACGTTTGCTCCTCATACCCTCTGCAGAGCCTTCTCCTCTTCCCCTTCCTCCCTGGACACCTCAGCCCCTGCTATCCTTCACAGCTACATCGCTCCATTTTCCGAATGCATAATTCATGTTTCCCTGAGAAAAAGCCTGAGTTTTTAGCCTTTTCCAAGGTTAATGAGACAATATCCAAGTGAGGACGTTAAGGCTCACCTTTTCTATAGAGGAAGTTTAGTACCTGCTTGCCCTTTAATTCTCCTTTGGCTAGGTCAACACCAGGCAACTACACTTTTGTGGGAGGATTTTCCCGTGGAAAATTCCAGCTGGGGGCTCACATCTTCACTTGGCAAACCTGACACAGTGCCATGTTAACTGGCAGGACTGGCCCCTGGCAGATGAGAGTTATGTTGGCTTGGGCTCCTGGAATTCTGATGCAAGCTTTGCCCCCCGGTTGGCAGTCTGCACTTCAGACATTTCCACCAGCTCTGGCTCCCTCCATCATTGCCATCCTGGGTGGCTGGTGCCCAGTTCAGGGAGGCTGGCGGGAGCAAAAGTTGGAAGTGGAGAAGGGAGAGAAGTGCCCTCCTGTCAGCACCATTATAGAGCTGTCCTCAGTTTGAAGATAACGCAGCTGGTGGTGAGACTGTATCCGTGAGTGTGAATATTTTCGAGAGATTATTTCTTGCACGCTGTGTCCGGGAAAATCCAAGAGTGGTCTTTCTGGCCCTGTGCTCAGATGCCAAAGGGTAAGAGAGGACAGGTGCATTAATAATTAATAATAATTATGGTATTTGTTAAATGCTTACTCTGTGCCAGGCGCTGTTCCAAGTGCTGGGGTTGGATAAAAGCAAATCAGGTTGTGTGCCGTCCCTGTCCCAGATGGAGCTCTTAAATCTTAATCCCTATTTTACAGATGAGGTAACTGAGGCACAGAGAAGTGAAGTGACTCACCCAAGGTCACACAGCAGATTTGGGGCAGAGGTATGATTAGAACTCAGATCCTTCTGACTCCCAGGCCTGGCACTAGGCCAAGCTACTTCTCACCATTCTATCAGGCTGAATTCTGTCACTAGCAGGACAGAGACATGGGTTGTTTTTGCAGGAATGGTGAGGGCTTGCCCTGATTAATAATAATAATAATGATGATGGCATTTGTTAAGTGCTTACTATGTGCAAAGCACTGTTCTAAGCGCTGGGGAGGATACAAGGTGATCAGGTTGTCCCATTTGGGGCTCACAGTCTTAATCCCCATTTTACAGTGAGGTAACTGAGGCCCAGAGAAGTTAAGTGACTTGCCCAAAGTCACACAGCTGACAATTGGCGGAACCAGGATTTGAACCCATGACCTCTGACTCCAAAGCCCGTGCTTTTTCCACTGAGCCATGCTGCTTCTCTTATACATACATATGATACCAAATAACATACAACTGCCTTTTGCCCCTTAGCTAGGCTATAGCAGAGACAACATGCAGAACTTGCATTGTCAACCCTTAACATAATGGAAATTTTATATTAAAGACCATTTGAACAAATTTAACAAGCAAAGATGAACAAACCCCATTTCTAATATATTCAATTTATAATATGCAGCAACTAAATCTAGACTTTCCATGCATCTTGTCCCCTTACTAGACTCCTTAAGATCAATGGCTGACAAAGTCTCTCAGCCTAGCCCTATTTTAGTTATGATTCATCCACACTCTCTTGCTGGTCCTCCTGTGCCCAAAAGAATGATTTGCGAGTTGGCTAGTGTGGGAAACGGGTGCAGTCTGGAGTCACAGAACGGAGTGTTTCTGACAGAAGTTCCTTGCCATCAGCTTCAAGGCACTCAGCTCTCTCCCTCCTACCTACCCCCACTCTTCTCCCACAACAACTCAGCCAGTGCACTTCACTCCATTAACACCTACCTATTGACCCCTCCTGTCTGGAACTCCCTCTCACCTTCAGGTCTGACAGACCACCCCTCTCCCCACCTTCAATGCCCTACTAAAATCATATCTCCTTCAGGAAGCTTTCCCTGACTAACCTCTCATATCCCCATCCTGCTCTCCCTCCTTCTGCATTACTTATGCACATAGGTCTGTACCCACTAAATTCTTTGAGGTTCACCCTATACCCACCCAGTCAACATAAGTGCTGCTCTCCCAATCTGTAATTTATTTTAATGTCTGTTTCCTCTTATAGAGACTGTAAACTCCTTGTGGGCAGGGATTGTGTCCACCAACTCTACTGTACTGTATATTCCCCGATGTTTGGTAGAGTGCTCTGATCACAGAGTGAGCACTCAGTGAATGCCATTGATTGACTGACTGACTGATTTACTTAGACCTCAATACATTCTGTTATTAACAAGCTACTGCTAATCCACATTTTCCAGACTCTGCTTCACCATGTCTTTAAATAATCTGCAGAGGAACGGAGGGTGAGGGCTGGGCTGGAGAAGGAGAGCCCAGTCTAGAAGGAAACCATCTGGGAGTTTACAGAGCAGAACAGGCTGACCCTGCGGGACGTCGCGGAAGAGGGAGGCCGCTGCCATGGCGAGGGCCCCCACCACCGACAACCGCTGCTGTCGCCTGGCCAGTGCACCTGGAGGAGAAGCTCACCGAAGCAGCATGGCTTAGTGGAAAGAGCCTGGGCCTGGGATTCAGAAGGGCGTCGGTTCTAATCCCATCTCCACCACTTGTCTGCTGTGTGACCTTAGGCAAGTCAAGTCATTTCTCTGTGCTTCAGTTCCCTCATCTGTAAAATGGGGATTGAGACTGGGAGCCCCACCGGGGACAGTGACTGGGTCCAACTCAATTTGCCTGTACCCACCCCTGTTGTGGGGTTGAAGGAGGGGTGAATAATGAATACAAATTAAAATCCAAGGGTGATGCAGAAGGGAGTGGGAGAAAAGGAAATGAGGTGTTTGCCAGGGAAGACCTATTTGAGGAGATGTGATTTTAATAAGATTTCAAAGGAGGTGAGCGTGATTGTCTGTCAAATAGGAAGAAGTTGGCAGTGAGATAGGCGAGATTGAGGTACAGTGAGTAGGCTGGCTTTAGGGGAACAAAGTGTGTTGACTGGGTTGTAATAGGAAAACAGCGAGCTAAGCTAAGAGGGGGCAAGGTGATTGTTTTAAAGCCAATGGAAGGAGTTTCTTTTTGATGTGGAGTTTGGATGGAAAATGCCTGGAGGTTCTCGAGGAGTGGGAAAACATGGACTGAATGTTTCTGTAGAAAAATGATCAGGACAGCGAAGTGAATTATGGACTGAAGTGGGGTGAGCCTGGAGGCAAGAAGGTCAGCAAGGAGCTGACACTTGCTCTGTGACCTTGGGCAAGCCACTCCAGGAGGCCTTCCCAGACTGAGCTCCCTTTTCCCCCTCCTCCTCCCCCCCGGCCCTACCCCATTCCCCTCCCCACAGCACTTGTATATATTTGTACAGATTTATTACTTTATTTTACTTGTACATATTTACTATTTTATTTATTTTGTTAATGATGTGCATATAGCTTTAATTCTATTTGTTCTGACGATTTTGACACCTGTCTACATGTTTTGTTTTGTTATCTGTCTCCCCCTTCTAGACTGTAAGCCCATTGTTGGGTAGGGTCCGTCTCTATATGTTGTCGACTTCTACTTCCTTAGCACTTAGTACAGTGTTCTGCATAGTAAGCGCTCAATAAATATGAATGAATGAATGAATGAATGAATTTCACTTATCTGTATCTCAGTTCCTTCATCTGCAAAATGGGAATATAATACCTGTCCTCCCTCCTTAGATTTTGAGCCCCATGTGGGACTTGATTATCTTGTATGCACCCCAATCAATCAATCTTATTTATTTAAGCTTTACTGTGTGCACAGCACTGTAGTACATGCTTTGGAGAATCCGATATAACAATATAACGAATACATTTTCTCCAGTGCTTAGTGCGGCACTTGGCACATAGGAAGCGATTAACACAATCATTATAAATGTTTACCTGATGACCTTGCTGTTAGTAGTCTAACTAATCAGAAACCATTAGCATTCGGAAGACACAGGCAGACCCTGGAAAACTTTTTTACCCTGTTAAGTTTGGTCTCCTGCGGGCACAACCATCAATCAATCAGTTGTATTTATTGAGAAATTCCTGGGTGCAGAGCACTGTACTAAGTGCTTGGGAGAGTATAATAATAATGATGGTATGTGCAAAGCACTGCTTATAAGCTCGTGGGTAGGGAATGTGTCTACCAACTTTTATATTGTTATACTGTACTCTCCCAAGCACTTGGTACAGTGCTCTGCACAGAGTAAGTGCTGAATAAATAAAATTGATTGACTGAACAGAGTGGGTAGACATGTTCCCTGTTCCCAGTGGGCTTACAGGCTTGCCATCCTGATGATCTGTGGCCCAGGATCACAGACAGGGGTTGAGGGGGCATAGGTCAGACACAATTTTCTATTGGGCCACAGAGCTAAATAGCACTTTCCAAACATCCTAAGTGACAGAGAAATTGATACATTCTGACAGGCAGAGCAGAGAGGGAGATCAGATAATTTCCTGATAAACAGGAAATGGAAAAGAAGAATAAACTGTTTCCTGAAGCTAATCTAGTCTAATCCAGAAAGAGAAGAAATCAGTGGTATTAAATGAGTGCTTCCAGTGTACAAAGCACTGCACTAGCCACTTGGTAGAGTACAGTACAGCAGAGTTATAAACACGTTACTTGCTCATAAGGAGCTTACAGGAGTCCAGAGGACTAGCTTACAGTCTAGAGGCACCATTAGGATTCAATGAACCCTCCTTCTAGACTGTGACCCCACTGTTGGTTAGGGACCGTCTCTACATGTTGCCAGCTTGTACTTCTCAAGCGCTTAGTACAGTGCTCTGCACACAGTAAGCGCTCAATAAGTACGATTGAATGAATGAATAGAATGAATGTGGTTGATGCACTTGAGTCCGTTCCCCCCAAGGCCTTAAAAATTAACTCCTTCCCGGCCCCTACTTCCACAGCACTTATGTACACATCCTTATACTCCTTTGCATCTTTCAACCTGTAATCTATTTTAATGTTGGTTTCCCTGCTAGTCTTTCAGCTCCTTGAGAGCAGCGATTATGTCTACTTAACTCTATTGTACTCTCCCTAGTGCTAAGTACAGTGTTCTGTCCTCAGTAAGTGCTCAATTAATACAATTGGTTGATGGATCCAAGGGGCTGATCACCATTTTATGAGATGATTTAGGGATCCCTGCCAGATTCTGAAATCCACTGTAATTTGATTCTTAGTTGATTCTGTCCTGGGACTCAGAGCCACCCACACTCCCATGACCGCTAGACTGTAAGCTCCTTGTGTGCAAGTAATGTGTCTTCTACCAACTCTGTTTCATTATATTCTCCCAAAGCTTAGTGCAGTCTCTGCATAAAATAAGCACTCAATGTCTTGTCTTACGCCATCGAGTCGTTTCCAACCCATAGCGACACCAAGGAATGCATCTCTCCAAGAACGCCCCACCCTCCAACTGCAATCGTTCTGGTAGTGGATCCGTAGAAATTCCACTAATTGATTGCTGTGTCCACCCTCCCAAAGAGAGATGAGGGTGTGTGGTTGCCATCCTGCATTAGGGCTGCTGAAAACCCACAAAGTTTCTAGTCTCCCTCACCTCATTCTGTTTGTCAGCTGGGGAATCAGGACTGGAGCAGATGATAACCCTCCGGATGGCTTAGTAACAATGCTCGGCACATAGTCAACACCCAGTAAATACCATGGATTGCTTAATTGGTCTTGGTTAGGGCTCTAATTCCTAGTCCCTGTTGGGCAGTTAGTGGTTTCAAAACTTTGTGAGAACAAGGCTAACCCAAAAACATACCCGCAAAAGGAGCGGCTAGAGCTACTCCGGGGAATAATCTCAATTAACAGATGTAAGGAAGAAGCCACGAGGCCTATTGGGAAGATAATGGGGGGATTCAGGGCAGCTGGGTTCTCATCCCGGCTCTGCCACTTGCCGACTGTGTGACTTAGGGCAAGTCACTCAACTTCTCTGTGCTTCAGTTTCCTCATCTGCAAAATGGGGATCAAATACCTGTTCTCCTTTCTTCTTAAACTGTGAGTCCCATATGGGACAGGATAATCTGACCTAATTATTTTTAACTTCTCCAGTATTTGGTATAGTGTTTGGCACATAGTGAGCACTTAAGCCGTACCATGATCATTACTGTTAAGTGCTTCTGGTTCTTCTTAATGTTTCTTTAGGGCACAAAGTCACAGTCTCTCTCCCCAGCATTTTCCAATTTTACAGAATCCAGTCCCAGAGAGAAGCATTTACTGCAATTTCTCCCACCAGTAACATGGCCTGAAATGACTCTGGTAGGAAGCAATTCAGCATTAAAGCTTCTCTCAGCAACTCTACAGCCCCTAGTTTTTGGCATTTAAATTTCAATTTAGCATCCTCTTCTCCGATCAAGGTACGCTGGAGCTGAGTGGCACCACGAAATGATTGTCAGGAATCAGAGTTTTCCCCATCTGTTCTCCCATTTACCAGTGTCCTATCTATCAATAATCAATTTATCAATCAATAGAATTTACTGGGCATTTAATCTGTGCATTTAATCTGTACTAAATGCTTGGGAGAATACAGTAGAGTTAGTAGATACGGATCCTGTCCTCAAACTGCTTACATTCTAGTGAGGGACAGACATTAAAATACATTTCAGATCAGGACAAGTAAGAGTAAGAAGATTTGTTCATACATGCTAAAGAGGGGAAGGAGTTCCCAAATGCTTAGGTGATGCAGAACTGCTGGAATATCCCTTGGGAGGAAAATAGGGTTGAGAGAAGAGGAATTAACCAGGGAAGGCCTCCCAGTTCAAATGACATGTGCAGTGATAATGTGTCAGCTGAAAAAGCAATTAATCAATTAATTGTATTTATTGAGCATTTACTGTAGCAGAGAATGGTACTTAGCAGTTGGGAGAGTACAATATAACAGAGTCAGTTGACATACTCCCTGCCCAAAGTGACTTTACAATCTAGAGGGGGAGACAGACAGACATGTACATAAGTGCTGTGGGGTGGAGGGAGGGGTGAAATAAAGAGTGCAAATCCAAGTGAAAGGGTGTCACAGAAGGGAGTGGGAGAAGAGGAAATGAGGTTCTATTTAGGGAAGGCCTCTTGGAGGAGATGTGCCTTTAATAAGGCTTTTAAGGTAGAGAGAGTGATCATCTTTTGGATGTGAAGAGGGAGGCTGCTTCAGGCCAGAGGCAGGATGTGGGTGAGAGGTCAGTGGTGCCATAGATGAGATTAAGGTAGGGTGAGTGGGTTGGCAATAGAAGAGTGAAGAGTACAGGCTGGGTTTTAGTAGAAAAGCAGCAAGATAAGTAGGAGGGGCCAAGGTGACTGAGTGCTTTAAAGCCAATGGTAAGGAGTTTCTGTTTGTTGTGGAGGTGGATGGGCAACCTCTGGAAGTTCTTCAGGAGGGAGGAAACATGGACTGAACGTCTTTGTAGGAAAATGATCTGGGCAGCAGAATGAAGTATGGACTGGAGTGGGGAGAGGCAGGAGGCAGGGAGGTCAGTGAGGAGGCTGATGCAGTAATCAGTCAGCGTGGCTTAGTGAAAAGAACATGGATTTGGGAGTCAGAAGTCGTGAGTTCTAATGCTGGCTTTGCTACTTGTCAGCTGTGTGACTTTGGGCAAGTCATTTAACTTCTCTTTGCCTCAGTTACCTCATCCTTAAAATGGGGATTAAGACTGTGAGCCCCTCGTGGGACAACCTGATTACCTTCTATCTACCCCAACTCTTGTACATATTTACTATTCTATTTATTTTGTTAATGATGTGCATCTAGCTTTACTTCTATTTCTTCTGATGACTTGACATATGTTTTGTTTTGTTGTCTGTCTCCCCCTTCTATACTGTGAGCCCGTTGTTGGGTAGGGACCGTCTCTATATGTTGCCAACTTGTACTTCCCAAGCGCTTAATACAGTGCTCTGCACACAGTAAGTGTTCAATAAATACAATTGAATGAATGAATGAATACCCCAGCATTTAGAACAGTGCTTGGCACACAGTAAGCGCTTAACAAATACCAGCATTATTATTATTATTATCAAGGCAGGACAGCATAGGTGCTTGGATTAACATGATAATGGTTGGGATTCATTAATTCAATCATTTTTATAGAGTGCTTACTCTGTGCAGAGCACTCTACTAAGAACTTGGGAGAGTACAATATAATAAACAGACATATATCCTGCCCACAACAAGTTTACAGTTTAGAAGATTGAGAGAAAAGGGTGGATTTTAGTGGTGATAATAATAATAATGTTGGTATTTGCTTAGCACTTATGTGCAAGGCACTGTTCTAAGCACTGGGAAGGTTGAACTGACAGGATTTCGGGACAAATCAAATATGTGGGTCGAATGGGAGAGATAAGTCGCGGATAATATTAAAGTTATGGGCTTTTGAGATGGAGGATAATTGTGCTGCCTACAGTGACAACAAGGGAAGCAGAAGGATTGAGTGGGAAGATTTTCCTGGGTGAAGCTCACTCCATTGGAAAAACTGGAACCAGGTTTGTGGTATCTAGCTCCCCTGGAACCTGGGACATGACATGGTAAGTCCCTGGAACTTGACTTGACTGTGACCACCCAGGGACTTGACCCTGGGGAATTAAGGGGGGGGAGGGGGGTTGCTGAGGAAGACATGCCCCTCCCCTCTTCCACCATCTCTCAAATAAAACTCACATGTCCACCAAGAAGCCTTCCTTGACTTACCCCTCATTTCCCCACCCTATTTGTCTTCCCCTCTGAGTCACCTAAGCACTTGGGTTTGTACCCCTTAGGCACTTGATATTCATCCCACCACCAGCCCCACAATACTTATGTATATATTGATGTTTTGTTTTGTTGTCTGACTCCCCCTTCTAGACTGTGAGCCCGTTGTTGGGTAGGGACTGTCTGTATATCAATCAATCAATCGTATTTATTGAGCGCTTACTGTGTGCAGACCACCGTACTAAGCACTTGGGAAGTACAAGTCGGCAACATATAGAGACGGTCCCTCTATATGTTGCCAACTTGCACTTCCCAAGCGCTTAGTACGGTGCTCTGCACATAGTAAGCACTCAATAAATACTACTGAATGAATGTTTTGAACATGTTAAATTGGAGGTGTCTGTGGGACATCCAAGTAGAGATGTCCTGAAGGCAGGAGGAAATGTGAAATTGCAGAGAAGAAGAGAGATCAGGGCTGGAGTTGTAGATTTGTGAATCATCCACACAGAGATTGTAGTTGAAGCCATGGCAGTGAATGAGATCTCCAAGAGAGTGGGTGTAGATGGAGAAAAGAAGGGGGTCCAGAACTGAATCTTGAGGGGCTCCCACAGTAAGGAGGTGGGAGAAAGAAGAGCCTGGGAAAGTGACTGAAAATGAGCAGCCAGAGAGATAGGAGGAAAACCAGAAGAAGACTGTCAGTGAAGCCAAGGTTGGATAATGCTTTCAGGAGAAAGCGTTGGTTGGCAGTGTTGAAGGCAGCTGAGAGGTTGAGGAGGATTGATTAGACTGGAGTAGAGGCCGTTGGATTTGGCAAGAAGATCATTTGTGACCTTTGAGAGGGCAGTTTGTCTACAGTGAAGGGGGAGGAAGCCAAATTGGAGGCAGTAAAGGAAAGATTTGGAAGAGAGGAACTGGAGACAGTAGGGGTGGACAACTCAATAAAGGAGTTTGAAGAAGAATGGTAGGAGGGAGATTGGGCAACAAAATGGAGAGAATCATGGGATTAAGGGAAGGTTTTTTTAGGCTAGGGGAGATCTGAACATGCTTGAAAGCAGAGGGAAAAAAGCTACTGGAGAGAGACAGTTGAAGATAGTGATCAGGGAGGAAAGAAGGGAGGAGGCAAATGTTTTGATAAGGTGTGAAGGGATGTGGTCAGATGCCCAGGTGGAGGGGGTGGATTTTGAGAAAAAATCAAGAGATCGCCTATGGAGATACTGCTTGGAAAGATGGAAGAGTTGTTGCCAACTTGTACTTCCCAAGTGCTTAGTACAGTGCTCTGCACACAGTAAGTGCTCAATAAATACAATTGAATGAATGAAGAGTTGAAGGGGCAGGAGGATGGAAGGATTGGGGGAGAGCAGGGGAGACTTTAGGGAGCTTATAATAATGATAATGTGGGTATTTGTTAAGGGCTTACTATGTGCCAGACACTCTGTATTAAGTGCTGGGGTGGATAAAAGCAAATCGGGTTGGACACAGTCCCTTGTCCTACATGGGGTTCACAGTCTCAATTCCTATTTTTCAGATGAGGTAACTGAGGCACAGAGAAGGTAAGTGACTTGCCCAAGCTCACGCAGCAGATAAATGGCAGATCCGAGATTAGAACCCATGACCTTCTGACTCCCAGGCCCAAGTTCTATCCACTATGCCATATGCCTGATTGTTTCAATTTTCTCAAAAAAGGACCTAGTCAGTCATTAGGGGCAAGAGATGCAGAAGATTAGAAGAGATGCAAGATTAGAGAAGCAGCATGGCTCAGTGGAGAAGAGCCCGGGCTTTGGAGTCGGAGGTCATGGGTTCAAATCCCGGCTCCACCACTTGTCAGCTGGGTGACTTTGGGCAAGTCACTTCACTTCTCTGGGCCTCAGTGACCTCATCTGGAAAATGGGGATTAAGACTGTGAGCCCCCCGTGGGACAACCTGATCACCTTGCATCCCCCCCAGAGCTTAGAACAGTGCTTTGCACATAGTAAGCGCTTAATAAATGCCATCATCATCAATCATATCATTAAGAGATGGGGAAGGGAGGGGAATGAGTGTAGAACTCTAATCAACTCAGAAGACCGATATTCTTAGCCTACTGTTCTTTATGCCCAGGTTAATTTCTTTAGGTCTCAAATCCCTGCCCTGACAGGACCAGGCAAGTTTTCACACCCCCTCAAGAGTTCCTTAAGGCGTTTCTACTCACCAATAAAACATCGGCAGGGCCGTGTTCACAAGAATTATTGGGATTTTTCCATCCACTAATTTCTAAAGGAGCTTCAGGATTTTCAACCACTTTGCAGATTCAGAAACTGGGGCAAGAGCCAAGATCTCTGCTCAAGGTCCTTGGAAACTGCTACCCCTGGTCTGCTGGGCTGGAGTAAAAATTCCAACCTTTATCCTATTCTGCTGGTTTTGTGCACTCATTACCCAATATTTGGAATTCATTTAAGTGCCTGTGTCCTACACTAAATTGTAAGGTCTGAGAGCAGAGATCATGTCAACCACATTGATAGCATAGTTCTCTCTCAAGCGCTTAGTAGAGTGCTCTGCATACAGTAGATGCTCAATAGACACAATTGATTGCTTGAAGTGGCTTAATCTCAATAAGCAATAACCTTCAGGGAGTGGGGGTGCTTAGGGTTCACCCCTGAATTAGCTTCCACTCTGGACCTTGGCTGGTAAGCAGGATGAAGTAATACAGAGTCAAAGGAATCAAGGAGCTGCTCATCACATTTGCGGAGAAAAGGACAGGAACAGAATTCAAAGTACACTTGATCAGTTAGAATAAGGATGACACCAAAGCAGGCAGAAATTTCATACGTGTGGACCTCGACTTAAGATGTTTAGAGTTGTCAGATATTGGTTGTGTTCCTAAATTCACACCTTGTTCTAACTTTACAATACATTTGTTGTGACTTGACCCATTAACTTCCCTGATGGCACTAAGTTAAAGTACTTACATTGTGCCAAGCACTGTATTAAGCGCTGGGGTAGATACAAGGTAATCAGATGAGACATGCTCCCTGTCCCACATGGGGCTCACCATCTAAGTGGGAGGGAGAGAAGATAATTAATCCCCATTTTACAGAGGAGGAAACAGGCACAGCAGAATTAATTGACTTGCCCAAGGTCATACAACAGGCAAGGGTCAGGGATTAGAACTCAGGCCCATGCTTTTTCCACTAGGTCATATTTTAAAAATTTATAACAACTGTCCCTGGGTGAAAGTTGGCTCTGACTTAGGTTTTGCCCTGCGATGAAGTCAGAAACAACTGGACCTTGAGTTTAAGAACTACCCGGAGGGGCAAAATATAATAACAAAATCCTGGATGGAGAAAAAAAAAAACAGCTTGGCACAAGAACAGCAGAAAAAGATCAGGAGGACAGAATTGACTGGAAGCTGAATGTGAGTCAGCAGTGTGTTGTTATTAAAACAGCCCAATTTAGCACTGAGCTATTCTCAGGATGTTTGTGAGTTGGGACGGATATCTTCTACTTTGTTCCGTTGAGATTCAGGCCTTCATTGCAATGTCCTGTCCCACTTTGGTCATGCCACTGATTATGACTAATGAGACGTAGTGAGAAATGCCCCAATCGTCTGCGGAATCTATCGTGTCTAACTAACCCTGTGCCTCCAGTTCGTTACCCGGTGAAGTACAATACCATTGAAATGCTTCTCTTGCTGCTTTGGTTGCTATTCAGAATGTGTTTTAGGTCTTCTGACCCTTCGGAAGCCTTGCCTCAAGGAGAGCAACTGGTCTTCTGAGCCCCTCCCACTAGCTTAGTCTATTTCCAACTTTACCATTGGCTTTATCAGTCGGTCAAGTGTATTTATTGAGCGCTTACTATGCGCAGAGCACCCTAGTAAGTACTTGGGAGAGATAATATAGAAAGAAATAGACACTTTCCCTGCCCACACTGAGCTTGCAGTCTAGAGCAGGGACTGTGTCTGTTTACTGTTGTATTGTATTCTCCCAAGTACTTAGTACAGTGCTCTGCATATAGTAAGTGCTCAGTCAATACATTAGAGTGGCTGCCTGTCAACCTACAAATCAGGCAAAAACTCTTCACTCTTGGCTTCAAGGGTCTCCATCACCTCGTCCCCTCCTACCTCACCTCCCTTCTCTCCTCCTACAGCCCAGCCCACACCCTCCACTCCTCTGCCACTAACCTCCTCAATGTACCTCGTTCTCGCCTGTCCCGCCGTCGACCCCCAGCCCAAGTCCTTCCCCTGGCCTGGAATGCCCTCCCTCTGCACATCCGCCAAACTAGCTCCCTTTCTCCCTTCAAAGCCCTACTGAGAGCTCACCTCCTCCAGGAGGCCTTCCCAGACTGAGCCCCCTTTTTCCTCTCCTCCTCCCCATCCCCCCCGCCCTACCTCCTTCCCCTCCCCACAGCACCTGTATATATTTTTGTACAGATTTATTATTCTATTACTTGTACATATTTACTATTTATTTTGTTAATTATGTGCAATAGCTTTAATTCTATTTGTTCTGTCAATTTTGACACCTGTCTACATGTTTTGTTTTGTTGTCCGTCTCCCCCTTCAAGACTGTGAGCCCGTTGTTGGGTAGGGACCGTCTCTATATGTTACCGACTTGTACCTCCCAAGCACTTAGTACAGTGCTCTGCACACAGTAAGCGCTCAATAAATATGAGTGAATGAATGAATGGAGGGGGAGACAGACATTAATAGAAATAAATTACAGCTATGAACATAAGTGCTGTGGGACTGTTGAGGTGGATAAATAAAGGGAGCATGCCAATGTGACGCAGAAAGGAGTGGGAGAAGAGGAAAGGAGGGCCTAATCAGGGAAGGCCTCTTGGAGGAGATGGGCCTTCAATGAGGCTTTGAAGAGGGGGAGAGTAATTGTCTGTCGGATATGAGGAGGGAGGGCATTCCAGGCCAGAGGCAGGACTTTAGGCTGTGTGACATTGGGCAAGCAATTTAACCTCCCTGGTCCTAATGCCTCATCTGTAAAATGGAGATAATACTTGCCTCAGCACACCTCACCAGGATGTTGTGAGGATAAAATGGAACATTTGATGAGAAAGCACTGGGGAAAATAAAAGCGCTCTCCAAATACATTCTGTTATTAACAAGCTATTGCTAATCCACATTTTCCAGACTCTGCTTCACCACGTCTTTAAATAATTTGTTCTGTCCTCCCAGCTTGCGTAGGTTCCATTTCAGTTCACTCCACAGCAGTTGCTTGGGTTCCCTGCTGTCACCCCTTCCCTTCCCAAGCCCCAACTTGTGAGGCTGTGCTGCTTGGAGTGTTCTCTCAGTGCCGGTGAGAGTCCTGGTTCCAGGACCTCGTTGTTGGCACCTTGTCCACTGTGCCTCAGTTTCCTCATCTGTAAAATGGGGATTAAATATCCGTTGTCCCCTTCAGGCTAGGAGCCCCTTGTTGGACAAGGACTGTGTCTAATAATAATAACAAATAATAATTATGGTACTGGTTAAGCATTTTCTATGTTCCAAGCCCTGTTCTAAGTGCTGGGGTAGATGCAAGTTAATTAGGTTGGACACAGTCCCTGCCCCACATGGGGTTCACACTCTCAATCCCCATTTTACAGATGAGTTAACTGAGGCCCAGAGAAGTTAGGAGACTTGCCCAAGGTCACACAGCAGACAAGTGACAGAGTCAGGATTAGAACACAGGTGCTTCTAACTCCCAGGCCCACGCTCTGTCCACTAAGCCATGCTACTTCTGTGTTTAGCACACTGCTTGGCACATAGTAATTCCTTACCAATGCCATTGTTATTATTATCATCATTATGAATGTGAAGTACACATCATAGAAGACCATAAAGAGACTGCCCAGGAAGCTTGATGTTTTTTCTGGGGAAAGACCAAATCTCCCAGTCGTAAAGATAGTAGAACTGTAGCGCAGGTTAGATTTCTTGGATGCTGGGATGCTTTGATGCTGCCCAATCCTGTCAATTTTCCAGAGGACATACTGGCCTTCCACCACTCACTCGAGCCCAGGAACTGACTCCCAGGGGCTGGGGGAGACCACCGCCCTGCTCCCTAGGCTGTTGGGGGCTGCTGCCGCTATGGGAAGTTACATTCGGAAAGCCCACTCTGCAATGCAGCCACGAATGCTTCAGGCTACGAGAGAAAGAGAAGGAGTGTAGGCTGAGGAAAGAAGATGAGTTTATTGTTGTTTCAGAGGGGAGGACACACTGTCCTGGCCAGTGCTTTGCTTTGGGAGGGAAAGGGGGAGGCGAATCCCAGGGGTTCCAACACCTAGCTCCATCTCCTCAGCTCTCGGCCTTCGGGAGCGTGTCCTTCTCCATGCTCAGCTGCCATTTCTGCTGCTGCCCACGTGCCAGCAGTTGGCAGGGTGGCAGAAGGGATGACCCTTCATGGCCGCAATCTGGCGGAGTGTGGAGGGGAGACGAGGTGACTTTGTGCAGCCCCGATCTGTTCTCGCCCCCACCCACATAGGCTTTCGTTCTGTTCTCCGCTTGCATTGCCAGCTGCACTGCCCAGGACTCACTGGGGAGAAACATCTATTGTCTTTTCACAACACAAAGGAAACCCTAAAACAAAGACCGCGACACCAGTAGATGATTTTCTTCCAGTCCAGCGGTCGAAATGACAGTTTGCCAAGTGCTGGCTCTCCGGGTTAACTCTCTCCCTCCCCTCATCCTCCAATGCGGACCTCTGGCTTCCTGTCATGGAGAGACACTGGTCTTCCTGACAGGCATGGAGGGCAGAGCTGGCCCAGGGCTGACCCTGGCTACTCCAACAAGCCAGTTGGCCTAAGGAAATGGGCCCCTTCCAAAGGCCTACTAAAATCATATCACCTCCAGGAAGCCTTCCCTGACTAACCTCTCATCTCCCTATCCTCATTTCCCTCCCTCTGTGTCATCTACGCACTTGGGTCCATAATCAGCAAATCAATGAATCGATGAGTGAATCACATTTATTAAGCACTTACTGCATGCAGAGCTAAGCGCTTGGGTGAGTAGACTACAACAGAGTTGGTAGACATGTTCCCTGCCCACAATGAGCTTACAGTCTAAGCACTTTCTGCTAAGGACTTCAATAATTGCCCCACCCCCTGCCCCCCAACACAAAAGTAAATATCTTTACGCTCCCTTGCTTCTTCTGTCTATAACTTATTTTATTATGTCTCCCTCATTTTCTCAATGGAAAGAGCCCGGGTTTTGGAGTCAGAGGTCATGGGTTCAAATCTCAGCTCTGCCAATTGTCAGCTGAGTGACTTTAGGCAAGTCGCTTCACTTCTCTGTGCCTCAGTTTCCTCATCTGGAAAATGGGGATGAAGATTGTGAGCCCCATGTGGGGCATCCTGATCACCTTGTAACCTCCCCAGCACTTAGAACAGTGCTTTGCACATAGTAAGCGCTTAATAAATGCCACTGTTATTATTATTATTATTATTATTATTATTATCATTATTACCAACTCTTTCATATTGTACTCTCTCAGTGCTTAGTATGGTGCTCTGCACATGATGAGTGCTCAATAAATATTGTGCATCTGATTCATTAGATACCATCGATTGATCGATTAGGTAGAAACAAAAATTGCATGGGGCAATGTCAGAAAGCAGATGGAAACGAGCGGGTGTTCTGCCGTGACCATCGACTAGGCTGAATGGACATCCAGGGAGGGCAATGGCAGGGTGAGACTAGGCTCTGCTCTCCTGTGGGGAGCCCAAATCCAGCTGGCCCTGTTTTCTAGTCATTCAATCACTCATTCATTCAATCATATTTATTGAACGCTTACTGTGTGCAGAGCACTGTACTAAGTACTTGGGAAGTACAATCGGCAACAGATAGAGAGGGTCCCTACCCAACAACAGGCTCACAGTCTAGAAGGGGGAGACAGACAAAAAAAACGAAACAAGTAGATAGGTGTCAATACCATCAGAATAAATATAATTATAGCTATATACACATCATTCATAAAATAAATATAGTAAATATGTACAAATAAAATGAATAGAGTAATAAATATATACAAGTGCTGTGGTGAGGGGCTGGGGGTAGGGCAGATAGAGGGAGGGGGGGTGAAGGGGAGGGGAGGAGGAGGAGGAGAGGAAAAAATGGGGGGCTCAGTCAGGGAAGGCCTCCTGGAGGAGGTGAGCTCTCAGTAGGGCTTTGAAGGGAGGAAAAGAGCTAGTTTGGTGGATTTGTGGAGGAAGGGCATTCCAGGCCAGAGGAAGGAGGTGGGCCAGGGGTCGACGATGGGACAGGCGAGAACGAGGCACAGTGAGGAGGTTAGTGGCAGAGGAGCGGAGGGTGCGGGCTGGGCTGGAGAAGGAGAGAAGAGAGGTGAGGTAGGAGCGGGCAAGGTGATGGAGCCGCTAGATGAACGGACAGTGGGATGGCGTCCCACAGAGCTGGCTCTGGCCAACAAGGACTGGAATAGCTTTGGTGACTATTTAATCAGCTTTTACACAAGAGGAGAGGCAGCGTGGCCTGGTGGAAAGAGCACAGGCCTGGGAGTTTGAGGACCTGGGTTCTAATCCCTGCATCGCCACCTGTCTGCTCTGTGACACTGGGCAAATCACTTTTCTTCTCTGGACTTAAGTTACCTCATCTGTAAAACGGGGGTGGTGATGATGATGGTATTTGTTAAGCACTTACCATGTACCAAGCACTGTTCTAAGCGCTGGGGTAGATACAGGGTAATCAGGCTGTCCCACGTGGGACTCACAGCCTTAATCCCCATTTTACAGATGAGGTAACTGCGGCACAGAGAAGTGAAGTGACTTGCCCAAAGTCACAAAGCAGATAAGTGATGGAGCCGGGATTAGAACCCACAACCTCTGACTCCTAAGCCTGGGCTCCTACCACTAAACCACGCTGATTCTCTATCAGGACGGTGAGCCCCATGAGGGACATGAACTGAATCCAACCTGATTAGCAAGTATCTACCCCAGCACTTGTTATAGTGCCTGGCACTATAGTAGATGCTTTACAAATTCCATTAAAAAAGAAAAAAGTGGTGGGGTGGGGGGAGGAGAAATTCAGTTTCAGCTTCCAACATTTTAAACTTGTAATAAAATATTTGTTAAGCCCTTACTATGGGCAAAGTACTGCATGGGGGTAGATAAGATCAGACCCAGTTCCTGGCCTACACGGGGCTCACAGTTTGTCTGCTGTGTGACCTAGGGTAAGTGACTTCACTTTTTTAGGCCTCAGTGACCTCATCTGGAAATTGGGGAATTGAGACTGTGAACCCCACGTGGGACAGGGACAATGTCCAACCCAATTTGTAGACACACCAGCGCTTAGTAGAGTGCCTGGAACAATGCTTTGCACATAGTAAATGCTTAACAAATGCCATCATCATCATCATAACAAGTACTTAACAAATACCATTATTATTATTATTAAGTGGGACAAGAACAGGTATGTAATCTCCATTTTACTGATGGGGAACCTGAGGAACAGAGAAGTTAAGTGGCTTGTCCAAAGGGCCACAGCAGGCCAGTGGCAGTGCCAGCATTAGAATACAAGTCTTCTGATTTTCAGGAACCCAGGCCTGGTCTCTTTCCACTAGGCCATTCTGCTTCTACACTTAAGTGTAATGGCAGGCACATTGACATTTAAGGATTGAAATGGTCATTTCCAGGTCAGC
Organism: Tachyglossus aculeatus; assembly: GCF_015852505.1. Classification (NCBI taxonomy): domain Eukaryota; kingdom Metazoa; phylum Chordata; class Mammalia; order Monotremata; family Tachyglossidae; genus Tachyglossus; species Tachyglossus aculeatus. Next base: position 15,506,678 of record NC_052070.1, read on the forward strand.
CCGAGGAGCTCAAAAGAGAGACGCCCCAAAGCAGGCGATCTCATCCCAGGCAGCGGAAAGTAATGATAATGATGCTGGTATTTGTTAAGTGCTTACTCTATGCCGGTCACTGTACTAAGCACTGGGGTGGATACAAGCAAATCCCGGCTCCGTCACTTGTTTGCTGTGTGGCCTTGGGCAAGTCACTTCGCTTGTCTGGGCCTCAATTAGCTCATCTGCTAAATGGGGATCGAAACTGTGAGCCCCATATGGGATTGTGACTGTATCCAACCCGACTTGCTTGTATCCACTCCAGAACCTAGTACAGTGTCTGGCACACAGTAAGGGATTAACAAATACCACAATTATTATTACTATTATTATTCATGAGACTTGGTATGAGGCATCAATAATAAATGTTGTTGACGATAATGAAGAAACTACAGTTTATCAGGGGACCTGACTTGTCGAACCACCTGAATTAACTAGGAGTAATAATTGTGGTGTCTGTTATGCACTGACAATGTGCCAAACACCGGGGTAGGAACAAGAGATTCAGGTTGGATACAGTCTCTGTCCCACATGGGGTTCACGGTCTGGAGGACAGAGGCTGAACCTCCATTTTACAGATGATTAAACAGAGGCACAGAGAAGTTAAGTGACTTGCCCAATTTTACACAGTAGGGAAGTGGCAGAGCTGGGGTTAGAACCCAGGGCCCCTGACCCTCTGGGCTATGCTCTTTCCACTAGACCACACTACCTCTCAGGCTGCTGTGGCTACTAGCTGTACCTCGATCTCATCAATCTCACCACCTACCCGTTACCCATGTCCTGCTTCTGGCCTGGAACGCCTTCCCCTTCATATCTGACAGACTATCACTCCCCCACTTTCAAAGCCTTATTAAAATCACATCTCTTCCGAGAAGCCTTCCCCTACTAAGCCTTAATTTTCCCTACTGAGCCCTCATTTCCCCTACCCCCTCTCCCTTCTGTGTCACCCTTGCACTTGGATTTGTACCCTTCAATTCACCCCACCCTCAGCCCCACAGTAATAATCATAATAATAATGATGGTATTTGTTAAGCGCTTACTCTGTGCCAAGCACTGTTCTAAGCACTGGGGGGGATACAAAATGATCAGGTTGTCCCACGTGGGGCTCACAGTCTTAATCCCTATTTTACAGATGAGGTAACTGAGGCACAGAGAATTAAGTGGCTTGCCCGAGGTCAAACAGCTAAGTGGCGGAGTACTTATGTACTATTCTATTTATTTATTTAATTTTGTTAATATATTTTGTTTTGTTGTCTGTCTCCCCCTTCTAGACTGTGAGCCCGCTGTTGGGTAGGGACCGTCTCTATATGTTGCCAACTTGGACTTCCCAAGTGCTCAGTACAGTGCTCTGCACACAGTAAGTGCTCAATAAATATGACTGACTCACTGACTGAATGAATGAATACATAAGGTGGTCCTCTATACTGAAAGCTTTGGGCAGGAAACAACCCCAAGCGCTTAGTACAGTGCTCTGCACACGAAAAATATTCCATAAATACCATTGAAAGATTATTTTAATGTCTCTCTCGCCCTCTGGGCTGCAAACTCCTTTTAGGAAAGGAACAGGTCTACCAATTCTGGTATATTGTAGTCTCCCAAATGTTTGGTACGGTGCTCTGTACACAATAAGCGCTCAATAAATGTGATGGATTGATCTTCAAAAGTTATAAATCCTTACACCTATGGGTGACTGCCTGAAGACCCTGACTTAAAATTCATCCCCAGAACTTGACACTGGGTGGGAAGGATTGAATGAATGGCCCTGCCTCCGCAGCCTGTCGAAACGGGTGAACCAGATGGTCGAGTGGCGACAACACTTCGAGCTTTACTGGGAGATGGTCTCTAGCTGCAGTCCGTCACAGATGTTGCCAGATGCAGGCAGGACTTGTATATGGGGTTGGTCTAGCGTGGGGGAAGTTACAGCTTTATATCTCTTTTATGGATGGTATTAAATTGAATGTTGTTTTTTTATGGAACAGAGTGGCTTTCTGCCAGTTTCTTTTATTCTTTCCCCTTGTGAGTTGAGGGGCATAAATTTTGAGTAGTTTTTCTGCATTTATTTGGGTACTTCTGGATTCGTGGCAGTGAAACGAGGACTCTAACCTCACGGTAGTATTAGGTGAACTCATATCCCATTTTGTCTTTATTTTCTTCAGCTTCCTTCTAGACTGTGAGCCCACTGTTGGGTAGGGACTGTCTATATGTTGCCAACTTGGACTTCCCAAGCGCTTAGTACAGTGCTCTGCACACAGTAAGCGCTCAATAAATACGATTGATTGATTGAAGACTGAAGGATAAAGGATTCAAATAACTCTTTCATTTCTTCCTTCTGTGACTTTGTGCAAGTCATTTAACTTCTCTGTGCTCCATTTGTAAAATGGAGATTCAATATCTGTTCTCCTTCCTGTGGGACCAGGGACAGTGCCTGACCTGATGATCTTGTTTCTACCAGGGTTTAATATAGTGCTTGGCACATAGTAAGTGGTCCACAAATAACCCAGTTATTATTATTATTATTAGTATTATCATCATTATTACATGTGGCGAATACCACCAGGCAACTTACATGAACCCAGAAAACCAACTTGTGTAATAATTTCCAATTAATTCAAGGCTAAAAAGAGAGTCCAGTATATGGGACTATTTAAATATATTGGAAAAACCAAGAGCACAGATTAAGTTCTTAAGAGGAACTGAGGCTTCAAAAAAAAACCTCATACTGTATAGAATGTATAAACAGTCTACTATATTGTACTGTAAGGTATATTATATACATATATATATATATGTATACATATATCATATAAGCTTTAGACTGTAAACTTACTGTGGGCAAGGAATGTGTCTACCAACTCTGTTGTACTGCACTTTCTCAAGACCTTAGGACACCACCAGGCACATGGCAATCACTCAGTAAATACCATTGGTTCATTGTCTATGCTTTAAGAAAAAGAACTAGAGTTGCCTAAGTCTGTGAAGAATTAGACAAAACTTTAGCCTATATAAGAGGCCAAAGTAAACTGTTTTCATCCAACTGTACATTTTTCAATGCAGATTAACATCTGCTGTATAATTAAAATCTCCCAACTGAGTTCTACCAATGAAACTTCAATAGTGGAAATTGATGTGTTTGTGAGACGAAACAGGTCAAAATGAATAGCGTAGTCTCACTCAATCCACCAATCAATAGTACTTACTTAACACCTTCTGTGTGCTTGGGAGAGCCCAATAAAAGTAAGAGAAACTGTTTCTGCTTGCAAGGAGCTTCTGGGAAATATAAAGGCAGACTGGGGAGGGAGAGAGATTGTGCTGGTTAAGCCTTTCCTTATCGTCACAGCTCATTAGGGTTGTTTCACTGACTCTGGTAATGATACTAATAATAATGGCATATCTTAAGTTCTTACTATGTGCCAATCACTGTATTAATAAGCACCGGGGTACATACAAGATAATCAGGTGGGACACTATCCCTGGTCCCACATGGGGCTCACAGTCTAAGTAGGAGGGAGAATGGGTATTGAATCCCCATTTTACAGATGAGGAAACTGAGGCACAGAGAAGTTGAATGATCTACCCAAGGTCACACCATTGGCAAATTGAGGAGTAGGATTAGAACCCAGGTCCCCTGACTCCTAGACCTGTGCTCTTTCTACTAACTTATACAACTTTAAGTAAATTGTTATCCTTTCCGTCACCCAGTTTTCCCGCTACTTAAAGGGACTATCCACTTTTATCTATCCCGTTTGGGTAGTTGTAAGAATTCAGAATTTAATAAGCTCAAGAGAAGACTTTCTTGAGTAATTGCAACAACATGAAAATATATAAACTCTGAAAACCCATGTTTATGCATAATAAATAGCATTTCACACTGATACAATTAATGAGTCTGTATTTAAAGTGCAGCAGAGTAAAATATCTTCCTGATGACAATTTCATTTAATCACATTAGAACTGTCTCTGATTACCCGTTCTTAATTGCCATTTGCAGTCTGAATTATTTTCATGGAAATTTCCAGGTAGTGGTTTACATTAAAATGAAATCGTTATTAAAGGTGCTGGAAAAAATAGCAAGGCTTGTTTTACTCTCCCAAGTGCTTACTGTAGTGTTCTGCACATAATAAGCACTCAATAAATACCATTGATTGACTGATTGATTCATACTGGCTTAGCCCATTAAGCGTCAGAGAAGGGATTTCCATAGTTCACCTATCTGGTTTTCCTGTCTCCTTCCCCTGCTTTTGAAACCTTCATTTTGAGTCCTGTTCTTTATGAGATGAAGTCTCAAGGCCAAATATGGACACATTTGGTCATGTGAGTTTACCGTCCACTGAAAACAAGGTTAGGGACCGATCTAATCAGGTTGTGATTTCCATCCCTTCTGCAGGGAGGGTTGATCTGCACTTCCAGTGCTGAGCTGCATTGAATGCTCCTTATTAATTCATTTATTCAATCGTACTTATTGAGCGCTTACTGTGTGCAGAGCACTGTACTAAGTGCTTGGGAAGTACAAGTCGGTAACATATAGAGACGGTCCCTACCCAACAACGGGCTCATAGTCTAGAAGGGGGAGATGGACAACAAAACAAAACATGTAGACAGGTGTCAAAATCGTTGGAATACATAGAATTATAGCCGTAATAAAAGGTAGTCAGGTTGTCCCACGTGGGGCTCAGAGTCTTAACCCCCATTTTGCAGATGAGGTAACTGAGGCTCAGAGAGGTTAAATGACTTGCCCGATGTCACACAGCTGACAAGTGGCGGATCTGGGATTAGAACCCATGATCTCTGACTTCCAAGCCCGGGCTCTTTCCACTGAGCCACGCTGCTTGGGAAACCTCCAAAGTTTCAACTCTTTACGAAAGTCATCATTCATCATACCTAGCACTGGTCATAGCAGAGGCAACAGTAGCTAAACCATCACTTCTCGCACTATGCCATGTTGCCTTGGAAAAAGGATCTGTAAAAACAGACCAGTGCTTCTTTTGGTCTGTCTCCCTCACTAGCATAGAAGCATCTTGAAGGCAGGGAATGTGGTATGTGTGCAGAGCACTGTGCTAAGTGACGGGAGAGATAATATAGATGGGAATTAGACACAAATTCTGTAACTTGTGGGACTCACAAGCTAATGTTTGTCCTCCTTTATGTGGTAGTCTCCCAAGCATTTAGTGCAGAGAATCAGCATGACGTGGTGGGTAGAGCATGGCCCTGGGAGTCAGAAGATCGTGGGTTCTAATCCCGCTCTGCCACTTGTCCGCTATGTGACCTTGGGTAAGTCACTTAACTTCTTGGTGCCTCAGTTACCTCATCTGTAAATTGGTACTGAGACTGTGAGCCCCACATGGGACATGGACTTTGTCCAACTTGATTTGCTTGTATCCACCCTAGTGCAGTGGAATGAGCACTGGCTGTGGAATCAGAGGTCACGGGTTCAAATCCCGGCTCCGCCACTTGTCAGCTGTGTGACTTTGGGCAAGTCACTTCATTTCCCTGTGCCTCAGTGATCTCATCTGTAAAATGGGGATGAAGACTGTGAGCCCCCCGGGGGACAACCTGATCACCTTGTAACCTCCCCAGTGCTTAGAACAGTGCTTTGCACATAGTAAGTGCTTAATATATGCCATTATTATTATTTATTATTAGAGTGCCAGGCACAAAGTAAACACTTAACAAATACCATTATTATTTTTATTATTATTACAGTGCTTCACACAGTAAGTGTTCAGGAAATATCACTAATTTTTTTCATTAGTCATGGAACTGGGCAGAAAAAGAGATCAAACAGTGCTTGGCACATAGTAAGCGCTTAACAAATAATAATAATGATAATAATGTTGGTATTTGTTAAGCGCTTACTATGAGCCAAGCACTGTTCTACGAGCTGGGATAGATACAAGGTTATCAGATCGTCCCACGTGGGGCTCACAGTCTTAATCCCCATTTTACAGATGAGGTAACTGAGGCCCAGAGAAGTTAAGTGACTTGCCCAAAGTCACAAAGCTGACAAGTGGCAGAGCTGGAATTAGAACTCATGACCTCTGACTCCCAAGCCCGGGCTCTTTCCACGTATCCTGTGGGCAGCTGAAGGGCTTTCTTGGCACTGAACTGACATCAGGCTTGAGGCCTAGAGTCATTGTAAACACGAACACCAGATCCTTCTACTAAGCAGAAGCAAAAAGTTATTGCCACCCGCATGTGATTTTACCCGTGAGCTGCCTGCCGGCTGGCTCTTCATCAAGTCTCTCAGATGTGAGGATGACGATGCTATCAGCACATACACACATGAGATTCCTTGTTGCCGAGGCAACACCACTTTGGAATGGCTGGAACCCTGTCTGTTCCCCAGAGCAGTGACCTGATCACAGACATGTTGGTGTGCGATAATTTTAACTTCGGATGTTGTGCCTATCCTTTGTGCTTGAAGAAGGTGTCACCAGTGGTCAAATTCACCTGTGAATTTGTGTGTTGCTGAAAAGACCAAAGTAGAGCCATCCCACAATCCCAACTTCATTAACACACACCAGTGCTCTTTGGTATTGTGCTTTCACACCACTGTTTGCAGCACCTAATCCGGTTTTCACTCCCGCTACGTGACCATCTGTGACATTCCTCATCTGTGAAACGGGGATCCAATACCTGTTCTTTCCCCTACTTAGATTGTGAGCTCCACACGGGACATGGACTGTGTCTGACCTGATTATTTTGCATATACCCCAGTGCTCAGTACAGTGCTTGATGCCCACTGTTGGGTAGGGACTGTCTCTATATGTTGCCAACTTGTACTTCCCAAGCGCTTAGTACAGTGCTCTGCACACAGTAAGCGCTCAATAAATACAATTGATTGATTGATTGCTTACCAAATCCCCCAATTATTATTTATTGTCTTATGGTCCTTAGGAAGTTTCTGCTCAGAAAGCACTGCTCCTTTGTTAATTGCACTGCTCTGTGCTTGTCCCTCTGTGTCAACCGACTGCAAGTTTTCATCTGAAATGTAGCACTAGAGGAGGCTTTGTTTTATTATATCCGGTAAATGTTGGATTAGGTGGAAACCAAAGCCTCCTTCCCCCAAAAGGCTATTTGAGATTTGAGTCAAGAAAAACCTGCATAAAATGAATGGCCTTAAATTCTTCCCAGCTTTTCAGGATGTTGACCTATCATGCAAACGATTAGCTCTGCAGCACCTGTCCATTCAGACACAACTTCTAATCAAATGCTTTTCCCATTTTGATATGATGTGATCAACGGGAAATGTGCCAGACTTCCCAGGAATTGAAGCACCTTAAGGTGCCCTGTCTCACTCAGAGCCTCACAATTTAGATTTTAGTAATAGGGGGAAAATTCCAAATTAAACACAATTGAGAAAAACAATCTGCTAAAGACCCTGATAAAATAGCATACAATCTGTAATTGACAGGTTCCACCCAGCCACAAATGGAGACAAGGAAGAAGGGTGGGGGGTGTCTTAGGAAGAGAATTAAACTAATGAAAGGAAAGAGAAAGAGAAAGAGAGAGAGAGAGAGAGAGAGAAAGTAAGCACAAGAGAAAAAGCTCTTCTAGGAAAAATGCCACAGGAAATTCTGAGAGAAGATTCTGCAGTGACCTCTGGGAGGGAAGGAGACTTTGAGGAAAACTTCCATAACAAAGTAATCCAAACCAAATCTCAGGCCAATTCCAAGAAAAATGAGGGCTTCTCTGTGAGATTAAGATGTCTCAATGTACATATGACCACCATTAGACAGTTAGTGGACATATACACTCCCTCTACACCACTGAATGAAAATGTCATGTCTATCTTATGTCACCTGTGAGCACATCCAAAGACTTTTTAAGAAATGAAAGGGAAAGAATGCACTCAGTTAATTTAGGAGCAGCTTGGCTTAATGGAAAGGGCATGGGGCCGCCACTTGCCTGCTGGGGGACCTTGGGCAAGTTATTTCCCTTCTCTGTGCCTCAGTGTCCTCATCAGCAAAATGCAGATTCAATGCCTGTTTTCCTTCCTACTTAGACTCTAAGTCCCATGTGGGACAGGAACTGTGTCTAACCTGATTAACTTATATCTACCCCAGCACTTAAGGAAAGTACTTGACACATAATGAACACTGAATAAATACCCTAATTACAATAATGATAATATATAATAATAATTCAGATCTTCTTCAGCCCCTATCTTCTTTAGCGGAGCCTAGGTAATATTACTGAGAATTCTGGCACTTAATCATACCCAAAGCCTTTGAAACTTCAGAATTTTACCATAAAATTCCCTATCCTCTTTCAATCAAACAGTTCAGTTGAGCATTACTGTCTGTTGCAGCTTGACAATTTCCAAAAATCCTTTAGGAAAATCTGGGTTTAACCTGGAATTTTCATCGCTCTCTGTTCTTCATGTATTAATTTCACTTGCTGAAATTACTGGCAGGATAAATTGGTTTCAAAGAGAAGGCAATGCAGAGTTTACAGGGGGTTATCATGCAGACAAAACGAACGTTAACATACTACCAAAACAGCGCCAAGGGAAGACACTCACCCATTCATTTCATTTCATTTCTAACTGTGAACCATGAAAACTCAGATTGTTATTTGTCTCGTGGAAATTTACAGAATTGAGCCTGGCAGAGCATTGACTCAATCAGTTGAACAATTAGTAGTATTTATTGAATGCTTAGTGTGTACAGAGTTCAATGCAGTTGGATCTGTGACCTTCGGAACCTTCCCACCCTGAGCCCCGCAGTTTTTATGTACATATCTATGAATTATATGTTGTAAGTTATTTAAAGATATTAATGTTTGTTACCCCCGCCCCCCCCCAGACTGTTAGACTGTATGATCGTTGGGGGCAGGTAATGTGTATACCAACTCTGTTGTATTAAACTTTCCCAAGCTCTTAATACAGTGCTCGGCAGACTATAATTTCTCAAAAAATACAACTGATGTTGGTGATGATGAATGCATTTTGTAGACACAATCCCTGCCCTCAAGGACCTTACAGTATTTACACATCTTTGGGTCTCTAAAGATATGCAGGTCATATATTTTCACCAAACCATTTCACACCATTCTCGTAGAGATGATGCATCTTTGTAAATGAGCATAAGTAACCTAATGGCAAGGAAATCACATATCATTATAGCAGACACGTTCCCTGCCCATAATGAACCCCAATTCATCAGGTTGCCCAGCTCATTTTTCTGAAGAACCATTCAGTCCACATCTCCCCACTCTTCAAAACCCCCAATGGTTGCCCATTCTACCTCTGCGTCAAACAGAAACTTCTTACTATTGGCTTTAAAGCACTCATTCAGATCCCGGACTCCTCCCTAACCTTGATGACTTCCTACTATAATCCAGTCCATGAATTCTGCTCCTCTAATAACAATCTTCTCACTGTATCTTAATCTTGTTTACCCAATCAATCATAGTCATTGAGCACTTACTGTGTGCAGAGCACAGCACAACAGAGTTGGTAGACCTGACCCCTGCCCAATTGAGCTACTACTACTACTACTACTACTACTACTACTACTACTACTGGCATTTATTAAGCACTTCCTATGTGCAAAGCACTGTTCTAAGCACTGGGTAAGTTACAAGGAGATCAGGTTGTCCCACGGGGGGCTCACATCATCATCATCATCAATCGTATTTATTGAGCACTTACTGTGTGCAGAGCACTGTACTAAGCGCTTGAGAAGTCCAAGTTGGCAACATCTAGAGACAGTCCCTATCCAACAGTGGGCTCACAGTCTAAAAGGGGGAGACAGAGAACAAAACCAAACATATTAACAAAATAAAATAAATAGAATAGATATGCACAAGTAAAATAAATAGAGTAATAAATCTGTACAAACATATATCCATATATACAGGTGCTGTGGGGAAGGGAAGGAGGTAAGACGGGGGGATGGAGAGAGGGGGCGAAGGGGAGAGGAAGGAGAATGCTCAATCAATCGTATTCATTGAGCACTTACACTAAGCGCTTGGGAAGTCCAAGTTGGCAACATACAGAGACAGTCCCTACCCAACAGTGGGCTCACAGTCTAAAAGGGGGAGACAGAGAACAAAACCAAACATACTAACAAAACAAAATAGAATAGATATGTACAAGTAAAATAAATAGAGTAATAAATATGTACAAACATATATACATATATACAGGTGCTGTGGGGAAGGGAAGGAGGTAAGACGGCGGGATGGAGAGAGGGGGAGAGGAAGGAGGAATCAATCAATCAATCAATCGTATTTATTGAGCGCTTACTGTGTGCAGAGCACTGTACTAAGCGCTTGGGAAGTCCAAGTTGGCAACATATAGAGACAGTCCCTACCCAACAGTGGGCTCACAGTCTAGACAGGGGAGACAGAGAACAAAACCAAACATATTAATAAAATAAACAGAATAGATATGTACAAGTAAAATAAATAGAGTAATAAATCTGTACAAACATATATCCATATATACAGGTGCTGTGGGGAAGGGAAGGAGGTAAGACGGGGGGATGGAGGAGGAATGCTCAATAAATACAATTGATTGATTGACTGGCTTGGGTGTGGGGGGGGGGTCCTCCCTTCCCCATCAGCGCGTAGAACAGTGCTTTGCACATAGTGAGCGCTTAACAAATGGTATGGTGATTATCATCCCCCACGCGTCCCGACGGTAGGCCCGGGCAGGGCCCAGGCTCCTCTCCCAGGGGGTGTCCCCCATCCCCCGACCAGTCGGTCCCGGTTCAGGGGTTGTGGGGCTGGGGGAGTCACCCCTGGGCCCGCCCTCCCCCCCGTCCCTCCTGGATCCGGGCTCACCTGCACCCGACCCCGGGGAGCGGAAGTGTCGGTTGGCTCAGGGGCCCATCCAGACGGGGGTCGCTGTCGGGGGGCTCCGTCGGGGGGCTCCTCCGTCATCGGGGGACCGGTCCTGCTCAATCCCGGCAGCCAATGCAGCCGGCCGGCTGCCCCTCACAGTCTTAATCCCCATTTTACAGATGAGGGAACTGAGGCACAGAGAAGTTAAATGACAGAGAAGTTAAGTGATTTGCCCAAAGTCACACAGCTGACAATTGGCAGAGCTGGGATTCAAACCCATGACCCCTGACTTCAAAGCCTGTGCTCTTTCCACTGAACCATGCTGCTTCTTCTACTACTTGTTAGGACAAGATATAAAACCATCAGGTTTGACACAGTCCCCGTCCCACATGGGGCTCACAGTCTATGTTAGAAGGAGGATGATTTAATCCCATTTTACAGTTGAGGTAACTGAGGCAAGGAGAAGTTAAATGACTTACCCAAGGCCATGCAGCGGACATGAGGCTGAGTCAGGATTAGAACCCAGGTCTTCTAGACTGTGAGCCCACTGTTGGGTAGGGATTGTCTCTATATGCTGCCAACTTGTACTTCCCAAGCAATTAGTACACTGCTCTGCACACAGTAAGTGCTCAATGAATATGATTGATTGATTGATTGATTGATTGTGATCCCAGCCCACTTGCTCTTTCCACTAGGTCCTACTGCCACTTCGGCACTTTTGGGTCACCTAAGCACTTATTATTATTATATTATTACATTTGCTGAGCTCTTACGATGTGTAAAGCACTATTGTTAAGTGCTGGGTTAGATACAAGTTAATCATTTTGGGCACAGTCCCTGTCCTACATGGGGCTCACAGTCTAATTAGGAGGAAGAACATGTATTTAATCCCCATTTTACAGTTTAGGAAACTTAGTCATGGAGGAGTTAAATGACTTGCCCAAGGTCACACAATAGGCATTTGGCAGAGCTGCAATTAGAACACTAGGCCATGCTGCTTCTGTTATATCTTTATATATATATATATATATATATATATAAACACCCTATTGCCTCTTTCTACTGGTAAATTTAATCTCCATTTCTCCCATTAGATGGTGAGCTTCTTGAAGGCAGGGATCACGCTGACCCACTCTACTGAACTCTTCCAAATGCTTCCATTTGTCTGCTGAATGACCTTGGGCAAATCATTGATCTTTTCTCTGTCTCAGTTTCCTCCTCTGTAAAATGGGGATTAAGTACCTATTATACTTCAACTGTAAGCCCCATGTAGGATGGGGACTGTGTCCGACCTGATTATCTTTTATCTAGTCCAACATTTTGTACAATGCTTGGCACATAGTCAGTGCTTTACAAATAACACAATTACTACTAGGTACTTGGGAATATACAGGCATTATCTCTGCTCTTAAGAAGCTAACAGTCCAATTAAAGACATCATTTCCTTTTCTATAAAAAAACCCAGAAAATGACTAATGGGAGACATTTCATTCATTCATTCAATTGTATTAATTGAGCGCTTACTGTGTGAAAAGCACTGTACTAAGTGCTTGATCATTGTGAAGGTGTCAAATAGGTTGAAATATATCAACTACAAATTGCCTAACTTTTACAAGACAGAAAAATAATCAGCTACAAACAGGATTCTGGTTAGTTAAAATTTTTAGCTGCAATTCAATCTCCCTCATTAACAGAGACAAATTTATTTCCCAAATCCAACAAATTCAGACGTGAATGTTTCCTTTGCCTCCAAATGTTTGGCATCCCACTCTTCCCATTTCAACTTAGAAAAACAAAGCTTTGGACATCACGGAATCATTTACGTGGGATGCCGTGTTCAGAAACACACTGGGAGACCTGTGTATTCAACTTGTTTATTATCAGTTAAAATATATTAAAATATGAACGTAGAGAAAGTGAGAGCTTCCAATGTCCAAGGAAAAATTTTGTAAAGCCACGGAAGTCAAAATTTACATCAATCAGTAATATATTAAAATTTAACTCGAAACAAGAAACTTCAAGAAACCTAATGTATGTAGTACAACTCACAGAAGAAATAGCTTCCCTCAGTGACCTGGTCTTTGTCAACCCATTCAAGTCCCCAAAATAAATTTCAACCTTTGAAAACCTAAAGGGTTTGGAACCAGTGGAACGGTGTGCTCAGAGTTTTGCTCGGATGGCCTAGATAGTATTAGATTGTCTGTGATCTGTTTCCCTGCCTGTCCATTAAAAGACAACTGCAGGTAAAAACAAGCTAGCACCTACTTGATTCAAACTTCGGTGTAGGCAAGAAGGAAACTGTCCTACAAACACACACCAACACTAGGTTAACAAACAACATTATTTCAAACCTCTCCCCCCTACTCGGTTCTTTCCCTTTATGAAGACCCACCCATGTCCCCCTGCCCCGCAAACTCCTTTGTTAAACAGCAGCTCAAAGATGATTGTCCTTAAGGATCTGGACCTTTCTTTTATGGTGTTTAAATGCTTACTATGTGCTAGGCACTATTCCAAGTGCTGGGCTGGGGTAGACTCAAGATCATTAGGTTGGACCCAGGTCACGTCCCACATGGGGCTCACAGTCTTAATCCCCATTTTACAGATGAGGCGACTGAAGTCCAGAGAAGTGAAGTGACTTGCCCAAGGTCACGCAGCATACAAGTGGTGGTGCAGGGATTAGAATCCAGGTCCTTCTGACTCTCAGGCCCATGGTCTATCCACTGTCCACTTTTATAGAAGCAGCATGGCCTAGTGGCAAGAGCACGGCTTGGGAGTCAGAGGTCACGGATTCTAATCCCAGCTCCACCACTTGTCTGCTGTGTGACCTTAGACAAGTCACTTCACTTCTCTGTGTCTCAAACACCTCATACGTAAAATAGGGAGTGACACTATGAGCAACCTAATTGGCTTGTATCTACCCCAGTGCTTGGAACAGTACTTGGCACATAGTAAGCACTTAACAAATACCATAATAATAATAATTATTATTATTAAAAGACCCAGGCCTGAGTTTTATATTGAATATGGCACTTTCTGGGCCCAGAGAAGCTGTCTGAGAGAAACAGTGGACTGGATACATGAACAAACAGAGCACGAAGAATAAATCTTGAAAAGATGTGCTTTACTTACAAAAACCTCCCAGCACATTCACACTTTCCTGAGTAAGTACACAAAAATTTCACATGAAGTCTTTTTCAAGCCCTAGGCCTTTTTCACTTCTCTCAATATGCCTTTTGCAGACATGTTATGGTACAGGTAATAACTTTGAACCCAGTTCAGATGTTGTTGTTCTGGTGACAATATTAGCAACCTATTTAAGAATACCGGTTTTCTAATATTTCACCACTTACGGGTTTTATGCTTGTAACATGGCAAATGGAAGATGCAGAATAAAAATGTACAAATAGACTTCTTTTGTATGTCTGCTTGATTTGACGTAACCAGGCTGAAAAGACTCCACCAAAGATAGTTTTTTTTTTACAAGTAAATGTGCCCAAATCTCTTGTTGTTGTTTTTGGCACTTAATCATCAAAATCTTCCGAATGTACAAAACTTGGACCCTTTTACATTTTCGGATTAAGTTTAGAGGCATAAAATGTGAAACGCTAAAATCAAGTTCACTTATCCCAAATGTTATTGCTTCAGTGATAAGAAGAGAACATTGCACTTATCCCCTGATGACCTAGCTAGATGAAGAATCCACTTCTACAACGTCTTGGGCATTTTTGAACATCAGGATGGAATTATAGATCTTTAATGCTGGACCAAGTTTGATGTTCATCACCTTAACGATATCTGTCTGGGTCAGAAGAAGGAACGCTCTGCCATCAATCTGCTGCAGATAAACAAATAAAAATAAATGGGTTGTAACCACTTTCCAAAACAAACTCTATGCTATTGTGACCTGAAATGCTCAGAACTGCTCTTTAATCTGTTTAAGGCAGAGCAGGTCAAATGTTTGAAATATGATCAAGAAGAATAGAGTCGGCTCTCAGGCCTTGAATTCTCTCCCCTTCATATCTGAAAGTCCACCATCCTACCCACCTTCAAAACCCTCCTTAAATCACACCTCCACTAAGAAGCCTTCCCAGATTAAGTCCCCATTTCCCCTATCTGCCCTCCCCTCTGTGTTGACTACACACTTGGCTGTGTCCCCTTTAAGCACTCTGAAAACTCACCTCAGCCCCACAGCACTTATATAAATCTCCTTACAATCTATTATTTTCCCTATAGGTAACACATTTTAATGTGTCTCTTCCTGCAGACTGTAAGCTCCTTGTGGGCAAAGACCACATTTTACTTGTTTTGTCTTATGCTGTCGAGTCACTCCCGACCCATAGGAACTCCGTGGACACATCTCTCCCAGAACTCCCCACCTACATCTGCAATCATTCTGCTAGTGCATCCATAGAGTTTTCTGGGTAAAAATATGGAAGTGGTTTACCACTGCCTTCTTCTACGCAGTAAACTTGAGTCTCCACCCTCAACCCTCTCCCATGTTGCTGCTGTTCAGCACCGGTGAATTTTGACTTGTAGCAGATTGCCTTCCACTCACCAGCCACTGCCCAAGCTAG
This sequence comes from Tachyglossus aculeatus, assembly GCF_015852505.1. Lineage (NCBI taxonomy): Eukaryota > Metazoa > Chordata > Mammalia > Monotremata > Tachyglossidae > Tachyglossus > Tachyglossus aculeatus. The sequence goes on from NC_052070.1 coordinate 15,522,070, forward strand.
GAATGGAATGGGTATGCCTCTGCTTGACTCTCCCTCCGGTAGGTGGGACTGGTAGAGTATTGGAAACTCTCCAGGTACAATCCTGAGAGAGGCATATTTTACTATATTATATTGTACTGTCCCAATAACTTAGTGCAGCACTTGGCACACAGTAAGTGCTTAATAAATATCATTGATTGACTGATTGATTAATTTGCTTCTCATAACTTATTTGAAGGTGATCTTTGAGATTCGGGTGGAGCTCGAGCAGGCGAAACCCCAAGTGCCTATGGGGAAGCCCTGCTTAAGTTGCCCATGACCAATGTTGTTAACCAATAATAATAATAATTATAATAATGGTATTTGTTAAGTGCTTACTATGTGCAAAGCACCGTTCTAAGCGCTGTGGGGTTTACAAGGTGATCAGGTTGTCCTATGGGGGGCTCACAGTTTTAATCCCCATTTTACAGATGAGGTAACTGAGGCACAGAGAAGTGACTTGCCCCAAAGTCACACAGCTGACAGTTGGTGGAGTCGGAATTTGAACCCAGGACCTCTGACTCCAAAGCCCGTGCTCTTTCCATTGAGCCATACTGCTTCTCCCAATCACTTTGGGATTTTTTTTTATAGTATTCATGATGAATTTACTATGTGCCAGGCACATAGATTCGTGGGGCAGATACAAGATAAACAGGTTGGCCACCGTCCATGTCCCACATGGGGCTCGCAGTGTTAATCCCCATTTTGCAGATGAGGTGACTGAAGCACAGAGAAATGAAGTGACTTGCCCAAGGTCACATGGTACACAAGGTAACTGAAGCACAGAGAAATGAAGTGACTTGCTCACGGTCCTCTGACTTTAAGGTCCATGCTCTATCCATTAGGCCACACAGCTTCCTGTTAGGTCTGGGCAGCAGGGAATGGGTGACCAGGGTGGATTGAGCCAGGAGTACTCAACACTGGGACATTGTTGGACATCGGGAAGGAAAATTCCCTTTCATCATGGTTGTTGTTTCTGTTTTGGTTGATTTTTTGACTAGTCGGGTCCATCCCAACTTGAGTTCTGAACTACCCTCTAGTTGTTCTCATTTCTGGTCCCTCATGGATTATTCTTTTAGAAAGAGGGTTCATTCATTCACTCAATCATATTTATTGAGTGCTTACTGGGTGCAGAGCACTGTACTAAGAGCTTGGGTGATCACAATACAACAATAAACAGGCATATTCCCTGCCCACAACGAGCTTACAGTGTAGAGAGTCAGTGCGGCTCAGTTGAAAGAGCCCGGGATTTGGAGTCAGAGGTCATGGGTTCGAATCCCGGCTCCGCCACATGTTTGCTGTGTGACCTTGGGCAAGTCATTTCACTTCTCTGAGCTTCAGTTCCCTCATCTGTAAAATGGGGATTAAGACTGTGAGCCCCCCGTGAGACAACCTGATCACCTTGTAACCCCCAGTGCTTAGAATAGTGCTTTGCACATAGTAAGCACTTAACAAATACCATTATAATAATAGAGGGGGTGGGTTCTGAGCCATGCTATGTCTAGAGCTGGAGATGACGCTCTCTAATAAACCCTTACCTCTTTTTGGAAGTCTTTCGCATGTTCTTCACACCCTGGAAGGGTCTGGATAAAGGTCGCCACCTATAGCACAAGAAAAAAACTCTAATTTAAACATGCATTTAATAAAATAATGATATTAACAATAATTATGATAATGATAGTGGGATTATGTTCAGCACTTACAAACACTGTGCCTGCCAAACCCTTTCCTAAGGGCAGGGGTAGATACAAGAAAATCATGTTGGACACACTCCTTTTCCCTATTGGGGCTCACAATCTGTCAGAGGTATTAAACAGGTATTAAAACTCCCTGTTATAGATGAAAAAACTGAGGCATAGATAAGTTAAGTGACTTGTGCAAGGACACACAGCAAGTCTCTGATTCCCAGTCCCATGCTTTTTCCAATTCCACTAAGCCCTGTTGCTTCCCTGAAGATCTTGTGCCATAGACAGCGCTGCTCAGTGGAAAGAGCATGGGCTCGGGAGTCATCGGTCATGGATTCAAATCCCGGCTCCTCTGCTTGTCAGCTGTGTGACTTTGGGCAAGTCACTTAACTTCTCTGTGCCTCAGTTACCTCATCTGTAAAATGGGGATTAAGATTGTGAGCCCCACATGGGACAACCTGATCACCTTGTATCTTCCCCCGCGCTTAGAACGCAATAAGCGCTTAACAAATACCAACATTATTATTATTATTATTATAGACATTAGGATTAGAGACAGCTCGGTACAATCCATCAGTTTTACAGAGAAAGGGAAGCTTTGCTTTGGCTAACTCTATAGTACTATCACTCCCATGCACCTAGTACAGTAATCTGCAAGAGAACACACTATTGACAGACCGAGAGGCAGTATGGCCAAGTGGAAAGAACACGGGCTTGGGAGTCAGAAGATCTGGGTTCTAATCCTGGCTCTGCCACTTGACTGCAGGGATAGGATTGGTTTGATCCGCTAATACTGTGTATCCACCACAGGGCTTAGTATGGTGTTTGGCACAAAGTAAGCATTTAACAAATACTATTATTAATATAAAATGATGGATTGTGGCAGCAAAGAGCATATTGACGAGGAACAAGGTGGAAGAAGCTCTGTCTTCCCAAACTGAAGCAGTGAGGCTTAGTGAAAAGAGCATGGACCTGAGAGTCAGATGACCTGGTTTCTAATCCTGCCTCTGCCACCGGTCTGCTGTGTGACCCTGGGTAAGTCACTTAACCCAGTCACCCACGGGCTGGGTTGTAGGGGGATAGAAGTGACATGAGGTAGGATGGGGTAAGGTGGTGGAGTGCTTTAAAAACAATTGTGAAGAGTTTTTGTTTGATGTAGAGGTGGATGGCAACCTCTCGAGCTTTTGTGGAGTGGGGTGAAGTGTTCTGACTGTTTTTATAGTAAATAGTAATAATAATAATAACAATGGTACTTGTTAAGCGCTTACTATGTGCCAAGAACTGTTCTAAGTGGTGGGGTAGATACAAGGTAATCAGGTTGGATACAGTCCCTGTCCCACATGGGGCTCACACTCTTAATCCCCATTTTACAGATGAGGAAACTGAAGCCCAGAGAAATTAACTGACTTGCCCAAGGTCACACAGCAGACATGTAGTGGAGCAGGGATTAGAACCCATGACCTTCTGACTTCCAGGCCCGTGCTCTATCCACCAAGCCACACTGCTTCACCTCTAGACTACAATGTTTCTCATTAAACAAAGTCTTGATTCTTCAAATTGTGTCCTGCCTTTCATTTACCTGCTAGAGTGTGACTGGGCATCAAGTCCAGTAACCAGTTAGCTCAAGAGTCCTGATCTTTACAGAAGCCCATATAATTGTCTCCCCTAGGCAGTGCTCTTTGGGTCCCACTGGACTCCGACATTGGGTGACCTGCTCCTCCTTTTCCAGATTCCCCACGATGATCGTGGTGGTTGACAGTAGAATGTGTTCAGGCAGCAGAGTGAAGTATAGACTAGAGTGGGGAGGTCAGCAAGGAGGCTGATGCAGTCATCCAGGCGGGATAGGATGAGCGACTGTAGTAACGTGGTAGCAATTTGGATGGAGGAAAGGATGGATTTTAGTGATGCTGTGAAGGTGGAACTGACAGAATTTAGTGATGGATTGAATATGAGGGTTGAGTGAGAGAGAGGAGTCAAGGATAACACCAAGGTTCCGGGCTTGTGAAACAGGAAGAATGGTGGTGCCATCTACAGTGATGGGAAAGCCATAGGGAGGACAGGGTTTGGGTGGGAAGATAAGGAGCTCTGTTTTGGACATGTTAAGTTTGACACTTAAGCTGCCTTTGACACTTTCGACCACTCCCTTCTCCTGGAAACATTATCCAACCTTGGCTTCGCTGACACTGTCCTCTCCTGGTTCTCCTATCTCTCTGGCTGCTCACTCTCAGTCTCTTTCATGGGTTCTTCCTCTCCCTCCCATCACTTTGCTGTGGGGGTCCCTCAAAGTTCAGTTCTGGGTTCCCTTCTTTTCTCCATCTACACCCACTCCATTGGAAAACTCATTAGCTGTAGGGAACTGTAGGGAGGTCATCATTCCTCCCACCACTTGTTAAAGCACTGGGGACCACGACTGGGCTTCAGACTAGGGAGGAGGACGAGGCAGCATCACAGAGTTTGACAAAGAGTAAGTGCTTAACAAATAGCATTAAAAAAATTTCCTTTGACATGGCAGGTCCAGTCAAGGAATAGAATTCTGAAGACGTGGCCACTACAGCCAAAGATGAGTTTGGCTCTCATCCTTAAAGCCAAACTTAGTGGCTGTTACAACATCCACAAAACTAAGAAAAACAAACTGTCTCACAGGGATTTCCTACCAACAATCTTTGAATACTGCCGTAATCACCACCTTCCTGAGGAAAATTGGCTCTAGAATGGTTGTTTCCATGACCATCCCAGATTCAAAGGGAGTCCCCTTTACACTTTATCATTTATCACCACAGCTTGTTTATCCAAGAAAGATTTCATTCCATGCGTTTTGAGCAAGGCCTCCGTAGTGTCTGAGACAGAGGTCTGATCCGTGATGGGCTTAATGCCAAATAATTATTTATGGGGTCACAACATTTCACACTGCTCCTAAGCCTCTGTATTTACTGGAGAGCTCTGTTGCACCATCCTTGACTTATAAAATACTTCAAAAGGCTTCCCAGAATGCTTGGGGTGTCACCCCTGGCTAAGCTACTTGTCCAGAACAAGAGTACAGGAAATGCAGGTCCATTTCCCCTTTGGCAAACAATAATTCAACAGCATGGCCTAGTGAGAGAGCATGGGCTTGGGAAGCAGGGGACTTGGGTTCTATCTCAGCCCTGCCTGTGGCCTGCTGTGTGAACTTGAGCAAGTCAATCAGTCAGACAGTCGGTCAACTGTATTTAGTGTGCAGAGCACACTGTACTAAATGCTTAGGAGAGTACAAAATAAAAACAGACATATTCCCTGCCCACAGTGAGCTTACAATCTAGAACCTGGTTGCTTCATCTGTAAAATGGGAATTCAATACCTATTCTCCCTCCCCCTTAGACTGTGAGCTTCATGTGGAACCGGGACTGGGTCAAATCTGATTATCAATCAATCAATCAATCAATTTTATTTACTGAATGCTTACTATGTGCAGAACACAGTACTACGTGCTTGGGAGAGCACAATAAAACAGAATAATCAGCCCCAATATTTTGCGCAGTGCTTGGCAACAGTAGTGATTGTGGGCAGAGCACTGTACTGTGCACTTGAAGGGGACAATCCAATTGAGTTGGGAGATATGATCCTTCCCCACAAGGAGCTTACAGTCTAGAGGGGAGACGGACATTGAAATCTGTAGATATAAGGGGAAGTGGCAGGGTATAAGGATAATAAGCATAGAGTAAATGGTCAACAAATTCAACAACTAATCAACTAATAATGGAGTGACCCTGGGAAGAGTTTTCCTCCAAGTATAGAGCCTGGGTCTGGAAGGCGGAAAGTCATGGGTTCTGATCCCGGCTCCACCACATTTCTGCTGTGTGACCTTGGGCAAGTCACTTCACTTCTCTTTGCCTCGGTTATCTCATCTGTAAAATGAGGACAAGAGTGTGAGCCTTATGTGGGACAGAGACTTTGTCCAACTTGATTAACCTGTATCTGCCCCAGCACTTAGAACAGTGCTTGGCACATAGTAAGCACTTTATAACTATCATAATAACAATAATCATTATTACTATTAATACAGCAGAAAGGAATTCTGCTTTGTCAAAAATAATACAGATCTGTGGGATTACATAGTTTCCTCTGGGCACATATGCACTCTTGTTCACAAAAAGAACACGGTCTGTGTTCAAGGTACATTTTCAACGGGACCTGGCATTACTATTCTTCTGCAATACTTCAGAGACCTGAATTCAGGGAATAACATCCCTGAATGGTGCTTAACAAGTTCCCTGCGGCTTAATGAATGTGTACCAATAGTACAGAAATTATGCTCTGTGGCCTGTTTTATGCTATTGCCATTGCAAAAGCATCCGTTAACCTTAGTGGTCTCACCTCCCGGTGTGTAACACCCATCGCCTCTGGAAACGTCACAGTGAATATGAGCAGTATAGACTTAGCATGCCAAGCCTGCCAACTGTGTTCCATTCTATTGTCTTAAAACTCAACCTGCTCACAAACTGTGGAACTCTCTCTTCATTTGCCTATTACCAGATATCAGAGAATTTGAGGGCTAAATACCACGGCCCTCTGGGGCACAAATAAAAGAAGGAGAAAAATTAAATATTCTCTACTTCCTCCTTTTTTTTTAAGAGCCACACAGTTTACTTTTTGTACATTTTGGGGGACTCATGGGTAGGGTGTCTATCCATATGTCTGTCTGTCCACATCCATCATTTTCCTCCACTGTGGAATCCTACTGGGGCAATCATGTTTGCTTTTTTCTCTTTCTGGGGGCAGATAGGCATACCAATTCCTTTTAATGGGCGGGTTGCAAAACCCATTCTGAAAGCTCCTTGGATTGTTTATACCTACTCTCATGCACTGTACTCTCCCAGTGCTCTGCACATATTAAGTGATTGAAAAATATGTTCTGCCCAAATTGCTTTTGGTTTATGCAATTCTCTAAGTGGTAGCGAGGACACCAAACATGTCTTTTTTTTTGTTGTCTTCTTATGGTAATTTGTTAGGTGCTTACTGTGTGCTAGGCACTGTTTAAAGTGCTGGAGTAGTAATCAGGTTGGACACAGTCTTGATCCCCATTTTACAAATGAGGTACCTGAGACACAGAGGAAGTGAAGGGACTTGGTCCAGGTCACACAGCAGACAAGTGGTGGAGCCAGGATTAGAACCCAGGTCCTTCTGATTCCCAGACCCATACCCTATCCACTAGATAACACTGCTCTATTACTGCCAACTTTGTTGGAAGGGTACATTCAGGAAGGTGGAAGGGAATTTTTGTTATGTGACTGTTTCAACATCCCAAATGCCAATCATTGTCACCGATCACTTGGTCATTCATTCATTCAATTGTATTTACTGAGTGCTTACTATGTGCAGAGCATTGTATTTGCGCTTGGGGCAAGTACAATACAACAATAAACAGTGACATTCCCTGTGGTCCTGAATGATGTGATTGGGTGTGTCCAGGCAGCTAAAAATACAGGCAATAGCTCGCTACTCTGGAAAATTTTGTTTCTTGTAGGCTCAGGTTAACCTCAGAGCTGACAAGGCCAATGAAATGTGCTGGAAAGGTTTTTGTTCGAGGGCATTTGTTTTAAAAACTTTTAAAAATATTTTATAAGTTGGGTGTAGTGTAGTAGTGCTGTCCAGTAAATATAGAAGCTTAGGAACACCTTTGAAGGTTGTGACCCCATAAATGGTCATTTGGCATTACATCAATCACAGACAGATCAGACCTCTCTGTCTCAGACACCATCAAGGCCTTGCTCAGAACACATGGAATGAATCTTTCTTGGACAAACAAGTTGTGGTGTTTATTCCACAATAAATGATAAAGCATAGAGGGGACCCTTTGAGTCTAGGGTGGTCATGGGAACAACCATTCTAAAGTCAATTTTCCTCAGGAAGATTGTGATTACAGCAATATTCAAAGTTTGCTGGTAGGAAATCACTGTGAGAGAGTTTCTTTCTCTTAGTCTTATGGGCGTTATAATAGCCACTAAGTTTGGCCCTGAGGATGACAGGCTTCTGATTCAACACTGTACCAGGTTGTAGTGGCCACCTCTTCATAATTCGATTCCTTGGCTGAACCCAACTAGTCAAAGGCAATTTTTTAATGGCATTCGTTAAGCACTTACACTGTGTCAAACACTGTTCTAAGCTCTGGGGAAGGTACAAGTTAATTACGTCTGACACGATCCCTGTCCCACATAGGGCTCACAGTCCAAGTAGGGGGGAGAGCAGTTATTTTTAACATTTTACAGTTGAAGAAACGGAAGCACAGAGAAGTTAAGTGGCTTGCCCAAGGTCACACAGCAAGCAACTGGCAGAGCTGGGATTAGGACCCAGGGCCTCTGACTCCCAGGCCTGTGGTCTCTCCTCTATGCCACGCTGCTTCCCTATTTTTTTTTTACTACTTCAGCTAAAAGTATGCCTGCTTTGGCATGGGGTTTTCCAAAAACCTGTCAGATATTAGACCAATCAATCCCTACCTCCAACCTCTCCTTTTCTACTAGTTAGTTCACTCCACTGCCTGGATCTGTGTTCTAAAATATTGTTCTGCACATGTCTTCCCAGTAGTCAAAAACTTGCAGTGGCTGCCAACCTTGACATCAAGTAGAAAGCCCTGGCCACAGGCTTTAAGGCACTCAGTCAGCTCTGTCCCCACTGTTGATTTAACCCTCCTCTCGCACTATAACCTCTGTCTACTGTATTTCATTGGTAGTCTCAGGGAAAAAACGTGGTTTGTGGATAGAGCACGGGTTTGGAAGTTAAAAGATAGGGGTTCTAATTCCGGCTCCCCCACTTGTCAACTGTGTGACTTTGGGCAAGACACTTAACTTCTCTGTGATGATAATCATGATATTTATTAAGCTCTTACTATGTGCCAAGCATTCTGTCTCAGTTACCACATCTATAAAATGGAGATTAAGACTGTGAGTCCCACATGGAACAACCTGATTACCTTGTACCTACCCCAGTGCTTAGAACAGTGCTTGGCACATAGTGCTTGGTACAATTATTTTCAGTATTATTATTGCAGAGGTTTTTGTCTAGGTAATTCCCCTCAATACAAGAGGAATTAATCAAAGGGTGGAATTGGTTTGGTATTTAAGACAAAGTCACTCCCAAACATATGCACTGGATTTGTTGTCAGAGGAAATAAATGATGGTATTTGTTAAGCACTTACTAGGAGTCAGGCACTGTTCTGAGTTCTAGGATAGATACAAGCTAATCAGGTTGGACACAGTCCCGGTCCCACATGGGGCTCACAGTCGTAATCCCCATTTTACAGATGAGGTAACTACCAACATGTCTACCAACCAGAGAAGTGAGGTGACTTGCTGAAGTTCACACAGCAGGGGAGCGGGGATTGGGATCCAGGTCCTTCTGACTCCTGGGACCGTGCTTTATCCACTAGGCCGTACAGAAGTGCTTTTGTTCACCACTGTAAGAAAAGTAATTCTCCTCTTGAAAATACACTTAATCAGGGGTCCAGCGTCAGGAGAAATAGTTATCTAAACATGGATGCTCCCTCCTCTAGGTTCATTGACAAAATCTCACCTTAAAAATGGATGAGAACGTCTGCTTTTGGAAAGCTTGGGAGTCTTGCTTCATGCTTTCCACATGGGCGATGAAGCCTCTTATCAGAAAAGCATTTCAACACCTCTGACAATCTTACGTCCTCAATGCTAGGCTCTGCTTTCTTCAGCTGAAAGTTGGTTCCTGCTTGGCCTGAACGTTTTTCCTTGAGGTTGACAATATGCTGTCTGGTTAGAGTTGATTGCTCCAGCTCATTTTTATTTTAGAAAAATATGGGCATATCTATGTCAGCCATTCCCTCAAAGGAGGAGAAAAGACAGGTTATCAGCCCCTACAGTATACCGTGTACCTGCAAATGACTGGTGTCCTGCTCATTTTGGAAGCAGTTTAATGAGCACACTCAGAGGTGAAAAGTAAAAAGAGGAAGTATGTGCAAAGAGAAAGCTGAACCTGAATGTTCAGCCCAGTAAATTTCAGAATAAGAAGTAGTCTTCTGCTTTGTCTTTCTTCTGCTCACTTGACAAATTGATTTCTCTCTCTAAACTGTAAGATCACTATGGGCAGGGACTATTTCTACCAACTCTGTTATACTGTACTCTCCCAAGGGCTTAGTACAGTGCTCTACACAAAGTAAGCGCTCAAGAAATATGACTAATTTATTGAAAGTGAATTTCCTTGTCTATGTAAACATTTTATTTTATATCCTTGCTGTTAAGGACACTAGAACATTTGCCTTGAAAAGCATAACTATGGCACCATTTTCAAAGTGCAATCTTTTTGAGGAGTTTTACGTGAATTTCTGAACATGATGAATTTCTGAACCTCATAGTTCAGTGCAGGCTGGATTGAACTACTGATCTTGGACTCTCACCTTTTCTGTATTTCTAGCCTCCTGTAAATAGTCTGATTAAATGGTAACTATGATCTAGTCTTTGGAAAGGGAAAAAACTTGCTATCCCATAGTGAACCCAGATTCAAACTCTGTGACTTTCTCATCACTGTAGACAGCACCACCATCTTCCTTGTCCCTCAAGCCCATAACCTTAGTGTTCTCTTCCACATGTCTCTCATTCACCACACATTTTTAATTTGTCACCAAATCCCATTGGTTCAATCTTCAAAATGGCTAAAATACTTCTCTTCTCCGTCCAGACCGCTACCACATTAATCCAAGCACTTATAATAGCTTTCATTACTGCATCAGCTTCCTTGCTGACCTCCCTGCCTCCTGTCTCCCCCACTTGACTCCCTACTTCACTCTGCTGCCCAGGTCATTAATCTCTAAAAACGTTCAGTCCGTGTTTCCCCACTTCTCGAGAACCTCCAACGGTTGCTCGTCCCACCGCCACATCAAACAGACCCTCCTCACAATCAGCTTTAAAGCATTCAATCGCCTTGCCCCATCCTACCTCACCTTGCTACTCTCCTACTCCAACCCAGCCCACACACTTCATTTCTCTAATACCAACCTACTCACTGTACCTCGATCTCGTGCACCTCTCCGCCGAACCCTCGTCCACATCCTGCCTCTGTCCTGATTGCCCTCTCTCTTCATACCTGACAGACAATGACCTTCCCCACCTTCAAAGCCTTATTAGAGCATAGGCTTTGGAGTCAGAGGTCATGGGTTCAAATCCCGGTTCTGCCAATTGTCAGCTGTGGGACTTCGGGCAAGTCACTTAACTTCTCTGTGCCTCAGTTACCTCATCTGTAAAATGGGGATGAATATTGTGAGCCCGACATGGGACAACCTGATCACCTTGCAACCTCCCCAGCGCTTAGAACAGTGCTTTGCAAGTAAGTGCTTAATAAATGCCATCATCATTATTATTGCTATTATTATAACCCACTTGAAAACCTTTTCACTGCTCAAGCCAACCAACGAGCTGGGCCTTATTCTTGTCTCTCTGGCCACCACCTCTTGCTCACAACCTCCCTTCTGGCTAGAACTCCCTTCCTCTTCAGATCTGGCAGACCACTGTTTTCCCCATTTTCAAATTCCCTCTGAAATCACATCTCCTCCAGGAGACCTTGCCTGATTTATCTGCCTCCCCAATCACTGCCATTTCAGCATTTCTACATCCTTTCAGATCACAGCCCATTAATTAATTAATTCATTCATTCATTCAATTGTATTTATTGAGCACTTACTGTGTGCAGAGCACTGTACTAAGAGTTCGGGAAGTACAAGTTGGCAACATATAGAGATGGTCCCTACCCAACAGTGGGCTCACAGTCTAGAAGGGGGGAGACAGACAACAAAACAAAACATATTAACAAAATAAAATAAATAGAATAAATATGTACAAGTAAAATGAATAGAGTAATAAATATGTACAAACATATATACATATATGCAGGTGCTGTGAGGAGGGGAAGGAGGTAAGGTGGGGGGATGGGGAGGGGGAAGAGCGGGAGAGGAAGGAGGGGGCTCAGTCTGGGAAGGCCTCCTGGAGGAGGTGAGCTCTCAGTAGGGCTTTGAAGGGAGGAAGAGAGCTAGCTTGGCGGATGTGCGGAGGGAGGGCATTCCAGGCCAGGAGGAGGACGTGGGCTGGGGGTCCACGGTGGGACAGGCAAGAACGAGGCACAGTGAGGAGGTTAGCAGCAGAGTAACGGAGGGTGTGGGCTGGTTTGTAGAAGGAGAGAAGGGAGGTGAGGTAGGAGGGGGCGAGGTGATGGAAAGCCTTGAAGCCGAGACTGAGGAGTTTTTGCCTGATGCATAGGTTGATTGGTAGCCACTGGAGATTTTTGAGGAGGGGAGTAACATGCCCAGAGCATTTCTGCACAAAGATGATCTGGGCAGCAGTGTGAAGTACAGATTGAAGTGGGGAGTGACAGGAGGATGGGAGATCAGGGAGGAGGCTGATGCAGTAAAACAGTCGGGATAGGATGAGAGATTGAACCAGCAGGATAGCGGTTTGGATGGAGAGGAAAGGGCGGATCTTGGCGATGTTGCAGAGGTGAGACGGGCAGGTTTTGGTGAAGGATTGGATGTGAGGGGTGCACGAAAGAGCGGAGTCGAGGATAACACCAAGGGTGCGGGCTTGTGAGATGGGAAGGATGGTAGTGCCATCAACAGTGATGGGAAAGTCAGGGAGAGGGCAGGGTTTGGGAGGGAAGATAAGGAGTTCAGTCTTGGACATGTTGAGTTTTAGAAGGCGGGAAGACATCCAGATGGAGCTGTCCTGAAGGCAGGAGGAGATACGAGCCTGGAGGGAGGGAGAGAGAGCAGGGGAAGAGATGTAGATTTGGGTGTCATCAGCGTAGAGATGATAGTTGAAGCCGTGGGAGTGAATGAGTTCACCAAGGGAGTGAGTGTAGATAGAGAACAGAAGGGGACCAAGAACTGACCCTTGAAGAACCCCTACAGTAAGGGGATGGGAGGGGGAGGAGGAGCCCGCAAAAGAGACTGAGAATGAATGGCTGGAGAGAGGACAGAGTCTGTGAAGCCAAGGTTGGAGAGCGTGTTGAGGAGAAGGGGGTGGTCCACAGTGTCGAAGGCAGCTGAGAGGTCAAGGAGGATTAAGGATAGAGTCCTATCCTCCACCACAGCAAATATGAACCTGTCTTTAACACTCTCACTTACCATTCCCTATAATTTCTTTCAGTGCATGTCCCCCGCTATCAGTCAATCAATCAATGATATTTATTCATTCATTCATTCATTTAATCATATTTACTGAGTGCTTACTGTGTGCAGAGCACTGTACTAAGCCCTTGGGAAGTACAAATCGGCAACACATAGAGACAGTCCCTACCCAACAACGGGCTCACAATCTAGAAGGGGGAGACAGACAACAAAACTAAACAAGTAGACAGGTGCAAATACCATCAAAATAGATAAATAGAATTATAGATATATACACCTCATTAATAAAATACAGTAATAAATTTGTACAAATATACACAAGTGCTGTGGGGAGGGGAGGAAGGAAGGGCAGAGGGAGGGAGTGGGGGAGGTGGGGAGAGGAGGAGCAGCAGAGGATAAGGGGGGCTCAATCTAGGAAGGCCTCCTGGATGAGGTGAGCACTCAGTAGGGCTTTGAATGGAAGAGGAGAGCTAGCTTGGTGGATGTGTGGATGGAGGGCATTCCAGACCAGAGGTAGGACATGGCCCAGGGTTCGATGGTGGGACAGGCAAGAACAAGGCCCAGGAAGGAGGTTAGCAGTAGAGGAGCAGAGTGTGCGGGTTGGGCTGTAGAAGGAGAGAAGGGAAGTGAGGTAGGAGGGAGTGAGGTGATGGAGAGCCTTGAAGACAATAGTGAGTTTTTTGCTTCATGCAAAGGTTGATAGGCAACCACTGGAGATTTTTGAAGAGGGGAGTGACATGCTCAGAACATTTCTGTAGAAAGATAATCCGGGCAGCAGCGTGAAGTATAGACTGAAGCGGGGAGAGATAGGAGGATGGGAGATCAGAAAGGAGCTGATACAATAATCCAGTTGGGATAAGAAGAGAGATTGAACCAACAAGGTGGCAGTTTGGATGGAGAGGAACTTATTGAGCATGTGCTATGTGCAGAGTACTGTACTAAGCACTTACTAGACTGTAAGTCCTTGAGGATAGGGAATGTATCAATTCTACTGCACTCTACTAACAGTTCAGTACTGGGCACTGCACAGAGCAATAGTAATTACTGTAATTATAGTAAACAAACTATGGCATTTGTTAAGTGCTTGCTATGTGCCAGGCACTGTACTAAGCACTGCACTGAGCAATACTGAGTGATGCTCAATAAATTCAAGCTACTTGAAGGCAGGGATCATGTCTACCAACTCCATTTTACTGTACTCTCCCAAGCACTTAGAACATGGTCTGGACAAAGAAAGTGCTCAATAAATATCACTGATTATTTGACTGACTGATTGGTATTTTTTAAGTGTACTCAGAGCTCAGAACCCATACCTGAGCGTCAGATGGACCTGGTTTCTAATCTCAGCTCTGTCACTTCATTCATTCATTCATTCATTCATTCATTCATTCATTCATATTTATTGAGTGCTTATTGGGTGCAGAGCACTGTATTAAGCAGTAGGAAAGTACAATTCAGCAATAGACAATCCCTGCCCACAACGGGCTCACAGTCTAGAAGGTGGGGAGACAGACATTGAAACAAGTAAACAGGAATCAGTAGCATCATTCTAGACTTCTAGACTGTGAGCCCGTTGTTGGGTAGGGACCGTCTATATATGCTGCCAACTTGTACTTCTCAAGTGCTTAGTACAGAGCTCTGCACACAGTAAGCGCTCAATAAATACGATTGAATGAATGAATCATTCTAAATACATAGAATTATAGAGATATACACATCATTAATAAAATAAATAGAATTATAATTATAAATAAGTACATATTTACACAAACGCTGTGGGGCGAGGAGGGGGGCAGAGCAAAGGGAGGGAGTGGGGTGATAAGGAGGGGTGACCTTGGGCAAGCCACTTTACTTCCTATGCCTTAGTTACCTCACTAGTGCAGTTTGGACCTTGTGTAAACAATGTGTGAAACTTAATGTCCTTCAGCATATCGTTTCCTGTGATCACAGCCAGACAGACAGATAGGCTCCAAGTGAAGACCAAATGATAATACATACTGGCTTATTCTTCCTATCTTTATGGCTATTGATTTGCCTAATACTCTGTTGTTTGCCTCTGTGTCCTGGATGTCAGGTTTATAGTCCCCCTGGGGCTACTCACAGCCTGGACACTGGAAATGAGCCAGGGCCACACTTTTGCTGTGGCCAGGTTGGAGTGTAGAAGGAAAACAGGCTAAGCTACAGGCTAATACAGACCTTGGTATTAACTTGACCCCAACCCACTTCCTAAAACTAACTCCTGGTAACAAAGCGCAACCCTGGACCCACTTCTTGAGACTACCTCTTTTTAACATTAACCCAACTCCTAATCCACTTCCTAAACTAACTCTTTCAACAAAAAAACACGACCCCCAGCCTTCTGCTTACTGGATCCTGACTAGGTGAAGGGACCCACGGCTTAGTGTGTTACTCCCCTCCTCAAAAATCTCCAGTGGCTACCAATCAATCTGTGCATCAGGCAGAAACTCCTCACCCTTGGCTTCAAGGCTGTCCATCACCTCGCCCCCTCCTACCTCACCTCCCTTCTCTCCTTCTACAGCCCACCCTGCTCCTCTGCCGCTAATCTCCTCACCGTGCCTCGTTCTCGCCTGTCCTGCCATCGACTCCCGGCCCACGTCATCCCCCGGCCTGGAATGCCCTCCCTCTGCCCATCCGCCAAGCTGGCTCTCTTCCTCCCTTCAAGGCCCTACTGAGAGCTCACCTCCTCCAGGAGGCCTTCCCAGACTGAGCCCCTTCCCTCCTCTCCCCCTCGTCCCCCTCTCCATCCCCCCATCTTACCTCCTTCCCTTCCCCACAGCACCTGTATATATGTATATATGTTTGTACATATTTATTACTCTATTTATTTATTTATTTTACTTGTACATATCTGTTCTATTTATTTTATTTTGTTAGTATGTTTGGTTTTGTTCTCTGTCTCCCCCTTTTAGACTGCGAGCCCACTGCTGGGTAGGGACTGTCTCTATATGTTGCCAACTTGTACTTCCCAAGCGCTTAGTACAGTGCTCTGCACACAGTAAGTGCTCAATAAATATGATCAATTGATTGATTGATTAGCGATTGGAGAAGAAAGAGAACTGGAGAAGAAAGAAAATCGTAGAAGTGAGAAAACTGTGCTGTCATCACAAATGCCAGAAACCAAACATACTATCCAGCGTGGTTCAATGGAAAGAGCACAGACTTTGGAGTTAGAGGTCATGGGTTCAAATCCCGCTCCGCCAACTGTCAGCTGTGTGACTTTGGGCAAGTCACGTCACTTCGTTGTGCCTCAGTTACCTCATCTGTAAAATGGGGATTAAGACTGGGAGCCCCCTGTGGACAACCTGATCACCCTGTAACCTCCCCAGCGCTTAGAACAGTGCTTTGCACATAGTAAGCGCTTAATAAATGCCATTATTATTATTAGTAGTAATAGATTAGGACACACCCAGAAGAATCTCGATGTTACATGAGAAGCAGCATAGTGTAATGGATACAACACAGGCCTGAGAGTCAGATGGTCATGGGTTCTATTCCTGACTCTGCACTTGTCTACTGTGTGACCTTGGGCAAGTCACTTCACTGGGCCTCAGTTACCTCAGTTACCTGTAAAATGCGGATTGAGACTGTGAGCGCCCACCTTGGGACAAGGACTGTGTCCAACCCGATTTGCTTGTATTCACCCCAGAGCTTAGTACAGTGCCTGGGCACATAGTAAGCGCTTAACAAATACCGTAAGAAAGAGAAAAGAATAAGAGGAGGAGAGGAGCGGGAAACAAGTCCCATGCTGCTGCTCGCCGTGCTCCGAAGGGAAGGCAAAGACAGTCCTGCTCCAGGGACTCTTAGGCCGGGGGCATCCATGCCAGGCTGCCTAGTTAAGGACCCGACCACCGGATTTGACTGATCGTATTATGGTAGGAAACATCTCTGCCTGGGTTGGGTGGGGTACAGTTGTGTTCTTTGCTATAGCTGAAACTTTGACTTTCTGCTGATTGCATATTGAATATTAAAGTATCTCATTCCTAATTAAATTATGGTGGTCACTCCTCGGTGACCTCAAGATCCGAGGAATATCTAATAATCTCAGGTAATGAGTTGGCAACGTGGGACATGGACTGTGTCCAACCTGAACAGCTTGCATCTACTCCAGTGCTTAATAATAATGATGGCATTTATTAAGCACTTACTATGTGCAAAGCACTGTTCTACGCGCTGGGGAGGTTAATACAGTACATGGGACACAGTAAGCACTTAAAAACCTTAAAAAAAATCACTTGGGAACTCAGCTCTCAGCCCCACAGAACATATGGCATATCTTCATACTTTATTGCTTCCCCCACCTATATTTATTTTCTCTAAGCTTGTTGTGGGCAGGGAATCTGCCTGCCAAACTTCATTGTACTGTACTCTCCCAAGCGCTTAGTACAGTGCTCATCATATAGCAACCGCTCCATAAATATCATTGATTGATGGGAAAGTGAGCAGAGCAGTAGCAAAACATGCATTCCCTAACTTCTCGCAGTTTTCAATGGCTACAATTTGGTGGATGGAAAATAGTCTGGTTTCACTTTTTCCAGCTTCATAAAAAGTCCCTTGTTACTTTACCTCCCTCCCGCCTAATGACCTACTTGAACTGAAATCTCTCTTTGGATCTCAGCAACTTTAACTTTTCCCGGTGCAGCTGAAGCTCTTCCCAATTCCTTCCAAATGATGGCATTCTGGGATTCACCAAGCCCAGCACACTGGGTACCATTTTATTTGCTTGGATTAATATTTCAGGTCTGCTCTCATTTCTCTGGCAGTAGAGTTTGAAATTTGCTCTCTACTTAGAAGGCTGAATTGTAAAACATTCCTCTGTTTGCGTAACAGCTATCTTATATTTTTCGCATTATTTTCCCTTCGGGAAAACCAGCTTTTTAAGTGTCTGACATCCTTTAGAGTTAACACACCTTTGGGGAATGCTTGGTTGAGACAGGGACATTTTTAGATATAGGGCTCGAAAGGGATTTTTTGAATATGTGGAATGGAAATTTCCATTGTGGTGCCAAGCACCGACTGCAAGTCTTCTTGAGGGCTACAGACATGGGCACCTTGGCACTGCACTGAGGAGAGCTCAAATGAATTCAGCGGCATGAAGCCAGATTGAACCCAACAGAAAATGGACACATCAAGCACTATCCCTTTCTTATTGTCTACCTGGCAGCCTTTGCTCCTCCCCAAAATCTCACTATCAATCTCATTTACTGAGCACCTACTTTGTGCAGATCACCAAGCTAAGCACTTGGGAGAGTACCATGGAATTAATGCACACGTTCTCTCTCCATAATGAGTTTATAGTCTAGAGGGGGACATGAATGCATACGTAATTTATAATATATCATTTGAAGATATGGACGTAAGTGCTGTGGGGTTGGGGGTAGGGTGAATATCGAATGTCCAAAGGTCGCAAATCCAAGTGAACAGATAATGCAGAAGGGAGAAAGAGATGGGAGAAGAGGGCTTAATTGGGGAAGGCCTCTTGGAGGAGCTGTGTATATTGTACACATTAGTACAGTGCTCTGCACACAGTAAGCGCTCAATAAATACAACTGAATGAATGAATGTGGCTTTAATAATGCTTTGTAGGTGGAATAATAATAATAATGATGGAATTTGTTAAGCGCTTACTATGTGTGAAGCACTGTTCTAAACTCTGGGCGGGGAATACAAGGTGATCAGGTTGTCTCACGTGAGGCTCACAGTTTTAATCCCCATTTTACAGATGAGGTAACTGAGGCCCAGAGAAGTTGAGTCACTTGCCCAAAGTCACATAGCTGACATGCAGCAGAACCGGGATTAGAACCCATGACCTCTGGCTCCCAAGCCCGTGTTCTTTTCACTGAGCCAAGCTGCTTCTCTAGCCATGATACTTTGCAGGTGGTAGTTTGGCATATATGGAGCGGGAGGGAGTTCCAGGCAAGGGGGAGGACACGGGAAAGGGGTCAGTGGTGAGACAGACAAGATCAGGGCACAGTGAGTAAGCTGGAGTTACAAAAGTGGAGTGTTTGGGCTGGGCTGTAGTACGAGATCAGTAAGGTGAGGTAGGATGAGCTAAGCTGATTAAGTACTCCAAAGCCAATGGTTAGGAGTTTTTGTTTGATGTGGAGGTGGAGATGAAATGGAAACTCTTGTTCAAGGCTGCCTGTAACATGCCTTCCCTCCCGGTCACCGCTTTCTTATCTGCTCCCTCCAGGCTCATATCTCCTCCTACCTTCAGGACATCTCCATCTGGATAACTGCCCACCATCTAAAACTCAACGTGTCCAAGACTGAACTCCTTATCTTCCCTCCCAAACCCTGCTCTCTCCCTGACTTTCCCATCACTGTTGACGGCACTACCATCCTTCCCGTCTCACAAGCCCGCAACCTTGGTGTCATCCTCGACTCTGCTCTCTCGTACACCCCTCACATCCAATCCATCACCAAAACCTGCCGGTATCACCTCCGCAACATCGCCAAGATCTGCCCTTTCCTCTCCATCCAAACCGTTACCCTGCTGGTTTAATCTCTCATCCTATCCCGACTGGATTACTGCATCAGCTTCCTCTCTGATTTCCCATCCTCTTGTCTCTTCCCACTTCAATCTATACTTCACGTTGCTGCCCGGATTGTCTTTGTGCAGAAACGCTCTGGGCATGCTTCTCCCCGCCTCAAAAATCTCCAGTGGCTACCAATCAAGCTAGGCATCAGGCAAAAACTCCTCACTCTCGGCTTCAAGGCTGTCCATCACCTTGCCCCCTCCTACCTCACCTCCCTTCTTTCCTTCTACAGCCCAGCACGCACCTTCCGCTCCTCTGCTGCTAACCTCCTCACTGTGCCTCGTTCTTGCGTGTCCTGCCGTCGACCCCCGGCCCACGTCCTCCTCCTGGCCTGGAATGCCCTCCCTCCATACATCTGCCAAGCTAGCGCTCTTCCTCCCTTCAAAGCCCTACTGAGAGCTCACCTCCTCCAGGAGGCCTTACCAGATTGAGCCCCTCCTTCCTCTCCCCCTCCCCATCCCCCTGCCTTACCTCCTTCCCCTCCCCACAGCACCTGTATATATGTACATATGTTTGTACATATTTATTACTCTATTTATTTTACTTGTACATATTTATTCTATTTATTTCATTTTGTTAACATGTTTTGTTGTCTGTCTCCCCCTTCTAGACTGTGAGCCCACTGTTGGGTAGGGACCATCTCTACATGTTGCCAGCTTGTACTTCCCAAGCACTTAGTACAGTGCTCTGCACACAGTAAGCGCTCAATAAATATGATTGAATTAATGAATGAAATGAATGCTCCCATCTTCTTTACTTCATCTGATTCCATTAGATTGTATGCTCCTTGAGAGGGAGTATGGCCTAGTGGAAAGAGCACGGGCCTGAGAATCAGCGGACCTGGTTTCTAATCCTGGCTCTGGCACTTGTCTGCTGTGTGACCTTGGGTAAATCAGTCATCTGTAAATTGGGGATTAAGACTCTGAGTCCCACGTGGGGCAAGGACTGTGTCCAACCCGATTATCTTGCATCTACCCCACTGCTTAGTATAGTGTCTGGCACATAATAAGCACTTAACAAGTACCACAATTATTACTGGGGGCAGGGAATAGGTCTATCAGCTCTCCCAAATGCTTAGTACAATGCTATGCACACTGCAAGAGCTCAGTAAATCCCAAAGATTGACTGACTATAGCTGAGTTTCCTGGCTACACACTTGGCTCTCCCACCACCTTGTCACTGCTCACACAATTCCCCCTCCTGGATTACCTCCTCACTCCCTCTTGGTCAAATTATGCTAAAGCCCTACCACTGTCTAATATATCAATCAATTAATCAATCAATCATATTTATTGAGCGCTGTGTGCAGAGCACTGTACTAAGCGCTTGGGAAGTACAAGTTGGCAACATATAGAGACAGTCCCTACCCAACAGTGGGCTCACAGTCTAAAAGGGGGAGACAGAGAACAAAACCAAACATACAAACAAAATAAAATAAATAGAATAGATATGTACAAGTAAAATAGAGTAATAAATATGTACAAACATATATACATATATAATACATCTTCCCAGATGGACCCAACCCAATTCCAGGCATTACAGTCACTCCAGTCCACCCAAGCACATTAACAACAGAACACCTAAAATTAAACCAACTAAAACGAAAACCCAATTGCTGAGATTTTTAACTTGTCCTTCCAAGTGACTGGAGAAACTGTCTCTGGGTAGAGTCTGTCTGCTTATCCTTACCTGCCTCATGGACTCCTCTGACAAGTCTTAGTGGCTGAATCCTTTCTGCCCCCAGATCTCCCTCTCCCCTTCTGACTCCCGCTCTTTCATTGCCTAATTCATCTCCTTTCCTATCTTCTGCTCTCTCTTACCTCCTCTTTCTATTCTCTTGTACCCTGGGGAATGGGGAAGAGTGAAGAGCAAGAGGGAGGGGGGTAAAGGTGAAGGTAAAGGTGGGGGTAAAGGTGAAGAGGATAGGGGAAGAGATGAGAAGACGGAAGGTGAAGGAGGGAGAAAGGGGAAGATGGGAGATGTAGGCAGGAAAGTGAGGCAATTAGGGATGTGAGTAACCACAAGAGGTAGCACCAATAAAGTCGGGCAAGTTTCACATGTAGTTGAGTCCATTCATTAAATCCAGGTTCACAGGGCTTTGGTTTTTTGGTTAAATAATTAGTGTTACAGTGAAACATTTTTCTGTATGCTTTCCAATTTCTGTAACGGTTTTTGGTTTACAAACTCTTGTTGCTTCAAATGTATGATTTATTATTGCATCAATTTCATTTATAAAGTTTAGTGGTTCATTTACATGTTTCATATATCCCTCTAGATTGTAAATTACTTGAGGGCACTGGTTGGGTCTTAATTTTACCTTTCTAATATTCCTTTCTAATTTATTTCCTTTCTATTTCCACTGCCCAGGAAAGTACTCTATACAGAGCAGGTGCTCAGTAAACACTATTGAATATATCATTATCAAAGGAATTAAGAAGCCGTCCAAAACTGTGCCAATAAAACAGTGTAAGGAGAGGGATGCTTTTAACTTGAGATTTTCTTGATACAAGATGACAGGTTAAGGAATGGATATCATTCGGGTTCATGGGATGATAGATGTGGGAGATGTATTTTTACTTTTTTTTTTACTATTTTTACTCACACATGTAGATGGTAAGCTCCTCATTGACAGAAAATGAGTCTACCAACTCTGTTGTACTGTACTCTCCCAAGAGTTTAGTATAGTGCTCTGCACACAGTAAACATTCAATAAATACCACTGATTGATACCCACCTTTTACCCCATTTAAGACTCACTCAAAAGAAGGTCCAGATGTTTGCTTCCAACTACACTGTACCACTGGCCAGTAACTTTCCCTCCATTACTATGCTAAACCAGCAAGAAATTAATCAATTAATCAATGGTATTTATTGACCATTTACTGGGTGCAGAGTGATTGATCAATAATAATCATGGTATTTGTTAAGCGCTTACTATGTGCCAAGCACTGTTCTAAGTGCTGGGGTTAATACAAGGTAATCAGGTTGTCCCACGTGGGGCTCACAGTCTTAATCCCCATTTTACAGATGAGCTAACTGAGGCACAGAGAAGTGAAGTGATTTGCCCAAGGTCACTCAGCAGACACGTGGAGGAGCCGGGATTAGAAGCCACGACCTTTGGTTCCCAAACCCGTGCTCTTTTCACTAAGCCACCTGTTGTATTTATTGATTGTTTACTCAGTACAGAGGAATCAACCAATCAATGGCATTTATTGACCCCTTACTGTATGCACAGTAATCAATCAATCAATGTAATTTATTGATTTTTTACTCTGTGCAGAACATTCAATAAATGTATTTATGTATGCAGAGTATTGTACTGTTTGGGAGATTACAGTATAACAGATTTGAAAAAAAGATATCCCTCCAAATTCCTCTGGTCACGAATTGCCTTCTCCAAACAATTCTCCTCTTCAGTCCAATCTTGATAAGAAGGTTTTGTTTTTAGTCTGTGCCCAGTGGCATAAAGGACATACAACAGAAAGTGACAGTCTATTTACTGCCTTTATTATGTCTCACAAAAGGTTCTCGCTATCCCTGATCTTCAACCTTCAAAATTCAGAAAAGCATTTCTTCTGAAACGCAAATACCTAAATTATTCAAGTGGCATTTTAATGGAATCACTGCATCCCTTTGTATGTAATGCCATTAAATGTTCTTCCAACTTTAGCCTTGCTTAGCTAGCTCAGTCCCTTCCAAAGGGACTGGGAGTCAGAAGGAACTGAATTCTAATTTGGCTCCATCACTTGACTGCTGTGTGACCTTGGGCAAGTCATTTAACTTCTCTGTGAAGCAGCATGGCCCAGTGGATACAGCATGGGCCTGGGAATCAGATGGACTGGGGTTCTAATCTCGACTCTGCCACTTTTCTGCTAAGTGACCTTAGGCAAGTTCATTCATTCAATCGTATTTATTGTGTGCAGAGCACAGTACTAAATGCTTAGGAGAGTACATTACAACAATAAACAGCAACTTTCCATGCCCATAACGAGCTTACAGCCTCGAAGGATGAGTTTACAATCCAGAGAGTCATTTAACTTCTCTGTGCCTCAGTTATCTCATCTGTAAAATGGGGATTAACACTGTGAGTCCCATGAGGGACAGGGACCGTGTACAACCTGATTAGCTTGTATCTACGCCAGCACTACGAACATGTTGGACAAATAATAAGCACTTAACAAATACCGTCATCATTTTTATTATTCTCTGTGCTTCAGTTGCCATGTCTGTAAAATGGGGATTAAGAACGTGAGCCCCACCTAGAGTGTGTCCAACCTGATTACCTTATATCTACCTTAGCACTTAGAACAGGGCCTGGCACAAAGTAAGAGCTAACAAATACCATAAAAAGAACTGTTGAAAGGAGTAATGTCCATAAATTTCCCTTACTCTGGATGCCTGACAGGGAAAGGAAGTCACACACATGAACCTTGGCTTGTATAGCAAGGAAGAACTCTGAGACGATGGAGTCTACGTGTGTGGTGAGGAATCAGAAGGCTTTCTGAAGGGACAGATCATAACTGGAATATGGTATCAGGAACCTGAAACCTTTCCAGTACAATCAGTTTTTTAATCGATCACACACTGGCCTGGTCACTGGGTTCTCCAGAGCACGCCTGCTACACCTGGTGAATGCATTCAGCACTTATGTACATGTCTTGATACCTGGTTGCTTCCCCGCTTCCCCGCTGGATTGTTTGATCCTTAAGAGCAGAGATTGTGTCTGCTAACTCTCCTGGACTTTAACAATCAATCAATCAATCAATCAATGAGCACTGTACTGAGCACTTGCTATCTCAGACACTTGGGTAAATACAGTACAGTATATTTGGGAGATATGATTTCCATCTTCTAGGAGCCTGCAGTCTATTGTGGGAGACATATTAAATGACCTAGAGGGGAATTAGCCAAGTATAAGAATATACAGATGATTGCTGTGGGCCTGACTTGTGCTGAGTATCAAAGTATTAAAGTGCTTAAGGGTGATGTGGGCTGAGATGGGGAGGGAATCAGAGAGCTTAAAGGGTAAAGAGCTAAGTGCCTAGGCAAAGCAGAAGGGAAGGCAAAATGAGGGGTTAGTCAGAGGACCTGTGATTTTAGTAAGGCTTGGAAGGTGGGGAGACTGGCAGTCTGTCAGATATGAACAAGGAGGGAGTTCCATAAGTTCCATAAGCAAGGGGACGATGGCAAAGCAAGGTCCAGTGAGCAGGTTGGAGTTAGGAAATGGAGTTAGCAGACTGGGCTGTAATGGGAGATTAAAGTTAGGAAGGAAAGGGAAAGCTGATAGAGTGCCTTAAAGCCAAGGATAAGGAGTTTTTGTTGGATGTGGACATGGATGGACAACCACAGGAAGTTTTTAAGACTACAGAGAGGACGTCTGAGTGTATTTTTCGAAAAATGATCTGGGCAACAGAGTGAATTATGGACTGGAGTGGGGAGAGACAGGAGGCAGGGAAGTCAGCGAGGAGGTTGATGCAGTAGCCAAGGAGGGATAGGATAGGTTTTTGGACCAGTTTGCATAGAGAACAATGGGCGGATTCTAGTGATTCTGTGAGAGCACTGTGACCTAGTGGAAAGAGCATGGGCCTGGGAATCCGAGGATTTGGGTTCTAATCACATCTCCACCATTGTCTATGTGACCTGGGGTAAGCCACTTCTCTGTGCCTCGGTTTTCTCAACTCTAAAATGGGGGTTGAGACTGTGAGTCCTATGTAGAACTAGGACTGTATCCAATGTGATTCTCCTGTATCTATCCCAGCACTTATTCCTGTAAGCGGTTAAAAAATACCATAAAAGAAAGTGTTGTGAAGGTAGAACTAGCAGAATTTGGTGACAGACTAAGTGGGGTGAATGAGAGAGGAATTAAGGATACTGCCAAGATTATGGGCTCGAGAGAGAGAGAGAGAGAGAGAGAGAGAGAGAGAGAGAGAGAGAGAGAGAAGATAGTGGTATGGTCAACGATGACAGAAAAGAGAGCAGGAGGACAGGGTTTTGCACATCAATCAATCGATTATATTTTATCAATCGCCCAGGGAGGTGACATTTAATGTGCACGTTGGTGGTTTTCTAAAGACTACTTGCTATTTGCAAGGCTGTGACATCTGCCTTGCAGAGAATAGAAAGACTAGAGCTGCAATGGGAAACCGAAGCTGGGGCAAATGAGGGTGAGATGTCGTCTGCTCCTCCACCTCACGCCTTCTTCTCCAGTTCGCTCCTACTCTACCCCGGCTAGTTTGGCTGGTGGGGTGTGGTCCAGAGGAAACAGCACCAGACAGGAAGAGACCCTACTGGGGAGGTGGTGATGAGGGGCTTCAAGGGGCAGCTCTAATAATAACAATAATAATAATAATTATGGTATTTAAGTGCTTACTATATGCCCTGACTTGCCCCCTTTGTTATTCTCCCCTCCCAGCCCCACAACATTTATGTATATGTCATCTGTCATTTATTTATTTATAATAATGTCTGTCTCCCTCTCCAAGACTCTAAGCTCATTGTGGGCATGGAATTTGTCTGATTATTGTTGTACTGTATTCTCCCTAGCACTGAGTACAGTGCTCTGCACACAATAAGTGCTCAATAAATATGACTGAATTGAATTAAATCAAGCTTATTTATTAAGCATTTACTGTGTGCAAAGCACTCTACTAAGTGCTTGGGAGAGTATACTATAACAGAGTTGATAGACGTGTTCCCTGCCCATAACAAGCTTCCAGTCTAGAATGGGAACATATTAAGTGTTTAGTACAGTGCTCTGCACACAGTAAGTGCTCAATAAATATGACTGAATGACATTTGAGGAGTCAGAGGGACACCTAAGTAGAGATGTCCAGAAGGCAGGAGGAAATGAGAGACTTCAGACAGAGAGAGGTCAGGGTTTGAGGCATAGATATGGGAATCATCTGCATAAAGGTATTAGTTAAAGCTGCTGGAGCAAATGAGTTCTACAAGGGAGTGAGGGTAGATGGGATCCAGAACTGTGCATTGGGGGACTCCCATGGTTAGAGGGTGGGAGGTAAAGGAGAAAGAAACTGGGAAGGTGTGGTCAGAGACAGGAGGACAGCCAGAGGAGGACAATGTCCTGGATAATGTTTCCAGGTGAAGGAGGTGGGTGACAGTGTCGAAGACAGCTGAGCAGTCGAGGAGGATTAGGTTGGAGTGGAGGCTGCTGAGTCTGGCAAGAAGGGGGTCACTGTTGACCTATAAAAGGGCAGTTTCCATGGAATAAAGGGGGCAGAAACCAGATTGCACTCTGCACAGAGTAAACACTCAATAAATAGCACTGATTGATTGGTTGACATGTGTGTACATGCCAGAAAACAACAGGAAAGACCCGACTGCCATGAAGGGGCACACTGAAAGGCGAGAGAGTGTATGTGAGCTCTCCAGAGTTATAGTCACAGTACCGTGCAAGTGCTTAGTACAGTGCTAAGTGCTTAATGCAGTGCAAAGTGATTAGTACAGTGCTTTGCACACACTAAGCGCTCAATAAATACGACTGAATACAAAGTTACAAACGATTTTTGCCCCAAATGGCAGAATTTCTAAAGTCCTACAAAGTATATTCTTAGTGCCACCTGACTGGAGAATGATGGGGGCA
The DNA here is from genome assembly GCF_015852505.1 of Tachyglossus aculeatus. Taxonomy (NCBI): domain Eukaryota; kingdom Metazoa; phylum Chordata; class Mammalia; order Monotremata; family Tachyglossidae; genus Tachyglossus; species Tachyglossus aculeatus. The sequence goes on from NC_052070.1 coordinate 15,549,044, forward strand.
AATTTAGTGGCCCAGGATTGATTTCATGTAATGGAGTCTGGAGCCACTGGATTCTCTAACCAATGGAAGATGAAAATTCAAACTGAAACTCACCCCAGTCCAAAACAAATAACCCATCAGTGAGTGCCTGGCTTATTTTCCCTGCTTTACTGGGTGTTATATCAAGGTAAAAAAGATCTTGGAAAAAAAGGCTCTGTTTATTTTTTAACCACAGGAACAATAATTTTGGTTATTTGTTAAGCACATAATATGTGTTAAATGCTGTACTAAGAACAGAGGCAGATATAAAACAATCAGGTTCAGACACAGCCCCACTCCCATGTGGAGCGCACAGTCTAAGAAGGATGGAGAAGAGATACTGAATCACCATTTTACATATGAAGAAACTGAGGCATGGAGAAATTAAGTCCAACTCGATTTCCTTGTATCCACTCCAGTGCTTAGTACAGTGTCTGGCACATAGTAAGCGAATAACAAACACCATTATTATTATTATAATTATTGAGTAACTTGCTCCATGTCACCCAGAAGGGAAGTTCATTCATTCATTCAATCATATTTATTGAGTGCTTACTGTGTGGAAAACACTGTGTTAAGCTCTTGGGAAAGTATAATATAACAATAAACAGACAAATTCCCTGCAGAGACAGGAGGAGAAACCAGGCCCTCTGAATCCAGGTTTGTCCTATTTCTATTAGTCCACTAGGCAACACTCCTAACTCCCTTAGTCTTTTGGCTGGCCTCTTAAAAATACCCAGTTAACAAATACCCAGTTAGAGAAGCAGTGTTACCTAGTGGATAGAGCATGGGTTTGGGAGTCAGAAGGATCTGGATTCTAATTCTGGCTTTGCCACTCATCTGCTGTGTGACCTTTGATAATCTGCTTAACTTCTCTGTGCCTCAGTTACCTCATTTGTAAGACTGTGAGCCCTTATGGGACATGGGCTTTGTCCAACCTGATTATCTTGTATCTACCCCCAGCACTTAGTACAGTGCCTGGCACAGAGTAAGCACTTATCAAATACCAAAAGCAAACAAACAAACAAAAATCAGGTGAGGGGCAGAGCATGAGACCATAGAGAAAGCTCTGGTCATGGACCACTGAGGAACTCCTGGCAAATCTGTTACTTTTAGTCTCCATTTCCTTGCCTTCACCCACCTCTCTGGGAGAATAAGAGAGGGATCATTCTCAACAAACATTCTGACTTTTTCAGACAGTGGAATTCTGTTAAGCAATGATGCTTAATGGAACCCCATTAAAAACCACTATAGAAAGCAAAGGCAATGTTAAGCTGCCTGTTTAATCTTTCTACTTTCTCCTCAGTATTAGCTCTTGCACCAAACAAGTTAATGTTGGAGCTATATGTGTGTCTGTTAAACCTGAGACGTAATTTGAGCAATGCACCACCAGAGAGATTCTGGCTCCGGGGCCTAAGGATTCAGTCACAAGCCATGTGGAGGAGTGTTGATGGGATGTAAGCTTCTTCTGGGCAGGATGGCGTCTACCAACTCTGTTGTACTTCCCTAATCATTTAGTACAGTGCCCTGCACCCAGTCTACTCGATAAATGTCATCAATTGGTTGACTGATGAGACTTCTGGAGAGGAAAAGGAGCAAAACATTGGTCACATGATTTTCCAGGTTTCCTCAACATCTCTGCCAGTCCCTCTCACACTCTGACAACAGATCACAGTATTCTCATCCATATTTACCCGTTGGAGCTGTGAACAGTAGTTGGTTGTTCCTCCACATTTCCAGAATCTGGCCCTTCCTCTCCATCCAAATGACCATCACTCTGGTCCAACCGTTTTTCATATCACAGCTTGAATACTTCATCAGATTCTTTGCTGATATCCCTGCCTCTCTCTTCACTCTGCGGCACAGATCAGTTTTCTAAACTGTCATTCTTTACACACACCCCCTTCCTTGAAAATGTCCAATGGTTGCCCATTTTTCTCTATACCAAGCAGTAAGTTACAGCTAGTGGTTTTAAGACACCCATCAATTCTCTCCCTCCTTACTTACCTACTGTTTTCTCCCACCACATCCCCGCTCTCACTCTTCACTCCTTCCAAGCTCCTCTACTCACTGTGCCTCCGTCTCATCTCTCCCGCTGCCGACCTCTTCTTGCTTGTGTTCTCCACACCACTACCGGGGACTCCCTTCCCCATCACATCTGTCAGACAACTCTCTCCCTCTTCAAAGTCCTTAGGAAATCCCACTTCTTTCTGAAGGCCTTCCCCACTTAATTTATAATCTCACTTTATATCCCCTCAACTGCCCCTTTAGCAACTGAACTTCATCCTCTTAGATCTTGAACCCCTGGAGAGACAGAGACTTCTTAATTCCCATCTGTGCCTGCTCTCCCAGGGCTCAGGATAGTGATCTGTACACAGTAAGCACATAATAAATATCATTACTTCTCACATACTCACAACCTCCTATAGCAAAGAGTCCTGAAGCATTTATATGCCTATCTTATTTACTCTAGTACAACCTCCAATCAATAATTTCTTTCTGTGTCTGTCTCCCCCACTACGCTGTAAATTCTTTTGAGGTCAGGGAACATGTCTGTCTACTCTATTGTAACAACTGTGAGGTTTGTGAAGTACTTCTTATATGCAAATCAATCAATCACATTTATTGAGTGCTTACTTTGTGCAGAGCAGTTTATATGCATTTGGGAGAATACAGTATAATGAGTTGGCAGACATGAGTTGTGGGAACCCTGCCCTAAAGGAGCATACAGTCTAGAGGGGGAGGGCGGTGCTAAAGACTGGGGTAGATACAAAACTCACAAGCGCTTAGTATAGTGCTCTGTACACACTAGCCACTCAATAGATTTTATTGACTGATTGACCTACTAACCCTTTCAGTGCATCTGTTTTTGAGCACAATAAATCTTCACAAACAGCATTAGGGCAGGGAAAAAACGATCCCTCCAGAAAACATAAATCCAAATGATTTTTCTGCCCTACTTTTGGGCAGCCTCTGCTGACTTCTCTGGGGCAGGGGAGAAGAGGTAGGCCCCAGGCAGCACGATGCAGAAGAGAAATGATTCCCTCACCTGGTCCACGGTCCATTTGACAACTTCATTCGCCTGAATATCTCCCACTCCGGGAAGGAGCTTGCAGTGCTGCTCCCAGCAAAGGGGCAGGTCGCGGGAGGGGTGAACCGACATGGCCGACATGAAGATGGATTGGTGCAGGGCGCTCTGGATGCTCTCCGTGGAGTCTTCTGAGAAAGGAAGCAGGGTTGCATGAGGTCTTTCAGCTCACTGGACTGTGTGCTGGGGTGCCTGGACCACCCACCCTCCGGCTTCCCACCCATGACCAGGAAAAATGCACCCTTTCTGGAAGGTCCACATTGACTCACATAATTGCCTCCAGTCGATCATCACATAATAATAATCGTATTTGTTAAGCGCTTACTATGTGCCAAGCACTGTTCTAAGTGCTGGGGTAGATACCAGGTAACCAGGTTGTCCCACATGGGGCTCACAATCTTAATCCCCATTTTGCAGATGAAGTAACTGAGGCACGGAGAAGTGAAGTGACTTGCCCAAGGTCACCCAGAAGGCAAGTGGTGGATCAAGGATTAGAACTCAAGTCCTCTGCCTCTTTCCACTAAGACACGCTGCAATAGCCCCACCCTGATTTTTGAGGAGGAAATAAAACATCGTTATTTTTGTATACCACACAGTTGTAAGCGGTGATAGCCACGAATGCCAGGGGAAGCGGAGGGTGAGAACACGATGCCACAGAAGGAGTCAGGAGAGTTAACTCGTGAATCAATCAATCAATCGTATTTATTGAGCGCTTACTATGTGCAGAGCACTGTACTAAGCGCTTGGGAAGTACAAATTGGCAACACATAGAGACAGTCCCTACCCAACAGTGGGCTCACAGTCTAAAAGGGGGAGACAGAGAACAGAACCAAACATACCAACAAAATAAAATAGGATAGAAATGTACAAGTAAAATAAATAAATAAATAAATAAATAGAGTAATAAATATGTACAACCATATATACATATATACAGGTGCTATGGGGAAGGGAAGGAGGTAAGATGGGGGGATGGAGAGGGGGACGAGGGGGAGAGGAAGGAAGGGGCTCAGTCTGGGAAGGCCTCCTGGAGGAGGTGAGCTCTCAGCAGGGCCTTGAAGGGAGGAAGAGAGCTAGCTTGGCGGAGGGGCAGAGGGAGGGCATTCCAGGCCCGGGGGATGACGTGGGCCGGGGGTCGACGGCGGGACAGGCGAGAACGAGGTACAGTGAGGAGATTAGCGGTGGAGGAGCGGAGGTTGCGGGCTGGGCAGTAGAAGGAGAGAAGGGAGGTGAGGTAGGAGGGGGCGAGGTGATGGAGAGCCTTGAAGCCCAGGGTGAGGAGTTTCTGCCTGATGCGCAGATTGATTGGTAGCCACTGGAGATTTTTGAGGAGGGGAGTAATATGCCCAGAGCGTTTCTGGACAAAGATAATCCGGGCAGCAGCATGAAGTATGGATTGAAGTGGAGAGAGACACGAGGATGGGAGATCAGAGAGAAGGCTGCTGCAGTAGTCCAGACGGGATAGGATGAGAGCTTGAATGAGCAGGGTAGCAGTTTGGATGGAGAGGAAAGGGCGGATCTCGGCAATGTGAAGACTCCAGGGGAGCAGGAGAGGAGGAAGGATAGTTCATTTCCTGCCTATTTTGTTCAGCACTTGTGAGAGTGCAAAGGAAATAAGAGTTGTGGTGCCAAGTGACCCCTTACTTTCCTTTTTCTTCTCCCCTCCTAATTGTGACCTGGTTAATAGCCCCACCTCATTTTAATGTTACCAAAATTATGCCGAAATGGAAATAATCACGTAGGTAAATCTGGTAGAGACTATTTTGATGGACAGTCCAGCTCTTCTGTGGTTGGCTAGTAGCAATGTGCTATTATCTTACTTGATGCTCCCTCCAAGACTGCATTTACCATATGTGGTAACTGCTGGCATTTGGGACATAAACAAGTTGTTTTCAAAAATGGACATACGCCGTTGAATGGAACCACAACTCTCCATACGAGTAACCTCAAATCACACTGGTCAAGCATTAATGACCAAAACATAGACACACGGGCCACGGTGGCAGGCAGGGTGGGGAAACTGGTCCCACGTGGGGCTCACAGTCTCAATTTCCATTATACAGAGGAGGTAACTGAAGCCCAGAGAAGTGAAGTGACTTGCTCAAGGTCACAAAAGTGCTGGAGCTAGGATGAGAACCCACGACCCTCTGACTCCTAGGTGCGTGCTCTATCCACTATACCATCCTGATTGGCTACACACACACACTCACACATAAACACACACTATGAAGGAGACTGTTGGCCACACACTAGTCTTATCAGCCATATGTGGATAAAATCTAATTGTCAGTAGCTTTACCTTTGGCCGACCATTGATTATTTTCTTTTTCTGTCTCCCCTCTTTTTCTTTCTGAAGCACTGTCTGCCAAACCTCTCCTTTCTGAAAGAGTGTAGCAGATGAAGTAGGGTTTAGAACACTGGGGATTTGGGTGCTTCTGGGATGGAGAACAGGAGGAAGATTAGAATTGATTCTGATGTTAGAAAGTTCAGGTTTTTATGTTCTTGTCTAAGCCCGTTGTAGTCAGGGACTAACTTCGATCTCTACGTTCTCTGACTAGCTTCGGTCTCCTCTAATGCAGAGGCGGCCTTTCTGAAGGAAAGGAAAACTTGCACCTTCAGACTTCACCCCATGACTGACGCGGCTTTCCTGACCAAAGCTGTTTCTTCTAACGCCACATCGTGTTCTGTCCAGACAGATGAGGGTAGTTGGAAGAACATTCTGTAATTCTGCTGTCACATTCTATCTAAAATGTGTCATGAAAACCCAAATTACATAAAAATGGAGTATTTCCAAAAGGCTTAAATAATGCCACGCTTAAAAGTAGTTACTTAAAAAATGGTAGCTATCTCTGTATATAAGGGCTTACTATGTGGTAAACACTGGGGTAACAAAGGGTTATTAGACTAGACAATGTTCCTGCGCCACTCAGAGCTCACAGTCTATTTTATTCCTGTTTTTTAGAGGAGGAAACTGAGGCTGAGAGAAGTAGCTTGCCAATGGTCTCTCAGCAGGCCAGTGGCTGATCTGAGTCTAGAATCCAGCTCTCTTGAGAAGCAGCATGGCCTAGTAGAAAGAGCAGAGGTTTGGGAGCCAGGGGACTTGGGTTCTAATTCAGGCTCTGCCACCTGCCTGCTGTGTGAGCCAGGGCAAGTCACTTACCTTCTCCGTGCCTGTTTCCCCATCTATAAAATGGAAATTCTATCCTATTCTCCCTGCTAATTAGACTGTAAATCCCAAGTTGGGCAGTGACTGTGTCTGAGCTGATTATCTTGTATTTTTTATGGTATTTGTTAAGCACTTGCTAAGTTCCAGGCACTGTACTAAGGAATGGGGTAGATGCAAGTTAATCAGGTTGGACACAGTCCCTGTCCCACAGTCTCAATCCCCATTTTACAGATGAGGTAATTCAGGCCCAGAGAAGTGAAGTGACTTGCCCAAGGTCACATGGCAAACAAGTGACAGAGCTAGGATTCAAACCCGGGTCCTTCTGACTCCCAGGCCCATGCTCTATTAGTAATAATAATGGCATTTATTAAGCACTTACTATGTGCAAAGCACTGTTCTAAGCGCTGGGGGGATACAAGGTGATCAAAGTTGTCCCACGTGGGGCTCACAGTCTTCATCCCCATTTTACAGATGAGGTAACTGAGGCTCAGAGAAGTGAAGTGACTTGCCCAAGGTCCCACAGCAGACACGTGGCGGAGTCGGGATTCGAACCCACGACCTCTAACTCCAAAGCCCGTGCTCTTTCCACTGAGCCACGCTGCTTCTCTATTCTCTATTCATTAGGCCACGCTACTTCCGATTTTGTATCTATCCCAGAAGTTAGTTCAGTGTTTGGCACATAGTAAGTACTTAACAAAAACCACAATTATTGTTATGGGCCCCTTTAGACTGCAAGCTCATTGTGGGCAGGGAATGTGTCTACCAACTCTGTTATATTGTACTTTCCCAATTGCTTAGTACACGGTAAGTGCTCAATAAAAACCAATGATTGATTGATTCCAGTCCCATGCTATTTCCATTAGGACATCCTGCCTCCCTACTAGTAGGAATGGAATTTTGGTTTATGGATAAGGATCGGAAACATGATGACATAAAAAGCCAAAATCAGTGTTTACATGAGAAGGGAAGCGGGCATTTGCAAAAGTCCCTGCCGTCCCTGCAGATCCTTGTAAGAGGCTTCCTCTGAAATGAGCAGGAAGGGAAATATTTGAAGCCAATCTAAAACCTACCTCGACTGACTCGCATGGTAGGTTCGGTAAACAGTGATTTAAAGACCATTATAGTGGCATGGACTTTGCTAACACAGATCTGAAGAGAAGCTGTAACTATTATGTCAATATTATGTTCTTGAATCTGTTAGTTTCTAGTTGATGAGTCTGACCTGTGGGCTACATGTTTCTCTCCACAGTCGTATTCCCACCAGTGATCAGAAAGGTTTGAAACTAAAGGAATCTGTCAATCACAGGCTCCCCTCTAAAACCCGGTTGCTAAAGCTCGGCAAGGATGTCTCCAGCATATTTACCTATGCTGGCGGAAGCTACTGATAAAGAGACAGCAAAATTGCTGGCTTCTCCCAGCCTCAGTTGCACACAGCGCAAATTCATCTCCAAATGCTGAGGTGTCCAACCCTGACCTTATCAGAATGTAAATAGGTTATCTCCTTCCGTGTAGTGCCGTTAACAGCATGTAAGGCGGCGGGTTCACAAGAAAATCTGGTCTTGTCTTCGGAAAGCCCACGTCTTTGCTAATGAAAACCTTCTTTGATGAAATCAGCAGGTTGGCAGCAAACGACCCAGCATTCTCTGGCACTCTCACTGCAGGAGTGGGAAAGGGCCTGGCACCCAAATGGAGTTTGATTTCGGTATTACCACCAGACTTTAGCCAAGGTGCGGTGCAGAAACAGCGTGCAGTCTGAAGGACATGGGTGCTAATCCTGGCTCCACCACATGTCTGCTGTGTGACCTTGGGCAAGTGCCTTCACTTCTCTGGCTCTCAGTTCCCTCATATGTAAAATGGGGATTAAGAGTGTGGGCCCCTTGTGGGAGAGGAACTGTGTCCAATCTCCTTAACCTGTAAGTGCTCCAGTGTTTAGAACAGTGCTTGGCACATAGTAAACCCTTAACAAGTACTAGAATTTCCTTTTTCATTGGTACAGGAGTCAGGAGCTCTGGGTTTTAATCCTGAGTCTGACACTTCACTGCTGTATGACCTTGGGAAAATCAGTTAACTTCCCTTTGCCTCAGTTTCCTCACCAGTACAATGGGACTTCAATAGCTGTTCTCCCTCCCATTTAGATTGTGAGCCACATGTGAGACAGGGACTGTGTCTGATCCTCTTATGTTCTAACCTGGTGTTTAGAACTTGGCACAGAGTAATCACTTAACAAATATCACTATTATTATGAGGCAAGGGTAATAGTATTAACAGCATTTACTGAGCACCCACATGATAATAATAATAATGATGATGACATTTATTAAGTGCTTACTATGTGCAAAGCACTGTTCTAAGCGCTGGGGAGGTTACAAGGTGATCGTTGTCCCACGGGGGGCTCACAGTCTTAATCCCCATTTTACAGATGAGGTAACTGAAGCACAGAGAAGTTAAGTGACTTACCCAAAGTCACACAGCTGACAATTGGCAGAGCCGGGGTTTGAAACCCATGACCTCTGACTCCAAAGCCCGTGCTCTTTCCACTGCGCCACACTGCTTCTCATCAATCAATCATCAGTTTTGGGTCCCTTTTATTCTCTCTCTGAGACTGTGAGCCCCATGTGAGACAGGGACTGTGTTTAACCTGATGTGATTCTATCCACCCCAGTGCCTAGCACAGAGCCTGGCACATAGTCCGCACTTTACAAATACCATAATTATTACTACCATTATTACACCCACTCCCTTGGAGAAATCATTCACTCCCATGGCTTCAACTACCACCTCAATGCAGATAATACCCAAATCTACAACTCCAGTCCTGATCTTTCTCTCTCTCTCCAGTTTCGCATTTCCTCCTGCCTTCAAGATTTCTCTACTTGGATGTCCTCCTGTCACCTCAAATTTAATATGTCTCTCCCCCTCCCTCTCCCCCTCCTCCCCCTATCTCCCCTGCCTTACCTCCTTCCCTTCCCCACAGCACCTGTATATATGTGTATATGTTTGTATGTATTTATTACTCTATTTATTTTACTTGTACATATTTATTCTATTTATTTTATTTTGTTAGTATGTTTTGTTTTGTTCTCTGTCTCCCCCTTCTAGACTGTGAGCCCACTGTTGGGTAGGGACCGTCTCTATATGTTGCCAACTTGTACTTCCCAAGTGCTTAGTACAGTGCTCTGCACACAGTAAGCACTCAATAAATACGATTGAATGAATGTCTAAAACTGAACTTCTTGTCTTCCCGCCCAAACTCTGTCCTCTCCCTAATTTTACCACCACTGTTGATGGCAGCACCATCCTTCCTGTCTCACAAGCCCATAATCTTGGTGTTATCCTTGACTTCTCTGTCTCACTCAACCCACATATTCAATCTATCACTAAATCCTGTTGATTCCACCTCCACAACATCACTAAAATCCGTCCTTCCCTCTCCATCAAAACTGCTACCACATTAATCCAATCACTTCTCCTACGCCACCTTGATATTGTATCAGGCTCCTTGCTGACCTCCCTGCCTCCTGTCTCTCCTCATTCCAGTCCATACTTCACTCTGCTTCCCGGATAATTTTTCTACAGAAATGTTCAGGCTACGTTTCCCCACACCTCAAGAACCTCCAATGGTGGCCTATCCACCTCTATATCAAACAAAAACTCACCCTTGGCTTTAAAGCACTCAATCACCTTGCCCCCTTCTACCTCCCATCACTACTTTCCTACTACAACCCAGCCGGCACACTTCACTCTTGAACTGCCAATCTTCTCACTGTACCTCGGTCTTGTCTCTCTCACACTGACCTCTTACCCATGTCCTACCTCTGGCCTGGAATACCTTCCATCCTCAAATCTGAAAGACAATTGCTCTCTCTCCCCTTCAAACCCTTATTGAAGGCACATCTCCTCCAAGAGGCCTTCCCTGACTGAGCCCTCCTTTGATCTTTTTCCCTCTACCTTCTGCATTGCCCTGACTTGCTCCCTTTATTCATATCCCCCTCCCAGACACAAAGCACTTATCTGTAATAACTGCTTACCTGTTATTTATTTATTTATACTAATGTTTGTCGCTAGTCTATAAGCTTGTTGTGGGTAGGGAATGTGTCTGTTTATTGTTACTGCATTCTCCCAAGAGAATGTGTGCTCTGCACACAGTAAGTTCTCAATAAATACGATCGAATGAATGAATGAAAAGCACAGGCCCGGGAGTCAGGAAGATCTGGATTCTAATCCTGGCTCTGCCACTTGTCTGCTCTGTGACACTGAGAAACTCACTTAACTTTTCTGTGCCTCAGTTACCTCATCTATAAAATGAGGATTAAGACTGTGACCTCTATCTTGCTTCTATCCCAGGCCCTAGCAAAGTGCTTGGTACATTGGGATTGATAAGTACTAATTATCAAATTATTATTATTATTTCATTATCATTACTGTTATAATTCAACAGCCACCCCCTAGTAATTATGTATTTATGTATTATACACATTCAATGTACATTCCAATTGTATATTCAATTATATATGCTGATTTATTCTAATATTGCATCCTGGTTGCATAGCTCTGCTAACTCTATGTTCCTTGTTCTAACTACTCTCCACTACCTGTAAACAGTATTTTACTTCTGTTTCCCCGTTACATCATCATCATCATCAATCGTATTTTATTGAGCGCTTACTGTGTGCAGAGCACTGTACTAAGCGCTTGGGAAGTACAAGTTGGCAACATATAGAGACAGTCCCTACCCAACAGTGGGCTCACAGTCTAAAAGGGTGACACAGAAGGGAGTGGAAAAGGGGATAAGGGCTGAGTCTGGGAAGCCCTCCTGGAGGAGATGTGCTTTTAATAAGGCTTTGAATATGGGGAGGGTGATTTTCTGTCGGACGTGAAGAGGAAGAGCGTTCCAGGTCAGAGGCAGGACATGGGCGAGAGGTTGGTGGCGAGATAGAGAAGATCAGCGTACTGAGATTAGGTTTAATAAGGCTTTGGATGTGGGGAGAGTGGTGGTCTGACATATATGGAGTGGGTGGGTGTTCCACCAGAGGGAAGAAAGAAATCCTTTTCCACTGTGTATAAAATAGACCTGAAATGTCTGTGGGTCCCAGAGCCAATCCTTGAGGGACCCATGGTGATGAAATCGGAAGAATCACAGTCCTCAATACACCAAAAGGAGCCAATAAAAAGCCAATAAAAAGGAGTCAATGTTTCCAACAGAATCTCTGTCACAGAAAGACAGGATAACATTCTCACTGCAGTTCCTGGGAGAGTTAGGATATTTCATCCAGTAAGCTCCAGAGTCTTTAAATAACAGTCAAGGGAATACAACGTTATGACACCATTTTTCTCGACTGGACAGTTTGTGTAACTAATGAGAGTGCTTCAATATACCAGCAACATATCATGAAATTTGTAGTGAACTGCCTGAGCTTTGCCTAACTTGAAAGGTGAAACCAAATAAAAATTTAAGTTGCTTTTAAACTGACTGCCAAGTCACCTTATGCCATTTTGGGTGAGTTTATTATTATTATTAGTAGTAATAATACATCAGAATATAATGTGACATGATATAATGATAGTAGTGGTATTTGTTAAGTGCTTACTATATGCCAAGCACTGTCCTAAGTACAAGATGAGAAGATCTTTCATTCACGGGCCATTTTGCTGGCAGGATTTTTTTAAGCTCATCTTCCACTAGGGATGAGAAGCAGAGTCGCCCAGTGGAAAGAGCAGTGGCCTGCGAGTTAGAGGACCTGGGTTCTAATCCTGGCTCTGCCACTTGCCTGCAGCATAACCTTGGGCAAGTCACTTCACTTCTCTGTACCTCAGTTCCCTCACCTGTAAAATGGGGATTAAGACTGAGCCCTATGTGGGACAGAGATTGTGTCCAACCTGATTAGCTTGTATCTACCCTGGCACTTTGTACAGTGCCTGGCACATAGTAAGCGCTTAACAAATACAATGAAAGGAAAGATTTATTTAAAAGAATCTTGCCATTTTGGGGGTTGACAATCAAGTTATTATTGCTATTATTGTATTTGTTAAGCACTTACTATGTGCCAAGCACTGTTCTAAGCACTGGGGTAGATACAGGGTAATCAGGTTGCCCCATGTGGGGTTCACAGTTTTAATCCCCATTTTACAGATGAGGTAAGTGAGCCATAGAAAAGTGAAATGGCTTGCCCAAGACCACGGAGCAGACAAGTGACGAGCCGGGCTTAGAACCCATGTCCTCTGATTCCCAAACCTGTGCTCGACAGCAAGAGCGATGGGGGTGGTATGGAAGGCGTAAGCAGTTACACTTCTGTATACAGCAACTCTTACCTGGCATCTAGTCTGCCAGAGAATCAAAAACACCTTCCACACTGTGAACCACAGAACACTACCAACTGAATTCTCAACAAGCCTATACTCACTCCCTTGGTGAACTCATTCGCTCCCACGGCTTCAACTATCATCTCTACGCAGATGACACCAAAATCTACATCTCCACCCCTGTTCTCTCTCTCTCTCCCTCCAGGCTCACAACGCCTCCTGCCCTCAAGACATCTCCACCTGGATATCCGCCCGCCACCTAAAACTCAACATGTCCAAGTCTGAGCTCTTTATCTTCCCTCCCAAACCCTGTCCTCTCCCTGACTTTCCCATAACTGTGGATAGCACTACCATTCTTCCCATCTCACAAGCCCGCAACCTTGGTGTCATCCTTGACTCTGCTCTCTCATTCACCCCCCACATCCAATCCATCACCAAAACCTGCCAGTCTCACCTTCACAACATCACCAAGATCTGCCCTTTTCTCTCCATGCAAACCACTACCATGTTAGTACAGTCACTCATCCTTTCCCAACTGGATTACAGCATCAGCTTCTGTTCTGATCTCCCGTTCTACTGTCTCTCCCCGTTTCAGTCTATACTTTACTCTGCTGCCTGGATTATCTTTCTACGGAAACACTCTGGGCACATCACCCCCGTCCTCAAAAATCTCCAGTGGTTGCCTATCAACTTTTGCATGAAGCAAAAACTCCTCATTATTGGCTTCAAAGCTCTCCACCACCTTGCCCCCTCGTACCTCACCTCTCTTATCTCCTTCTACAGCCCAGCCCGCACCCTGTGCTTCTCTGCCACTAACCTCCCCACTGTGCCTCATTCTCGCCAATCACACTGTCGACCCCTGGCCCATGTCCTACATCTGGCCTGGAATGCCCTCCATCCACACATCTGCCAAACCTGCTCTCTTCCTCCCTTCAAAGCCCTACTGAGAGCTCACCTCTTCCAGGAGGCCTTCCCAGACTGAGCCCCCCCTTTCCTCTGCTCCTCCCCCATCACCCCCACTCCCTCCCTCCGCCCTACTCCTTTGCCCTCCCCACAGCACTTCCATATATTTGTACATATTTATTACTCTATTTATTTTATTAATGAGGTATATATATCTATAATTCTATCTATCTATTGTGATGGTATTGACACTTGTCTACTTGTTTTGCTTTGTTGTCTGTCTTCCCCTTCTAGACTGTGAGCCCGTTGTTGGGTAGGGACTGTCTCTATCTGTTACCGAACTGTACTTTCCAAGCACTTGGTACAGTGCTCTGCACAAAGTAAGCACTCAATAAATATGACTGACTGAATGAATTAATGAACTATTTTTGAGGATTTCTATCATGCTGCCCAGAAGGTGTGGGAGCGGAGCCTACTTGTGATGTCAATGATGGCAGTCCTTGGAGAAATTCCAGTGCTCCAGTGTTGCTACTGCCATAACCAGACTGCTCAGTCCCCTTCAAAGGCTGTCCAGGCCAGACAGAGGGCTGATGCGGAGGGCAAAGGCTGACAAGTCTCTCCTGGAAAACTCATAAAGGACGGATAAAATGGGTGGGTCTTTCCAAAATTTAAGTTACCAAGCAACTATCTCCTCAATGCTTACTGTGGATCCCTGATAATAATTGTGGCATTTGTGAAGTGTTTACTATGTACCAAGCACTGTACTAAGCGCTGGGGTAGATAAAAGCAAATCGGGTTGGACACAGTCCCTGATGAAATTCAAGGAATAACTGATTGACTCTCAATTGTCAGGGAAGTGAAAAAGGCCAGAGTCTTGTCTCCTTTTGTGGTGGAAAAATATACCCAGACAAAAGTTTCTTCTTTAAACAACAGTCTCTCAAACAATGGGCTGAATGAGATGGATCATGTGATTTAGAGGAAGAAAATGAACCGGAGGGAAGAAAATACAATAAAACTGTCCAGGTGCAGAAGAGCAAATGCTGTCATTTTCCTACCTTTTCGACCCAGGGCATTAGAGGCCCTGGAAAAGCAACCTATGGCCACCTTTGATTGTCCCTCCTACTCCTGTTCTTCCTCTTACTTATACTGTGAGCCCCAGGAGGGACAGGGACTGTGTTTGATCTATATCTACCCCAGTACTGAGAACAGTGCTTGACACACTGTAAACGTTTAACAAATACAATGATAATAACAATAATTCTCCACAAACAGAAGTGCGAAAAGATTGTCCTTCCCCCTTCATTCACTCCGTTGCATTTATTAAGTGCTTACTGCATGCAGAGCACTGTACTAAGTGCTTGGGAAAGAACAATACAACAATAAACAGTGACAATCCCTGCCCACAACGAGCTCACAGTGTAGAGGGGGGAGAGAGATATAAGTGCAGTGGGGCTGGGAGGTTGTGGGGGAAGAACAAAGAGCACAGGTCAGGGCGATGCAGAAAGGAGTGGGAGATGAGGAAAAGTGGGGCTTAGTCTGGGAAGGCTTCTTGGAGGAGATGTGCCTGAATAAGGTTTGAAGGGGGAGAGAGTAATTGTCTGGGGGATTTGAGGAGGGAGGGAGCTCCAGGCCAGAGGCAAGTCATGGGCCAGGGGTTGGAGGTGAGACAGGCAAGGTCAAGGCAAAGTGACCTCATCTGTAAAATGGGGATTCAGACTGTGAGCCCCATGTGGGTCACAGGGACTGTGTCTGACCTGATTAGCTTGTATCTACCCAGCACTTAGTACAGTTCCTGGTATATAGTAAGCACTTAACGAATAAAAAGGGTTCATATACAACTTAATTTCTGTGATACATCTGGGAAATAAGATGACTGTCAAATTCTAATCAATCAATGGTAGTTATTGACCACTTACTGGATGCAGGACACTGCATTGAGAACTTAGGGGAGTACAATATGATTCCTTCACTGGCCTCAAGCCTAGTGATGTCAGCCAGTTACTAGAGTAAGCAGGGATACTCAATTTTGCATTCGACATGCCCACCACTAACTATTGCCTTGGGCAATTTAAAAAACTAAAGTCATCTATAAATTTCGTTTGTTTGCGATTAAGGCAGAACTTTAATTTGTTTCTTCTCAGCAATAATAAAGAGCAAGTGGACTCATTCCAATCAAGAAGCCTCTTACCGATGAATAAAATGAATAAAACAAATAATCAGTGAGGGAAGCCACACGTTTTCTTTCAAAATAAATACCACTTGGAGAAGCAGCAAGGCCTGGTGGAAAGAGCATGGAACTGGGAATCTGATCCAGGCTCCATCACTTGTGTGTTGTGTGTCCCTGAGAAAGTTGCTTCTTTGTGTCTCTGTTTCTTCATCTGTAAAATCGGGATTAAGTAACTGTTCTCCCTCCCTGTGAGACTGCGAACCCCGGTGTGGGACAGGGATTGCATCTGATCTATTTATATTGTATCTACCCAGCACTCTGCACAGCACTTGACATAAGAGCTTGATAAATATTATTATTATTATTAGCAGGCCTCTATTGAATTTGACCACATCACTCGCAGAGGTAACAGCTGACTTAATGAATGCTGACATCATCTTAAGGAAAATGCGCAAGAGATTTCTTCTCAAAAGCCTCCGACCTGCCTATGAACAAATGAAGAGGCCTTGCCAAGTCAATCTTCTAGTGCAACCAAAGGAAAATTTTAAATAAAGTGTGTCAAGTTCCTTGACAACTGGAGTTCTGCATGCTCCAATGAGCTCTTGAATACAAGAAGTGACAGCTTCAGCTTCTACAATTCTATTCACAATAAGCCAATCTTCAAATTAGGGGAGGGAGGGAGGGAGGGTAATGCCAGTCTTCCAATGGGGGAAAGAAGAGAGGAATGGAGAAAGGTAGGAAGCAATAATAAAAGTAATAATTGTACAAGCAATAGTAATTGTAATACTTGTACTTGTTAAACTTGTTAAACGCTTACTATGTGCCAAGCACTGTTCTGAGCACTGGGGTGGATACAATTTAATCATGTTGGACACAGTACCTGTCCCACATAGGGCTCACAGTTTTACTCCCCATTTTACAGATGAGGGAACTAAGGCCCAGGGAAGTGAAGTAACTTGCCCAAGGTCACACAGCAGACATGTGGCAGGGCCGGAATTAGAACCCAGGACCTTCTGCTCTATCTAATATGTCATGCTGTTTCACATTAAGCCAAGCTGCTTCAACTGGGGTCTTCAATGGAGGGAAAGAAGGATGGAGTAGAGGGAGGGAGAGAGTAATTCAGGGTATCATGCAGTTTCAAACTTTGTCTCAACTCTGCTCAACAAAAGGTTTCAGCCACCCATCTAACTGGTCATGCATTGTGACCATGGAGATTTAACACTCCAGGATTTCACAGGTCAGAAAGAGACCACATAATCTTTTTTTTATTTCAGTGAGCAAATATCTCCCTATCTATTTATGT
Source organism: Tachyglossus aculeatus (assembly GCF_015852505.1). NCBI lineage: Eukaryota > Metazoa > Chordata > Mammalia > Monotremata > Tachyglossidae > Tachyglossus > Tachyglossus aculeatus. Next base: position 15,565,989 of record NC_052070.1, read on the forward strand.
ATCTGAGCGACAGTGTACTATGGACTGATACATGATGGCTGAGCTGGAAGACTAAGGTTTTGACCAAGAGAATTGATTCTGAGCTTGAAACTTTTCTGAGAAGACGCACGCCAGAGACAGGCAGTATTTCATGGTGTCACCAGTAGGGAGTGAAGTCTGTAAGCCTCAAATGCGCCTACAGTACTGAAATGGTTCCATGTCAGTCAGGCAGAAATCGCTTCTCTGAAATGATTGAAGCTTGGATCACTGTCTAAGTAAATTAATCGGAGAAGTAACTTCTTAGCCCAGTCCTCCCTGTTCTTGTGGAATTCCCAGCCCCTTTCCCAGACTTCCAAGCTCATTCCCCATCTTGCCAATCCCCAGGCCTTGCAGAGTGAGGGAGGTGGGGAGTTTGAAGTCAGACTGAGGGGGCAGAGGGAGGACAGAGGGGTAACGGCTTCAGCAGATGGGGAGGGGCGGAGGGAGGTTTCTCTCCTCTCTGGCATCCTGTGGCTGCCAGTTCTCCAGTTGGTGTTGGGTGGTATTTATGCCTATAAGTGGGGAGAGGGCTGGGGAGGAGAAGCTTTGAGCTTGGTGGCAGGTGGGCTAACAGTCATAAGGGAATTCCCGTCACCCCGCCCTCCCTCCGACCCACCCTCCACCCTGGATGGGCAGAGGAAAGGGCCTGGAAGAAGTAGGCATGGGGCTAGTATTACCAAACTCAAGAGGAAAGGTTCAACTACTTCTCCATCTCCTAAAGGAGCAAGATTTGCCTCTCTGATGGGTAACTTTCAAAATATTGAAAACAATATTGAAAGTTTGGGGGTGGGCAGTGGAGGAAGGGCCTTGAAATTTCTTCTGGATTTTTTTTCCTTTGGTCCTAGATCTCAGGGAATGATTATACTCCCAATGATTTGCAGCTGAGCTGTATCAATAGTAGCAGCAGCAGTAGTAACAGAAGTAGGAGTAATGATAAGAGTAATAGTAGTATTTATTGCATTTTTCTAAGTATGGGGAACACAAAACAAGGCAGTAACCTACTTCCTACCCAGAAATAGCTTATATTCCAGTGGAGGAAACAGGCATTAAGTTATTTCAAGGGAATAAAAACTAATAATTGAATGAACAATTGAATAACTCTATACGCCTAAAGGCTGGGGATCAGAATAAGTAGGTTCCTGAGTGCTAGAGATGACTGATGGGTTTCTATGACTTGAGGTGCTGGAATTAAGCAGGGAAAGCATGTTAATAATAATAAAAGTAATAACTGTGGTATTTGTAAGCGCTGACTATGTGCCAAGCACTGTACTAAGCGCTGGGATAGATACAAGTGAATAGGGTTGGACTCAGTCCCTGTCCCACATGGGGCTCACAGTTTCAATCCCCATTACACAGATGAGGGAACTGAGGCACAGAGAAGTGATGTGACTTGCCCAAGTTCACCCAGCAGAATGTGAAGGAGCCAGGCTTAGGACCTACATCCTTCTGACTCCTAGGCCTGTGCTCTATCCATTAGGAAACACTGCTTCTCCAGGCCACGCTGCTTCTTGAGGAAGTGGGCTTTCAAGGGGGCTCTGGACATGGTGAGGGCTATTGTCTGAGGTTTCCAAGGTTTATAGTTGGCTCCTGTTGCCTGGGGATGGGGATGGAACAAACAATGGAAAGTCCAACCTTGAAGCTAATGTAATGGGATGAATTTCCCAGGGCCCCCATAGATCTGCCCCTGGGCGACCCCAGAACTGATCCAGAGATGAGCCTAATGGGCATTTCCCTTCAGGTTTCCTGGGACATTGAAGGACTTTATCAGAATCCATAGACGGTGGCCATCCAAACCCCTAGCCCCTCTCCCTCAACCCCTATTATATTTAAGAAGAACCTCAAAAAACAAGGAGCTGCGTGGCCTAGTGCAAACAGCACAGGCTGGGAGTCTTCTGTTCACAGAGCTCCGCTGCTGAATGAGACTTGTGGAAATTCTGATCTTTGCTTCTCTGAAATCTGCCTCTATCCTTGGCAAGGAGCTCTGCACAGAAGTCAGAGTTGTTGCCAAGTTCCACCCTCATGGAGGGGCTGATGTTTTCACACCTATAAACTGGAAAACCGTTAGAATTTGTGGAAGCCTCCAGAATACAGGGAGAGCTTCAAAGCTCCTTTAACTCATCTTGCAATCGCAGTTTTCATGTTCTGGGATCTGATCCCATGATGTGATTTTCAGCAATCCCTTTGGATTTCTTAATAATACTACTGCCTAATTTTTTTTTCACTGATAATTATTCTTTAGAAAATGAGAGGAGCTGAAGGAAAAATGACGACCCCAAACTTTGCAATTTCCTGTTTTCTTCGATATATGAAACACTAGAATTGAGATGTCCTTCTCTGGTAGTTCAACTTTGATTCCTTCCCTTTCTCCAAAATGCAAAGAAATAAGTTCCTTTCTAATCCCAGAAGGATTCCCTTTTGAATCCCCCAAAAGGATTTCCCTCTACTAATCTTTTTTGCAGGTAAAATCAGGAAGCCATTAAGGAGAAAAGCATTTTTGGTCTATGGACAGCCTAGATTTTCAGACAGAAAAGAAGATTATAAAGTCATGGGGGGTAGAGAACATATGGTTTGCATCTATTTTACTCTCCCAGGCACTTAGCCTGGTGTTCTGAACACAGCAGGTGCCTGAATATAACCATGATTGATTGACTGATAGGACAATGACTGGGAATTGTACTAATTGGAAGATCCCAGACATTGTATATTTGGGTTCCTTTGTGCTTTAGATACTGCAGTGCAGTGCCAAGGCTAAGGAACATCAGTGGGGTTTTGTGTTTGGTTATCCATTCCTGCTTACTACTCAGACAAATTTTAAGCTCTTCTCACCCTTCAAATGGTCTCCTCCTCATCAAGCAATCAACAAATCGACGGTATTAATTGAAGGCTTACTGTGTTCACGGCGTTGTACTGAGCAGTTGGGAAGGCACACTACAACAGAGTTGGTAGGTGCGTTCCCTGCCCGGCAAGGAGCTTATGGTTTGTAGGGTTGGGAAGGAAATTATATTTTATTTTTTATTTACCACTATCCTCCATCTTCTACACTGACTTTGTATTTTTATAATAATAATAATATATATGTATAGATGTATTATATATGTATAGATGTATATATGTTTGTACATATTTATTACTCTATTTATTTACTTGTACATATTTATTCTATTTATTTTATTTTGTTAATATGTTTTGTTTTGTTGTCTGTCTCCCCCTTCTAGACTGTGAACCCACTGTTGGGTAGGGACCGTCTCTATATGTTGCCAACTTGTACTTCCCAAGCGTTTAGTACAATACTCTGCACACAGTAAGCGCTCAATAAATACGAATGAATGAATGAATAATAAAAATAATGATGGCATTTGTTAAGCACTTACTATGTGCGAAGCACTGTTCTAAGTGCTGGGGGGGATACAAGGTGATCAGGTTGTCCCACGTGGGGATCACAGTATTAATCCCCATTTTACAGATGAGGTAACTGAGGCACAGAGAAGTGAAGTGACTTGCCCAAAGTCACACAGCTGACAAGTGGTGGAGTGGGATTAGAACCCATGACCTCTGGCTCCCAAGCCCGGGCCCTTTCCACTGAGCCACACTGCTTCTCCAATCTTTTTCTTTTCTTTCTCTTTTTATTATTTCCTTAGGTGTCTGTCACCAGTCTAATTCTCACCTGTGTACTCATTTCCAGGGCATAGGATGGTGCTTTGCCCACATTAAGTGCTTAATAGATACTATTATTACTACTCAAATCACATCTCCTTCAGGAACCCTTCCTTGCTCTCCTCCTGCTATTTTCCCCTCTTTCTGCATCACATGAATATATCCCCCTTAAGCACTTAGGTATTCACTCCTCCCCTTCCCCCCTGACAGCATTTATGAACATACCCTTACATTCGGTGTCTTCCCTTACCTGTAATTCATTTTAATGTCTGCTTCCCCAGCTAGATTGTAAGGTCCAGGAGGGCAGGGTTCATGACCACTTACTCTGGTATACTCTTCTAAGTGCTTAGTACAGTGCTGTGCATGCAGTGAGTGCTCAATAAATATCACTGATGGATTGGTTGATTGAGTGAGTCTGGGTGCCAGGGCTGAGATGTGCACATTCATTCATTCAATCATATTTATTGCATGCTTATGTGCAAAGCACTGCACTAAGCACTTGGGAGAGTACACTATAACAACAAATAGATCCATTCCTGACCACAAGGAGCGCTCAGTCTAGAGGAAGAGACAGACAGTATTATAAATAAATAATAAATGACATTGAGAAAATAAGGTCATTTAGAACGGGGATCGGATCATTTCTTTCTTTTGCCGCCAATGTTTAGCTCTGTGCTCTGCACCCAGTAGGAGCTCAATGCATCCTGTTGATGAGGATGAGAGAATGTGAGGAAACTCCTTCATGCCTGGGCCCAGAGTAGTGAGATGGGCAAAGGGAGAGGGGTCTGGGCAGGACATAGGGGTTGGCCATTAAAATCAGCTGATGTGATCCATGAGTGTTGCCTTGGTCCACAATTTCCTGTGGATTGTTCCTGAATTAGATCAATTATTCAATGAAGATTTCTGAGTACTGCATTGCTTCAACTATTGCATCAGCCTCTTGGACGACCTCCCCGCCTTTGTTCTCTCCCCACTCCTGTCCATACTTCACTCTGCTGCCCAGATCATTTTTCAAAAATGTGTTCTGCGAACAACTCTCCACTCCTCAAAAACATTCATTCAATCGTATTTATTGACTGGTTATAATGTGTAGAGCACTGCACTAAGCTCAGTACAATTCAAAGTACAATTCAAAACATCCATCTATCCGTTCATCCATCCATCCACCAATCCATCCATCCTCCCATTGATCCATTCCCACATCACGCAGAAACTCCTTATCATTCTCCAACCTAACTTTACTACTTTCCTTTCACAACCCAGCCTACTCACTTGGCTCCTCCAACACCAACTTACTGTACCTCAGTCTTGTTTTTCTCACGACTGACACCTCACCCACATCCTTCCTCTGGCCTCGAAATCCTTCCCCCTTCACATCCGACAGACCACTACTCTCCCTATCTTCAAACCCCTAATAAAATTATCTTCTACAAGAAGCCTTCCCTAACTTCTCATATGCCCACCTCATTTTCCCTCTCCTTGCATCACCTCTCCACTTGGGTCTGATCTTCAGTAACAGTTTGATAATCACGCCATGCCCAACCTCATAAACTTATGTCCATACATTTACACTCTGTCCTCTCCTCTCTGAAATTAATTTTAATAGCTGTCTTTCTCACTAGAATGTAAGCTCCTTGAGTTCAGGTATAGTGCTTATCATTCTTTTATTTTGTACTCTTCCAAAACGCTTAGTACCGTACTCTGAACACAAAAAGGGCTCAATAAATAACACTGATTCATTGAGTCAGATTTTGTACGCAACTCAAGGCTATGCTGCCTCAAAGTGAGTTTTTCATAGGCAGGAATCACGTCTACTAACTCTATTGCACTCTCCCCAGTGTGTAGTAATTTGCTATGCAGAGTAAACCATCAATAAATACTACTGATTGATTGGTGCTAAGTAATTCATTGATGCTAAGTAATCCACTGATCCATGATCCATTTTCACCTAAAATAAATGCACCCTATGGCTAATAGACAAAGGAAAAATAACTTCAATTTATCAGCATCTGACATGAAACCCTTTCAGTATTCTTAGACAATTAAAAATAGAAAGGAGATGGTACAGGCTTGTCACCATTATAATATCTGGTCTAGCAGAAACAAAAAATGCGTCAAAGGAAACTAAAAAAATTCGAGTCAAACACACTTAGTCGAAATCTTGTATATTTAAAAAGTCTGGCAGCGAGAAACATTAGCATAAGACCTCACTATGACCTGCCACAATCTCAATCATGTGCCTTTCTTGCCTTACACCACTTAAAATCCTTTTTGTGTGTTCACTACCTCACCATCTTCATATCTTTCTGACAAGTTCCTTGACGGCCTGCCCTGAGCAATCTGGTGACTTCATTTAGCCTTGCTGTTTTCCTTATCCATGCTGGACAGAATTCCCTGAGCTGCTGCATTACTAGTATGGTCAAAGGCTTTCCCGTTAATCTGGCTGGAATCTCCATCCACAAGTCAAGCGAATGGGAAATTCACTGGACTTTGAAGACCTGTCACCTGGAGGTCACATAATTCAATTTATGGTCTTCACTAGCATGTATACTATACTCTCCCAAGAGCTTAGAACAGTGCTCTGAACATAGTAAGCACTCAATAAATATGACTGACCTATTGAGTGACATACAAGTCAGAGGGAAACAAAAGGGCTGTTGAAATCTGACAGAAATTGGGAAATATCTGGAATCATCTTGCCTGGATCTTGACAGGATAAAAGTGATGTAGGATGAAGTTACAGTCTATCCCACGATAATAATAATAATAATGATGGCATTTGTTAAGCACTTACTATGTGCAAAGAACTGTTCTAAGCACTGGGGAGGGGATACAAGGTGATCAGGTTGTTCCACGTGGGGCTTATAGTCTAAATCCTCATTTTCCAGATGAGGTAACTGAGGCCCAGAGAAGTGAAGTGACTTGCCCAAAGTCACCCATCTGACAAGTGGCGGAACCGGGATTAGAACCCATGACCTCTGGCTCCCAAGCTCAAGCTCTTTCCACTGAGCCACGCTGCTTCTCTCAATGATGATATTAATGTTCCAAATGAAGAAAATGTTGTTATCAATCAGTGAAGCATCATGGCCTACTGGAAAGAACAAGGCCCTGGGATTCAGAAGGACTTGGACTCTAATCACGACTCTGCCACTCGTCTGCTATGTGACCTTGGGCAAGTCATTTCACTTAACTGTGCCTCACTTACCTCTTCTACAAAATGGGGATTAAGACTGTGAGCCCCATGTAGGACATGGACTGTGTCTAACCTGATTAGTTTATATCTATCCCAGCACTTAGTACAGTGCCTGGCACACAGTAAGCGCTTAACAAATACCATTAAAATGTTATTTATTGACTCTTTATTCTGAGTTGGGCACAGCATTAAGCATTTGGTAGAGTACAACAGAGTAAGAAGACACTAACCTTGTCATCAAGGAGCTTACAATCTAATCTCCCCCTCTAGACTGTAAACTTGCTGTGGGCAGAAAATGTGTCTATTTATTGATGTATTGTACTCTCCCAAGTGCTTAGTACAGTGCTCTGCACACAGTAAGTGCTCAATAAAAATGACTGAATGAATGGGGAGTGTTCTCAAGGAGTCCTCATGGATCTGAAACCGCTCCAGTTTACGCTGCTTTTAATGAGCGGTCTGTTTCCTCTCGGCTCCTCTGAGGAAATGGACAGTGGCAATTGGGAATTTCCTTCTTTTACTTGAAAATATTTACTAAGTCATCTCTCAGCACCCTTTCTGCCAGTCTCTTTTTACCTAGTCTTTTAAATCTTTCCCCAGAGAACCTATTTTCCACTCCCCTCATCATTTTGCTCTTCTTCTCTGGGCCCTCTCCAATTTCAGCAGATTCTTATTGAAGTGGCGTGGTAAAAGTGGGATACGACAATGCAAAGAGGGCCTGAATCCCACAGAGCGGAGACAAAGGATTCCATACCAACTCTCAAAGCTCCTGAGAGTAGTAGGTTAGTGCTCAAATGCCTGTTTTAATGACACCCCACACTGCTGACTCATGTTCAGCTTCTGGTCAACTCTGCCCCTCTAAGTCTTTCGTGGCTGTTCTTGCACTAAGCTGGGCTTTGTCCATCCAGTACTTGTATTGTTGCCCATCCTTGGTGCTATTACTCAAAGCAACTATAATCATACCAATTATGGTATTTGTTAAGTTCTTCCTATGTGCTAGGCACTGTACTAAGTGAAGGGGTGGATACAGGCAAATAGGGTTAGACACAGTCCCTGTCATGCACAGGGCTTACAGTCTTATTCCGCATTTTACAGATGACGTAACTGAGGCCCAGAGAAGTGAAGTGATTTGTAGCTGACAAGGGGTGGTGCCGGGATTAGAACCCATGTCTTCCTGTTTCCCAGGCCCGTGCTCTATCCACTACCCCATGCTGCACTAGAGAGACTAGAACTCACGAAGTGGATGATGGGGTAGGGGGGCCTCTTGCTACAGGATGACTTTAAGGTTCAAGTAGCAAGCTCATAACTAATCCATAAATTGAACTAACCATGAGGAGCAGCTTCAGAGAAAATGAGTTTACTCAGGGCAGGTAATGTGTCTACCAACTCTGTTATACTGTATTCTCCCACGCATTTAATACAGTGCTCTGCACAGATTAAAGTGCTCAATAAATTCCATAGATTGCTTTACTCAATGAACTCCCTCTGAGTTGAATCCAGTGAGGAGTCACTAATGAAACAGACTTTGGGATAGAAGCTGGACTTTCCCCTGCAGGAGGCCAGAAAGGAACAACAAAACAAACTATTAAGAAGTAGCTGAATTATTTGCTTTTGGGGAAGCTATTCTGGAGAGATGAGACCATGGCGTCGCTATGGGTTGGACACGACTCGACAACAACAACAACATTCTTTTATGAATGCAAAACATGATTTCTGGTACTCGATGAATATGAACACAAAAAAATTCACTTGAGAAGAGGAATAAAAGATTGTGAAAATTAATGAATAAAAAATTGTAGTCAGCTAGAACTGCCAAACTGTCACGAGAAATAAAATACTTAGACCAATACACAATTTGGTCCACAACATGCATGACAGCAAAGAAACAGCATGGCTTAGTGGATACAGCAGTGCTCTAGGAGTCAGAAGGATCTGGGTTCTAATCCCAGCTCTGCCACTTGTCTGCAGTGTGACCTTGGGCAAGTCACATCATTTCTCCATGCCTCAGTTACCTCATCTGTTAAATGGGGATTAAGACTGTGAGACCCATGTGGGACAGGGACAGTGTCCAACCTGACAATCTTGCATCTACCCTATTTATCTATGTACATGGCATATAGTAAGGGCTTAATAAATACCATAAAACAGTAGAAAAAAGGTGAAGAGTTCAAGCAGTTTGCCTGACTAACAATAGGGGGATTTACTGTTTGTGCTTTCTGTTACAAGACAGGAGACCAGGGCAGAGCACTGTACTAAGCGCTTGGGAAGTACAAGTTGGCAACATATAGAGACGGTCCTTACCCAACAGTGGACTCACAGTCTAGAAGGGGGAGACAGACAACAAAACAAAACATATTAACAAAATAAAATAAATCGAATAGTAAATATGCACAAGTAAAATAAACGGAGTAATAAATATGTACAAACATATATATAGGTGCTGGGGGGAGGGGAAGGAGGTAAGGCGGGGGGGATGGGGAGGGGGAGGAGGGGTGGAGGAAGGAGGGGGCTCAGTCTGGGAAGGCTTCCTGGAGGAGGTGAGCTCTCAGTAGGGCTTTGAAGGGACGAAGAGAGCTAGCTTAGCGGATGTGCGGAGGGAGGGCATTCCAGGCCAGGGGGATGACGTGGGCTGGGGGTCGACGGTGGGACAGGCGAGAACGAGGCCCAGTGAGAAGGTTAGCGGCAGAGGAGCGGAGGGTGCGGGCTGGGCTGTAGAATGAAAGAAGGGAGGTGAGGTAGGAGGGGGCGAGGTGATGGAGAGCCTTGAAGCCAAGAGTGAGGAGTTTTTGCCTGATGCGTAGGTTGATTGGTAGCCACTGAAGATATTTGAGGAGGGAGTCATTTAGGCCTGCAATTAGGTTCCTCCTTATTGGAGCAGAAGGCTGTGTGATTGACAGCTGCTGTCCCAGGGTTGGATTCTTGAGAGGGCACCGAGGTGACAAGAGGGTTGGGGTGAAGTGCAGAAACAACAAAAGCTCTACCGATTGGGAAAATGTGAAGAACAATGGAGTTCCTAAGGTAAGCTCAGTGCTTAGTTCAGAGGCACTGCGGAAATGGGGCCACCCACAGATCCTTAAATTTGGGGATTAAAGTATGAAGTTTTAAAAGGGTATTAGCAAAGCAGCATGGCCTAGAGGCATGGCCTATTAGCAAAGCACATTCCATGCCTGCATGGTGCAAGTTACCCTCTAGACTATTCTCTGCTCCCTGTGGGCAGGGAACATGCCTACCAAATCAGTTGCATTAAAGTTTCATTCACTCATTCAACCAATTGTACTTATTGAGCACTTATTGTGTTCAGAGCACTGTATTAAGCGCTTGGGGAAGTACAATAGAGCAAAAGGGAGATACAATCCCTGCCCACAGCAAGCTCATTCATTTATTCAATTGTATTTATTAAGCACTTACTGTGTGCAGAGCACTGTACTAAGCACTTGGGGAGTACAATAAAGCAATAAAGAGAGACAATCCCTGCCCATAACGAGCTCACAGTCTACAGGAACTCACAGTCTAGAGAGTTTATAGTCCAGTGCTCTGCACAGTAAGCACCATGGATTGATTGATTGATTCCCCCATTACAATCAATACGGAGCAGAGCACGGGCCTGGGAGCCAGAAGGTCCCGGGTTCTAATCCCAGCTCCACCATGTGTCTGTTGTGTGATCTTGGGCAAGATCACTTCTCTGGGCCTCAGTTACCTCATCTGTAAAATGGGGATTAAAAGTGTGAGCCCTATGTAGGACAGGGACTGTGTCTAACCTGATTACCTTGTATCTACCCCAATGGTTAGAAAACTGCTTGGCATATAATAATAATAATAATGATGGCATTTATTAAGTGCTTACTATGTGCAAAGCACTGTTCTAAGAACTGGGGAGGTTACAGGGCAATTAGGTTGTCCCACAGGGGGCTCACAGTCTTCATCCCCATTTTACAGATAAGGGAATTGAGGCACAGAGAAGTTAAGTGACTTGCCCAAAGTCACACAGCCGATAACTGGGAGAGCCGGGACTAGAACCAATGATCCTCTTTCCACTGAGCCACTTAACAAGTACCATAATTATTATTATTATTATCATTATGAAGCACGCCCCATGTATATTCAATTCCCACACAGTTTCCACTGAAAATTTGCTGCATTAGCCTCAGGCCAATCATTTATGAGAAAAGCCAGTGTTAGTTTAGAGGCACTGGGGAAATGGGGCCACCCAAAGATCCTTAAATTTGGGGATTAGAGTATGAAGTTTTAAAAGGGTATTAGCAAAGCAGCATGGCCTAGAGGATAGAGCACGGGTTTAGGAGTCAGAGGACCTGGGCTGTAATACTGGCTTTGGCACTCGCCTGCTATGTGACCTTGGGCAAGTTACTTCGCTTCTTTGTGCCTCAGTTACCTCATCTGTTATCTCATCAGTCAATCAGTGACATTTATTGGGCAGTGTATTACGTGCTTGGGAGAGTGCGAAACAACAGAGCTGATGAAGACACCATCCCTGCCCACAATAAGTTTACATTCTAAAGATGGGGATTACTTATCTGCTGTGTGACTTAAGGGAAGTAACTTCATTTTCCTATGCCTCAGTTACCTCATTTGTAAAATGAGGATTTTAAGACTGTGAGCCCCAAGTGGGACAGGGACTGGGTCCAACCTGATTAGCTTGTATCTACCCCATGATTAGTACAGTGCCTGGCACACAGTAGGCACTATAGTACAGTGCCTGGCACATAGTAAGCACTTAACAAATAGCGTAAAAGAAGAGCATGATTTTTCTCTTAAAGGATTACATATTTGAGATAATTATTTCAACGCATTTACCAAAACCCTTAATTATCAAGTGAAAAAAATAAGCAGTTTACGTTCACGGAGCAAGGAAAACAAAACAGGTGTCAGAATATTAGGAAATGAAAAATAAAGCTGTTATCCCAGATGGAAAGATTTAGAGAAAATCACTGCCACAAACTCAGAATCTTGTTGGAGCCAGTGGGCATAACTTGGGACCTTTTCCCTACGACTGTTCTTAAGCCTTTTATAGAGAAGGATCAGATGAAGAGATTGAATGATTACCAAATCCAGTGCCAATGATGGCTGGGAAACATGGCCGATGAAAACAGGAAATGGAAAATTTCTTGGACAGAAAGGCTTTCCTAGCCTCACTCTATCCAGAATATTTCCGTAGGTGGGAACCGTTCAGATTTCCACAGACTTCCTCGGTCTTAACATCATCCTATTAAGTCTTATTCACTTTAGTTCCTCAGCGTGTTGCCTGGGAGTTGAATTTTACTTTAGTGCTTGAATTGCAATATTGTACAGAGTTGGTTGAAAAAGGTCTTTCAAAATGATTAGGTAGGACAGAGTACTGTAATCCTTTCTAAAACTTAGGATAAGGAGGTTTGCTGTCCAGAGGCCTATCTTTCCAAGATTAGATAAATTGTGCAGTTCACAGTCCCTGACTGTGTCTAACCTGATTATCTCAAATCCACTTCAGCACTTAGCCCAGTGTCTTAGCTCTTCATAATCAGCTAATGCCATCATTACTTTCGATGTTTTTCTCAGGTAAATTGGAGCCACCAAGGAACTGAAACAAGCCCAGGGGAAATTTGATATTTACTTGGCAATGCTTTATATCTTTTTAGAGGCAGCTATAGGATTACTCTTATTACTAATGTGGATACGTGTAAAGCAAATATTAAAGGAAAGTCCTAGAAGGATTTGTGCAAGAACATAATCTTCAAGTATTTTAGCACTTGAAAGGAATTGGTCCTCTCCTAAATTTCTCATCTTTAGAGCTGAAGTTTAACAGGTCGAGTGTAGTTTTTCCACTGCAATATATCCAGCTCTCAGTGATGGTTATTTCTGGTATTCACATGTGTCTCCTCCTAACTCTCTTACTACTCCTTCTCAGTCTCATTTGCAGGCTCCTCTCCTCTCAAACCCTAATTGTGGGTGTCTCACAAGGTTTGGTTCTTGATTCCTGGCTTTTCTGGCCTTATGGTACTGAATCTATCCCAGGACCTAGCACAGTGCTTGGCACATAGAGAAGCAGCATGGCCTAGTGGATAAAGCAACAGTCTGGGAGTCAGAGGACCTGGACTGTAATTCCAGCTCCACCATTCATCCTGCCATGTGATCTTGGGCAAGTTACTTAACTTCTCTGTGCCTCAGTTTCCTCATCTGTAAAAATCATTCAGTGGCATTTATTAAGTGTTTCCTATATGCCGAATACTGTACTAAGTGCTTAGGAGAGTACAATACAATAGAGTTGATACATTCTCTGCCCACAACGAGTTAACAGTCTAAAGATGGAGATTACAGTCTAAAATGGGAATTAAGACTTTGAGCCCTATGTGGGACAGGGACTGTGTCCAACTTGAGTATCTTGTATCTACCCCAGCATTTGATACCGTGCCTGGCATGGGGTAAACACTTAACAAATACCATAAAATTTATTATTAGTAACATCATTATCATTATTCATTCAATCATATTTACTAGGTGCTTACTGTGTGCAGAGCACTGTACTAAGCCCTTGGGAGAGTGCAATACAACAATTAACAGACACATTCCTTGCCCACAATGGGTTTACAGTTTAGAGGACAAGCTTACAGTCTCTACTCTGTAAACTCACTGTGGGTGGGAACGTTTCTACCAACTCTGTTGTAATGTACTCTGTCAAGTGCTTGGTACAGTGCTCTGCTCATGGTAAGAGCTCAAAAAATACCATTGATTGATTGATTGAATCCAACTCTTGGGGCATTCACCTGCGTGCAGGGCTTCAGTTACTACCTCTGTGCGGTAACTCCCAAACCTACCTCCCTAGATTTAACCTCCGTTCTGCTATATAATCTCACATGTCCTCTCGCCTCCTGATCATCTCCCTTTAGATGTTCCGCTGACCCTTTAACCTGAACAAGTCTAAACCTGAACTCAGCTTCCCTCCTAGACCCGATGCTCTTCCCAACTTCCCGTTTCTACAAACCACACTGCCCCATCCTCTCTTTCTCAGAATCCAACAACTACAGTGTTGTCTTTGATGGCTCACTATCTTTTAACCCTCTCATTCAGCCTGTTGCTCCATATTGTTTTTTGTATTTGTCAAATGCTAAGACATTGTATTAAGCACTGGGATAGATACGAGCCAGTCTGGTTGGACACCATCCATGTCCCACATGGGGCTCAGGTTATTAATCCCCATTTCTAGATAAGGTAACTGAGGCACATAGAAGTTAAGTGACTTGCCCAAGATTACACAGCAGACAACTGGCCTCCATTCCACTCTAAGCCCTCACCTTCTCTCAGTGAGATTACTTTATCAGCCTCCTCCTCACCGGTCTCCTGGATTCCAGTCTTTCCCTACTCCAGTCTATACCCCTATTTGCCATCCAGAGCATCTTCTACTCACATGGTTCTCTTCTTCCAAAACCTCTGATTCCTTCCATGTCAAGCAAAAACAACGAACCACTGACTTCAAGGCTCTCCACCAGTCTCTCCTTTTCCTTATCTGCCTTCTTCAATGTGTTAGTTCCTATCCAATCAATGTTTGACCCTCTTCCCAAAGGAACCCCTCATTTTCCCTCACTCTCATCTCTCTTGCCAGCTCCCATCATCTTCAAAACCTTTCAGAAATCCCACTACCTCTCAGAGGCATTCCTTGATTAGTTTCCTTCTCCCCAAGGCATACTACTGCCAAAGCACTACGAACTCCCAGGCTGTGAACTGCATGAGGGATAGGGTCCATGTAATAATAATAATAACAATAATAATAATAATAATAATAATAATAATAATAATAATAATAACGGTATTTGTTAAGTACTTACTGTGTGCCAGGCATTTTACTAAGTGCTGGGGTGGATACAAGCAAATCAGATTGGACACAGTCCCAGTCCCACACGGGACTCCCAGTCTCAACCCCCATTTTACAGATGAGGTAACTGAAGCCTAGAGAAGTGAAGTGACTTGCCCATGGTCACACAGGAGGCAACTGGTGGAGCCGCGATTAGAACCACAGCCGCGTGACTCCTAGACCTCCTAGACCTGTGCTCTTTCCACTATGCCATGCTGCTTCTCACATGTGTATTCTCTCTCAGCATTTAGTACAGTGCTCCACACAAAGTTCTTAATAAATACTATTACTACTATTACTTCTATTACTCAGAGCCACACAAGGAACTGAGATACGCAACGGTTTATATACTCTGCTCTTTAGGTGCTTATTTATTCACATCCATTTTTCCATTATCCTTTTCCTCATCTATAAATCATTTCTTGTCTGTTTCCCTCAACAGACTGGAAACTCCTTGAGAGCAGGGATCAAGTCTTTTATCTCTATTGTACTCTCCCAAGCATTTACTTAGTAGTGCTCTGCAAGCAGTCAGATCTCAATAAAATTCTACCGATTAATTTCCTCTTTCATGAAATAATCACTTAGACTGAGAGACCCATGTGGGACCTGATTATCTTGTATCTATCCCAGCACTTAGTATAGTTCTTGGCGCATAGCAAGCATTTAATAAACACCACAATTATTATTAATAATAATATAATTATGTTAATAATATATTGATGATAATGATAATAAGTAATCCATTTATGCTGGGTAGGAGTTTGCAGTCTTGGGATAATGATTTAGGGCTTCTTTTTTGCAGGGAGATGTAGTTGGGTGGCACCCTGAGAGAAGTCTTAGCCAGTGTGATGTGGTTTCATTGAACTGTACTTTCCAAGTCCTTAGTTCAATGCTCTGCACACAGTAAGTGCTCAATAAATACAACTGAATGAATGAATGAATGATAGCATGAACAAGTTCCCCCTTCTAGACTGTGAGCTCGCTGTTGGGTAGGGACCGTCTGTATTTGTTGCCAACTTGTACTTCCCAAGCGCTTAGTACAGTGCTCTGCACACAGTAAGTGCTCAATAAATACGATTGAATGAATGAATGAATTTCAGCTGTCATTAGACCCTATCTATCCTCTTCAAAATGCTCTAAATTTTCAGTGATCTTCAAATTGCTGGAAAAATTCTTTCATCTAGCCTATTTCCATGGCACTGTGGCCAGGTTCTGGCTATTAGAATGATATAGAGGGCATTATACGCTCTGTGATAGTGTATATTTCCCCATAATATAGCACTTTTATGGCTAATGTGGAAATGGACATAGAAAATCATGAACAGAAAGCCATTACCAGCAGAACTAATTAGCTATCTGGGGGAAATAAAGCCAAAAAGCTCTGCAAAGGAGATAACACATAGCTCTGATAGCACCTGCAGCACATTTTTGACTATCCAAATATGAGCTACCGGGACTTTTTTAGCTATGTGAGAGTGACACTGTACAGTCTCTGCCGTGTTGCCTGGAATTCCAAACTGCGAAGGATTAACCACAACACTCCTCCTACTGAATCTGGGATCCCTGGAACCTGATTTTGATCCAGGGGTGGGCCCAAGATCAAACCCTCTTGGGTCAGAATCAATCAATCCATCAGGGTATTTACTGAGCACTTATAATAATAATAATAATAATAACAATATTTGTAAAGCACTTACTATGTGCCAAGCACTGTTCTGAGCGCTGGGGTAGATACAAGGTAATGAGGCTGTCTCATGGGGGGTTCACAGTCTTTATTCCCATTTTACAGATGAGGTAACTGAGGCACAGAGAAGTTAAGTGGCTTGCCCAAGGTCACACAGCAGACAAGTGGCAGAGCTGGGATTAGAACCCATGTCCTCTGACTCTCAAGCTGTGCAGACCATTGTACTAAGCACCCGGGACAGCAGAATATAACAGACTAATCCCATGCTCTTGGATTCTTGGAAACACTTTGCAACTTGAAGGAGACCTACCTTTCTCAGATAAGTTACAAAGTCCCTAGATCTAATCAATCAATCAATTAATCAATGGTATTTATTGAAAGCTTATTGTGTACAAAGCACTGCACTAAGTACTTGGGAACATGAAATGTAAGAGTTGGTGGACATAATCCCTGCCCACAAGGAGTTTATAGTCTAGAGGAGGAGCTGATCAAAAGGTTTTCTCTCCTTCCCTTCAACCACAATTCCATGTGGAGAAGAACCTTCACTTAAAATGTCAAATTTGGGCTTTCTCTGTTTGTGGGACTGTGAGCTGTGTTGGGTCTGATAAATGTTTGATTCATTTTCGACACCTCATCCAGCTGCTAGAATACTGCCCCCCTTTAAAAATAGTATTTGTTAAGCGCTTACTCTGTGCCAGGCACTGTATGAAGCACTGGGGTAGACACAAGCTAATCATGCTGGACAGAGTCCCTGTCCCACATGGGGCTAACAATCTTAATCCCCATTTTACAGGTGAGGTAGTAACTGAGGCACAGAGAAGTTAAGTGACTTGCCCAAGGTCACACGTCAGACAAGTGGCAGAGGCAGGATTAGAACCCAGGTTCTTTGACTCTCCAGCCCATACTATTTCCACTATGTCATGCTGCATCTCTGCCACTTCACTTCACCCCGTGAGGTGGTAAAAAAATATTTGAGGATAATGTGGTCCTGCCCTACGAGTGTGACACTGACTCTTCTGGCACAAGGGCTAAGCACTCTGGTTAAGCGCTTAGTACAGTGCTCTGCACACAGTAAGTGCTCAATAAATACGATTGAATGAATGAATGGTTGCCTACAGAGGAGGCAAGATTGGGAATGTTCTAAATATCCCTAACTGCAAAGCCATGTACTCTGAGGATTCACTCATTCATTCATTCAGTTGTATTTATGAGCGCTTACTGTGTGCTGAGCACTGTACTAAGCACTTGGGAAGAACAAGTTGGCAACATATAGAGACGGTCCCTACCCAATAATGGGCTCACAGTCTAGAAGGGGGAGACAGACAACAAAACAAAACATGTGGACAGGTGTCAAGTCATCAGAATAAATAGAAGTAAAGATGCACATCATTAACAAAATAAATAGAATAGTAAATATGCACAAGTAAAATAAATACAGTAATAAATCTGTACAAATATGTATACAGGTGCTGTGGGGAGGGGAAGGAGGTAGGGCGGGGGGATAGAGAGGAGGATAGGAAAAACGGGGCTCAGTCTGGGAAGGCCTCCTGGAGGAGGTGAGCTCTCAGTAGGGCTTTGAAGGGAGGAAGAGAGCTAGTTAGGTGGATGTGCGGAGGGAGGGCATTCCAGGCCAGAGGAAGGATGTGGGGCAGGGGTCGATGGCGGGATAGGCGAGAGCAGAGGCAGAGGAGAGGAGGGTGTAGGCTGGTCTGTAGAAGGATTCAACTATGACCTCTAGGTAATGGTAGAAATGCTGCACTTTCTAGCCGAAAAACCCCAAACACACCAAGCTATCTATTTCTAAATGGTTTAATAATAAGGCGATCCTTAGAAGGGGTAATTCTGATGGCTTTCAGAACACTGCAGAGTGAAGCCGAACTCTGGGGATTCTGAGAACAGGAAGCTCCTGGAAGAGAGCAGTTTTGACCTTATGCCAAAGAAGACATGTTCTTCTAAGAGATAAAATGCTATCGAAAAGATAAAGTGGTTGAACTTCAGGTCTTTTAAAAATATATGGAATGCAGGTTGTTGTGATGACAATGCCACCATGATTTGGGGGATATCAGATATGGTATTTTCCATTAATACTGGCTGAATGATTCATCACACACAGTCCTGGATGAAATCCTCTAGACTGTGAGCTCATTGTGGGCAGGGACTGTCTGTCATTATTGCTGTACTGTACTTCCCAAGCACTTAGTTCAGTACTCTGCACACAGTAAGCGCTCAATAAATACAACCAAATGAAACGCTTCTTAACTTTTTTTTTAATGGCATTTGTTAAGCGCTTACTATGTGCAAAGCACTGTTCTAAGCACTGGGGGATACAAGGTGATCAGGCTGTCCCATGTGGGGCTCACAGTCTTCATCCCCATTTTACAGATGAGGGAACTGAGGCCCAGAGAAGTGAAGTGACTTGCCCAAAGTCACACAGCTGACAATCGTCGGAGCCGGAATTTGAACCCATGACCTCTGACTCCAAAGCCCAGGCTCTTTCCACTGAGCCACGCTGCTTCTCTGAACTTTGCTTCAGTACTAATCCATTGAGCACAGGCCTGGGAGACGGGGACCTAAGTTCTAATTCCGGCTCCACCACTTGTCTGCTGTGTGACCTTAGGCAAGTCACTTCACTTCTCTGTGCTTCAGTTTGTTCATCTGTAAAATGGGGATTCAAAACACGTCCTCCCTCCTACTTAGACTGTGAGCCCTATGTCGGACAGGGACTATGTCCAACTTGAATATGTTGTATCTACCACAACACTTAGTACAGTGCATAACACATAGTATGCACTACACAAATACCACTATCATCATCATCATCATCATTAGAGTTGCGAGGAGGGCACTACCAACTCTATTGTACGGTGCTCTCCTAAGTACTTAGTACACTGCTCTGCACATAGTAAGTGCTCAAAAAATATTACAATATTATTATTATTAAAATTTAATTATTAAATACAGTACTTATAAGGGCTTACTATGTGCTAAGCACAGTACTAAGTGCTGGAATAGATACAAGAGAAGATTGGACACCGTCCCTCTCTCACAGGGGACTCACAGATTATTATTATTAATAATAATTAATAATTATGGTATTGTTTACACATTTACTATGTGCCAAACACTGTTCTAGGCGCTGGGGTAGATACAAGGTCATCAGGTTGCCCCACGTGGGGCTCACAGTCTTAATCCCCATTTTGCAGGTGAGGGAACTGAGGGCCACAGAAGTGAAGTGACTTGCCCAAGGTCACACAGCAGATAAGTGGCATAGCTGGGATTAGAACCCATGACCTTCTGACTCCGAGGCCTGTGCTCTATCCACTAGGCCATGCTGCTACTCTAATAGATTATTATTGTTATTATTATTATTGCTGTTTTTGTTGGTATTATTATTGTTATTATTCCCATAGCTGAATTCAGATGTTTGTTGGACAGATGAGGCAGCCTAGAGGATAGAGCAGGTCAGGTTCTAATCCTGGCTCAGCTACTTGTCTGCTGTGTGACCTTGGGCAAGTCACTTCACTTCTCTGTGCCTCAGTTGCCTTGTCTGTAAAATGGCGATTAAGAATGTGAGCCCCACAGACTGTGTCTAAGCTAATGAGCTTTTATCTATCTCAGCGCTTAGCACAGTGCTTGGCACATAGTCAATGCCAAATACCATATAAAAAGAAAAAGATGACCTTAGCAAGAATAGTTAAGGCTTAGTGCAGCCATTAGTAATGAGCTCTATGTCACCTGAAGTCATTTTAAGGCATAATCTCGTAAAGAACAATATCTTAAATTCCCATTTCAGGATCTGATTCTTAGCTTTCCACAAATCTAAACGTGTCTGTGGCAAAGCGTTCTTCAAATGTTTCCCCAAGAAGAAGTATGAGAGGCTTCTATAAGGACACAACAAAGAATCAACAGTATATGTTGTCTTTTAGGAAATGTAAAAATAACTTGCAGCTTCCCAGAATCCTACGATGAACCTCTGAGCCACAGTTCTCTGGAAAGGCACAACATTTCCAGACAGCTTTTCACCTCCCTATGAAATAGGGCTATATATAGTTTGCCTTGAAATCTGTTATGCAGAAAAGCTGCTTACCACCTCGTAAAACCCATTTAGAGGGTCAGGTAAAAAAAAAAAAGATTGCACATCATAAAGTTCATTAAGAGAATCAGGGAAAAAGACTGCAAAGAAAAAATATTAGAACAATCAATCAATCATTGGCCTTATTGAGCACTTACTGTGGTTGGAAAGCACTATACTTAGGGCTTGGGAGAGGACAATTCAACAGAGTTGATAAACAGGTTTCCTGCCCACACAAAAAATAATCCCATAATGGACTGGACCCAACAGGAGAGGGTGTGAAATAACATGCAAAGTGCAGGTAAATCAGAAATCAGAGCCAAATAACACAGAAAGAAGGGTCTCCAGGGATACATAAGATGACCCTTTTTATGACAAGGAAAAACCAAGCCTGACTTTTTATGAGGAGAATCCCAAGACTACTGGAGTAAACTCTGGAATGAAACACACTGACTGCCAACTGTAGTTCAATAAGCCAAGAAAAATGAAGAGTTTGCCTTTATCGGGCTAAACTGGCTCAGATCCCAGAAATGACAAGCGATAGAGGAATGCAGACCACCAGCGGAGCATGCCAGATTTCCAAAAGGATGGGGATGGCTTTTGGACTTCAGGAAGTGACAGCGATGACTTTACAGGAGCGGAAAATTAAGACTGGCATCTGCAAGCAATACTATTGTCCATTTGAAGGTTCATGGAGGAAGACGAGGAGGTGTTTCAGGGAAGAAAATAAACCAAGGCAACAACCAGATCAAGGAGAGGCAAAGGGCACCTAGCTTGAGTGACAGATTCACATGAGCAAGGGTGACCCAATGCAGTTAAAGTAGAGGCTCTACAAGAGATCACAACCATCTCTTTTCCCCACTTGCAGATGAATCCGGCTATGACCAAAGGAGCCTTTTTTCTTCTCTTAATGATTCACGGCAGCACATCCGCATAAGCAGCCTGGCCTAGTGGAAAGAGCACGGCCCTGGAGTCAGAGGACCTGCATTCTAATCCTGCTCTGCCTCTTCCCTGCTGTGTGACCCTGGGCAAGTCACTTAAGTCTTCTGTGCCTCAGTTACATCTTCTGCAAAATGGAGACTGAAGCCTCTCTCTATGTGAGACCCATGAGGGACAACTACTGAGTCCAACCTGATCATCTTGAATCAACCCAGTGATTAGTACCATGCTTGATTCATAGTAAATGCTTAACAAGTACCATAAAAAAATCATAGGTAGAATACGATTGATCTGGTCCATATTTAGTGAAATGGGAATACTGAATAACGACAATAATAATCATAATCATAATAATAATGGTATTTGTTCAGCATCTACTATGCACCAATACTGGAAGGGTGGGTTTTTTCCTAAGAAAATTGGGTTCAGATTGTGATGTTGGAGACAAGGTAGAAAGAGCTGATCCAATCCAGAGGCATCCAATTGGGAAGAAGCCTTTAAAAGGAGTTAGGAAGCCTGTGTTTGAGGTTTTAACCAATGAACTGAAAAATATTTCTTCTCACCCGTACATCAATATTTTCCCAGGCACGAAATCTGCTGTCTAATCTGCATTCAGATTCCCTGTTTCTGAAAAATTTCCATTGTTAGGTGCATTGTACTCAGGCATACCTGAAAATCAGACCCACTGGGTGTTTGTGATGTATAATTATGTATGATTATATTAAAATATTAAACATTTACAGCCCTATTAGAAAATCATGCAATTCACTAGTGGAGAGTCACTGTGTGAATTACTGTGGTGATTGTTGCGACCCTCATCAAAAAAATCTGGAAGAAAGAGCCAAGGCTTAACTCTTGACAAGGTAGTGCAATGGATCAGCAAATCAGAGGACTTTGGGGAAAAAAATCCAAAAGTGCTATAGCATTAGAAACAATGGCTGACACATTCTTGGATGGATGATACCCCTTACTCAAGGGTTTATATAATTGACCAAAATGGTTAAATATGATTTGCACAAAATGATTAGAAAAACCCTAAAGCAATTAACCAATAAGATTACACAGTAACTCCCAGAATCACAGTTAAGAAGTAGTATGGTCTAAGGGATAGAACGTGGGCCTAGCAGTCAAGAGTACTTGGGTTCTAATGCCAGCTCTGCCACTTCTCTGCTGTGTGACTTTGGGTAAGTCACAATTTCTCTGCGCCTCAGTTACATCTCTAAAATTGGGGATTAATACTGTTAGCCCCATGTGGGACATGGACTATGTCCAACCTGATTACCTTGTAACTACTCCAGAACTTAGTAAAGTGCCTGGCACACAGTAAGCACTTAACCAACATCATTTTAGGAAAAAAAAATCACATTGTGACTTCATACCTGAACACGGCAGACATAATCTTTTCCACTTGACAGACACAAGAGAAGAGAGGAGAGCAACCACAAGAGGTCTGTAATGAATTCGGAGTCTGTACAAAAACATTTGACCCCACTGGCACTCCAGAATTCTGCCAACTACTAAGAACATTTTTATTTATCGTACCCTGAGCACTTTTGTATATAAAGCTATTCAACCATGCCTTCAAGTACTTCCTTTGATTACTTTGTTTGCAAATATTTTCATGACTTTTCCCCTTCCATTAGATTGTAAGCTCTTTGAGGGGAGGGAATTTATCATTTGCTTATTTTGCACTTCCCATGTGCACATTCATTCACTCATTCAATCGTATTTATTGAGGGCTTACTGTGTGCAGAGCACTGTACTAAGTGCTTGGGAAGTACAAGTTGGCAACATATAGAGACGGTTCCTACCTAACAAAGGGTTCACAGTCTAGAAGGAGGAGACAGACAACAAAACAAAACATGTAGACAGGTGTCTAAATTGTCAGGACAAATAGAATTAAAGCTATATGTACATCATTAACAAAATAAATTAAATAGTAAATATATACGAGTAAAATAAATAGAGTAATAAATCTTTACAAATATATATACAAGTGCTGTGGGGAGGGGAAGGAGGTAGGGCAGGGGGGATGGGGAAGAGGAGAGGGAAAAGGGGGCTCAGTCTGGGAAGGCCTCTTGGAGGAGGTGAGCTCTCAGGAGGGCTTTGAAGGGAGGAAGAGAGCTAGCTTGGTGGATGTGTGGGGGGAGGTCATTCCAGGCCAGGGGAGGGACGTGTGCCGGGGGTCAATGGCGGGACAGGCAAGAACGAGGTACAGTGAGGAGGTTAGTGGCAGAGGAGCGGAGGGTGTGGGCTGGGCTGGAGAAGGAGAGAAAGGAGGTGAGGCATTAGGGGGCGAGGTGATGGAGAGCCTTAAAGCCGAGAGTGAGGAGTTTTTGCTTGATTCGTAAATCAATACAAGATAGAAGGTAATTAGTTCAGTTCACTGTAACCCATGGGTAATCAATCATTACTACTACGACCGCTACTTCTAGATTACTATTACTAAATTACCAGCTAAGTTAGAGGTAAACTGCTGCATTATGGCCAGTTCGTTTCCAATCAATCAATCAATCAAGTAACTTGACTGATTTACTTCACAGGTCCTGGGTTCTAGTGCCAGTTATACTACTCATCTGCTGTGTGACCTTGGGCAAATCACTTTACTTCTCTGTACCTCCGTGACCTCAGCTGTAAAAGGGGGCTAAGACTGCGAGCCCCACTGTCCTGCGAGCAGGACAGGGACTATGTCCAATCTTATTTGCTTGGATTCATCCCAGTGTTTAGTACAGTGCCTTGCACACAGTAACTGCTTAACAAATACCATTATTATTATTATTATTATTATTATTATTATTATTGTTATCAATAAATTTATTAAGTACTTAATATGTGCAGAATATTATGCTACACATTTAGGAAGGTAAATTAGAGCTAGTAGACATGATCCTTGCTCTGAAGGAGTTAAAATCCAGTGAGACCTTTCAATAAGTCTATTCTGCGGTGTTTGCGGATGTAAGAAGATCTCTGTTGAACTGGAAGTAGGAGTAGGAGTAGCAGCCAAAGTAGATAGTAGCAGTAGTAGTAACAGAAGTGGTAGTAGTAGCATTTGTTTACTTATTATGGTATTTGTTAAGCACTTACTATGAGTCAAGCACTGCTCTAAACGCTGTGGTAGATACACGTTAGGACAGATACAAGCCTGTCCCACAGTGGGGCTCAAGGTCAAGTACAAAGGAGAACAATTAATGAAATCCCCTTTTACAATTGAGGAAACTGAGGCACAGATAGGTTAAGTGACTTGCCCAAAGTCACATAGGCAAGTGGCAGAGCCAGGTTTAGAACTCAGGTCACAATTCTCTCCTATCTCTCATTCAACCCACTTATACAATCTATCATTAAATCCTGTTGGTTCAATCTTCACAACATCACTAAAATCCACCCTTTCCTCTCCATCCAACTGCCACCACATTAGTCCAAGTACTTATCCTATACTGCCTTGACTATTGTTTCAGCCTCCTTGCTGACCTTCCTGCCACCTGCCTCTCCCCACTCCAGTCCATTCTTCACTCTGCTGCTGGGATCACTTTTCTACAAAACCATACAGTCCACGTCTCCACCTCCTCAAGAATCTCTGGTGTTGCCTATTCACCTCCGCATTCAACAGAAACTCTGCCATCTGCTTTGAAGCACTCAATCTGCTTGCCCCCTTCTAACTCCCCTAGTTGTCCCACGTGGGGCTCACAGTCTTAATCCCCATTTTACAGATGAGGGAACTGAGGCACAGAGAAGTTAAGTGACTTGCCCAAAGTCACAAAGCCGACAAGTGGCAGCGCCGGGATTTGAACCATGACCTCTAACTCCCAAGCCCATGCTCTTTCCACTGAGCTACGCTGCTTCTCACAACCAAGGTTACGGGTTTGTGAGACATGGAGGACAGTGGTACTGTCTACAGTGATGGGAAAATCGAGGGAGGACAGGGTTTGGGTGAGAAGATGAGGAGTTGGACATGTTGAATTTGAAGTATTACCAGAATATCCAAGTAGAGATGTCCTGAAAGCCAAAAGACATACAAGACTGCAGAGAAGGAGAGAGATCAGAATTGGAGATGTAGATTTGTGAATCATCCTGCACAGAGATACGAGTTGAAGTCATGGGAGCAAATGAGTTCTCAAGGGAATATAAACACAATTATAAGTACAATTACAAGCACAAAACTCAATAAGCTGCGGGGGTCTGAAAATAATTTTATCATTAAATTACTCTGAATATAAAGCCCTTCAATTTTTACCACCACCCCTCTTCCTCCACTTAAAATGCTTGATGACAGGTGCTTGCATTTCACAATCAATCAGTCAATCAATGGTATTTACTGAGTGCTTACTCTGTGCAGGGCACAGTCTAAGTGCTTGGGAAACCACAAAACAGTTGAATTGGTAGATGTGATTTGTGCAATGCACTGTGTGCATAAGTACATAATAATAAAAATTATTATTATGGTCTTTGTTAAGCACTTACTTTGTGTCAGGGACTGTACTAAAAGCTGGAGTGGATACAGGCTAATCGGGTTGTACACATTCCCTGTCCCAAATGGGGCTCACAGTCTCAATCCCCATTTTAGAGATGAGACAACTGAGGCACAGAGAAGTGAAGTGATTTGCCAAAGGTTACACAGCAGACAGGCAAAAACTCCTCACTCTCGGCTTCAAGGCTCTCCATCACCTCGCCCCCTCCTACCTCACCTCCCTTCTTTCCTTCTACAGCCCAACCCGTACCCTCCACTCCTCGGCCGCTAACCTCCTCACTGGCCCTTGTTCTCGCCTGTCCCGCCGTCGACCCCCGGCCCACGTCCTCCCCCTGTCCTGGAATGCCCTCCCTCTGCACATCCGCCAAGTTAGCTCTCTTCCTTCCTTCAAAGCCCTACTGAGCGCTCACCTCCTCCAGGAGGCCTTCCCAGACTGAGCCCCCTCCTTCCTCTTCCCCTCCTCCCCATCCCCGCCACCTTACCTCCTTCCCCTCCCCACAGCACCTATATATATATGTGTATATGTTTGTACATACTTATTACTCTATTTATTTTACTTGTACATATTTATTCTATTTATTTTATTTTGTTAATATGTTTTGTTTTGTTGTCTGTCTCCCCCTTCTAGACTGTGAACCCGCTGTTGGGTAGGGACCGGCTCTATATGTTGCCAACTTATACTTCCCAAGCGCTTAGTACAGTGCTCTGCACAAAGTAAGCTCTCAATAAATACGACTGAATGAATGAATGAATAGTGGAGGCGGGATTAGAACTCATGACCTTCTGACTCCCAGGCCCATGCTCTAACCATTATGCCATGATGCTTCCCATGGACTATGTACCCTGTATCTTTGAGTCCAAAGCCATATCCTTAAGCAATCCATTCCCAAATAAAATACGCAATCACAGTATATCTGAGGGCTCATTCCCAGTGTGGAGACGGAGATGAAATTAAGATCAAGGGATATTTAGAAAACAGACTAGTTTTTTTCCCCTGTAGAAAAATTCCTCTATTTTTAAATGATTTTAAAAGGGAATTGCTTTAGAAGGATATTTCCTGAAGGTTTTTTTTGTGCGACAGTTGTACAGCATTGCTTTTATCTTTGTTGCTAAATGTTTGTTCTACAATGAGATGGGGTAACTAAATACTCACTCTCAGAATATTTGGTTTTCCTTCATGTGTTTTGGCAATTTTCAGAAATATGAGACTATTATGGTCTTCCTGTGAGTTATGATTAGCAGATTTTACCTCACCCAAGGAACAGATTATATAGAATGAAATCAAAAGAAACCAAGTCTGGGTGAATGTAAATTTTTTTGTGCAGACTGTGAAAACAGAAATTGTTTGATAGAAATGAACTATCAAAACATTTCTATTAACATTTCACATTTGAAGAAATCCCAAGGGGTGAAAAGGACAAAAAATTAGAAATTACAAATATTGGAAGCAGCATTGCCTAATGGTTAAAGCAGGGGCCTGGAAGTCGGAAGGACCTAGGTTTTAATCCTAGCTCCACCACTTGTATGCTGTGTTACCTTGGACTAGTGACTTAATTTCTCTGTGCCTCAGTTTCCTCACCTATAAAATGGGGTTTAAGGTGGTGAGCCCCATAAGGGACATGGACTGTGCCCAACCTGAATAGCTTGTATCTACCCTAGTGCTTACTAGCATTTAACAAATACCATTTAAAAATAAATAAACAAAAAACACTGCTTCTTTACCGATTCAACATGAATTCACATTCCTAATTTACGGTGCCCTGGAAAATGATACCTAAAATAGCCCCAGGGTGAATTTTTAGTTCCAAAATATATCTAAGCATTCCAGCTAAATTTTCCAAAAGTTTGAAAAATGATTACACAGAGATAAATGACAATCTTTGTCAACAGGATGGACACAGATTTGATGCATGAATCTTGACAGCTGCCATCTGTGTGTGTTCTACCCAAACGATCATGCTTTTTGCAGCACTGAAAGGTAAAGATGCAATCAAGCACTTAGAAAAATAAAACAGCAGTAGGCAGAGCAGATTAGATTAAAACCTAAAGCAATCACTATCATGCATTACCCCAACAACATGCTGACACAACCTTCACTTTAGTGCAGAGCAGAGGTTGCAACCTAGATGCTGAAACACTTATTCAATCTTAAGTGGGGAACTTAAAGAAAAATAATGAGTTGCTGACAAGATGGACTTCTTTCACAGTGACCAAGACAAGGAAAATGGAAATCCAGGAATTTAGCCAGTGTTAGAAGCAAGTGAAATATTTTATTTTCAGAAAAGCTTGAGATTTATCTGTCTCTGCTTCTCTCTCTCTCTCTCTCTCTCTCTCTCTCTCTCTCTCTCTCATTCACTGCTTATGATTATCTAAGCCTATACTATTTATGTGAGCCTGAAAAAAACGATTTAAAATAAACATGCTTTGAAGGTGCTGAATGAAGTGCAATAAAATAAAATGTATCATAGAATAGCAGGAAACACTGCCTACTGCAGTAAGGGAAGGGAGGCTTCATAGCAAAATTAGAAACCACAGAGCCACTAAAATCCCACCTCTCCAACATACCCTAAGTCCCAACATCCCCTCGAATCAATCCAACAGATAATTTTTACACTGATTTCTACCTATACTCAAAACTTGAATTTGTGGGTGAATATACATAAGTGTACATTTCTTAATTTATTCTCATAACTCTATTTGTAAATGTTTTTGTTCCAGTCTCCCATTGGATGGGAAGCTCTTTGTGGTCACAGAACACATCTTAGACTTCTGTTACACTATCCCAAGTGTTTATTACAGTGCTCTGCACCCACTAGACATGCAATTAATACCATTACAACGTCTTTCAAACAAAGCCTGGACAGAATAATTCCAGAACTGACTTTCTCGACAGCGCTTCCTCCTGAAAAGTTAACCTCTAGTTTCTTTTCTCTAAAATGGGAGCAATTCTAACTCAGTGTATGATATGGCACTCATTTATTCAAAAATATGTATGGAGCCCCTGCTATGGGCAGAGCACTATGGGCACTTAAGAGAGTATGATAAATATGATAGGCATAGCAAGGGAAGAGTTCAAACCAACTTGGAGGTAGGGGGAGAAACTCTGGATTAGAAAGCCCCAAACATCTTTGAAACAAATGCCCCATGGTGGAAAAAAACCCAACAGATTATTCACATCTCTCTTGCCAACAATTTCTTCCTCATGCTCTCCTTTCTGCTTGGAATTTCCTCCCCCTTCATGTTCAAGCAGACCTCTGCTCTCCTCATCTTCGAAGCCCTTTTGAAATCACATCTCCTTCAGGAAGCTTCCCCTGGCTAATCCCTTAGCTCCCGACCCTATTTTTTTCTTCAGTATCACCTAAACGCTTAGTCCAACCTGAATTGATAGCCTGTACCCCACAAGGATTTCTGCACAGGTCCTTATGTTCAGTTGTGTCCCCTATCTATAATTTATTTTAATGTGTGTTTCTCCCTCTAGATTGTAAATTCCTTGAGGGACCTATTTTTATCAATCAGTCAATTGTACTTATTTAGTGCTTAATGTGTGCAGAGAAGTTTACTGAGTGCTTGGGAGAGTACAACACAACAGAGTTGGTAGACATGTTCCTTGTCCACAATGAGCTTACAGGCTAGAAGGGGAGACAGACTTTATTATACATAAATACATTAAAGATATGTATGTAAGTGCTGTGATGCTGAAGGAGGGATGTATAAAGGATGCAAATCCAAGTGCAAGGGTGACACAGAATAGAGTGGGAGAAGAGGAAGTGAGGGCTTAGTCAGGAAGGCCTCTTGGAGGAGATGTGTCTTCAAATAAAGTAATGATGGTGGGGAGAGGGATCCTCTGTCGGATATGAAGAGGGAGGGTATTCCAGGACAGAGGTAGGACAAGCAGCACGGCGTAGTGGATACAGCATGGGAGTCAATCAATCAATCATATTTATTGAGCACTTACTGTGTGCAGAGCACTGTACTAAGCACTCGGGAAGTACAAGTTGGCAACATATAGAGATGGTCCCTACCCAACAGTGGGCTCATAGTCTAGAAGGGGGAGTCAGAAGGTCATGGGTTCTAATTCTGGCTCTGCCACTTGTCTGCTGTGTTACCATGGACAAGTCACTTTATATCTCCGTGCCTCAGTTAACTCATCTGTAAAATAGGCATTGAGACTGTGAGCCTCACAGGGGACAGGGACTGGGTCCAACCCAATTTGCTTGTATTCACCCCAGAGCTTAGTAGTACCGTGCCCTGGCGTTCAGTACAGTGCCTGGCACATAGTAAGTGCTTAACAAATACCACAATCATTATTATTATTAGATATGTACATAAGGCTGTGGGATTGGGAGTGGGGTGAAATCAAATGTCCAAAGAACACAGATCCAAGTGCGAATAGATTGCGAATGTCTAGATGCAAAGAAATCTGAGCCCCCCTTTTTCTCTGCTCCTCCTCCCCTCCCCATTGCCCCCCTCCCTCCCTCTGCCCTACCCCATTCCCCTCCAAACAGCATTTGTGTATATTTGTACATATTTATTACTTTGTTAATTTTATTAATGATGTGTATAAGCATGGCTCAGTGGAAAGAGCACGGGCTTTGGAGTCAGAGGTCATGGGTTCAAACTCCGGCTCTGCCAATGGTCAAATTGTCAGTTGTGTGACTTTGGGCAAATCACTTAACTTCTCCATGCCTCAGTTACCTCATCTGTAAAATGGGGATTAAGACTGTGAGCCCCCTGTGGGACAACCTGATCACCTTGTAACCTCCCCAGTGCTTAGAACAGTGCTTTTCACATAGTAAGTGCTTAATAAATGCCAACATTATTATTATTATTATTTACTCTGATGGTATTGTCACCTATCTGCTTGTTTTGTTTGGTTGTCTGTCTCCCCCTTCTAAACTGTGAGCTCGTTGTTAGGTAGGGTCCATCTCTATATGTTGCCGATTGGTACTTCCCAAGGGCTTAGTACAGTGCTCTGCACACAGTAAGTGCTCAATAAATACAACTGAATGAATGAATGAAGCAGACAGAAAAAATAAAGTGACATTGCTCATGTTTTTAAGAATTTACTATCATAATTTTGTTGGTATGAATTGTTTTTAGGGAAGTATTTTTTAAAAATCAGAGCCTCGGAGCCATAGCTGTCAATTAGACAGCTTCCTCAGCCAGTCAGGGGTAGGCACGCAGCTGAATGCTTCTTCTGCTGTTCCTCTTAGGTCTTCTTGTTCAACCTCTTAATCCTTCCCATGCCTCTTCTCTGAACCTCCCCAAGTCCTCCCCGGCTCTCTTCCATTTTGCTTTTGCCTTGGCATGCTTTACGGGAACTTTTTTTAAAGCAGCTAAATTGGAAGTAATGTATTCCTGATGGAAGCCCTTTTTTTAACACAGGCATTAAAATTTAAAAGCCAGCACATGGAAGAAGTGCTAATGAAAATGCCACCGAGTGAGAGTTTCCATTTTAAAATGTGACTAGTCTGGAATGAAATACAGTATGATTGGGAAGTGCCTAGCAACTTTGATTTGATCCGTTCCACACCTCTGCTCTATCCCTTTGATTTCATATCAAAAATATTTGTCAGCTGTGTGTTTGGATTGGATTAAAAACTCAAATAATGGAAAAACAAAGCAGAAGATGTTGGTGTTGAAAGCAACTGTCCAGATACCTTTGCAAACAATTTCTTCAGTCGGAAACATTTACAGTTTGGAGGGTGAATGAACACTTCTTCTTTTGACATGGAAATGGGAAAAACAGATTGAAACCAGAACTTTTAGTGTTGGCCTGGATTTCCATGGCAGTTAAGAGATTTGGTTCACACTACCCACCTCCTCTTACTTAGACAATATAACATTTTTCATGGATACCTCTTTTAGCTCTCAGGCGCAGGGAAATAGAGACCTAAGAACTGGAAACGTTCTCATTAGAAAGGGCAAGGACACCATATTCTGAGCCTCCTTTGAATCTGATCCCGGCCATAAAAGAACAAGTACCAGCCTATGAGTCAAACTGCAAGGAGAATCAGAAATCCAGGAATGAGAGAGTCCTCTGAAACCGCTCCGAATTATGAGGTGAAATTGCATGGGTGGCTGCCCTGAGGGAGAGTAAATGAATATTTAAGGTAGTTCCTGGATACTTAATAATGCTAGCATCTTCACCCTGAGAGTGATAAAACCAATCTGGGTAATTACTCTCTACAATACCAGTCTTAGAAGTGTTTACGATTATGCAAACTCTGCTATTATTTCTGCTGACACCATAATCATTTAACAAATTATGGTGTCTTACTGGGAATATTGAAAAGTGCATGTCTGGGGAGAGAAGTCCTCTAGAGCAGATTTAATGACTCCATGTGCTTTTTATGTTTCTTTGAAAAAAGGCAAGATGACCAGCAGAAGCACTGTTTGTCCATCACTCAAAGTGACCTTCCAGAGAGAGATTAAAATACAAGATAATAATAATAACAGTAACTGGAAGTGGGAATGAGAGGTTGGAGTAGAGATGCCTCCTGCTTCTGATTTCTCAGACACTGGCCATAGTTACTTAGGGCTGGTGTATTTTGAGAAAAAGACTTTCTGCTGGAATCAATCAATCAGTAGTGGCAGTAGCCACAATGTTTATTATGTGTTTTCCATGTGCAGAGCACTGTACTAACTGCTGAGAAAGGGTGGGTGGGGGACATTAGTATTTATTGAGCCCCTTTGGGTACAGAGCATTTCACTAAATGCTTGGGAGAGTATGATAGATTTAAGAAGAAACGCTAAGGCCTTAATCTGCCAAGTGCACATTTGAACCACCTTGACAACCAGACATCTTCAGTGGGAGATAATAATAATAACTGTAGTATTTGTTCATTGCTAACAATGTGTGAAGCTTTGTTCTAAGCACTGGGGTAAATACAATCCAATCATATCAGACGCAGTCCTTGACCCACATGGGGGTCGCAGTTATTTAATCTCCATTTTACAAATGAAGAAACGGAGGCACAGAGAAGTTATGTGACTCAACCATGGTCACATTACAGGAACGTCTGTGAAGCAGAACGAAGCACCAAGAAGCAGCATGGCCTAGTGGATAGAGTCCAGCACTGGGTTCAAATCCCAACTCTGCCACTTGTCTGCTGTGTGACCTTGGGCAAATCACTTCACTTCTCTGTGCCTCCGTTACCTCATCTGTAAAATGGGGATTAAGATTGTGACCCCCATGCGGGACATGGACTGTATCCAACCTGACCAGCTTTACCCTGGCATTGACATGTAACAATCACTTAATACCATCATTATTATTGTTGTGTGGCAGAACAGAATCAGAATCCTCTTTCCACTAGGCCCCCCTGCTTCTCACAAAGGAAAATATTTGGAGCTGTAAACCACCCACCGTATTCAGAGCTCATTCCAAGAACCTGGACAGCAGCACATGGCCAGATTAGCAGGGAGTCCACCCTGCTGTCAGGCAGGACCCAATGGTCTAGATGGGCTAACAGAGGGGTAATGGGAGCCTCCTGGGGCCACCATTTAGTCATTCATTCATTCAACTGTATTTATTGAGTGCTTACTGTGTGCAGAGCATGGTACTAAGCGCTTGGAAAGTACAATACAGCAATGAAGAGAGACAATCCCCGCCCACAGCAGGCTTACACTCTAGCGGGGGGGAGACAGACAACAAGACAAGTAAACAGGCACCAATATAAATGAATAGGCTAACAGACATATGTATATATATATCTATATATATATATATATATCTAGCTATCTATATATCTATATCTCTATATATGGAGAGAGAGAGAGAGAGAGAGACAGAGAGAGAGAGAGAGAGAGAGAAGGAGCATGGCTCAGTGGAAAGAGAACAGGCTTGGGAGTCAGGTCATTGGTTCAAATCCTGGCTATGCCAATTGTCAGCCGTGTGACCTTGGGCAAGTCACTTAACTTCTCTGTGCCTCAGTTACCTCATCTGTAAAATGGGGATTAAGACCGTGAGCCCCCTGTGGGACAACCTGATCACCTTGTAACCTCCCCAGTGCTTTGCACATACTAAGTGCTTAATAAATGCCATCATTATATATATATACACATAAGTACACCAGACTACAGCTGTCAATTAGACAGCTTCAGCCAATAAGGAGAAGGCATGCAGTAGAAAAACTCTGTCTGTACTACCCCCTCAAGAAGACAGCTTTTAACTGAACTTTAAATATATGGACAAAAATAACTAGTGACAAATCTCCCTTTCATAATGATAATAATAAATGGCAATTATTAAAGCCCTACCATAAGTAAAAAGACTGGAAGATATAAGGCTGTGCAACACAGCCCCTGTTCCACATGGGGCTCATAATCTGTCTTATCCCCATTTTGCAGTTGATCAAACTGGGGCCCAGAGAGGTTAGGTGACTAGTCCATGGTTACACTGTGTGCAGAGCTGCAACCAGTCTCCTGATTATCCCTCCCAAATGCTTTCCACTATGCCAAACTGTGATTCTTCTTCCTTGCTGCCCCTTTCAGGAAGTTCTGTCAATCACAGAATCAATTAATCAGCCAATCACTGATATCTCTTCTGTTCTTACTGTGTGCAGAGCACTTTTCTAAATGCTCGAGAGAGTACAACAGAATTGGTACATATGTTCCCTGCCCACAAGGAATTCACAATCCAGAGGGACAGACAGACATTAAAATAAATTTGGGTTATGTACATAAGTACTATGGGTCTGAAGGTAGGGCGACTATCAAGTGCTTAAAGGATACAGAACTAAGTGCACAGGTGACACAGAAGGGAGAGGGAGTAGGGGAAATGTGGGCTTAGCTGGGGAAGGCCCCCTGAAGATGTGCTTTTGGTAAGAATATGAATGTGGGAAGAGTGGTGGTCTGTCAGATATGGAAGGGGAGGGAGTTCCAAGCCACAGGGAGGATGTATGTGATAAACTGTCAATGAGATAGGTAAGATCATCATCATCATCATCATCATCGATGGTATTTATTGGGTGCTTACTGTATGCAGAGCAGTATACTTGGGAGAGTGCTTGGGAGAGTGCAATACAACAGAGTCCCTAGACATGTACCCTGTCCACAAAGAGCTTACAGTGTAGAGGGATGATGAGATCTTGAACCAGGGTGGTGACCGTTTGGGATCTGGGAGAAGTTTAGAGGAAGAACTGGTTGGATTAACAATAGACAGAATGGGTGACCTAAAAGACAGTGGAGCCAAAGAAGACAACAAGGGCTCCTGGGATAGGGAGACAGTGGTGATGTCAACTATGATAGAAAAGTTATGAAGGGGAGTGGGTTTGGAAAGAAAATCAAGATACAGTGAGTAGATGGGTGTTAGAGGAGCAAAATCTGTGGGCTGGGTTGGAGTAGGAGAACTGTGAGGTCAGGAAAGGTAGGAGGGGGCAAGGTGACTGAGTGCTTGAAGGCCAGTGGTAAGGAGTAAGTGATGTGGAGGTGGACAGGCAATCACCGGAGGTTCCTGAGGAGTGGGAAGATTCATGAATAGAGAACAGGCCTGGGACTCAGAAGGTCATAAGCTCTAATCCCAACTCCACCATTATCTGCTACATGACCTTGGGCATGTCACTTCACCTCTCTGGGCCTCAGTTCCTCATCTGTAAAATGGGGATTAAGACTGTCAGCCACAGTGTGTCAGGGATTCTGTCCAACCTGATTTGCTTGCATCCACCCTAGCAGTTAGTACAGTGCCTGGCAACAGTAAGCGCTTAACAAATACCAAAATTATTATTATTACTATTACAAGAAGAGAGATCGGGGTACTTTTGATCTGGCCCCTTTACAGCAAGTCTGGCTGGGTCTTTCTGGTAGTTATGGAAAACTGGTAGCAGTGTAGTGATTCCCAATTTCAGGGATGGGAGTAAGGGGAACCAGCCACCCAGAAACTACCGGGGCCCCATAATGGCTTGATAACCTCCCATTGGACCAGGGAACCACAGACTATGCCCCTGACAACCTCCCATTAAGGTTGCTGTTAGGTCTCCCAGGCCCCACCCAGTTTGGAAAGGATGCAGAGGGTAAAAACCCCTCCAACTGGTTGGAAAATATTCTCTGCATCCACGCAATAGGGTGGGAGCTGGGGTTTCCTGGCCCAGTTTCACTTCTCCTTCTTTTAATTTTGCCTGGCAGACTTTATTTTCCAACCCTTTAGTCATCGTTGTGCTTTCCTCTAAATTCTCTCAAAGCCCACACATCCCTCTATTCCTGAAGAGCCCAGAACTGGAGACAGCACACTAATAAAGCTCCAACCCATTCTGAGCTAAAAAGGATTATCTCACAGCCCCCAAATGCTATTCTCCTGCCCTGGCATTCCAATATCAGATTTTTTGTCTTCTGGATACAGTGCTACCTTCTGAACATGTAATCAATCTGTGACCCACTTTGACCCTTGGATATTTTTCTACTCTTCTTGCCCATAGTCAATCAATTAATGGTATTTACTGAGCACTTGGTATGGGCAGAACACTGTACCAAGAGCTTGGGATAGTACAATAAAACAGAATTAGCCGGCATGTTCACTGTCTATAATGAGCTTAGAGTCAAGAGGAGAAGACAGATGTTAATATAAACAAAAAATGTAATTTATAATGTATAATTTAAAGATATGTACATAAGTGCTGTGGGGTTGAGGTTGGGGCGAATATCAAATGGTCACCTTCTAGTCAAGCATGTTGATTTTTCTTCCCAGAGGTTGATTTTTCATTTATTCATTCATTCATTCAATTATATTTATTGAGCGCTTACTGTGTGCACAGCACTGTACTAAGTGATTGGGCAGTACGAGTTGGCAACATATAGAGACGGTCTCTACCCAACAACGGGCTCAAAGTATAGAAGATCTTCAATGATCTTTAGCCTGGCAGTTTCTGACCACTCCAATGTAGTGTGCATTCTCTCACTGCACTCCATAGCATGCTTCACTCCTTTCAAGCTGACCTATGCACTGTGCCTCTTTCTCATCTCTCTTGCCACTAACCTCTTGCTCATTTCTTCCCTTCTGCTTGGAAATCCCTTCCCCTTCACATCTGCCAGGCCCTGCTCTCTCCAGCTTCGGTACCCTTCTGAAATCA
Organism: Tachyglossus aculeatus; assembly: GCF_015852505.1. Taxonomy (NCBI): domain Eukaryota; kingdom Metazoa; phylum Chordata; class Mammalia; order Monotremata; family Tachyglossidae; genus Tachyglossus; species Tachyglossus aculeatus. The sequence goes on from NC_052070.1 coordinate 15,602,917, forward strand.
TCTCCCCTCCAGGAGGCCTTCCCTGATTAATCTACACATAGTACTTTCCCTCCTACTCCTCACCCTATACCTCACCAGTAGCCACGTCAGAACTTTCACAACTGCTAAACACTAGGGTACTCACAGCCCCCACTGAAAGTATGCATATTTCTTTATTTTCTATTGTTCTTCCTTTCTGCAATTTATTTTAGAGTCTCTCTCCCCTGCTACACTGTAAACTCCATGAGCTTACAGGTTGACCAACTCTACTGTATTTTTCCTAGAGATTAATACAGTGCTCTGCATAAAGGAGGTGCTTAGTAAATCTTTTAAGTAACTTCCAGCCTAGAGCATAGTAGACTAACTTTCCCTTAATATCTGTGATTTGCATAAACTGGCTGATAAAGGCAACTTAATTTAGAGGTGGAGATGGGGATACTGCAATAACAGTAGATTAGGCATCTCAAGAAACCAGAGCATCATAACCAATAACCAAAACTTGGATACTTGAAAGAGAAAACAGAATCCAAGATATAAAAATACCATTGCAATAAGGAAACAGAATTAAGAAACAGCTAGATAAGCACCTTGGTGAGGTCTGGGAAAAATACAGATCCTATAAAGCTATGTAACAAACCCACCTGCAGATAAGTGAAATAAATATCAGAAGACTAAAAACTCACTTGAAGAACATTTCATAAAAATGATGCAGGAGAGTACTGACGTTATTGTTGTCAATCAACATCATTATCATAAATAATAATGATGACAGTATTTGTCAAGTGCTGTCGGAGTCCCTTAAGGTTCAGTTCTTGGTCACGTTCTATATGTATATATGTTTGTACATATTTATTACTCTATTTATTTATTTATTTATTTTACTTGTACATATCTATTCTATTTTTTTTTTGTTAGTATGTTTGGTTTTGTTCTCCGTCTCCCCCTTTTAGACTGTGAGCCCACTGTTGGGTAGGGACTGTCTCTATATGTTGCCAACTTGTACTTCCCAAGCACTTAGTACAGTGCTCTGCACACAGTAAGCGCTCAGTAAATATGATTGATTGATTGATTTGTACATATTTATTACTGTATTTATTTTACTTGTACATATCTATTCTATTTATTTTATTTTGTTAATATATTTGGTGTTGTTCTCTGTCTACCCCTTCTAGACTGTGAGCCCACTGTTGGGTAGGGACTGTCTCTATATGTTGCCAACTTGTACTTCCCAAGCGCTTAGTACAGTGCTCTGCACACAGTAAGTGCTCAATAAATACGATTGATTGATTGATTGATTCTATTCTCCATCTAAACCCACTGCCTTGGAGAACTCATTCACACTCATGGCTTCAACTACCATTTCTATGTGGATGATTCCCAAATCTACATGTCCAACCCTGATCTCTCTCCTTCTCTGTAGTCTCACATCTCCTCCTGCCTTCTGGCACTTCTACTTGGATTTCTTGCTGACACCTCCAACTTAATATATCCAAAACAGAACTCCTTATCTTCCCACCCAGACCCTGTCTTCTTCTTGTCTTTGTCATCACTGTAGAAAACACCACCATCCTCCCTGCCTCACAACCCCCTAACCTTGGCACTCATCGTTCTCATTCAACATGCACATTCAACTTGTCACCTAATCCTGTCGGTTCTACCTTCACATCTGCCCTTTCCTCTCCACCCAAACTGCTACCACGTTGGTCCTAGCACAAAACCTATCCCGCCTCGACTACTGCATCAGCGTCCTTGCAGACCTCCCTGCCTTTTGTATCCAGTCAATACTTCACTCTGCTGCCCAGATCATTTTTCTAAAAATAAATTCAGTCCATGTTTCCCAACTCCTCAAGAACCTCCAGTGGTTGCCCATCCACCTCCACATCAAACAGAAACTCCTTGGCAATGGCTTTAAATCATTCAATCGCCTTGCCCCCTTTTATCTTATCTCACTGATTTCCTAGTATAACCCAGCCTGCACACTTGACTCCTCTAATGCTAACCTACTCACTCTGCCTCAATCTTGTCTCTCGCTACTGAACCGCTTGCCCATGACCTCTGGACTGGAAATCCCTCCCAGTCGATATACGATAGACCATCACTCTCCCCACTACAAAACCTCATTAAAATCACTTCTCCTTCAAGAGGCCAACCCCTACTAGGCACTCATATCCCGATTCTCTCTCATTCACTCAACTGTATTCATTCAATTATATTTATTGAGTGCTTACTGTGTACAAAGCACAGTGCTAAGTGCTTGAGTACTGTACTTAGCATTCTCACTGGATAAAGACTATCTAGTGCTTAAACCATGAGAACCAGGCACTTCTGTACATACCAGTAATTGATTTTAATGCCCGTCTCCCATCTACAACATAAGCTACTTGTGGGCAGGGAACATGTCGACCAACCGTATAAAATTGCACTCCTCCAAGTCCTTAGTACAGTGCTCTGCACACAGTAAGTGCTCAATAAAGACAATAAATTGATTGATTGCTTGACAAAATGCTTACTATGTGCCAAGCCCTGAACTAAGTACTGTGGTAGATTCGAGACAGTCAGGTTCTCAGTTCCTGACCTTCAAGGGGCTCATGGTTTGAATAGGCTGGTACCTAGGGTCCCTGATTTTAAAGACAGATTTTTGATGAAATCTTCTGACGATAATTTGCATGTCTGTGGGGTGGTAAAAATGATAATGATAGGAATGATGTTTTTATCTTATGGTACATGAGGAATGCTTTTGTGTGTACTCATGTAAATTGTACCCACAATGTATAGGTACACAATGGGAAACAGCATGACCTAATGGAAAAAACACAGGAACTGGGAGTCAGTGGACCTGGGTTCTAATCCTGCCTTTGCCACTTGTCTGTTTTGTGCCCTTGAACATGTCTTTTAACTTCTCTGTGCTTCAGTAATCTCATCTGTAAAATTGGGGATTGAAGCTGCTTCCTGCTGATTTAGACTGTGAGACCCAAGAGGGATAGGGACTGTGTCCAAACTGATCATCTTGTACAATGCTTGGCACAGAAAAAAATACCATTAAACCAAATATGTATTTGCACATATGGGTACACTGTGATTTCTACAAGATATTTCTGTTTGCTGATTAGAAAATCCTTGCAGCAGTTGTCATTTGATTTTTCCTCTGGCCATCAACTCTGCTCTGTCGACCCGATGATACCAAGTGGAGACCTTGGCTTCAATCTCAACCTTCTTCTTTCTTGGACTGAATGATCACTGATCGAATGGATGACTAATACTTGCTGTTGTTCACTCTCCTAAACTTGCCAGTTCATTTATCCTGCTAGGACAGACCGGCCAAATTGGAACTGACTTTTTGGAGGCCGATACAGGCTGACCCCTGCCCGTGGCTGCCAGGGCAGAGAGTCTTTCCCAAACACTATACAATGGTCAGTCAGCCAGTCAATCATATTTATTGAGCACCTACTGTGTGGAGAGCACGTGCGCAACGGACTCCATTCCTATGCCTTATAAAAACTCTCCCCTCTTCCCTCCTTAACTACCATCTTTAACCGCTCACACTCCAATGGCTTCTTCCCCACTGCCTTCAAACATGCCCATGTCTTCCCCATCCTAAAAAACCCTTTCTTGACCCCACAGTCCCTTCCAGTCATCGCTCCAACTAGGTAGGAGGAGGCTAGGTAATGGAGTGCATTAAAGCCAATGGTGAGGAGTTTTTGTTTGATGCAGAGGTGGATGGGCAACCACTGGAGGTTTTTTGTGGAGTGGGGTGTCATGTCCTGAACGTTGTTGTGTAAAAATTATATGGGCAGCAGCATGAAGCATGGACACACATATCTGTAATTTATTTATTTATATTAATGTCTCTCTCCTCCCCCATCCCTCCATCCCAGAATGTAAACTCACTGTGGGCAGGGAATGTGTTTGTTTATTGTTCTATTGTACTCTCCCAAGTACTCAGTAGAGTGCTCTGCACACAGTAAGTGCGCAATAAAAACGACTGAATGAATAAATGATTGAATGACTGGAGGGGGAGAGACAGAAGGCTGGGATATCTGCAAGGAAGCTGGTACAATAATCAAGATGGAATAGAATAAGAGATTGGATTAACATTAGCAGTTTGGAGAGGAAAGGGTGGATTTTAGCACCCAGTGGTCAGTGTTGAGATAGAGTTAACATTCATTCATTCATTCAATCGTATTTATTGAGCGCTTACTGTGTGCAGAGCACTGTACTAAGCGCTTGGGAAGTACAAGTTGGCAACATGATTGTGGTATTTGTTAAGCGCTCGCTACCAGTTAAGCACTGTACTATGAACTGGGGTTGATACAAAATAATCACGTCTGACAAGGGGCTCAGTCTAAGTAGGAGAAAAAACAGGTATAGAATCCCATTTTGCAGATGAGGGAACTGAGGCCCAGAGAAGTTAAGTGAGTTGTCGAAGGTCACACGGGAGACAAGAGGCAGACAAACTACAGATGACTAAATTCCAAGGCGGAACCGAAGCTGGACTAATGCTTGGCCCTTTGCTGAATACAAACAATGGGAGATCTTCAAAATGACAAATTGCCTGGGAATAAAAAGACTTGGATGTGAGTCCCAGCCTGACCACCTCTCCACTTAATGACTTTAGAAAAGTCACTTAATGTCTCTGTGCCTCATTTTCCTCATCTGTCAAAGGGGTTTTCATTCCTACTTAGCTTGGGAGCCCCATGTACATAGATTGTGCCCGAACTGATTATCTTGCAATCACCCCCAAGGACTGGGACATTATTTTTATTAATTATAATTTTTATCATTGAATATTCTAAAATGAGCATTAAATGGTGAACCCCCTGCAGAACAGGGACCAAATCTAAGTCCCATCTGTGATGTTTCTCCTAGTATTTAGGAAAATGCTCCGCACACAGTCAATGCATAATAAATACCATTACTACTATTAGAAAGTGTGCTCTACCACAGTAAATCCTTAATAAATTCCATTACTCCTATTAAAAATTGGGCTCTGCTTTGTGGCTAGGGTGTGCTTGAGTGCTCTGGATAATATCTCCTTAAACTCCTAAGACAGCTCCCTTGTTCAATGGGATTCCAATGAGGTTGGACGCATGAACTTGCTCCTCCCCTCTTCCCTCTTTGACTGCCATCTTCACCTGTTCACTCTCTGACGACTTCTTCCGCACTGCTTTCAAAAAAGCTTCTTTCCCCTTTCTTAAAAAAAAAAAACAATCTCTTGACCCCACAGCTTCCTCCGGTTATCACCCCATCTACCTCCTACCATTCCTCTCCAAACTCCTTGAGTTGACTACATCTGCTGCCTGCCTCCATGTCCTCTCCTTCAATTCTCTCCATGATCCCCAACCTTCTAGCTTTTGCCCCCTTCAAGCCACCGAAACTGTACTTTCAAAGGTCACCAATTATCTCCTTCTTGCCAAATCCAACTGTCTCTACTCCATCCTAATCCTTCTAGACCTCTCAGATGCCTTCGACACTGTCGACCACACACTTCTAGAAACATTATCAAATCTCGGCTTTACTGACACTGTCCTCTCCTGTTTCTCTTCCTATCTCTCTGGCCGTTCATTCTCAGTTTCTGTCATTGGCTCCTCCTCTGCCACCCACCCCCTACCTGGGGGGGGGGGCCCTCAATGCTCAATTCTGGGTCCCCTTCTGTTCTCCATTTGTATTCACTCCCTTGGAGAACTCATTTGCCCCCATGCCTTCAACCACCATATCTATCAGGCAGAAACTCCTCACCCTCGGCTTCAAGGCTGTCCATCACCTCGCCCCCTCATACCTCACCTCCCTTCTCTCCTTCTACAGCCCAGCCCACACCCTCCACTCCTCTGCTGCTAATCTCCTCACCATGCCTCGTTCTCGCCTCTCCCACCGTCGACCCCCGGCCCACATCATTCCCCCGGCCTGGAATGCCCTCGCTCCCAACATCCGCCAAGCTAGCTCTCTTCCTCCCTTCAAGGCCCTACTGAGAGCTCACCTCCTCCGGGAGGCCTTCCCACACTAAGCCTCCTCCTTCTTCTCCCCCTCCTCCCCCTCTCCACCCCCCCGCCTTACCTCCTTCCCTTCCCCACAGCACCTGTATATATGGTATATATGTTTGTACGTATTTATTACTCTATTTATTTATTTATTTATTTATTTTACTTGTACATATCTATTCTATTTATTTTATTTTGTTAATATGTTTTGTTTTGTTCCCTGTCTTCCCCTTCAAGACTGTGAGCCCACTGTTGGGTAGGGACCGTCTCTATATGTTGCCAACTTGTACTTCCCAAGAGCTTAGTACAGTGCTCTGCACATAGTAAGCACTCAATAAATACGATTGATTGATTGATCTATGCAGATGATTCCCAAGTCCATTCATTCATTCATTTGTATTTATTAAGCACTTACTGTGTGCAGAGCACTGTATTAAGCTCTTGGGAAGTACAAGTTGACAACATATAGAGACGGTCCCTACCCAACAGCGGGATCACAATCTACATCTTCAATCCTCATCTTTATCCTTTTCTGCAGTCTCATATTTCCTCCTGCCTTCAGGTCAACTCTACTTGGATGTACTGCTGACATCTCAAACTTAACATATCCAGAAAAGAACTTCTCAACTTCCCACCCAAACCCTATCCTCCTCTGGACTTTCCCATCACTACAGGTGGCACCACCCTCCCTACCTCACAAGCCGTGACCTTGTTATTGTCCTCAACTCATTGCTCTCCTTCAACCCACATATTCAATCTGCCAACAAATCATGCCCCGGCCCACGTCATCCCCCGGGCCTGGAATGCCCTCCCTTTGCCCATCCGCCAAGCTAGCTCTCTTCCTCCCTTCAAGGCCCTACTGAGAGCTCACCTCCTCCAGGAGGCCTTCCCAGACTGAGCCCCTTCCTTCCTCTCCCCCTCGTCCCCCTCTCCATCCCCCTCTCCATCCCCCTCATCTTACCTCCTTCCCTTCCCCACAGCACCTGTATATATGTATATATGTTTGTACATATTTATTACTCTATTTATTTATTTTATTTTATTTGTACATATCTATTCTGTTTATTTTATTTTGTTAGTATGGTTTTGTTCTCTGTCTCCCCCTTTTAGACTGTGAGCCCACTGTTGGGTAGGGACTGTCTCTTTATGTTGCCAACTTGTACTTCCCAAGCGCTTAGTACAGTGCTCTGCACACAGTAAGCACTCAATAAATACAACTGATCGATTGATTGATTGATTGATGTCACTCTCCTCCTCAAAAATCTCCAGTGGTTGCCTGTCAACCTACACATCAAGCAAAAACTCCTCACTCTCAGCTTCAAGGCTGTCCATCACTTCGCCCCCTCCAACTCACCTCCCTTCTCTCCTTCTCCAGCCCAGCACACACCCTCCGCACCTCCGCCGCTAACCTCCTCACTGTGCCTCGTTCTCACCTGTCCCACCGTCGACCCCCGGCCCATGTCCTTCCCTTGGCCTGGAATGATCTCCCCTCACACATCCACCAAACTAGCTCTCTTCCTCCCTTCAAAGCCCTACTGAGACCTCACCTCCTCTAGGAAGTCTTTCCAGACAGAGCCCCTGTTTTCCTCTCCTCCTCCCCATCGCCCCCGCCCCGGCCCTACCTCCTTCCCCTCCCCACAGCACTTGCATATATCTGTACATATTTATTACTCTATTTTACTTGTACATTTTTACTACTCTATTTTATTAACGCTGTGCATATAGCTATAATTCTATTTATTCTGACAGTTTTGACACCTGTCTACATGTTTTGTCTTGTTGTCTGTCTCCCCCTTCTAGACTGTGAGCCTGCTGTTGGGAAGAGACCGTCTCTATATGTTGCCAACTTGTACTTCCCAAGCACTTAGTACAGTGCTCTGCACACAGTAAGCACTCAATAAATACGAATGAATGAATGAATGAGTGAACTGTGCTTTCCAAGTGCTTAGTACAGTGCTCTGCACACAGTAAGTGCTCAATAAATACGGTTGAATGAAATGAATTGGCTTTAAGGCACTCAATTACCTTGACCCCTCTTATCTTACCTCTCTGATTTCCTACTGCAACCCAGCGTACTCACTTCGCTCTTCTAACACCACCCTTCTCACTGCAACTTGACCTCATCTATTTCACTGCTGACCTTTCTCCCCCATCCTGCCTCTTGTCTGGAATTCCCTCCTCATTCATACCTAACAGATCATCGCTTTCTCTACCTTAAAGCCTTCTTCATAGCACATTTCCAAAAGGCTTTCCCTAAGTCCTCAGTTCCCTAACTCCCTTTCCCTCTTGTGTTGTCCTGGCACTTGGATTTGTAATAATAATGATGATGGCATTTGTTAGGCGCTTACTATGGCAAAGCACTGTTCCAAGCTCTGGGGAGTATACAAGGTGATCAGGTTGTCCCACGGGGGGCTCACAGTCTTAATCCCCATTTTACAGATGAGGGAACTGAGGCACAGAGAAGTTAAGAGACTTGCCCAAAGTCACCTGACACGTGGCGGAGTCGGAATTAGAACCCATGACCTCTGACTCCCAAGCCCATGCTCTTTCCACTGAGCCATGCTGCTTCTCTTGTACTTTTTACTCACTCTGCCCTCAGCTCCATGGTGCTTATGTACATATCCGTAATTTATTTTTAAACGAGTAGCCCAGCCTAGTGAAAAGAGCACAGGATGCAGGGGCCCTGGGTTCCAATCCTGCTCCAACACTTTCCTGTTCAGTGACCTTGGGCAAGTCTCTTAATTTCTCTAGGCCTCAGTTCTCAAATCTGCACAGTGGGGAGTCAATACCTGTTCTCCCTCCTCCTTAGACTGTGGCCTCATGTTAGATCAGATTATCTTGAATCTACCCCAGCGCTTAGTATAGTGCTTGAAACATAAAAAAGCACTTATCAAATACCACAATTATTATTATTATTATCTTTACTATTATTTATTTTAACATCCATCTTCCCCTTTAAACAGAAAGCTCTTTGTGGGCATGGAACGTGTCTAACAATTCTGCCAAATTCACTCCCAAACCCTTAGTAGTACCCTGCCCTGCATACAGCAAGTCCAAATAAATATGATTGATTCGTGAAATTTTATCTGCTGATTCAATCAATAAACCAATGAATGGTATTCACTGAGTGTATACTGAGTGCAAACCATTAGGCTAAGGGCTTGGGAGAGTACAAAATAAGAAGAAACCCTTTCTCTACCTGCCCTTAAAGATCTGACAAAATAAAAATAATACTTATTAAGCTCCATGTCCAAGTACTGTACTAAGTGCTGGTACAGAACCAAGATAATCAGATCAGACACCGTCCTGTCCCCATGTGGGACTCAGAGTCTAAGAGAGAGGGAGAGTGGGTATTTAATCTCCATTTTACAGATGAGGAAACTACAAATGTTATTTACCAACAATGGGAATAGGAGGAAGAACACAGATTTAATAGGAAGCAGTTCCTCCAATTAATAAATTGCTTTATGCCTGCTTGTCTGTCTCTCTTTCTCCCTCTCCCTCTCTCACCCAATCCAACCAAGCCTACCAGGTGAACCTATTATTTTTTTAAAGGGGTGGGGGTAGTGGTTCGAGATTTTCTCTTTTTGTTATAGATCATTTTTACTTGACACATAGTAAGTACTTCATGCTCAATAAATACGAATGACTGATTGATAGAGAACCTGCATAAAGCAAATAGGGCTAGTGGTTTGCATACCACCACTCACGCACTCTCATTCCTGCCAGTGGTTTTCCTATTGTGGCTAGGAGGGCAACAGCTGGATGGGTGGCCAATCCCCAACAAGGGCACTTATGTATACAAATGACCACAGTACAGTGCCGCCCTCCCTGAGCCCTTTGGCACTCATGAAAATCCTCCTCATACACATACCACTTATATACAAATCTTTAAATTCTGTTGCTTCCTCCTACATGTAATTTGATAATAAGAGGAATAATAACTGTGGTATTTGCTAAGTGCCTAATATCTCAGCAGAAGCAGCATGGCTCAGTGGATGGCTTTCCACTTGGGAACCAGAGGTCATGGGTTCTAATCCCAGCTCTGCCACTTGTCAGCTGTGTGACTTTGGGCAAGTCACTTAACTTCTCTGTGCCTCAGTTACCTCATCTGTAAAATGAGGAGTAAGACTGTGAGCCCCACGTGGAACAACTTGATCACCTTGTATCCCCCCCAGCGTTTAGAACAGTGCTTTGCACACAGTATGTGCTTAACAAATGCCATTATTATTATTATTATTATTATTATTATCATTATTATTATTATTATTATTATTATTATTCCAGCACTCTACTAAGCACTGGGGTAGTTAAAAGACAATCAGGTCCTACATGAAGCTCACAGGATGAGGAGGAGGAAGAACAGGTAATTATGGCAGTGTGGTCAGGGAACACATCTGCCAACTCTGTTGTACTGAACTCTCATTCATTCAGTTGTATTTATTAAGTGCTTACAGTGTGGAGAGCACTGTACTAAGTGCTCGGGAAACTACAATACAACAAAAAAGAGTGACAGTCTCTACCCACAACAGGATCACAATTTAGAGGACACTCCCAAGAACTAAATACAGTGCTCTCTGTGCAGTCTGTAAGGTGTGGATTTGATGACTGTTCTCCCTCCCCCCTTGACTGTGAGACCCATGTGGGATGGGAGCAATGTCTGTTGTATAGAACCCAGTGCTTAGTGCTTGGCACCTCATAGGCACTTAAATAGTTATTATTGTTTGAGGATCCAGCTGGAGTGTGAGGGTCAGGTCTGGTTGAAGCTGTAGGGCCTAGGAACCAGAATGGAAAGAAAGTACTAGGAGTCAGAGTACATGAGTTCTCATGCTGACGCTGCTAGTTCATTCATTCATATACTCATATTTATTGAGCGCTTACTGTGTGCAGACACTGTACAAAGCACTTGGGAGAGTACAATACAACAATAAACAGACACATTCCCTGCCCACAATAAAGTTACAGTCTAAAGATTAGGTTACAATATAGAGGTGACCTGCTGTGTGAACCTGGCAAGTCACTTAATGTCTCTAAGCCTCAGTTTCCTCATCTGTAAAATGAAGCTATAGAACCTGATCTCCCTTCTACTTAGACTGGGAGCCCTTTGTGGGACAGGTACTTTGTCTGACCTGATTAACTTGCATCCAACCCAGTGCATAGCATAGTGCTATACAAATAGTAAGCACTTAACTGATACAATAAATAAATAAGAAAGCACTCAGTAAGTACTATTGACTGATTGATGCATGTTCTATTCATCATTCAGTTGTATTTATTGAACACTTATGTGTCCAGAGCACTGTACTAAGTGCTTGGAAAGTACAATTTGGCAACAGAGACAATCCCTATCCAACAACTGGCTCACAGTCTAGAATCATTGATTCATTCAATCGTATTTATTGAGCGCTTACTTTGTGCAAAGCACTGTACTAAGCGCTTGGGAAGTACAAGTTGGCAGCATATAGAGACGGTCCCTACCCAACAGTGGGCTCACAGTCTAGAAGACTGAAGAATGACAGAATCATTCTGTCATCATCTTCTATCATCAAAGATAATGCCACTGATGGGGCAATTTTTTAAATGGTATTTAAATTCTTACTATGTGCCAAGCATTGTATTAAGCACTGGGGTAGATGCAAGCTAATAAGGTTGGACAAAGTCCACGTCCCACATGGGGCTCACAGTCTTAATCCCCATTTTACAAATGAGGTAACTGAGGTCCAGAGTGGTTAACGCCTAGCCCTAAATCACACAGCAGAAAAGCAATGGAATGGGATTAGAACCCAGATCCTTCTGACTCTCAGGCCTGTGCTATATCCACTAGGCAATGCTGATTCCCTGTGATACTGAGCCCTCCCTGAGATAATGGTAATAATGATGGTACTTGTTAAAGTGCATACTATGTGCCAAGCACTGTTCTCAGCACTGGGGTAGATACAAAGTTATCAGGATGTCCCACGTGGGGCTCACAGTCTCAGTCCTTATTTTGCAGATGAGGTAGCTGAGGCACAGAGAAGTGAAGTGACTTGCCCAAAGTCACAGAGCTGACATGTGGCAGAGCCGGGATTAGAACCCATGACCTCTGACTCCCAAGCCCGGGCTCTTTCCACTAAGCCACACTGCATCCTGCGTAACGTCATGAACACCTCTCTTAACCTCCCTGTGCTTCACTTTCCACAACTGTAAAATGGGATAAGATTCCTGCTCTCCCTTCCTCTTTGACTGTGAGCACACCACGTGGGGTGGAAGAAGCATCTTGGGGGCCAGAGTTTTGATGCCCTTCTCCCAGGACATCAAGCTTTTACTGACTACCTCTGCTCATGTCCTGCTTTGGAGATTCCCATTCTGGATCAGGAAACGTTCGTCTGGATCTGAAAGCTACTTCTGGCAAAGAGCTGAAAGATCCAGGCTGTATCATGAGTCCTAGGTGGCTGCTAAAGAAGTTTCACTTAAAAAGAGCTTAACTATGTGCCACACATTGTGCAAAGCTCTGGGACGTGTACAATATTATGAGATTGGACAGAGGCCTTGGACCCCGAGGTGCACACATTCTTAATCCCCATTTTACAGATGAGGTACCTGAGGCCCAGAGAAGTTAAGTGACTTTCCCAAGATCTCACACACACAGAAGACAAATGGCAGAGCCAGGATTAGAACCCAGGTCCTTTGACTCCCCAGGCCCATGCTCTTTCTACTAGGCCACAGTGCTTCTCAGTTATACTGTTGCTTTAGTGGAACGATTCAGAGGAAAGTGATCTCCCATTAAGTATTTGGGCAACTCTTGATTATGGGAAAATTCTGCATTTTATAAGGATGTACGCTCAATGGCCTTAGGGGAATGAAGGAACAATGAGACATGGTTTCTTCTTTAAAGCTTCACATGTGAGTAATTGAAACATTCTAGCAATTACAGAACAATTACTGAAATTTCAAGAGCAATTACAGAAATCATGGGGGAAAATGGCTTCCTAATGCTTTTTAAAATCTTCCATCTCTGAATTAGCTAAAGGTAAAACTCGGAAAATGGGTATTTGATGCCAAAAATCTCAATCTATTTTGTTTTTTATTATGTTTTCATTTGTTATTATATCATTCATTACTTTTTAAGGGCTTCATGTTGTGTATAGCCTTATACCCTTAGAATGTGTGATGGGACAAATAATTGAGACCCCATCCTGGCAAAAAATGTATTTGCAGACACTTTGGCCCAAAATGCTCTCTTTATCCAGCTAAAGAGTTGACCATCCGGTCCATTTTCCTAAGGAAGCTATTCTTTGGCAGGCAGCTCACCTTCCCTTTCTACTGCCTCATAGAGACAGAAATGTTCCCCAAGCAAGAAATCTCTCACAGTACTCGTGATTCCACACCACGATACCATTTCCGGGCTCTTTCCGCTTCATTGGGCTCCGACATTTTTCAGTGGCTATTTAAGCAAGTCTTCCTGGGGACATGGATTTATCTTTTGATTGTAATTGACCTAGACTTAGGTGTGTCCAATCCATTATTTAGAGCATAATGGGTCTTCTAGTCTTCCACTGACAGAGACTTCCAAAAGGAGACAGCATGGCTTACTAGAAAGAGAATGAGTTTGGGTAGTCTGGAGTTCTAGTCCCAGCACTGCCCACTAGCCTGCTTTGTGACCTTGGCTCAGTCACTTAGCCTCTGTGGGCCTCAAGTTTTTCATTTTTAAGAAAACTTCTCTTCCCACCTTCACAACTGTGAACCCCATTTGAGGCAGGGACTGCATTGAAGGGACTCTTTTTGTATTTAACGGCCACTCCCTTTGCCATTGCACCACTGAATCTGCTGCCGTCCCTCATGTCATCAGGTCTCCCGGCAGCCCCTGTTGTCTTGAGTTAACGGACACCTATGGCCTGCGCTGTGACTGGTCCTTAAACCATCGGCAACAAGTCTCCTCAATTCTTAAAACATTAGAAAGGCTGTGAGTGCGACTATTGCGATTCTTAGCTGCAAAGAGTCTGTACCTCTGTTCCTTTAGCCACAGCATCCTATTGCTTTATCTGCTTTACCATTCTTTTAGAAGCAGTGTGGCCCAGTGGAAAGAGCCTGGGCCTGGCAGTCAAAAGGACCTGATTTCTAGTCCTGGTTCTGCCATTGGCCTGCTGTGTGACTTTAGGCAAGTCACTGAATTTCTCTATGCCTCAGTTTCCTCATCTGCAGAATGGGGATCCAATACCTGTTCTCCCTCCTACTTATGTTGTGAGTCCCAAATGGGACTTGATCTTTTACCTACCCCAATGCTTAGTACAGTGCTTGACACACAATAAGCACTTAACAAATGTAACAATGACTAACTTTAGCATTTATCATTTCATCTTTCCTTACACGTCTTTTGCCCTTACTCTTATATTGTCCCATGGCCCCTTGAATACTCATTTTTGAAGCAGGTGGGAAAAGGGTGACTCCCCTTGATGTAAGTCTGAGTGTGACCATCTTTGCAGAGGGAAGGCTGGGAAATCGCGGTAGTACTAGCAAACATATTTATCGAGCACACAGGAGTACTTACTGTGTGCAAAAACATTATACTACCCTCTGAGCCCTCCCAAAGGACAGGAGCCATGCTAATTTCCACCTGTTTTCTTTCCCAGGGCTTAATATAGCGCTCTACACACAAGTATTTAATAAATACTGTTACTTGAATGAGAAGCAGTGTGGCTCAGTGGAAAGAGCACGGGCTTTGGAGTCAGAGGTCATGGGTTCAAATCCCGACTCCGCCACTTGTCAGCTGTGTGACTTTGGGCAAGTCACTTAACTTCTCTGTACCTCAGTTACCTCATCTGGAAAATGGGGATGAAGACTGTGAGCCCCACGTGGGACAACCTGATCACCTTGTAACCTCCCCAACGCTTAGAACAGTGCTTTGCACATAGCGCTTAATAAATGCCATCATTATTATTATTATTACTTTAAAAATATCATTAAAAACCCCTAGTATTAAGTCATGTCATGTCACCACTGCTCTCAAAAACCAATACAGCTGTCACCAGTCTTTCTCCAGCTTCCCTGTAACACCCACCAGTCATGACAGAAAGTAGGACACAGGAGTAACAGCGATCCTGTTTGGAGCCGATGGGAAGATGTGATTTGCTACCTGTCCTATTCCTCTCTAATCCTCTCCCTTGTCCGGCAACCTCTTACCATGCGCCCCTGCCTCTGATATTCACAAAGCATTTAGAAAAAATATGCTAAGAAGCCTCTCGATTCTGTTGAAAAATCCAAGTCTAAAATTGCTTTTTAGAATTCCCTGAAAATCCAGTTAAACAGAAAAATCAAAGCTCCTTCTGGAGACGGTAAGCTCCTCATGGTCAGGGGTCATTTCTAGCAATTCTGTGGTATTGTATTCTCCCCGGTTCTTAGAACAGTGTTCTGCATATAGTAAATACTCCATAAATACCACTGAGTGAAATAAAATATCTGAAGGTAGTGAAGCTTGTAAAAACCAACTTGTGTATTCCTGAGAGTAGAAATGAAGTGAACTGATTAGGTGAGTTTCACAGCTATTAAGCTTCTTCCTTGACTCTTCTTCCCTGCACCAATCAACCAACCAGAGGTATCTACTGAGCGGTTACTTTGTACAGACCAATATCCTCACCAAATTTACATTATCCTGAAGATATACAAAGACAAGACTTCGTTAGGTACTTAAAAACAAGAATGAAGCTAGCATAATTGTTCACATTAGTTCATTAATTCATTCATTCAATCGTATTTATTGAGCGTTTACTGTGTGCAGAGCACTGTACTACGTGCTTGGGAAGTACAAGTTGGCAACATATAGAGACAGTCCCTACCCAACAACAGGCTCACAGTCTAGAAGGGGAAGACAGACAACAAAACAAAACAAGTAGACAGGTGTCAAAACCGTCAGAATAAATAGAATTATAGCTATATGTACATCATTATTAATGATAGCATTTGTTAAGCGCTTACTATGTGCGAAGCACTGTTCTGGGCGCTGGGGGGGATATAAGGTGATCAGGTTGTCCCACGTGGGGTTCACAGTCTTAATCCCCATTTTTCAGATGAGGTAACTGAGACTCAGAGAAGTTAAGTGACTTGCCCAAGGTCACACAGCAGACATGTGGCAGAGCCAGGATTGGAACCCAGAACCTCTGATTCCCAAGCCCATGCTCTTTCCACTGAGCCATGCTGCTTCCCTAATTAATAAAATAAATATAGTAGCTTGGGGACACAAAAGAAAACATCAAAAATTCAGGGATTAATACAAATTCCTCAAGCCATAAGGCTCTCTGAAAAGACCCTGAGGCCCTGAAGGCAACTGAGATAGTCAGTCAGCCAGTCAATAGTATTTATTGAGCACTTACTGTGTGCAGAGCACTGTGCTAAATGCCTGGTAGAGTGTGATACCACAATATGGCACATTCCCTGCCCACAACAAACTTACAAACTTGGCTCTGAAAGCGACCTGAAGCTTCAAGAGGCTTGTTCACAGTGAAGCCTCAATGAAACAGAAAAACCCATCTCTTGGGAAAGCTTCCTGTCAATAATAATTGTGGCATTTGTTAAGCGCCTACTATGTGCCAAATACTGCACTAAGTGCCGAGGTAGATACAAGGTAATTAGGTCCCACATGGGGATCACAGTCTAAAAAGGGGGGAAAAACAGGTATTGAATCCCCATGTTGCAGACGTGGGAACGAAGGCACAGAGAAGTTCGTGACTTGTCCAAGGTCACACAGCACACATGTGGTGTAGCCAGGATTAGGACTCTGGTCCTCTAACTTCAAGATTTATGCTCTTTCAACTGGGCCAGGCTGGTTTCCTTTATCATAATAACGATAATAATGATATTAGTGGCATTTGCTCCCAAGCACACAGTAATCGCCCCAAAACTACCAATGATTTATTGATATGTTCCAAGCACTGTATTAAGCACTGGGGTAGATACGAGGTAATTAGGACATATACAGTCTCTGTCGCATACAAGGCTCACAGCCTAAGGGTAAGGAAAAACAGGCATTTAATCCCCATTTTACAGATGAGGAACCTGAGGTGCAGAAACCTGAGGGACTTGCCTAAGGTCACACCACAGGCAAGCGGCACTGGTGGAGATAGAATCCAGGTCTCCTGACTCCCAGGACGGGGCTCTTTCCGTTAGGCCAACCTGCTTCTTAATTTCTTAATTTTGGCATTTATCAAAACTGTGTGGTCTATCCAGGGGTGGCACTTTTTTTTAAATCTGCTAGCTATTTTATCTAATAAAGGCAGGACATTCATCTAATATTTGAAATAAATCACTTCCAAGTCCCATCACATCGATGTTACCAGAACATCACAATGTCTTCAAGGAAGAATAGGCAGGATTTGAAGATTGCAATGTCTTCATTAAAGACCTGACCAAATTATCCAAAGCAGTGCCCCTTTTGTATAGGCCAAGTGAAGAGTAATTTGAAGCCACACATTAGCTTGCTCCTTGACTTTGCAAATTACTCAATTTCTTGCTCAGCGACCTAATTTTCTCAAACAAAAACAAACCCAAGAGCTACTTCTTTGTGTGGTGAGCAGTAGCAGAATTGTTTCTCATGAACTTTGGAGGAAAAAAATTAATCTGGGAAAAAGGGAAGATGGTGACAGCGATCCTTTCAGCTTTAAAGAATAAATCTCTGATTGAAATGGTTTCTGCACTCAAAAGCAAAACCAAGAAGCTACCTGCTCCGGTAGGGAGTATATTTGCTGACCTCAAAAACCTTTAAGCAAGCAAAAAAACTAGCTGATACCTGTGAAACTTTCATGCTCTTTCAACATTTCTCTCCTCTCTCTCCATCTACTTAGAACATTCTGCACTCTTTTGCCTGCCTGATTTTCTTCCTAATAACATTCCTGATTCTCTTCTTTTAATTGCTCTGTGCTCCCTCTCCTTTTCATTTCTATCGCTGCCTCTCCGCACCCATTCCCATATCCACCTCTTCTTTCCTCTTTCTGTTCTTTTTCCTATGTCTCCCTTCCGGTCTGTTTTTCTCTCCCTCCAAAACTGTCCTCCTCTCATCTTTTTCCTTATTTTCTCCTCTTTGTCCAGTTGACTCTCGCTTTCCTCTTTCCCTTCTACCTTCCAGTCCTCTTCCTCAGAATCCCCTCTATTTTCCTCCTCCTTCTTCCAGTTTCTTAATAGTCCTAATATTTATTAAGCATACTTCCAGTGCCAAGCACTGTGCTAAGTGCTGGTGTGGTATCTAAAAGTTAAACAAACCAGGACATGCTAAACAAAGCTCAGAAGCCATGCAGCCTAGTGGATAGAGCACAGGCATGGGAGTCAGAAGGACCTGGATTCTAATCTGGGCTCTGCCACTTGTCTGCTGTGTGACTTTGGGCAACTCGTTAAAAGTCTCCGAGCCTCAGTTACCTCATCTGTAAAATGTGGATTAAAATTGTGAGGCCCATGTGGGACATGGACTGTGTCTGACCTTATTACCTTGTATCTACCCCAGTGGTTAATACAAAACACCTGCCCCCTCCCCTCTTTCCTCTTTGCCATCTTCAACTGTTCATTTTCCAATGGCTCCTTCCTCACTGCTTTCAAACATGTCCATGTCTCCCCTACCTAAAAAAAAATCCCTTGACCCCACACCTCCCTCACATTATCACCCCATCTTCCTCCTACCATTTCTCTCCAAACATCTTTACCACTAGCCATCTCCACTTCCTTTTCTCCAAATCTTTCCTAGATCCCCTCCAATCTGGCTTCTGGCCCAAGCACACCACAGAAACAGCCCTCACTGAAGTCACTAGTGACGTTTTTCTCACCAAATCCAACAGCCTCTACTCTATCCTAATCCTCCAAGATCTCTCAGCTGTCTTTGACACTGTAGACCGACCCCTTCCCCTTGAAACTTTATTGAACCTTGGCTTCAGTGACACTGTCCTCTCTTGGTTCTCCTCATCTCTCTGATGGCTCCTGAGTTTCTTTTGCTGGCTCCTCCACTGCCTCCCATCCTCTGACACTTGCAGGGGGTCCCCTCAGGGCTCAGTTCTAGATCTTCTGTTCTCCATCTCCACCCGCTCCCTTGGAGAACTCATTTGCTCCCACGGCTTCAACAACCATCCCTATGCAGATGATACCCAAATCTAAATCTCCAGCCCCGACTGCTCTCCTTCCCTGCAATCTCTCATTATGTCCTACCTTCAGGACATCTCTTACTTGACGTCCCACCAACACCTTAAGCTGAACATGTCCAAAATAGAACTCCTTATCTTCCCACTTAAACCCTGTCTTCCTCCTGTCTTTCCCATCAATGTTGACAATACCACTACTCTCATCACACAAACTCATAATCTTGGCGTTATCCTCCATTCATCTCTCTCATTCCATCCACATAGTCAATCTATCTCCAAATCCAACTGTGTCTGCCCTCACAAAATTGCTAAAATCTTCGCTTTCCTCTCGATCCAAACTGCCACTGCACTGATCCAAAAGCTTTTCCTATCCTGCCTTGTCTACTCCACCTGCCTCCTCACTGACCTCCTGGACTGCTGTCTTTCCCTACTCCAGTACACACTTCACTCTGCTCCAAGATCATTTTTCAACAAAATCTTTCAGTCCATGTCTCCCCATTCCTCAAGAGCCTCCAATGGCTGCCATTCAACTTCAGCATCAAAAAGAAACTCCTTACTGTTGGCTTTAAAGCAGTCAATCATCTCATCCCATCTTACCTCACCTCAGTGATTTCCTACTACAGGCCAGCCCACACACACTGCTCCTCTAGCTCATTTCCTCATTGTGTCCTGATCTTATCTATCTCACCACTATCACTTTTCTACATCCTTCCTCTAGCCTGGAAATCTTCCCCCTCCATATACACCAGACTACCATTCTCTCCATCTTCAAAGCATTCTTAAGGTCATATCTCCTCCAACAGGTCTTCCCTGATTAAGCTCTCTTTTCTCCACCTTGCTCTCCCATCTTTGTTGTCTATATAGTCTGATCTGTGCTTTTAAGGCATTTGATATTCACCTCACCCACAATAATAACAATAATAATGATAGTAACAATAATTATTATATTTGTTAAGCACTAACTATGTGTCAAGCACTGTTCTAAACACTGAGGTAGGTACAAGGTAATTATGTTGTCCCACGTGGGGCTCACAGTCTTAAATCCCATTTGCCAGATGAGGTAACTGAGGCACAGAGAAGTTAAGTGGCTTGCCCAAGGTCACACAGCAGACAAGTGGAGGAGCCAAGATTAGAACAGACGTCCTCTGACTCCCAAGCCCGTGCTCTTTCCACTCCGCTACGTTGCTTCTCACAACAGTACTTACATACGTATCTTTAAATCATATATTACAAATTATTCATTTATATTAATGTCTACATCCCCCTCTAGACTGTAAACTCATTGTGGGCAGGGAGTCTATCTACCAACTCTGTTATGCTGTACTCTCCCAAGCATTTAGTACAATGCTTTGCACATTGAATACACACCATTGATAGACTGATTTAAAGCACCCTATAGCTTTGCCCGCTTCTAACATACCTTGCTGAATTCCTACTACAACCCAGCCCAAACAATTTGCTTTTCTAATGCCAACCTACTCATTGTACTTCAATCTCTTCCATTTTGCTACTGGCCTTTTGCGCTTGTCCTCCCTCCGGCTTGTAACTCCCTTCCCGTTCTTATACAACAAACCACCATTATCTCCACCTTCAGAGTCTTATTAAAATCACAACTCCTCCAAGATGCCTTACTTGACTAATCCCTCCTATCCTCTAACCCCTCTCCCTTCTGTGTTGGCTTTGCACTTGGAACTATATCCTTTAAGCACTTGACATTCACTCCACTCTCAGCCCCAGAGTACCTACATGTGCATATCCAAAATTTATTTTAATGTCTGTCTTTCCTTCTAGGCTGTAAGCTCCTTGAGGGCAGGGAACACATCTCCCAACTCTCTTGTACTGTCCCCTCCCAACTGCTTAGGATAGTACTCTGCCCACAGTAAGTACTCAATAAACACCATTGATTGATCCAATAATTTATTGAATCCTCAGCCCAATTTTTCCCAGTTCCTTAATTCACACCATGGAGAGAGTTAATTCTTCCTCCTGAAGTTCCCAACTGACTATCTGAGAGGAAACTTACAGGCTGGGTGAAATGGAAGATATATATAAGACATCATTAGAAAAGGTTCTTTTAAGTCCCCTAGAAAATGTTCAGGCAATTTTAGAAGGGTGCTGAACTTTATTTTCAAGTATGTGATCTTTTCACAATCACATACAAATTTCCGGGATGTGGTAGAGTGCTAATTATATATATATATAGTAATATATATATAGCGTGGCTCAGTGGAAAGAGCACAGGCTTAGGAGTCAGAGGTCGTGGGTTCTAATCCCGGCTCCGCTGCTTGTGAGCTGTGTGACTTTGGGCAAGTCATTTCTCTGTGCCTCGGCTCCTTCATCTGTAAAATGGGAATTAAGACTGTGAGCCCCACGTGGGACAACCTGATCACCTTGTATCCACCCCAATGCTTAGAACAGTGCATTGCACATAGTAAGCGCTTAACAAATGTCATTATTTTTATTATATAAATTAAATATTATATATAATTATACATAATATATAATATTTCATAATATAATGTATTATGTATAATATATAATAAAATTATATATGTCATTAAAGAGGGCATTCATCTTTCAAAGAGTTGACAAATTATATCAAAAGAAGCCAATCTGCCTTATTTCAAACAACAGTATCCCTAGTACATTTCAATCCTCACCTAGTTAAGAACAAGAGACGCGAAGGCCAACTCCTACTGCTTCAAGTTGTTTAATACACAACGGGTTCTTCTCACATGATTGACATCAGTGGTATTTAAAATCATTGATTCTCATAGGGTGAAGCTTGCTTGCGCCTGTCACAGTAGCTAATTAGCACTCTACCACACCCCAGAAATTTGTATGTGATTGTGAAAAGATCACATACTTGAAAATAAAGTTCAGCACCCATCCAAAATTGGCTGACTATTTTCTACGGGTGCTTAAAAGAACCTTTTCTAGCGAAGTCTGTCAAACATCTTTTCCATTTTGTTCTCTAGCTTTACTAGTCTTCTCCCAATTCCTCTGCATCACACTTGCACTTGGATTTGCATCTTTTATTCATCCCTCAGATCCACAGCACTGATGTACAGATCTGTAATTTCTTTATTTATATTAATGTCTGTCCCCCTTTGTAGTCTGTAAACTTGTTGTGGAGGAGGGAATCTGTCTGTTACATTGTATTCTCCCAAGCACTTAGTACAGTGCTTTGCACACAGTAACACTCAATACCTATGACTGATCAGTTGATTGGTTTTCCTTCTTTTTCTTCACATTGCTCCCCTGCGATTCCCTTTTCCTTCTGCTCAGTTTTTGAGTCATGATTTTTCAGATTGTCCAGGATTCTTATGGGTCTGCTTTGGTTTCAGGCAAATAGACATCTTTAAATTGGACACCTCAATACTATCAGAGTAGCATGGCATAGTGGATAGACCAAGGGCATGGGAGTCAGAAGGACCTGGATTCTAATCCTGTTTCTGACACTTGTCTGCTCTGTGACCTTTGGGAAGTCACTTCACTTCTCAGTGCTTCAGTTTCCTCATCTGTAAAATGGGGATTAAGACTGTGAGCCCACGTGGGACAGGGACTTTGTCCAACCCTCTTTGCTTGTATCCATCCCTGTGCTTCATACAGTGCCTGGCACTCAGTAAGTGTTTAACAAATAAGATAATTATTATTATTACTAATAATAACAATAATCATTATTATGGAATTGGTTAATAATAATAATAATGATGGCATTTATAAAGCACTTACTGTGTGCAAAGCACTGTTTTAAGCGCTTTGGGAGATTACAAAGTGAGCAGGTAGTCCCACAGGGGGCTCACAGTCTTAATCCCCATTTTACAGATGAGGTAACTGAGGCACAGAGAAGTTAAGTGACTTGCCCAAAGTCACACAGCTGACAATTGGCAGAGCCGGGATTTGAACCCCTGACCTCTGACTCCAAAGCCCGTGCTCTTTCCACTGAGCCACGCTGCTTCTCATATGTGCCAAGCTCGGTGCTGAATACGAGAAAAGCAGATCAGACTTAGTCCCTGTCTAACATAGGTCTCATAGACTAAGTAAGAGGGAGAATGGGTACTTGATTCTTACATTTTAGAAAAGGAAACAGAGGCATTCAGAAGGGAGGTGCCTGGTACAGGGTCATAGAGAAGAGAAGTGGCAGTCAGAATTAGAACTCAGGTTGTCTGACTCCCAAGCCCCTGCTATTTCCACTAGGTCACACTGGTGCTCTTTGGTAGCACTATGGTGGCTCAGAAAAAAACCTAATCAACAATTCTCCCATATTTTCTGCTAAGCAATCATCATCATCATCAATCCTATTTATTGAGGGCTTACTATGGGCACAGCACTGTACTAAGCGCTTGGGAAGTACAAATTGGCAACATATAGAGACAGTCCCTACCCAACAGTGGGCTCACAGTCTAAATGGGGGAGACAAAGAACAAAACCAAACACACTAACAAAATAAAATAAATAGAATAGATAGGTACAAGTAAAATAAATAAATAAATAGAGTAATAAATATGTACAAACATATATACATATATACAGGTGCTGTGGGGAAGGGAAGGAGGTAAGATGGGGGGGTGGAGAGGGGGACGAGGGGGAAAGGAAGGAAGGGGCTCAGTCTGGGAAGGCCTCCTGGAGGAGGTGAGCTCTCAGTAGGGCCTTGAAGGGAGGAAGAGAGCTAGCTTGGCGGATGGGCAGAGGGAGGGCATTCCAGGCCAGGGGGGATGACGTGGGCTGGGGGTTGATGGCGGGACAGGCGAGAACGAGGTACGGTGAGGAGATTAGCGGCGGAGGAGCGGAGGGTGCGGGCTGGGCTGGAGAAGGAGAGAAGGGAGGTGAGGTAGGAGGGGGCGAGGTGATGGACAGCCTTGAAGCCCAGGGTGAGGAGTTTCTGCCTGATGCGCAGATTGATTGGTAGCCACTGGAGATTTTTGAGGAGGGGAGTAATATGCCCAGCGGGTTTCTGGACAAAGATAATCCGGGCAGCAGCATGAAGTATGGATTGAAGTGGAGAGAGACACGAGGATGGGAGATCAGAGAGAAGGCTGATGCAGTAGTCCAGACAGGATAGGATGAGAGCTTGAATGAGCAGGGTAGCGGTATAGATGGAGAGGAAAGGGCGGATCTTGGCAATGCTGCGGAGCTGAGACCGGCAGGTTTTGGTGACGGCTTGGATGTGAGGGGTGAATGAGAGAGCAATCCAGAAATCAATCAAGAAATGGACTTTTTTAGCTAGATAGTTTAAGCCCTTCTCCTCTGCCTTTCACTTGGGCCCTCCAAATTTGGAGAGCAGGCCCTAGCTCTGAAACGTCTCGACTTGATTTGACTCAAGCATCTGCCTCCCTCACTGACACCGATGATGAGTTTGGAGACTGCGTTTTCCTGAATCCAGGTCAGTCTATTTGTTTACATGCTTTCACTCAGCCAAAAATAGGCCCGGATTCCCACCTCCACTTTCTGAAACTGCCTCCCACCCCTCCCTTCTAAATCGCTAATGCTCCCATGATCACCATGTTCATTAATCTGATAGGAGCATTTTCTCTCTCCATTACACCTTAATTATTAGTGGTTTTTACCGATGAACATTCTCCTCTCAACTCCACTCCTAGCTTTCCCCTACTCCATTACTGGCTGGGTAGTAGCTGTAATTTCCTGACCGTTTATTAGACAGAAGCACATTAAGGGGAAACAATAGCTCCACACCACCGGAGCTATCCGACCATTTACTACCGCATTATCTCCCTCTGCTTGAGTTTCTTCCCGCCTTCCCTGATCCCTGTGATATCTCCTTGGAGGAACTCATCAAGCACAGAACCAGGGAGAGAGGCGGAGGAGCAGAGCTGTAATTTTCCCCAAAGGATCAGTGGTCCGCGGCCATGCCCATATTGGAAAGGGGCAAAGGTTAGACTCTCCCAGATTCATCGCTTTTTACAAGCTTATCTCCCCGCTGCTATCCTTCCATGGACAATGAACGGTATTTTTTTTTCTCTTTTTAATTTCCACTGCTTTAATCTGCTCATCAGTACGGGTGCTAGTAATTCATATCATATTCCTAGGCGATGAGTCAGTATTTACAATGAGCCGGGCTCTTCTACCCAAGGCTTCCCAGGGCAAGCCCTTGTCTCTCCATACTGTTTTTCATTTCAAGCAGATGGGTAGCTGTTTCAGCAGGAGACCGGCCAGCCAGGGAAATGCTGCCAATGCCGCCCTTCTACTCTGGTCCTTCCTGGCCTGGCTGGTGAGCTAAAGAATGAGCAGAATCAGTCCGGATCTAAGCCAGCCCCCCGCCACTTCCCCAGCATGGCTCAGTGGTCAGAGCATGGCTGGGAGTCTGAAGAACCTGGGTTCTAATCCCGGCTCTGCCACGTGTCTGCTGTGTGACCTGGGGCAAGTCACTCAACTTCTCTGAGCCTCAGTTACCTCAACAGTAAAATGGAAATAAAGAGTGTGATTCTTATGTGGGACAAGGACTGTGTCTACTACATGAGTCTATGAATGACAACAAATAATAATTATAATAATGCTAATAATACTTGTAGCATTTTTAAAGCACTTACTATGTTCCAAAGACTGTAATAGGAACTGGAGGAGATACCATATAGTCAAGTCCCATATTGGGCTCACAGTCTAAGTAGGAGGGAGAACAGGTATCGAATCCTTACTCTGCAGATGAGGGAAGTGAAGTTAAATGACTTGCCCAAGATCACACAGCAGACAAGTGGCATAACCATGATTAGAAGGTCCTCTGACTCCCAAGTCCCTGCTCTTTCCAGTAGGCCATGTTGCTTCTCCCTGCAATCTCTACTGCATTTACTATCACTCAAGTAAGCAATCAAGAAATCAATCATATTGAGCACTTACTGTGAGTTCAGAGCTATGGTCTAGGAGCTTGGGAAAGAATAAAATAATGGAGTTGGTAGACATGTTACCTGTCCATAGGAACTTGCAGTCTAGACAGGGAAACAGACATTAAAATAAATTACTGATTGTATGTAAATTCTGTGAGGCTGAGGGTGGGCAGTGACCGAAAGGTACAGGTAATAATACTGATTGTGGTATTTGTTAAGTGCTTATTATGTGCCAGGCACTCTACTAAGCATTAGGGTGGTTACAACTGGACACAGGCCCTGTCCCACACGGGGCTCACAGTCTTTATTCACATTTTACAGATGAGGAAACTGAGGTACAGTGAAGTGAAGTGACTTGCCCAAGGCCACCAGCAGAAAAATGGCAGAGTCAGGATTAGAACCCACGACCTTCTGACTTACAGGTTTGTGCTTTATCTACTACCCAATGTGACTTCTCCTACAAATCACAGTGCTAGGACAACACATAAGGGAGAAGGAGTAGGGGAAATGAGGGCTTAGTCAGGGAAGGCCTATCATCTATTCTCCCCTCCAAAGTGATGGGGGAAGAGGAGGAGGAGCCTAAGAAGAAAGGGGAGGAAGTGGAGAATGAGGTTAGGGAGGGGAAGGAGAAAAAGAAGGAGAAAGCACGCAGTACAGTCCTATGTGCTTAGTACAGTGCTCTGCACAATGAAAGACCTCAATAAATACCCTTGATTGTTTAATTGAGAAAGAAAAGTGGGAGGACAAGGAGGAACCTTTTTTGTCACCTATGCCTTTATGCCCTTACCCCTGAAAACAGTTCTGTGCATATCCTTATCCTGTGCCGCCTCACCTAGCGGCAATTTATTTCAGTGTCTGTCTCTCCTGCTAAACTGTAAGCGGCTGAGGGCAGCACTCCCCCAAAGGCTAGGTACAGTGCTCAGCACCAAGAATCACTCGATAAATTACAATGATCGATCGAGGAGGAATAAGGTCATTAAGTGTTTCATAAGTACCATGATAATTATTATAATTGCCATATTAAAAAAGAAGGGGGGGGGGGAGAGGAGGAACTGCACTCAATATTTAAAACTCCAAATGTCCAGTGAATATGACAAAGAGGTAGCAGATTATCCCCCGCTGAGCCACTGAAGGAGAGGGAATGGCCACCCCTGCATTCCAGCCTAAAACTAAAGTGGTCTGTGTACTCTGACTCAGTCTTGGCCATTCTCTTTTTTATGGCTGTGGGGCAAGATGTGTAACCACCCAGTCACTTTGTCTGTATGACAGAGAGAAAATCAGAAGCCTAGGCTATGATTCACGATGTGCTGGGGTAGATACAAGATAATCAGGTGGAATACTGTCCCTGTTCCACAACAGGCTCACAATCTTAAGTTTTGTTCTTTCACTATTGAACAAAGTCTTGAAATGATTGCTAACTCTTATTTCTTAGAACTTGTTTTTTTCCCAATTTTTACAGAATGCTAAAAAAAGAATTAAATATGAAATGAAATATCACTTTATTGCAAAGCCATGTGTCATTTTAAAATAATCTTGAAAAAGTGAAGTTGATCTATAATAAAGAATGATCACAGGACTTTCAAAGATTTACCTTTTATTGATAATACAGCCACCTATCTTGGGTAGATGTACTTATGAATGAATGATAATAAAAATTTCAACCAAGGAAAGACTCTCTTCTACATTTCCTAATCTTGCTACCCTCTACTAGACCTCCCCCTTGTAGTCTGTGAGCCCATTGCTGGGTTGGGACTGTTTCTATATGTTGCCGACTTGTACTTCCCAAGCGCTTAGTACAATGCTCTGCACACAGTGAGCACTCAATAAATACGATTGAATGAATGAATGATGGCAGTTGCTAGCAATTCCAGTCAACCTCAGAAGTAACAAAGAAAGAACAAAGGAAGAAAGAAATAACAAAGGAAAGGAGAGGAGGCAAAAAAACGGGCAAAAGGGGGCAAACAATTCAAAATCAGAAGAGAAAAGGACAGGAATCAATCCATCAGTGGTCTTCACTGAACGTTCATTCATTCAATTGTATTTACTGAGCGCTTACTGTATGTAGAGCGCTTGGAAACTATAATTCGGCAATAGATAGAGACAATCCCTACTCAACATTGGGCTCACAGTCTAGAAGAGGGAGACAGACAACAAAACAAAACAAGTAGACAGGCATCAGACATGGCCCTACTTGAAGAGTCAGGATTAAACCCCAGGTCTCCCGATAGCCAGAGCTATACTCTGTCTATCAGACTGACTGCAGGACACACTACTGATTAATATTGGTGGGTTGTGAAAAGGTGCCAAGGACTGGCATCATTTGGGTCTGAACAGTTACTGAGCTGAAGGAAGCAACTGGGAGAGTACACTTCAACAGAGGTGGTAGACACGATCAGTGACCACAAGGAGCTTACAGATGACGGGGAGGATGAGAGACATCAAAATACTTTCCCAAGCACTTAGTACAGTGCTCTGCACACAGTAAGCGCTCAATAAATATTCATTCATTCATTCAATTGTATTTATTGAGCGCTTACTGTGTGCAGAGCACTGTACTAAGCGCTTGGGAAGTACAAGTTGGCAACATATAGAGATGGTCCCTACCCAACAACGGGCTCACAGTCTAGAAATGACTGATTGAATAAATTATGGATATGTACATAAATGCTACGAGGTAGAAGAGAGAGAGAGGGAGTGTGTGTGTGTGTGAGACACACACACACACATAGAGAGGGAGGGGGGAGAGAGAGAAAGAGAGAGAGAGAGGGGGAGAGAGAGAGAGAGAGAGAGAGAGAGAGAGAGAGAGAGAGAGAGAGAGAGAGAGAGAGAGAGAGAGAGAGAGAGAGAGAGAGAAAGGCTTGTGAGGGCTAAGAGGGGTAGTAGTAGGTGAGTGAGAAGATTCTGGAGGATGTTAGCGAAGTGAACACGAAATGCCAGTTGTGTCTGTGATTCCTTTGTACAGTCATCCCAGGGCCATAGGTCTGTGCTATCTCAGTCACGTTCCTGAATACCAAGAATCCAAAGTCCTTTCATTTCTTTAGGTCCTGAAAATATCACATTCATGAACAAAACTATGTTGTTTCAACTGATGATTTTTTACACGGTCTAGATGCTTGCCTGATTTCTCCCAGTGCTATAAGTTAACTGGGAATCTTTCAAATTCAAATGTTATTTACCCATTTTTAATTCCCGAAGACAACCTATCTTTTTTTCAGAATATGGGACGCAACATATTTTAAAATGGGACCTAAACACACACAGTCTAGCAATACCTGCAATCCGAACAGCTCGAAAAACCGCCTGTTCAATTAACTCAGAAATGTAACACTCTTCCTTTATTAGTATAATGTACTCATTGCTAACCAGTAATTAGAAAATGGCACTTCGTACTTACCTCATCTGTAAAATGGAGATTAAGACTGTGAGCCCCACGTGGGACCCTACTCCTCCCATCTTTGTACCGGAGATGAACACCTGGGTATTGCTTTTAAATCCTTCTTAATTTTTATGCATTTTTGGCTTCTCTATGGATTGTCAGAGATCCAGAATGGTTATTGAACCTGGCTTCAATCAATCAATCAATGGTGCTTACTGAGCACTTACTGTATGCAAAGCATTGTATTAAGC
Organism: Tachyglossus aculeatus; assembly: GCF_015852505.1. Lineage (NCBI taxonomy): Eukaryota > Metazoa > Chordata > Mammalia > Monotremata > Tachyglossidae > Tachyglossus > Tachyglossus aculeatus. Next base: position 15,632,431 of record NC_052070.1, read on the forward strand.
ACTTAGGAGGGGTTAAACAACAAAGTTGATAGATGTGTTTCTTGCCCAAAAGGAGCTTACAGTCTGGCGGGGGTTGGGAGGGGGGGAGACAGATGCCAATATAAATAAATTATGGATATGTACATAAGTGTTTTGGGGCTGAGTGAGGGGTGAACACTTAGTGCTTAAAGGGCTTCAAATGATCCAAATTGCAGCTCCTCAACTATTCTTCAGTTTATTGGGAAACTGGAGCTTCCTCCCCTTTGTAAAGGGGTCGTCTCGCATGAGGGGTCCGCACCTCATTCACTCTCCCCGGACACTTGTGAGCATTTCTGTGTGTCTGAGTGTAGTTCATCTAGAGAGGCTGGGAAATAAGAATTTAATCTCACTTGAAGATAATCAATGTGATGAGGAATGTTTGTAGCTATCTCTCCCCCTACTGCCCTCTTCCAACTACTTGAAGGGGAGGGGGGAGAGAAAGGGTTAGCTTGGCCTCGTTTAATGAAGGATGGCAAGACCACTGGCACGTGGGCAGAGGATTTTCCTCAGGGAATACTGCAGAATGAAGGTAGTGAAAAGAAGACGGGCCTGGGATTCAGAGGACCTGGAATCTGGATGAGCTTGGGTAAGTCATATAACTTCACTGTGGCTCAGTTTTCTTGTCTGTAAAATGGGGACTCAATACCCATAGTCCCTCCCCCTTAGACCATGAGCTCCCTGTGAGACAGGGATGTATCTAACATGCAGTGTGGCTCAGTGGAAAGAGAACGGGTTTTGGAATCATAGGTCATGGGTTCACATTCCAGCTCCACCACTTGTCAGCTGTGTGACTTTTGGCAAGTTACTTAACTTCTCTGTGCCTCAATTACCTCATCTGTAAAATGGGGATTAAGACTGTGAGCCCCACGTGGGACAACTTGATCACCTTATAACCTCCCCAGTGCTTAGAACAGTGTTTTGCACATAGTAAGCACTTAATAAATGCCATTATTATTAGTATTATTATTAACACATATCTACCCTAGTGCTTAGCTCACTGGGCTGGATTAATTTAGCAGTTTGGATAGAGAGGAAGGGGTGGATTTTAGCGATGTTGTGAAGGTCGAACCGACAGGATTTAGTGATGGATTGAATGTGTGGGAGGAATGGGAGGAGGGGAGTCAAGGATAATGCCAAGGTTATGGGCTTGTGAGACAGGAAGGATGGCGGTGGTGTCTACAGTGGTGGAAAAGTCAGGGGAGGACACGGTTTGGGTGGGAAGATACGAAGTCACTGGTCACTGGGGTCACCTACCTGCAAGCAAATGATCAGGTCGGAGGCAGCTCTTCTCCCTTTGAAGCCCAGGGAAGATGGCTCGCTGGGTAGGGGAACCCTCTGCTGACCCCCATGGCTCCCTGCACTTATCACCCCATTTCCCTCCTACCATTCCTCTCCAAACTCCTCAAATGAGTTATCTACATCTACTACCTCCTCTTCCTTTCCTCTAATCCTCTGTTTCAACCCATCCCATAAACCTCCCAGAAGACTGCTAAGGAAGCCACCCCTAAGTTCAGAGAAGCAGCATGGCACAGTGGATAGAGCATGGGCCTGGGAGTTGGAAGGTCATGGGTTCTAATCCCAGCTCCACTACCTGTCTGCTGTGTGACCTTAGGCAAGTCACTTCACTTCTCTATGCCTCAATTATCTCATTTGTAAAATGGGGATTGGGACTATGAGTTCCACATGGGACAGGGGCTGTATCCAACCCGATTTCCTTGTATACACCTCAGCGCTTAGTGCATTGCTTGGTACAAGCTTGGTACATAGTAAACACTTAACAAATTCCATCATTATTGTTATTATTATTATTCTCATCTCCCACATCCTATTTTCCTTCCCTAACATCTCTATGTGCTTAGTCTTTTCACCTAAGCACTTAGGTACCCCCTCCACCAACAGCACTTAGGTACATATAAACTCAGTTGCTTTTCATATCTGTAATATTCTTTCATGCCCGTTTTCCCTGCTAAATTGTAACCCACTAGGACATATATGTATATGTGCATGCGCACACCCACACACAGATGCGCAAATATACACGTATATACACCCCTACCTCAAACCATTTAAAATTAAACCGGAAGGTAGTTACAATAAAAATAGTTACAACAGAGCAATTAACCTGCCAGAGAAGATATCACTACTTAGCACATCAAATTAGGTTTGACAGTCCTAGTAAATGTTTTCTTTTTCAAATATGCCCAACTTGAACTGATTAAAACTTTGACAACCTTGATTATGAGAAAGAGACTGCATCAATCATGAGCAAATGAGCGCAGCAAGGAGCTTCATAAATCATTTGCTATGAGAACTAGACCGGTTCAGAAAAGACGCTATATATATCAGAGTTTCAAGCCTTGATGACGACACAAAATCATTAATCAAAGATGTTTTCTTCAATTCTCCTGCAGAATCATGATGGAAATGGAGCTGTCTAACAAAGGCGGAAAGAAGGTATGGTTCTCTTAATAAGGAAAAGTCAGCACAAAAAAAACTCTACTGAATCACAGGCAGGAAAAGATTACTCTCTCTAGGAGCATAGCAGAGATCCTTTCTTCGAGTCTATTATCTTCTCTTCAAAGAGCAGTGGATTTAGCCAGCGAAAAAATACCTTTTTTGATATGGACGCTACTAGACAGTGGTATTTATTGAGCACCCGTTAGACTGTAAGCTCCTTGAGGACAGGTATGGGGGTGGTGACTACCAATTTTACTGCATTGTTTTCTCCCAGGGACTTAGTACAATGCTCTGCACACAGTTAGCATTCAGTAATTACCATTGTTTGAATTGTTGATTGAAAAGCTGAACACGTATCAGGCACCATTTGCTTCAAAACTAAGACTGAGAGGCGTGAGGCCTATTGGAAAGAGCCTAGGCCTGGGAGTTAGAGGATTAAGGTTCTAACTCTGGCTCTGCCAGTTCTCTGCCATGTGACCTTGGGTAAGTCACTTCAGTTCTCTGTGGCTCAGTTACCCTATCTGTACAATGGAGATTAAGACTATGATATCTAAGTGGAACAGGGATCCTATCCAACCTCATTATCTTTCATCTAACCCAGCACTTTGTATAGTGCCTGGCACATAGTAAGCACCTGATAATAGCAATAATAATAATAATAATAATAATGGTATTTGCTAAGCACTTAACAAATACCATAAGAAAAAGCCATTGCTCTAAGGCCTTAATTTTTTAATGGTATTTGTTAAGTGCTATGTGCCAGGCACTGTGCTAAGCACTGGGGTAGATTCAAGCTAATCATCATCATCATCATCATTCTTATTTATTGAGCGCTTACTATGTGCAAAGCACTGTACTAAGCGCATGGGAAGTACAAATTGGCAACATATAGAGACAGTCCCTACCCAACAGTGGGCTCACAGTCTAAAAGGGGGAGACAGAGAACAAAACCAAACATACTAACAAAATAAAATAAATAGAATAGCTATGTACAAGTAAAATAAATCCTGTTGGACATAGTCCATATCCCACATGGGGCTCACAGTCTCGACCTCCATTTTTTAGATGAGGTAACTGAGGCCCAAAGAAGTGAAGTGACTTCCCCAAGGTGTCACAGCCGATAAGTGGCAGGGCCGAGATTAGAACACAGGTTCTTCTGACTCTCAGGCTTGGGCTCTACCCACTAAACCATGATGCTACTTCCGTGATGCCTGCCAAAGGCCGGGGTGACCTTCTCGTCAAGCAGCATGGCCTAGTGGATACAGCATGGATAGTGGATAGGATAGTGTGTCCAACCTAATTTGCTCGTATCCACTCTAGCGTTTAGTACAGTGCCTGTTATATAGTAAGCACTTCACAAATACCATAATTATCATTATTATTATCTGCAGTATATACTCTAAAAAACATATTTGCAGCACTGTACTGAATTTAAAAGGAAAAACGTCATAGTGTGAAGCTGTCCATCTGCATCTGCTCTCGCTCCCTCTTGGCCCGTGATTAGCCCTGCCATGTCCCCCCTCCCCGAAGGTCCCTCCTCCAGCCCCCAAGCCCTGGCATTTTCTATGCCCAATGAGCTTAGTACAGTGCTCTGCACACCGTAAGCGCTCAATAAATATGACTGAATGAATGAATGAATGAAAAGCTGCTCCCACATGCCCCTGGACCCCTCCAGATCCACAAAGACTTTCAGCCTAGTTTGTATACTTGTGTTATGTTTTAATGTTTCATCACTCCTGATATGTCTGGCTCCAATCCCTTCTGTCTTCTCAAAAGTCTTCAATGTGAGCCCCCAAAGAGGCAAGAACCGTGCCAAATTCCTACCTGTCTTCTCTCCCAGTGCTTACTACAGTGTTCTGCACATAGTAAATGTGTAATGAATACTTCTACTACTACTACTCTTCCAAGTACTACTACTACTACTACTGCTGCTACTCTACTACTACAACTATTACTACTACTACTACTTTTCCAATGGGAGTCAGAGGTCATGGGTTCTAATCCTGGCTCTGCAACTAGTCAGCTGAGTGACATTGGGCAATTCACTTAACTTCTCTGTGCTTGAGTTACCTCCTCTGTAAAATGGGGATTAAGACTATGATCTCCACGTGGGACAACCTGATTACCTTGTAGCCCCCCACTCCAGAGCGTAGAACATAGTAAGTGCTTAGCAAATACCATGATGATCATCATAAGCTTGTTATGGGAACAGGTCTACCAACTCTGTTATATCGTATTCTCCTAAGCACTTAGTATGGTGCTCTGCAAACAGTAAGCACTCAATAAATATCATTGATTGATTGATTGATTGACCCCCTACATGGGAGAGGGACTTTATCAGATCTGATACTATGTTACCTCCTCCTGGGCTTAGTTAAGAGCTTAATACTTGGTTAGTACTTAAAAATACCATAATTAAGTTATCCACATTAGCCTTCTGGAAATTTCTTGCAAAACGAGCACGGAAGAAGAGGAAAATCCATGCCATGCTCTTAAAGAGGTGACACTTTTGAATGCACCTCTCACACGTGAGTGACATCAGAGGATAAGGGAATTTTTGCCCACAGAGAGCTGCCCAGCTTGCCCTGGCTGTCTGGGGAAAGTCTACCCACAAGGTCTTTCCGATATGAAACACCAGCACCAAGTATTGCAATGGTCACCAAACGGCCACAATGCCAGGGGCAATGCACCAATGGCATAGGTCCTTTTTTATGCCATTTGTTAAGTGCATACTCTGTGCCAGGCACTGTATTAAGTGCTGGGGTGGATACAAGCTAGCCAGGTTGTACACAGTCCATGGTCCACATGGGGCTCACAGCCTTATCCCCCATTTTACAGATGAAGTAACTGAGGCATAGAGATGTTACGTGACTTGCCTAAAGTCATACAGTGAACATATGGCGGACTTGGGATAAGAACCTGGGTCTTTCTAACTCCCAGGCCTATGCTCTATCCACTGAACAACAGGGCTTCTCACTTGAGGAGAGACCTAGTCCCCTCAAGGGGTTTACAGATATCACTGGGGAGCAGAGGACAAATAAAATGCGGCTAAATAAGTACACTGGCTAAAAAACAGGAGACAGAGGGGTGAGATGAACAGCCACTTTGGGATAATAATAATGATAATAATAATAATGATAATCACATTTGTTAAGCGTTTACTATGTGCAAAGCACTGTACTAAGTGCTGGGGTAGATACAAGGTAATCAGGGTGTCCCACGTAGGGCTCACAGGTTTTATCCTCATTTTACAGGTGAGGTAACTGAGGCCCAGAGAAGTTAAATGACTTGCCCAAAGTCACACAGCTGACAAGTGGAGGAGCCGGGCTTAGAACATGACCTCTGACTCCCAAGCCCAGGCTCTTTCCACTAAGCCATGCTGCTTCTCAGATGGAGAGGAGGAAATGGTGTTATTCTTCAAGGATCAGAGGTAGGATGATTTAGCATTCAAAAATGATCTGAAAGAGGAAACGTACTGTGAAATCCCTAAATGAACAGATAACACTAAGCCTTTCTAGATGGTTAAATGAAGCACAGATGAGGATGAACTGCAAGAAAACAATACAAAGCTGAGTGGTGAGGCAGAAGAATGACCTATGAGCTTCACTGTGAGCCAATGCAAGGAAATCCACTAAAGAGAAATTAATCCAAGCTTCAAGGCCAGGACTGGGGCATCCATTGGACCTGGGCAGTGGCAAGTTCAGAACACAAAACTGACACAAAACACTTGTTTGTAGCTTGAATGATAATAATAATAATAATAATAATGGCATTTATTAAGCACTAACTATTTGCAAAGCACTGTTCTAAGCACTGGGGAGGTTACAAGGTGATCAGGTTGCCCCCGTGGGGCTCACAGTCTTAATCCCCATTTTACAGATGAGGGAACTGAGGCCCAGAGAAGTTAAGTGACTTGCCCAAAGTCACACAGCTGACAAGTGGCAGAGCCGGGATTTGAACCCATGACCTCTGACTCCAAAGCCCGGGCTCTTTCCACTGAGCCATGCTGCTTCTCAAAAAAAAATGGCATTTGTTAAGTGCTTACTATGTGCAAAGCACTGTTCTAAACACTGGGAGGAAACAATGTGATCAGGTTGTCCCATGTGGGGCTCACAATCTTCATCCCCATTTTACAGATGAGGTAACTGAGGCTCAGAGAAGTTAAGTGACTTGCCCAAGGTCACACAGCAGACACGTGGCGGAGCTGGTATTTGAACCCATGACCTCTGACTCCCAAGCCCGGGCTCTTTCCACTGAGCCACGCTGCTTCTCAATAGAATTGAATAGAACATAATGGAATTTACTGCAGCAGGAAACGGTGCAGATGAGAAGCAGCATGGCTTAGTGGATAGAGCCCAGGCCTGGGGGTCAGAAGGACCTGGGTTCTAATCCCGGCTCCACCACTTGTCTACTTTGTGACCTTGGGCAAGTCACTTCACTTCTCTGTGCCTGTTACCTCATCTGTAAAATGCAGATTATGACTATGAGCCCCAAGTGGGACAGGGACTGTGACCAATCTGATTAGCTTGAATCTACCCCAGTGCTTAGTACAGCACCTGGCATGTAGTAAGTACATAACAAAAACCACTGAAAACAAAAAAGGATAAACATATGAATCTGTTTAGAAGGGACTCAGGGAAATTACTGGGAAAGACAGCCAGGATGGGGTATCTGAGGGGAATTTAAGGCGGAAGCTCAGCCTGGAGGGTCCAATGAGCAGCCCCCGTGGGCAGGGAATGTGCCTGTTTATCATTATTTCGTACACTCCCAAATGCTTAGTACGGTAAGCACTCTATTAATACGACTGAATGAAGGAATAAATGATATTGCTTACATGCAAAGAATGACCCTTTTAAATCTAAAATACTCCCTCAGCAAACACGACCTCCTGGAAACCTTCCTCTTTCTATTATGAGCAATAGGAACTGCCCATTCTCTTTTCTCACTAGCATTTGTCACCAGAGAATGTGAACAAGATTCAGTGCCCTTCCTGAGCCAGATCACTTAAATACTATGTTTAAATTGGACAATCCAGTAACACCTGAAGTCTAGGCATTTAGGGAAAATACAGAAAGCCTCACTCCCCTTTCTTTTTAAAATGCTGTTTATCACCCACACTTCAATCCCAGGGCAAGCTCTGTGCACTTAATGAATACCATTAAAAAAGAAAAAAAAAGTGACTTGCTCAAGGTCACTAAGCAGAGAAATGGTGGAATGGGATTCGAACCCAGGTCCCTCTGACTCCAAGACCTGTGCTCTATTTATTAGGCCAGGCTGGTAGTTTTGAAATTCTGTTTGGAGCACATGTGTTTGGATGGACTACTTTTAGCAAAAACTACCTGAAAGGATGTACCACAAAACTGGACAATGACATTAAGCGCTTAGTACAGTGCTCTGCACACAGTAAGCGCTCAATAAATACGATTGAATGAATGAATATGGCATTGTTGCGGTTAAGCCCCACAAAAGTGCTTTACTGATCAATAGAGATGCGGCGTAGCCTAGTGGAAAGAGCACGGGTCCATGAGTCAAAGGACCTGGGTTCTAATCCCGACTCTGCCACTCGTATGATGTTTGACAGTGGGCAAGTCACTTAACTTCTCTGGGCCTCTCTGTTCCCTCATCTGCAACATAGGGATTCAATACCTGTTCTCCCTCTCACTTAGACTCGGAGCCCCACGTGAGACCTGATTACCTTGTATCTATCTCAGGGCCCAGTACAGTGATGATGATGGTATTTGTTCATTCATTCATTCATTCAATCATATTTATTGAGTGCTTACTGTGTGCAGAGCACTGTACTAAGCGCTTGGGAAGTACAAGTTGTTAAGCGCTTACTATGTGCCAAGCACTGTTCTAAGTGCTGGGGTAGATACAAGCTAATCAAGTTGTCCCACATGGGGCTCATGGTCTTAATTCCCATTTTACAGATGAGGGAACTGAGGAACAGAGAATTTAAGTGACTTGCCCAAAGTCACACAGCTGACAAGTGGTGGAGCCAGAATAGCACCCATGACCTCTGACTCCCACACCCGTGCTCTTTCCATTAAGCCACGCTGCTTCTCATGATCATGGTATTTGCTATGTGCTTACTATGTGCCAAGCACTGTTCAAAGCGCTGGGGTAGATACAAGGTAATCTGGTTGTCCCACGTAAGACTCCCAGTCTTAATCCTCATTTTACAGATGAGGTAACTAAGGGACCGAGAAGTTAAGTGTCTTGCCCAAGGTCGCACAGCAGATAAATGGTGGAGCCAGGATTAGAACCCATGTCCTCTGACTCCCAAGCCTGTGTTCTTTCCACTAAGCCACTGGGTAGACACAAAGTAATCAGGTTGCCCCACATGGGGCTCACAGTCTTTATCCCCATTTTACAGATTAAGTAACTGAGGCCCAGAGAAGCAAAGTGACTTGCCTAAGGTCACACAGCACACAAGTGGCGGAGCCGGGATTAGAACCTGAATCCCAGGCCTGTGTTCTATCCACTACACCATATATGTTTGTACATATTTATTACTCTATTTATTTATTTATTTATTTTACTTGTACATATCTATTCTATTTATTCTATTTTGTTAGTATGTTTGGTTTTGTTCTCTGTCTCTCCCTTTTAGACTGTGAGCCCACTGTTGGGTAGGGACTGTCTCTATATGTTGCCAACTTGTACTTCCCAAGCGCTTAGTACAGTGCTCTGCACACAGTAAGCACTCAATAAATACGATTGATTGATTGATTGATTGATTGATTGAAGGCATGACGGCTACCAGCCAGCACATCCCTCCCAATTGTTGGGCCTAAATGTTTGGGGTGGGTCTCACTGAAGTGACTCGGGAAAACAAGTGGGACACTAGCTGGCCTTCATTGCTCTAGCTCTTAATGAGACCTTTTCATTCATTTTATCATAAAAATCTTTACACTGGATTTACTAATGGTCCCTGATAGGACAGTTCTGAGAAAGAGGAGTAGGGATAAGACTCTTAAACTCATGTCCATGGATCCTTCTCATTCTCCCTCAGGGTTTGTCTACACCAACTGAGTTTAAGCTCTCTGAGGGTGCAGATCATGTCCACTAACCCCACTGTACTCTTTCGAGAGCTTTTTCTTTATGCATTTTGTTAAGTGCTTACTATGTGCTGGGTATCTTTCTAAGTGCTGGGGTAGATATAGACTGTGAGCCTGTTTCTGGGTAGGGATTGTCTCTGTTGCCAAATTGTACTTTCCAAGCACTTAGTACAGCACACTGCACACAGTAAGCGCTCAATAAATAAGATTGATTGAGTGAATGAATACAAGCTCCTTTCCGAATACCATGGACTGCCTGAGTAACAAACAAATGGATTTTAGAGCAAATTAAGTCAAAGTGGTCTTTGGAAGGCCGAATGACTCGACTTAGATTAGCATATTTTGGATACATAATCAGGAGGAATAATTCTCTGGAGAAGACACTAATGCTAAGAAAAGTCCAGGGAGAACATGGAAGAGGCATGCCGGCAGCCAGATGGATAGAGACCATAAAAATGATGACGGAAGAACCGTTAGAAAGGTTGTAAGTTCTGGAGAAAGTATATCCGTGGAGTAGCTATAAATAGGAAATGACTCGATGGCATTTAGTAATTATAATTGATACAAGCTAAAAGGGTTGGACACAGCACCCTGTTCCACATGGGGCTCATGGTCCTAATTCTCATTTTACAGATGAGGTAACTGAGGCACAGAAAAGTTAAGTGACTTTCCCAAGGTCACAGAGCAGAAGAGTGTGCATTAGAACCTGGGGCCTTTTGACTCCCAGGCCTGTGCTCTATCCACTATGCAACACTGCTTTTTATGGTATTTGTTAAGTGCATACTTCGTGCCAGGCACTGTTCTAAGCACAGGAGCAGATACAAGGTAATCAGGTTGGACACGGTCCCTGGCTCACACAAGACTCACAATCTTAATCCCCATTTTACAGAGGAGTTACCTGAGACACAGAGAAGTTAAGGGACTTGCCTAAGGTCACATAGCAAACATGTGGCAGAGTCAGGATTAGAACCCAGGTCCTTCTTACTCCCAGGCCCCTGCTCTAACAATAAGATGAGGTTGCTTCTCCATTAGTCCATTAGGGCACTGTTTCTCAGTCTTAGTATAGTGCTCTGCACATAGCAGACTGTACACTCCCCAAGGACAGGGATCATGCTTATCATCCCTACTGTACTCTCCCAAGTGCTTAGCACAGTGCTCTGCACACAGAAGAATGCATGTTCTCTAAGACAAGGGATTGGTGTCTACTAACCCGATCGTTTTCTCCCAAGTCTTAAGTACAGTGCCCTAAATCAATCAATCAATCAATCATATTTATTGAGCACTTACTGTGTGCAGAGCACTGTACTAAGCGCTTGGGAAGTACAAGTTGGCAACATATAGTGACAGTCCCTACCCAACAGTGGGCTCACAGTCTAGAAGGGGGAGATGTAGAACAAAACCAAACATACTGACAAAATAAAGTAAATAGAATAGATATGTACAAGTAAAATAAATAAATAGAGTAATAAATATGCACAAACATATATACATATATACAGGTGCTGTGGGGAAAGGAAGGAGGTAAGATGGGGGGATAGAGAGGGGGACGAGGGGGAGAGGAAGGAAGGGGCTCAGTCTGGGAAGGCCTCCTGGAGGAGGTGAGCTCTCAGTAGGGCCTTGAAGGAGCTCAACAAATACCACCAATTGATTGATTGATGATGGGAATACTGAAGCTTGAAAGTTGAATAGTCTTGTCTAAAACCACAAGTACAGAACACTATACTAAATGCTTAGGAAAGTACAGAACAGCAGAGTTGGTAGAGTGTCTGTCGGACATGGGATCAGAATTGCAGCTGAGTTAATTTCTGCGCCCCATAATTAATTCCTCTCTTACAAAGGCAGTTCCTCATCTTTAAAATAGGGATTATATACCTCTTCTCCCTCTCCTCTAGACCATGAGCCCCATGTGGGACAGGGACTGTGTCTGACTTAACTGGTATCTTTCCCAGTGTTTAATACAGTGCTTGGCACTTAGGAAGCATTCAATAATAATAATAATAATGATAACAATAATTATAATAATAATGGAGGGCCCAAAATATAAAGTTAGATGGGAAGCAAATTTCCCTCCTAAGGCTTTTTATCAGAGAGAACTGCAAATAACTAATTTTAAATAATAATAATAATTACAGTATTTGTTTAGCACTTACTATGTGCCATGTTACTATGTTCTAAGCGGTGGTGTAGATACAAGGTAATCGGGTTGGACACAGTCCCTGTCCCACCCAGGGCTCAAAGCCTTCATCCCCATTTTAAAGATGAGGGAACTGAGGCACAGAGAAGTGAAGTGACTTGCCTAAGGTCACACAACAGACAAGTGGCAGACCCAGGATTAGAACCCATGACCTACTGATTCCCAGGCCCATGCTCAATCCACTATGCCACTCTGCTCCTTGTGTTTGGTGTGGGCCACTACCTAAGCTGACAGCTCAACACACTCTTTGGTAAAGCTTTAGGCTCCCCCTGCCCCCCAAAATTAATGAAAAATATAAACTATGTGCAACTAGCTATTTATTGTGTGACTCCAAAGAGCAATTAACCGTGGTAATAATAATAATAATGGTATTTGTTAAGCGCTTACTGTGTGCCAAGCACTGTTCTAAATGCTGTCTCTGGAATGATAAAATATATTATTAACTTCAATAGTATGTGCAGAGCACTGTAGTAAACACTGGGAAAGAATCCACAGTCCCTGTCCCTGGAGGGCTGACAATCTAAAAAATAAAAAGGGGTAAAGGGGACTGGTGACAGACAGATATGGAGAGATGAAGCTAAAGGCACTAAAAGAACATAAAAACGAAAACCAGGAACTGTAGGGTTCTATGTTTCAACACGTTAAGAACAAACTTCTTTCACCCTGTATAAGCTGATCATTTCTATTATAAAAACCTATATAGGGATTTCAAGGACATACAATTTCATTCATTTGGTCGTATTTATTGATCGCTTACTGAGTGCAGAGCACTGTACTAAGCACTTGGGAGAGTACAATATAACAAGAGACACATTACCTGCCCAAACACCTCAAAAGAATCAATGTCATGCAATATTTTTCAAAATGCAAATACAGGTCCAAATGTGCACAATAATTCTTAGCATTTGTCACTAGTTGAACTGAATCAATAGTTTCCTCTGTCATTCCAATAATTTGGCCTTTCAGGATAGGGCTTCTATTTTTAATGGGAGTCTTCTCTTAGGATAATACCTGGCTTTAAAAATGAGTTCCGGAGAGGAAATCTGAATATTTCTCCTTCTAGGTTTTCTCAAAAATTATCTTCTTAAATGAAATAAAATAAAATTAATTGAATTACCCGATTTAAATATATTGGAGTTACTTCTTAACTTAGCTCTTACACTGCCCATAATGAGAACAGAACAAGAGAGAAGCAACAAAGCGAAGTGGATAGAGCACAGGAATGGGAGGTAGAAGGTCTTGGGTTCTAATTCTGGCTCTACTAATGTCTGCTGTGTGACCTTGGGTAAGTCAATTCACTTCCCTGTGCCTCAGTTTCCTCATCTGTAAAATGGGGATTAAGACTGTGAGCTCCATGTATGACAGGGACTGTGTTCAACCTGATTACTTTGTATCCACCTCAGTCCTATAACAGTGGTTGGTGCGTTGTAAGTGCTTAACAAATACGATTATTATTAAGAATGAAACCAGAGAGACCTGACTGGTAACTATTACTATACACGAGATTGTCCAAATCCAGATTTGAAACTTCGGTCCCTAACCGACATCTAATTAAATTAGTTTTCCCACTTCTCTTCCATCTGCAATGAGTTTCTGGAGGGAACAGAAGGACATGATCAAGGCAGGTAAAATCGCATTACTAACTCTAGTCAATTAGGTTTTCATTAAGACCAAAAGTGTTCTTTAGTTCAGTGCATCTCATACATTTTTTGAAAGGCAGAATTTCAATGCAAGCTGCAATACCTGGAACTTGAATACATGTGCGATAATCAGTGCCCTGATTTGAGCACAACAAGAATATCTGCAGAGTTTTTAAGTTCAGGCATCTATTTTCAGAAATGATCCATCTTAAAACCTACAAGTTTTTCAATCAAGACACAGTTAAATCACTTTGCGTAGGGGAGGTGAAAAGAATTGGAGGAATCATTCAGTCCATAAATGCCACTGCTTATGCAAGGGGCTGTTCGATCTTGTCACGTGTTGATACTTGGCTGTTTAAGGCACCTCGGCTTCCCAACACATCACTATTGCAAACGACCTAGTTTCCCTGATGAGGCTTTCTGCATCACATTCAAAATTCCTCCCTTTGGAGCATTAACATTCCAAAGTGGAAATGCATGCATCCCAAGACCTCTCTTTCCACTGGACAGTTGGGGCAGCCACTGGGAAAGAATGTCTCCTTGAATCTGTCTTCTAGACCATGAGCCCACTGTGGGCAGGGATTGTCTCTACTTGTTGCTGAATTGTACTTCCCAAGCACTTAATACAGTGCTCTGGGGGAAACAGCGTGGCTCAGTGGAAAGAGCACGGGCTTTGGAGTAAGAGTTTGTGGGTTCGAATCCCGGCTCTGCCAATTGTCAGCTGTGTGACTTTGGGCAAGTCACTTCACTTTTCTGTGCCTCAGTTACCTCATCTGTAAAATGGGGATTAAGATTGTGAGCCCCCCGTGGGACAACCTGATCACCTTGTAACCTCCCCAGTGCTCAGAACAGTGCTTTGCACATAGTATGTGCTTAATAAATTCCATCATCATTATTATTATTATTATCATCAATAAATACGGTTGAATGAATCAATCAGTCACGGGACTTACTGAGGCTTACTATGTGAGGAGCACTGTATTAAGCGCTTGTGAGAGTACGATACAACAGAAGATAGATAGTGGACATGCTTCCTGCCTAAAATGAGCGCACATGCCCAGTGCACGTGGGGTCCTTGGGCATTCAAACAGCGGCTCCATGAGCTCTCTACCCACTGAACAATTCTAGGGAGCTTTGGATGCAAGCAGACCCTCGATGCCCTGGGGTGCAGCGGCCTCAACTTCCTCCATCTTCCCTTGACCACTGGACTTGTCAGATCCTGAACTTGGTCTTTCGTGTTGTTTTTGTCTTTGTATCACTGCAGCCTTTAGATGGTAAGCTCGTTGTGGGCAGGGAATGTGTCTATTGTTGCATTGGACTCTCCCAAGTGCTTAGTACAGTGCTCTGCCCACAGTAAGTGCTCAATAAATGAACTTGACTGACTGATTTCACCTTTTCCATCTTATCTTTGGCCAAACTCTTTCCCACCTTATTCTAACTCTCTAACATAGGTCTAACACTCACCTAGGCATCTTCCCTAGCACTTTGTTCAGTTTTGTGCACACAGTAAGTGCTTAATAAATACTATTTCTTCTTCTTCTACTACTACTATCACTATCAATCAATCCATCAATGCTATTTATTGAGTACTTACTATGTGCTGAACACTCTACTAAGCACTTGGGAGAGTAATAATGATAACTGCAGTGTTTGTTAAGCACTTACTATGTGCCAGGCACTGTAATAAGAACTGGGGTAGATACAAGATAATCAGGTTGGACACAGTCCCTGTCCCACTTGGGGCTCACAATCTTAATCCCCATTTTACAGATGAGGTAACTGAGGTGCAGAGATGTGAAGTGACTTGCCCAAGGTCAGACAGCGGACATGTGGCAGAGCCGTGACTAGAACCCACATTTTCTGTTCTTTCCATTAGATCATGCTACAACACTACTTCTACTATTACTACTATTACTATGGTGTAGTGGATAGAACCCAGGCCCTGGAGTCAGAAAATCATGGATTCTAATCCTGACTCTGCCACTTGCCTGTTGCGTGACCTCAGGCAAGTCACTTAATTTCTCTGGGCCTCAGTTACCTCATCTGTAAAATGGGGATGTGTCCAACTCGATTTGCTTGCATCCACCCCAGGAAGTAGTACAGTGCCTGGCACAGAATAAGTGCTTAATAAATACCATAATTATTATTATTGTTACCACTACTACTAGTATTAGGGTTCTTGTCTTTCAGAGTAAAGTACTGTAAGGTGGTTTCTTGTGCTCAGCATCGCCTGTTTCCCTTGTTGAATTTAACGGCCACAGAACATACATGGATCCTGAACTTTATATTTAATTGCTGACGGATAATCCTTGGGGCTTCTTTGCTTAGATGACTGGGTTTGGAGGCTGCTGCTTTGGTGCTGAGCTGGGCTGTAAAATAAAATGTCCAATTTCAAGGTCTCAGAGTCAAGAAGACTTAACTCCAGAGCTTCTCAGGGCCTCAGAGGAGTATGGAAAATGAAAGACTGGCTGACGTTTCTCGTGGGAGTCTGAGGCTGTATGTGCAAAGGGAAAAACAAACAGCTCCTTGAGAAAAACCCGCAAAATCACCTACTTCTTAATAGCAGGCACTTTTCCAATGGCACCGATAGAGAATTTTGGCATGTATTTTCAAAGACAATAATGATCATTATTAGGGTTTTGTTAAGTTCGTACTATGTAATGATAATAATAATAATAATAATGATCGCATTTGTTAAGCGCTTACTATGTGCGGAGCATGCTCTAAGCGCTGGGGGGGGATATGAGGTGATCAGATTTTCAAAGACAATAATGATAATTATTAGGGTTTTGTTAAGTTCGTACTATGTAATGACAATAATAATAATAATAATAATAGTGATCGCATTTGTTAAGCGCTTACTATGTGCGGAGCATGCTCTAAGCGCTGGGGGGGGATATGAGGTGATCAGATTGTCCCACGTGGGGCTCAAAGTCTTAATCCCCATTTTACAGATGAGGTAACTGAGGCTCAGAGAAGTGAAGTGACTTGCCCAAGGTCATCCAGCAGACATGTGGTGGAGCCGGGATTAGAACCCATGACCTCTGACTCCCAAGCCCATGCTCTTTCCACTAAACCACACTGATTCCAGGCATCGTAATAAGTGCTGGGGTGGATACAAATTGAGTTGGACACAGTCCCTTGTCCTGTGTGGGGCTCCCAGTCTCAATCCCAATTTTACAGATGAGGTTACTGAGGCCCAGAGAAGTGAAGTGACTTGCCCGAGGTCACACAATAGACAATTGGCAGAATCAGGATTAGAACCTAAGACCTTCTCACTCCCAGGCCCGTGCTCTACCCATTAAGCCATGCACAGATGAACTGAACTTAGTGGACAGGGCCAGAGTCCAAGCACGGCTGAACTGGGCTGAGCCTGGAGGACACACTGGTGGAGGTGATCAGGGCTGGATCTGTCATCATCAATCGTATTTATTGAGCGCTATGTGCAGAGCACTGTACTAAGCGCTTGGGAAGTACAAATTGGCAACATATAGAGACAGTCCCTACCCAACAGTGGGCTCACAGTCTAAAAGGGGGAGAGGCTGTCGAGAGGCTGCCATTGAAGCAGCAGCCAGTCAAATCTGAGCTTCTATTCCTCCGCCTCTTCCCTCATTTCCCTGCCTCAAGCCTTCAGTTGGGAAATGATACTAACGATAATAATAATTGTGGTATTTGTTAAGGCAGGGAATGCCTCTGTTTATTGTTAAATTGCACTCTCCAAAGTGCTTAGTACAGTGCTCTGCACACATTAAGCACTCAATACATATGACTGAATGAATGAATGAATGAGTATGTGCTAGGTGCTTGTAGTAAGTGCTGGGGTAGGTACAAAGTAATTGGGTCAGACACAGTCCCTGTCCCTTGTGGGGCTCACAGGCTTAATCTCCATTTTACAAATGAGGGAACTGAATCACAGAGAAAGTAAGGCTTCCCCATGAAGCTTCTCAGAACCAATCAATCAATCAATCAATGGTATTTAATAGTAATAATGGTGGTATTTGTTAAGTGCTTACTGCACTGTTCTAAGTGCTGGGGAAGAAACAAGAAAATAGGGTGGGACAAGGTCCCTTTCCCACATAGGGCTCATGGCGTTAATTCCCATTTTAAAGATGAGGTAACTGAGGCCCAGACAGGTGAAGTGACTTGACCAAGGTCACACAGCAGCTAAGTAGTGAAGCCAGGATTAGAACCCATGACCTCTGTTCTTCATAGTCATAAATAAATGTATTTATACATTATAGTATTTATTTATTAGTTCTATTAGTTTTCCTTTATTTACTTTAGTTTTATTTACTAGTATTCCTTCACAGTCTTAGACAACTAAGAAGATATATATTAAGTAGTTTGGTTGGCCAGGGCAAAGAAAGTTTATTGCAGTTTTCAGGCCTGAGCTAAATAATTCTACATAAAATACAGTTTTTTCTACGTTTCAAGATGCAGTGACTAAGGACCCAGGGTACTGGAAATCAAGAATTGAGGTCTATTACTTTAAATGGAAAGAATATTTCACTAATCAGGAAACATGCAGCAACAATATGAAATTATTTTGCAATTGCACATGCTATAAATCCTCAGAATGGCCCCCACGCAAGCAGATATGGGAAAACACATTTAGGAGGCAATAAACTCCATCACAAAATTCCAGCACGTCCATTTCCCATTGGATATTAATTGTATTTGAAGGCTCCATTTAATGCCCATATGAAACGTTGGTTTCATTTCCCTGCCTGCCCCGCTCGACTGTTATAAGAGACTTCCATTCTATGTTTTCCGGTAGCCCTGGATTTTAATAGACGCAATATCATTACAGTGGCAAATGAAATTTGAAACCTGGAGATAATTGTTTATTTAATCACTGTAGACATCTGAATTATAATTAACTAAAAGAATGACTCAGGCTTTAGCTGGGGCTGGGCAGACGCATACCTGAAGCGCTCAATCTCCCTTCCTGTTCCTAGAAAACGTTTAGTCACCCACAGATGTACACACACACACACCCCAGTACACACAGGTGTACACGTGCCCACACGTGTACACACCCACACACTCATAAACACACACACACTCAACACCAACAGCCATTATGGTCAGTCAGTAAGTGACTTCATTCATTCAATCGTATTTATTGAGCGCTTACTGTGTGCAGAGCACTGTACTAAGCGCTTGGGAAGTACAAGTTGGCAACATATAGAAACTGTCCCTACCCAACAAAAGGCTCACAGTCTAGAAGGGGGAGACTTGTATTCGTTGAGCGCTTACTTTGTGCAGAGCACTGCACTAAACACTTGGGAGAGGACAATATAACATTATAACAGAAACATTCCCAACCCACAACAAGCTGACAGTCTAGAAAGGGAGACATTCATATAAATAATTCTGATGCACACACAGAGACACAAGTTGAATGTCACATCTCCAGAGCAGAGCAGGCCAGCCGAGACAGGAGCAACAAAGAGAAGCTTCTGCTCCTGCCATCATTCATTCATTTAATTCAATCGTATTTGTTGAGCGCTTACCGTGTTCAAAGCACTATACTAAGTGCTTGGGAGAGTACAATCCAACAACAGACACATTCCCTCCTCCGCCAAGCAAAACTATTTTTCCTCCCTTACTGACACCCATGCCCATCACCCCTGTCAGCACTTAACTCCCTCCTCAGGCCCCCTGTTTCTCCCCCTCCTCCATCACTTACCCCCAATGCTCTAGCCTCCTACTTCATTTGAAAAATTAACACCATCAGGTATGAGATCCCCAGTCACCCCTCCTCCTTCTCCATCCCACCCGCTCTCAACCCTCTCTGCTACTCTGCCATCCTTCCCAGCAGTATCTTCATATGAAATCTCCTTCCTCCTCTCAAATTCTACTCCATCCACCTGTGATTCGTACCCCATTCCCTCTCATCTTACGAAAACTCTCGCCCCTTCCCTCCTTAACTTCCATCTTCAACCACTCACTCTCCACTGGTTTCTTCCCCTCTGCCTTCAAACATGCCCATGTCTCCCCCATCCTAAAAAACCCTCCCTTGACACCACTGCCCCTTCTAGTTATTGCCTTATCTCCCTCCTACCCTTCCCTTCCAAACTCCTAGAATGAGTCTACACTCGCTGCCTCGAATTCCTCAATGCCAACTCTCTCTTGACCCCCTCCAATCTGGCTTCCGTTCCCTACACTCCACCAAAACTGCCCTCTCAAAGGCCACCAATGACCTCCTTCTTGCCATTGGGGCTCCTACTCTATCCTAATCCTCCTCAACTCTCAGCTGCCTTCAACACTGTGGACCACCCCCTTCTCCTTAACATGCTATTGAACCTTGGCGTCAGACTCCGTCCTCTCCTGGTTCTCCTTTTATCTCTCTGGCTATTCATTCCCAATCTCCTTCGTGAGCTCTCCCTCCCCTCCCAGCCCCTTACTGTAGGGGTTCCTCAAGGGTCAGTTCTTGGTCCCCTTCTGTTCTCTATCTATGCTCACTCCCTTGGTGAACTCATTCGCTCCCATGGCTTCAACTATCATCTCTACACTGATGACACCCAAATCTACATCTCTGCCCCTGCTCTCTCTCCCTCCCTCCAGGCTCGTATCTCCTCCTGCCTTCAGGACATCTCCATCTGGATGTCTGCCCGCCATCTAAAACACAACGTGTCCAAGACTGAGCTCCTTATCTTCCCTCCAAAACCCTGTCCTCTCCCTGACTTTCCCGTCACTGTAGACGGCACTACCATCCTTCCCGTCTCACAAGCCTGCAACCTTGGTGTCACTCTTGGGTCCGCTCTCATTCACCCCACACATTCAATCCCTCAACAAAACCTGCCAGTCTCACCTCCACACCATCACCAAGATCAGCCCTTTCCTCTTCATCCAAACCGCTACCCTGCTGGCTCAATCTCCCATCCTTTTCCAACTGGATTACTGCATCAGCCTCCTCTCTGATCTCCCATCCTCCTGTCTCTCCTCGCTTCAGTCTATACTTCACTCTGCTGCCCAGATTATCTTTGTACAGAAATGCTCTGGGCACGTCACTCCCCTCCTCAAAATCTCCAGTGGCTGCCCGTCAACCTACAAATCAAGCAAAAACACCTCACTCTTGGCTTCAAGGCCCTCAATCACCTTGCCCCCTCCTACCTCACTTCCTTTCTCTCCTTCTACAGCCCAGCCCGCACCCTCCGCTCCTCTGCCACTAACCTTCTCATTCATTCATTTATTCATTCAATTGTATTTATTGAGCGCTTACTGTGTGCAAAGCACTGTACTAAGCGCTTGGGAAATACAAGTTTGCAACAAATAGAGACGTTCCCTTCCCAACAGTGGGCTCACAGTCTAGAAGGGGGAGACAGAAAACAAAACAAAACATATAAACCAAATAAAATAAATAGAATAAATATGTACAAGTAAAATAGAGTAATAAATATGTACAAACATATACACATATATACAGGTGCTGTGGGGAGGGGAAGGAGGTAAGGTGGGGGGGATGGGGAGGGGGAGGAGGGGGAGAGAAAGGAGGGGGTTCAGTCTGGGAAGGCCTCCTGTACACTCATTCTCCCTATTCATTCACTCATTCAATCATATTTATTGAGCGCTTACTGTGTGCTCACCTGTCCCGCCATCGACCCCCGGCCCATGTCCTTCCCCTTGCCTGGAATGCCCTCCCTCCACACATCCGCCAACCTAGCTCTCTTCTTCCCTTCAACGCCCTACTGAGAGCTCAACTCCTCCAGGAGGCCTTCCCAAACTGAGCCCCCTTTTTCCTCTCCTCCTCCACATTGCCCCCCTGCCCTACCTCATTCCCCTCTCCACAGCACTTGTATAGATTGGTACATATTTATTACTCTATTTTATTGGTACATATTTACTACTCTATTTTATCAATGATGTGCCTATAGCTATATTTCTATTTATTCTGCTGGTTTTAACACCTGTCTACATGTTTTGTTTTGTTGTCTGTCTCTCCCTTCTAGACGGTGAGCCCGTTGCTGGGTAGGGACCATCTCTATACGTTGCCGACTTGAACTTCCCAAGTGCTTAGTACACTGCTCTGCACACAGTAAGTGCTCAACAAATACGATTGAATGAAATGAATGAATTCCCTGCCCACAACGAGCTCACAGTCTAGAAGATCTTGGTGGGGCCTAGAGTTTCTTAGCATCAATGCTACCTCTGAGCCTTTCCTTGCAGCAGCAGGTTGGTTTCTTTTCTTACCTGCTCATTTTTCTCTCGTTGGATCCCACTCTTGGGAAGCCAGAAGTGGCGGGGTGATGAGCAGTGACACTTCCTACCTTCTGCTCTGTCTCTTGCTGGCTCCCCACCCGCAATTCTTTCCCCACCCAGGAGACCAGCTAGAAGAGGACTGATCAGTCAGTCCGTCAGTCCCTTGTATTTACTGAGTGCTTGCTGTGTGCGAGCACAGTACTAAGTGCTTGGGGAGTCGAATATAATAGAGTTGGTAGGTCTGCTCCCTGCCCACACAAGCCTTACAGCCTAGATGGAGAGAGACATTCATATAAATAGATCAATTACAAATATGTGCATTCATTCATTCATTTAATCGTATTTCTTGAGTGCGTACTGTGTAGAGAGTGAGCACTTGGAAAGTACAATACAGCAATAAAGAGAGACAATTCCTACCCATAGCGGGCTTGGACATAAGTGCTGTAGGGCTGGTGGGGGGAAGGAATAAATGGAAGCAAGTCAGGACAATGTGGAAGGGAATAGGAGAAAAGGATTGGATGGCTTAGTGAGGGAAGGCATCTTGAAGGAGATGTGCCTTCAATAATGCTTTGAAGTGGGGGACAGTAACTGTCTGTTGGATTTGAGGAGAGATGGTGTGGCCTAGTGGATGGAGTGCAGCACTGGAAGTTTGGATACCTGGGTTCTAATCTCTCCTCTTACATAATAATAACAATAACTGTGGTATTTGTTAAGAACTTACTATATGCCATGCTCTGTTCTAAGTACTGGGGTAGATACAAGATAATCTGGCCCCACATGGATCTTACAGTCTCAGTAGGAAGGAGAACAGGTATTGAATCCCCATTTTGCAGATGACGGAACTGAGGCACAGAGAAGTTAAGTGACTTCCCCAAAGTCACACAGTGGGTATGTGGCAAAGTTGGGATTGAAACACAGATCCTTTGTCTCCCAGGCCTGTGCTCTTTCTACTAGACCACGCTGCCTGCTATGTGTCACAACTTTTCTGTGCCTCAGTTTCCTCATCTGTAAATGGGGTTTAAATATCGTTTTTTTGCCTCCCCTTTCAACTGTGAGTGATGTTGTTCAGGTGCTGTGTCTGACCTGCTCCTACATCTACCCCAGCACTTACCACAGGGTTGGGCACATAGTATAGTAAGGGCGTAACAAATATTATCATTAATAATAATAATAATAACAGAAGTCCTAGTTGCTGCCACAACTACAGCCATATTGATTAAGGTGTGCACAATCACAATCAAGTTAGGGGCTGGATTGCTGAATAACCATAAATCAATCATCAGTGGTATTTATTGAGCACTTACTGTTTGAACACCACTGTACTCAGCGCTTGGGAGAATGCAATTGAACCATGAACATCCACTACTGTACTTTAGGTCACCAAAGGAAGATACATAATTAGGTAGTTCATAAGTGGGCACAGAACGTGAGTGCATAGAGAGTTACTAAGTGCTTACTGTGTGCAGAGCACTGTACTAAGCACTTGGCAGACTGCAATATAACAGAATGGGCAGACGTTACCTGCCCACAATGAATTTACATTCTAGAGGGGGAGACAGGCATTAATATAAATAAATTAGGTATATGTACATAAATGCTGTGGGGCTGACGGTGGGGTGAATACAGCCTGCATGTCTAAGTGCAAGGGTGATGCAACAGGGAGTAGAAGAAAAGGAAATGAGGGCTCAGTTGTGGAAAGCCTCAAAGAGGAGATGTGCTTTTAATAATAATAATAATAATAATGATGATGGTATTTATTAAGCGCTTACTATGTGCAAAGCACTGTTCTAAGCGCTGGGGAGGTTACAAGGTGATCAGGTTGTCCCACGTGGGGCTCACAGTCTTCATCCCCATTTTACAGATGAGGTAACTGAGGCACAGAGAAGTTAAGTGACTTGCCCAAAGTCCCACAGCTAACAATTGGCGGAGCCGGGATTTGAAACCATGACCTCTGACTTCAAAGACTGTGCTCTAATAAGGCTTTGAAGGTGGGGAAAGTCATTGTCTGTCAGGTATGAAGAGAGAGGGCAATCAGGACAGAGGCAGGATGTGGACAAGGGTTTGGAGGAGAGGTGGACGAGATCGAGGTACAGTGAGTAGGTTGGTATTAGAGAAATGAAGTGTGTGGGCTGGGTTGCTGTAGCAGAGTAGCAAGGTGAGGTAGGATGGGGCAAGGCGATCAAGTGCTTTAAAGCTGATGGTGAGGAGGGTCTGTGTGATGTGGCGGTGGGACGAGCAACCGCTGGAGGTTCTCGAGGAGTGGGGAAACACGGACTGAACGTTTTTAGAGATTAATGACCTGGGCGGCAGAGTGAAGTAGGGACTCAAGTGGGGAAAGACAGGAGGCAGGGAGGTCAGCAAGGAAGCTGATGCAGTAATGAAGGCTAGGATAAGTGCTTGGATTAATGTGGTAGCAGTCTGGATGGAGAAGAGACGTATTTTAGCCATTTTGAAGATTGAACCGATGGGATTTGGTGACATTAAAAATGTATGGTGAATGAGACAGACGTGTGGAAGATAACACTATGGGCTTGAGGGTCAGGGAAGATGGTGGTGCTTCCTACAGTGATGAGAAAGTCACAGAGTTTGAATCTGGGTTCACTATGGGATAGCAAGTTTTTTCCCTTTCCAAAGGCTAGATCATAGTTACCATTTAATCAGACTATTTACAGGAGGCTAGAAATACAGAAAAGGTGAGAGTACAAGATCAGTAGTTCAATCCAGCCTGCACTGAATTATGAGGTTCAGAAATTCATCATGTTCAGAAATTCACGTAAAACTCCTCAAAAAGATTGTACTTTTGAAAATGGTGCCATAAAGTTATGCTTTCTAAGGCAAATGTTCTAGTGTCCTTAACAGCAAGGATATAAAATAAAATGTTTACATAGGTAGACAAGGAAATTCACTTCCAATAAATCAGTCATATTTCTTGAGCGCTTACTTTGTGTAGAGCACTGTACTAAGCCCTTGGGAGAGTACAATATAACAGAGTTGGTAGAAATAGTCCCTGCCCACAGTGATCTTACAGTTTAGAGAGAGAAATCAATTTATCAACTTGAGTGAGCAGAAGAAAGACAAAGCAGAAGACTGCTTCTTATTCTGAAATTTACTGGGCTGAACATTCAGGTTCAGCTTTCTCTTTGCACACACTTCCTCTTTTTACTTTTCATCTCTGAGTATGCTCATTACACTACTTCCAAAATGAGCAGGACACCTGTCACTTGCAGGTACACGGTATACTGTAGGGGCTGATAACCTGTCTTTTCTCCTCCTTTGAAAGAATGGCTGACATAGATATGCCCATATTTTTCTAAAATAAAAATGAGTTGGAGCAATCAACTCTAACCAGACAGCATATTGTCACCTCAAGGAAAAATTTTCAGGCCAAGCAGGAACCAACTTTCAGCTGAAGAAAGCAGAGCCTAGCATTGAGGAAATAAGATTGTCAGAGGTATTGAAATGTTTTTCTGATAAGAGGCTTCATCGCCCATGTGGAAAGCATGAAGCAAGACTCCCAGGCTTTCCAAAAGCAGACACTCTCATCCATTTTTAAGGTGAGATTTTGGCAATGAACCTAGAGGAGGGAGCATCCATGTTTAGATAACTATTTCTCCTGATGCTGGACTCCTGATTAAGTGTATTTTCAAGAGGAGAATGGCTTTTCTTACAGTGGTGGACAAAAGGGCTTATGTACAGCCTAGTGGATAGAGCATGGGCCTGGGCGTCAGAAGGACCTGGATTCCAATCCCGCTCCCCTACTTGTGTGCTGTGTGAACTTCAGCAAGTCACTTTACTTCTCCGGTTGGTAGACATGTTGGTGGTTACCTCATCTGTAAAATGGGGATTACGGCTGTGAGCCCCATGTGGGACAGGGACTGTGTCCAACCTGATTAGCTTGTATCTACCCCAGAACTCAGAACAGTGCCTGACACCTAGTAAGTGCTTAACAAATACCATCATTTATTTCCTCTAACAAATCCGGTGCATATGTTTGGGAGTGACTTTGTCTTAAATCCCAAACCAATTCCACCCTTTGATTTATTTCTCTTGTATTGAGGGGAATTTCCTAGACAAAAACCTCTGCAATAATAATAATGAAAATAATTATAGTATTTGTTAAGCACTTACTATGTGCCAACCACTGTTCTAAGCACTGGGATAGATACAAGGTAATCAGGTTGTCCCATGTGGGACTCACAGTCTTAATCCCCATTTTATAGATGTGGTAACTGAGGCAGAGTGCTTGGCACATAGTAACAGCTTAATAAATATCATTATTATCATCACAGAGAAGTTAAGTGGCTTGCCCAAGGTCACACAGTTGACAAGCAGTGGAGCCGGGATTAGGACCCATGTCTTTTAACTTCCAAGCCCATGCTCTATCCACAAACCACGTTTTGTCCCTGAGACTACCAATGAAATACAGTAGACAGATAATTAGAAAATAAATTCTGGCCCAATATGGAACACAAAACATCTCTGGGTCATATACTGTGTGTGGAAATTTAACAAAAAGGAGGAAAAAAGATGTTTTCAGCTTGGAAGAGTAAAAATAAGAGTAAGAGAGTAAAAGAGTGCTCTGCTCCCTATTTACCATATTTATTCACATAATTGCCTCTGCTAGTTCTCACCCCCGACCATTTATTTGAAGAGGGTATATGTTTCTTTCCCCTCTCAAAGGTGGCACGTGGAGAGTTTCCAGTCCTCTACCAGTCTCGTCTATGGGAGGGAGAGTAAAGCAGAGACGTATTGATTCCATTCCTACTTTTGGCAGTGGCTAGCAAGTGGAAGGCAATCTGCTACAAGGCAAAACTCACCCATGCTGGGCAGCAGCGGCATGGGAGAGAGTCGAGGGTGAAGACTCGAGTTTACTGTGCGGAAGACGGCAATGGTAAATCACTTCTGTATTTTTACCAAGAATACCAGAACAACTGCAGATGGAGAGCGGGGAGTTCCAGGAGAGATGTGTCTGTGGTGTTGCTTATAGGTCGGAAACGACTCGACGGCATAAGATAAGATACATCTCTTTGGATTTTTTGCACCACGAACTGCTAACTAGAAGTGGTTGGACTGGTAGGAATAACCAGTCATATTTATTGAGTGCTTACTATGTGCCAAGTACTGTACTAAGCAATTGGGAGAGTACACTATAAGAGTTGAAAGACACATTCCCTGTCGACTGACCTTACAGTTTAGAGGAAAAGGGCCAGAATGACGAAATGCTGAAGAGATAGGTTTGGGCTGGGGAAGGGGAGTATTTTCTTCAAAATGATCTTGCTCTGGAGTAGAAAGTGCAGAAGAGCAGAGGGGTTACTGTAATTTATTAAAGGCCTACTGTTTGCTGCAAGCTGGAGACTGGAATAGAAATAATCAATTGAACAGTCAGTCAATGGTAATTATTGATTCATTCAATCATATTTATTGAATGCTTACTGTGTGCAGTGCACTGTACTAAGCACTTGGGAAGTACAAATTGGCAACATATAGAGACAGTTATTGATAGCTTACTATATGCTGTGCATTGTTTGAAGTGCTAGGAGAGTACAAAACAATAGAGTTGGTAAACATGATCCCTGCCCACAAGTACCTTAGTCTACAGGAATCAATCAATCAACAGTATTTATATAGAGCTTACTATGTGCAGAGCACTGTACTAAGTGCTTGGGAGAGTACAACAGAATTAGCAGATATGTTCCCTGCTTCTAATGAGTTTACAGGCTGGAGAGGGGAATGTGGATAAATGTGAATAAATAATTCATAATATGACAATTTGAAATATGAACCTAAGTGCTGGGTGGTTGGGGGTGGGGAGAATATCAAATGTCCAAAGGACACTGATTCAAGTGCATAGAGGATGCAGATGGGAGAACTAGATTGTGAAAAGAGGGCTTAATTGGGAAGGCCACTTGGAGGAGATGTGACTTTAATAATGTTTTGAAGGTGGAGACAGTGGTGGCCTGGTGTAGTTCACGGGGAAGGGAGTTCCAGAGTAGGGGGAGGACACGGGGAAGGGGTGGGTGGTGAAATAGATGAGATCAGGGTACAGTGAGGAAACTGGTGCTAGAGAAACGGAGTGTGTGGGCTGCGTTATAGTTGGAGAGCAGATAGGGGAGGTAGGAGGGGACTAGGTGAATGAGTGCTTTAAAGACTATGGTAAGGAGTTTCTCTTTGATGTGGAGGTGGATGGGCAGCCACTGAAGATTCATGAGGAGTGGCAAGACATGGACTGAACCTGTTTGTTGATGAATGATCTGAGCAGAGTGAAGTATGGCCTAGAGTGGGGACAGACAGCAGGCCGGGAGATCAGAGAGGAGGCAGATGTAGTAATCAAGGTGGGACATGATAAGTGCTTGGATCAGCAAGGTAGAAGTTTGGATGGAGCGGAAAGGGCAGATTTTAGTAATGTGGTGAAGGCAGAACCAATAGGATTTGGTGACATATTGACTATGTGGGTGGAATGAGAGCGATGAATCAAGAACCATGCCAAGGTTAAGGGCTTGTGAGTTAGGGAGGATGGTGGTGTTGTCTACAGAGTTTGGATGTGAACACAAGGAGTTCTGTTTTGGACATGTTTAATTTGAGGTTTTGGCAGGATATCCAGGTACAGAAGTTCTGAAGGTAGGACATAGTGCGAGACTGCAGGGAAGGAGAGAGGTCGGGGCTGGAGATGTAG
The DNA here is from genome assembly GCF_015852505.1 of Tachyglossus aculeatus. NCBI lineage: Eukaryota > Metazoa > Chordata > Mammalia > Monotremata > Tachyglossidae > Tachyglossus > Tachyglossus aculeatus. Next base: position 15,660,679 of record NC_052070.1, read on the forward strand.
ATTCGGGAATCGTCTGCTGAGAGGTGGTAACTGAAGCCATGGGAGCGAATGAGTTCTCCAAGCGAGTGGGTGTAGATGGAAAGGACCTAGAACTGAGCCTTGAGGGACCCCCCCTTCCCCCCCGCCCCCCTCACCACCATCAGAGGGTGAGAGACAGAGGAGGAGCCTGCAAAACAGATTTAGATGGAGCGGTCAGTGAGATAACAGGGAGGAAGAGATGCAATCTTAAGTATCCTCCTACCTTCCTATTCCTTCTTCCCCCATTCCTCCTCTCTCTCTCTTTTTTTCTTTTCCTCTTTTTTGTCCTAATCTCCTTAATTGCTTGACTTAATTCCCAGTATTACCATCCTCTTGCCTGTTTGGGGGTTGCAAAAAATTGGTCCAAAAAGTGGCAATTATGCAGATAAAATGTTAACTATCTCTTACTTGAAGATAAATGTTTTAAAATGAGCCATCCAGTAGTGTGGAGATACTTACCTTTGGTCGATGTAGCCAGAGATTTCAGAGTCCACTCAGCTATAATGAGCTTTAATTTAATATAAAATATATCAAAGTGGAACAGCATAACTTGCATTAAAAATTATCTGATTGTTTTGCCTTGAATGATATATAAATGTAAGTGTTAAAAGCCCAAGTCAATTAACAAGAGCTCTCATCTTTTAGGTTAAGACACTACCCACAGATTAATGCAACTTGAAGATGAGAATGATCAGATGAGGTTCAATACATCTAGTTTAATGAGGTTTTTCACCGGGGTTTGGCCAGGTCTCTGGTTACTGTGTGGCCCTGTTTATTATCTTCTACATAATTGCCACCATGATAGTTATAAAGGGCACATCTCTGACCCCTTTTCACCTCTGAACATGCTGAATCACTTCTCCCTTCTCTTTATTGGTTCACCAAATAGCAATTGCAGTGTTAAGATGTTATAGTAAATTCAGAGCTACTGCTCGATCAAACTGGTGAGGTGCAGATAATTTTCTGCCATTCTATCATTACAAATAAATGTCATCTGAAAGGGATCAGATAATTAGTATGAAACCTGCAATGTGGCTCTCTTCCACATATAAAGCATTGAAGGTTTTACATTTGTCAGCCAAATCTTGGAGGTAAAATAGTATTACCGCTCATGCCATTTGCTTCATTTGAAAACACACACATCATTTCACAAGAGAAATGTCTGTCCAGAAAAACACAGCCAAGAAGGGAACGAAATGGAGAATGATGTAAATAATAGATGAAATTGCTGTCTTTTCCAGTAAATAAAGTGCAAGACATAAGTAATACACAATGTACCTTACAAGGCAATGGTAACTATGGCAACAGCTAGAGATGCCATGTATTCTTGTGACTCAATAAAATATCTCACTGATGTACAAAATTAATGTCTAATACCTTCTTATTATATAGGTCTTTTCTTACATCAAACTAGTCTCCAAATATTCTAACGTAAAACATCTATTTTCATTGCTCGCTCTGTGTTCTAAAGATGACCCAGAGTATTAACTGCCGTGGGTCATCTTTATAGTCAGTTCAACAGACTGGGATGAATTCCAACAAGGGACTTAAAAGCCCGAAGGTCTGGAGCCACAGTCTTCTAATTCTCTAATGAGCAACTTTCACTTCCAAAATTTGACTTGAAGCATGTCTGAGACTCTAAATAGGGGCTAATGAGCAGTACTATGGTTCCATGCTGTTAAATCTATGGATTTTGATAGCTGTCTACATGTTTTGTTTTGTTGTCTGTCTCCCCCTTCTAGACTGTGAGCCCGTTGTTGGGTAGGGACCGTCTCTTTATGTTGTCGACTTGGACTTCCTAAGCACTTAGTACAGTACTCTGCACATAGTAAGCGCTTAATGAATATGAATGAATGAATGAATGAATGAATGAATGAATGAAAGCAATGTGACCTAATGGAAAGAGCATGGGCCTAGAAATCAGAGGCCCCGGGTCCCAATCCCAGCTCTGCAATGTGTCTGCTGTATGACCTGGGGAGAGTCATTTAACTTCTCTGTGCCTTAATTACCTCAACTGCAAAATGGGAACAATAATGATTGTGGTATTTGTTAAGAGCTTACTATGTGCCAGGCACCGTACTAAGTGCTGGGGTAGATACGAGAAAATCCAGTTGGACCCAATCCATGTTCCATGTGGGGCTCACACTTTTAATATCTATTTTACTGATGAGGTACCTGAAGCATACAGAAGTTAAGTGACTTTCATTCATTCATTCATTCAATCATATTTATTGAGCGCTTACTGTGTGCACAGCACTGTACTAAGCGCTTGGGAAGTACAAGTCGGCAACATATAGAGACAGTCACTACCTAACAACGGTCTTACAGTCTAGAAGGGGGAGACAGACAACGAACCAAAGCAAGTAGACAGGTGTCAATACCATCATAATAAACAGAATTATAGCTATACACACATCATTAATAAAATAGAGTAATGAATATGTACAAATAAAATAGAGTAATAAATATGTATAAATATATACAAGTGCTGTGGGGAGGGGAAGGGAGTAGGGCAGAGTGGGGGGGTGATGGGGAGGGGAGGAGGAGGAGAGGAAAAAGGGGGGGCTTAGTCTGGGAAGGCCTCCTGGAGGAGGTGAGCTCTCAATAGGGCTTTGAAGGGAGGAAGAGAGCTAGTTCGGCGAATGTGCGGAGGAAGGGCATTTCAGGCCAGGGGAAGGATGTGGGCCGGGGGTTGACGGTGGGACAGGTGAGAACGAGGCCCAGTGAAGAGGTTAGCGGAGGCAGACGAGGGGGTGCCGGCTGGGCTGGAGAAGGAGAGAAGGGAGGTGAGGTAGGAGGGGGCGAGGTGATGGAGAGCCTTGAAGCCAAGAGTGGGGAGTTTTTGCTTGATTAAGCTTTTTTGCTTGATTAAGCACTCTCCCAAGTGCTTAGTACAGTGCTCTGCACACAGTAAGCATTCAATAAATATGGTTGAATGAATAAACGGATAACCGCAAACTATTTAGATTAATGTCTGTTTCCCCATCTAGACTGTAATTTAACTGTGGGCAGGGATTGTGTCTTCTCACTCTGTTGTACTTTACTCTCCCAAGTGCCCACTACGTACAGTGCCCTGAACGTAGTAAGTACTCAATAAATGCCACTGAGCATGATGAGAAGATGATATGCACCATAATTCTAAGTCACTCAACAATAATAAAAATGGTAATGACAATTGTAGTATTTGTGAAGTGCTTACTATGTGTCAAACACTTTACTAAGCACTGTGGTATATACAAGATTATTAAATCTGGACACTGTTGCCGTCCCACATGGGGCACAGAGGCTTTCAATCCCTATTTTACGGATGAGGAAACTGAGGCCCAGAGAAGTTATGTGACTTACAGAACGTCACACAGCAAGCGACAAGAGCTAACATTACAATCCAGATCCTCCAACTCCCAGACTCAAGCTCCTTCCCCTAGGCCATGTGGCTTCTTTAACTCAATAGACCAGTGTATTTTATGGTATACCCAGACTTACTGGACTCAAGCTTTGCTGCTGGAAGAGACCTCTATGAAAGATAGAGATGAATTCATCTCTGAAATAAGATTTGCTTTTGGAGTTTTGGGGCTTGTAGAACTCCTATGGAGTGGCTCTGCTTTGGCCTAAAATGAGTCATGAATCAACTGCAGGCTCAGAAATACAGCCTAATGGCTGCGGATCAGTTCTAATTAATGTTAATCAAAGTTAGTCACAAACTTAGTAGAGTCCCTTGAACAAACCTGCATGGGGAAATAGGGGTCTTTCCTTCCCTGGTCACCATTAATGATTAGATAATGATTCTCTAATAATGATAATGATCATAATATTATCATTGATAATAATATCATTATCTTGGTGGCCTCATTCGCTCCCATGGCTTCAACTATCATCTCTACGCTGATAACACCCAAATCTACATCTCTGCCTCTGCTCTCTCTCCCTCCCTCCAGGCTCGCATCTCCTCCTGCCTTCAGGACATCTCCATCTGGATGTCTGCCCACCATCTAAAACTCAACATGTCCAAGACTGAACTCCTTGTCTTCCCTCCGAAACCCTGCCCTCTCCCTGACTCTCCCATCTCTGTTGATGGCACTACCATCCTTCCCATCTCACAAACCCGCAACCTTGGTGTCACCCTCGACTCCGCTCTCTCGTTCACCCCTCACATCCAAGCCGTCACCAAAACCTGCCTGTCTCAGCTCCGAAACATTGCCAAGATTCGCCCTTTCCTCTCCATCCAAACCGCTACCCTGCGCATTCAAGCTCTCATCCTATCCCGTCTGGCCTACTGTATCAGCCTCCTCTCCCATCTCCCATCCTCCTGTCTCTCCCCACTTCAATCCATACTTCACGCCACTGCCCAGATTGTCTTTGTCCAGAAACACTCTGGGCATGTTACTCCCCTCAAAAATCTCCAGTGGCTACCAATCAACCTACGCATCAGGCAGAAACTCCTCACCCTGGGCTTCAAGGCTGTCCATCACCTCGCCCCCTGCTACCTCACCTCCCTTCTCTCCTCCTACAGCCCAGCCCGCACCCTCCGCTCCTCTGCCACTAATCTCCTCACTGTGCCTCGTTCTCGCCTGTCCCGCCGTCGACCCCCAGCCCACCTCATCCCCCTGGCCTGGAATGCCCTCCCTCCCAACATCTGCCAAGCTAGCTCCCTTCCTCCCTTCAAGGCCCTACTGAGAGCTCACCTCCTCCAGGAGGCCTTCCCAGACTGAGCCTCCTCCTTCCTCTCCCCCTCCTCCCCCCTCCTCCCCCCTGCCTTACCTCCACCCCTTCCCCACAGCACCTGTATATATGTATATATGTTTGTACGTATTTATTACTCTATTCATTTATTTTACTTGTACATATCTATTATATTTATTTTATTTTGTTAATATGTTTTGTTTTGTTCTCTGTCTCCCCCTTCTAGACTGTGAGCCCACTGTTGGGTAGAGACCATCTCTATATGCTGCCAACTTGTACTTCCCAAGCGCTTAGTACAGTGCTCTGCACACAGTAAGCGCTCAATAAATATGATTGATTGATTAATAATGATTCTTGATTCTCTAATAGTGATTAGAGGAGCAGCACGGCTCAGTGGAAAGAGCACAGGCTTTGGAGTCAAAGGTCATGGGTTCAAATGCCGGCTCTGCCAACTGTCAGCTGTGTGACTTTGGGCAAGTCACTTAACTTCTCTGTGCCTCAGTTACCTCATCTAGAAAATGGGGATTAAAACTGTGAGCCCCCGTGGGACAACCTGATCACCTTGTAACCTCCCCAGTGCTTACAAAAGTGCTTTGCACAGAGTAAGTCCTAAACAAATACCATCATCATTATTATTATTAAAAAGAAAAAAAAATGGAACTGCCCTGACTAGGATCATTTAGGGGCAGTCCTGCCAGGAGGCTGGGGAATGGACTTGGCAAACTGAAGTTCTCTCCACCGGATGAGTTATCCATGAAGTGGAAGGGCCCTCTTCTCAGATACACCCATAGATAGGGACTGTGCCAGTTTGGAGAGCAAGGAGACCTGACAGAGATTGACTGCACTAAGAGAGGCATATTATTTTTGGAATTCCTTGAGGAAGCTTACATCAGATTAAACGGTGTGGGATTCAGTTTACAGAGATGACAGTGCTCCTCCAGCCTCATATCCCAGAATATATATTATTTATTAAACGGATTTATTTTTAGCCTCATTTCCCAGACTCTTCCATTTTATATAATCCCACGTTTTAATTTTTTTTTAAATTTCCAGGGCAGTTTTACCCTATACTCACCCACACACAGAAAACAGACAACAAATTCAAGTCAAGTACATGAGTAAGAAATAAAGAAAAAGTTCTCATTTGATATCTGCACTTGGATCTGTATCCTTCAAGCACTTGCTACCTCACCCTCACTCCAAAAGCACTTATGTACATCTCTGTATTTCATTTATTTATATTAATGTCTGTCTCCTGCTCTAGACTGTAAAATCCCTGTGGGCAGGGAACTTGTCTACCAACTTTATTTTATTACTCTCTGAAGCGTTTGGTGGCTTCCCTTCCGGCTCCACCACGAATCTTCTGTGTGACCTTGGGCAAGTCACTTCACTTCTCAGGACCTCATTTACCTCGTCTATAAATGGGGATTAAGAGTGTGAGCCCCATGTGGAACAGGAACTGTGTCCAACCCAATCAACTTGCATCAACCTCAGTGCGGAGAACAGTTCTGGCACATAGAAGGTGCTTAACAAATACCATCATCATTATTATTATTATTGTAAGCACTTAACAAGTACCATAATTATTGTTATTAAGTGTTCAATGAATATCACTGATTACTCTGTCCAGTGAATTGCTAAATGATAAATTAACTAGTAAAAGTCTTAAAAGTCTTACAACATCCTCACAAATTTAGTGCATAACAATTTCCTAAAAATATTCATGGCACAAGTTGTAAAAATCCACATGCATACAGTAGTAATAATAATAATAATGATGGCATTTGTTAAGTGCTTACTATGTGCCAAGCACTGTTTTAAGCACTGGGGGCGGGGGGAGATACAAGGTGATCAGGTTGTCCCCTGTGGGACTCACAGTCTTAATCCCCATTTTACAGATGAGGGAACTGAGGCTCAGAAAAGTTAAGTGACTTGCCTAAGGTCACACAGCAGATATGTGGCGGAGCCGGGATTAGAACCCATGGCCCCTGACTCCCAAGCCCGGGCTCTTTCCACTGAGCCATGCTGCTTCTCTAGTAGTAGTTAAATGTGTGCACATACACAATACATATGCAGTCTCATATCTTGAGTTCAATAAGAAAATTGCATATTATTATTCAAGCATTCCAAGGAGACATTTTTGCTGTAGAAAGTGAAAATTTCTCTCATTGTTTTTAAATATGACTGAAACCAGAAAACAAATGTTATCACCATGATTTAAAGACTTAGAGTTGCATGACATCAAAGAAATTTTCACTACGGAGGAGGTTGTTTCAGTAATTCAAGTCAATTAGAGCTTAAATGCCCTGTTGAAAACCATGCACCTATCTTAATACCCTTGTCATCAAGCTTAGGGTTAGAGCACCTCTGTTTTTTGGGAAAATGCCATGAATTTTCTCGGGTTCCTTTTTAATAAGCATTTGAAAAATATCTGATTTTTCAATGAAGTTCTTTTTGTTCATATTGTAATTCAAATCCAAAGCTGGGAGCAGATTGTCTGCAGGAGGGGATAGGAAGGAACAGATGCAATATACATGCACTGTCTAAAAATGGCACTATTCACGTCACTGAAGGGAATCTCTCGGCTCATCATTCATGCACTCCTACAGCATTTCAGAGGCTTGGAATGAGCTACTAAAACTTCTCTGGACTAAAATTTGAATATATGTTCCATTTTTTACATAGTTTGGGAGGAAAGCGTTGTTTATAATCTTTCCAATGCCTAGCTCTCTCTTCCCTCTCACTCTCACTCTCACTCTCTCTCTCTGTCATGCACTATCACACATTGCTTTTTTTCTGAAGGAAGATAGTGAGATTCCAGCTTTTATTAATGGGGAAACAAAAAAAAACCATGCGGAAATGGCTCAGTCGAACGTTAGAACCAAATACCAACTTTCTGCAAAGCACTGTGCTAGACATTGAGGGGATGTTCAAAAGAAGTAAATGAAATAAGTGCCTGCTCTCAGAGCTTGAGAAACACAAGAAAATGTAATAATATATGGTATTTGTTAAGCGCTTACTATGTACCAGGCACTATACTAAGCACTGGGGTAGATACAATTAAATCAGGTTGGAAACAGTCCACGTCCCACATGGGGCTCACAGTCTCAATCCCCATTTTACAGATGAGGTAACTGAGGCACACAGAAGTAAAGTGACTTCCCCACGGTCAGACAGCAGACAAGTGGCAGAGCTGGAATTAAAACCCAGGACCTTCTGATTCACAGGCCCGCGTTCTATCCACTACACCATGTTGCTTTAACTAAGACCATAAGCAGTTGAGAGTGTAATAAAATGAAGAACTTCATTTCTATAAGAATAAATTATCAAATCCATCTTAACTATATGAACTGTTTAAATAAGAAATGGTAAAATAATATATTCCATTTTCCCCATGGAGAGAGTCAAAAACTTAAACATGAATTAAAACATCATGTTTTCAGATTCACTGACACTGATAGTGTTTTGATAAAGCAGTGTGGTAGCAGAAAATGTTATTTGGAGGATATCTCTTAAAATGAAGAATTCAATATTTGTTAAAGATTTCTACTATACAGGGCCACTTCAAGTCTGATCTCCAATCAATCAATCAATTAATGGTATCTATTAAGCACTTACTGTATGCAGGGGCATTATACTAAATGCTTAGGAAAGTACAGTACCTTAGAACAGTGCCTCAGAGCCTGATACAGTGCCCGGCACATAGTAAGTGCTTAACAAATACCATTATTATTATTATTATTATTAATAAAAATATTATTACAACAGTGTTGGTAGACATATTCCCCACCCACAACGAGCTTACAAAAAAGAGAGGGAAATGGACACTAATAAAAATTAATAAAACCCCAAATGTATATATATACACACATAATTCATAATATAATTCATACATTATTAATAAAAATATTATTACAACAGTGTTGGTAGACATACTCCCCACCCACAAGAGAGGGAAATGGACATTAATATACATTAATAAAACCCCAAATGAATATATATATATATATATATATATATATATATACGCACACAATTCATAATATAATTCATATACACTGTAAATCATAATTTATAATTATATTGTAAATATGCTGGGAATGTCATGGTTATATGGGTGTGAAATACAGCCATGGTGTTTTATCCAACCTTTATGGTGTTTGTGACAGAAAAGAGCCTTCTTCGTGGCTAGGAGGAAATTAAGAGCTGTATTTTCAACCACAAGCTGTGCTTCGTCCCCAGCTGCAATTAGCAGAAATAGACTGGTGTATTTGTAGGAATCGCAAACTCTGTTCAAAAAACTGCTAAGTACACTTTGTTTGACGGTGAAGAAAAGTCTAATGGGCATAGAATTACAAAACTTGGGGGACTCCAGCTGGGTTAATTTGAGACCCACTTTTGGCTCAGTCAGTGGAAACTGGCTTCACGCATGATGTTTTGTTTTTTTTTTACACCTGGCCAGGAAGAAGCCTATGAAGGTCATGAATCTGGTTTGAGACTTTTATTGATGGTGACATGGAGATGTGTGATGGGGATTTGTCATTTGTGATTTCCTTGACAACTGCATCAGCCTCCTTGCTGAACTCCCTGCCTCTCCCCACTCCAAGTCCAAATTTTACTCTGCTGCCCAGGTCATTTTTCTGCAAAACAATTCAGTCCATGTTTCCCCACTTCCAGTGGTTGCCCATCCACCCCCATATCAAACAGAAACTCCTTATCAGGGGCTTCAAAGCACTCAATCATCTTGCCCCCTCCTAAACTTATCTCTCTAATTTTCTGCTACCACCCAGCCCACACACTTTGCTCCTCTTAGGCCAAATTACTCACTGTACCTAGATATCTATTTTACCACCACCCTATCACCCATGTCCTGCCTCTGGCCTGGCATATCTGACAGACCATCACTTTCATCATCTTCAATACCTTATTAAAAAGCACATCTCCTCCAGGAGGCCTTCCCGAACTAAGCCCACATTTCCTCTACTCTCCCTTCTGTGTCTGTTGCCTTTGCCCATGGATTTGTGCCATTTATTCACCCCACCCTCTGACCCACAGCACCTATGTACATGTCTGTAATATTTTAGTGTTTATCTCCCCCTCTAGACTTTTAAAATCCTTGTGGGCAGGGAGTGTGTCTACCAACTCTGTTATACTGGACTCTCACAAGTACTTAGTATAGTGCTCTGCACCCGGTAAGCACTCAATAAATACCATAGACTGATTGATAAAATGAAAAATACAATGGCAAGTGATGGGATCCCCAAAGGGGCTGATCTGAAAACCAGCAACTAAATTAATTCCATCCTCAATCATGGAGTCATATAGCAGATAGGCAGCTGACAAACAAACAGCTGAACTTAGTCTCACCCTAGCTACCTGGTCTCAGTACCGGGCTAAAATATCCCCAGGGCTTTAAGGCAAAAATGAAAAGTCCCAGATTATCCTCCAGTCCAGACCCAAATCCATCAGGCCAGATAAAGGTATACACCCTCATCCTTCAACCAGAATCCACTAATACCCCGGCTGGAATGGCGATCTTGACTACTTCACATCCAGGGCAGGTTTATGAGATTTTCCTGATGAAAAATGATGGTTGCAGCAAGTAAATTTCAGGCCCAGAGTTATGGCCAACACAATCCATTTCTGCTGGAAGCAATGCAGTGCACTATCATCCGCTCAAAACGCCGAGATGTTCCGGGATTTAAGAGGACCTTCAGAAACCTGCTCCTTCTGAATGAACCTGCTACTTCTGAGAGGTGAATACTATTTCATCTTTCTACTCAGCTTTCTGGAAATCTCTGCGTCTCTCTTTCCCTTTCCACCTTTCTCCCCCTTTCAACTGACGTGTTACATTTGCTAAAGTCCAGCTAAATAAAAGGCTTCTGGCGGATACTGAGGAAGCCTCTGATGAAACAGACATAGAGAGGCTGTGTCTTTCTATGGGGAGAAAGAGGCAGAGGGAGAGGAGTTTGAGGCAGGGAAATTGTAGACTGTGAGCCCATTGTTGGGTAGGGATTGTCTCTGTTGCTGAATTGTACTATCCAAGCGCTTAATACAGTGCTCTGCACACAGTAAGCGCTCAAAAATAATAATGATAATGATAGCATTTATTAAGCGCTTACTATGTGCAAAGCACTGTTCTAAGCGCTAGGGTGGTTACAAGGTGATCAGGTTGTCCCACGGGGGGCTCACAGTCTTCATCCCCATTTTACAGGTGAGGTAACTGAGGCCCAGAGAAGTGAAGTAACTTGCCCAAAGTCACACAGCCGACAAGTGGTGGAGCCAGGACTTGAACCTATGACCTCTGACTCCAAAGCCCGGGATCTTTCCTCCACTGAGCCACGCTGCATAAATACGATTGAATGAATGAAATGGACAGGCAGGGATTTAGACATGGAAGAATGGGAAAGAAAAGATGCAAAGCAGAGAAAGGTTGAAGTATCACGAGGGAGGGAAGAGAGGAGTAGCAAAGCAAAGGCTAGCCACTCCATGCAATTTCCCCTGCAAAAATATTCTCCCAGGGCTGCGTTCTGCCCGCTTTTCAAGCAAGAGGCCAACTCCTCCCTCTGGCCTGAAACTTCCTTCCCATTCAGAAGTGACAGATTATCACTTTCCCCACCTCCTAAACTGCCATCTAATAATAATGGAACTTACAAAATTCCATTGTGCCAAGGACTGTTCAAAGCACTGGAGTAAATACATCATAATGAGGTCGGACACAATCCCTTTCCCACATGGGGCTCACAAACCTCATAGGAGGAAGTAGGATTTGGTTCCCATTTTACAGCTGGGGGAACTGAGGCACAGAGAAGTTAAGTGACTTGCGCGAGATTACACAGCAGGCAAGTGGCAGAAGCCAGGGTAAGAACCGAGGTCCTTGGAGTTCCAGGCCTTTGCTCTACCCCAGCTGCTTCTTATGGGAAGCAGCACGGCGTAGTGGATAGAACACGGCCTTGGGGATCAGAAGGTCATGGGATCCAATCCCTTCTCTGCCACTTGTCTGCTGTGTGACTTGGGCAAGTCACTTTACTTCTCTATGCCTGGTACCTCGTCTGTAAAATGAGGATGGAGACTGTGAGCCCTACGTGGGACAGGGACTATGTCCCACCCAATCTGCTTGTATCCACCCCAACGTTTAGTACAGTGCCTGGTACAGAGAAAGTGCTTAACAAATACCATAATTATCACTATTATCCACTAGACTTGTGACTTCCAACAAGAGGCCTTCCCTAACTAAACCCTCATTATTCGCCTTCCCTTCTGTGTCACCTCTGCACTTGGGCCTGTAACCCTTCAGCACTTTGCTTTTCACCCCACACTCACAGCACTTCAGTACATATACAGCTGTAATTTGTTTGAATGTTCGTCTGACCTTCTAGTGTGTAAATGCTTAAAATCACATCTCTTCCAGTAGGTCTTCCTCATTTCCCAATTCTCCCTTCCTCCTCCACTGCCTAGGCAAATGGACCTGCACACCTTAAGAAGGCTGTGAGCCTGATGTGGGACAGATCTATTAACTTGTATATATCCAAGTGCTTAGAACAACAGTGCTCAGTACATAGTAAGTGAGCCCGTTTCTAGACTGTGAGCCCATTTCTAGACTGTGAGCCTGTTATTGGGTAGGGACTGTCTCTATTTTTGCTGAATTGTACTTTCCAAGCACTCAGTACAGTGGTCAATAAATGCGATTGAATGAATGAACAAATACAATAATGATACTAATAATCAGCAGACTTGTTTTCTAGTCCTGGCTTTGCCTATAGATGACTAATAATAATAATAATAATAATAATAATAATAATAACAACAACAACAATTGTAGCATTTGGTAAGCGCTTACTATGTGCTAAGCATTGTTCTAAGTGCTGCGGTAGATACAAGGTAATCACATCGGACACAGTCCCTGTCCCACAAGTAGCTCACAGTCTTAATCCCTATTTTACAGATGAGGTAACTGAGGCCCAGAGAAGTAAAATGACTTGCTCTAGGTCACACAGCAGACATGTGGCGGAGTAGGGATTAGAACCTACGTCCTCTGACTTCCAAGCCTGTGTTCTTTCCACTAGGCCATGCTGCTCCTGCTCACTTCCTGGCTGGTCGCAGGCCACGGCCCAGTGGGAATACGACTGGTAGGGAAGAGAGTGGCACTGTGCAGCTCACCAGAGGACCACCGATTCCTCTCTGCCCGCCCTCGGGCCAGAAGGTCTCAGAGCTGAGTCTTGGCTGTCGTTTCCGACTCCATCAACGGCCATCAGTGTGACATATCTGGTTCCTGGGCCCCAGCCCTCCTCTCCGCAAGCCTCCAGAGAAGAGTGGGGAGAGGGACTGAAAATCTACTGAAGGAGCGTGGCTCAGTGGAAAGAGCACGGGCTTGGGAGGCAAAGGTCATGGGTTTGAATTCCCACCCTGTCAAGTGTCAGCTGTGTGACTTTGGGCAAGTCACTTAACTCTTCTGTGCCTCAGTTACCTCGTCTGTAAAACGGGGACTAAGACTGTGAGCCTCATGTGGGACAACCCGATGACCTTATATCCTCCCCAGCGCTTAGAACAGTGCTTTTCACATAGTAAGCGCTTAACAAATGCCCTTATTATTATTATTACTGGCTTAGAATTCAGGATAGAACTATCTGAAGGGCACACTGGTAGGCAATTGCTATCACTGTGATGTGGACAGGATGCTTTGGTTTATAAAGAACTCAATCAACCCTCTATCTCCTACCTCCTATAGTGCTTGTTAAGCGCTTACTATGTTCCAAGTCCCTGTCCCAGTTGGAGCTTACACTCTAATCCCCATTTTTTACAGATGAGGTAACTGAGGCATAGAAGTGACTTGCCCGAGATCACACAGCAGACGCGGTGGAGCCGGGATTAGAACCTAGGTCCTTCTAAATTCCAGGTCCATGCTCTAACTACTGAGTCCCGTTACCTTGCCCTAACATCATTCCTATCAATCAATCAATCGTATTTATTGAGCGCTTACTGTGTGCAGAGCACTGGACTAAGCGCTTGGGAAGTACAAGTTGGCAACACATAGAGACAGTCCCTACCCAACAGCGGGCTCACAGTCTAGAAGGGGGAGACAGAGAACAAAACCAAACATGCTAACAAAATAAAATAAATAGAACAAATATGTACAAGATAAATAGATAAATAAATAGAGTAATAAATATGTACAAACATATATACATATATACAGGTGCTGTGGGGAAGGGAAGGTATGTCCTGGATCTCCCTCCATTTTCATATCTGAAAGACTCAATCTCTCCACGCTCAAAACCATCCTAAAATCACATCTCCTCCAATAGGTCTTCCACGATTTAACCCTCATTTCCTCAATTTGCCCTCCCTTCTCCATTGCCTAAGCCCTTGGATTTGTACCCCATAAGCACTTGATATTCACCCCATCTCCGGCCTCCCATATGCTCTTACTCCCTCCTTTCCCCTACGTGTAGTTTATTTTAATACGTGTATCACCCTCTAGACTGTAAGCTCCTTGTGGGCAGAGATGGCCTACCAACTACTGTGTTGAACTCTCTCACACACTTAGTACAGTGCTCTGCACACAGTAAGCACTCAATAAATATCACTGATTGATTAATGGTTTTAAAATGAAAGGAGGAATGACAAAGGAATCAGAGAGGTGGCCTGGCCTAGTGGAAAGAGCATGGGATTGGGAGTCAGAGGACATGGGTTCTAATCTTGGATCCATCACTTGTATGCTGTGTGACCTTGGGCAGGTCACTTAACTTCTCTGTGCCTCAGTTACTTCATCTGTAAAATGGGGATTAAGACTGTAAGCCCCATGTGGGTTAACCTGATTATCTTATATCTACCCCAGCACTTAGAACAGTGCTTGGCACATAGAAAGCACTTAACAAATACTATAATTATTATTATTATTAAAGAAAGAAGAAAACAAAACTCATCTTGGTTTTGAAGCAACCGTTCTTCAGGTTGCTAAATGTAATTGATTGATTCTTGGAAGTGTAAATAAAACAAAAGTGAAAAACTTGATTTGATGATCTGTAGATAGTAATTTCAGGCAACACCTATACCATAGGATATCTCAGGGAAAATCCAGACAGATTGAGGAGACGGATAGTTTGCTTCTGTTTCCAGATTGTGAGTCCACTGCTGGGTAGGGACTGTCTCGATTTGTTGCTGAATTGTACTTTCCAAGCATTTAGTATAGTGTTCGGCCTACAGTAAGCGCTCAATAAATATGATTGATTGAATGAATGAGAATATGGAGGAACAAAAACAACTGGAATGTTTATTACTGACAACTTAGGGTGGGAGGAGTTGAAGACAAGGTAGATGGACCTGAAATGGTGCCTTGGCAACCTTTCCTTCTTCCAGATTTCCCCCCTCGCAAAATTTCCCCTGGGAAAGACCTTTCCTCACCACAGAGCCCCATGTGGGACAGGGACAGGGACAGGGAATTTTCTGGGAGAAAGACTGATCATGACTGAATCCTCGATAGTTCAAGCGGCTCTGACAGCTTTCATTCAGGAGTACTTTGTCCTCTTAACTTCTCGTGTTCATGTACCAGATCTTTTGACTTTCTTATCCAAGTGGCTTCTTTCAGCTTTAACAGGTCGCTGTTCCATTTTTTTTCTTTCAATTTTGGCAGGGAGGAAAGGGCAAGGGAGAGGGAATTCTTCCCAGGAAAAAGCAAAATGATCTTACCTCTGAGTAGATGATCTAAGTCAATATCTTCTTTTCCTTTCATTTTCAGACACTTTTCCTGCGGTACAAGGCTGGCAAAGGAACAGAAATAAAACCTAGGTTCATTATCCTGGAAGGTGGAAATAAATCAAGATAGCACCAATTTAAATAAACACCACAGGGCAAACACAAGTGATTTACCCAGCACTTTACAGCAGCAAGCTTTCCTTATTTTTTTCAGGTAAGAATTCATTCATTCATTCAATAGTATTTATTGAGTGATATGGTGAGCGGAGCATTGTATTAAGCCCTTGGGAGAATACAATACAACAAAAGACACATTCCCTCACAACAACCTTACAGTCTAGAGGGGGAGACAAACATTAATATAAATAAATAAACTAGTGCTGTGGGGCTGGGAAGGGGGATGAATAAAGGGAGCAAGTCAGGGTGATGCAGAAGGGAGTGGGAGAAAGGAAAGGTAAGAAGAGACTGACTGTTAAATGTGGAAAATATAATTTTATAATCTGCTGTAGGGAATGCCACAGACCTTCAAGAGACAACTCCCTTTGGAAAGGGAAAAAGAGGTGAGCACAGGAAAAACAATTGCTTTTGGAGACTTTAACTCACATCAGGACAAAGAGATTAATAGTAACACGGTACTTTACTGCAAAACAGGGACTCCAACTGAGTTGTTGAATGTCAGGGAATTCACTAACTTTTAAAATATTACAGTAGGCACTAAGGTTTAATTTTTTAACCATTTCATCATTGAACTTTATTAAAACCGGTTAGCAGACTTGATAATACATATGCAAGCTTTATTGAAAGAAATATGTCTCGGGCTGCTAAGTACTAGAAGGAGGGTAGACACTGAATATATTTATATGGCTTCTGATTATAGAAACCATATACTATGATAATAGAGGAACTGGGATGTGAATCTTATGTCCTACTCAAAGATCTGAGAGAATCTGGGAGTTTATTGTATTGGGAGTAATTGAAGTAAACATCTTACAACAACAAAGGATGACTAAATCCCCTGTGTCCTAATCATGGCAAAACCAAACCCCAAGGAAATGCACGTTCAAATCTCAAAGCTTATTTTGGCTACTCAATTTGAGAATCGTCTCAAAAACAACTGGCTTTCATCGAATTCTAATACTGTACAACTGGGTTACTTATTCATTACACTAAAGTTCCTTCTCCCACATTCCCCAGACCTCCAGCATTCTTGCTTCTAAGGGGAAAACACAAAACACAGGTGGCCGACGAGTCCAAAATAAGAGTGTAAGCTCCTTGCGGGCAAGGTCCTTGCCACTTCATCATACTCTACTTCTTGAGTGTCACGTCAAGTGGGAGCTCAATAAATACTGCTCCTATTATTACTGCTATGACTACTGCTATTGTTGCCGTTGATACTACAACTCCAATACTATTGATAGTGCTGATACTACTACTTCTGCAACTTCTATAGAGAAGCAGTATGGCTTAGTGGAAAGCCACACTGCTTCTCTAAAGCAGCATGGCTTAGAGGATAGAGCACAAGCCTGGGAGTCAGAAGGCCATGGGTTCTAATCCCAGCTCCAACAACTGTCTGCTGCGTGACCTCGGGAAAGTTACTTGAATTCTCTGTGCCTCAGTTACCTCATCTGTAACTCACTTGGCATATAGGAAGCACTTAACTCATATCAAAATCATCATCATCATCACCATGAAGGAGAATGGAGTTGCAGGATAGAGAAAGGACTTGAGCAAGGGGTTGATGACTAGAGACATGAGATGAAGTAGGTGGCTATTAGAGGGATAAAATGTGTGGGGTGAATTGTTGTGGAAGGTGAGTGTAGTTAGGTGGGATCGGGAGAAGTGACTGAGTGTTTTAAAGCCTATGGTGAAGAACTTCTGAGTGATGTGAAGATGGATGGGCAACCACTGAGGGGTTTTGAGGAGTTGGGACATGTGGACTGAATGATTTTTTCAAAAAATGATCTGGGAAAAAGAGTGAAGTGATGAGAGACTGCAGGCAGGGAGGTCAGAGAGGTGATTGATAAGAGTAGTCATTCATTTATTCAACTGGATTGTATTAACTGCTTAGAAAGTACAGTTCAGCAATAGAGAGACAATCCCTCTCCACACCAGGTTTACAACCTAGAAGATGGCATTTGTTAAGCTGTTACTATGTACCAAGCACTGTTCTAAGTGCTGGAGAAGATATAAGATAATCAGGTTGGACACAGTCTCTGTCCCCCATGAAGCTCACAGTCAATCTCCCATTTTACAGATGAGGTAACTGAGGCCCAGAGAAGTGAAGTGACTTGCCTGAGGTCACACAGCAGACACGTTGCAGAGCTAGGACTAGAACACATTACCTTCTGGCCCCCAGGCCCGTGCTCTATCCACTACTCCATGCTGCTGTCTAGTTGAGATGGGACTAGACAAGTGGATTAGCATGGTAGCAGTTTTATGGAGAGGAAGGGATGGATTCTAAAGATCATAGAAACATAGGACTGATAGGATTTAGTGATAAACTGAATATGAAGGTTAAATGAAAATGATGAGTTGAGGATAATGCCAGGGTTTCAGTCTGATGAGACAAGAAGGATGGTGGTGGCTTTTACAGTGATGGGAGAGTTGCGGGGAAGATAGAGTTTGGGTGGGGAGAAAAAGGAGTTCCAGGAGAAAGGCCTGGTCCAAAATGTTAAAAGTAGTTGGGAAGTTAAGGAGGTTTAGGTAGGAGTGGAGTCCACTGAATTTGTCAAGGAGGTCATTAGATGACCTTAGAGAGGACTATTTCCTTAGAATGGAGGGAGTGGAAGCTGATTTCAGGAGTCAAGAAGAGAACCGGAGGCTAAGAAGCGGAGGCATCAGCAGTAAACAACTCACTTGAGCTTGGGAAGAGAATGATTAGGACGGAGGTGGAATGATAACTGGAAGGAGTTGGGGGGAGGCGGTGGTGGTCAAGGGAGCGGCTTGGGGGATAGGAGAGACATGGACATTTTTGTAAGCCGCTGGGAAGGAGATGAGGTGATTGAGTGGTTGAAGATCAAGGCCAGGGAGGAAAGCAGGCAAGGGTTTTAATAAGAAGTGATGGGATGGGGCCAGAGGCAAAATGGAAGGGTGAGATTTAAAGAGGAGGTGGGCATTCATGCGTTTAGTACAGTGTTTTGCACATAGTAAGCGCTCAATAAATATGACTGAGCTGAACTGAACTGAACCTGTTGAGATCCTGTTTGGAAAGATGGTAGTCTTAGAGGGGATAACGAACTTGGTGGAGGATAAAGAATAGCATTGGAGACCATCCAGGAGCTCTTTTGTGGGTAGGAGTTGGGGGATGTGGCATTATCCTTCTATTTGAAAAAAGCACAGGACTGGGACTCAGGAGACCTGGGTTCTAACCCCTGCCCGTCCATTTGCCTGCTGTGTGACTTGGGTAGGTCACTTCCCGTCTCTTTGCCTCAGCTTTCTCACCTATAAAATGGGGCTAAAATATTCGTTCTACCTTCTAGGGAATGAGTCCCGGGTGCGAGTGGGACTCTATCCAATCTGACACAATCCAATGTTGTAATTATCCCAGTTCTTGGACAAGGTTTGGCCTTGTAGGAAAAATTTAACATACAGCATTATCGTTATCATCACCATCATCATCATCATCACCATCATCTGTAGGTAGCAACCCTAATACAATCTGCCTTATTTTGGGGTTGCCAGAAAACCGAGACTAGCACTGCGCACAGTGTGCTGGAAATGAAATGAGGAAACTGGGGGTAAAGGAAAGCTAGGAACCCTATACAGAACCCCACAACTAAGTTGTGCTGCTCCTGAAAAGTGTAGTGATCCCCCCGCCCACCCCCAAAAAGTAAGACCATGGGTCTTTAAGAGGTTGGCTATTTAATTCAAATTTCTCCTAAAGAATATCACCGATACCTCTCCTCCAACTGGCCCATCCGTAGAGCAGAGCAAATTTTTGGTTCTCTGTCAGATAGGGTAAACTCTTGACGTGGAGAAATACATTTCTTCTTATAATTACAATGTTAGTAAATATTTTCAACTGAATACAAACATGATTTTCCTTGCAACTCAAGTTCATTCTGTAATCAAGGTCTCAGCACAAAGCCACAAACTCAAGATGGGCTATTATGCTTGGTAATGATGTTGATGATGATGATAATGGGGGAGAAGAATATATGTGCTGAAAAGAACAAATCACATTTATTTTTCTAAAAGAAGACGAAATTTCCTGGCACAAGGAACCCAGCAGTAACATTGTGTTCTCTTTTCCTGGCCTCATATCTATTTTTTCATTTTTAAGGCTTGAATGATTTTACATTTGCACAAATGATGGGATGCCATTGTGCTCCTTAGAGATCACGTTTTTGATACTGTTAGGAATCTGATTTTATAAGCATAGGGGTGACAGAAAAGGTTTTAAAATATCGAAATCATCAGAGTCTTTATTTTACAAATTATGCTCTTGGGGTTTAAGCTAATGAAACTTTCCAAAATCTTCTTTTTTTCCTCCCTTCTAGTAATCTGAAACCAGAGTTGGCAACCTGGGGCTTCAGTGCGAAACTACGGGGTCCCAGTTGCCTGTTTCCCGATATAAACATTCTTCAAAATATATTTTCCAGACATTATTTTACCCAGGTTTGGCAGAAAAAAGATCCAAGCTTAAGATGTTGTGAAAATTTGACTAACTTAATTCCTAGTTTAAAGGGGGGAGAGTGCTTCCTAATAAGATATTTATGCTTAAGATGAGAAGAATAAAGCTCAACAAAACTGCTGGATTACCTTCTCATACTGTTCTGCAGTGCTTTGTGACAGATCGCCTCTTCAAAGCCAGGTGAGTGTGAAGAGGGAAAACAAGCAAACCTATGCTTTATTCCTAATGGCAGAGGTTTGTTTCCTTTCAGCGCCACAGAAATGTCACTATCTCATTTAGGGATGGAACCATGGGCAGTTTGAGCACAGATTGTTCCATCAAATTTAATTACCAAAGACCCAGGCCAAAATTGAAATTAACAGATTCCACCTTGAATGACAAAATATTTTAAGAAAATCCGCTCAGGAAATTGTTTTCCTATAGTGCTTTTTTTACAGTTGACAACCACAGCCTTGGGAATACGATATTTCCTGGACTTTGGAAGAGTGCATGTGCACTTAATGAATTCCGGCTACTTTGCCATCTCATCAGCTTTGACTCCTATTCTGGTCCATTACACAGCAGTACTAGTGGTCCTAATAACATAGCTGACTCAGAACTAGGTTAGGGATAATAACAATAACAATGATTATGGTAATTGTTAAGCACTTACTACGTGCCAAACACTGTTCTAAACCCTGGGGTAGATACCTGTTGAGCAGGTTGGACATCCTCATTTTACAGATGAGGTAACTGAAGCCCAGAGAAATGAAGTGACTTCTCCAAGGTCACACAGCAGACATGTGGCAGAGCCGAGATTAGAACCCATGACCTTCTGACTCCCAGGCCTGTGCTCTCCACTAAGCCACGAAAGTAGGTAGACACCATCCCTGCCCACAGGGAACTGTTCATCACCAATTCATCCTCACCTAATTTGATTCTGCCTTCTCACCCAATGGCAATGGTACTTCTCCATCTGTATTAATTCCCATGCTCACTGTCCATGACAGCCATTTCATCTTTAAATTCTCTACTCAAACCCTACACATTCCCGCCTCCGCCGACCCCCACCCCACCCCGCATCTCTTCTCCCCTAATGACCTGGCCGTGTACTTGGTCGGTCACTGTGAAACCATCTCCCCTGCTCCTCTACAGTTCCTTTCTCCTCCAAGCCCCTCTTCAACTTTCCTATCCATTACAGCAATACCATCCATTCCTGCCTCCTCTCAACAGTGCTCTGCAATCAATCAATTAATCAATCATATTTATTGAGTGATTAATGTGGCCAGGGCACTGTAAAGACGCATGGGAGAACACAATATAACAGAGTTGGTAGACAAGGTCCCTGACCACAAGGAGCTTACAGTCTAGAGGGGGAGACAGACATTAATGCAAATAAATAAATTACAGATATGTACATAGGTGTATGTCTGTCCCACCGTTGACCCCTTGCCCACATCCTCCTCCTGGCCTGGAACTCCCTCCCCGCTTCATATCTGACAGACCATCACTCTCCTCACTTTCAAAACCCTCCTAAAATCACATCTCCTCCAAGAGCCCTTCCCAGAGAAAGGCCTTTATTTTCCCTATCCATCCTCCCTTCTTCATCGACTACAAACTTGTCGCAGTAACTCTTAAGGTCTTTGACACTTACCCCAGCCTCACAGTACTTTGGTAAATATTCTTAGTGGCTTAGTGGCAAGAGCCCAGGCTTGGGAGTCAGAGGATGGGGGTTCTAATCCCAGCTCCTCCACTTGTCAGCTGTGTGACTTTGGGCAAGTCACTTAATGTCTCTGTGCCTCAGTTCCCTCATCTGTAAAATGGGGATTAAGATTGTGAGCCCCAGGTGGGACAACCTCATTATCTTGTATCTACTCCAGCGCTTAGAACAGTGCTTAGAACATAGTAAACGCTTAACAAATACCATAATCTTCTAGACTGTGAGCCTGTTGTTAGGTTGGGATCGTCTCTATATGTTGTCAACTTGTACTTCCCAAGTGCTTAGTACAGTGCTCTGCACACAGTAAGCACTTAATAAATACGACTGACTGAATGAATAATGATAATAATAATAATATTTTTATACTCTACTACTTCCCTTTTCTCTAATCTACTTTAAATCCTGTCCCTCCATGGACTGTAAGCTTCTTGTGAGCAGGGACTGCACCTACCCACTCTGTTATGCTTTCCAAGTGCTTAGTATAGCCCTCTGCACACGGTTAAGAGCCCAATAAGTATGACTGATTGATTGATTAAGCAGGAGGGAGAGGCCTCGTGGAAAGCACAGAGGCCTGAGAGTCAGGGGACCTGGGTGCTAATTCTGGCTCTGCCATTTGTCTACTCCATGACCTTGGGCAAGTCACTGAATTTTTTTTTGCTTCACTTTCCTCATCTATAAAACAGGGGATCAAATACCTCTACGCCTTTGTCCCTTAGAGTATGAGCCCCATATGGAATAGGAAAGGTAGCTGACCGGATTAGCCTGTATCTGCCACAGCACATACCTTAGAACAGTGCTCGTTACATTCATATTTATTGAGTGCTTGCTGTGTGCAGAGCACTGTACTAAGCGCTTAACAGATACCACAAGTATTATTATTGTTATTGCCTTGTCCCCCTCTCCATCCCCCCGTCTTACCTCCTTCCCTTCCCCACAGCACCTGTATATATGTATATATGCTTGTACATATTTATTACTCTATTTATTTATTTTACTTGTACATATCTATTCTATTTATTTTATTTTGTTAATATGTTTGGTTTTGTTCTCTGCCTTCCCTTTCTAGACTGTGAGCCCACTGTTGGGTAGGGACCGTCTCTATATGTTGCCAACTTGTACTTCCCAAGCACTTAGTACAGTGCTCTGCACACAGTAAGCGCTCAATAAATACGATTGATTGATTGATTATTTATCCACAATGTATTTATTCATATTTATGTTTGTCTCCCCCTCTAGACTGGGAATGTATCTATTTTATTGTACTCTCCCAAGTGCTTAGTACAGTGCTCTGAATACAGTAAGTGCTCACTAAATACGATTGACGGACTGACTGACTGTCTGTTAGTCTCCTCGGCCTGTAAAAATCAAGGGGGTAAATTTCTCAATTCACCTTTAAATTAGTGTGTTCCGAGGTTTGGCTCCGAGGCTCCGGGTGAGAAAAGGTCTGGGGCCCAGGGGTGTGTGTCTCCACATTCACCTGGCCTTCAGGCGGCTGTGCAGGATGCCCGTGAGGCTGGATGCCCGACGGACTGAGGAGCTGGTCCCCTCATCATCTTCATCATCATCATCATCATCATCAATCGTATTTACTGAGCGCTTACTATGTGCAGAGCACTGTACTAAGCGCTTGGGCCGCTTGGGCACCTGGCTGCTGCCCTGTTGGCTTTTCAGGTGGCACTGCTGCCCTAGCAGGAGAAGCCTGAACCAGGGATGCGGACTTTGGTGTGTGACTGGCCCCATCACCCTACAAGGAAGGAGTGTGGCCTAGTGGATAGAGCTCAGGCTTGGGAGTCTGAAGGACCTGGGTTCTAATCCGGCTCCACCACGTGGCTGCTGTGTGACCTTGGCCAAGTCACTTCACTTCTCTGGGCCTCAGTTCCCTCATCTGTAAAATGGCGATTAAGACTGTGAGCCCTGTGTGGGACAGGGACTGTGTCCAACCTGATTTTGATGTGTCTACCCCAGCGCTTCATGCAGTCCCTGGTATGTAGTAAGCACTTAGCAAATACCACAATTATTATTACGATGGGCTGGCCTGATGCTCTTTCTAGCTTCACCCCTGCCCCCTCAGTTCTGAGGGCCTCATTTGTCCAATGAACTTCGGAATGTATGAGGCCTTCTGTCTTCAACAGAAGAGAGGACACACTGGCAATTGCTCTTGTCAATCAATCAATGCTACTTAGTGAGTGTTTACTTTCTGCAGAGCATTGTAGTAGTAGTAGTCGTAGTAGTAATCCAATTCAATTCAATCACACTTATTGAGCGCTTACTGTGTGCACAGCACTGTACTAAGTGCTTGGTGGTGGTAGTAGTAGTTGTAGTAAGAGAGTAGTGGCAAGAACTTCTAGACTGTGAGCCTGTTGTTGGGTAGGGACCGTTTCTATATGTTGACGACTTGTACTTCCCAAGCACTTACTACAGTGCTCTACAATCAATCAATCGTATTTATTGAGCGCTTACTGTGTGCAGAGCACTGGACTAAGCACTTAGGAAGTACAAGTTGGCAACATATAGAGACGGTCCCTACCCAACAGTGGGCTCACAGTCTAGAAGGGGGAGACAGAGAACAAAACCAAACATATTAACAAAATAAAATACATAGAATAGATATGTACAAGTTAAATAAATAAATAAATAAAGTAATAAATATGTACAAACATATATACATATATACAGGTGCTGTGGGGAAGGGAAGGAGGTAAGACGGTAAGCACTCAATAAATACGACAATGGATGAACACGGGTGTCGGAGTCACGGGCTGTGTGTTCTAATCCTAGTTCCACTTGTCTGCTGTGTGACCTTGGGCAAATAACTTCTTCGTGCCCCCGTTACCTCATCTGTGAAATGGGGATTAAGACTGAGTCCCCCAGGGGACAACCTGATTACCTTGAATCTAACCCAGTGCTTAGAAAAGTGCTTGGCACTAGTAAGCGCTTAACAAATACCATAATTATTATGATTAGTAGCAGTAGTTAGAATTTGTAGTAATAGTACTCATAATGCTTTTACTGTGTGCAGAGCACTGCACTAAACACTGGGGGAGAATACACAGGAGAGAAGTAGGCATGGTCCCTGACCCTCAAGGGGCTCATAATGTAAAACTATAAATGGGGAGAAGGAAATGGAGGCAGTCATATCAGGACTTCTGGAACATTAAAACCCAATGTTAGTCCAGGTCATGCAGTCATTAAGCAGCGTGGCTCAGTGGAAAGAGCACGGGCTTTGGAGTCAGAGGTCATGGGTTCAAATCCCAGCTCTGCCACTTGTCAGCTGTGTGACTTTGGGCAACTCACTTAACTTTTCTGTGCCTCAGTTACCTCATCTGTAAAATGGGGATTAAGACTGTGAGCCCCCCGTGGGACAACCTGATCACCTTGTAACTTCCTCAGCGCTTAGAACAGTGTTTTGCACATAGTAGGCGCTTAATAAATGCCTTCATTATTATTATTATTATTAGGAGAGCAGAAATACAATAATTCTGCAGGACCTCAGTTTGACCTTTTTTTTGGTATTTGTTTAGCACTTACTATGTGCCAGGCACTGTTCTAAGCACTGGGGTACATACAAGATGATCAGGTTGTCCCACGTGGGGCTCACAGTCCGAATCCCCATTTTACAGATGAGGTGACTGAGGCCCAGAGAAGTGAAATGACTTGCCCAAAGTCACACAGCTGATAAGTGGCGGAGCCCGAGTTCATTCCACTAAACCACGCTGACTATGCTGTCAAACAGTGGACTTAATCGAGCACTTCCTATTCACAATATTATTCATCATAACAATAACAACTGTGGTATTTTTAAGGACTTACTATATGCCAAGCACTGTACTAAATTCTGAAGTGAATACAACAGAGCATGTGTTGAATCACCACTTTGCAGACGAGGTGCCTGAGGCACTGAGAAATTATGTGACTTGCCCCAAGTCACACAACAGGTAGGTAGTGGAGTCATGTTTAGAACCCAGATCCTCTGACATTCAGGCCTGTGCTCTTTCCATTAGGCCATGCTGTTTCTCTGTTGTGTGCAGAGTACCATATCGACCCTTGGGAGAGTGCAAACAAGGTTCTTTGTTTGGCAAACAGCTTTTTGGAACAAGACAACAATGAAGCTGCTATTGATTTTCTACTCCAATATCATTTGAACAGCCTATCCCTTGTCTTTTGATTTGCAAGTATCATGCTCATCATAGATTTACATTATGTCTCTTGCAATACTAAGGTAACAACAGGGACGTACAACAGAAAAACAGACTGTTCTGGGATCATAAAGGAAGCAGAGGCAAGGAACTGATCAAACAAAACCAAATCTCTTTTCCGGGATAGGATCACAATCCCTTTTCTGCCCAGGGCTTTGTTTGCTCCTTCTGCTTTTTCACTCTAAGAAGGAAAATCTTGAGGTGACTTGAAGGGAAGGAGAAATTGACTGGCTTTTCAGAATGAAAGGGCCAATGATCGGCACAGCTTATCCTTGGTAAATCCGGCGAATTTGGAGGGAATGAGCAGTATGAAGTCAATTGCAATACTGGAGCGATATTCACTATTGTGTCTACCAATTCTGTGTACTGTATTGTCCTCTTCCAAGTTCTCAGTTCAGTGCTCTGCACACAGGAAGCTCTTAGTAAATATAATTGATAGACCGACTTGCACCAGAGCTGTGAGAAGAGGGTGGTAGAGGAGGGGAAGATGGAACCACTGTAAGCTCCTTGTGGGCTGGGAATCTATCTGTTTATTGTTGTATTATAATAATAATAACTATGGTATTTGTTAAGTGCTTACTATGTGCCAAGCACTGTTCTAAGCACTGGGGTAGAAACAAGGTAATCAGGTTGTCCGACGTGGGGCACACAGTCTTAATCCTCATTTTACAGATGTGGTAGCTGAGACAAGAGAAGTTAAGTGGCTTGCCCAAGGTCACACAGCTCGTTGTCTGTCTCCTCCTTCTAGACTGTAAGCCCGTTGTAGCATAGGGACCGTCTCTATATGTTGCCAACTTGTACTTCCTAAGTGCTTAGTACAGTGCTCTGCACACAGTAAGTGCTCAATAAATACGATTGAATGAATGAATGAAGTGGCGGAGCCAGGATTAGAACCACGATATCTGACTCCCAAGCCCATGCTCTTCCCACTAGGTCAAGCTGCTTCTCTAAGCAGCCTGTACTCGCTCAAGTGCTAAGTACAGTGTTTTGCACATAGTAAGCACTCAAAAAATATAACTGACTGCCTTTCCAAGTGTTGCTGGAATTCATGGTTCATGAGTTGCTGGAACTCATGGTTGTGGTGAGACCACAAGAAGCTGCCTTATTAGTTATTGCAATCCCATGAACAACAATAAGGAAGAGGCTGGGGAAGGCATTGTTGGGCTCTACTCGAGGATAGGTGGTTGCCAGCCTGTGGGGGTGGCACACGGAGGGATAGCCTTTTCTATCCCTAACCCTAACAATATCCCAGAGCCTATCCCTATCCCTAAGCCACAGCTGCGACGCCTAAAGCAGATAAAAGGCGGGCATTTTGAACTGCGATGAAGCACGCGGAGAGAAGCAAGGAGGAAAACAGCTTTGACACAAAAGCAGCAGAAGGCAGAAGTACTTGGAAGCAGAGAGGAAGCAGTGTTTTGGGGGAAGCAGCAGTGGCAGCTTGCAGCCTCAGCGGTCCATGCCACCAGGAACTTCTCCCAACCTTCCGCCGCGGAATCGGCAGAATGGGCTCCCTTGACCAGCAGACTGGTACTGCACCATTGGTGGAGTGGAGTGAGTGAGAGTATGTATGCATCACTCCCTTGCACGTTGGTAAAACTCAATAAAGAACCTTTCAATGGTAATCTTGGTGGTGTGGTCTGACTCTCTATGTGTCACTGAGGCTCCTTCTGGACCAGAAAAGTCCTGGCTTCTCCTGGAAAGCCCCAGGGGGGCTTGTGCCAATAGTCTCCCCAATCACTGCCTCACGGTCCAAAACTATTCTAGAACCTCAAGCCGCAGAAATGCTTGTCGGACACCATGTTCCCACAAATGCAGATTCCAAGGTATTCGTGGAGCCAATACAGAAAGTCCTGTTCTTTTGAAAAATAAAGAAGGAAAAGGAAGAAAATAAGGATGTGTCTATACGAGCAAATAGCAAAGATGTTAGGGGTGTGGGAGCTCTCCAAAACTTGTAAACAGTGTGGGTGTGAAAAAACACTGAAGAACAACTAGATCCTGAATGATTTCTATGAAGGGGAGTGGGTGGATAACAAATGATAAATTGAAAAATGCAGATTCATCCACAGCATGCCCTAGTGGATACAGCAAAAGGGCCTGGGTTCTAATCCCGGCTCTGCCACTCGTCTGCTTTGTGACCTTGGGAAAGTCACTTAACTGTGCTGGGCCTCAGTCACCTCATCTGAAAAATGGAGATTAAAACTGTGAGCCCCATGGAGGGTACAGGCTGTGTCCAACCTGGTGCTGCTTAGAAGAGTGCCTGGCACATAGTAAGAACTTAACAAATACCATAAAAAAGAGATAACATAATACAGAAACAGAGGGAAGTTCATCTTCCTGGGGTTAGCGAGAGGAATAATTTGTAAAACTGAAAGCAATGTCTTTTATAAACATGAGTCTATCATGTGATAAATAAAAATGTCAGTGAAAAAAGAGAAAGCAAACCTTCCAAATTCTCCATGTAAACTTCAACTGCATTGTAACAGTGATTCAAATTCCACTACTACAAAAGTCAGGTCTGTAAGCTCTCTAAGCCCCCTGAATTCCATTTGACTCTGAGTTAAAAAATGGTGTCCTGAACCAATCAATCCATGGTATTTACTGAGTGCTTATTATGTACAGAGCACTGCACTAAGTGCTTGGCAAGTACAATGCAACAGAGTTGATAGACATGACCCCTGTATCAATTCAGCACTTACTGTGTTCAGAACACTGCACTAAATGTTTGGGAGAGTACAATGCAAGAGAATTTATAGACACAATCCCTGCCCACAAGAAGCTTAAAGTTTAGCGGGGAGATAACCATCCAAATTGATTATTGAGAAGGGAAAGAGAAGACCATAAGACTACTTACATAAATACTGTGAGGCTGGGGTGAGTATTGAAGTGCTTATTGGGAACACAGCAATGTGCAGAATCAATACAGATGGGAGGGCAGATAAGAGAAGGCCTCTTGGAGATGTGATTTTAGGGGGATTTTGAATGTGGGTAGAGTGGTGGACTGGCGGATACTGAAGGGACAGGAAATTCCACACAAGGGGTGGACATGAGCAAAGGGCAGGGGCATGATACACCAGACAGAGGTACAAAGAATAGGGTGGTGTTAGAGAAGCAGACTGCGCAAGCTGGGTTGCAGTTGGAGATCAGCAAGGTAAAGTTGGAGGGAGAGAGCAGACTGAGTGTCTTAAAGACCAATGTGAAAAATTTCTGTTTGAAGTGGAGATGAATAGGCAAACACTGGAGGTTTTTGAGGAATGGGGAGATATGGGGAGAAGCAGCGGAGCCTGGCAGTCAGAAGCGCCTGGGTTCGTTCATTCATTCATTCATTTGTATTTATTGAGTGCTTACTGTGTACAGAGCACTCTACTAAGCGCTTGGGAAGTACAAGTTGGCAACATATAGAGACGGTCCCTACCTAACAACGGGCACACAGTCTAGAAGGGGGAGACAGACAACAAAACAAAACATGTGGACAGGTGTCAAGGCGACGAACAAATAGAAATAAGCTAGATGCACATCATTAACAAAATAAAAACAACAGTAAATATGTACAAGTAAAATAAACAGAGTGATAAATCTGTACAAACATATATGCAGGTGCTGTGGGGAGGGGAAGGAGGTAGGGCGGGGGGGGATGGGGAGGAGGGGAGGAAAAAGGGGGCTCAGTCTGGGCGCTAATGGCACTCCACTATTTGTCTGCTGTTAGACCTGGGGCAAGTCACTTCATTTCTTTGTGCCTCAGTCATCTCATCTGTAAAATGGGGATTAAGAGTCTGAGCCCCAGTGCCTGGCACTGGTTGGAGAAAAACTGGGTGAAAGACTTTCACCAATCATCTTCGAACCTTTGTGAAATGAATGAAGCAAAAGTTGTCCCACTACAACTGTCAGAGCTGTTACCATGAGCCTCACACATGCACGTTTCTTACCTGGGCTGGCTGGCTGTCTTCTTGTGTCTCCCGTTAATGTTCAGGTTACAGAGGTCTTTATGTTTTGAGGGCGGAGCATCTGGAACTGAATTTGCCTGGGCTCTTTCTCCGAGACGGTCATGAAGTGTTGCCTCCTTTTTCAAGTTAACGTCTGAATACGGGCATCCAAAAGCACTGGGTCACACAGAGAAGAGAAAGGTGCTGTTAGTATGAGAAAGCAAAAATCCACCAGAAGCACCCTGGCCTAGTCGAAAGAGCCTGGGCCCAGGCATGAGGACCTGGGTTCTAATAGGTTTGTTTTCAATTTTTTTTCAATGGTTACAGCTATGCTACAACCACATTTTATTTCAACTCACCAGTTTCAAAGGAACAGAAACCCTCTTTCTGTTAATTTAACAAAATAAATAGCTTAGTGATTGAAAAAGCCACAAATTATAATGAGGGGATACATACTGACAAGGAGTATAGATATATGTCAATAGATCTCTCTATCTAAAGATAGATGCTATATTTCATCATGGAATTGAGGGGTGGAAAACCACTGCAAAGTCCTTAATAATAATAATAACAGTGATGATTATAATAACAATAATAATAATGATATTTATTAAGGGCTTACTAGGTGTCAAGTACTGTTCTAATCATTAGGGTAGATACAGATTAATGTGGTTAGACATAGACCCTGTCCCATATGGGGCTCACAGTCTAAGTAGGAGGGAGGACTGTATTAAATCCCCATTTTACAGATGAGCAAACTGAGGCACAGAGATGTTAAGTGATTTGCCTAAGGACATACAGCAGGCAACTGACTGAGCTAGGGTCAGAACCCAGATCCTCTGACTTCCAGACTCATGCTCTTTCCACTAGGACACACTGCTTCTCATGAATTTAGTTTTTTAAGTATCTTGAAATTCCAAACATTTTTTTGGCTTACGAGGCAAATTCAAAGAGATCTATCAGTTCACAGAGAAATGGAGAAGAAAGATTTTAATCATTTAAACCACTTCCTGGAAAATGCTAAATTGCTCCTTATAATAACTCTCATTGTGTTTTGTCCCATCAAGTTTAAAAAATCAATGAAGATATAACCATTTCACTAGCTTCTATGAGAGAACCTTGCAATTCAGTTCTTTTCTCTGAGAGAATTTTTATTACCATTTTAATTCCTAAATTTCTTTGACTGTGAGCCCATTGTTGGGTAGGGACCGTCTCCATATGTTGCCGACTTGTACTTCCCAAGCGCTTAGTACAGTGCTCTGCACATAGTAAGCGCTCAATAAATATGACAATGAATGAATGAAACCTTTGCACTACCCATTTTTTTCTTCTAAACTTTTATCTTTTATTCACTGACAGTTACCATTTCCCTTGCTTGTTGCTTATTCAAGTTACACAAATCTATTTTCATTTATCTTTGCTTGCAAATCAATCCCTCCAGCCATATTATCTTCTTATTTCATCTTTCCTGAGTACCCTCTAGCTTGTCTTTATCTCTCTGTTAATGAGGGATTCAGAACTGAATGTAAACTCCCACAGCCTCACTAGAATTTAATACCTCCAAGTTTCACGAGGCATAGTTTATAAGGATGTTTCTGCCCCAAAACCTGAGTTCCCAAGGAAAACCTGAAGCTCAACAGGAAATCTTAACAGATTAGACCAAAAATCTGCCAAACCCAGAAACTTCTGGTTAAGAGGGAAAACTAATTGCCGGAGG
Organism: Tachyglossus aculeatus; assembly: GCF_015852505.1. NCBI lineage: Eukaryota > Metazoa > Chordata > Mammalia > Monotremata > Tachyglossidae > Tachyglossus > Tachyglossus aculeatus. Next base: position 15,692,237 of record NC_052070.1, read on the forward strand.
AAAAGAGAGAGAGAGAGGAAAAGAGAAAAAAAAGTAAGAGACCATATGTTGGAGATTTTGGAACAAAACTATTTTGCAATGACCTCAGATTAGTATTGAGTGGTTCAGTAATTTGTCACCTTTCCTCTCTTCATAACCGAGGCTAAACTATACCTGTTCAGAGTCTTATTGCCTTTAATAAGTAGGTACTCCAGACTGCTGGTTCACGTTAAATGGATGCCTTCTATTATTATGAAAAGACTGCTTTCTTTGCCGAATGCCATCAAAGAGACAAGATAAAGACTGTAATACCAGCTATGGCCTTAATTACAGAATAGCAACAGTACTTGCCATAAAATATAGAAGTCTTTTGAAGATGCTCCATTTTCTACTTCATGAATTTTATCACTGATGCTGATTTCACCTTTATGAAAATTAGCTAACAAGGAAATGCAGAGAATGCATATTGCGATTAACAATGGAAGAGTGGCAAGACTCTTTGCGCTCTAATGTCTTTTGGCTATAATTATTATGAAATTGCTCCTGGAGGTCGATAGAAGTTGGGCCCAAATATTGAGGGCAAATAGAAGTCACTTAGTAAAACTCTTTCACACTCCTGCATGTTTAGAGTGTAAAATGTCAAAATTTGTGTCATGTCTCTCAACTGTAATTACATGTATTCCTTTTTCACGGAACATTAACTTAAAGCAAACTGATGGCTTTGATTGAGGTATTAGCTCCAAGAGTTTGGAAACCTCTCCAACATAATTACCACTGTAAAGTTGACTAATATAGTTAACAATGGTTGACCCACAAATTGATTTTGGATCAATCTTCTACAGAGTCATTGTGGGCTCTTCTATACAAAATCACATAAGATGTTCCGAACCCACAGTGAGCTAGGAGATAGTAGAAAGTTGATAGAAAATGATCTCCCTTAATCCCTTTCAGGAAGCTGATTTATAATGTTAGTGATCCCTCTTACTGTTCTCAACCACAGGAATTGAATTAATCAATAGTATGTATTGAGTTCCTACTGTGTGCAGAACAGTACACTAAATGCTTGGCACAGTACAATAGTAATAGGCCTGATTGTTGCATGTTAGGAGCTTGTGATCTAGGCAAGAGGGGAAGACAAGCATGAAAATGAATTGCAGATGGGAGCAGTAATAAGTATAATTCCGCATACTCCTCTTGCCCCTTCATCGATTCTCCCATCTTTCCTACCAGTATTTTAAGAAGAGATGTACCACTTTTTCTGAAAATCTACCCCCTCCACCTGGGCCTTGAATCATATCCCTTCACATTTTATCAAACAGAACACTTGCTTCCTTCCTTCTTCCCTTTCTGACTACCATTTTCAACCTGAATCACTCCCTTCTCCTTGAAATTTTATCCAACTTCGGCTTCCCTGAAACTGTCCTTGCCTGGTTCTCCTCCTAACCTCTCTGACTGGAGGTATAGATTTGGGAATCATCTGCATAGAGATGGTAGTTGAAGCCATGGGAGCAAGTGAGTTCTCCAAGAGAATGGGGGCACATGAAGAATAGAAGAGGACCCAGAACTAAGCCTTGAGGGACCCCCACAGTTAGGGGGTAGGAGGCAGAGAAGGAGCCTGCAAAAGAGACTGAGAATGAGCAGCCAGAGAAATAGGAGGAGAACCAGAAGAGGATGGTGTCAGTGAAGCCAAGTAGTGATAATGTTTCCAGGAGAAGGGGATGATCAACAGCGTCGAAGGCCGCCTAGAGGTTGGGGAGGATTAGGATGGAGTAGAGGCCGTTGGATTTGGCAAGAAGGAAATCAACTACCATTGGATGATTTCCAAACTACATCTCCAATTCTGATCTCCCCCCTTCTCTGCAGTCTTGCATTTCCTCTTGCCTTCAGGAACATCTCTACTTGGATGTCTCACTGACACCTCAATCTCAACAATGTCCAAAACAGAATTCCATATCTTCCCACCCAAACTCTGTCCTCCGGGTGACTTTCCCATAACAAAAGACAGTATCACCATCCTCTCTGTCTCACAAGCCCCTAACCTAGGCATTATCCTTGAATTATCTCTCATTCAACTATTCAATCTGTCACCAAATCCTATCAGTTCTACCTTCCAAACAACTCTAAAATCCACACTTTCCTCTCCCCACAAACTACTGCCATGTTAAGCCGCGCACTTACCCTATCCCTCCTTGACATCAGCCTCCTGGCTAACATCTCTACCACCTGTCTCTCCCCACTTCAGTCCATATTTCACACTGCTGCCTGGATCATTTCTCCACAAAACCCATTCACTCCATGTTTCCACACTCTGCAAGAACCTCCAAGGTTGCCCATCTACCTGCAAATTGAACTTAAACACCTCATTTTAGGCTTTAGAACACTCAATCACCTTGCCCCCTCCTACCTTACCTCCCAGATTTCCTACTACAAGCCAACCCACAAACTGTGCTCCTCTAATGACAACCTACTCACTGTACTGCGATTGCATCTATCCTCAAGGCCAACCATTGCCTCTGGCCTGAAACTAACTCTGACAGAGCCCATGCTCTTTCCACTAAGTTATGCTACTCATGATCATTTAAATTTACAATTTATAATTTTAAGGGTACAATTACAGTGTTTCAGATCTTTCTGTACAAAGCTGTGATGAAGATGATGACGATGATGGCATTTGTTAAGCGCTTACTATGTGCCAAGCATTGTTCTAAGCGCTGGGGTAGATACAAGGTAATCAGGTTGTCCCATGTGGGGCTCACAGTCCCCATTTTACCGATGAGGTAACAGGCACAGAGAAGTGAAGTGACTTGCCCATGGTCACACAGCAGCAGCACACAGCAGACAAGTGGCAGAGCGGAATTAGAACCCATGTCCTCTGATTCCCAAGCCCGTGCTCTTGCCACTAAGCCTGAGCTGCCTTTCTAGTGACTGTTTGTGATCCTGCAAACAACAAGAAAGAAGAGACTGGTGAAGCTACTGATGGGCTCTACCTGAGGCAGGTGATTGAGGGGCTGTGCGGGTGGAGCATGGAGGAAGGAGGGGCTTTCTCTCCCTGCTCTACCCAGTAACAGGCCTGGACCAATCAATGACAATCTGAATTGTACTTTCCAAGCGTTGAGTACGGTGCTCTGCACACTGTAAGCGCTCAATGAATACGATTGAATGAATGAATGAATGAATGACTGCCACGTGGAGCCACAGCTGCGACGTCTAAGGCAGATAAATGGCGCTCGTTTTGAATTGCAAGAGGGCATCTGGAGGCAGCACGGAGGCACAAAGAGGGGCAGAAGCACACAGAAGCATAACGGAAGCACTCTGAGAGCAGGCAGGAGCACCAGGAGAGCAGCACTCAGAAGTAGCAGAAGGCAGCGGCACTTGGAAGCAGAAAGAAGAAGCACTGGCAGAACCAGCTCCATTGACCACAGATTGGTATTGGACCTTTGGTGGAGTGGAGTGAGTGAGTGAGTGAATGTGTCACTCTCTTGTATGCTGGTAAAACTAAGTAAAAAGCTTTGCACAATAACCTTGGTGATCAGAGGTGTGATTTGACTTCTACTACGTGTCACACTGAGGCTCCCCTGGTCCAGCAAGGTCCTGGTTGGTACGAGCTGGGGGCTCACGACACAAGCAACATTAAATTAGATATTAAATCAAACATGAGACAAGATTAATATATCATTATGAATGCCTTACGATCACAAACATAATCATGAATTTGTGTTAATAATAATAATGGCATTTGTTAAGCGCTTACCTTGTTCCAAGCACTGGGGTAAATATAAGTTAATCAGGTAGTCCCACTTGGGGCTCACAGTCTCAATCCCCATTTTACAGATGAGGTAACTGAGGCACAGAGAAGTTAAGTGACTGGCCCAAGGTCACACAGCATACAAGAGGTGGAGCTGGGATTAGAACCCATGACCTCTGAACTCCCAAGCCCATCATCTGTTGCTGAATTGTATTTTCCAAGCACTTAGTACAGTGCTCTGCACACAGTAAGCGCTCAATAAATATGACTGAATGAATGAAGCCCATGCTCTTTCCACTAAGTTATGCTGCTCATGATCATTTAAATTTACAATTTATAATTTTAAGGGTACAATTATAGTGTTTCAGATCTTTCTGTACAAATGGTTTCAACGTGTCTATTCTTTGTCTGGCCTTATGATTTGGCAAAAATATTTATTTCACTGATCAATTTAACCTAGCACTGTTACTTAACTTCTCTGTGCCTCAGTTCCCTCATCTGTGAAATGGGGATTTGGGGATTAAATCCTACTCACTCAGACTGCGAGCCCCTGTGGGACAGGAACTGTGTCCAACCTTATGTTCTTGAATCTACCTTAGCATACCTGGCACATAGTAAGTCCTTAACAAGTACCAGTTTTAAAAAAAGAAAAGAAAAAGATGGATTTGGGGGTTAAAATGTTGAGACAATTTCATTCATGAGGATGATTAATTGAGCAGGCTCAAATGGATCTTAATTTTTTCTTGGACACAGTGCTAAAATAGGCAAATTACAATCATTACAGTTCAGGCCATTTCATTACCCAACTTCGAAGACTCCTTCGTTGTTTAATCAAAGAAGAGTGCAAATGCAGAAGTGCAAATTTTTGAAAGTCAGTCCAGAAGTTAAAAGCACCTGTTTCAGTGCTATTTACATATCAGACCATCTGTTATGACCTGGCTTCAGTATAATGTTAGAAATTCAAATAAACTTGTAAAAAACAAAAAAGCTCGATTTTAGGGATTTGATAAAGATTGGCAAATACGTACAGTCTGGAAAAAAGATATTTTCTTTCTCAACTTGCATGATTGACTATTTCACAGAATTTCCCTGAGTTTCCTGTTCAGGCGCTGACCTTCAAACATTCTATAGTGCAGCCAAAAAGCACCCCCACATTCCTAAATTCAAATATACATAGGCAGATTCCTCATTTAACGCAGCTGACTGCCAATTCCATTCTCTTTAAATAAATTGAGTAAACATCCAGTGGCAAACATGTGCAGTAAATTACTGTTCAGAAAGCAATATTGTTTTAATTAGCCAAAGGTATAGACACTGGGAATCTTTAAATGAATCTTGAGGGGACGTTATTTCCATATTTTTAATTCTGAGCAATTAGGTTACAGGGCAGAATTGTAATTTATTCATAAGGGTGGATTTTCACTTTGTTTCAGGAGAAGAATTCTGGAGTATGCTCAGATGGTATGGCCTATTTATGGTTTATCTTTCTAGTAGAGCAAATATAAAAAAAGTGTGTGATCTTTCGAGTCACATCAGATGGACCAGAAATGGTAAGGGGGCTTGTAATTTTTCTAGTGAGAAAAACCTTTAGATATCAACTTTGCCCATTAAATGAATAGGGAAATTTTGTCAACAATCAGTAAATCATATTTATTGAGCGCTTACCAAGTACACGCATTCTACTAAGCACATGGGAGACAATATAAAGCAGTTTTAATTTTAGACACCACCCCTTCCCACAAGAAGCTTACTATTTGAGAACAACTTCCACTCTCGTCTAGAAACGATTCCTTTCCACTCTGATTCTATAATGTATCCACTGTAATTGCAAACTATAAGGGGAAAACAGGGGAAGAAGTTGTCTGAAGAAAATTCAACTACTTTTGGGAGTTGGAAATATCTTTTTCTCTAAAATATCGCAATGCCACCGAACACAATATGTGGTAGGATGAGTAGACTGAGCCTTGGGAAACAAAGGCATGTTGTCGCCACAGAATAAAATGGAATGTGAAGAATTGGCCATCTGGATCATTTTATTTGGGGACAAGCTGTTTTTCATAAAGCCTTAGGACAAGAAAGGAAAATGGAAGAGTAGATAGCCCTGAGACGTTGCCACAGAAAGATCAAATGATCCAGCCCAAACCTATTAGAGGAAGATAATTAGATGATTATTTTTATTTTTCTAGTAGTGCACTAAGTGTTTACTCAATTCATGAGAACATATAGCAGCATGTCTGCATGTGTGTGTGTGTGTGTGTGTGTGTGTGTGTGTGTGTGCAGGAAGTTTAAAGCAGAGTGCTGTGACAGTGGGAGATTAAAATTAACTCCCTACCAAGTTGAAGGTCTAGACCTGGTGGTAATAATATTATTTCTCAGGCGCTTACTGTGAATAGAACACTGTACTAAATGCTGGTAAAGAATGTAAAGGTGGGACCTAGACATAGTCAATCCATCCATCAATCAATTGTATTTACTGAGCACTTCCTGTGTGCAGAGCACTGTACTAAGCACTTTGGAGATGATAACACAACAATATGAAAGAAATACTTCCTGCCCACAATGAGCTTACAGTCCAGAGGGAGAGACAGACATTATTATAGGTAAATTACGAATATATATACAAGTGCTGTGGGATTGGGGGAGGGGGCAGTTGGTAAATAAAGGGAGAAAGTCAGGGTGATGCAAAAGGAAGTGAGAAAAGAGAAAATGAAGGCTTAATCAGGGATGGCCTCTTGGAGGAGATGCGCCTTTAGAGAAGCAGCGTGACTTAGTGGAAACAGCATGGGTTTGGGAGTCAGAGGTCATGGGTCCTAATGTCGGCTCCACCACTTACAAGCTGTATGACTTTGGGCAAGTCACTTAACTTCTCTGCTTTTCAGTTCCCTCATCTGTAAAATGGGGATTAAGACTGTGAGCTCCACATGGGACAAACTGAAAAGCGCTTACTACCATCCTTATTATTATTATTATTAAATAAGACTTTGAAGGTGGGGACAGTAATTGTCTGTCGGATGTGAAAAGGGAATGCATACCAGGCTAGAGGCAGGACGTGGGTGAGAGGTCAGTGGCGAGATAGATGAAACTGAGGTACGGTGAGTAGGTTGGCATCAGAGGAGTGAAGTGTGTGGGCTGGGTTGTAAAAGGAGAGTTGTGAGGTTAGGTAGTAGGAGGAAGGGTGATCGAGTGCTTTAAAGCCGACAGTAAAGCATTTCTGTTTGATGTGGAGGTGGATTCAATTGTATTTATTGAGCGCTTACTGTGTGCAGAGCACTGTACTAAGCGCTTGGGAAGTACAAGTCGGCAACATATAGAGATGGTCCCTACCCAAAAACAGGCTTCAGCCTAGGTGGATGGGGAACCATTGGAGGTTTCTGAGGAGCGGTGAAACATGGCCTGAATGATTTTGCAGAAAACTGATGCAGGCAGCAGGCTGAAGTATAGACTGGAGAGATAGGAGAAAGGAGGCAGGGAGGTCAGCAAGGAGGTTGATACAGTAATCAAGGTAGGATAGGATAAGTGATTGGATTCATGTGGTAGCAGTTTGGAGGAGAGGAAAGTGTGGAACTTAGCAATGATGTGGAGGTTGAACGGATAGGATTTAGTGATAGACTGAATATGTGAGTTGTGTGACAGGAGTCGAGGATAAAACCAGGGTTATGGGCTTGTGAGACAGGTAGGATGGTGGTGCTCTCTACAGTGATGGGAAAGTCATGGGGAGGACAGGGTTTGGGAGGGGAGTTGAAGAGTTCTGTTTTAAGTTTGAGGCAATAGCGTGACATCCAAGTGGTAATAATCTTCTAGACTGTCAGCCCATTGTTGGGTAGGGACTGTCTCTATATGTTGCCTACTTGTACTTCCCAAACGCTTAGTACAGTGCTCTACACACAGTGAGTGCTCAATAAATATGATTGAATGAATGAATGAATCATAATTCCGGTATTTGTTAAGCACTTACTATGTGCCAGGTACTGTTCTAAGTGCTGGTGTAGATACAAGATAATTGGCTTGGACATAGTCCCTGTCCCACAAAGGGCTCACAGTCTTAATCCCCAATTTTCAGGGGAGGGAACTGAGGCCCAGAGAAGTGAAGTGACTTGCCCAAGGTCACACAGCAGACAAGTGGTGGAGCTGGAATTAGAACCCATGACCATCTGACTCCCCTGTCTGTGCTCTATCCACTTGACCATGTTGTTTGGAAGACAAGAAATCATCCTCATAGAAATGGTAGTTGAAGCCATGGAAGTGAATAATTTCTCCAAGGGAGGGGGTATAGATGAAGAAAAGAAGGGGACCCAGAACTGAACTGTGGAGGACCCCACATTGTGGGGGGGGAGGCAGAGGAAGGGCCCGTGAAAGAGGCTGAGAATGAGCAACTCGAGAGGCAGGAGAAGAGTCAGGAGGACAGTGTCAGTGAAGTCAAGGTTGGATAATGTTTTCAGAAGGGGGTGGCCGACGGCATCAAAGACAGCTGTGAGGTCGAAGAGGATTAGGATGGAATTTGAGGCCATTGAATTTGGAAAGGAGGAGATCATTTGTGACGGTTTCTGTGGAGTGAAGGGGATGGAAACCTGACTGGAGGGGGTCAAGGAGAAAATTGGAGGCGAGGAACTTTGGACAGCACGGGTAGGCAACTCACTCAAGGATTTTGGAGCGGAATGGTAGAAGGGAGATGGGGTAATAACTGGAGGGAATTGTGGGGTCCAGGGAGGGTTTTTTAGGATAGGTGAGATATGAGCATGTTTGAAACGGTGGGGAAGAAGCCATTGGAAAGCTGACAGTTAAAGATAGCAGTCAGGGAGGGAAGAAGGCAGGTGGCAAATGTTTTGATAAGGTGCAAAGGGATGGGGGGCTCAGAATCTAAGAAACAAAGCTGAAGTGGGGGTCCATTTCCATAAGACAAGAACACCTGACCTTACTAAAGAAGACACTTTCTGCTCCTGAAGGACTTTTGTCAGCGTCACCTACTCAACATCAAATGGCAAGGCAAGGCTACCAAAAGCAACAACTTGAAAAACGATCGATTCTCCAGCATGGAAGCAAAGCCCAGCCCTAATAAATGTGATGAAGACAGGCTCGGAAAACAGCACCATCAATCAATCATAGGCACTAATTGAGTGCTTACTGTGTGCAGAGCACTGGACTATGTGCTTGAGAAAGGACAATACAATAGAATCGACAGAGGTGCTACCTTCCCACAAGGAGTTTACAGTCTACCTGGAGAGACGGAGATTAAAATAAATGACAGAAAAATTCCAGATTTCAAAAGCAGACAGACCCAATGTGGAACAAACTTACTAGTATCATAAGCCTCTAAGTTGGGTCTATTCTTCATTGGTCCTTTCAGCCACACATGTGGCTGTGGATAGGACCTCACTGCGAGTAATAACAAATTTGAATATATACCACATGTAGTGGAAGATGACCATGCTGATGATGGTAAGATGACAATGAGGGATGAATGTGGCTGAAAACACTGATACCGGGACAAGACTGTCTGGACTTGTGGAAAGACCATGGGCCTTAGAGTCAGATGATGTGCTTATCTGCTGTGTGACCTAGGGCAGTCACTTAACTTCCTCAGTTTCCTCATCTGTATAATGGGGATTTAGATTGTGAGCCCTATGTGGGACAGGGACTGTATCCAACCTGATTTTTGTTTATCTACCTCAGGGCTTAGTACAGTGCCAGCACATAATAAGCACCTAACAAATAACACAAATATTATTATTACTATCATTCCCTACTGTGGGCTCTAGTTCCCTGTGGCAATCAATCAACCAGTCATTCATATTTATAGAGCACTGACTGTGAGCAGTGCACTGTACTCAAAACTTGGGAAAGAATACAGTATAACAGAGTTGGCAGACATGTTCTGTGCCCAGAGTGAGTTTACACTATCGGGTAGGGACTGTCTCTATGTGATGCCAATTTGTACTTCCCAAGCGCTTAGTACAGTGCTCTGCACATAGTAAGCGCTCAATAAATACGATTGATTGATTTACAGTCTAGCACCGGTGCATTATCCTCTCAGACCAATTTGGCATCTGTACCACCAAAATAACCAGGATGCTTTGACAACTACTTGGATAACTTGGTCCGGTTGTCCTGTTGGACAGCACACATTCATAAAGGATCGACCGTTGGATTCAAAAAGGAACCTGGCATTTCTTCTGGCTTCTAATCCTGGTGCTACCACTTGCTGCTGCGTGACCTTGGGGATTAAAATGGGGATTAAGACTGGAAGCCCCACGTGGGACATGGACTGTGTCCAACCTGTTAGTTCATATCTACCGCAATATTTAGTAGTGTGCCTGGCAAACAGTTAGCAATTAATAAATACCATATATTAAAAAGACACCATACTGAATATTTTTTATGCTTCACCGAGCTACGTAAAGTTCTGCCTTCCTGGTGCCCATACATACTGTGTTGCCCAAACTGTAAGCTCATTGCGGGCAGGGGATGTGTCCGTTTACTGTTGTAACATACCCTTCCAAGAGTTTAGTACGGTGCTGTGCACACAGAAAGCGCTCAATAAATACAACTGACTGTCTTTGGGCCAGGAATTCTCCAAGAACCTAGTTAGTCTATATGATGGTGCTTAGTACAGTGTGGAGGTGCTCAGTAAATCCTCCTGACAAAGTGACTGGAGCTCACTGGATCTGGATCCAAATCCCTTTCTACCCACATTTTTTAAAATGTGGCCACAAAGAGGTTGTGGCCACCAAAATGATGAACCCCAGATGAACTTCCTGAAAAGGCCATAGGTGTAATCTTGCTTTTTCTACCTGTTTTCATATTCAATCGTACATATTGAACGCTTACTGGGTGCTGCACACTGTATTAAGCGCTCGACCCACTCAATAGTGTTAGCAGATATTTGTACTTTGGGTCTTTAGGTTTCTTTATTTCATTTTATTACACTGCCATGCAGAAACACCTACAATTGGGACTTGCCTTAAAAAAGTTTTCCCATTAGTGTTCGGGAACGGATCTTTGAAACCTATTAAGCCATTCGAACAAAACCAGTTCCAATTGCAATCGTTTGTCCCATCAGGGGGCAGTAAGGTGAAGACGCTTTTATTTCATACAATTAGCTTTCACAGCTAGAGTCATGGATGGGGTATATACCCTCCATGAAACTGGAGGCAGATTTGCCGTCCCGGAACAGATGGTCTTCCCCTTAGCTTGGAAAGCACAGCTGTGTCAACTTCCCTCTGCAGAAAGCACTTCCTGAAAATTCTGTTTTAGTCCTTCGACAAGTAGCTCAGAGGGGAGGAAACAGTAAGGCTGATCAATTTGGAACTATGCTAATTTAAAAAAGAAAAATTACCATCTGAATTCCTGGGACCTCAAGTCTCCCACAGTTCTCCACATAGTGAGGCTTCTAACTAATAACAGTAGTAGTAATAATTATGGTATTTAATAATAATGGTATTTGATAAGCGCTTAGCTATGTGTACTAAGCGCTGGGATGGATATAAGCAAATCGGGTTGGACACAGTCCCTGTCCCACGTGGGGCTCACAGTCTCAATCCCCATTTTACAGTTGAGGTAACTGAGGCCCAGAGAAGTGAAGTGACTTGCCCAAGGTCATACAGCAGACAAGCGGCGGAGCCGGGATTAGAACCCAGGACCTTTGGACTCCCAGCTCCGTGTTCTATTTGATACGACATGCTGCCTTGTCCACCATCTACTTCCAATGTAAGTTCTTTCTAATGTGAAACCCAAGAGATTCCTCGATTCCCCACTGTTTTCCCTGGAACTACGCTCATTAATATTCTACTTTTAGCTCTCCCCACTTCTAGACTGTAAGCCCGGTATGGGCAGGAATTGTCTTTGTTGCTGAATTTTGCTTTCCAAGCACTTAGTACAGTGCTCTGCACACAGTAAGCGCTCAATAAATATGATTGAATGAATGAATGAGCTCGATCTGGTGGTTCAGTATTTTCCTACCACAAGGTTTCAGCCAAGTGCAATGAAAGCAGTAAGTGCTCGATAAATACGATTGATTTATCAAATGAAAGTCTCCTATTTCCTCTAATTTGCACAATTTTGGGGTCAACAATTTCTGTTCATGCCTCTGCAGGTTCCACTCATTTACTTTCAGCCAGGCATGTACAATTCACTTCTGCAGACAGGTGACATTTGTGTTGTATGCATATGGACTGTGATTCATGCAATCATCATCATCAATGGTATTCATAATAATAATGATAACTGTGTTATTTGTTAAGCACTTACTATGCGCCAGGCACTGTACTAAGTGCTGGGGTGGATACAAGGAAATCAGTTTGGATACAGTTCCTGTCCCACATGGGGCTCACAGCCTTAATTGCTATTTTACAGATGACGTAACCGAGGCACAGAGAAGTGGAGTGACCTGCCCAAGGCCACACAGCAGACCAGCTGTGGAGCCAGGATTATAACCTGTAAGTAAGAAGCAGTGTGGCTCAGTGGAAAGAGCACGGGCTTGGGAGCCAGAGGTCATGGGTTCCAATTCTGGCTCTGCCACATGTCTGCTGTGTGACCTTGGGCAAGTCACTTAACTTCTCTGTGCCTCAGTTACCTCATCTGTCAAATGGGGATTAAGACTGTGAGCCCCATGTGAGACAGCCTGATTACTTTGTATCCCCCAGCGCTTAGAACAGTGTTTTGCACATAGTAAGCATTTAACAAATACCATCATTATTATTATTATAACCCATGACCTTATGACTACCCATTTATTAAACCCTTTTCTATGTGCACAGCACTGTACTAAGCACTTAATAACAATAATAATTATGATGGTATTTGTTAAGCATTTACTATGTGCAAAGCACTGTTCTAAGCACTGGGGGGATACAAGGTGATCAAGTTGTCCCACGGGGAGCTCACAATCTTAATCCCCATTTTACAGATGAGGTAACTGAGGCCCAGAGAAGTTAAGTGACTTGCCCAAAGTTACACAGCTGACAATTGGCAGAGCCAGGATTTGAACCCATGACCTCTGACTCCAAAGCCCGGGCTCTTTCCACTGAGCCACGTTGCTTCACTTGGTAGATATCAGGATTGGTAGGCACCATCCCTGCCCGCAAGGACCTTAGAGTCTACTACACTGTGAATTATGAAGAAATTATTTGTAAAACTATTAGTGGTAGTAGTAGTAGTAGCAGTAGTAGTGTAATAGCATTTTTGACTTTCCATTTGGCAAGGGGCACTGTATTAGGTGTTTGGGAAGTACAGGATAATGAACTAGAAGGTTTCCTGCACCTAAGGGGCTTACAATCCAATGGAGAAATAAACTAAAATATTTACAACTCTGACAATAAAATTGGGTAGACATATATAGGTGAGTGTTAAGGAGGGTGTAAATATATTCATGATATGGCTCCAAGATATATGGCGATTAATCACGGAAAGCTTATCGGAGGAGGTGGGATTTTACGAAGGATATGAATGTAGGGAGACCTGGTATCTGTCCGATAAGAGGATGGAGGAAGTTCCAATTCAGGGGAATAGTGTGTACGAGAGAATGGAGATGGAAGAATCAAGTACAACTAGAAGGTTGCCAGAGGACGGAGAAAGAGTGAGTTGGGGGAGAGCAGATGCAGAGAATAGATAGGTGGTTGGGGGAGGATGGTGGAGAGCCTTTAAGTAGATTGTGAGGTGTTAGATGTGGAGACAGAAGAAGCTGATGGAGGTTTTTAAGGAGAGGAGAAATGTGGGCCGAGAGATAAGGCTTAAAGAATGATCCGTGGAGTAGAGATTGGACCGGGGTGCCGGGGGGGAAGGAAGGAGACAACGGAGGCTGGAAGACCAGTGAGGAAGCTAAGGTGATGCCTGGTCTAGCAACGGGTAAGACCAGAACTTGTACCAGAGTGGTAGCAGTTTGATGGGAAAGTAAGGGGAAGAGCCAGGAGATCCTCTAGACTGTCATCTTGTTTTTTTAATGGCATTTGTTAAGCGCTTACTATGTGCCAGACACTGTACTGGGAGTTAATCAGGTTGGCCATAGTCCCTTGCCCTACATGGGGCTCAGTCTTAATCCTCATTTTGCAGATAAAGTAACTGAGGCTCAGAGAAGTGAAGTGACTTGCCCAAGGTCACACAGCCAACAAATGTTGAAGCTGGGATTAGAACCCAGGTCCTTCTGAATACCAGGTCCATGCTCCTTTCAATAGGCCATGCTGTTTCTTTTGTTGTGGTCAGGGAACGTGTCTACCAACTCTGTTGTACTGCATGCTCCCAAGTGTCCAGTACAGTGCTCTGTACATAATGAGCACTCAGGAAATATGATTAGTTGATTGATCCTGGAGAAAAGCAGTAGTGATAAGAAGCAGTGTGGCCAAGTGGAAAGAGCAAAGGACTGAGAATAAGTAGGCCTGGGTTCTAATTCTGGCTCCACCAACTGCCTGCTGTGTGACCTGGGACAAGTCAGACAGTGGCCCTCAGTTTCCTCATCTGCAAAATAGGGACAACATACCTAGAGAAGCAGCGTGACTCAATGGAAAGAGCACGGGCTTTGGAGTCAGTGGTCATGGGTTCAAATCCTGGCTCCACCAATTGCCAGCTGTGTGACCTTGGGCAAGTCACTTAACTTCTTTGTGCCTCAGTTTCCTCATCTGCAAAATGGGGATTGACTGTGAGCCCCCTATGGGGCAACCTGATCACCTTGTATCCCCCCAGCGCTGAGAACAGTGCTTTGCACATAGTAAGCACTTAATAAATGCCATTATTATTATTATTATTCTCCCTTCCCTTTAGGCTGTGAGTCCTAAATGCGGCAGTGACTGTCTGAAACGATTGTATTGTATCTGCTTCAGGGTTTAGCACAATGCTTGGCACAGGGTAAGCACTTAACTAACCCCTCAAGTAGTAGCTCAGTGGAAAGAGCCCAGCTTTGGGAGTCAGAAGTCATAGGTTCTAATCCCGGCTCTGCTACTTGTCAGCTGTGTGATTTTGGGCAAGTCACTTCACTTCTCTGTGCCTCAGTTACCTCATCTGGAAAATGGGGATTAAGACTGTGAGCCTCACGTGGGACAACCTGTTCCCCAGTGCTTAGAACAGTGCTTGGCACATAGTAAGTGCTTAACAAATACTATTATTATTATTATTATTATTATTATTGTAGCAGCAGCACTAGCCCCTTCAGCCGTGACCAAGGAGCTGGGGTCTGGTGTGGGATGGGCCCCTTGGCTATAACGTTTTCTTTCCGATTCCCTGCTGCAGCCGGCTGCTGGCCTGAAAACCACTGTCGCTTCAGAGTGAAGCTGTGTGATCTCTGAATTTGATATAGCCTGTTCTGGGCCACCAAAATGACTAGGGGGGTTTCTATTTCTAGCGAGTGAATATGGCTTCCTCTGCTTTTGATGTCACACTGTAAAAAGAGAGCAGTTTGGATGAGTGTGATCAATTGGTCAATCCTATGTAGTGAGCACTTACTGTGCGCAGATCACTGTACTAAACACTTGGAAGAACACAAACTCACAGGGTGGGTGTACGCGTCTGCTGCCCACAATGAGCTTAAGGTCTTCAAACTCATGAGTTCATGGTAGATAGAGCTCTAATAATAATGATGGCATTTGTTAAGCGCTTACTATGTGCAAAGCACTGTTCTAAGTGCTGGGGCGATACAATGTGATCAAGTTGTCCCAATGTGAGGCTCACAGTCTTAATCCCCATTTTTACAGATAAGGTAACTGAGGCTCAGAGAAGTTAAGTGACTTGCCCAAGGTCACACAGCAGACGTGGAGGAGCCGGGATTCAAACCCATGACCTCTGACTCCAAAGCCCGTGCTCTTTCCACTGAGCCACACTGCTAGAGTTCTAGATAAAAATAGTCCCAACTAATCTGGGGTTTCAGGCTTGCTTTAAGATGTTTTCAAACCAGGAGGGAGTCTTTTTTGTTTGTTTGTTTTTGTTTTTGCATTTTCCCTTTTCGTTTGTCTATCTTTCCTTAAAGAAAAGTGGCAGGAGTTCTCCCTTCCCTTTCTTCCAGCTGGCAGTGCCAACTCCTGCTGTGTATATCGACTTTGTTACAACTTTTGTGTTTACAAAGACAAGTCACTCAGTGGACATAAAAATACCTGGATCCATGGAACATCAGACTACATAAAAGGCAATACCAAGTAGCTACTGTTGGGTGATATCATTCTTCAGGATGTGCTCATTCCTTTTCTGTTTGTTAATCTTCCTAGAAAAAAAAATCCATTTGCACCACTTGGATTTGAGGGCCCTGTCGAGCTTCAATAATTAATTTGCTAGGTTTAGTGAAGGAACACGAATGCACTAATCAGCCATTATTTCTGAAAGGCATTATGAAATATATATGTGTGTGTTTGCCATCGTGCAAATTGCTATCTAATGAATTTGTATTACTGCCCAGAATTCTCAACTTCCAATGAGATCATTTACTGATACATCCTTTAACTGGCTCACAGGGCTGGCGACAAATACATCGTGAGCTATTTCCTATTTCCAGCACACAGTCTTTTCTTTTGCAACTATTTTGCAATTTCTGTTCTGCTTCATCTTCTAAAACTGAACAATGCTACAAATATAACTAAATAAAAATAGATTCACCTTACCTACAGTTTGTATTTAGATTTTTTTAGAGCATAATAAAGTCACCTTATCCATTATTTCCAATAGGAATCCCACACATGAAAGAAGAGAAAAACTTATTTTCTGGGATGTCTTAAGGTGTTCCTACCCTTCAATGGAAACTTGGTCATTTGTGTTCAAATTAACGGGTAAGAATCTATATGATGATTAAGAGAGAAGTTCCTTTTTGCCCCATGTAGTTCATTCGACATAATCAATTTTAAATCCCAATCAAGCTGAAAAAAAAAAAAAACCCTCAGAAAAAATCCATCTCTGTTATTTGGAAGTGCTCATGTTAATAATGAATTTTTCCATTAGTGTTAATGAGCTATGCCTGCATAACACCTTAACTCATTAATGGAAAATAAATTAGGTCCCAAATCCTGTAATTGCTCTTCACATTTAATTCAATTTAGTTGTGTCTGGGAGCTTCCACACAATGTCTCTGAAAGAGGGAATTCCATGAGAGATAAAATAATGAGAAATGCTTTACAAAATTGGATATACTGATAACAAAAACAAAAGGAGATGGACCAAACTAGAGAAAGAAAAATTACTGACTCATGTTCTTTGATTGTTTGGGTATTAACTGATTAGAATTAAAAGCTAACATATTCGTCCCCCAGGAAGGGAACTGCTTCCTCCTTTTCTAGAAACTCTCTGATACGATGGAACGAGGACTTAAACAAATAAAAATTTTCAAATGAGGCAAAAATAAATAAATGTACACTACGGCACGCATGAGTGCATCAGAATTTTCATTTCATCTTCAGCAAAACAATGACATCTGTAAGTACGTGCACTGGGGGCGAAGTGAGAAAATAAGAGAGAAATGAAAATCACAATAGCACATGGAGTAGTCACGAGCCTCTAAATTTACCTAGCCTTTCTCACCAACCAACCTCCAAATCTTACAAATGTTTCATTAAGAAAATTTAGAGTGAATTGTAAGTGTATCGGGACGTGTATCAGGATGTTGCAGAACTCCATTTGGCATTCTGGATGTGATCTCCGCTCTGCATCAGATCCAGGACAAGGGCTAGGAAAAGCACCCGACTCTACACCATCCACAGAGCTCTCAAACAAAGCTTTTGATGCTCTCTGTACATCTGGGCTCTGGAAATTACTATGAAGATTTGGTGGCTCTGAAAAATTCCTCGAGATCCTGAAACAAGCAGCGTGGCTCAGTGGAGAGAGCACGGGCTTGGGAGTCAGAGGTCATGGGTTCTAATTCCGCTTCTGCCAATTGTCAGCTGTGTGACTTTGGGCAAGTCACTTAACTTTCCGGTGCTCTCAGTTACCTCATTTGTAAAATGGGGATTAAGATTGTGAGGCCCCAGTGGGACAACCTGATCACCTTGTAACCTCCCAAGCACTTAGAACAGTGCTTTGCACATATTAAGCACTTAATAAATGCCATTATTATTATTCATTTATTCATATTTATTGAGTGCTTACTGTGTGCATAACACTGTACTAAGTAAGAGCTTGGGAGGGTACAGTATAATAATAAGCAGACACATTCCTTGTCCTCACTGAGTTTACATGACAGCATGGCTTGCTAACTGATCAATTCCCCATTAGCAATGGAGCAAAGTAAGGCTGTGCAATGAGCCTGATCTTGTTCAATTTGTTTACTCATTCACAACACCACTAAAATCCTCCCTTTCCTCTCTATCCAAACTGCTACCATGATAATATAATCTGTCATCCTATCTCACCTGGATTACTGCATCAGCCTCCTTCCTGACCTCCCAGCCTCCTGTCTCTCCCCACTCCAGTCCATACCTCACTCCGCTGCCCGGATCATTTCTCTACAAAAATGTTCAGAACATGTCACCCCCTCCTCAAAAATCTCCAGCGGTTGCTGATTCACCTCCATATCAAACAAAAACTCCTCACCATTGGCTTTAAAGCAGTCCATCACCTTGCCTCCTTGCTGCCAACCTGAAGCAGCGTGGCTCAGTGGAAAGGGCATGGGCTTTGGAGTCAGAGGTCATGGGTTCAAATTCCGGCTCCGCCACTTGTCAGCTGTGTGACTTTGGGCAAGTCACTTCACTTCTCTGGGCCTCAGTTACCTCAACTGTAAAATGGGGATGAAGACTGTCCCCCCATGGGACAACCTGATCACCTTGTAACCTCCACAGCGCTTAGAACAGGTGCTTTGCACATAGTAAGTGAAGCAGCGTGGCTCAGTGGAAAGAGCCCGGGCTTTGGAGTCAAAGGCCATGGGTTCGAATCCCGGCTCCACCACAGGTCTGTTGTGTGACCTTGGGCAAGTCACTTAACTTCTCTGAGCCTCAGTTACCTCATCTGTAAAATGGGGATTAAGACTGTGAGCCCCACGTGGGACAAATTAATCCCCTTGTATTCCCCCCCCAGCGCTTAGAACAGTGCTTTGCACATAGTAAGCACTTAACAAATTTCATTATTATTATTATTAATAAAATGCCACTATTATTATTACTACCTCATCTCACTTCTCTCCTTCTACAACCTGCATACTTCAATCCTGTGGTGCTAATCTGTTCACTGTGCCTTGATTTCTGCCGCCAACCCCTGGCCCAAATCCTGCCTCTGGCCTGGAACACCTTCCCTCTTCTCCAGACAATGACTCTCCCCCAACCCTTCAAAGCCTTACTGAAGACACATCTCCTCCAAGAGGCCTTCCCAGACTAAGCCCCCCATTTCCTCATTTTCCACTCCTTTCTGCATCGCCCTGACTTGTACTCTTTGCTCTACCCTCCGCCTCCCAGCCCCAAAGCACTTATTTCTCTCTCCCTGCCTCTAGACTCTGTGCTCGTTGAGGGCAGGGATTGTCACTATTTACTGTTGTATTGTTCTTTCCCAAGTGCTTAGTACAGTGCGCTGCACACAGTAAGCGCTTAATAAATGCAACTGAATGAATGAATGAATAAATGATAAGGACTGTGTCCAACCTCTTTAGCTTGTATCTACCCCAGTGCTCAGAACAGTGCTTGACACATAGTAAGCACTTAACAAACACCTTCATTATCATCATGAAATCCTTCTGACTCCCAAGCCTGTGCTCTATCCACTAGGCCAGGTTGCTTCTCATCCATTTAAAAATACATTTGAATATAGAGTAATAATTAATGATAATTATGGTATTTGTTAAGGCTCTTACTATGTGTCACTCACTGTACTAAGCACTGAGGGAGGATAAAAGTTACTTGAGTTGAACACAGTCCCTGTCTCACACGGGGCTCAGAGTCTCAATCCCCATTTTGCAGATGAGGTAACTGAGGCACAGGGCAGTGAAGTGACTTGCCTAAGGTCACAGAGCGGACCATTGGTGGTGCTGGGATTAGAACCCATGATCTTCTAACTCCCAGGCCAGTGCTCTATCCACTATGCCATGCTGCTTCTCTATAAATCACTATATGTATATATATATATATATATATCTCACTATATATCACTATATTTCTACCTACCTATAATCTACAGCATATACACACACACACACACACACACACACACAAACACTTACATACCTTCAGTTATATATTTATGCTACGGTACAGGAGAGGCATTGAGAGATGAGAGCTTCCCTGAAACAAACTCAGTGATTTCCCTCTGATAAGAATTTATGCAACTATGATTGGTAATACCAAGCCTCCCATCTAGCTGATTTCCTTCCCGTTACACAGCAGTGGCAAGACAACCACCATCACTGGAATTATTAATGTACTCAACCCTGTGGCTTTCATCAGAATTTATTTAGCACCCAGTGCATAAAATGCACCGCATGTGGCACTAGGGGAAAATACAAAGGAAAAACATAATTCCTGCTCTCGGGGAATTTACGTTCTACTGGAAAGGGGAGATGAGAATAAGGGTACAGGAGTAATACTGTGAGGAACATTTAAATGTTCAAAAATGTTCAAAAACCACAGGGCAATGGGATAGAATCAAAAAGGCAGATAAGTGCAGTTGACATGCATCGTTCACAGTGATGGGTGGTTGGAGGTAACAGAAGAGATTGGAAAGCTCAGTGGCTGAAGGGGTTAGGGTGAGAAGGGTTCAGGGGATGGGTGAGGCTATGTGCTTTAAAAAAAACCTCTTAGATTGTTTTAATTGAATTTGTTAAGTGCTCACTAGGTGCCAGGCACTCTACTAAGGTCTAGGGTAGATAGAAGATAATCAGGTTGAACACAGTCCCTGTCCCACATAGGGCTCACAGCCCTATTCTCCATTTTTACAGATGACGTAAATGAGGCCCAGAGAAGTGAAGTGATTTTCCAAGGTCACACAGCAGATGAGTACGGGGCTGGAATTAGAACCCAGGTCCTCTGACTCCAGCTCATGTTCTTTCCACTGAGCCATGCTGCTTTTCTTATGGCCACCTACACAATCACAGAATGCCAAAAATAAATGCTAAAAAATTAAAAAAAGGTCAAGATCACAGTCCCCAAATGCTTAAATAAGCACTACTCTCTGCCCACAACTTCTGTGATCTTTCCCGAAAATGTCATTGATATCTTTTTTTATTTTTATCCATTTGAAGTGGTTCTATCAATAACTCTCAATAACCTAGGCAACAATTTTAACTTCTCTGACGGTCCCTTTCCTGATCAATACACATCACTCTTTGACTCTTAAACCATTCCTCTTAAACCATTCCACCTAGAGAAATCCCACTCCTGGGCAGATATGGATTTGGCCTTCGCGGAAGGCTGAGCTGGGTGAGTTCCATCCTTGTTACCTAACCCACCGGAATGGCTTTTAACAGCAGCGGTATTGATCTGCCAACAATCTGCCCTTCAGAAGATCTCCTTTGGGCAAAAACTAAGTTCACAGCTTCCTCTTCATTGCTTTGCCTTGGAGGAAGAAGTTCAGTCCCAAGACTATCTACAATGTCTTCAACAGTGGCCCAGCAAGGAGGCATAAAATTTTCCCGTAATGTACGCCTGTGGCACTGAGCTTTAGAATCAAAGACGATGTCATGGAGGATAAGCTCCAATATGTGTCTAGGTGTGTGAGGCTGAAGAGACTTATAAATGCACAATCGCACGATGAAAATCCAAATACAGGAGGAGAAATATACAAATCAAACATTATTACTACTACTTTCTATTATGTTATATAATAATGATATTGTTTGAATTGGGTTTTTCTCCTCCTTAAACTGGACTTTCATCATGTAAGTGTTCTATATTGTTGCCATTTGTAGGCCTCATAATAATAATAATAATCTGAACAAATCATAACCTTGACATATAGACAAGTCAATCAATTGATAGTCAATCAATTGATCATATTTCTTGAGCACTTACTGTGTGCAGAGCACTGTACTAAGTGCCTGGAAGACAATATAACAGAGCTGGTAGACATGGTCCCTGTCCAAAATGTACTTACAGTCTGAAGATAATAATCTAATAATTATCTAATAATGACAACAATGGTAATGCTACTGGTATTTGTTACTTACTACGGACTAAGCACTGTGGTAAGCATTAAGCAAGTTACAAGACCATCAGGTTGTATACAGTCCTATGTGGCACTAACAGTTTAAGAGGGAGGGAAAGCAGGCATTATATCTCCATTTATGGTGAAAAAGGGGGCATTGAGAAGTTGAATGATTTCTCCAAGGTCACCAAGTGGGCTAGTGGCAGAGCTGGGCTTATAAATCAGGTCTCCTGACTACCCATCCTGTGCTCTTTCCACAAGAAAATGCAGCTTCCCTATGACTATTTTAGGGAAAAGAGTCTATCTCCCTCAAGCTCTTGTAAAGGCAAAAACTGCTCCTCAAAAACCCATTTACTTGTAGGGCATACTGAGATATGGTCTGTGGAAAATGATTTTTTTTTTTAAGCTGGGGAAAATTTTTAGGAGATAGAAGGGAAGTGACATTTCATCCGCACTTTTGTTATAAGCTGCTTGTAGGCACTGGGGGTGATGGGAAGAGGCCACATCTGGACACTCCTTATTTGGGGAGATCTTTCCTCAGAGGGCAGTGCAAGAGTAGTTTTGTTAAAAGTTTAAATACTCATTCATTTTTGTTTGGTCTCTATTCATTTCCACACTGTTTTCCAATGGTAAATGCCCCAAGTACTAGTTAATTCAAAGGAAAATATTTACATTCTTTTTGGTATTTATCAAGTGCTTATGATGTGTCAAGCACTATTCTAAGTGCTGGGGTATATTCATTCATTCATTCAGTGGTATTTATTGAGCGCTTACTGTGTGCAGGACACTGTACTAAGTGCTTGGGAGAGTGCAGTTACAACAATAAACAGACACAGTCCCTGCCCACAGAGAACTTACAATGTAGGTGGTGGTGGTGTTGGGGGGAAAACAGGCATTAATCAATCAATCGTATTTATTGAGCGCTTACTATGTGCAGAGCACTGTACTAAGCGCTTGGGAAGTACAAGTTGGCAACACATAGAGACAGTCCCTACCCAACAGTGGGCTCACAGTCTATTAATATGAATAAATAAATGACAGATATGTACCTAAGTGCTGTGGGGCTGTGAGGGAGACAACAGCAAAGGGAGCAAGTCTTGATGACGCAGAAGGGAGTGGGAGAGAAGAGGAAAGGGGGGCCTAGTCAGGGAAGGCCTCTTGCATAAGATTTACCCTCAATAAGTTTTTGAATGTGGGGTAGAGTAATTGCCTGTTGGATCTGAAGAGGGAAGGCGTTCCAGGCCAGAGGCAGGATGTGGGTGAGGGGTCGGTGGTGAGATAGATGAGACTGAGGTACAATGAGACGGTTGGCATTGCAGGAGCCAAGTGGACGCGCTGGGTTGTAGTAGGAGAGTAGCAAGGTGAGGTACGAGTGGGCAAAGCGATGGAGTGCTTTAAAGCTAATAATAATAATAATAATAATAATAATGGCATTTATTAAGCACTTACTATGTGCAAAACACTGTTCTAAGTGCTGGGTTTGATGAGGAGTTTTTGTTTGATGTGGAGGTGGATGGCAACCACTGGAGTTGCTTGAGGAGCGGGGTGACATGCCCTGAACATTTCTGTAGAAAAATGATCCGGGCGGCAGACTGAAATATGGGCTGGAGTGGGGAGATACAGGAGGCTGGGAAGTCAGTAAGGAGACTGATGCAATAATCCAGGCAGGACAGAATGAGTAATTGTATTAACATGGTATTCATTCATTCATTCAATCGTATTTATTAAGCGCTTACTGTGTGCGGAACACTGTACTAAGCGCTTGGGAAGTACAAGTTGGGCTTGGGAAATACAAGTTGCAGTACTGGTAGCAGTCTGGAGGGAGAGATTGGACACCATCCCTGTCCCTCATGGGTCTGATAGTCTTAGTTGGAGGGAAGAGCGTTCAATTCCCATTCTACAAACAGAATAAATGAGGTATGGACAAGTTAAGTGAATAGCCCAAGGTCGCACATCAAGCAATTGGCGGAGGCGGGATTAGACTCCAGGTCCACGGACTCCCAGGCCCATGTGTCTCTTTGTTGTCATATTGTACTCTCCCAACCACTTAATACAGTGCTTTCACACCGTAAATGCTCAATAAATACAATTAAATGAATGAATGAATGCTCTTTAAAACAGAGCCATGTTGTTTTCTTGTGGTTTTAAGGTTAACAGGCTAACAGCCTAAGAGGCTCTAGACTCATTGTGGGCAGGGAATGTGCCTGTTTATTGTTATATTGTACTCTTCCAATTGCTTAGTACAGTGCTCTGTACACAGCGTTCAATAAATATGATTGAATGAATGAATGAACTATATCACAAATCTCGAACATCAGTACTGACTGAAAAAATGTAGATTAAAGACAACATTTTTTAGGGCTTCTACTCTGGTTCCTTCTGTAATGGAGACATAGAAGTTCAATAATTTCATACAAACATTTTCTTTAAGTGAAATTGACTTTATAATTCTCCTTTAATGTATTATATCTTAGTGTTGATTTATTGCTGGGAATGGCTGGTAAGTTAGTGCCTGCCAAAGAGTGTCTTTGACAAATGAGGCACCGAACCCAGGTGAACTAGTACTTCACTAATTACTTAATTGTCAGAAGTCACAACAGAGTTAGTCTTTCAGAAACAGGCTGACTCAAACAGTAAAAGAAATGTTAACTTTTTATCTAGTAGAAGGTGAATCAGCAGATCCTGGCTTGGATTCAAGAAATACAATTATCACAGTCCTTAGATACTTTATCTGTGTGCAAAACTAAGGAGTCATTCAAAAGGAACTCTAGAGAAAATAACAGAACTGAATCAGAGTTCCCAGCACCTGAGAGTGATTTTCACAAACCGTTGAAAAACAATGACTGACCTTCATATTTTTTACCGACACCATTTTACGTGTTACAAGATGGGTCCAAATTAAAAAACTGAATGACACAAAGTTTTTTACATCGGACAGTCATTTCATTAGGCAAACTTAGCCAAGCTGAAGCAGCATGGCGTAATGGATACAAAACGGGCCTGGGAATCAGAAGGTCATAGGTTCTAATCCCTGTTCTACCACATGTCTGCTGTGTGACCCTGGGCAGGTCACTTTCTTCTCTGTGCCTCAGTTACCTCATCTATAAAATGGGGATTGAGACTGTAAGCCCTCCATGGGACAGGTACTGTGTTCAACCTGATTTGCTTCTATCTACCCCTGCACTTAGTACAGTGCCTGGCACGTAGTAAGAGCTTAACAAATATCATTATTATCATTGTTATTATTATTGATAATGCTGCACTACTGACATTGCTGCACCATTTTTTTCCAAGACCATTTTTGACAGAATAGAGAAATAATCCTATTTCTTATATCATACTTTATAGTTTTCATGGCTGAGCAAGCACTTTCTGCTTCTGCAGTTCCATACAGAGGTGCAAATATGGAACTGCAGAAGCAGAAAGTGTTTCCTCACTTGGGTTACATGCAAGGCGAAGGCACTGATGACCAGAGAGATCAATCTACCATACTCCGTTGCCTCCCTTGGAGAGAGAATGGGGGTAACCCAGGTTGCAGATTCTGAGACTACCAAGGCAAAGGGTGATGCCCTTCTTTAGCTAGACTCCACATCCACCCCCTGGCCTGGATTGCCCTCCCTCCACACATCCACCAAACTAGCTCTCTTCCTCCCTTCAAAGCCCTACTGAGAGCTCACCTCCTCCAGGAGGCCTTTCCAGACTGAGCCCCCTTTTTCCTCTCCTCCTCTCCATCACCTCCCCTCTGCCCTACCTCCTTCCCCTCCCCGCAGCACTTGTATATATTTGTACATATTTATTACTCTATTTATTTTACTTGCACATATTTACCACTCTATTTCATTAATGATGTGCATATAGCTATAATTCTATTTATTCTGATGGTTTTGACACCCGTCTACATGTTTTGTTGTCTGTCTCCCCCTTCTAGACTGTGAGCCCACTGCTGGGTAGGGACCGTTTCTATATGTTGCCAACGTGTACTTCCCAAGCACTTAGTACAGTGCTCTGCACACAGTAAGCGCCCAATAAATATGAATGAATGAATGAACGAAAGAGCCTGGGCTGGGTGGTGTTTTTAGGCCTGCCTCCTCAGGTCAGGGCCCTAAGGGCATCACCCCCTCACTCCCTTCCCCCACTCATGGAGCTCTTGGTCTTAATCCCCATTTTACAGATGAGGAAACGGAGGGCCAGAGAAGTGAAGTGACTTGCCCAGGGTCACACAGCAAAGTGGAGCGCTTAGTACAGTGCTCTGCGCACAGTAAGCACTCAATAAATACAACTGAATAACTGAATGAAGTGCAGGAGCCAGGATTAAAACCCACGTCCTCTTACTCCCAAGCCTGTGCTCTTGCCATTAGGCCATGCTGCTTCTTCTCTGTCCCTGCCAGCTCCAGGGATGATGAGGGTGGGGAGGGGACTCTAGGTGGAGGAGGAAGATGCTTGTAGAGGACTCTCCTTTCCCCCAAGCCTGCAACTGTCAATCAATCAGTTGGTCATTCGATCGTATTTATTGAGCACTTCCTGTGTGCACAGCACTGTACTAAGCACTTGGGAGAGTACAATACAACAATAAACAGACACATTCCCTGCCCACAACCATCTTACAGTCCAGAGCAGGGGAGACCAACATTAACATAAGTAAATGAATTAATAAATGAATTACAGTTATGTACTTAAGTGCTGTAGGCCTGGGATGGGGGATGAACAAAGGGAGCAAGTCAGGACGATGCAGAAAAGAAACTGGAAAGGGGGGCTTAGACAGGGAAGGCCTCTTGAAGGAGATGTGCCTTCAATAAGGCTTTGAAGGCGGGAGGAGTAATTGTCTGTCGGATTTGAGGAAGGAAGATGTTCCAGGCCAGGGGCAGGATGTGGGCGACAGGGCGGTGGTGAGACAGACGAGATGGAGGCACAGTGAGAAGGTTGGCACTTTGGAGCAAAGTGTGCGGGCTGGGTTGGAGTAGGAGAGTAGTGAGGTGAGGTAGGAGGGGATGAGGTGATTTGGGCACCTTTAATCCAAATGGTAAGGAGTTTTTGTTTGATGTAGAGGTAGATGGACTACCACTGGAGTTTCCTGAGAAGTGGGGAAACATGTCCTGAACTTTTTCGTAGAAAAATGATCAGGGCAGCAGAATGGAGTATGGAATGGAATCGGGAGAGACAGGAGCCTGAAAGGGCAGGTAGGAGGTCGAAACGGTAACCAAGGCAGGAGAGGATAAGAGATTCTATTAGTGTGGTAGCAGTTTGGATGGAGAGGAAAGGGCGGGCTTGCCCAGTGTCACACAGCAGACATCTGGTGGAGCTGGGATTAGAACCCAGGTCTTTCTGACTCCCAGGCCCAACTTGTACTTCCCAAGCGCTTAGTATAGTGCTCTGCACACAGTAAGCGCTCAATAAATATGACTGAATAAATGAATGAATGTTCTATCCACTAGGATCTGCTTCTTTTGGGTAACACGAAGATTATGGGTTTGTGGGAAAGTCTTGGAAAGACAGGGTTTGGTTGGGAAGATGAGTTCAGTTTTGGACATGCTAAGTTTTAGGTGTCGCTGGACATCCAAGTACAAATGTCCTGAGGACAGAAGAAAATGCAAAACTTCAGAGAAGGAGAGTGATGAGGGCTAGAGATGTAGATTTGGGAATCATCCGCTTAGAGATGGTAGATGAAGCCATGGAAGCTAACAAGTTCTCCAAGGGAGTGGGTGTAGATGGAGAATACAACAGGGCAGACTGTCAACTGCCCCACTCTAAAACCCAACAGACATAAAAAGAGGAAGATCCATAGTAAAACAAGGCCAATACCCCCTCTTCCTTTGGGGTGATCCAAACAGTCCAGGCCTGCTCTGTTCCCTAAACCACAAGATGGATTTCTTCCTCCTCAACAACATCAGTATTTATAGAGGGCCTCCTGGGTACAGAGCACTGTACTGGGTTCCAGAGTGCTCTCCTCATTCCTTGTAAAGTGCTCAAGGGAGATTTCAGGGTAGACACTAGAAACCTAAAGTGGAGGGGTCTTTCTGGACTAAACACTTGGCTGGAGGTCAGTCAGTTGAGAAGCAGCACGGCCCAATGGATAGAGCATGGGCCCCAGAGTCAGAGTACCTGGGTTCTGATTGTGTGTCTGCTGCATAACCTTGGGCAAGTTGCTTAACTTCTCTGTGTCTCAGTTACTTCATCTGCAGAATGGGGATTAAGACTCTGAGCCCTATGTGGAACAGGGACTGTGTCCAACCTGATTATCCTGTATCTACCCCAGCGCTTAATACAGTGCCTGGCACACAGTAAGACCTTAACAAATACCATTTAAAAACAAAAGGCCTTAAAGAAGACGGATGCTATACTTGCTTTGCCACACCAAACTGTGTAAGGCCTACACTCACACATTTCTTGATTCTAGCAACAGGCTAATCTTTTCTTGAGTTAGACCATCTGCTAGTGTGCCCTGTTGGGAGCAGATTTCAGTTTGGGCTTGAATTTTTGGATTAATTTTGGGCTTGAAGTGGAAGGGCACAATGAGGGATTTCTTTGCAAAATAAACCCAGCTGGCCAGACTTTCACTGGGGGTGTATTCAGCTCTGCTTTAGGCAGAGTCAACACCAGTCTGCAGATTCTGTTTGAAATGGTTGTCTAAAAGAATGGCCAGGCTTCCCATGAGAGTTTTTGATTCTTATCTAGAAATGCTGTTTTACAGCATCCCATAAAGATTTATAATCACTAGAAAATGATAATAATAATTATTATGGTATTATTATGGCACTTACTATGTGTCAGACACTGTACTAGGTGCTGGGGTGGGTGAAACTGGGATGGACAGTCCCTGTCCCACATGAGACTCACAGTCTTAATCCCCCTTTTTACAGATGAGGGAATGGGGCCCAGAGAAGTTAACTGACTTGCCCAAGGTCACACAGCAGATGAGTGGTGGAGTTGTGATGAGAACCCATGACCTTCTTATTCTATGGCCCATGCTTTATCCGCTATGTCATGTTGCTTCTATTTTAGCATCATTCTATTTCTAGTTGCAGAAAATGTGAAATGGGGTACCTTTGTGGTGGGTTGGGGAAGGACTTCCCGTCCCCCTCATCACCTTCTGAATAACAATCCCGGACCCTTCAGAGGTACTAATCTCCCACAGCATTAGGGGCATCCCTCTTAAGAATGCTCACCATTTTTTTTTTTTGGAATAGTACCTACTAAGCACATACTATACATTAATGACTGTTCTAAACACTGGGGTAGATACAAGATAATCAGGTTGGGCACAGTCTCTGTCCTACATTAGGCTTACAGTCTATGACGGAGAATTTAATCCCCATTTTACATATGCGGTAACTGAGCCACAGAGGTATATTCTCCCAAGAGCTTAGTACAGTGCTCTGCACCCAGTGAGTGCTCAATAAACATCACTGATTGGTTAAATGACTTGCCCAAAGTCACCCAGCAGACAAGTGGTGGATCCGGGATTAGAACCCAGATCCTCTTACTCCAAGGTCTGTGTTCTTTCCACTAGACCACGCTCCTTGATCGAACAAGGAGCTAGAAATTTATGCTATTCTTCCATCTGTTTCACACAGGGGGAAATCATTTTGCATCACACATGGATGAAATGTCAGTATCAGTAGCTTTATCTTCAAATCCAAAGGACAGCTGGACTGGTGATCAGCTTTAAAGACTTGGACAGCCAAGCCTCAGATGACATATCACAGTGGGATTTTGGAAGACAGCAGCGGGAGACAATTTTTCTGACATAATAATAATAATTATGGTATTTTTAAGCACTTACTATGTGCCAGGCATTGTCCTAAACACTGGGATGGAAACAAGCAAATCAATCAATCAATCAATCAATCGTATTTATTGAGCGCTTACTATGTGCAGAGCACTGTACTAAGCGCTTGGGAAGTACAAATTGGCATCACATAGAGACAGTCCCTACCCAACAGTGGGCTCACAGTCTAAAAGGGGGAGACAGAGAACAGAACCAAACATACCAACAAAATAAAATAAGTAGGATAGAAATGTACAAGTAAAATAAATAAATAAATAGAGTAATAAATATGTACAACCATATATACATATATACAGGTGCTGTGGGGAAGGGAAGGAGGTAAGACGGGGGGATGGAGAGGGGGACGAGGGGGAGAGGAAGGAAGGGGCTCAGTCTGGGAAGGCCTCCTGGAGGAGGTGAGCTCTCAGCAGGGCCTTGAAGGGAGGAAGAGAGCTAGCTTGGCGAATGGGCAGAGGGAGGGCATTCCAGGCCCGGGGGATGACGTGGGCCGGGGGTCGATGGCAGGACAGGCGAGAGCAAGGTACAGTGAGGAGATTAGTGGTGGAGGAGCGGAGGGTGCGGGCTGGGTAGTAGAAGGAGAGAAGGGAGGTGAGGTAGGAGGGGGCGAGGTGATGGAGAGCCTTGAAGCCCAGGGTGAGGAGTTTCTGCCTGATGTGCAGATTGATCGGTAGCCATTGGAGGTTTTTGAGGAGGGGAGTAATATGTCCAGAGCGTTTCTGGACAAAGATAATCTGGGCAGCAGCATGAAGTATGGATTGAAGTGGAGAGAGACACGAGGATGGGAGATCAGAGAGAAGGCTAGTGCAGTAGTCCAGACGGGATAGGATGAGCGCTTGAATGAGCAGGGTAGCGGTTTGGATGGAGAGGAAAGGGCGGATCTTGGCAATGTTGCGGAGCTGTGACCGGCAGGTTTTGGTGACGGCTTGGATGTGAGGGGGGAATGAGAGAGCGGAGTCGAGGATGACACCAAGGTTGCGGGCTTGTGAGACGGGAAGGATGGTAGTGCCGTCAACAGAGATGGGAAAGTCAGGGAGAGGACAAGGTTTGGGAGGGAAGACAAGGAGCTCAGTCTTCGACATGTTGAGCTTTAGGTGGCGGGCGGACACCCAGATGGAGATGTCCTGAAGGCAGGAGGAGATGCGAGCCTGGAGGGAGGGGGAGAGAGCAGGGGCAGAGATGTAGATCTGGGTGTCATCAGCGTAGAGATGATAGTTGAAGCCGTGGGAGCGAATGAGGTCACCAAGGGAGTGAGTGTAGATTGAGAACAGAAGGGGACCAAGCACTGAACCTTGGGGAACCCCCACAGTAAGAGGATGGGAGGGGGAGGAGGAGCCTGCAAAAGAGACTGAGAAAGAACGACCGGAGAGATAAGAGAGAACCAGGAGAGGACGGAGTCTGTGAAGCCAAGGTCAGATAACGTGTTGAGGAGAAGGGGGTGGTCCACAGTGTCAAAGGCAGCTGAGAGGTCGAGGAGGATTAGGACAGAGTAGGAGCCGTTGGATTTGGCAAGCAGGAGGTCATTGGTGACCTTTGAGAGGGCAGTTTCCGTGGAATGAAGGGGACGGAAGCCAGACTGGAGGGGGTCGAGGAGAGAGTTGTTGTTGAGGAATTCTAGGCAGCGCGTGTAGACAACTCGTTCAAGGCAACTTGAACAAGACAACTTGTTCAAATCGGGTTGGACACAGTCCCTGTCCCACGTGGGGCTCACAGTCTCAATCGCCATTGTACAAATGAAGTAACTGAGGCACAGAGAAATGAAGTGACTTGTCCTAGGTCACACAGCAGAAGAGTAAAGGAGCGGACATTAGAACCCATAAACTTCTGACTCTCAGGCCTGTGCTCTATCCACTACGCCATGCTGACATGATTGCCTCAATTAAATTCCCAATATCCCATCGGCCATCTCTATCAATCGAAGGTAGTCCCCTTCTAATAATAATAATAATAATGGTGGTATTTATTAAGCGCTTACTATGTGCAAAGCACTGTTCTAAGCGCTGGGGAGGTAACAAGGTGATTAGGTTGTCCCATGGGGGGCTCACAGTCTTAATCCCCATTTTACAGATGAGGTAACTGAGGCACAGAGAAGTTAAGTGGCTTGCCCAAAGTCACACAGCTAAGTGGCGGAGCCGGGATTTGAACCCATGACCTCTAACTCCAAAGCCCAGGCTCTTTCCATTGAGTCACGCTGCTTCCCTAGACTGTGAGCCCATTGGGTAGGGACCATCTCTATATGTTCTTCCCAAGTGCTTAGTACAGTGTTCTGCACACAGTAAGTGCTCAATAAATACAATGGAATGAATGAA
Source organism: Tachyglossus aculeatus (assembly GCF_015852505.1). Lineage (NCBI taxonomy): Eukaryota > Metazoa > Chordata > Mammalia > Monotremata > Tachyglossidae > Tachyglossus > Tachyglossus aculeatus. The sequence continues at coordinate 15,724,074 of NC_052070.1, forward strand.
TGAATTTATCAATCGGCGGTGTTTACTGAATAATTACTATGCATGGAGCACTGTACTAGATGCTTGGGAGAGTACAACAGAGTAAGTCCACACAATGCCTGCACTCAAGAAGATAGCACTCTAGTAATTATGGATTCATTTATACTAATTGTCAAATTTAACCACTCAAGTATTTATTCCAAATACCCCATTTGTAAACATATTTATGACTACCATCCTGTTAGACTGTAGGCTCCCTGTGGGCAGAGAATGTGTTCTTTGAGGTCAGAAAAGCCACATGAACATAGGCCCCCGAATCAGAAGGTTATGAGTTCTAATCTTGGCTCCACCATTTGTCTACTGTCAGACACTGGGCAAGTCACTTCATTTCCCTGTGCCTCAGTTACCTCATCTGTGAAATGCGGATTGAGACTGTGAGCCCCATGTGGGACAGGAAATGTGTCCAACTTGTTTTGCTTGTATCTACCCCAGCTGTTTGAACATTGTCTGGCACATAGTAAGCACTTAAGCCCCCGTGTCCTCTATTTGCCTCTAGCCCCGTGTCAGCTATGCACTGGCTGCATACCCCTTGAGCACACAGTTATCCCAATCACATCAATTATGTACATATTCTTATAATCTATTTCCCCATCCATATTTTTTTTAATGTCTGTCACTCCCTACAGACTGTAAGCTCTTTGTGGGCTGGAATGGTATCTGCTAACTCTCTTGTACTGTACTTTCCCCAGCGTTTAGTTCAGTGCTACCGCTGCTTGACTGATAAATAGATGGTACAAGGACAATTAAGACAGCCTGACCCGATGGTTGGAAATTACAAATGGAGTCACAAGAGAGACCGGGAGGATTCGACGCCAGCAGAGAGAAATGGAAACAGTGCAAGTCAAAGCAGGTAAGAAATGCTAAATATTGCAGCCAAGGATAAGTCCTTCTATGCACATTATATGGAAGGGATCATTAGTTTAGTATCGATCTGCTGATTAATCACTATTTGCAGACACAAGGAAAATGTCACAGTCTGTAGCATCAGCTTCATACCTAAAAGGCAGCTCTAACTGTATATAGACACATGTAGATGTGTGTACAATGTCCTTGAAACTGAACCTTCGCATTTTAAAATATGCTCAATGAAAATCAATATCCTTGTGCATTGTTTGCAATTTGGATGAGCCTATTATACAAATATTCCACAATGTGTCATTTTCCATCGATCACAGCTTTGAGATTTGTTTATGCATTTGCGACATCCTCAATCTCACTGCTCTCATTCGGGGAATTTGGAAAATGCAGTAATCACTACTTGCTCTTTCTAAATGGGAAATGTACTTCTTCCATCTGGCTCCATGCACACTTACACAAGCAAATGGATATAAAAACTGACATATGCACATAATAAAATGAAATAATGAAGGATGATATGAAATCTAGTCCATCAAAACGATGATGACGACTAAAAAGTCAATCTCTTTTTGCACACACCTTAACTCCCTTATTTTGCAGCTAAAGCTATTATTCCACTTTGTCAGCTTCATATAATTCTAGGGCAATTTAGCTGTTACACACCAAAAGCTGAGCAGCTTGCACTCAGATTGCTTTCTGTTTCACATTTCGAACAGGAACTACATTTGGCAAGAAGTGTGGGTTGTTGTAGTTGGTGAGTTGATGTTTAATGTGGAGTTGAGCAGCTATCTCTACAAACCTCTGTCTCTGAGCTTTCTAGCTGAGACTAAGCAACTTCTCAACGTACACACACACACACAAAAACAAAAAACAAAAAACAAAACATTCCTGGAACTGGCTTTTAAGCCAGTTTGTATTTTGTTAATGATGTGCATCTAGCTTTATTTCTATTTACCCTGATGACTTGACACCTGTCCACATGTTTTGTTTTGTTGTCTGTCTCCCTCTTCGAGACTGCGAGCCCGCTGGTGCGTAGGGACCGTCTCTACATGATGCCAACTTGTACTTTACAAGCACTTAGTACAGTGCTCTGCACACAGTAAACACACAATAAATACGATTGAATTGAATGAATGAATGCCCAGTTTTCTTTACTAAAACATAAGCAGCTGGGTTCTCATCTTACCTGAGAAACTCCCTGGAGTACATTAAGACATTTTGTGAAGATGCAGTAGTTTTGTTGCCAGGCCACGAGGGTGTGTTCATTATACAACACCACTTGCAAAGATAGCCAACGTATTACAGGGAACAGAGGAATGCCAAGAAGACCTGCCTCGATGTGTCTCGATCAAAACCCAGGAAAAGCATTAGTAGAGTAAGAAACCTCCTTACTAGTGAGTTAGCTGAAAGGATGTTGGCTAAAACTGAAAAAAAAAAAACAGATTTTTTTTTTTGTGTGTGTGGCATTTGTTAAGTGCTTACTACGTGCCAGGCACTACCCTGCGCACTGGGGTAGATACAAATTAATCAGGTTGGAGACAGTCCCTGACCCACATAAGGCTCAGAGTATTAATCTTATTCATTCATTCAACCATAGTTATTGAGCGCTTACTGTGTGTAGAGCACTGTACTAAATGCTTGGGAGAGTACAATACAACAATAAGCAGTCCCATCCCCTGCCCATAATAAAGGAAGGAGACAGGCATCAATACAAATAGATAAATGACAGATATGTATATAAGTGTTGTGGGGCTGGGAGAGCGGAAGAACAAAGGGAACAAGTCAGGGTGACCAAGAAGAGATTGGGAGAAGAGGAAGGGGGGTGGTGGGTTGTCTGGAAAAGCCTCCTGGAAGGCCTCTCCATTTCACAGATGAGGCAACTGAGGCACAGAGAAGGGCAGTAACTTGTGCAAGGTCACACAGCAGACTGTCTCAGAATTAGGATTAGAACTCAGGTCCTTCTGACTCCCAGGTTCGTGTTCTATTCACTAAGCCATGCTGCATTCCCCTGCACCAACTTGGTCATTCCTAGCCTGTTCCAACCAAGGACACCTTTCCCAGCCCCTTCCTGTTGGGGCTTCCATGCTTGGGAGGACAAAGTGACCCTGAATCCTCCCTCAGACCCCAAGGGCTGGCCACAAAAAATGTGTCTGCCTCAAAATTCGCCATCCAATTTGCACTTCATACCTGGAAACACCCTGGGATCACAGTAAATGTTGATGGAAGCATTTCCGCTCAGTAAGATAGGGCCGGGATTTCACCTTAGAGTATCTGACAGGACTGCAGGAGATAGAAAGGTTTTAAACACTTGTGCCCTACCTTTGGTTACTTAATGAACAATTTTAACAGTTGCAAAGGGAATCAGGTCACTTAAAAACCCAAACGGGATTTTGAAGGTGGGGATGCATAACTTCTCTTTTCATGGTTCACTATCTCAGGTCTTCCACTAATTCCTAAATGGCCTTATGCCTCTGCATACCTTCCTCTGCATATCTTTTGCAACCACACCCGTATACTGAATGATTCAAAATTTTCCCACGTCAAGAACTCCTGATTGAGCACTCTGTGGAAACAGTAACAGACAGTCCCATTTACTTGAGAAAATGGCTGAATAGAACACAGCTGACCTCCAAACCCAAAGAAGAACATAACTCATAAAACACAGGAAATATGGTTTGCATTTTATGTCTTGCCCATCTTTATCCATCAATCAATGGTAACTACTGAGTGCTTAGTTTGTCCAGAGCACTCTACTAAGCCTTGGGAGAGTCCAACAGAGTAAGCACCCATGATCCCTGTCCTCAAGGAGCTTACCACCTGATGGGGGAGACAGACACTAAAATATATTAAAGAGAAGCAATATAATAGTGATAATGATGATAATAATAATAAGAATAGCATGGCAAAGTCAACAGAGCATGGAATAGAGAGTCAGAAGGTCATGGGTTCATTCATTCATTCAATCAACCGTATTTATTGAGCACTTACTGTGTGCAGAGCACTGTACTAAGCGCTTCTGCTGGGTGATCTTGGGAAAGTCATTTCAACTTTCTGTGCCTCAGTTCCCTTATCTGTAGAATGGGGATTGAGACTGTGAGCCCTATGCGGGACAGGGACTGTTCCAACTCAATTTGCCTGTATCCACCCCAGCACTTAATACAGTGCCTGTCAAACAGTAAGTCCTTAACAAATACCATAATTATTAGTTATTCATTCAATCGTATTTATTGAGTGCTTACTGTGTGCATTGTTAAGTGCTTATTTGTTAAGTGAGTATTTGTTAAGTGATTCTATGTGCCAGGGACTGTTCTAAGCACTGGGGTAGATATAAGATAATCGGGTTGGATACAGTCCCTGTCTCTCATAGGGCTCACAGTCTTAATCCCCATTTTACAGATGAGGGAACAGAGGCACAGAGAAGTGAAGTTATCGCGAGTCCCCCCTCCCCGGTTTGTACCAACCAGGACCTTCTTGGATCGGGGAAGCCTCGGTGACATCATTCATTCATTCATCCAATTGTATTTATTGGGCGGTTACTGTGTGCAGAGCACTGTACTAAGCGCAAGCGCTTAGTACAAGTACAGTCGGCAACATCTAGAGATGGTTCCTACCCAACAACGGGCTCTCAGTCTAGAAGGTGGAGACAGACAACAAAACAAAACATGTAGACAGGTGACAAAACATGTAGACAGGTGACAAAACATGTAGACAGGTGCCACGTAGTAGAGTCAAACCACACCTCTGATCAACAAGGTTCCTGGAGAAAGCTTTTTTACTTAGTTTTACCAACGTGCAAGGGAGTGACACAAACACACACACTCTCTCACTCCATTCCACCAAGGGGCCAATACCAGTCTGTGGTCAAAGGAGCCCACTCTGCCAATACTTCTTCTTTCTGCTTCCAAGTGCTGCTGCCTTCTGCTGCTTCTGAGTACTGCTTTCCTGCTGCTCCCTTCTTCTCTTCGTGCCTTCTCGTGATTCAAAACGAGCGCCTTTTACCTGCCTTAGGCGTTGCAGTTGTGGCTCTACGTGGCAGTCACTGATTGGTTCATTTATTCATTCAATCGTATTTATTGAGCACTTACTGTGTGCAGAGCACTATACTAAGCTCTTGGGAAGTACAAGTTGGCAACATATAGAGATGGTCCCTTCCCAACAAAGCGCTTAGTACAGTGCTTTGCACACAGTAAGCGCTCAATAAATACAATCAAATCATCATCATCATCATCAATCGTATTAATTGAGTGCTTACTATGTGCAGAGCACTGTACTAAGCGCTTGGGAAGTACAAACTGGCAACATATAGAGACAGTCCCTACCCAACAGTGGGCTCACAGTCTAAAAGGGGGAGACAGAGAACAAAACCAAACATACTAACAAAATAAAATAAATAGAATAGATATGTACAAATAAAATAAATAAATAAATAGAGTAAAAAAAATGTACAAACATATATACATATATACAGGTGCTGTGGGGAAGGGAAGGAGGTAAGATGGGGGGGATGGAGAGGGGGACGAGAGGGAGAGGAAGGAAGGGGCTCAGTCTGGGAAGGCCTCCTGGAGGAGGTGAGCTCTCAGCAGGGCCTTGAAGGGAGGACTTGATGACTTGACTGTGAACAACGGGCTCACAGTCTAGAAGGGGGAGACAGACAATGAAACAAAACATGTGGACAGGTGTCAAGTCATCAGAACAAATAGAATTAAAGCTAAATGCACATCATTAACAAAATAAATAGAATAGTAAATATGTACAAGTAAAATAAAGAGAGTAATAAATCTATACAAACATATATACAGGTGCTGTGGGGAAGGGAAGAAGGTAGGGCGGCGGGGATGGGGAGGAGGAGAGGAAAAAGAGGGCTCAGTTTGGGAAGGCCTCTTGGAGGAGGTGAGCTCTCAGTAGGGCTCTAAAGGGAGGAAGAGAGCTAGCTTGGCGGATCTGTGGAGGGAGGGCACTCCAGGCCAGGGGGAGGACATGGGCCGGGGGTCGATGGTAGGACAGGTGAGAACAAGGTACAGTGAGGAGATTAGCAGCTGAGGAGCGGAGGGTGCGGGCTGGGCTGTAGGAGCAGAGAAAGGAGGTGAGGTGGGAGGGGGCAAGGTGATGGAAAGCCTTGAAGCTGAGAGTGAGGAGTTTTTGCTTGATGCGTATTCACTGAGCACTTAACATGTGCAGAACACAGTACTAAGAATTTAGGAGACTAGAATACAACAGGGTTGGTAGATAGGTTCCCTACTCACAGTGAGACTACACTCATGGGACAATTGTTTGCAGATTTGTTGATTTCAGTGTCCAAACTTCGAAATTCCAGCAGGAAAAAAAAGGCAATCAATTGAAACAACAAAGAAAAATATGGTACTTAGCCCTGAAGTCGAGAGTGAGGGGTTTTGCTTGATGGAGGCATTTTTGCTTGATACAAATGGTTCAGGCCCTTTACCAGGTACAGTAGAGATGGAAGGGCCAGCCTCCCTCCATACTCTGCCCCCACAGGGCAGCCATCACCTGCCTCAGGTAGAGCCCATCAGTGCCCTCCCCAGTCTCTTCTTCTTGTTCACGTAAATACAAACAGTCACTACTAAGGCAGCTTCTTCACACAGCAGACAAGTGGGAGAGACAGGATTAGAACCCAAGACCTTCTGACCCCGAGACCCATGCTCTATCCACTAGGCCATGCTCCTTCTCTAATCTCCTACCAAGCCACTGACATAAAAACCCTAACCACTACAGCAGGAATGCAGAGCATTAGCAGTAGCAAATAAATTCACACTGTACACCTACAATGAGCAAAGAGTACTTTAGGAATCCAATCTGGAAAAATTTTTGGTAGACTTAAGCAGTGTAAGCAAATCAAAAAATGTGGTCCCCATTAATTAGAGGGTGAGCCCCTTGAGGGCCAGGAACCTTGCCTATTTTTAATCTAAATACCTTTCCCCAGTGCGTAATACAGTGCTTTGAACACAGTAAATGCGTAATAAATATTACTACTCTGGCTGACCAGTCCAGTGGTTAGTACAGTCCAGCACTGGCACCGGACTAAGCGCTAGGGTGGTTGTAGGTTGGACACAGTCCCCGTCCCATATGGGGCTCACAGTCTTAATCCACATTTAACAGATGAGGTAACTGAGGCACAAAGAAGTGAAATGACTTGCCCAAGGTCACAAAGCAGAAAGGGGTGGAGGCAGGATTAGAACCCATTACCTTCTGACTCTCAGGCCTATGCTGTATCCACTAGACCACGCTGCTTCTCACTAAGCCTCCCAATAAAGGTATGGTCACGGTATAACAGAGAAGAAGGATTATGTCTGATTGTTGCAGACCCATATATTCTTAAGTGAGAGTTCCCCACAAGTGGCTCAAAGTTGAATCTTTACACTACAGTCATCTTAAAGTTGAGACAGTGCCTCAATCATCAATCATATGTATTGATCAGTTACTGTGTGCACAGCACTGTACTAAGTGCTTGGGAGACTGGAATATAACAAGAACCAACACATTCCCTGCCCATGATGAGCTTACAGTCTAGAGGTTGGAAGCCTCAAAAGCACAATGGAATAAACAACTGGAGATGTGATTCTTAAAGTTTTGATGATGATGATGATATTTGTTAAGCGCTATGTGCAAAGCACTGTACAAACCAAGTGACATTTCTCAGGTTGGAAAGCAGTGGGTTTTTTTCCAAATTTCAGAGTCAACATGGAATTCTTTCCAGGTCAGGAAACTTTCATACAGCATAAATTGGAGAATGCAGCATTGGAGTCCCTGCTTACTACCTGATAATCAGATTCTAGTTATTCATTCCAAATTTAATCTAGCATATAATCTAGCATATTCCTTGCTTTGAGCATTTAAATATGGTCTTTTTTTAAAGGCCAGTGTTAACGGAGTTTTCCTTTTCCAACAACAAGCATTATGGTAATATAATATGGAAAGACTTCTATTAAATTGCCAAACGGTAATGGGAGTGGTATTGGCTGATTTCTCAACCATATGCTAAGGGACAGCTGTTTTCAATGACCTCGTTGGAACTCTGCATGCATAAATCTAGAGAAGCAGGGTGGCCTAGTGGAATGAGCATGGACTTCATTCATTCCTTCATTCAATCATATTTATTGAGTGCTTACTGTGTGCACAGCACTGTACTAAGGACTTAGGAGAGTACAACAATAAATAGTCACATTCCCTGCCCGCAATGAGCTTGCCGTCAGCCTCCTCTCTGATTTCCCTTCCTCCTGTCTCTCCCCGCTTCATTCTATACTTCATTCTGCTGCCCTATCTTTGTATAGAAACGCTCTGGGCATGTCACTCCCCTTCTCAAATATCTCCAGTGGTTGGTTGTCAACCTATGAATCAAACAAAAACCCCTCACTCTCGACTTCAAGGCTCTCCAACACCTCACCCCCTCCTACCTCACCTCCCTTCTCTCCTTCTACAGCCCAGCCCGTACCCTCCGCTCCTCTGCCGCTAACCTCCTCACTGTACCTCGTTCTTGCCTGTCGCACTGTCGACCCCTGGCCCACGTTCTCCCCCTGGCCTGGAATGCCCTCCCTCCACACATCTGCCAAAACTTGCTCTCTTCTTCCCTTCAAAGCCCTACTGATAGCTCACCTCCTCCAGAAGGTCTTCCCAGACTGAGCCCCCTTTTTTCTCTCCTCCTCCCCGGTCCCCCTGCCCTACCCCCGTCCCCTCCCTGCAGCACTTGTATATATTTGTACAAATTTATTACTCTATTTATTTTACTTGTACATATTTACTATTCTATTTTTTAATGATGTGCATATAGTTGCAATTCTACTTATTCTGATGGTTTTGACACCTGTCTACATGTTTTGTTTTGTTGTCTGTCTCCCCCTTCTAGACTGTGAGCCCGCTGTTGGGTAGGGACCGTCTCTATCTGTTGCCGACTTGTACTTCCCAAGTGCTTAGTACGGTGCTCTGCACACAGTAAGTGCTCAATAAATATGATTGAATGAATGAATGGAGTGGGGGAGAAAGACATTAATACTAACAAACAAAATGACAGATATGTGCATAAGTGGTGTGGGGCTAAGAGGGGGGTAAGAGCAAAGGGAGCAAGTCAGGGTAATGCAGAAGGGAGTGGGAGCTGAGGAAAAGTGAGGCTTAATCTGGGAAGGCCTCTTGGAGGAGATTTGCATTCAATAAGGCTATGAAGACTGTGAGCCCACTGCTGGGTAGGGACCGTCTCTCTATGTTGCCAACTTGTACTTCCTAAGCTCTTAGTACAGTGCTCTGCACACAGTAAGCGCTCAATAAATACGATTGAATGAATGAATGAAGGTGGGGGGAGAGTAACTGTCGGTCGGATTTGAAGAGGGAGGGTGTTCTGGGCCAGAGGCAGGACACGGGCTAGTGGTCAGCGGTGAGACATGCGAGATCGAGGCCCAGTGAGAAGATTAGCGCTAGAGGAGTGAAGTGCAAGGGCTGGGTTGCAGAAGAAGAAAAGCGAGAGAAGGTAAGAAGGGGCAAGGCGATGGAGTACTTTACAGCTAGTGGTGAGGAGTTTGTGTTTGATGCGGAGGTGGATGGGAAATCACTGGAAGTTTTTGACAAGAGCAGTGGTAGGTCCTGAACGATTCTGTGGAAAAATAATCCAGACCCAGAGTGAAGTATGGACTGGAGTGGGGAGAGACAGGAGACTGGGAGGTTAGCAAGGAGGCTGATGAAGCAATCCAGGTGTGATAGGATTTCAGATAGAGAAGGACATATTTTAGCTATATTGTGAAGGAGGGACTGATAGGATTTGGGTTCTAATCCCAGCTCTGCCAATTGCTTGTGGTGTGACCTTGGGCCAGTCACTTAACTTCTCTGTACCTCAGTTTCCTCAACTACAAAATCAGGATTCAATACCTGTTCTCTCTCCTATTTAGGCTGTTAGCCTCTTGTGGGGCAGAGGTTGTGTCCAACCTGATTAACTTCTAGCTACCTTACCTTAAGGGTAGATACAAGTATCGGAAGCAGAGTGGCTTAGTGGATACAGCAAAGACCTGGGAGTTAAAAGGACCTGGGTTCTAATCCCAGCTCCACCACGTCTGCTGCGTGACTTTGGACAAGTCACTTAATTTTCTATGCCTCAGTTACCTCACCTATATAATGGGGATTAAGAGTGTGAGCTTCATTTGGGACAGGAACTGTGTCCAGCCTGCTTAATATATATCTACCCCAGAGCTTAGAACAGTGCTTGGCACACAGTAAGAACTTAACAAATACCACAATAACAATGAAAGAGGATGTGACAAAGCATATATTTTATATTACTACCACAATGCAAAACTACTCTTTGCAAGATGGAGAGGATGGGAGTTGGAGGGAGGAGATGAAGAAAGAAGAAAAGAGAGGCAATTCAGGGGTGCCGATCAGAGGGGGGTCTCTGAGTGTTTTTCTGAATCTCCTATTGGTGCCCCTGAAGACTCTGCCCAGCTCACTCAGCCTTTCAGGAATAATATTTTCTAATCAGGAAAATGATGGGAAAATGGGGCACTGACCACAAAGGAGATGGCCCAGTGAAAAACGACATGGCAATATTTAACAATATTGTTAAAGAAAGGCAGAGAATTGTATCAAAGTCTTCTGCTGCGAATCAGAGGGATCATCTGTGGAGAATAAAGCTCTGCACTGACTGTTTTATTCATTCACTTATTTCACTCATTCATTCAATCACATTTTTGAGTGCTGACTGTGCACACAGCACTGTACTAAGCACTTGGGAGAGTACAATATGACAATAAACAGAAATTAATATAAATCAATCAATTATTTGTGAGGTTCCTTCATGGGTTCACAGTTCAGGAAAAACTGACATGCTCTCGACATTCCCGAAATCAACATGGCTGATATACTGTCTGGCTCAATCAGGCAATCATAATTATTGCGGGCTTTCTATGTGCAGAGCACTGTACTAAGCACTTAGGAGAGTACACTACAACAGAGTTGGTGGACACATTCCCGGTCCGCAAGGAGCTTCAGCCGGAAATAAACAGAAAAAATCAAGTCTGACTTTCATTCATTGTTCTAATAATAGACTGTAACCTCGCAGTGAGCAGGGAATGTATCTTTTTACTGTTATACTGTATTCTCCCAAGCATACAGTACAGTGCTCTGTACACAGTAAGGGCTCAATAACTACTATTCAATGAAAGAATGAATCTCCATTTTACAGATGAAGTAACTGAGGCACAGACAAGTGAAGCAACTTGCCCAAGGTCCCACACAGCATACAAGTAGGGGGCCCGGGATTAGAACCCTTGACTTTCTAACTCCCAAGCCCCTGCTCTATCCACTACACCCTGCTGCTTCTCTATGTAAACACCTTGAGGGCAGGAATTATGTCTACCACATGTACTGAACTCTCCCAAGTTCCTGGTACAGTGCTGTTCAAACTGTAAGCACTCAATAAATACCACTGATTGATAAGCGTTAGTCTAGTTAAGAGTGAATATGGTCTTGCAGAATGGGCTTGCAACTGGGCATTCAGGACAACTAAGATGCTCGTCACAGCCCTACAGCTGTTTGAGCTGGAGAAAGGTACTTAACTTCTCTGTACCTCAGGTTTTTCGCCCCTAAAATGGGGATAAGATATGTTCAGAAAAGACCAGCTTGATGGTGAGGTTCATGTAGATAAGGAACTGCATCTTGTCTGATTGTCTTGTATCTCTCCCAATGCTTAGTCTAATGCTTAGTGCCATATAGACAGTCCTACAAAAACTGTGTTTCTCCAGCATGGGTTTAAAGGAATTATTGTGCTGCCTTCTCTACTTCTGCCCCCAGGCAATATATGGCCTTCTGTTGGGGTAAACTGAGAGGCCAGTGGACTATAAACAGTCTTTGGCTACGTCACCTCTGGTCAGGGAACATGTCTACCAACTCTCCCAAGAGCTTAGTACAGTGCTCTATACAAAGTAAGCGCTTAGTAAATATGATTTATTGACTGACTGAATTGCTAGGAGGACTCTTCCTTAGCCAGGGTTTACTTATTACCAGCCCTTAAATAGATCCTCCTCTCGGGTTCTACGGACAGAAAGTACTAGAAGATGGCTTCCAAAGCTTGAATATTACTAATCGAGGCTAAATAGAGGTCTTTTTTTTTTAATAAGGAAGTGGAATAGCAAGTTCTTGACTTGCAGCCTATTCCCTCCCATTTTCACTTGTTTATTTCTCTATTAACAAATACACCTATTTAAATTTGATCACTATGTAAATGCATTCAAATAAAATGTAAATTGGGGGATAATTGTGTTCCCAGTGTCCCATTTTCATCCAGATAAGAACGGTTGCAATTCTTTTCAAATAATGGTTTATGCAGATTCCACATGTTCTCAGCAAGGCCTTGACTATTACTGTTTATCCCTTGACTGTTTTGATGAAAGCAAAATGAAACCCATCTGCAGTAAATAAAAAGAGTCGAAATGGTCCATTTAATGTACTTAGATGATTGAAACATTTTCAGATTTCCTAATATCTTCTCCCTCAATCAATCAATGGTACCTACTGAGCCCTCACTGTGGACAGAGAACTATACTAAGCGTTTGGGAGAGTACAAGGCAACAGAGTTGGTAGAGGCATTCTCTGCCTACAGGGAACTTGGAGGCTAGGGTCTTATTAATCTCCATATCCTAGCTACCTCCTCAGCCAAAGTAAGAAGCTCCCCAGCTTATACTAGGAAGCAGGATTTTCTTCCACTTAAAGCAGAAAACCTTCGTCATAGAAAACTTTGTAACTTAAAAGCAAATGGGGAAAAATACATTCGACACTATATTTAACTAACTGTACATTTTTTACTGTACAAGAGAAGCAGCGTGGTCCAGAGCACAGCCCTGGGAATCAAAAGGACCTGGGTTCTAATCCTGAATCCAACACTTTGTCTGTTGTGTGACCTTGAGCAAGGCATTTAACTTCTCTGTGCCTCAGTTCCCTCATCTGTAAAATGGGGATTAAGACTGTGAGCCCCAGGTGGGAAAAGGATTGTGTCCCACCTGCTTACCTTTTATCTACCCCAGCAATTAGTACAGTGCCTGGAACGTAGTTAGCACTTGACAAATGCCATAAAATAATACATAACTCCTTCCCCCAAAATATGCATTTTTATCGACTTGCAGCTCAACAACAGCCCTCTTAGAGGAGAGTTCTGATTTGACACTTTTTCTGGCATCTTCTAGTGCCATCCTGTCAAACATGAATATGGATTTGCATCAGTGCAACAAGGGCCAACCTATCTGCAAAATGTGTCAGGAACTGTGGATCCCACATTGGTATTTTCAGCCACACATACACTCACTGGTGAACTTCACCATCAGTGTCTTCAAATAAACACACACAGTGGCAACACAATCTAACAGATTCTTCTTAGATGCCATCGAGTCATTTCTGATTCATAGAGACTGTACAGTTCTTTTGCCATAGTGTTTTCTTGGTAAAAATACAGAAGTAGTTTACCATTATCTTCTACTATGCAGTAGTCTCTGCTGTTGTCTTTTACTGACATTTTGATCACTTTATCATCTGCCTTTGACTATTACTCATGCCGCTGCTGCCCAGCATAGTAGAATCAATTTCGTCTGACACTTTGGCTTAGTACAGTGCTCTGCACACAGTAAGCGCTCAATAAATACGATTGATAATGATGACCTTGCCATTATGGGTAACCCTGACTCAGTATCTCAGTGGCAAAGCTCTAAGCCTCATTAGCAAACACAAACTCTCCTGCCTTGGTAATGTGTTGATTCATAGGAGACAAGAGATTCTAGGTGACAGTAATACGGCTTTATCTAACCATATATGCTTGAAAAAAGAACCTAAAAACACATGGTTTCTCACTTCCATCTGTAGGGTACTTTAATTGTACACTCCATGCAGATCCTTTCTAGTAAATTATGGTATTCCCACAAGATTTAGAACAGTGCTCTGCACAAAGTGCTCAATAAATACCACTGACTGAATGAATTATGGTATAGGGAGCGTGGTGATGTTCACACGTGACCTGAGATGAGACAATGGCCCAACATGCGGAAACAAAATATGCGGTAATGGCAGCCTCATCTCCTTGCAGGCTTTGGAAGATCCTGAGGCAGGTTTCTGAAGGGCAGGAGGCTGAAAAACGTTCAATTAACCCTGATGCTTTGTGGATATGTGTTTATCCAATTTGTAAATGTGGCATTTATTACACATTTGCTATGTGCTAAGTGCTGGGGAAATGCAAGGCTAGGAGATCAGAAACAGAACCTCTCCCGGATAGTGCTCACGATCTGTCTCATCCCCGTTTTACAAATGAGAAAACTGAGGCCCAAAGAGGTTAAGTGACTTACCCCAGCTCACCTTGCAGGCCAGTGGCACAGCTGGAATTTGAGTCAAAACTCACGATTCCCTGTCCTGTGCTCTTCCCATTAAGGTATGTTATCTTCCAAATTAGGCATACAATTATTTACTTTGACTCCATTTGTAAATATTTTTATTATAATAATAATAATAATAATGGCATTTATTAAGCGCTTACTATGTGCAAAGCACTGTTCTAACTGCAGGGGAGGTTACAAGGTGATCAGGTTGTCCTACATGGGGCTCACAGTCTTCATCCCCATTGTACAGATGAGGGAACTGAGGCCCAGAGAAGTGAAGTGACTTGCCCAAAGTTACACAGCTGACAAGTGGCGGAGCCGGAATTTGAACCCATGACCTCTGACTTCAAAGCCTGGGCTCTTTCCACTGAGCCACGCTGCTCCTCCTCCTTTTATGCCTTTATCCTACATTAGAGTGTGAGCTCCTATTGGGCAGGGAATGCACTGTCTCTTATTTTTGCACCGGACACTCAGAAAGTACTAAAACTACCTCAACTACTGTCTCAGTAGGCAAAGGAAAGAGAAAAAAGGAAGATAAATGTCCAATTAAATGTTCTTTCGATTTGGGTTTCATTCTTTCCTAAACTCAGGTAGATTCAAAGCAAAGGTAGGAATGTGAACTTTTATCAATCAATCAATCAAACTATTTATGGTATGTGTAAGCCACTGACTATGTGTCGGGCATTGTACTAAGCCCTGGAGTAGATACAAGCTGCTCATAATAATAATAGTTTTGGCATTTAAGCACTTATTATGTGCCAAGCACTGTACTAAGCACTGGGGTGGGTACAAGTCAGGTTGGACACAATTCTTGTCCCACATGGGGCTCACAGTCTTAGTCCCCATTTTACAAATGAGGTAGCTGAGGCACAGAGAATAGAAGTGATTTTCCCTAGGTCACCCAGCAGACAAGAGAAGCAGCATGCCTCAGTGGAAAGAACATAGGCTTGGGAGTCAGAGGTCATGGGTTCTAAACCTGGCTCCGCCACTTGTCAGCTGTGTGACTTTGGGCAAGTCACTTAACTTCTCTGAGCCTCAGTTACCTCATCTGTAAACTGGGGATTAAGACTGTGAGCCCCAAGTGGGACAAACTGACCACCTTGTATCTCCCGCCCCCACTGCTTAGAACAGTGCTTCACAAATAGTAAGTGCTTAACGAACGTCATCTTTAATTAAGTGGCAGACCCAGAATTAGAACCGAGGTTCTTCTGATTCCAAGGCCCAGGCTCTATCTATTAGGCAATGCTGCCCTTAATCAACTCACAAGTGATTGCAATTGCTACCTGGACTGATGGAGTAATAATAATGATGATAATTATGGTATTTGTTAAGCACTTACTATGTTCCAGGCGCTGTACTAAGCACTGGAATGGATATGAGAAAATTAGGTTGGACACAGTTCCCGTCCCACCTGGGGCTCACAGTCTCAATCCCCATTTTACAGATGAGGCAACTGAGGCACAGAGAATTGAAGTGACTTGCTGAAGGTCACAAAGTAGACAAGTGGTGGAGCTGGGATTAGAACCCATGGCCGGTGCTCACTGACCAAAACGATTGGCAGGGCAGCTCACAGCCTGCGTGGACCCTGAACAATCGGGATTTGGCTTGTATAGAGTGCAAACGTCCGGTGGAGTAACAGAGTGGAGGAAATACAAAGTGTTTGCTGATTTTCCCCAACGCGTTGGAGGAAGAGACTTGGAGGACTGAAAGTGTTCCATAAATTCTTTACTTGTCTGCGGGTCCCATTTCCCTCATTTTATTGCCCTCTAGGCAAACTCATGATCCCGTAACGTCGACTGTGTTATGGTAAATCCCTTGCAGTAATGTGCACATAGCAACAAGGAAAATGCCCTCGATGCCTTTCTCAGATGAGAAATATTGTAAATCAATGTGGTTTTCCCTTAGGAAGCATAAAACTGAAGAATACTGCAATCTACACCGCATGAAAACAAATACCAAAATTACGGGTAATGCCAAAACACCCCAGCCTTGTCAATCATAGAGGAATAGAAATCTGTTCATTTACTTTGTGTGCGTTGTTAGCAAACGATGCTGATGGTTTGCCAAGTGAAGTTTGGAAGCAGTGATTCTCAGAGAAACAGGCAGAACTCATTGCTTTCAAAGAAAGAAATCATACCTCAGTGCTCTGCACACAGTATTCACTCAATAAATACTATTGATTGGTTGATCACTGAAATGTGATTTCATAGAATATTCATCATTATTGATATTCATTCATTCATTTAATTGTATTTATTGAGCACTTACTGTGTACAGAGCACTGTACTAAGTGCTTGGGAAGTACAAGTTGGCAACATAGAGATGGTCCCTACCCAACAGCGGGCTCACAGTCTAAAAGCGGGAGACAGACAACAAAACAAAACACGTGGACAGGTGTCAAGTCATCAAAATAAATGGAAATAAAGCTAGATGCACAGCATTGACAAAATAAATAGAACAGTAAATATGTACAAGTAAAATAAATAGAGTAATAAATCCGTACAAACATATATACAGGTGCTGTGATGAGGGGAAGGAGGTACGGCAGGGGGGATGGGGAGGAGGAGAGGAAAAAGGGGCTCAGTCTTGGAAGGCCTACTGGAGGCGGTGAGCTTTCGGTAGGGCTTTGAAGGGAGGAAGAGAGCTAGAGGACGTGGGCCTGGGGTCGATGGCGGGACAGGAGAGGACGAGGTACAGTGAGGAGGTTAGCGGCAGAGAAGCGGAGGGTGCGGGCTGGGCTGTAGAAGGAAAGAAGGGAGGTGAGGTAGGAGGGGGCGAGGTGATAGCCTTGAAGCTGAAAGTGAGGAGTTTTTGCTTGATGCGCATTCACTGAGCACTTAATGTGTACAGAACACAGTACTGAGAATTTAGGAGACTAGAATACAACAGGGTTGGTAGATAGGTTCCCTACTCACAGTGAGATTACACCCATGGGACAATTGTTTGCAGATAAACATTTGTTTATTTCAATGTCCAAACTTTGAAATTCCAGCAGGATAAAGATGGCGATCATTTGAAACAGCAAAGATAAATAAGGATCGAGACCCCCTTCCAGCCTCAGAGCTAAATGAACATTTTCCACCTCCCGCCCATCAGAAAACTGCCATAGAAGAATCCAGATTGTAGCAACAAAATTCTTGCTGGCCCCATTCATTTAATTGTATTTATTGAGCGCTTACTGTGTGCTGCGCATTGTAGTAGGGAAGCAGCACAGTGTAGTGGATAGAGCATGGGCTTGGGAGTCAGAAGGGCATGAGTTCTAATCCTGCCTCCTCCATTCCTCTACTGCGTGACCTTAAGCAAGTCTCTTCACTTCTCCATGCCTCAAGTTACCTCATCTGTAAAATGAGGACTGAGACTGAGAGCCCCAGGTGGGACAGGAACTGTGTCCAACCCGATTTGGTTGTACCCACCCCAGTTCTGAGTTCAGTGGCAGGCGCATAGTAAGCAATTAACAAATACCATAGCTATTATTATTATTATTATTATCATTATTATTACTAACCCTTGACTAAAGCAGTCACAAGCAGCATGACTTGTCTCACCCCTTCTAGACTGTGAGCCCTTTGTTGGGTAGGGATCCCAGCTCCACCAATTTTCAGCTGTGTGACTATGGGCAAGTCACTTAATCAATCAATCAATCGTATTTATTGAGCGCTTACCATGTGCAGAGCACTGTACTAAGTGCTTGGGAAGTACAAGTTGGCAACATATAGAGACAGTCCCTACCCAACAGTGGGCTCACAGTCTAAAAGGGGGAGACAGAGAACAAAACCAAACATACTAACAAAATAAACAGAAATGTACAAGTAAAATAAATAAATAAATAGAGTAATAAATATGTACAAACATATATACATATATACAGGTGCTGTGGGGAAGGGAAGGAGGTAAGACTTCTCTGGCCCTCAGTTACCTCATCTGTAAAATGGGGATTAAGACTGTGAGCCTCCCATGGGACAACTTGATCACCTTGTAACCTCCGCAGCACTTAGAACAGTGCTTTGAACATAGTAAATGCTTAATAAATGCTATTATTATTATTTGTTGCCGAATTGTACTTTCCAAGTGCTCAGTACAGTGCTCTGCACACAGTAAGCATTCAATAAATACGACTGAATGAATAGAAACTGAGGCACAGTGAGATTAAGTGATTTGCCCAAAAAATTGCACAGAAGACCAAGACAGTCAGTCAATCGTAGTTATTGAGCACTATACTACGCACTTGGAAGAGTACAACAGAACAATATAAAAGGCACATTTCCTGCCCACAGCTAGCTTACAATCTAGAGGGGAAGACAGATACTAACAGAAATGAATAAATGAATGAATCACTGGGATTAGAAACTGGGTATCCTGGCTTTAAGCCCAAGCCTCTTTCCACTAAAGTGTACTGCTATCCTACGATGCTGGGAGAGCAGAAGGGGTTCCACTGTGCGATACCTGTTGGGGCTTCATCATCATCAATCGTATTTATTGAGCGCTTACTGTGTGCAGAGCACTGTACTACGTGCTTGGGAAGTACAAGTTGGCAACATATAGAGAAAGTCCCTACCCAACAGTGGGCTCACAGTCTAAAAGACTTCATTCCCCTATGGCGCTAGGCCAAGTTGGTTTTTCTCTGCTGACGTGACTTATTTAGTCTTCTAGACTGTGAACCCGCTGTTGGGTAGGGACTGTCTCTATGTGTTGCCGACTTGTACTTCCCAAGCGCTTAGTACAGTGCTCTGCACACAGTAAGCGCTCAATAAATACAATTGATTGATTGATTGATTATTTAGGAGGGAATTCCAAAAGGAAAAACCTTACCTGTGGTGGCCCGCGTAGCGGGGACCTCGGATGTGGCCAATTCCCCGGCACTCAGGGGTAGGACAACAAGCCTGCCCCGGTGTTGTCTTCAAATCTTTTGCTCCTGCAGGAAAAAAAAGAACTTATATTGAAAAATAAAAACCTCCTTAATACATAACAGAAAAAAAACTAAAATGACGCCAGGAGGAGATAATAATAATAATAATTATGGTATTTGCTAAGCACTTACTTAACACTGCACTAAGCACTGCGGTGGATATTAGCAAATCAGGTTGGACACAGTCCCTGGCCCAAGGAGGGCTCACAGTCTCAATCCCCAATTTACAGAAGAGGTAACTGAGGCCCAGAGAAGTGTGAGCCCATTGTTGGGTAGGGACCGTCTCTATATGTTGCCAACTTGTACTTCCCAAGAGCTTAGTACAGTGCTCTGCACACAGTAAGTGCTCAATAAATACGATTGATTGAATGAATGAAGGAATGATGGGACTTGCCTGAGGTCACACAGCAAACAAGTAGCAGAGCTGGGATTAGAATGCTTGACCTTCTAATTCCCAGGCCCAGGCTCTATCCACTACGCCATGCTGCTTAATTAATTAATTAATTGATGTAGATATTTGTTAAGCGCTTATTATGTGCCAAGCACTATTCTAAGCGCTGGGGGGAAACAAGGTAATCAAGGTTGTCCTATGTGGGGCTCACAGTCTTAATCCCCATTTTACAGATGAGGGAACTGAGGCACAGAGAAGTTAAGTGACTTGCCCACAGTCACACAGCTGACAAGCGGCGGAGCTGGGATTAGAACCCACGTCCTCGGACTCCCAAGCCCGTGCTCTTTCCTCTGAGCCACGCTGCTTCTCTGCTTTTCATATAGGTAGATACACAGATAGATGGAAAGATAGATTGGAGCACCTTTGGATGGAAAACACAGCAGGAGAAGGTGGAAGAGAGATTGTATCTGCTACAGGTGAACTGCAGGGAAGTTTGGGAACACTGCCTTGAGGCTTTGAAGTCAGAGTCACGAAGACGAGCCAAGCAATCAACTAATCAATCATCTTTATTGACAACTTAGTGTGAGCAGAGCACTGTTTTACGCACTTGGGAGTGTACAACGTAATCAAGCTGGTAGAGGTTCCCTGCCCTGCAAAAGCTTATAGTCTAGGGGGAAGACGGACATTAAAATGAATTACAGATACGTATGTAGGTGGAGTGGGGCTGAGGATGGAGTGAATAGTAAGTGCTTAAAGAGCACAAATCCAAGTGCAAAGGTGATGCAATGCCCTCCTTCCGCACATCCGCCAAGCTAGCTCTCTTCCTCCTTTCAAAGCCGTATTAATAATAATAATAATCATGGCATTTGTTAAGCGCTTACTACGTGCAAAGCACCGTTCTAAGCGCCAGGGGGGATACAATGTGATCAAATTGTCCCACGTAGGGCTCACAGTCTTAATCCCCATTTTTACAGATGGGGTAACTGAGGCTCAGAGAAGTTAAGTGACTTGCCCAAGGTCACACAGCAGACTTGTGGTGGAGCCGGGATTCGAACCCACGCCCTCTGCCTCCAAAGCCCGGGCTCTTTCCACTGGGCCACGGCTGCTTCGCTCACCTCCTCCAGGAGGCCTTCCCAGACTGAACCCCCTCCTTCCTCTCCCCCTCCCCATCCCCCCCGCCATACCTACTTCCCCTCCCCACAGTACCTGTATATATGTTTGTACAGATTAATTACTGTATTTATTTTACTTGTACATATTTACTATTCTATTTATTTTATTTTGTTCATGATGTGTCTCTAGCTTTAATTCTATTTATTCTGATGACTTCACAACTGTTCACATGTTTTGTTTTGTTGTCTGTCTCCCCCTTCTAGACTGTGAGCCCGTTGCTGGGTAGGGACCGTCTTTATATGTTGTCAACTTGTACTTCCCAAGCACTTAGTACAGTGCTCTGCATACAGTAAGCGCTCAATAAGTACAATTGAATGAATGAATTAGGGAGAGGGATTAGGGGAAATGAGAGCCTGGTTGGGTAAGGCTTTTCGGAGGAGATGGGATTTTAAGGAGGCTTTTGAGGGTGGGGAGAGAGTGGTGGTCTGTCACAGATGAAGGGGAAGGCAGTTCTGGGCCAGAGAGAGGATGTGGCTAAGGGCTTAGTGGAGAGATGAAGGTAGAGAAGCGGTGTGGCTCAGTGGAAAGAGCCCGGGCTTGGGAGTCAGAGGTCATGTGTTCAAATCCCGGCTCCACCAATTGTCAGCTGTGTGACCTTGGGCAAATCACTTCACTTCTCTGGGCCTCAGTTACCTCCTCTGTAAAATGGGGATTAAGACTGTGAGCCCCCTGTGGGACAACCTGATCACCTTGTAACCTCCCCAGCGCTTAGAACAGTGCTTTGCACATAGTAAGCGCTTAAAAAATGACGTTATTATTATTATTATTATTATTATTATTATTATTATTATTATTATTACCCGGCTCCTGGGTGGGCCAGTGAATGCCACCCTGGTCATATGTCCACTTCCTCAAGATTTGGTGAGTCCATGGGGCCTGCACATTACGACCTATAGGACTGTGAGCTCGTTGTGAGCAAGGGAACGTGTCTACCAACTCTGCTGTAGCCGAGAAGCAGTGTGGCTTAATGGATACAGCACAGGCCTGGGAGACACAAGAACCTGGGTTCTATTCTCAGCTCTGTCACCTTGGGCAAGTCACTTCACTTCTGAATGCCTCAATTACCTTACTAGTAAAGTGGAGATTAAAACTGTGAGCCTCATGCAGAAGAGGGACTGTGACTAACTGATTACCTTGTATCTACCCCAGCACTTGGAATACTGCAGGCCACTTAGTAAACTCTTAATAAATATCACATGGTGGTGATGGTATCTCCTAAGTGCTGAGTACAGTGCTCTGCAAACAGTATGTGCTCAATCAAAACCACTGATGAAGACAGGTCACTTTCTTTGTGGGCAGGTAATGTGTCACTTCATTATTCTGTACTTTCTAAGTGCCTAGTACAGTGCAGTGCACGAGTGAGAAATCATTAAATGATACTTCTATTACTAGGGAGTCATAGAAGTACTACTACTATGGGAAGCAGCATGGTCTAGAGGAAAGGGTCCGGAATCAGAAGACCTGAGTTCTAATCCCTCTTCTCCCATTGGCCTGTTGTGTGACCTTGGGAAAGTCACTTAACGTCTCTGTGCCTTAGTTTCCTCATCTGAAATGTGGGGGATTCACTGTCTGTTATCCCTCCTACTTTCAGCACTATGTGGGGCAGTGTCCACCCTGATCATCTTGTATCTACCCCAGCGCTTAGTACAATGATTCCCACATAGTAAGTGCTTATCAAATCTCAGTGCCCGGTGAATCTGAGTCTTAAACACCATGATTAGTTATTTCAAGTATCAGAGATTTTACAGAAAAAACTCAAAAAGCAAAAACCTTGCATGCCTGGTGTACACACACTGAGATGTACATGCAAAGTACAACTGGTGTACAAGCAATGAGGGAAGCTGGAACTCCCTCCCCCTCCGTATAAACCAGACAACCATTCTCGCCACTTCCAAAGCATTAATTAGGTCACATCTCCACCAAGCGGTCTTCCGTCATTAGCCTTCTATCCCCGGCTCACTCTCCCTTCTGCGTCATCTATGCACTTCGATCTGTGACCTTTGGACATTTGATATTCATCCCACCCGCAACCCCACAGCACTTATGTACGTATTTTCATATATTATAAATTACTTATTAATTCATACCAATGTCTGTCTCCCCCTCTAGACTGTAAGCTTGTTAAGAGCAGGAGATGTACCTGCTAATTCTGTTGCACTGTACTCTCCAAGTGCTTAATATAGTGCTCTGCTTAGTACAGCGCTCAATAAATACCACTGATTAATTGACTGATTGCATGAGTGGGCAGTGGAATAAGTATTTTGCTCTTAGCCTGAATTAATAACTAAAATTTAGCCAACAAGAAGGTCTATGGCTTTGACCTACAGTCACGAGTAAATGTCCTTCCTTATTTGCATAGGATCCAGGGAAGAATTTTAGATCTCCCATAAGTCTCCACCCTCTTTCCCCTCGAAGGCTCCTTTCCAGTGCTGATCACCAAGTCAGGTGTCCCCAGCACCAGCTGGTCCATCAGCCAGTCAATCGTATTTACTGAGCGAATACTGTGTGCAGAGTTAAGCGCTTGGAAGAGTACAATATGACAATGAGCAGACACATTCCCTGACCAAAACGAGCTTACAGTACTAGACAGGGAGTGGAGAAACCAGCAAGGTCATGGTTACCTCCTTGTCCTTTAGCTCTTCTTTCCATCCCCAGGGCTAACTTTCTGTGAACTTGAATTATTGTTTTGGAGCTGAAGTGCCCCTCCATGGAGGTAGTTCTCCTTTGCAATTGGATTTGAAACCATTATCTGACTCTCCCCCAGCCTATGGCACTATTGTATATATACCCAAAATTCATTTAATCAATCAATTGTATTTACAATAATCTGTTTATAGAGCACTTACTGTGTATACAGCACTGTACTAAGCACTTGGGAGAGAACAGTAGGATGGAGTTGGTAGTCACATTCCCTGCCCACAATGGTTTTGCAGTCCTGGGAGGTGGTGATTAATTTAACTTGCTTAATAATGACAGTATTGGTTAAGTGCTTACTATGTGCCAATCACTGTTCTAAGCGCTGGGGTACATGCAAGGTAATCAGGTTGTCCCACGTGGGGCTCACAGTCTTAATCCCCATTTTACAGATGAGATAACTGAGGCTTGGAGACTTTTAGTGAGTTGCCCGAAGTCACACAGCTGACAAGTGGTGGAGCGGTGATTAGAACCCACAACCTCTGACTCCCAAACCCGTGTTGTTTCCACTAAGCCACGCTGCCTCTCATTTATTCATATCAATTGATGAATTCATATTCATATCATATCAATGAATTTCTCCCCCTCTAGACTCTAAACCCCCTGTGGGCAGGGAACGGGCCTACCAACTCCATTAAATTGCACTCTCCCAATCGCTTAGTACAGTGCTCTGCACACAGTAAGCGCTCAATAAATACAGTTGATTGACTGGCCCCTATAGATACTTAGAGTTGTGGGCTAGAGGAGGATTTTAGGAACTACAGAATTCTCCTGAAATCATTGCCAATCAGTTATACAAGCCACTCTCATCAAGAACCACCTTTTCTTTCTACTCAGCTTGACTGCGTTCTTCTCGTCTTTCAAAATGGTGCTGAATCTATCACTCAATCAATCAATTCTATTTATTGAGCACTTACTGTGTGGAAAGCACTGTACTAAGTGCTTGGGAGAATACAATAAAACAATGTAACAGACACATTCCCTACCCTCAGTGAGCTTACATTCTAAAAGGACAGATAGACATTAATACAGATAAATTACCTATAAGTATGTAAGTGCTATGGAGCTGAGGTGGGGGTGAATAAAGGAAGCAGATGAGAGCGATGCAGAAAGGAATGGGAGAAAAGGAAATGAGGGCTTAGTCAGGGAAGGCCTCTTGGAGGAGATCAATCAATCAATCAATCGTATTTATTGAGCGCTTACTATGTGCAGAGCACTGTACTAAGCGCTTGGGAAGTACAAATTGGCATCACATAGAGACAGTCCCTACCCAACAGTGGGCTCACAGTCTAAAAGGGGGAGACAGAGAACAGAACCAAACATACCAACAAAATAAAATAAGTAGGATAGAAATGTACAAGTAAAATAAATAAATGAATAAATAAACAGAGTAATAAATATGTACAACCATATATACATATATACAGGTGCTGTGGGGAAGGGAAGGAGGTAAGACGGGGGGATGGAGAGGGGGACGAGGGGGAGAGGAACGAAGGGGCTCAGTCTGGGAAGGCCTCCTGGAGGAGGTGAGCTCTCAGCAGGGCCTTGAAGGGAGGAAGAGAGCTAGCTTGGCGGATGGGCAGAGGGAGGGCATTCCAGGCCCAGGGGATGACGTGGGCCGGGGGTCGATGGCGGGACAGGCGAGAGCGAGGTACAGTGAGGAGATTAGTGGTGGAGGAGCGGAGGGTGCGGGCTGGGCAGTAGAAGGACAGAAGGGAGGTGAGGTAGGAGGGGGCGAGGTGATGGACAGCCTTGAAGCCCAGGGTGAGGAGTTTCTGCTTGATGCGCAGATTGATCGGTAGCCATTGGAGGTTTTTGAGGAGGGGAGTAATATGTCCAGAGCGTTTCTGGACAAAGATAATCCGGGCAGCAGCATGAAGTATGGATTGAAGTGGAGAGAGACACGAGGATGGGAGATCAGAGAGAAGGCTAGTGCAGTAGTCCAGACGGGGTAGGATGAGAGCTTGAATTAGCATGGTAGCGGTTTGGATGGAGAGGAAAGGGCGGATCTTGGCAATGTTGCGGAGCTGAGACCGGCAGGTTTTGGTGACGGCTTGGATGTGAGGGGTGAATGAGAGAGCGGAGTCGAGGATGACACCAAGGTTGCGGGCTTGTGAGACGGGAAGGATGGTAGTGCCGTCAACAGAGATGGGAAAGTCGGGGAGAGGACAAGGTTTGGGAGGGAAGACAAGGAGCTCAGTCTTCGACATGTTGAGCTTTAGGTGGCGGGCGGACATCCAGATGGAGATGTCCTGAAGGCAGGAGGAGATGCGAGCCTGGAGGGAGGGGGAGAGAGCAGGGGCAGAGATGTAGATCTGGGTGTCATCAGCGTAGAGATGATAGTTGAAGCCGTGGGAGCGAATGAGGTCACCAAGGGAGTGAGTGTAGATTGAGAACAGAAGGGGACCAAGCACTGAACCTTGGGGAACCCCCACAGTAAGAGGATGGGAGGGGGAGGAGGAGCCTGCAAAAGAGACTGAGAAAGAACGACCGGAGAGACAAGAGGAGAACCAGGAGAGGACGGAGTCTGTGAAGCCAAGGTCAGATAACGTGTGGAGGAGAAGGGGGTGGTCCACAGTGTCAAAGGCAGCTGAGAGGTCGAGGAGGATTAGGACAGAGTATGAGCCGTTGGATTTGGCAAGCAGGAGGTCATTGGTGACCTTTGAGAGCGCAGTTTCCGTGGAATGAAGGGGACGGAAGCCAGACTGGAGGGGGTCGAGGAGAGAGTTGTTGTTGAGGAATTCTAGGCAGCGCGTGTAGACAACTCGTTCAAAGGAGATGTGCTTTCAATGTGGCTTTGAAGGCTGGGGGAGAGTAATTGTCTGTCAGCTGTGAAGAGGGTGGGCATTCAAGGCCTGATGCAGGATGTGGGTGAGAGGTTGGCAGCGAGATACATAAGATCGAGGTACAGTGAGTAGGTTGGCATCAGAGGTGCAAAATGTGTGGGCTGGGTTCGAGTAGGAGAGTAGTGAGGTGAGGTAGGAGGGGGCAAGATGTTTGAGTGCTTTAAAGCAAATGGAAAGGAGTTTCTGTTTGATACAGAGGTGGATAAGCAACGACTGGAGGTTCTTAAGGAGTTGGGAAACATGGACTGAACGTTTCTCTAGGAAAATCATCTCAGCAGCAGAGTGAAGTATGGGCTGGAGTGGGGAGGGACAGGAGGCAAGGATGTCAGCAAAGAAGTCCCATGTGCAGAGCACTGTACTAAGCACTTGGGAGAGCACAACAGAACAATAAACATATTCGCTGCCCACAACTAGCTAACAGTCCAGAGGGGGAGACAGACATGGATATTAAAAAAAATAAATGATGGATATGTACATAAGTGCTGTGCGGCTGGGATGGGGTTGCAGTAAGGGAGCAAGTCGGGGTGAGGCAGAAGGGAGAGGGAGAAGAGGAAAGGAGGGCTAAGGCAGAGAAGGCCTCTTGAAGGAGATGACAGGGAGAAGTGGCAGGTCAGGCTTCTACCTCCTCCTGTTTTCCCAATTCACTCGGCCACTCTGCCGCTACACAGAACCAGGGCACCGTGAAAGCACTGCAGGGCTGCCTTCCAAGAGGAACATCTTAAAATCAGCTCCATCCCACTAAATGTAATATGGTTTTATTCCCACTGGAAAAACAAGGAAGGAAAATCACCATTCCTGTCTTAAGAAATGATTCAAATGGATATAGATATACGCCTCTAGACTGTAAGCTCGTTGTGGGCAGGGAATGTGTCCATTTCTTGTTATATTGTACTCTCCCATGTACTTAGTACAGTGCTCTGCATACAATACATGCTCAATAAAAACGATTGACTGATTGACTAGACTGTGAGCCCACTGTTGGGTAGGGACTGTCTCTATGTGTTGCTAACTTGTACTTCCCAAACGCTTAGTACAGTGCTCTGCACACAGTAAGCGCTCAATAAATACGATTGATTGATTGATTGACTAGCCCCTTAACAGAGAGTTAAGAAGTCAAGAGGCCTTTCCCCAACTAGACAGAGTCAGAAACGATTTCCACTCAGAGCAGCTCTTGACTTACACCTTATTTGATGGGATGAGGAGTGACTGCATCTAATGAAGATGATTTCATGGAGTTGGGCAAGATCTTTTTCCAAAGTGCAGATTTAGAGATGTCAATATTATTGCACAGGTAGAAAAATCAACACATGGGAATGAGGATGTTTCAAACTATTTAGTAGCTGTCAAGCATAATTACCCAATTGACTAGTACTTGATAATTTTGTCAATTCTTCCTACACAGAAAATAACAGTAGTACTGAGGCGGTAACATCATCAACATCATTTTGTCTTTTTGTTGATAAAACAATTACAAGGCTTCTAATGAAAAAGAGCTACATGGTGCCATCACCTTCCCATCTGAGAACTTCTTCACATCTTTTCATAAATGACTGATTTACCAAAGAGAAAATACAGAGTAAAAAAATTCAAACTTTGTAATTGCAAATATGACAGATTCTCAGAGACTTAATTTCACTCTTCTTGCCTGGATTTGGAGAATGTCCAGGGGAAATTAATTTTCTCTGAGAAAGTTTCTGACTTTCTCAAAGTCACTGACTCACAGGATTATTAAGAGTCACTTACTTCAAATGTGGATAAAGTAAACATTCTGCACCTCTCTGAATCTAAAACCATAGGTTGATCATGAGTTAGTCAATCTTTGTATGATGAGAATGGATTCAATCAGAGCTGATTTTCTTTATAATAGAAAAAAAGGTTCTGCCAGCAGGAATTAGAAACAAAAATTCCCTGGAGTCCCTTTGTCCCCTCTGCCAAGAGAAAATGATACTAATGGTGGTATTTGTTAAGTGCTTACTGTGTGCTAAAAACACTGTACTAAGTGCTTGGGTAGATTCAAAATAATTAGGTCAGACACAGTCCCTGTCCCACATTCATTCATTCATTCATTCAATCATATTTACTGAGCACTTACTGTGTACAGAGCACTGTACGAAGCGCTTGGGAAGTACAAGTTGGCAACATATAGAGACGGTCCCTACCCAATAGCAGGCTCACAGTCTAGAAGGGGGAGACAGACAACAAAACATCAATCAATCAATCAATCAATCGTATTTATTGAGCGCTTACTGTGTGCAGAGCACTGTACCAAGCGCTTGGGAAGTACAAGTTGGCAACATATAGAGACAGTCCCTACCCAACAGTGGGCTCACAGTCTAAAAGCGGGCTTACATCCTAAGACGGAGGGAGAAACAGGTAGTGGTCAGAACACGGGCAGGAGTTAGAAGGACATGGGTTCAAATCCTGAACACGCAACTTGTCAGCTATGCGACTATGGGCAGTTCACTTCACTTCTCTGGGCTTTGGTTACCCCATATGTAAAATGATGATTAATAATCATGGCATTTATTAAGCGCTTACTATGTGCAAAGCACTCTTTGAACTCTGGGGAGGTTACAAGGTGATCAGTTGTCCCACGGTGGGCTCACAGTCTTCATCCCCATTTTACATATGAGGCAACTGAGGCACAGAGAAGTTAAGTGACTTGCCCAGAGTCACACAGCTGACAATTGGCAGGGTGGGATATGAACCCATGACCATGCTCTTTTCCACTGAGCCACACTGCTTCTCTAATTAAGACTGTGAGCCTCATGTGGGAAGGGACTGTGTCCAACCCCATCTGCCTGTATACCCCCAGTGCTTAGTACAATGCCTGGCACATAGTAAACACTTAAAACCACAGTTATTATTATCATTATTATTATTACTATGTTTCAAACCCCCAATTTGAACCCCCAATTTACAGATGAGGGACCAGAGGCACAAAGAAGTTAAGTGATTTCTCCAAGGTGACACAGCAGACAAGTGGCAGAGCCAGGGATTAGAACCCAGTTCCTCTGACTCTCAAGACTGTGCTCTTTGCATTAGGGCATGCTACTTCCCTTGCTCAAATCTGGGAGGTCCCTTGCAGGAAGAATGCTGCAGCAGGACACTATAATTAGCAGCTGAGATGCTGCAAGAAAATAAAAAGCGTGGCTCAGTGGAAAGAGCACAGGCTTTGGAGTCAGAGGTCATCATCATCATCATCAATCGTATTTATTGAGCGCTTACTGTGTGCAGAGCACTGTACTAAGTGCTTGGGAAGTACAAGTCGGCAACACATAGAGACAGTCTCTACCCAACAGTGGGCTCACAGTCTAGAAGGGGGAGACAGAGAACAAAACCAAACATACTAACAAAATAAAATAAATAGAATAGATATGTACAAGTAAAATAAATAAATAGAGTAATAAATATGTACAAACATATATACATATATACAGGTGCTGTGGGGAAGGGAAGGAGGTAAGATGGGGGGATGGAGAGGGGGACGAGGGGGAGAGGAAGGAAGGGGCTCAGTCTGGGAAGGCCTCCTGGAGGAGGTGAGCTCTCAGCAGGGCCTTGAAGGGAGGAAGAGAGCTAGCTTGGCGGATGGGCAGAGGGAGGACATTCCAGGCCCGGGGGATGACGTGGGCCAGGGGTCGATGGCGGGACAGGCGAGAGCGAGGTACGGTGAGGAGATCAGCGGTGGAGGAGCGGAGGGTGCGGACTGGGCTGTAGAAGGAGAGAAGGGAGGTGAGGTAGGAGGGGGCGAGGTGATGGACAGCCTTGAAGCCCAGGGTGAGGAGTTTCTGCCTGATGCGCAGATTGATTGGTAGCCACTGGAGATTTTTGAGGAGGGGAGTGATATGCCCAGAGCGTTTCTGGACAAAGATAACCCGGGCAGCAGCATGAAGTATGGATGGGTCATGGGTTTAAATCCCAACTCGGCCACTTGTCAGCTGTGTGACTTTGGGCAAGTCACATAACTTCTCTGTGCCTCAGTTCCCTCGTCTGTAAAATGGGGATTAAGACTGTGAGCCCCACGCGGGACAACCTGATCACCTTGTATCCACCCACCGCTTAGAACAGTGCTTTGCACATAGTAAGCACTTAACAAATACCATTATTATTATTATTATAGTTGTGATTTCATGTCCAAAAGAAAATACAATCCTGTATCCAATGAATATACAGTGTGCTGACACCAGGAGTTTTTCAAACAGACAAATCTGTGCAACTACATGCTATGTGACTTTGGGCAAGTCACTTAACTTCTCTGGGCCTCACTTTCCTCATCTGTAAAATCGGCATTCAACATATGTTCTCCCTCCCTCTTGGACAATAAGCCCCATGCAAGACAGGGACTGCAACTGATCTGACGTCACTGTATGTACCCCAGCCCTTAGTAACAATAATAATAATAATAATAATGATGGCATTGTTAAGAGCTTACTATGTACAAAGCACTGTTCTAAGCACTGGGGAGGATACAAGGTGATCAGGTTGTCCCACGTGGGGCTCACAGTCTTAATTCCCATTTTACAGATGAGGTAACAGGCATGGAGAAGTTAAGTGACTTGCCCAAAGTCACACAGCTGACAATTGGTTGAGCTAGGATTTGAACCCATGACCTTTGACTCCCAAGCCCTGGATCTTTCCACTGAGCCACGCTGCTTCTCTTAGTACAATGTCTGGCACATTGTAAGCGCTTAAGAAACACAACAATTATTATTATTCCATGAGTCTGGGTGAAAAAAGTCCTTGAATTTCTAGAAGCAAATGGTTCACCAAAAGAACCAAAATTTCAGGATCAATTTATTTGAGAGTGGAAATGCTCAAATGATTAGATGTGGAACTTAGGTTACACATAAGAGATTGAAGTGAAAAGGGATTACTACTGGAAGATACTAGGGCTGCTAACTCTACAAAAAGTATTCTCTAAGACTCATCTGTCTTATTCAACCCACACATTCAATCTATCACCAAATTCTGTTGGTTCTTCCTTCACATCTCTAGAATCCACCTTTTACTCTCCATCTAAACAGCTACCACTGCTGAGCCAAGCACTTTACTTATCCCTCCTTGACTACTGCATCTGGCTCAGAGTTGACCTCCCTGAATCCTATCTCTCTCCACTCCAGTCCTTACTTCCCTCTGTGCCCGGATCTTTTGTTTCTTTAAAAAATATTCTGTCCATATCTCCCCTCTGGTCAAAAACCTCCAAAGCTTGCCCATCAGTCTCCGCATCCAGCAGAAACTCCAGACCATTGCCTTGAAGGTGCTCATTTAATTATCCATCTCCTTCCTTATCTTGCGGATCTTTATTACTAGGACACAACCAGCACATTCTGTTCCCCCAGTGTCAACCTATACCTTGATCTTATCTCTCTTACCACCAAAGTTATCACACGTCTGTCTCCCTGCTCTGGCCTGGAATCTTTCCTCACTTCATAGCCCGCTGCTGGGTAGGAACCGTCTCTAAATCTTGCCAACTTGTACTTCCCAAGCGCTACGTACAGTGCTCTGCACACAGTAAGCGCTTAATAAATACAACTGAATGAGTGAATATCCAACAGTCCCCCATTCTCCCCACCTACCAAGCTCTACTAAAATCACATCTCCTCCGTGAGGCTTTCCCTGACTTCTCATATTTGTGTCTCCTTCTGTGTCACTTATGTACTTGGATTTTCTTCCACTTGAGTACATTGATATTCACCGCAACCCCAGAATTTATATACATATCCTTACACTCTGCCATTACTCCTTTCAGGAATTTATTTTAATGTTCATTCAATTCACTCCACCATATTTATTGACTACTTACTGTGTGCAGAGCACTGTACTAAGTGCTTGGGATAGCACAATATAACAATCAATCAATCAATCAATCATATTTATTGAGCGCTTACTGTGTGCAGAGCACTGTACTAAGTGCTTGGGAAGTACAAGTTGGCAACATATAGAGACAGTCCCTACCCAACAGTGGGCTCACAGTCTAGAATGGGGAGACAGAGAACAAAGCCAAACATACTAACAAAATAAAATAAATAGAATAGATATGTACAAGTAAAATAAATAAATAAATAAATAAATAAATAGAGTAATAAATATGTACAAAAATATATACATATATACAGGTGCTGTGGGGAAGGGAAGGAGGTAAGATGGGGGGATGGAGAGGGGGATGAGGGGGAGAGGAAGGAAGGGGCTCAGTCTGGGAAGGCCTCCTGGAGGAGGTGAGCTCTCAGCAGGGCCTTGAAGGGAGGAAGAGAGCTAGCTTGGCGGATGGGCAGAGGGAGGGCATTCCAGGCTCGGGGGATGACGTGGGCCGGGGGTCGATGGCAGGACAGGCGAGAACAAGGCACGGTGAGGAGATTAGCGGCCGGTCTGTCACCCCCTTTAAGAGATAAGCTCTTTGGGGCTGGGCACTAACTCTATCATGCTGTATTCTCCAAGTAACAACAGCACTTGTTAAGCACTTAATGTGTGCCAAGCACTGTTCTAAACACTGGAATAGATACAAAGTCATCAGGTTGAACACAGTCCCTGTCCCACATGGGGCTCACAGTTTTATTCCCCATTTTACAGATGAGGTAACTGAAGAACAGAGAAGTGAAGTGACTTTGTCCAAAGTCACACCACAGGCAAGGGGCGGGGCCAGGACTGGAACCTGAACACCTTGACTCCAAGGCTCGGGCTCTTTCTACTGGGCCATTCTGCTTCCCATCAGATGATTTCTGAACCATATAAAATGAATGTGAACTAGAGCAGAAACCCTCCCTGAGAAGTTGTTTTCAAAATGACACACTACCAAGCCGCCTGGCTCCTACCCAGGCCCCAAAATGTACTGCAGCACTCCACGACATCAGCCATTAGTGACCAAATAACCTAAAGGCCACTTTAAATCAGAAAGGGCTCGGCAGAATACAATCAGCTAAAACGTTTCCCTCTCTCTCTCTCCAGATGATTACATTTTCTTTTGCCTAAGACCTGTGCTCGGCTTCATCTACACTCCTAAATCCCTGGAAAAATTCCCTCAGCCACCTCAGTGTGTGGGCTCAAAGGGAAACACTGGTTACAGATGCGACACAGCAAACTCTCTGGCTGCCAGCCTGCCTGTTCAAAATAACTGTGACTATGGTAGGAGCCAAGCACTTGCTATAAGCCAAAAACTGGCTTAAATTCTACTCTCCCTGAGGGTAGGGGTCATGACTACTAACTCTACTGTCCTCTCTCAAGCACTTAGTACAGCACTCTACGCAGATTAAATGCTTAATAAATACTTTTTTATGGCATTTGTTAAGGGTGTACTGTGTGTGACGCACGGGCACCATACTAAGCACTGGACACTGTTCTAAGCACTGGGCATTGCTACTATTCATTGATGAACTCCACTGTCCTTTCATTTTGTACTCTTCCAAGTGCTCAGTACAGTGCTCTGCACCCAGTTAAGTGTTCAATAAATATAATTTATTGATTGATTGATATTCCAGTGCTTAGAACAATGTTTTGCACATAGTCAGCACTTAACAAATGCCATCATTATTATTTGGAGAAGGTAAATATGGACTTAGTACAGTGCTCAACACAGTATGTGCTCAATGAATACGATTAAATGAATTTAAATGATATAATAATAATAATAATAATAATAATCGTGGCATTTGTTAAGCACTTCTTTACTATGCACTGGAGTGGAGAGTAGTAAATAGGGCTGGACACAGTCCCTGTCCCATGTGGGGCTCAGTCTCAATTTCCATTTTCCAAATGAGGTAACCGAGGCACAGGGAAGTGAAGTCACTTACCTTAGGTCATACAGCAAACAAGTGGAGGAGCCGGGATATACACCCACAGGCTCAATTAATCAATATTTTACTGGGTTCTTGGCACTCTGCTAAAGATGGTGGAAGACATTAATAAAATAATCACTCATCTTCTCCTTACATTCTAAGAAATGCAGGCTGCCATGGTCACCACGAGTAGAGGTTTAGCAGCTAGACCAATGTTTTAATAGTCCACTCCTAAATAGCAAAGAGTAGCCCTTCATATGCTCCCCTCAGGGTCACACCAGGGGAGTTTCCAGTACTCCACCAGTCTCGGCTATAGGGGGGAGAATCAAGCCATTCCATTCCTAGCTGGAGCAGTGGCTGGTGAGTGGCAGGAAATCTGCTACAAGTTGAGACTCCCTGTGCTGGGCAGCAACAGCCGGGGAGAAAGTCGAGGTCGGAGACTGATGTTTACTATGTGGAAGGAGGCGATGGTAAACCACTTCCGCATTTTTACCAAGAAAACTCTACGGATTCACTACCAGAACGATTGCAGATGGAGAGCGGGGTGTTCTGGGAGAGATGTGTTCGTGGCGTCGCCATGGGTCGGAGATGGCTCAACGGCATACAAGAAGTCCTTCAAATAATTAAATCATTTTCTACTTATTGCTTTTTTAGGCTCTGGCTTCTGTGTGCAGCTTAGAAAAGAGGAAGAGTTCATTCATTCATTCAACCGTATTTACTCAGCGCTTACTGTGTATACAGCACTGTGCTAAGTGCTTGGAAAGTACAATATAGCAATAAAGAGAGACACTCCCAGCCCACAACAGACTGTTGAACAATGAAGAAGAGAAGGAGACAGCTTATTGTGGGCAGGGAATGTGTCTGTAATACTGTACTCTCTCAAGCACTTAGTACAGTGCTATGCACACAGTAAGTGCTCAATAAATACGATTGACTGAGTGACTGAAATATTCATTCATTCATTCATTCAATCATATTTATTGAGAGCTTACTGTGTGCAGAGCTCTGGACTAAATACTTGGAAAGTATAATTTGGCAACTAGTAGAGACAACCCCTATCCAACAATGGGCTCACAGTCTAGAAGGGGGAAACAGATAACAAGACAAAACAAGTAGACAGGCATCAATACAATTAAAATAAATAGAGTTATAGATGTATACACATCATTAATAAAATAAATAGAATAATAAATGTGTACATATATACACAAGTGCTGTGGGGCGGGGGGGGTAGAGCAGAGGGAGGGAGTCAGGGTGATGGGAAGGGGAGGAGGAGCAGAGGAAAAGGGGGGCTCAGGCTGGGAAGGTCTCCTGGAGGAGGTGAACTTTCAGCAGGACTTTGAAGGAGGAAAGTGTGCTAATTTGGCGGATGTGTGGAGGGAGGGCATTCCAGGTCAGAAGTAGGACATGGGCCAGGGGTCAACGGCAGGAAAGGCGAGAACGAGGCCCAGTGAGGAGATTAGCGGCAGAAGAGGAGCAGAGTGTGCAGGCTGGGCTGTAGAAGGCAAGAAGCGAGGTGAGGCAAGAGGAGGCAAGGTAATGGAGGGCTTTGAAGCCAATAGTTTTCGCTTGATATGAAGGTTGATAGGCAACCACTGGAGATTTTTGAGGAGGGAAGTGACATGCCCAGAGCATTTCTGTAGAAAAATAATCCGGGCAACAGAGTGAAGTATATATAGACTGAAGTGGGGAGAGACAGGAGGTTGGGAGATCAGAAAGGACGCTGATGCACTAATCCAGTCGGGATATGATAAGTGACTGTACTAACAAGATAGCTGTAAAATGAAGAAAGAAAGAAAGAAGAGAAGAAAGAAGAGGTGAAAGGGGCTGGAGGTTGTGAGTTTTTTCTGAGCAGGTAAAGTGTCTATTAACTCTTCATTTTATTGTACTCTCCCAGGTGCTTAGTACAGTGATGATGATGATGATAATGGTATTTGTTAAGTGCTTACTATGTGCAAAGCACTGTTCTAAGCGCTGGGGAGGTTACAAGGTGATCAGGTTGTCCCATGGGGGGGCTCAGAGTTTGAATCCCTATTTTACAGATGAGGCAACTGAGGCACAGAGAAGTGAAGTGACTTGCCTAGTCACACAGCTGACAGTTGGCAGAGCCAGGATTTGAACCCATGACCTCTGACTCCAAAACCTGTACTCTTTCCACTGAGCCACGCTGCTTCTCATGCTCTGCACGCAGTAAGCGCTCAGTGAATACCACTGACTGAGGGTTTCAGTGGAAAAGACCTAATAACTTATCCTCCAACAGCCCTTAGATACGTATCCCTCTTTGCTGCTACTTCCCTTACCTGCAACTGATTTTAACATCTCTCTCCCCAACTAGACTGTGAGATTATTGAGATGAGGTATGGGCCAACCGACTGGATTGTACTCTCCCAACTGTTCAATACAGTGCACAGCACAGAGTAAGCAATCAATGAGTATCATTGACTGATTGAATGAATTATGATCAAGGCAATGCCAGCAACCAGGAAGTAGCATGGCCTAGGGGAAACAACATGGGTCTGGGAATCAGAGGAACTGGGTTCTAATCCTGTTTCTTCCAGTTGCCTGCTATATCACCTTGGGAGAGTCAATCACTCAATCAATCCATTACATTTATTAAGCACTTACTATATGCAGAGCACTGTAGCAAACACTTGGGAGAGTACAATCTGAGTTGGTTTAAATTCCCTGTGAATTAAATACTTGTTCACCTTATTATTAAATGCCCCCCTTCACCAAAGCATCTGTGATAACTACTGCCTTCCTTCCCACCAGTGAGGGTGCCTGTTTCCGGCATACCCTACGCACCAGGCCAGGGATAAAAGCTGCTCCCACGAACTCGTGGACCCCCTCCATCACCACCGATAAAAGCACCCTGGTAAATGCCTCCTGGAGGAAAGGGCACGGGCCTGAGAGTCAGAGGATCTGGGTTCTATCCACTCTGCTGCTGTGTGACCTCAGTCAAGTCACTCCACTTCTCTATGCCTCCGTTTCCTCACCCAAAAAGTGGGGATTCAACACCTGTTCTCCCTCCCACCTAGACTGTGAGCCCTATGAGAGACAGGGACTGTGTCCAACCTGACCTTATATCCACCCCGGTGTTTAGAACGGTGCTTGACACATAGTAAGTGATTAACAAATATCATTATTATTATGATCTGACACTCTGAGGTCCCGGCATGCTCCGTGCCCATGGGGCCAGGGATGAAAGCTGCTCGGGTGCCCTGTCAATGCCAACCACAATGGACACCGGGCAGCTAACCAAGCTGCCTCCATGGCACCATTCCCTCCCTCTTCTGTGCCATCAGGGTGACTCCATCCTATCAACTCCACCCCAGAGAAGCAACATGGCTCAGTGGAAGGAGCACGGGCTTCGGAGTCAGAGGTCATGGGTTCGAATCCCAGCTCCGCCACTTGTCAGCTATGTGACCTTGGGCAAGCCACTTAACTTCTCTGTTCCCCAGTTACCTCATCTGTAAAATGGGGATTAAGACTGTGAGCCCCACGTGGGACAACCTGATCACCCTGTATCTCCCAAGCGCTTAGAACAGTGCTTTGCACATAGTAAGCGCTTAACAAATACCATCATTATTATTATTAGTATCACATCTTTCACCTCTCTGGTGGAAAAGAGAAAAACACCTGCAGCACTTACATCTTATGCAGTCGAGTCATCTCCAACCCATAGTGACACCATGGACGCATCTCTCCCAGAACACCCCGCTCTCGCCTGCAGTCGTTCTGGTAGTGTATCAATGGAGTTTTTTTGATAAAACTACAGAAGCAGATTTTAACACTGCCTCCTTCTGTGCCATAAACTTGAGTCTCCACCCTCAACTCTCTCCCATGCTCCTGCTGCCCAGCATGGGTGAGTTTTGACTTGTAGCAGATTGCCTTCCACTCGCTAGCCACTGCCCAAGCCAGGAATGGAATGGGTGACCCTCTGCTTGACTCTCCCTTCTGTGTACTGATAGTGTACTGGAAAGTCTCCAGGTACGACTCTGAGAGGGGACCTACAGCATGAGGCCTCCTAAAAATCCCACTTCCACACCCTGCCCCCTGCCCTGGGAAGACGGGTGGCTACTGCAGTGGTTGCCGTGGCTATGAGGGTGTCCTGAACTCTGAGAACCCTGATATTCTGCTCTCCTAGCCACATCACCCTGATTTTTTTTTTATTTTATGTATTTGTATGCGCTGTGTTTTCTTGTTTCATCATTCCTCGTCATCGTCATCATTCATAATCAAACTCCAGTACCTTCTCCCCACTTACACTCTTAATAATAATGATGGCATTTGTTAAGCGCTTACTATGTGCAAAGCACAGTTCTAAGCGCTGGGGAGGATACAAGATCATCAGATTGTCCCACATGGGGCTCACAGTCTTCATTCCCATTTTACCGATGAGGTAACTGAGGCCCAGAGAAGTTAAGTGACTTGCCCAAAGTCACACAGCTGACAATTGGCAGAGCCGGGATTTGAACCCATGACCTCTGACTCCTAAGCCCATGCTCCTTCCATTGAGCCATGCTGCTTCTCTAGATTCCGCTTCTCTAGACTGTGAGCCCTACAGGGGATGGGGGCTGTGTCTAACTCCTTACTGTGTATTCTCTCCTAGTGCTCAGAACAGTCCCCTGCACAGAATAAATGCTTAAAAATACTATTATTACTACTGTTAATACAAATAATGATAATCATGAATAATTGAGATATTTGTTAAGTGCTTACTATATACCAAGCACTGTATTAAGAACTGGAGTAGATACAGGATAATTAGGTCCCACATGTAGCTCACAGAGTAAGTGAGAGGAAGAACAGACACTGAATCCCCATTTTGCAGAGGAAACTGAGGCATAGAGAAGATAAGTGACTTGCCCAAGAGCACACAGCAGGAAAATGGTGAAGCTGGTAGTAGAATCCAGGTCCTCTGACTTCCAGGCCAGTGTTCTTTCCACTGGACGACACTGCTGACAACTGCACGGTGGCTTAGTGGAAAGAGCCTGGGCTTGGGAGTCAGAGGACGTGGGTTCTAATCTCGGCTCCGCCACTTGTCAGCTGTGTGACCCTGGGCAAGCCACTTAACGTCTCTGTGCCTCAGTTACCTCATCAGTAATTGAGACTGTGAGCCCCAATTGGGAGAACCTGATTATCGCGTATCTACCCCAGCACTTAGAACAGTGCTTGGGACATAGTAAGTGCTTAACAAATACCAGTATTATTATTATTACTACTACTCCAACTCCTACTACTAACTCCTACTGCCTTAGACTTAACTTTTCTGTGCCTAAGTTACCTCACCTACCTGTTTTCCCTCCAACTTACTCTCCGAATCCCATGTGGGGCCTGATTATTCCTGTACCTACCCCAGCACTTAGGACAGTGCTTGTGACATATGAGAAGCAGTGTGGCTCAGTGGAAAGAGCCAGGGCTTTGGAGTCAGAGGTCATGGATTCAAATCCCAGCTCTGCCAATTGCCAGCTGTGTGACTTTGGGGAAGTCACTTAAATTCTCTGTGTCTCAGTTCCTCCATCTGTAATAATAATAATAATAATAATATAATGATGGCATTTATTAAGTGCTACGTGCAAAGCACTGTTCTAAGTGCTGGGGTAGATACAAGGTAATCAAGTTGTCCTATGTGGGGCTCACAGACTGAATCCCAATTTTCCAGATGAGGGAATTGAGGCCCAGAGAAGTGAAGTGATTTGCCCAAAGTCACACAGCTGACAGGTGGCAGAGCCAGGATTTGAACCCATGATCGCTGACTCCATAGCCTGGGCTATTTCCACTGAGCCACGCTGAATCTGTAAAATGGGGATGAAGACTGTGAATCCCCCGTGGGACAACCTGATCACCTTGTAACCTCCCCCGCCCTTAGAACAGTGCTTTGCACATAGTAAGCGTTTAATAAATGCCATCATTATCATTATTATATAGTAAGTGCTTAACAATGACCACAATTGCTAATCGAGCCCTTAGAACAGTCCTTGACACGTAGAGAGCACTTAACAAATGCCATCGTTATTAGACTGCCAACTGTCCAGCAATAGTCATGATTTGAGGTGGAGGCACCCAGCTCCCCAGACGGAGGGCAAGGAATGCATCTACCAACTCTTTCGTATTGTACTCTCCCAAGCGCATAATACAGTGCTCTGCACTCGGTAAGCACTCAATAAATACCACTGATGGATTGGAGAGAGACCTGTCCCACATTTTCTGCATACATTAGTGAAAGATGAGAGTGTGTCCCTGAGGATAGAGGCTTGAAGAAGAAGAAGCAGCAACGTGAAGCAGAGAAGCAGCATGGCTCAGTGGAAAGAGCATGGGCTTAGGAGCCAGAGGTCATGGGTTCTAATCCAGGCTCTGCCACTTGTCTGCCGTGTGACTTTGGGCAAGTCACTTAACTTCTCTGGGCCTCAGTTACCTCATATGTAAAATGGGGATTAAAACTGTGAGCCCCATGTGGGACAACTTGATCACTTCGTATTCCCCCAGCACTTAGAACAATGCTTTGCACATAGTAAGCGCTTAACAAATGCCATCATTATTATTATTATTATTGAAGGCAGGTCAACAAAACCAGAGGATCTTGGCTGGCAGGTAGGAAAGGTTATGGCAGCCTTGAAACGAAAAGTTAATCCGTACTCCAGCGGGGCTGGCGGTTCATGATAATTCCAGGGAGAATTCTCTTTGATTTCTGAATTGGATCTTGTCTGTCTTGCCTCGATCTCGTCTTATCCCTCTGCTGACCCATCGCCCTCATCCCGCCTCTGACCTGGAACGCCCTCCCTCTTCATATCCGACAGACGAAGACCCTCCCCACCTTCAAAGCCTTATTGAAGGCACACAAGCCCTTCATTTCCTCTTCTCTCACTCCCTTCTCTATCGCCCTGTCTTGCTTCCCCTATTCATCCTCCCTCCCAGCCTCACAGCACCTATGTACAGATCTGTAATTTTATTTATATTAATGTCCGTCTCCTCCTCTAGACTGTAAGCTCATGGTAAGTAGGGAACTTTTCTGTTACATTGTACTCTCCCAAGCACTTACACAGTGCTCTGCCAACAGTAAATGTTCAACAAATACAACTGACTGATGGAATTTTCTCCAGTTAAACCAACTTTGGAGAGAAAGAATATTCTTTTTCTATGCTCACTTGCTCCAGGTAAGATTCTCTGAGTTGACTCTACTATTGCAGAACCGGATACTCTGAGCAGATACTCATTACTGTCCAGGGAAGAACAACCTGTAATGTTTTAAGTCCAAACCCCCAGATCTGAATTTTATCCCTGAGGCTAGGAGAAGAATCAATCAATCAATCAATCGTATTTATTGAGCGCTTACTGTGTGCACAGCACTGTACTAAGCGCTTGGGTAGTACAAGTTGGCAACATAAGAACTGACCAAAGACTCAGATGTTTAGAATAGGCCTTCACATGTCACTTAGATAACAAACAACCAAATCACAATTGAAGTTTGCTATTAAATCAGATGAGGGAGATTGTAGCACAGTGGACTGTTAAAAAAAAACTATGGTATTTAAGCAGTGATGGTATTTCTTTGTGCAGAGCACTGTAATGGGAATGCATTGTAGAGAAGCAGCGAGGCTCAGTGGAAAGAGCACGGGCTTTGGAGTCAGAGGTCATGGGTTCAAATCCTGGCTCCGACAGTTGTCAGCTGTGTGACTTTGGGCAAGTCACTTCACTCCTCTGTGCCTCAGTTCCCTCATCTGTAAAATGGGGATGAAGACTGTGAGTCCCACGTGGGACAACCTGATCACCTTGGATCTACTCCAGTGCTTAGAACAGTGCTTTGCACATAGTAGGCGCTTAACAAATACCATCATTATTATTATTAGACTGTGAACCCTAAGTGGGACAGGAACTGTGTCCTACTTTATGATCTGGCATCTCCCTTAGTACTTACTACATAACAGGCACTAAATAAATACTATAATTATTATTATTAATATTGGCCAGGTAGCAGATTTGGGCATCATTAGAACACCACCTGCAGCTCTCCTCTGTCCCGTACGGGAAGGAAAGGGAAGAACTTGCCCTCCACTCTTCTTTGCTCCACAACTCTGCCTCGTTTATATGGGGTCAGCTGCCTTTTCTTTTTTTATGGTATTTGTTAAGTGCTTGCTATGTGCCAGGCCCTGTACTACACACTGGGGTAGATACAAGTTGATCAGGTTGGACCACAGTCCCTGTCCCACATAGGGCTCACAGTCTTAATCCCTATTTTACATTCTGCTTTGCATCAGAATGGACCTCACTCTCAGCTGATTACATTCTCTGAGTGATGAGGCTCATTTTTCACTATGTGAGAAAATACTTGGTTCCATTCAAATCCATTAAAAATGAAACTAATTCATGGGCAGGAGACTCAGCTAAAACACTGCCTACACAGATTTACATTTATCTAGATTTGTGTCTATGGTACTATTCACTGAATTTCAATTTGTGTACATATCCCTCTTATTGATTCCCAATAAGAATCACAAATAGAAATAGCTTATTGATTTAAAATAAAAAACACCAGATGACATATGGAGAAATTACGTTTCACTGTTTCCTTTGTATCACAGAAAAGCATACTTTGATTTAAAGCATGTTTATGATCACTCCAAAGAATAATTCAAAGATCTATCGCCGAGGCTTTGATTTAAAGTACATTCATTGTCACTCATGACTCCAAAGAATTATTTAAAGATCTATCCACCTGTAAATTGACATATACATGGATAGTAAATTGAACCACTTTAGTAATTATGGAGATATCCACCAAGTATGTGTTACTTAAAGACATGATGAGATGCACTGTCAAATGGCATTGTTCCTTTTTTTGTTTGGCCTTCTCTCTAATAAAGAAAGACAGGTGTGCTTGATAAGCCTGGCAATCTCCCCATATTAAATACTTCTGCAGTGGACAGCCAGATCGCAGAACATTTTCGACTGATGACCCCACCTCTCCTCCCTACCTCGTGAAAAGGCAGAATTCTTTTCAGGAGAATATAAAATATGTTTATGAGAAGCAGTTTTGCCTAGTAGATAAAGCACAGGCCCAGGAGTAAGAAGGATTGGGGTTCTAATCCCAGCTCTGCCACATGCCTGCTGTGTGACCTTGGGCAAGTCAATTCATTTCTCTGTGCCTCAGTTCCCTCATCTGTTAAATGGGGATTAAGTCTGGGAGCCCCATTTGAGACAGGAACTGTGTCCAAAACAATTTGCCTGTGTCCACCCCTGCACTGAGAACAGTGTTTGGCACAAAGTAAGTGCTTAACACCACAATTTACAGGTTTCCAGTTGTCCAGCCAACAGTTAAATGACATTTTTATGCCTAGACTGTGAGCTCCTTGAGGGCATGGATCATGTCTCCCTCCCAACCACTGGCCTGAAATGCCCTCCCTCCTCAAATCCACCAGACAATTACTCTCCCCTGCTTCAAAGCCTTACTGAAGGCACATCTCCTCCAAGAGGCCTTCCCAGACTAAGTCCCACTTTCCTCACCGCCCACTCCCTTCTGCGTCACCCTGACTTGCTCCCTTTGCTCCTCCTCCTTCTCCCCACCCCACAGCACTTATGTACGGAGCTGTCATTTTATTTATTTATGTTGATGTTTATTTCTATTTGTATCTAGACTGTGAAGCTCCTTGTGGCCAGGGATTATCACTGTTCCTGTACTGTACTTTCCCAAGTGCTCTGCACACAGTAATCAGTCAATGAATATGACTGAACGAATGAATTGAATGAATGAAAAGTACAGTGCTCTACACCCAGTAAGTGCTCAAGAAATGCCAATGCCTGATTGATAATAACAACTGTGGGATTTGTTAAACCCTTAATACGTGTCAAGCACTGTCCCAAGAGCAGGGGTAGATAAAATATAATAATGCTGGGGTTTGTTAAATGCCTACTATGTGCCAAGCACTGTTCTAAGCACTGAGGTAATAATAATAATAATAATAATAATAATAATAATAATAATAATAATAATAATGGCATTTGTTAAGTGCTTACTACATGCAAAGCACTGTTCTAAGCGCTGGGGGGGATACAAGGTGATCAGGTTGTCCCATGGGGGGCTCACAGTCTTAATCCCCATTTTCCAGATGAGGTAACTGAGGCTCAGAGAAGTTAAGTGACTTGCCCAAAGTCACACAGCAGACACGTGGCGGCGACAGGATTCGAACCCATGACCTCCGACTCCAAAGCCCGTGCTCTTTCCACTGAGCCAAGCTGCTTCTGGCTCAGGTAGATACAAGGTAATCAAGGTAGATTCAAGGTAATCAAGGTAGGTAATCAAGGCTCAGGTAGATACAAGGTAATCAAGGTAATCAAGTTGTCCCACGTGGGGCTCACAGGCTTCATCCCCATTTTACAGGTGAGGTA
This sequence comes from Tachyglossus aculeatus, assembly GCF_015852505.1. Lineage (NCBI taxonomy): Eukaryota > Metazoa > Chordata > Mammalia > Monotremata > Tachyglossidae > Tachyglossus > Tachyglossus aculeatus. Next base: position 15,768,485 of record NC_052070.1, read on the forward strand.
ACTGAGGCCCAGAGAAGTTAAGTGACGTGCCCAAGTAACACAGCTGACAAGTGGCAGAGGTGGGATTAGAACCCACATCCTCTGACTTCCAAGCCCATGCCCTTTCCACTAAGCTACACTGCTTCTCCAATACAATATAAGCAGAGTGGACACAGTCTCTGTTCGCTATTTCCCACATAGTTACAGGACACCCACTAGCAGAGGCCTTCCCCGACTAAGACCTCATTTCTTCTTCTCCCCCTCCCTTCTGTGTCACCCCTGCACTTGGATCTGCACTGTTTATTCACCCCTCCCTTAGCCCCACTGCACTGTTACATTCCTGTAAATTCTTTATTTACATTAATGTCTGTCTCCCCATTCATTCATTCAATCGTATTTATTGAGCACTTACTGTGTGCGGAGCACTGTACTAAGCCCCATCTAGACTGTATGCTCATTGTGGGCAGGGAATAAGTGTATCAACTCTGTTATATGGTGATAATAATAATTACGGTATTTGTTAAGCACATACTATCCATCAGGCACTGTACTAAGCGCTCGGATGGATACCTTGGGTAATCGGGTTGGACACAGTTCCTGCCCCACATGTCGCTCAAATCCTCGGTCCCCATTTTTCAGTAGCAGCGCGGCTCAGTGGAAAAACCATAAATAAATAAATAATAATAATGATGGCATTTATTAAGCATTTACTATGTGCAAAGCATTTTCTAAGCACTGGGGAAGGTACAAGGAGATCAGATTGTCCCACGGGGGGCTCACAGTCTTAATCCCCATTTTATAGATGAGGGAACTGAGGCACAGAGAAGCTAAGTGACTTGCCCAAAGTCACACAGCTGACAATTGGCAGAGCCAGGATTCAAACCCATGACCCCTGACTCCAAAGCCCGTGCTCTTTCCACTGAGCCACAGTCGTCAGCTGTGTGACTTTGGGCAAGTCACTTCATCTCTTTGAGCCTCAGTTACCTCATCTGTAAAATGGGGATTAAGACTGTGAGCTCCCCATGGGACAACCTGATGACCTTGTAACCGCCCCAGCGCTTAGAACAGTGCTTTGCATATAAGAAGCGCTTAATAAATGCCATTATTATTATTATGAGGTAAATGAGTCACAGAAAAGTGAACTGACTTGCCCGAAGTCACACAGCAGACAAATGGCGGACTCCCAGCCCGTGCTCCATCTACCATGCAATGCTGCTTCTTACTGTAGTCGCCCAAGTGCTAGTACAATGTTTTGCACATAGTAAATGCTCAATGAATAGGATTGATTAATTGATTGATGGGTTTCACAGCCTGAGAGGGAGAACAGGTATTTTATCCCCTCTTTTGAGATGAGTTGATTGAGGTACAGAAAAGTCGAGGGATTTGCCCAGACTCACACCTTAGCCTATACAGCATACAATAAATTAGGTGTCATCACATCAAAAGAATGTATTACTTTCAGAACTTCTGTTTTTGTTTTTTTTAACTGAGGTTATTTATGTGCTGGAATGTGCCATCCTCATCCTGGACCCCTCAGCCCATCAGCATGGAATCAGGACCCATCAATCAATGAGTCGATGGATCAACGGTATGGATTGAGCCTTGACTGTGCGCAGAGCACTGAACTAAGCATTTGGGAGAGTACGATATAGCAGAGTTGGTAGACCTGTTCCCTGCCCACAAGGAGCTTGGACAACAGCAAGCTACCCCAACTGCTGCTCTATAGTGAGCTGAAATGAGGAGAATCTAAAAAGGAGAGACGGGGAAGTGTTCCAGCCGCCAATTTGGGAGACAGCAGAAGGCAGGCCAGTTTAGAATAATAAGGCAACACAGCTTCTCTACCTCAGCACTTACACATGCTTAGCTTACAAGTAGGGCTTAGTAAATACCACAATTAATGATGATGATGACTGCTGTGGATAACTAAAGCTAAAGCTCAGAAAGGGATTATTTTTTCATGCTTCTTGAAGGCAGGGATTGTGTGCATCAATTATACTGTATGTTTCCAAGTGCCTACTCCAGTCCTCCATGCAAAAAAAGGGATTAACGAATATCGCTGATTGACTGAAGCACAATAAGTAGAAGGAGTCAATTGGCCCTAGCCCTTCTCTGCAACACTTACAGAGAAGGATGAAATCTCCCTGGAGCAGCCTCCTTTTCAAACCTGAATACAGCAGCATTTAAGCAGAGCTCAGTGTTAAATACCAGGAAGAATGGTAATGGCTATTCTTTATATATATATAGATATATTGCTAAACAAAAGGATCAAAAACCTGAAAAATTATTTTGAGCTTTCAATTGTTATTCAAAGACTATGTTTTGAAATACGGAGCATTATTTTTGCTTTTAGGTTGCAAGTGGTTACAAACATATGCTGTAGAGGATAAATGCTGAACCACAGGTATTTAAAGCAGGCGGTGTTGTTGAGAAGTCTGTAACTACATTTGGAAAGGCATTTTTGCTGAATAAGTCTATCATGTAAATCTGTAATTAGGGACTTTTAAAATAGCTGACTTTTTTTTTTACACCGTGCACTGTAATTGTTTATTAAGTCAACGAGTACTTAGGGACTCTTAAACCTGCAGATTACTTGCTTGCCATTTTCTGGAAGAGCTAGTGCTAAAATTCCTTTTGAAATTTCCACTGAAATTAGGCGTAACTGAGCCCCTTCTCACCGAAGTGACCCGTTTGCTGTGCATACTGAACTGAACTCTCCCAAGCGCTTAGTACAATACTCTGGACAAGGTAAATGTTCAATCAATACCATTGACTGACTGGGGTTAAGCCAGATGGGATGTAGTATGAGAGCAGCAAGGTGAGGTAGGAGGGGGCAAGGTGATTGACTGCTTTAAAGCCAAAGGAGGTTTTGTTTGATGTAAGTGGGATGGGCATCCACTGGAGACTCTTGAGGGGTGGGAAAACATAGACTGAGCATTCACTCTTTCGCAGTCAATATTTACTTGCAGGATTCACATTACTCACACAGCATACAACCACAGCATGTGATATGTTGGCAGTGTATTCAATATATGAGTTCCACGATCCTTGATAAAACCACTGAAAAGAGGATTCTCAGAGGAGCTTTCAGATTTTTACTGTGATTCCTTACAGCTTGACTATTTTGCAAAGATGTGTATTTACCAGTGTTCTGTTCTGTTCTTCGTTTAACCTACCCTTGTTATCAAGTGTCAATTACTTTCAAATGTAAATAAACCATGAACTCAAGAAACACAATAGAAAAATTATTAGATATGGATGCTAAATGTGAAATTGTCTTCGGTCAGCTGATCAACTTTCCATTTGTGAAGGCAAATTTAGCCGTTAATGAGGTTGGAGAAATGTGACCTGAATGGCAATGTGGCAGAGCTGAGAACCATTTACCGAGCAACCTTGAATAATAATAATAATTGTGGTATTTCTTAAGTGCCTACCATGTACCAGACACTGTACTAAGCGCTCGGGTAGATACGAGCTAATCAGGTTGGACACAGTCCCTGTCCCTCTCTATTAAATTAGACCACGGGTCTGGGTGTTAGAAGGACTTGGATGCTAATCCCGGATCTGCCACTTGTTTGCTGTGTGACCTTGGGCATGTCACTTCACTTCTCTGTGCCTCAGTTACCTCCTCTGGAAAATGGGAATTAAGATACTGACCCCAATGTGGGACAGGGACAGTATCCAACCTAATTACCTCGCATCTACTAATCTCAGTGTTTAGTACAGTGCCTGGCACATAGCAAGCCCTTGACAAACACCACAATTATTATTATTATTATTTTTCTTAGTACTATTAATCCATTTGCTTACTAGCAGGGCAAAAGCACCCTCAGAGAGCATCCCTGCTCCTTTGTGTCAGACAATCACTCTCCCATCTCAAAGCCTTATTAAAATCATATCTCCTCCAAGAGGAAGAGCAGCATGGCCTGGTGGATAGAGCACATGCCTGGGAGTCAGAGGACCTGGGTTCTAATCCTGGCTCTGCCACTTTTCTGTTCTGTGACACTGGGAGAGTCACTTACCTTCTCTGGGCCTCATTTACCTCATTTGTAAAATGGGAATTGAGAATTTGAGCCCTACAAGGGACAGGGACTGTGTCCAACCCAATTTGCTTCTATCCACCCCAGCTCTTAGAACAGTGGCTGGCACACAGTAAGTGCTTAACAAATACCATGATTATTATTATTTGGGCCTCAGTTCCCCTATCTGTAAAATAGGGATTAAGACTGTGAGCCCCATGTGGGATGTGGAATGTGTCCAACCTGATTATCTTGGATCCACTCCAGGACTTGGTATAGTACCTGAACACAGTAAGTGCTTTAAAAAAGCACAAAAATAAGACAGCTTCCCTTTCTGAGCCTTCATTTCCTCCTCTAATCCCTTCTGAATCGCTCTTGCACTTTGGTTTGTACCTTTTATTCACCCCATCCTTAGGCCCCCAACACTTAATGTACGTACCTGTAATTCATTAATTTATAGAATGTCTATCTCCCCTTCTGAACTGTAAGCTCCTTGTGGGCAGGAAATGTGTTTACCAACTCTTACACTGTACTCTCCTAGGCATTTAGTACAGTGCTCTGCAAACAGTAAGTACTCAATAAATACAACTGACTGACTGATTGACTGACTGTAAGCTCCTTGAGGGCAGGGAACATTCATTCATTCATTCAATCACATTTATTGAGCGCTTACTGTGTGCAGGGCACTGTACTAAGCACTGGGGAAGTACAAGTTGGCAACATATAGAGACGGTCCCTACCCAACAGTGGGCTCACAGTCTAGAAGGGGGAGACAGACAACAAAACAAGACATATTAACAACATAAAATAAATAGAATTAATATGTACAAGTAAAATAAATAAATAAATAAATAGAGTAATAAATATGTACAAACATATATACATACGTAAAGTGCGGTGGTGAGGGGAAGGAGGTAAGGCGGGGGGATGGGGGGGAGGAAGGAGGGGGTTCAGTCTGGGAAGGCCTCCTGGAGGAGGTGAGCTCTCAGTAGGGCTTTGAAGGGAGGAAGAGAGCTAGCTTGGGGCATGTGGGGAGGGAGGGCATTCCAGGCCAGGGGGATGATGTGGGCCGGGGGTCGACAGCAGGACAGGCGAGATCGAGGCACGGTGAGGAGATTAGTGGCAGAGGAGCGGGGGGTGAGGGCTGGGCTGTGGAAGGAGAGAAGGGAGGTGAGGTAGGAGGGGGCGAGGTGATGGACAGCCTTGAAGCCGAGGGTGAGGAGTTTTTGCCTGATGCGTAGGTTGATTGGAAGCCACTGGAGATTTTTGAGGAGGGGAGTAACATGTCCAGAGCGTTTCTGCACAAAGATGATACGGGCAGTGGCGTGAAGTATGGATTTAAGTGGGGAAAGACAAGAGGATGGGAGATCGGAGAGGAGGCTGATGCAGTAATCCAGTCGGGATAGGATGAGAGACTGAACGAGCAGGGTAGCGGCTTGGATGGAGAGGAAAGGGCGGATCCTGGAGATGTTGCGGAGGTGAGACCGGCAGGTTTTGGTGACGGATTGGATGTGAGGTGTGATCGAGAGAGCGGAGTCGAGGATGACACCAAGGTTGCGGGCCTGTGAGACGGGAAGGATGGTAGTGCCGTCAACAGTGATAGGAAAGTCAGGGAGAGGGCAGGGTTTGGGAGGAAAGACAAGGAGTTCAGTCTTGGACATGTTGAGTTTTAGATGGCGGGCAGACATCCAGATGGAGATGTCCTGAAGGCAGGAGGAGATGTGAGCCTGGAGGGAGGGAGAGAGAGCAGGGGAAGAGGTGTAGATTTGCGTGTCATCAGCATAGAGATGATAGTTCAAGCCGTGGGAGCGACTAATAACTCTTTGGTACTGTACAAATTGTCAACTCATTGGGATTTCTAGTGACAAAGTAAGGATCTGAAAGATGGACAGTGAGAAAAGATAGAAAGAACATTGATTCTTTTGAAATGTGGTGTCGGAGAAGGCTTTTGTGGATACCATCGACTGCCTGAAAAACAAGCGAATGGATTTTGGAGGAAATTAAACTGAAGTGGTCTTTGGAAGGCTAAATGACTCAACTTAGATTAGCCTATTTTGGACATGTAATCAGGAGGACTATTTCTCTGGAGAAGACACTAATGCTAGGAAATGTCCAGGGAAAACATGGAAGAGGCAAACCAGCTACTAGATGGATAGACCATAACAATGATCACGGAACAACCGTTAGAAAGCTTGTGGATTATGGTAGAGGACATGACGTTCTGGAGAAAGTGTATATCCATGGAGTTGCTATGAATTGGAAATGACCTGACAACACAATAATAATCATAGTAAAAACTGTATTTTACCCAAAAGTATAGTGCAGTGCTCTGTACAGTGCTCCATTAATACCCCTGACTGAACCATTATTCCTGCCACTATGTATCCAGCAATCCTTCAGGCTCAAAGACGGACAATGGTGCGTGGGTTGGCCATACAGAAGAAACCCAAATCAAGAGAGTCACGACCCTTTGACGGTATCAGTGAGAAGCAGAATGGCAGAGTGGATAGAGCACGGCCCTGGGTTCTAATCTCAGCTCTGCCACCTATCTGCTGTGTGACTCTGGGCAAGTCACTTCACTTCTCTGTCCCTGTGACCTTATCTGTAAAATGGGGATTGAAACTGTGAACCCCACTTGGGACAGGGAATGTGTCCAACTCATTCATTCAATTGTATTTACTGAGCGCTTACTGTGTGCACAACACTTTACTAAGTGCTTGGGAGAGTACAATATAACAATAAACAGACACACTCCCTGCCCAAAACAAGTTTACAGTCTAGAACTCGATTCATTCATTCATTCATTCAATAGTATTTATTGAGCGCTTACTGTGTGCAGAGCACTGTACTAAGCGCTTGGGAAGTACAAGTTGGGAACGTATAGAGACGGTCCCTACCCAACAGTGGGCTCACAGTCTAGAAAATTTGACTGTATCCACCCCAGCTCTTAATACAGTGCCTGGTACACAGTAAGTGCTTAACAAATACCATTATTATTATTATTATTATTATTATTATTATTATCATCTAAGCCTTTATGCCAAATGAACCTGGTGTTGTGGTGTCCAGGCTTCTCCAATGGATCAATCACAGTTTCACTGTCATCACCTATGTACCATCAGGCAGACTGTTGGGACAGAACCGCCACAGGAAGATGTGCTTGATGAGAGGCAATCAGGAGAGGCATTTCCTTCTGGGCACAGAGACTTCCAGAAGATGTTAGAAAAACAGCATGACTTCTTGGATAGAGCATGAGGCTGGAAGTCAGAATAATCTGTCTCTGCCACTTGTCTGCTCTGAGCCCTATGACAAGTCACTTAACTTCCCTGTGCCTTGGTTAGCTCTTCGGTAAAATGGGGATTCAATATCTATTCTCCTTCCCGCTTTGACTCTGATCCTCATGGAACATGGACTGTGTCCAACTTGATTAGTTTGTATCTACTCCAGTGCTTAGCAGAGTGCCTGCAACACAGTAATGGCTTAACAAATGTCATAAAAAGGAAGATTAGGGCACCAAAAAGATAGAGTTTTAAAAAGCAACAGGTATTTTAAGGTGCCACCAGATAAGTCTTTACTTGGCACATAATACATAATCTTTTTTTTTTTTTTACCTTCTAGACTGTGAGCCCGCTGTTGGGTAGGGACCATCTCTACATGTTGCCAACCTGTACTTCCCTAGCGCTTAGTACAGTGCTCTGCACACAGTAAGTGCTCAATAAATACACTGAATGAATGAATATGGGAAATGTTAGCACATGGCAAAGGAAAATCTTTACACACAAAGAATATAGAGTGGACTGCCCCTAAATTGAATCCTGTGACTATTTCATCCAAGATTTGGGGCTAAGGATTCTGAGAAATGTGAAGGTATCAAAAGAGTATTACTTGGCTGATAATCCTTTCCTCTAACCTTCTGAATATACTATCTTCTTAAGTCTCAGAGTGGAAAATAGCTGACTCATGTTTATGATATAATATGTCAACATCAAAAAAAGCTTAATCAATCAAGCTTAATCAACCAATCAATAGTATTTTGCTCTATCAGCAGAGAACTGTACTAAGTACTTGGGAGAGTTCAATACAACCGAATTAGAGGACATGTTCCTTGCCCATAATGAGGTTAATATCCTAATTTGCTGTGCTGATCTTAACAGGGAATGCTGTTGGAAAATTCTACAATATTTTACACCCTACACCCCGATGAGTCTTGGCTGATTTCAAATTATGATTCTTTCTAGTTTGGAATTATCCTTTTTCATTTTTCAGGAATCCTATCATGTATAATTTTGTCTGGACTGCAATTAATTGAGTATTGGCTTTATAACACTTCAAAGCCTTTCAAAAAAGTTTCTGATTAGTCATCACTTTCCAGGACATTCCTCCCATCAGCCATTTCAGGCCTCAAGAACACAGGTAATTTCGTGTTTGTCATTTATTTATTCTCATGTGTCCCATTCGTATCACTTTTCTCACTCTCTACTTTGAGGGGTTTTTTTATTTATGTAGACTATCACTTTCATCAAGAAGCAGCATGGCTCAATGGAAAGAGCACAGGCTTGGGAGTCAGAGGTTATGGGTTCAAATCCTGGCTCCACCAATTGTCAGCTGTGTGACTTTGGGAAAGTCACTTAACTTCTCTGTGCCTCAGTTACCTCATCTGTAAAATGGGGATGAAGACTGTGAGCCCCATGTGGGACAATCTGATCAACTTGTATCCTCCCAGCGCTTAGAACAGTGCTTTGCACGTAGTAAGTGCTTAACAAATGCCATCATCATCATTATAAACCCCCCTTAGACTGTAAGATCACTGTGGGCTCTGTTTAACTCTCCCAAGCTTTTAGTACAGTGCCCTGCCTACAGTAAGTGCTCAATAAATACAATTGATCGACAGGGATTACACCCTTTTCTTCTTTCATAATGTTCTTCAAACACCCAGTACAATACTCTGCCCACAGTACATGATCAATAAACACTATTGATTCTGAAAAGAGCTGGTCAAATTTGGTTTGTCAAACAATGACATTTATTGCATGCTTACTGTGTTTAGAGACTGAAATAAGCACTTGGGAAAGTACAAATGCTATTGGTAGTAATTTTACTTATTAAGCATTTACTGGGGCAGAGCCCAGAACTAAGTGCAGGAAGAGAATACACAGTTGGCAGTTAGACATGTTCCCTGTCCCTTGATGGGGCTCGCAATCTAACCAATGGTAGAAACGATCCCTGCCCACAAAGAACTTACAGTCTACAGAAGGAGACATCACATTAAAATAGAATAGGGATTGGGGAAATAGCAGGGATTTAGCTCTAAAAATGACTAATATCTAACAATTTAGAAAATAAACATATTTTTTGATAAAGCTCCACTTGCCTAACAGATCAGCAGCGTGGTATCCAAGTAAGAATTCTATACTCCACAGAAATAAGACTAGAAACAGAGAAAGGGATACTAAGGAAGCAGAATATGGGCCTGGGAGTAAGAGGACCTGGATTCTAATCCCTGTTCTGTCATTTGTCTCCTGGGTGACCTTGGGAAAGTCACTTAATCAATCAATCAATCATAAGTATTGAGTGCTTTCTGTGTGCAGAGCACTGTAGTAAGCTCTTGGGTGGGTACAATACAACAGAGTTGGTAGACAGTCCCTGCACACAACATATTTACAGTCTAGATGACGAGTTTACAGCCTAGAGGGGGAGATAAACAACAGAAATAGACAGATTATGGATAGTATAAGTGCTGTGGGGTTGAGGGACAGGTGAACAAAGAGTACAAATTCAAGTGTAAAACGGACTCAGAAGGGAATGGGAGATGAGAAAACTATTTTCTCTGAGCCTCACTTTTCTCACCTGTGAAATGGGGATTGAATCCTATTTCCTCCTACTTAGATTGTGAGCCTCATGAAGGACAAGGACTGTGTAAGGCATGGGACAGTAAAAAAAGAGGTAAAAACCGCTATCCCTGCCCTGGAGGAGTTTACAATCTAGCAGGCGAGACAAAAAAACAAAATTACTTGCACTGAGGTTAAAATAAAGATTCAGTCAGTTATACAAAGAGAATGGAAAGATGGATAAGTGGAGAAATATGCATCTAAATGTAAACTAAATAAATTACTATGTATGTAAGTGCTTTGAATGGTTGTAGTGGTAGTTGTAATACTCACTGAGAACTCCTTGCCGTCATCTCAAACTTAATATGTCCAAAATAGAACTTCTTATCTTTCCAGCCCAATGCTGTCCTCCCCGTGATTTTCCCATCACTGTAGACAACACCACCATCCTTCCTGTCTCACGAGCTTGTAACTTTGGTGCTACCCTTAACTCATCTCTCTCATTTAACCCACATATTCAATCTATACTAAATCCTGTCAGTTCAATCCTAAACCCTTGCAACATCAATAAAATCTGCCCTTTGTCTCCATCCAACCTGCTACCACGTTAATCCAAGCAATTATCCTATCGCACCTTGATTACTGTTTCAGCCTCCTTGTTGACCTCCCTGCCTCCTGTCTCTCCCCACTCCAGTTCATACTTCACTCTGCTGCCCAGATCATTTCTCTACAAAAACACTGAGTCTATGTTTCCCCACTCCTCAAGAACCTTGAATGGTCGCCCATCCACATCTGCATCGAAAAGAAACTCCTCACCATCAGCTTTAAATCACACAATCACCTTGCCCCTGCCTAACTCACCTCACTGCTCTTGTACTACAACCCAACGCACTTCCTTCACTCTAATGCCAAACTACTCACCATACCTTTATCTCGCCACCGACCTCTCTCCCACATCCCACCTCTGGCCTGGAATGCCCTTCCTCTTCATATCCAACAGATAATTATTCTCCCCACTTTCAAAGCCTTATTGAAGGTACATCTCCTCCAGGAGGGCTTCCCTGACTCCCTCATTTTCTTTTCTCCCACTCCCTTCTGTATCGCTCTGATTTGCTCCCTTTATTCACCACCTCCAACCCCTCAGCCCCACAGCATTTATGTACATAGAGTAATTTCGTAATTTATTTATTTATATTAATGTCTGTCTCCCCTTCTAGACATTAAGCTCGTTGGGGGCTGAGAGTGATTGACTGATTAACCCATGTGATGTAGAGCACTATACAAGGTACTTGGGAAGGACCGATTAATGGAGTGACCCAGCCCCTGTCCACAGGGTGCTTACCATCTAATGGGGAGACAAACCAAAATGTCTAGGACTTAAGTGCTGACATGGTAATTGGAAGGCAATGTCTTGAGGAGATGAAAACCACTTTGTAGAATGTGATGGGGACACAGTAAGCCCTTTATCGATAGCATTATCATTATTGTTAGCATTAGTAGTATTGTTAGTAGTATTAGCAATAATGATAACAAAGACTGACAATATCACAAGGTGATTCAAATGTAAAGTGGAAATCCTTAATAATATCACCGTCATCATCATCAACGGTATTCACTGAGCACTTACTGTGTTCAGAGCACTGTACTAAGCACTTGAGAAAGTACAATACAACAGGGTTCGGAGACCTGTTTCCTGCCCACAACCAGTTTACAATCTCGAGGTGGTGATGGACATGAATATTAGTGAATAATCTGTATGACATGATTTATAGATATGTACAGAATTTCTGTGGGGTGGAGGGTGGAGCAAATATCTACTGCCCAAAGGCTACAGATGCAAGTGCAGATCCAGATAACACAGAAAGGAGAGGGAGCCAGGGAAATGAAGGCTTAATCGGGGAAGGCCTCTTGGAAGAGATATGACCTTTATCAGACTTTGAGGACGCAAAGAGTGGTCTGGCGTAGGTGGAGAGGGAGGGAATTCTAGGCTAGAGGGAGAATGTAGGAAAGGTTAAAAAGGATATGACAATCATATTTTACAGAATACTCAGGATGCACTGAGTAGATAATAGTGTTGTGCTTGTAATAAATATTAACTCATCATTTGTCAGATGGTACTCCCACGTTACCAAGGAAATGTAAATAGTATGTGATTTATTCCATAAGAAGACAGCACATCATTCTTTTATACACACCCTAGGGTTTCATCTAGGCTAAATCATATTTCAATTGCAAAACACTAGATTTTAGAAAAGACACTGCACTGGACAGAGCCAGCATCCTCTATCTCAGAAGACGAGGAGAGCCAAGTGATTATTTAAAAACTTCTGTCCAAGTGGCTTTGAGAACTCACCTTTTCTCATATCAACCCTTTACACAAATCCCCCGTGATTTTAGTTACTTTTCTTTGAAAAACTGTTCAGTCATCTCGTTTCATAAATAATCAGGCAAGTTAGGGAAGAAGATAAATAGGGGCCTGCCACTATTCCAAATGAGTATTTGCTATAGTTACACTGAACGCACAACACTGAACAAAACCATGACTGTAAAATAATCACACCAATGATGCTCTGGAGTCAGCATGGCCTAGTGGATACAGCACGGGCCTGGGAGTTAGAAGGAACTGGGTTCTAGTCCCGGCTCTTCCATTTGTTTGTGTGAACTTGGGCAAGTAATTTTTTTTTCTTTGTTAAGTGCAAAGAGCCTACCCTGGGACTAAAGTGTGGGTGGAAAAGAGTACTTTAAAAAGAAAGGGGCTTTCAATATTTTCCCCAAATGCCTTGCATTGTCCAACTTAAACATAGCATTGACGTGATCTGGCCTGGGAAGGGCACTGAATTTTGTTCACATTTCATATTTTCTGGTGACAAATGATTCAGAGAATAGAAACTGAGGCACAGATATGTGAAATGACTCACCCAAGGGCACACAGCAGACAAGTGGTGGAGCTGGAATTAGACTGCATGACCTTCTGACTTCATTAACTTGTACCTATCGCAGTGATTAAAACAGTGCTTGGCACATAGTAAGAGCTTTATAAGTACCATAATTATTATTATTATGAAAGAAGGGGCAAAGAAGTAGAAAAGCAAATCTGGAAGGCTAGCGTGCCCTTTGGGAAATTCAAAGATGGATGATGGCACCAAGATGGGATCAAGATTCACACCAACCAGAAGATAGAGAGAGGAACTGAAGTATATAACCTCCTTTCTGGCTGTGAATCTTGGAACCATAGAGATGATAATAATAATAATAATAACAATAATAGTATTTGTTAAGTGCTTACTATGTGCAAAGCACTGTTCTAAGCACTGGGGAGGTTACAAGGTGATCAGGTTGTCCCACAGGAAGCTCACAGTCTTCATCCCCATTTTACAGATGAGGTAACTGAGGCACAGAGAAGTTAAGTGAATTGCCCAAAGTCACACAGCTGACACTTGGTGGAGCGTGATTTGAACCCATGACCTCTAACTTCAAAGCCCATCCTCTTTCCACTAAACCATGCATTCCACTTCTTGAACAGTTCTGCACACACTTACAGAATATCAAATTCTCAGATACCAATGTCCAAATGGTACTAAGGAGAGGACAAACCCAAAGGTCCAGAAAAATGTTTGAAATGCTCCTTTATTATGTCCTACCCTCAAACTCAGTGCATTTTTCAACTCTTCTATATCATCATCATCATCATCATCATCATCATCATCATCATCAATGGCATGTACTGAGTGCTTACTGTGTGCAGAATACTGTACTAAGTGCTTGGGAGAGTACAGTGTAACAGAGTTGGTAGAAATGCCCCCTGCCCACAATGAGCTTACATTCCAGAAGGCTGTACTGCAAAATTAGTATGGGCAAGGTGTAAAAATGAAATATGAGTTGTCATCGCTTCTTCAAATAAAACAGAGAGATAGAGTAGGAGTTGGAGAAAGGTCATGTACTCTTTTCCACAAGCACTTCACATAAAAAACGATTAAGCTTTAATCACATTCCCAACACCCAAATCATTTTGACGTTACTGTTTAAAGGAGGATCATCCCGACGCTTGCAAATAGCACCTGAGAAACACCATTATTAGTTTTCTAATGTGCTTTTTATGATCAATTTTTTGTCGGTTGTCTGTCATGAGACATCTAAAAACTCATGGCCTCCTGGATACAGCACGGGCCTGGGAGTCAGAAGGCCGTGGGTTCTAATCCTGGCTTTGCCATTTGTCTGGTATGTGACCCTGCAGAAGTCACTTCACTTCTCTGTGCCTCGGTTACCTCACCTGTAAAATGGGCATTGAGCTTGTGAGCCCCATGTGGGAAGGGGAATTTGCTTGTACCTATCCCAGTACTTAGTACACTGCCTGGCACACAGGAAGCACTTAACAAATACCATTATTATTATTATTGTTATTATTGCCTGTGCCTCAGCTACCTCATCTGTAAAATGGGGATTTAAGACTGTGAGCTCCATGTGGGACAGGGACTGTGTCCAACCTGATTAACTTGCATCTACCTCAGCACTTAGAACAGTTCTTGACATATAGTAAGCACTTAACATATGTGGCTCACTGGAAAGAGCCCGGGCTTTGGAGTCAGAGGTCGTGGGTTCAAATCCCAGCTCTGCCAACTGTCAGCTTTGTGACTTTGGGCAAGTCACTTAACTTCTCTCGGCCTCAGTTCCCTCATCTGTAAAATGGGGATTAAAATGGTGAGCCCCCTGTGGGACAAACTGATTACCTTGTAACCTCCCCAGTGCTTAGAACAGTGATTTGCACATAGTAAGTGCTTAACAAATACCATTATTATTATTATTATTATATACCATTATTATTATTAATAATAATTCAGTAGCCCTCCTTCTTTAGAGATAAAGAAGCAGCATGGCTTACAGAAAAAGCACGGACTTGGAAACCAGCGGAACTGAGTTCTAAATACTTTTAATGGTATTTATTGAGTGCCTACTATGTGCAAAGCCTGGTACTAAGTGCTTGGGATCTACAATGTAAGAAGCAGTGTGGCTTAGTGGAAAGAGCATGGGCTTGGGATTCAGAGGTCGTGGGTTCTAATCATGCCTCTGCCACTTGTCTGCTGTGTGACTTTGGGCAAGTCACTTAACTTCTCTGTGCCTTGGTTACCTCATCTGTAAAATGGGGATTAAGACTGTGAGCTCCACACGGGACAACCTCATTACTTTGTATCTACCCCAGTGCTTAGAACAGTGCTTGGCACATAGTAAGCACTTAACAAATACCATCATTATTATTATTACTATTAGATGTGCTCCCTGCACAACAACAATCTTAGGCTGTAATCCAGGCCCCACTACTTGGCTGCTGAGTGACTTTGGACAAGTCACTTAACTTCTCTGTTCCTCAGTTTACTCAACTGTAAAGTGGGGATTTAATACCTGTCTCCACGCACTGCAAGCCTCACGTGGGACAAGACCTGAGTCCAACATGATTAACTTTTTATCTACCCTAGCTAGTGCTTAGAACAGTGCTTGACACATAGTCAGTGCTTAATAATTGTCATCATCATAACAATAAGCAAGTCAGAAGCTATCCTTCTTCAGAGATAAGGACAGGAGGCAGGTCAAGTGTACTGGAATAGTGCTGGCCTTTTAGCCAGAGGACCTGGATTTGAATCTGTGTTCTGCCACTTGCCTGCTGTGTAAACATTCATTCACTAATTCTATCATATTTATTGAACGCTTACTGTGTGCAGAGCACTGTACTAAGCACTTGGGAACTTGGGAAGTACAAATCGGCAACATATAGAGACAGTCCCTACCCAACAATGGGCTCACAGTCTAGAAGAGGGAAACTGACAACAAAAGAAAACAAGTAGACAGGTATCAATACAATCAGAATAAATAGAATTATAGCTATATACATATCATTAATTAAAAAAGTAATAACTGTGTACAAATATACACAAGTGTTGTATGGAGGGGAAGGGGGTAGGGTGGGGGGGCAATGGGGAGGGGAGAAGGAGCAGAGGAAAAGGGGGGCTCAGTCTGGGAAGGTCTCCTGGAGGAAGTGAGCTCTCAGTAGGGCTTTGAAGGGAGGAAGAAGCAGTGTGGCTCAGTGGAAAGAGCCTGGGACTTGGAGTCAGAGGTCACGGGTTCAAACCCCGGCTCCGCCAATTGTCAGCTGTGTGACTTTGGGCAAACCACTTAACTTCTCTGTGCCTCAGTTACCTCATCTGTAAAATGGGGATTGAGACTGTGAGCCCCTCGTGGGACAACCTGATCACCTTGTAACCTCCCCAGCTCTTAGAACAGTGCTTCACACATAGTAAGCACTTAATAAATGCTATTAAAAAAAAAAGAATAGAGTTAGTTTGGTGGACGTTTGGAGGGAGGGCATTCCAGGCCAGAGGTAGGATGTGGGCCAGGAGTCGATGGCGGAACAGGCGAGAACGAGGCCCAGTGAGGAGGTTAGCGGCAGAGGAGTGAAGGGTGCGGGCCGGGCTGGAGAAGGAGAGAAGGGAGGTGAGGTAGGAGGGGGCAAGGTGATTGATAGCTTTGAAGTAGAGAATGAGCAGTTTTTGCTTTACTCGAATCTTGATACGGCAACCACTGGAGATTTTTGAGAAGGGGAGTGACATGCCCAGAGCATTTCTGTACAAAGATAATCCGGGCAGCAGAGTGAAGTATAGACTGAAGTGGGGAGAGACACGAGGACAGGAGATCAGAAAGGAACATGGCCAAGTCACTGAAACTCCCTGAACTTCAGTTTCCTCAACTGCTAAATGAGAATGATCTCTGCCAATCTACTTCCCTCACAAGGCTGCTATTAGGGCAAAAATGAGATTATGTGAGAGTGCTTTGGGAGAGCAAGGGATTGTACCTACCAATTCTATGGCATTCTCCCAAGTGCTTAGCATGGTGTTCTGCACACAGTAAGCTCTTGATAAATACCAATGACTCGGCAAGTCATTTAACTATGCTGTGCCTCTGTTTCCTCATCTGTAAACAGACAGTGACAAGGATGCCCAAGGGCTTGGTGGCCAGAATGAAAAATCCTCCACTAGACCATAAGCTCCTTGAGGACATGGATCATGTTTGCTATCTCTAAGGTATTGTATACACTTGAATGACTGACTGACTGATTGATTATCCTGTATCTTCCCCAGGACTTGAAACAGTGCTTGGCACATAGTAAGAACTTAACAAATACCACAATTATTCTTATTATCATTATAATTACAAGGGAGTTTGTAGACATAATCCCTGCTCTCTAAGAGCTTGCAAAATACCAGGGGAGAGAGACATTAAAATAAATTACAGTTAGGGGAAGTAGCTGGGAATCAAGATAAATACAAAGATATATACAAAGCTCATTGTGCCACTTGTCTGCTGTGTGACCTCGGGAAAGTCACTTTACTTATCTGTGCCTTAGTTATCTCATCTGTTAAATGGGGATTGAGGCTGTTAGCCCTATGAGGGACAGGGACTGTATCCAACCCAATAAATCTGTATCTACCCCAGCACTGAGAACAGTTTTTGGCACATATTAAGTGCTTAATGAATACCATTATTAATCAATCAATCATATGTATTGAGTGCTTACTGTGTGCAGAGCACTGTACTAAGCGCTTGGGAATTACAAGTTGGCAACATTTAGAGACAGTCCCTACCCAACAGTGGGCTCACAGTCTAAAAGGGGGAGACAGAGAACAAAACCAAACATACTAACAAAATAAAATAAATAGAATAGATATGTACAAGTAAATAAATAAATAAATAGAGTAATAAATATGTACAAACATATATACATATATACATATATACCATTACTACTGTTATTATTATTGTGGACAGGGAATGTGTCTACCAACTCTGTGATACTGGTATACTGTACTCTCCCAAAAGCTTAGTACAAGCTCTGCATGCAGTAAGCACTTAATAAATATGATTGATTGATAACTGCTACAGAGTGGGGGGTGCAGTAAGTGACTAGGTGCTTAAGGGCTACAAAGCCAAGTGCAAGGAGCACACTTGGGTGTCCAGGTTGGCTGGTAGTGGAATCAGGTGGAAGGAAGGGAGAGTCAGCACAACTGGGCCTCAACTGTCACCAGAAAGATTCTCAGTGCACACCTGATAATAATGGCATTTATTATTCATTCATTCATTCAAAGGTATTTATTGAGCGCTTACTGTGTGCAGAGAACTCTACTAAGCGCTTGGGAAGTACAAGTTTGCAACATATATTAAGCACTTTAAGCGCATTATTGAGCGCTTACGATGTGCAAAGCACTGTTCTAAGCTCTGGCGAGGTTAGAAGGTGATCAGGTTGTCCCACATGGGGCTCACAGTCTTCATCCTCATTTTACAGATGAGGGTAACTGAGGCACAGAGAAGTGAAGTGACTTGCCCAAAGTCACCCAGCTGACAATTGGTGGAGCCGGAATTTGAACCCATGACCTCTGACTCCAAAGCCCAGGCTCTTTCCACTGAGCCACGCTGCTTCTCAACACGATTTCACTGCAAAACTAGCCCAGAGGCTCAAACTAAGATTATTCTTCTTTCCCACGCTGAAATCCTTCAAAAAGTACTAGCAGATCTCCTCCTAAACAATACACTAAAGAGTCAGATTCCATTAGGACCCCTGAACTTCACGGGTTCCCGGGGGGTGGTGGTGGGGAGTATATTTTCAGAATTAGGTAGTGTCCCTGAGTGGGAGAAGCACAGGGTTGGGGGTCAGGAAACCTGAGTTCTAGTGCCGGCTCTACAGCTTGCCTGCTGTAAGGCCTCCGGCAAGTTGCTTAACTTCTCTGTTTCCCCATCTGTGAAATGGGGATTAAATATGTGCACTTTCCTCCCCTGGATTCTGAGCTCTGTGAGGACAGGGACTGTGCCTGATCTGACTATATCATTTCTATCCAATTGCTTACCACAGTGGCACAGGGAAAGGGTACTGTCATCACCCATTCCATGCACCAGAAACCAAAAAGAGCTTTTGTTAAGGCTTGAGATAGTAGTTGCTGACAGTTGCTGGCTCTAAAAGGAGTGCACATGAGGTAGAAGTAGGAGGAGAGGAAATGAATTTGAAGAAAAAAAAATAATTTCCTCTGCAGTAATACTTCTATCGTTGGGAAAAACCTGAGCATTCCACCGATCACATCAAATATGGAAATATGTTTATGCACTCCTGGAGCTAAACACATTCAAATGAAATGTACAAGAATTAATAACATTCTACGGTGCCTGGGGTTGCAGTGAAAGCTTCCTGGTAGAATGCTGATAACCAGTATGCCTGTCAAGCCTTATACTTTAGCATAGACGAGGCACTGCAAATTGATAATGTCCTGGCAAAAAAATCACGAGAAGACACAGGTTAAGAGGTGTTTGAATACAGCAGGCTGTTCTTTCAAAAACTGTTAGCTCTCCTAGGGTGCAGTGGACAAAGCTGTGACAAATGAAAATACTTAGGAATTAGGTCTTCAGGGTATTCATTCGATCATTTTATTGAGCACCTACTCTGCGCAGGGCACTGTATTTAGCACTTGGGGGTCCATAACAATAAACAGACACATTCCCTGCTCACAACAATCTTACAGTCTAGAGGGGGAGACAGACATTAATATAAATAAAGAAATTACAGATTTGTACAGAAGTGCTGTGGGGTTGGGAGCAGAGGAGAATAAGGAAGTAAATCAGGGCAAAGGGAGTGGGAGAAGAGGAGAGGAGGGCTTAGCCAAGGAAGGCCTCTGGGAGGAGATGAGCCTTGGATAAGGTAGAGTAATTGCCCGTCGTATATGAGGAGGGAGGGCGTTCCAGGCCAGAGGCAGGACGTGGGCAAGAGGTCGGCAGCCAGATAGATGAGATGGAGGTACAGTGAGAAGGTACAGTGAGAAGCAAAATATATGGGCTGGGTTGAAGTAGGAGAGTAGCCAGGTGAGATAGGATGGGGCAAAGGAGTAAGGGCAAGGGAGCAAGGGTATCACAATTTCCCCTCAATTTCCATCATGGGATGCCAATGGGCAATTGCTTTTCAATTTCTCTCCTTCTAAAGCCCAGCCCGCACCTTCGGC
Source organism: Tachyglossus aculeatus (assembly GCF_015852505.1). Taxonomy (NCBI): domain Eukaryota; kingdom Metazoa; phylum Chordata; class Mammalia; order Monotremata; family Tachyglossidae; genus Tachyglossus; species Tachyglossus aculeatus. Next base: position 15,788,336 of record NC_052070.1, read on the forward strand.
TCCTCTGCCGCTAACCTCCTGTGCCTCGTTCTCACCTGTCCCACTGTCAACCCCCAGTCCACGTCCTCCCCCTGGCCTGGAATGCCCTCCCTCCACACATCCGCCAAGCTAGCTCTCTTCTTCCCTTCAAGGCCCTACTGAGAGCTCAACTCCTCCAAGATGCCTTCCCAGACTGAGCCCCCTTTTTCCTCTCCTCCTCCCCATCCCCCCGGCCCTGCCTCTTTCCCCTCCCCACAGCACCTGTATATATGCTTGTACAGATTTATTACTCTATTTATTTTACTTGTACATATTTACTATTCTATTTAGTTTGTTAATGATGTGCATCTAGCTTTATTTCTATTTGTTCTGACGACTTGACACTTGTCCACATGTTTTGTTTTGTTGTCTGTCTCCACCTTCTAGACTGTGAGCCTGTTGCTGGGTAGGGACCGTCTCTATACGTTGCCAACTTGTACTTCTCTGGTGCTTAGTACAGTGCTCTGCACACAGTAAGCGCTCAATAAATACAACTGAATGAATGAAAAAATGAACTTGCCATGAGATTGTGCCAGCTGTCAGACCTGGAAGATAAAGTCTCTGCACTCACAGACTTCGCTCAAATCCCCTGAACCACGACAGTTCTTGATGAAATTGGGAAAAAAAAAGGTTCAAATTTTATACTAAAACCACAGCATCCAATACATCAGAGTCTCCTATCTCCTAGTTTAAAATTTCAGTCGGTCCATCCCCTAAACCGTCAGCTCTTAATGAAATTGGAAAAAAAAAGGTTCAAATTTTATACTAAAACCACAGCATCCAATTCATCTGAGTCTTTTGCCTCCCAGTTAAAAATTTCAGTCGGTCGCACAGGATTTTGTTTTTTCATTCATTCATTCAATCGTATTTACTGAGTGCTTACTGTGGGCAGAGCACTGTACCAAGCACTTGGAAAGTACAATTCGGCAACAGATATGAGGAGTCAGTTCTACAAAAGACCACTGGACCTACTGGAAGGAATTTGGGCCTGGGAGTCAGAGGACCTGGGTTCTAATGCTGCGTGGCTCAGTGGAAAAAGCACAGGCTTGGGAGTCAGAGGTCATGGGTTCTAATCCCAGCTCTGCCACTTGTCAGCTGTGTGACTTTGGGCAAGTAACTTCACTTCTCTGTGCCTCAGTTCCTTCTTCTGTACAATAGGGATTAAGACTGTGAGCCCCACATGGGACAAACTGATCACCTTGTAGCTTCCCCAGTGCTTAGAACAGTGCTTGGCACATAGTATAAGCTTAACAAATACTATTATGATTATTATTATTATTAATGCCACCTGTGCCACTTGCCTGTTGTGTGTCATTTGTTACATCACTTAACTTCTCCGTGCCTCAGTTTTCTCCTCTAAACTGGGGATTCAATACCTGTTGTCCTCCCTAGACTGTGAGCCCTGTGGGACTCAGATTGGAACTGATGTGACCGTACTGAATCTACCTTGGCCCTAACCACAGGTCTTGGCACACAATAAGCTTAACATAGTTTATGTTATCTATCATTACTATTATTATTAATCAATCAATCAATCAGTGCCACTTGTGCACTTTCTGAAAAGCAGTGTGGCTTAGTGGAAAGAGCACAGGCTTGGAAGGCAGAGGTCATGGGTTCTAATCCCGCCTCTGCAACTTGTCAGCTGTGTGACTTTGGGCAAGTCACTTAACTTCTCTGTGCCTCAGTTATATCATCTGTAAAATGGGGATTAAGACTGTGAGCCCAACGTGGGACAACCTGATAATCTTGTATCTACTCCAGCCCTTAGAACAGTGCCTGGCACATAGTAAGTGCTTAACTAATGCCATTATTATTATTATTATTATTATTACTATTATTATTATTATTATTACTGTGTGCAGAGGACTCCACTAAGCACTTGAGAGAGTACAAATGTAACAATATAACAGAGTTGGTACACGTATTCTTTGCCCTTACTATTGCTACTATCATTGCTATTATAAAGGTCCTTGTGAGAAGGGGACATGTCACTTTGTTTTGCTCTGCTCAGTTGTTCCATTCATTCATTCATTCATTCATTCATTCAATCGTATTCATAGAGTGCTTAGTGTGTGCAAAGCACTGTTGTAAGTACTTGGAAGAGTCCAATATAATGATAAGCAAACACATTCCCTGCCCACAATGAGCTTACAGTCCAGAAACGAACTCACAGTCAGTGAGTGCACTGTACCAGTAGGTACTCAACAGATGCTCAATAAAGAAATGTGCCATTACTACTACTTTGCTTGTGCACTTTAGAACCAGACACTTTTTCTTACTCTTGGAAAATACTCCTCCTCTGTTTTAAAAAATGCTATCTTTAACCACAGTTTGATACACAGAACATCATTTTTTTCCCCATTTTATATTCTTATTTGACGGGCCAGTTTCAAATTGGTCTAGGCCTACCTCCCCACAGCTCACACTCTCGAAGTTAAGGGACGAGGAAGTCCGGGGTTACACTAAAAAAATACAAGTAGGCCAGAAGTCCTAACTCTTCTACCAATGTGCTGTGTTCCCTCGTGAATATGGCCTAACCTCGCTAAGCCTCAGTTTACCTCCTCTGTTTTAAAGGGAACCACAAACTCCCTCCCCTCCCTAAATGCTAAGGCAGCTGTGAAAATGAAATTCTATAATCGAAGGAAAAACGCAGTGTGAGTTTATAGGAACAAAGGGGTGAAATAAATCTCAGACCACAATAAATGACTGGGTTAAATTCTCCCGAGTCATTTCCTCAGAGTGAAGTTGGAGCACTATTTCATTCAGAAGACAAAGAGAGGATCTCGGAAATATTGGCAGCAAATTTATTAATAGTACCCAAGGCATGGGGAAGAATAGATATCACTATTCCTGTTGGCTGCTCTGATTTATCACCTTTACTCTTCCCCCTTCTGAATCTTGACTATCGTAAGCAACCAATAAACCAGAGTGCTTTTTCCTCACAGAAAGTACTGGCCTAGATACTGAGAGGGTAAAGGCCAGTTTCAAGAGGCAGGTGTTTTCTTTCTTCATATAATGAAAGCATAGTTTCTCTGGGTATTAACAACATCCTCCTTCCTCTTCCCCTCCTCCCCCTCTCCATCCCCCCCACCTTACCTCCTTCCCTTCCCCACAGCACCTGTATATATGTATATATGTTTGTACGTATTTATTACTCTATTTATTTTACTTGTACATATCTATTCTATTTATTTTATTTTGTTTATATGTTTTGTTTTGTTCTCTGTCTCCCCCTCCTAGACTGTGAGCCCACTGTTGGGTAGGGACCGTCTCTATGTGTTGGCAACTTGTACTTCCCAAGCGCTTAGTACAGTGCTCTGCACACAGTAAGCACTCAATAAATACGACTGATTGATTGATCCTAGATAAGTGAATAACCTTCAACCCAAGGAAAATCCTGAAATCAATAAAATTGGAGAAAAAGAGAAAGCCTGAACTTGCTACATGACAGGACAAAGAATTAGTCACTTTGGTTCATAGTTACAGGGATCTGAGCGGCAACTGGCTCTGTTCTGAACTACTGGGAGGTAGAGTCAGAGTTTGTCTGGCACCAGTCCTAAGAAACTGATTCCTACATTTCTTTGTTTTCAGTTAATCCTTCTTCTCCCACAGCAGGAGCAACCAATCAATCAGTTTATTGAGCTCTTACTATGGGCAGAGCACTGTACTAAGTGTTTGGGAGAGCATATTATAACAGAGTTTGTAGACAAGTTCCCTGCCCAAAGGGAATCAGTGAAAGGAGCAGAGGCCTGGGACACTAAACTATGTTCTACTCCCGGCTCGGCCCTGACCTGCTGTGTGACCTTGGGCAAGTCAAGTAACCTTTCTGTTTCAGTTCCCTCATCTGCAAAATGGGGATTCAGTACCCGTTCTCCCTCCTACTTAGCCTGTGAGTCCCATGAGACACCTGATTATCTTGCATCTACTGTAATAATAATAATAATAATGGTATTTTTAAGTGCATGCTATTTGGCAAGCACTATTCTAAGCACTGGGGTAAAAACAAGGAAATCAGGTTGTCCCAAATGGGGATCACAGTATTAACCGCCCGCTTTACAGATGAGGGAACTGAGGCAAAGAGAAGCGAAGTGGCTTTCCCAAGGTCACACAGCAGACAAGTGGCGGAGCCGGTATTAGAACCCACATCCTCTGGCTCCCAAGCCCAGGCTCTTTCTGCTAAGCCATGTTGCTTCCCTAGCACTTTGTACCGTGTGAGGCACACAATAAGTACTTAACAAATACCCTAATTATTATTAATTATAAGGAGCTTGCAAGATAGCAGGGGAGACCGATGTTAAAATAAATTATGTATATGTATATAAGCACGGTGGAGATGAGGGTGGGGTGAAGAAATGGTACAAATTCAAGTGCCTGGGCTTATTGAGACCTTTTTGACTCCATTTATATAATGAAAATGAATGAATTAAAGCCTGCTTTGACTAATACTATCAATATCAATTCCTCCCTCTTGGGGAAGACAAGCAAACCCATAATTTACACATGGAAATGTTTGAGATAGACTTCTGGTTTGTAGGGGTATTCCACCCTGGACAAATCCTTTTTTACCTTCTGAACCTTTGGCTTTCATTTACAATACATGACTTCACAAGTAAATACAATCGTACTTACTAAGGGCTTACTGTGTGCACAGCACTGTACTAAAGGGAAGACTCCAAAGCCTCGGACCATCTTTGGAAAAAAAAAGTAATCAAAGCACTTGACTTACGATGGGGCAGCTCGAGTGGATGTCCTGTGATGTCACACCAACCCACCGGATGAATGTCATGGCTGTCGGCGTCGATCCAATAATCGTATTTCTCGCTCCAGCCATCAAAATGGACCTGTAGAAAAAGGCCTCATGCTTAGAGAAGTTTCCCATCAGAACATGGCACAACATCAAAGTTGTACATGAATAGGAACTAGTGATTACTGGTTGGATGTCATGTGATTCACTGAGGACACTGATATTATTATTCAGGTCAAATCTCTTCCCCCTCTTTTCCCCGGCTCACTTTCCCCTCTGCGTTGTCTATGCACTTGTATGTTTGACCTTTGGATATTTGATACTTGCACCACCCCACAACCCCACAGTACTTGTGTACATATCTTTAAATTACATATTATAAATTACTGATTTATTCATATTAATATTTGTGTCCCTCTCTAGACAGTAAGTTCAGTATGGGCAGTGAATGGGAACGTGTTTGCTAATTCTGTTGTATTGTACTCTTCCAAGTGCTTAGTACAGTGCTCTGCACATAGTAAGTGCTCAATAAATACCATTGATTGGCCCTACTGAGAGCTCACCTACTCCAGGAGGCCTTCCCAGACTGAGCCCCTTCCTTCCTCTCCCCCTCGTCCCCCTCTCCATCCCCCCCATCTTACCTCCTTCCTTTCCCCACAGCACCTGTATATATGTATATATGTTTGTACATATTTATTACTCTATTTATTTATTTATTTATTTTACTTGTACATATCTATTCTATTTATTTTATTTTGTTAATATGTTTGGTTTTGTTCTCTGTCTCCGCCTTTTAGACTGTGAGCCCACTGCTGGGTGGGGACTGTCTCTATGTGTTGCCAACTTGTACTTCCCAAGCGCTTAGTACAGTGCTCTGCACACAGTAAGTGCTCAATAAATACGATTGATGATGATGATGATGATGATTGATTGATTGACTGAGTAACACACATTCTGATAGCCACTCATCCAAATGTACAAGAACAAATTCACTACGGTAGTACAGTGACCTAGAAATTTATCAACCTGGCAGCTTTGTAGTAACGGATGAGCAGTACTTTCGACATTGCTTTCTTCCGTAATTTTTTTGTGGTGCTTGTTGTGGGCAAACTCGGTTATATTCATAAATAATAACTATGGTATTTGTTAAGCGCTCACTATGTGTCAGGCACTGTACTAAGCGCTGGGGCGGATACAAGAAAATCAGATTGACACAGTCCTTGTCCCTCATGGGGATCACAGTCTCAACCCCCATTTTACATATGAGGTAACTGAGGCACGGAGAACTTAAGTGACTTACCCAAGGTCACATAGCATACAAGTGGCAGTTGAACCCATGACCTTATGAGTCCCAGGCCCATGCTCTATTCACTATGTCATGCTGCTTGCCTATACTGTACTCTCCCAAGTGCTTAGTACAATGCTCCGCACACAAGAAGTGCTCAATAAACATGATTGATTAAGTGCTTACTCTGTGGCAAGAACTGGGGCAGATACAAGTCAATCGGGGGGGTGGGGGGCTCAGTCCCTGTCCTACAATGGGCTTCCAACCCGAGGAAGTACAGGTATTCAATCCCTATTTTACAAATGGGGCAACTGAGGCCCAGAGAAGTTAAATGACTTTCCCAAGGTCACACAGCAGGCATTTGGCATAGTCAGGATTAGAACCCAGGTCTTCGGACTCCCAGGCTCCTGCTCTTTCCACTAGGCCATGGTGCTTCTTCTAATTCAGTGCCAGTCTTCCCCCTGCTAGATTGCAAGCTCACCAAGGGCAGAGAAATGGTCTACCTACTTTATTGTACTCCTCCCAAGTACTTAGAACTGTGCTCTGCACACAATATGTGCTCAATAAATACTATGGACTGATTCCCTTCTAGACTGTGACCCCACTGTTGGTAGGGATTTATTACTCTATTTATTTATTTATTTTACTTGTACATATTAATTCTATTTATTTTATGTTGTTAATATGTCTTGTTTTGTTGTCTGTCTCCCCCTTCTAGACTGTGAGCCCACTGCTGGGTAGGGACCGTCTCTATATGTTGCCAACTTGTACTTCCCAAGCGCTTAGTACAGTGCTCTGCACACAGTAAGCACTCAATAAATACGACTGATTGATTGATTGGCAGCTGTCCATATTGGCATGTCATAACATTTTTAAGTCACATCTACTGATGATGATGATGGCATTCATTAAGCGCTTACTATGTGCAAAGCACTGTTCTAAGCACTGGGGAGGATACAAGATGATCAGGTTGTCCCACGGGGGGCTCACAGTCTTCATCCCCATTTTACAGATGAGGGAACTGAGGCACAGAGAAGTTAAGTGACTTGCCCAAAGTCACACAGCTGACAATTGGCGGAGCCGGAATTTGAACCCATGACTTCTGACTCCAAGACCGTGCTCTTTCCACTAAGCCACGCTGCTTCTCCAAAGCAGCTCAGGAACTGAAGCAAAATTACTGTTAAGGAACCTAAAGCAAAATTGGTGTAGACAAACGATCCAGTGACATGTTAACCTTCAAATTCTCAAGATTCAGAAGTTAAAGCACTGGTTGAAATAGTTCTTAATGGAAAGAGAACATGAAGAGGAAAGATGGGCTTGATCAGTGTATAATTCCGCTTACACTCACACTTAGATTTCAGTACACAGAATGTATTAGTCGGAGTTCCCCTATGTAAACTCAATCTCTTCACCATTTCTGCATCACCTGGAACAGCCATACCTTTACCTGAAAATCAAATCATACTTGTAAAAAGCCAGGTGAATGCCAGGAGTCCCCAAAACATGGAAAATACTAACCCAACACTTCTAAAATTGCAAATATCCAAGCAATAATATTCAAAAGGTGGTTATGGCCCCAAGCGGCTTCCCCATGTTTCACCTAATTTCATTCATTCATTCAATCATATTTATTGAGCACTTACTGTGTGCAGAGCACTGTACTAAATGATTGTGAATGTACAATACAATAATAAAGACAGGCAATCCCTGCCCACAACCAGCTCACAATCTAGAAGGGGGGAGACAGACATCAAAGCAAGTAAACAGACATCAATATGAATAAATGAAATTACAGATATGTACATAAGTGTTCTGGGGGGGGGCAGAGGAAATGGAGCGAGTAAGGGTGATGCATAAGGGAGTGGGAGATGAGGAAAAGTGGGGCTTAGTTTGGGAAGGCCTCTTGGAGGAGATGTGCCTTCAGTAAGGCTTTGAAGTGGGGGGGAGTAATTGTCTGGTGGATTTGAGGAGGGAGGGCATTTCAGGCCAGAGGCAGAATGTGGGCCAGGGTTGGCAGCGAGAAAGGCGAGATTGAAGTGAGAAGGTTAGGGACAGGAGTGGAGTGTGTAGGCTGGGAAGTAGAAGGAAAGAAGGGAGGTGAGGTAGGAGAGGGCAAGGTAATGGAGAGATTTAAAGCCAACAGTGAGGAGTTTTTGTTTGATACGGAGGTGGACAGGCAACCACTGGAGATTTTTGAGGAGGGGAGTGACATGTCCACAGCATTTCAGTAGAAAGATAATCAGGGCAGCAGAATGAAGTATGAACTGGAGTGGGGAGAGGCAGTAGATTAGGAGGTCATAAAGGAGGCTGATCCCCTGTCAGTGTCACATCCGGAGAGTTTCCAGTACTCTACCAGTTTCAGCTAAGGGAGGGAGAGTGAAGCAGAGGCATACCCATTTCATTCTTAGCTTGGGCAGTGGCTAGTGAGTGGAAGGCAAACTGCTACAAGTCAAAACTCACCTGTGCTGGGCAGCAGGGGCATGGGAGAGAGTCGAGGGTGGAGACTCAAGTTTACTGCACAGAAGTAGACAATGGTAAACCACTTCCGTATTTTTACCAAGAAAACTCTGTGGATACACTACCAGAACGATTGCAGGTGGAGAGCAGGGTGTTCTGGGAGAGGTGTGTCTGTGGTGTCACTGTGGGTCTGAACAACTTGACGGCATGAGAAGACAAGAAAAGAGGCTGATGCAGTAATCTTGGTAGGATTGGATGAGTGATTGTACTAACATGGTGGCGATTTGGATGGAGAGGAAAGAGTGGATTTTAACGATGTTGTGAAGATGACCAACAGGGTTTGGTGACAGATTGGTTACGTGGGTTGAATGACAGAGTAGAGTCAAGGTTGAGACCAAGGTTACAGGCTTGCTCGGCGGGAAGGATGACTGTGCTGTCTACAGTGACGGGAAAGTTCGGGAGAGGACAGGGTTTGGGAGGAAGTTAAGGAGCTCCCTTTTGGAAATGTTAAGTTTGACATGTCGGGAGAACATCTAAGTAAAGATGTTTTGAAGGCAGGAGGAGATGCGAGCCTGTAGAGAAGGAGAGAGAACCGGGGAGAGGACGTAGATTTGGGTGTCATCCACAAAGAGATGGCAGTTAAAGCCTTGGGAGCTAATGAGTTCTCCAAGGGAGTGAGTGTAGATGGAGAATAGAAGGGGACCAAGAAATGAACCTTGAGGGACCCCTACAGTTAGGGCATGGGACGGGGAGGAGGAGCCCACGAAGGAGACTGAGTATGAACGGCCAGAGGTATAAGAGAACCAGGAGAGGACGGAGTCAGTGGAGCCAAGGTTGGATAATGTATCCAGGAGAAGGGGATGGACATTAGGCAAGGTCAAAGATCACAAGAGTCTTATATTCAAGCACCAACACGCTTTATTCATTCATTCAATCATATTTACTGAGCACTTATTGAGTGCAGAGCACTGTACTAAGTGCTTGGGAAGTACAAGATGGCAACATATAGAGACGGTCCCTACCCAAAAACGGGTTATGAGTGGGGCAATCACAATGGACACACTTGCTTTAGAGTCATGCCTCACACTGGCAGTTTTTAAAAATACTAACAAGTATTCATATAAACAAGTGTTTAATAGGTGTTCTGCACACAGTAAGCACTCAATAAATACTACTGATTGATTGATAACCTCATTAGCCTGCTTCTAGTGGCAGGAGCTGGACCATTGTGTATTTATTAAGAGCTTATTGTGTGCAGAGCACTGTATTAATGATCTTAGGCTCAAAACATTCAGAGTCGTTTCTCAGAGAAATCAAGACGGCAGCTGGCTAGAGAATAACTCCTTAAACATACTCCCCACAGGGGATAGCAACCGGGAACAAGGTGGGAGTGATGGGAAGGTCACTCTCAGAGAAGACTGGGAAATGTCTAAAGCTCGAGGTTTCCTCACAGTGATTGGGGGTTTGAGCTACAAAGAGAACCTGGGGGAGAAAGGAGCCTATTGCAAGAATGAAATATAAATCTGCTGTTCCCACAGGCCTTGACGTGCTGCCCCTCTCAAAGCACAGCAATTATGTCATCTCAAAGCCAGAGAGGAACTGCTGTACTACTACAAATGACCAGAACCCCTTGAATGTTTTCTCGCTAAAGAAACACTTTCCTAGGAGTTTGCTGACACACATTTGTAGGAAGGAAGCCTTCATTTTCAAGCCAAAATATACACACATTTCATTAGAACTGATGAAACTAATTTTAATTCTGACAGAGGGAATACAGTATGGTAAGCCAAAGGGACACTGAACTGAAAAAAAAAAGGGTCTGCTGAATTTCTGCTGGATTTTTTTTCTGTAGGGATTGTTCATGCTTATCTGAACTGTCCTTTTTCATCATGGAATTTACCCAGTTGACAGCAGGAGCCAGCATCCTTAAGTATTGTGAAATTGAATAACTACTAAAACACAACACTGGCTCTTGAGAATGAATTAAATGTCTAATGAAGCTCAGGAAATATTACAAAAATAGAGCAAATTTTAGACAACACAGTTTTAACATGCGTGGACTGAAAATTTTGAAGGCTGGGTCTGAGGGGCCATTGTGGTCTGCTCTTGTGATGCTGTCCAGTTCACTTGCAATGGGCAGAACATGATCTTCAACGGCTCTACCATGGGCTGAAATTGTCCAGGGTCAACAACCCCCAATGTGGACACTATCTAGCCCAAATGGAGGATGGGGCTCCTCTGGATATCTCACCATCACCCAAGGGCTGGGAATGAACTCAGACACCTTGGTTCAGGATGCAGTTATGGGGCCTGGGGGCTTCCCCCAAAGGGCCACCTGTTTCAAATGAGCACAGCTCTATATGGGGTCTCAGGACTGGTAGCTATGCCCAATCTGCCTTGATTACCATTGTCATCCAGTGCCAAGAGCAGACCCCCAATGCTTATCCTGGTCTGTCATAAGGTTTAGAATTGATTTACACCACTCTATACAAGTCTGCTAAACTGAGGACTCCCATCTAAACCATCCTGGTTGAGAAACCTTCTTTGGACATTCTTACTCCGCTCTCTCGTTCACCCCTCACATCCAAGCCGTCACCAAAACCTGCAGGTCTCAGCTCCGCAACATTGCCAAGATCCACCCTTTCCTCTCCATCCAAACTGCTACCTTGCTCGTTCAAGCTCTCATCCTATCCCGTCTGGACTACTGTATCAGCCTCCTCTCCAATCTCCCATCCTCTTGTCTCTCCCCACTTCAATCCATAATTCATGCTGCTGCCCAGATTGTCTTTGTCCAGAAACGCTCTGGGCATGTTACTCCCCTCCTCAAAAATCTCCAGTGGCTACCAATCAACCTATGCATCAGGCAGAAACTCCTCACCCTCGGCTTCAAGGCTGTCCATCACCTCGCCCCCTCCTACCACACCTCCCTTCTCTCCTTCTACAGCCCAGCCCGCACCCTCCGCTCCTCTGCCGCTAATCTCCTCACCATGCCTCGTTCTCGCCTGTCCCGCCATCGACCCCCGGCCCACGTCATTCCCCTGGCCTGGAATACCCTCCCTCCCCACATCTACCAAGCTAGCTCTTCCTCCCTTCAAAGCCCTACTGAGAGCTCACCTCCTCCAGGAAGCCTTCCCAGACTGAGCCCCCTCCTTGCTCTCCCCCTCCTCCCTCTCTCCATCCCCCGCCTTACCTCCTTCCCCTCTTCACAGCACCTGTATATATGTATATATGTTTGTATGTATTTATTACTCTATTTTATTTGTACATATTTATTCTATTTATTTTATTTTGTTAATATATTTTGTTTTGTGCTCTGTCTCCCCCTTCTAGACTGTGAGCCCTCTGTTGGGTAGGGACGGTCTCTATATGTTGCCAACTTGTACTTCCCAAGCACTTAGTACAGTGCTCTGCACACAGTAAGCACTCAATAAATACGATTGAATGAATGAATGAATGAATGAATACTGTAAGTGGTTAACAAATACCATCATCATCATCATCTTATTATTAGTATTATTATCATCATTATCAATTAGTAATACAGTCCAGGGTTCACATCTCTAGAAACACAAGTCCCAGAAATACTCCCAAGTTGACTATTCTAGTTAGTCATGGTAAAATTGATTTCCATTTTCCTGGCATGCTACCGCAGCAAAAAGCAGAATAAGTGCTGTCTCTACTATAGGTTTCCATGCTGTGGCACATTGGTAGCATCCCCACCCACCTGCACTGGCAGGGAACATGCAATTCAATAAATCAATAGCATTTACCGAGCACTTACCATGGGCAAAACCCTGTATGAAACACTTGAGAGAGTACAAGAGAATTAGTAGCCATTGCTCCTTACCTCAGGGGGCTTTCAATCTGGCGGGGCAGATGTGCACAAAAATCTATTTTAGCCAGGAGGAAACAGTAGAGTATTAAAGCCACACAGAGGCCCCCAGATGACTAAATTTCAGACAGTCTGTGAGCTGTAGCAGCTGCACATACTGTGGTGGAACCAGACATGTGAGGCACTGATCCTGCCAGCCCCGGTGCGGGCCCCAGGATGATTTTTCCTCAGGACACTCTAGCTTTCTCCAGGTCTACCCGATGACCCAAAAGCCACACACCAACTTTATTCTCATTCTTATGGTATTTATTAAGCCCTTACTATGTGCCAAGCACTGCACTAACCCACTGCACTGACCCACATCCCTGGATCACCTCCACAGTCTGCTTCCTTTGCTCCTGTGCCCGAGCTGCAGAGCACTGCTGAAGGAAATCCAGGCATCTCTCTGACCTCATCAACCTTGACTTCATTCTTAGCTGCTTCAATCCGTCCCCCTCCACTGTCGGCTGACAATACTTCTCCTTCTTAATTCATTCCCATACCCACTGCCCCCGTCAGATGTTCCAGACATTTAACTCTGCACTCAAGCTTCCTGTCCCTCCACCTCCACCATCTCTCTCTCCTAATGATCTGGTTCCATACTTCATTAACAAAATTGAAACTCTCAGGCTTCATCACCCTAGAATTTCCCCAGATCCTCTCCAGTTCCCCCTTCCTCCTCCACCATCTTCGACTCTCACTATATTCCCCGCAGGAATTCAAGATGAAATCTCTCACCTCCTCTCTATACTACCCCATTCCACTTGTGCTTCTGAAATCATCCCTTCATACCTTTTTAAAATACTTGCCCCTTCTCTTCTTCCCTCCTTGACTGCCATCTTCAACTGTTCACTTTCTAATGGCTTCATCCCCACTGTTACCAAACAGGCTTAAGTATCCCATATCCTAAAAAAAAACCCTCCCTTGACCCAATGGCTCTCTCCAGTTTTGCCACATCTCCCTTCTGCCATTTCTTTCCAAACTTCTTGAGAGAGTTGTTTTTACTGGCTGTCTCCATTTCCTCTCCTCCCGTCTCACAGGCCCGCAACCTTGGTGTCATCCTCAACTCTCATTCACCCCTCACATCCAAGCCATCAACAAAACCTGCCGGTCTCAGCTCCGCAACATTGCCAAGATCCGCCCATTCCTCTCCATCCAAACCGCTACCCTGCATGTTCAAGCTCTCATCCTATCCCGTCTGGAATACTGCATCAGCCTTCTCTCTGATCTCCCATCCTCGTGTCTCTCCCCACTTGAATCCATACTTCATGCTGCTGCCCGGATTGTCTTTGTCCAGAAATGCTCTGGGCATGTTACTCCCCTCCTCAAAAATCTCCAGTGGCTACGAATCAATCTATGCATCAGGCAGAAACTCCTCACCCTGGGCTTCAAGGCTGTCCATCACCTCGCCCCCTCCTACCTCACCTCCCTTCTCTCCTTCTACAGTCCACCCCACACCCTCCACTCCTCTGCTGCTAATCTCCTCACCGTGCCTCGTTCTTGCCTGTCCCGCCATCGACCCCCAGCCCACGTCATCCCCCGGGCCTGGAATGCCCTCTCTCTGCCCATCCGCCAAGCTAGCTCTCTTCCTCCCTTCAAGGCCCTACTGAGAGCTCACCTCCTCCAGGAGGCCTTCCCAGACTGAGCCCCTTCCTTCCTCTCCCCTTCGTCCCCCTCTCCATCCTCCCCATCTTACCTCCTTCCCTTCCCCACAGCACCTGTATATATGTTTGTACATATTTATTACTCTATTTATTTATTTATTCATTTATTTTATTTGTACATATCTATTCTATTTATTTTATTTTGTTAGTATGTTTGGTTTTGTTCTCTGTCTCCCCCTTTTAGACTGTGAGCCCACTGTTGAGTAGGGAATGTCTCTATATGTTGCCAACTTGTACTTCCCAAGCGTTTAGTACAGTGCTCTGCAAACAGTAAGCACTCAATAAATATGGCATTGATTGATTGATTGAATTCTTTCCTAGATGCCCTCCAATCAGACTTCTGCCCCGTCCACTCTACTGAAACAACCCTCTCTAAGGTAACGAATGACTTTCTTCTTGACAAATCTGACCGCCTCACTGCCGGCCCCTCTCCCACATCCTCCCTCTAGCCTCCCTCTCCCTCTTCCCCCTCCATATCAACCAAACCACCACTCTCTCCACCTTCAAAGCATTACTAAGGTCACATCTCCTCCAAGAGGCCTTCCCTGATTAGGCCTTCTTTTCCCCAGCTCGCTCTCCCTTCTACGTCATCTAAGCACTTCCATCTATGACCATCAGCCAAACTAGCTCTCTTCCTCCCTTCAAGGCCCTACTGAGAGCTCACCTCCTCCAGGAGGCCTTCCCAGACTGAGCCCCTTCCTTCCTCTCCCCCTCGTCCCCCTCTCCATCCCCCCATCTTACCTCCTTCCCTTCCCCACAGAACCTGTATATATGTATGTTTGTACATATTTATTACTCTATTTATTTATTTATTTTACTTGTACATATCTATTCTATTTATTTTATTTTGTTAGTATGTTTGGTTTTGTTCTCTGTCTCCCCCTTTTTAGACTGTGAGCCCACTGTTGGGTAGGGATTGTCTCTATATGTTGCCAACTTGTACTTCCCAAGCGCTTAGTACAGTGCTCTGCACACAGTAAGCGCTCAATAAATACGATTGATTGATTGATTTGGAGATTTGATATGCACCCGCAACTGCACAGCACTTATGTACATAGCTTTAAATTAAATATTATGAATTACCTATTCACTCATATTAATGTCTATCTCCCCTTCTAGACTCTAAGCTTGTTATGGGCGGGGAATGTGTCTCCCAACTTCCGAATGCTTAATACGGTGCTCTCCACATAATACGCGCTCACGAAATGCCATTGATTGATTGATTGATGCTGATAGCTGAGGTCTAGCCAAAATAATCAGGTTGGACACAGTCCCTGTCCCACCTAGGGCTCACAGACTGTGTCCAACCTGATTGTCCTGTATCTCCCCCAGTGCTTAGTCCAGTGTCTGGCATATAGTAAGCACTTAACAAATAACATTAAAAAAAGAAGAAAAAAAAAGGAACCTAAGATGTTTTGGGTTTTTTTTTTTTTGGCTTTTTAATGTTATTTCTTCAGTACATACTATGTGCCAGGTACTTTATTAAGCACTGAGGTAGACACAAGCTAATCAGGTTGGACAGAGTCCCTGTCCCACATGGGGCTCACAGCCTTAATCCTTCATGTACAGATGGGGAACCTGAGGCACCCAGAAGTTAAGTGACCTGTCCAAAATCACACAGCTGACGTGGCAGAGTCGGGATTAGAACCCAGGTCCTCCTGACTCCCAGGCCTGTGCGCTATCCACTAGGCCACGCTGCTGCTCTACGACACTGAACATTTTGATGTTCAATAAATGCAAGGCAACATTTCATTACTACAACGTAAGATACAAAGACCATGCACCCTATGTGCTGAAGATATAAAGCAACTGTCCGATGCAGTCTTCTTAAAGTTGTGAAGTTTGGACCCACAGTATCCTCAATTAGAGTGCAAATTCCTTATGGGCCAAGAAAGTGCCCCTTTCTTCAGTTGTGATCAATTATTCAAACGCTCAGGAAATCAAATAATTATATTTATTGAGCACTTACAATATGTAAAGCACTGTACTAAGCTTGGGAGAGTAGAATATATCAGAATTGGTAGACATGTTCCCCACTCACATTGAGCTTACAATCTAGAGAAGCATACAGTCATTGTTATAAATGAATAAATTATGGATATGTACATTCACTCAATCAATTGTAGTTACTGAGCACTTACTCTGTGCAGAGGACGCTACTAAGTGTTTGGAAAGTACAATACAGCAATAAAAAGAGACAATCCCTGCCCGCAATGGGCTCACATTCTAGGGGGGCGGTGGGGAGAGAGACATCAACAAAAGTAAACAGGTATCAGTATAAATAAATAAAATTATAGGTATATACATATATACATAAATGCTGTGGGGCAGGGAGATGGGGAAAGAGCAAAGGGATTGAGTCTTGATGAGGCAGAAGGGAGTGGGAGCTGAAGGAAAGTAGGGCTTATTCTGGGAAGGTCTCTTGGAGGAGGGGTACCTTCAGTAGGGTTTTAAAGGAGAGGGAGAGTGATTGATTGGAGGATTTAAGGAGGGAGGGCATTCCAGGCCAGAGGTCGGACATGGGCCAGGGGTCGGCGGTGAGACAGGTGAAATGGAGGCACAGTGAGAACGTTAGCGGCACCAGAGGAGCGGAGTGTGCAGGCTGGGATGTAGAAGTAGAGAAGGGAGGTGAGGTAGGAGGGGGCGAGGTGATGGAGAGCTTTAAAGTCAATAGTGAGGAGTTTTTGTTTGATATGGAGGTTGATGGGCAACCACTGGAGATTTTTGAGGAGCGGGGTGACATGCCCTTAACGTTTCTGTAGAAAGATAAGCCGGGCAGCAGAGTGAAGTATGGACTGAAATGGGGAGAGGCAGGAGGTTGGGATGTCAGAAAGGAGGCCGATGCAGTAATCTGGGCGGGATAGGATAAATGACTACTAACATGGCAGCTGTTTGGATGGAGAGGAAAGGGTGTTTCTTTGTGATGTTGTGAAGGTGAGACCGACAGGATTTGGGAAGGACTGGATAAGTGGGGAGAATGAAAGAGTGGAGTCAAGGGTGAAACACCAAGGTTATAGGCTTGTGAGACGTGAAGGATGGTTGTGCCATCTACAGTGATGGGAAAGTTCTGGAGAGGACAGGGTTTGGGAGGGAAGAAAAGGAGCTCTGTCTTGGACATGTTGAATTTGAGGTGGCAGGAGGACATCCAAGTAGAGATGTCCTGAAGGTAGAGGGAGATGAGAGCTTGGAGGGATAGAGTATAGAGGAGGAGATAAAGATCAATCAATCAATCAATCAATCATATTTATTGAGCGCTTACTGTGTGCAGAGCACTGTACTAAGTGCTTGGGAAGTACAAGTCGGCAACACATAGAGACAGTCTCTACCCAACAGCGGGCTCACAGTCTAGAAGGGGGAGACAGAGAACAAAACCAAACATACTAACAAAATAAAATAAATAGAATAGATATGTACAAGATAAATAAATAAATAAATAAATAGAGTAATAAATATGTACAAACATATATACATATATACAGGTGCTGTGGGGAAGGGAAGGAGGAAAGATGCGGGAGATGGAGAAGGGGACGAGGGGGAGAGGAAGGAAGGGGCTCAGTCTGGAAAGGCCTCCTGGAGGAGGTGAGCTCTCAGTAGGGCCTTGAAGGGAGGAAGAGAGCTAGCTTGGCGGATGGGCAGAGGGGCCCGGGGGATAACATATATACAGTGTATATATATGTACAGTGGGGATAACATATATGCTGTGGGGAGGGGAAGGAGGTAAGACAGGGAGGATGGGGAGGGGGCTCAGTCTCAGTTAAATGACTTGCCCAAAGTCACACAGCTGACAAGTGGAAGAGCTGGGATTAGAACCCATGACCTCCGACTCCCAAGCCCGGGCTCTTTCCACTGAGCCATGCTGCTTCTCATCGTGGGTGTCATCCGCATAGAGATGATAGTTGAAGTCTTGGGAGCAAATGAGCCAAGGGAGTGTGTGTAGATGGAGAATAAAAGGTGACACAGAACTGAACCTTGAGGGACTCCTACAGTAAGGGGATGGGATGGGGAGGAGCCCGCGAAGGAGACTAAGAATGAACGGCTGGAGAGATAAAAGGAGAATCAGGAGAGGATGGAGGCAGTGAAGCCAAGGTTGGAGAACGTATCAAGGAGAAGGGGATGGTCCACAGTGTCAAAAGAATCTAAGAGGTTGAAGAGATTAGGATAGAGTAGGAGCCACTGAATTTGGCAAAGAGATCATTGGTTACCTTTTTAAGGGCGGTTTCAGTGGAGTGAAGGGGAGGGAAGCCAAATTTGAGAGGATCCAGGAGAGAGTTGAAGGAGAGGAATTCGAGGCAGTGAGTATAGACGACTGCCTCAAAGAGTTTGGAGAGGAAAGGCAGGAGTGGAAAGGTAGGAGTGGTTGAAGATGGCAATTAAGGAGGAAAGGGGTGAGAGTTTTTTTAAGGTGTGAAGAAATGGGGTACAATGTGCATGTGGAGGGCATGGCACTTGAGAGGAGGCAGGAGATCTCCTCTGGAGATACTGCTGGGAAGGATGGGAACTGAAAGGAGGGGGGATTGAGGAGGGTGGTGATTTGGGGGAGCTCATACCTAATGGTTTTAATTGGGGGCAAGGAATGGGGGAGGTGGGGGCGATAGGGGCCTGAGAAGGGAGTTAAATGTCTGAACAGCTGGCAAGGGTGATGAGCATGGGTGTCAACAAGGGAAAAGAAATAGTTTTGCCCGGCAGAGGAGAGGGCAGAGTTAAGGCAAGAAAGGACATACTTGAAGTCAACAAGGAAGTGCTGGGGGCTGAGGGAGGGGTGAAGGAAGTTTGCAATTCCTAGTGTAACGGCAAAGCAGAAGGGAGTGGGAGAAGAGGAAATGAGGGCTTAGTAAGGGAAGGCCTTTTGGAGGAGATGTGCTTTTAATAAGGCTTTGAAGCTGTGATTATCTGTTGGATAAGAAGGGGGAGGGAGTTCCAGGCCAGAGGCAGAACGTGGGCGAGGGGTCAGCGGTGAGATAGACGAGATCGATGTATAGGGAGTAAGTTGGCATTACAGGAGTGAAGTGTGGGGCATTTAGATCAGCTAATTGCAACTAGAGGGTCTTAAATACTGTGGTATCATCAAAGTCAACAATGTACATTACATAAAACGGTAAGGCAAGATCACTAATCAAGAGAACTTGAAAATCAGACCAACAACGCAAAAAGGCAATACAGATTGAGAACTGAAATGACTTGCCCAAGCAGACAAGTGCAAACCCGGGATTAGAACTCAGACTCTTCTGAATTTCAGGTCCCAGCTCTATCTACTAGGCCACATGAATAGTACTGGAAGAGAATGACCAAGGGAAACGTTATGATATGTTGGCTTGTCAAAAGCACATCCGATTTGTATCTATGGTTATTCCGCTCACTGGAGTGATTGAGGGTAGTCTGAGTGTTCTCCAACAAACTAACCCTCTTAAAAACTATATAAGCCTCATGTAGGACTGAAAGAGAGATACAAATCCATTCCATTCCTTCTGATCCAAAAAGGACTTGAAAATTCAAAGCAGCTAACAGACAACGAAGAATTAGAGTTATCATCTAGTGTCATTTTCTTAACCCCTGTGGACTTTCTTATCCATCAATGCAATTGCATGCTTATGTCCTTCTGAGCTTCTTCTCGCAATAAAATGGAAATAAGATCTCTGCAAAGGACCAAGCGGGCTACAACATCAAAAAGGAAACTGAAAAAGAAAGATAATCATGTGCTCAGAGCCATGCTTAGTGGCTCACTCTTCTAAAGTTTGGCAATTTTAAAATGGATTAGCAACCAACCTCCAGGTTTCTGTTTTAATAAGAACTCATCCTACTGTACAGTCACCTGGGCTTTAAAAAAACAAAAACTGAGCTTGTGATGCCAATACATTTATAGTTGAAATGTCAAAGTGGTTATTATGATCAGAAATGAAACACAGCGAGAGATATCTTACATAATTATAGTTTAATTCTACCCAGTAGGGGTTTTCAATGTATGCTCTGCTTTCCCTCTTTAGTTCAGTATTTGTTACTTTCTAATAAATGTCAGATCCAGACATCATGGCTATTACAGGATTGGGGTGGTGGACAACTGTTTGGCCATAACATGCCAGGTGCAGCCGGCAATGACTTAGAAAGCAGCATGACCCAATGGAGAGAGCCCGGGCTTGGGAGTCACAAGGTCATGGGTTCTAATTTCGACTGCGCCACTTAAGAATAATAATGATGGCATTTGTTAAGTGCTTACTATATGGAAAGCACTGTTCTAAGCGCTGGGGAGGATACAAGGTGATCAGGTTGTCCCACGTGGGGCTCACAGACTTAATCCCCATTTTACAGATGAGGTAACTGAGGCACAGAGAAGTTAAATCACACAGTTGACAATTGGTGGAGCCAGAATTTGAACCCATGACCTCTGACTCCCAAGCCTGTGCTCTTTCCATTGAGCCATGCTGCTTCTCCAAGCAGCCACTTATCAGCTGTGTGACCTTGGGCAAGTCATTTCACTTCTCTGGGCCTCAGTTACCTCATCTGGTAAACGGGGATTAAGACTTTGAGCCCCATGTGGGACAAGGACTGTGACCAACCTGATTTGCTTGTACAGTTCCAAGCAGTTCCTAATACTTCATACAGTTCCTGGCACATACTAAGCACTTAAAAAATACCGTAATTATTATTATTATTGCTGTGAGGGGCCAGTGATGTCTGAGGAGATCATGGTTTGGTTTTACCCCAGTGGGATTGTGAGCTCCTTGTGGGCCAGAGGCTGTGTCAATTCTCTGGAGTACTTAGTACAGTGTGTCACATATACTGAACACTTAAATTATTTTAATGTCTGCCTCCCTCTCTACACTCGAAGCTCCTTATGGGCAGGGAACGTGTCTACCAGATTTGTTATACTGTACTCTCCCAAGTGCTTAGCACAGTGAGTGCTCTGCACATGGTAAGCACTCAATTCATTCATTCATTCAATCGTATTTATTGAGCACTTACTGTTTGCAGAGCACTGTACTAAGCACTTGGGAAGTACAAGTTGGCTCAATAAATACCATCAATTGACTGAAAAATGTTTGTGATTAACTGACTTGCCCAAGGTCACACAGTACACAAGTGGCACACCTAGGATTAGAACCTGGGTCCTTCTGATTCCCAGGCCTAGTGGTTTATCCCCTAGGCGACACTACATTTGTCAAGCCAGGGTGGTGTGGGGGGGATTGATTTGGCTTGCTCCTTCCGTGAGGCTGATGGAAGCTGTTGTCTTTTGGGCTGTTGATAGATTATTTAGGATGAGTCAGCCTTTAAGCTTTGCATTTTTTGAGGAATACATGCATTAATGTATGCAAACATGTCAAACCCAAGAAATGCTTCATGGGTCATTTCCTGCAGCCGCACAAGACAGCTTCTCCTGAAAAATACTCCTCTCTTCTGTAACCCCAAGAACAAAGGAAATTATTTCTGGGATTAAGAAAAAAAACAACCAACGAGCTCCCTTGACTTGGGTCAGCCTCCTAGGTGTCAATGTCTCTCTATTTTTCTATTTTCCCTCACTGACCCTCTTTTCTTGAAAATCAAACATTTGCAAGATATACTGTCAACTGGGGGAGAGAGAGCCTCTGTGTGATCAGCAGCGTGGCTCACAAAGCAGCGTGGCTCAGTGGAAAGAGGAGTCAGTGGTCATGGGTTCAAATTCTGACTTCACCACTTGTCAGCTGTGTGACTTTGGGCAAGTCACTTAACTTCTCCGGGCCTGTTTCCTCATCTGTAAAATGGGGATGAAGACTATGAGCCCCACGTGAGACAACCTGATTACCTTGTACCTACCCAGTGCTTAGAACAGTGCTTGGCACACAGTAAGCGCTTAAATACCAACATTATTATTAGTAGTAGTAGTAATATAGCATACTCCTAGTAGGGGCCTTGTTTCTTATTTTTAGTTTTTCCCTTCTTCTCAGCTTGGCCCACGCGATATGCTCCTCTAGTGCCAGCTTGCTCACTGCTAACTGCTCATTGCATCTCAATTTCATCTATCTTGCTGCTGACCTCTTTCCCACATCCTGCCGCGGGCCTGGCATTCCCTGGCATATATGTCAGGCCACCACTCTCCCCACCTTCATTCATTCATATATTCAATCAACCATATTTATTAAGCCCTTATAGTGTGAACAGCACTGTACTAAGTATGCTTGGGAAAGTACAATACAACAATAAACAGTGACAACCCTTGCCCACAATGAGCCTTACTAAAGTCACATCTCCTTCCAAGAAGCCATCCCCGATTAAGCCCTATTTTCCCCTATTAATTCTCCCTTCTGCATCACCTATGCACTTGGATATCTACCCTGTACTTGATATTTGACCCCACCCTCAACGCCACTTCATTTATGTACATATCCATAATTTATTTAGATTAATGTCTATCTACCCCTCTATACAGTACATTAATTATGGGCAGAGAAAGTTCCTAGCAATTCCTTGGTTTCGTACACTCCCAAGCACTTAGTACCGTGATCTGCACGTGGTAAACGCTCAATAACCAGAACTCCTTATCTTCCCACCCAACCCCAGTCCTGCCCCTGCCTTGCCCGTCACTGTAGACAATACCACCTTCCTTCCTGTCTCACAAGCCCGTAACCTTGGCATCATCCTCGATTCATCGCTTTCAGGTACACCACATATTCAATCTGTCAATAAATCCTGTCGGTTCAACCTTTACCATATCTCTAAAATCCACTCTTTTCCTCTCCATACAAACTGCTACCACGTTAACCCTAGCCCTTATCCTACCCACCTTGATTACTGTATCAGCCTCCTTGCTGACCTCCTTACCTCCTGTCTCTCCCCACTCCAACCCATACTTCACTCTGCTGCCTGGATTATTTTTCCACAAAAACGTTCAGTCCATGTTTCTCCACTCCTCAAGAACCTCCACTGGTTGCCCATCCACCTCTGCATCAAACAGAAACTCCTCACCATTGGCTTTAAAGCACTCAACCACCTTGCCCCCCTCCTACATCACCTCACTGCTCTTCACCTACAACCCAGCCCACACACTTGGCTCCTCTAATGCCAACCTACCCACTATACCTCAATCTCATCTATCTTGCTGCAGAGCTCTGGTTTGTGTCCTGACTCTGGTCAGGAACACCTTCCCTCTTCATATCTGACACACAATCACTCTCCCCACCTTCAAATCTTATTGAAGGCACATCTCCTCCAAGTAGTCTTCCCTTAGTATGCCCTCATTTCCTCTTCTCCCACTCTCTTCTGCATCGCCCTTGCATTTGGATTTGCTCCCTTTTATAACCCCTTTCTCATTCCCACAACACTTATGCACATATCCCTAATTTATTTATGTATATGATCGTCTATTTCGCCCTCTAAACTTTTTGCTCATTGTGGGCAGGGAACATCTCTACCAGCTTTATATATGTATATATACAGATATGTGTACATCTATATATATACATATATAGAATAATAATAATAATGATGGCATTTGTTAAGCGCTTCCTATGTGCCAAGCACTGTTCTAAGCACTGTGGGGGGATACAAGGTGATCAGGTTGTCCCACAAGGGGCTCACAGTCTTAATCCCCATTTTACAGATGAGGTAACTGAGGCTAAGAGAAGGTCACACAGCAGACATATGGCAGAGCCAGGATTAGAACCCATGACCTCTGACTCCCAAGCCCATGCTCTTTCCACTAAGCCACAGTGCTTTTATATATATATATATATATATATATATATATATATACACACACACATACATACATATACATACATACATGCATACGTATTTACATATACACACATATATATGTATATGTATTTTTATGGTATTTGTTAAACACTGACTATGTGCCAGGCACTGTACTAAGCTCTGGGATTGGTACAAGCTACTCTAGTTGGACACAGTCCCTGTCCCACATGGGACTCACAGTCTAATCCCCATTATACAGATGAGGTAATTGAGGCACAAAGAATTAGTAATTTACCCAAGGTCACACAGCTGACAAGTGGTGCAGCCAGGATGAGAACCCACAACCTCTGACTCCCAAGCCACTTTCTACTAAGCCACGCTCTATCCACTAGGCAACACTCCTTATTTTAAGTGCTTAGCACACTGCTCTGCACACAATAAGCACTCAATAAACATGATTGGTTGACTGGTTAATTAAATACCATAGATTGATTCCTTGGTTCTCTAGAACCACAGCAACCAGTTTAAGGGTATCCCAAGTGTCTCAGTTTATTGCAAGCACTTCATTACCCCCTGCACTTATAACTGAGGCACAGAGAATTTAAGTGATTTACCCAAAGTCACACAGCTGACAAGTGGCAGAGCCGGAATTAGAACCCACGATCTCTGACCCCCAAGCCTGGGCTCTTTCCGTTAAGCCATTCTAGAACTAAGGTTCTAATCTTAACTCTCCCATTTTCCTGCTGGGTGACCTTGGACAAGTTACTTAACTGCTGTTGGCCACAGTTCCCTCAAGAGCCCGGGCTTTGGAGTCAGAGGTCATGGGTTCAAATCCTGGCTCCACCACTTGTCAGCTGTGTGACTTTGGGCAAGTCACTTCACTGCTCTGGGCCTCAGTGACCTCATCTGTCAAATGGGGATGAAGACTGGGAGCCCCCGGTGGGACAACCTGATCACCTTGTAACCTCCCTAGCACTTAGAACAGTGCTTCTTTTAGACTGTGAGCCCACTGTTGGGTAGGGACTGTCTCTATATGTTGCCAATTTGTACTTCCCAAGCGCTTAGTACAGTGCTCTGCACACAGTAAGCGCTCAATAAATGCGATTGATGATCTGTAAATTGAGGACTGAATACCTGATCTCCATCCTACTTTGACTGTGAGCCCTCTGTGGGACGGGGACTGTGTCTGAGCTGTTCATGTTGTATTCATTTAATCATATTTATTGAGTGCTTACTGTGTGCAGAGCACTGTACTAAGCACTTGGGAAAGTACAATACAACAATCAACAGTGGCATTCCCTGCCCACGATTTCACAGTCCAGTCATCTACCCCAGTCCTTAAGGAAAATGCTTGGCAAATAGTGAGTGCTTAAATACCACCATCATTATCGATATGTGGTTTAAATTTGTGATTTGTTGCAGGGAAATTTTATTCTATTCATGACTTGTGTAACTTCCCTTTCTCCGGCAACTGGGTGGGAGAAGGAGGGGGTCTTCTTAGCGAGGAGGGATGTCATGGGACTTGAGGGTGAATTAGGAGAAGTTCTGTATTGCTTCATTGCCTGTATATATGTTTGTACATATTTATTACTCTATTTATTTATTTATTTTACTTGTACATATCTATTCTATTTATTTTATTTTGTTAGTATGTTTGGTTTTGGTCTCTGTCTCCCTTTTAGACTGTGAGCCCACTGTTGGGTAGGGACTGTCCCCATATGTTGCCAACTTGTACTTCCCAAGCGCTTAGTACAGTGCTCTGCACACAGTAAGCGCTCAATAAATACGATTGATTGATTGATTGCCTCCAGCCCTGGGGAAACTCAACAGGGAAACTAATCAAAATCACCTATGTCCTCCACTCCCAATGCCTTCCTGGGTGTAATCTGGCAGGTGCAAGAACAGTTGAGAATAGCAATAATATTAATGATGGTATTTGTTAAGCACTTACTATATGCAAAGTACTGTTCTAGGTGCTGGGGGGTAGATACAAGGTGATCAGGTTGTCCCACATAGGGCTCACAGTTTTAATCTCCATTTTACAGATGAGGTAACAGGCACAGAGAAGTTAAGTGACTTGCCAGCAGTCACAAAGCTGAACAAGCGGCAGAACCGGAATTAGAACCCATGACCTCTGGCTCCCAAGCCCATGCTCTTTCCATTGAGCCAAGCTGCTTCTCTTAGAGAAGCAGCCTGGCCTAGTGGAAAGAGCATGGACTTGGGAGTTAGAAGGACCTGGGTTCTAATCCAGGCTCTGTCACTAGTCTGCTGTGTGACCATGGGAATGTTACTTCCCTTCTCTGTGCCTCAGTTACCTCATCTGTAAAAAGGGGATTAAGACTGTGAGCCCCATGGGGACAGGGATTCAGTCCATGCTGATTTGCCTGTAATCACCCCAACACTTAGTACAGTGCCTGGCACATAGTAGCCACAAAGTAAATGCTTACCAAGTACCACAATTGTTATTAGTATTAGCTGAGAAACAGGCTGAGAAGAGGTTTGCTTCCAAGGCAGGGAATTCAAAAGGCAATGTGCATGACTTCCTACCAACAGGTTCAATCATTCAATCGATCATTCAATGGTATTTATTCAGTGCTTACTGTGTGTAGAGCACTGTACTAAGTGCTTGGAAAAGTACAATGCAACAGAGTTGGCAGACATATTCCATGCCCCCAAGGAGTCTACGGGAGACAGACATTAATATAAATTGCAGATATGTACATAAGTACTGTGGGGTTGAGGGAGGTGTGAATAAAGGGTACAAATCCTAGTGCAAAGGTGATGCATTCATTCATTCGATCATATTAACTGAGTGATTACTGTGTGCAAAGCACTGAACTAAATGCTTGGGAGAGGACAAGACAATAACAGACACATTTCCAGGTCAAAATGAGCTCACCATCTAGAGGGGGAGACAGAAATTAATATATATATAGATGAATAAATTACAGATATCTGCATATGTGATGTGGGGCTGGGAGGGGAGTCAAGGATAACACCGAGGCTTTTGAGACAGGAAAGATGGTAGTGCCATTAACAGTAACTGGAAAGTGAGTGGGAGGACAGGGTTTGGGTGGGAAGATAAGAATTCCAATTTTGGCCATATTTAGTTTGAGGTGATGCGAGGACATCCAAGTAGAGATGTCCTGAAGGCAGGAGGAAATGTGAGACTGCAGAGAGGGTGAGAGATCAGGGCTGGAGATGTAGATTTGGGTATCGTCCTCTAAGAGGTGGTAGTTGAAGCCGTGTGAATGAAAGGAATGGATGTAGTTGTTGAATAGAAGGGGACTCAGAACTGAACCCTGCGGGATAGCCACAGTTAGGGGACAGGACGTAGAGGAGGAGCCCGTGAAGGAGACTGCAGAAGGGAGTGGCACAAGAGGAAATGAGAGCTTAGTTGGGGAAGGCTTCTTAGAGGATAGGGCTTTTCTCCCAATCACTCCTGGTCTCTTGAGCAAAGGACAGTAGGGCAGAGCATTGTACTAGGCTCTTGGGAGCTTGGAAGGGTATAATATATGGACACATTCCCTACCAACAATGAGCTTACAATCTAGACAACAAGCTTATAGTCTAAATTGGGATTAAATATCTGTTCTCCTTCTTTAACTGTGAGCTATATGTGGGACCGGGATTGTGTCCAACCTGATTAACGGGTATCTATCCCAGTGCTTAGAACAGTGTTTGACACATAGAAAAGGTTTTAACAAATGCCATAACAGCAATACTACTAATAATGGTATCCACTGGGTGAAATGCACTGTACTAAGTGCTTAGGAAAGTTCAATAGCCTGTGAAATCTCTGCCCATACGGTGCTTTCATCCTCATGGAAGAGTCAAAGATAAAAAATATTTACAAATTGCAGACTACGAATAAGTAATTGAGTGTAGAGCAGAAAGTACATATATACATGGATGCTAAGTAGGGGTACAACCAAATAGCAATCAGATTTATTGAGTGCTTATTCTGAGAAGAAAACAATAGTTAACAGACAGGATTCTGGTCCTTCAAGAACTTACAATCTAGCTAGAATATGCAAGTTCTAGAGGGGCTCTGGAGCTCACGTGACTTTAGATGTGGGAATTAATTAGGGAAGATTTGTTGGAGTAGATGGGATTTCAGGGAGACTTTCAAGAGAAAGAGAACTGTGGAATGGAAAACTTGAGGGTAGAAAGAGTTTCAGGGTGGGGAACAGTGTGAGTGGCAGTCAATCAACTGATCATATTTATTGAGTGCTTACTGTGTACACAGCAGTGTACTAAGCACTTGGGGAAGTACTATATAATGAAATAACAGAGTTGGTGGATATGTTCCCTGCCCCAAAATGAGCTCACAGTCTAGAGGGAGAGAATGGAGGCAGAAGAGTAAAAAATGAGGTACGATAAAAGAAGATAAGCTTGGGAGAAAGGAAGAACGGAAGCTGGAGAATAGGAGGTGAAGGGGCCTGATCTGTAAGATGGGGACAGTTAATGGAAAGCTTTGAAGCCAAGTGTGAGGAGTTTTGCTTCAAGTTGAATGAAATGGGAAACCAGTGGTGAATGGCAAGGAAAACACATGAAGATGATTTGTTCAACAATGGCTAATATAGTTTGGGGTACTTTCCCAAGCGCTTAAATACAGTGCTAGGAAGGAAGGAAGGAAGGAAGGTAGGTTAGAGCCAGGAAAACTATTGAGGGAGGTGATATAAGTGTGATATTACGTGTAATACAAGGAACAATGTTTTCATGTGCACACTGCAGCTGGGACCCTGGAGCCCAAATTGGACTCATTAGCCACGCACGTGCTTATAGGTGAACTTCGCCATGACTGATGTTTTCTTCAAATATCAAGGACATCATATCTGCAATGGCTGGTGGCTAGGTGGAAAGACAGAAAGGGGCAGATCTGGGAGGAGAGTAAGTCCATCTAACTTAAAATATACACATGGATGCTAATTAGGGGCATAACCAAATAGCAATAGGATTTACTGAATGCTTAATCTGAGAAGAAAACAATAGTTAACAGAATGATTCTGGTCCTTCAGGAGCTTACAATCTAGCTAGAATATGCAAGTTTTAGAGGCACAGTTTTTTCAAATATAGAAAGTTCTATATTTGAGAAGCAGCGTGACTCAGTGGAAAGAGCACAGACTTTGGAGTCAGAGGTCATGGGTTCAAATCCCGGCTTCACCAATTGTCAGCTGTGTGACTTTGGGCAGGTCACTTAACTTCTCTGGGCCTCAGTTCCCTCATCTGTAAAATGGGGATTAAGACTGTGAGCCCCCTGTGGGACAACCTGATCACCCTGTAACCTCCCCAGTGCTTAGAACAGTGCTTTGCACATAGTAAGCGCTTAATAAATGCCATCATTATTATTATTAAAATAAAAATTTTGTTCCTCCTCAGAACCCGAGGAAAAACGTAATATCTAAAATCTACAATTGTTCATCTTGTCTCCCTCTTTTGTAGAGTAGGGGGTTCTCAAGAACTGGTGTGGATTTTATTTATAAAGTCATTTTGTAATGAATGTTGCTATTAATGCTAAAAATTCACTAGCCATTTCAGTTAGAGTGTTTCTTGTTCATTTATTCTCCATTATGTACCCATTACTATTATATGATCCAACTGATTTCAGTAGTAGGATGATGATTCCATAATAGGCTATTCATTTATGCTGTTACAACTTCACACAGATTTACAGTGTCAACATTCCAAGGAGTAATAGAACCAGAACCAACTGCAATGATGCATTATTTTCATTATCCAAATGCTATATGAAATGCCTCAGGCCAATGTATGTGCTCTCTTCTAATAAAAATAACTGTAGTATTTATTGTTTACTATGTGTCAAGAACTGTATTAAGCACTGAAGTAGATATAAGATAATCAGATCAGAGACAGGCCCTGGCCCACATGGGGTTCATAGTCTGAGAAGGAAGGTGAACAGGTATTGAATCCCCATTTTACAAAAACTGAGGCACAGAGAAAGTTTAATGAATTTCCCAAGGACACATAACACACAACTAGAAGAGCTGGTATCGGAACTCAGATCCTTGGACTCCCAAGCCCATATTCTTCTCACTGAGCCACACAGCTTCCCTATATCTCATTAAAATCAGAGAGAAGCACTAATGGGGCTGTTGGAGGAATATACAACACTGTATGGTCCATTCTCCAAGTACAACAGGAAGATTTAATAAGAACTATCTCATGTAAGGGGAAACCATGCCTTAGGTTAGCATTCAACTTTACAAACAATTACAGCTAAATGATTATCAAGAGCAACTAATCTCGTGTACATTGAATTGGTGATGAACTGTACTATCCAAGTAGTGTGGCTCAGTGGAAAGAGCATGGGCTTTGGAGTCAGAGGTCATGGGTTCAAATCCCAGCTCTGCCTATTGTCAGCTGTGTGACTTTGGACAAGTCACTTAACTTCTCTGTGCCTCAGTTACCTCATCTGATAAATGGAGATTAAGACTGTGAGCCCCATGTGGGACAACCTGATCACCTTGTAACCTTCCCAGCGCTTAGAACAGTGCTTTGCATATAGTAAGCACTTAATAAATGCCATCATCGTTATTATTATTACTGTGCTCTGCTCAGAGTAAGTGCTCAATAAATACGATTGAATGAATGAATGTAAAACCAATCCCATGTATTATAAAACCGGTAATCTGGTGATCTGAGCCCTATACAGTGTTTAAGCAAGGTTCTCTCTTTGTAGGTATTCTGCTGACCAGAAGATTGTAAAGTATTTTATTCATTCAATCATATTTATTAAGCGTTGTGTGCAGAGCACTGTACTAAGCGCTTATTTCTGCAATGTATCGCTGGCTATTGAGCTAATACCTATGGAGTCAAATTACCTCAGGTATTCAGCTCATCAGACCTTACAGGTTTGACAGCATTGGCTGGGTCATGTGGGAGATGACACAGGAATAACTAAATTTTGCAAGAAGCAGTGTTAACTAGTGGATACTAATAATAACGACGGTATTTGTTAAGCACTTACTATATGCCAAGCACTGTTCTAAGCACTGGGATAGAACCCTCTCTTGACCCCACCTCCCCTTCTAGTTATCGCCCTATCTCCCTCCTTCCCTTCCTTTCCAAACTCCTGGAATGAGTTGTGTACACCCACTGCCTCGAATTCCTCAATGCCAACTCTCTCCTTGACCCCCTCCAATCTGGCTTCCATCCTCTACAATCCACCCAAACTGCCCTCTCAAAGGTCACCAATGACCTCCTTCTTGCCAAATCCAATGGCTCCTACTCTATCCTAATCCTCCACGACCTCTCAGCTGCCATCGACACTGTGGATCACCCCCTTCTCCTCAACACACTATCCAACCTTGGCTTCACAGACTCTGTCCTCTCCTAGTTCTCCTCTTATCTCTCTGGCTGTTCATTCTCAGTCTCCATTGCCGGCTCCTCCTCCCCCTCCCATCCCCTTACTGTAGGGGGTCCCTCAGGGGTCAGTTCTGGGTCCCCTTCTGTTCTCTATCTACACTCACTCCTTTGGTGAACTCATTCGCTCCCACGGCTTCAACTGTCATTTCTAGGCTGATGACACCCAAATCTACATTTCTGTCACTGCTCTCTCTCCCTCCCTTCAGGCTCATGTCTCCTCCTGCCTTCGGGACATCTCCATCTGGATGTCTGCCCACCATCTAAAACTCAATATGTCCAAGACTGAACTCCTTATCTTCCTTCCCAAACCCTGCCCTCTCCCTGACTTTCCTGTCACTGTAGATGGCACTACCATCTTTCCCGTCTCACAAGCCCGCAACATTCTCGACTCTGCTCTCTCATTCACCCCACATAAACAATCTGTCACCAAAACATGCCAGTCTCACCTCCACAACATTGACAAGATCCACCCTTTCCTCTCCACCCAAACCACTACCTTGCTGGTTTAATCTCTCATCCTATCCCCACTGGATTACTGCATCAGCCTCCTCCCTGATCTCCCATCCTCCTGTCTCTCCCTGCTTCAGTCTATACTTCATGCTGCTGCCAGGATTATCTTTGTGCAGAAACGCTCTGGGCATGTTACTGTCCTCCTCAAAAACCTCCAGTGGCTGCCTGTCAACCTAGGAATCAACCAAAAACTCCTCACTCTCCGCTTCAAGGCTGTCCATCACCTTGCCCCCTCCTACCTCACCTCCCTTCTCTCCTTCTACAGCCCAGCCCACACCCTCCGCTCCTCTGCCGCTAACCTCCTCACTGTACCTCACTCTTGCCTGTCCCGCCATTAACCCCTGGCCCAGGTCCTTCCCCTGGCCTGGAGTGCCCTCCCTCCACACATCTGCCAAGCTAGCTCCCTTCCTCCCTTCAAAGCCCTACTGAGAGCTCACCTCCTCCAGGAGGCCTTCCCAGACTGAGCCCCCCTTTTCCTCTCCTCCTCCCCATCCCCCTCTCTGCCCTATCTCCTTCCCCTCCCCACAGCACTTGTATATATTTGCACAGACTTATTACTCTATATTTATTTTACTTGTACATATTTACTATTCTATTTATTTTGTTAATGATGTGCATAGAGCTTTAATTCCATTTGTTCTGACTATTCTGACACCTGTCTACATGTTTTGTTTTGTTGTCTGTCTCCCCCTTCTAGACTGTGAGCCTGTTATTGGGTAGGGACCATCTCTATATGTTGTCGACTTGTACTTTCCAAGTGCTTATTACAGTGCTCTGCACACAGTAAGCACTCAATAAATCTGATTGAATGAATGAATGAATGAATACAAGGTAATCAGGCTATCCCACGTGGCGCTCACAGTCTTAATCCCCATTTCACAGATGAGGGAACTGAGGCACAGAGAGGTTACATGACTTGCCCAAGATTGCACAGCAGACAAGTGGCGAAGGAGGGATTAGAACCCATGACCTCTAACTCCCAAGCCCCAGCTCCTTCCACTACAACATGTTGCTTCTTAAACACAGGCCTGGGAACCAAAAGTCCTGTATTGTAAACCCAGCTCCACCATTTGTCTGCTGTGTGATCTTGGGCAAGTCACTTAACTCTGTGCCTCGGTTTCCTCAACTGTAAAATGGGGATTCAATACCTGTTCTCTATCCTACTAAAACTGAGTCCCATGTGGGACAGGGACCGTGACTGACCTTGCATCTACTCCAGAGCTTAGAAGAGTGCTTGACACATAGGAAGCACTTTACAGATACCATTTAAAAAAACTCAACTATAATGTTTCAACAAGTGGTAATTCTATCTCATTACCAAACTAATTCTTCACCATCAGAAATAATCGAACTTCTGAACATACTGGCTTTAGGGAAAAAATATGAAACTGAAGTCCACTTGCAAGCATTTAAGTTACAAGCTATTAAGTTAGGTACAAGCTACTCAGGTTGGACACAGTCCCTGTTCCACATGGGGCTCACAGTCTAGTAAGACCCCTTTGGGCAGGAACATATTTAATGTTTCTGTTTTGCCTTCCCAAGCACTTAGTATAATTCATTACACTTAGCAGGTTCTCACTAGTACTAGTTCAAATTTGGCTGCTGGCATATTGTGAGCAATTCTTCATTTTCATCATCGTCGACAAGCACATAAAATGTGCAGAGAACTGCCCTACAAATGTGAAGGATTTTCAGCAACTCTGTTGTGTGGTACTCTTTGTTTTTTAGTGTTCTTTTTAAAGGTTTTTTGTTATACATTTACTATCTACCAGGCACTGTAGTAAGTGCTGGAGTAGATTCAAGCTAATCAGGTTGGACACAGCCCATGTCCCACATGGGGCTCACAGTCTTAATCTCCATTTTATAGATGAGGTAACTGAGGCACAGAGATGTGAAGTGACTTGCCCAAGGTCACAGAGCAGACAAGTGGCAGAGCTAGGATTAAAACCCAGACCCCTCTGACACTCAGGCCCATGCTCTATCCCCTAGGCCTCGCTCCTTTTCTAAGACGAGAGGCAAGGAAAATGACCCAATCGACGGCAAAAACAATAAGGCAAAAATGGTTTATGAGAAGGAAATGGTGAATGACCTTGTTCGGCCATTTCATTCAATCGCATTTATTGAGCACTTACTGTGTGCAGAGCGCTGTACTAAGGCCATTTGATTTGAATGGCAGAATATTTTCTATGCTGAGTCTGGTAAAGGGAAGTTTCCTCATTCCCACTTAATCATTTTTTTGACTGTTCTTATTTCCCCATTTGAGTAAACTTAAATTCACCAATTAAGCTCGAATTCCATTATTACAGGTCCTCTGGGTTTACATGTGTAAATCTATCTCATACCTATCATACGATCTGAAAGATCAGACCTTAACCTTCCAAGCACTTTGTGGACTGTAAGCTCGTTGTGGGCATGGGAATGTGTATGGTATACCACTATATTTTACTTTCCCAAGTGCTTAGTAAGGTGCTCTGCACACAGTGAGCTCTCAATAAATACGATTAATTGATTGATTGATATACTGCTCTACCCAGTAAGGCTCAATAAATACAACACCTTGAGGATTTTACAGTCTATGGGGAAAGACAAATTAGCATATAGTGATTCAACAGTAGTTGAGATGAGAATAGCTATTATAACAATAAGTACAGGAAGTTAAAGGCAGTAGGCTAGGGGACAATTTGAGACATTTTGAAATCTTTATTAAAACAAATATAACTTTGTATGGAGGCTGGAGTTAATCTAGTTTGACGCCTACGTGAATGCCAAGTGCGAAAAACATCGACTCCACAAGTTAAAAAAAAAACCCTCAGAATTCAAGATAATCAGGTCCATTCCCTAAATTTAATTATGTACATCAAAACCAAAGGAAAAATACCTAATCCATATATTAATTTTGTTAGTTCCAATTCCTCAAAACAGACACTTTTCAATTCTTGCTTGATCACTTTATGCAAATTCAGCCTCGAGCACAGCTAATATTTTCTAGAATCGAGGTGATGAACTATACTGTTTTCAAGGTGTTTATGGAAAGGAAAAATATGCATTACTTGTAAACAAACCCTTACCTGCTTCAACTGTAAAATGTCACAGCTGTAAACCTATCTTAAAGAAACTCACCTCCTGCTCCTTAGCCAGATTTCTAACAAACAAAAAATTCCTAAAAACACTGTTTCCTCTGTTGCCTTGCGTTTCCACTGATATTTTACTGGGCAGCCAAAAGGGGGATGTGGAGTGTCTTCACAATCTTAGGTGCTGACTTTTAACTTTGAATGGAGGGGTGAAATGGGTAGGGAGAGGTGTTGGGATTTGAGTGAGTGGATGAAAGAGAGAGCGAGAGCGAGAGCGAGAGAGAGAGAGAGAGAGAGAGAGAGAGAGAGAGAGTGTTGGTGGGGAGGGTGGGATTAAGACTGGGAGGAAGAAGGCTTCAAAGAGCAACAATCAGAAAGCTGCCATTTTGGATCTTTTCAGCTCTGAGTTGAAAGACTCAGATCTTGAAAGAGAGCTGGGATGACCGAGGCCAGGAGTCAAATTCAAAAGCCCTGGAAGCCATTACCCCCTTACCCTTGTGGAACTGACACCCAAACTGACAATGAACCCAAAATATCCAAACTCTCTAAGACCAAAGACTGAGGGTGCGATGGAAAGTAGCTGGTGAACATAGAGGGTGGACTTCTTTTGAGGATATTTTTTTCACTGTCCTAAACCCCAGCCAGGCAAGATACAAGGAGTCATTAGAGTGTAAAATCCTTAAAGGCAGGGATCATGCTTTTATTATATTTCCCAAGTGCCTAGTGTAGTGTTCTGCACAGAATAGTAGCACATAAGCACTAATAATTGAGTTTCCTTTAGGTAATGCATCCCTTGGTGGATTCATGTGATTCATTTTTTTCTCCCCTTTTTACTGTATTGGTTAAGCGCTTACTATCTACCAGGTACTGTACTAAGTGCTGGAGTAGGAGCAAGATAATTGGGTTGGACACAGTCTGTCCCACATAAGGCTCACAGTCTTAATCCCCAGTTTACAGATAACATTACTGAGGTCCAGAGAAGTGAAGTTATTTGCCCAAGGCCACACAGCACACAGGTGGCAGAGCTGGGATTAGAACCAGGCCCATCTGGTTCCCAGGACTGGGATCTTTCCACTAGGCCACGCTGTTTTTGCACCAACCAGTGCTGTGAAACAAAGCTACTTCCCAGTCACTCCTCCTCACCTCCAAACTATTTTTTCTGCTCTTTTTCACAATTTTCGAAGCGATTACATTTTCCAAATCTTTCCCAAATGGGGATAAGCACCATCATATTACTCAGCCTATTCATATTTATAAGCCTGAGGAGTAGAATGAGCAGACACTAATTAAGTAATTCAGTACTAACATTTTATTCTAAATGGCAGATCTTTCAAACAGGCATCCCAGTGAGGAATTTTGTCAAGTCTAATAAATGTTCCCTCCCGAATTCTTTCAATATTTGACCACCACAAACACTCACAGAAGTCGTGAGACTTTCTCAAAGGCAAACAGGACACTGACAGTCAAGCCCTAACTAAAAATGTCATTTCTTTACTCATAGGCTTGGATTTAGACTGTTATCCCACACCAATTTCCCTTTATCTTTTGAAACAGAAACAGAAACTGAACTGCTTAAACTAAAGTTCAGTCCTGTTTTCCAAATGAGCTGTTAAATGATCTGTGCTTATTCTTCTTGGCCAGAAGATTCTTAATTCAGTTTACGAAAGGCCATAAATACATAGAGTTAATGCATTAAATATGAAAAGTCTTATTGGAGGGATTTAATTTATAAGTGATTCAGCAGGCCTTATACTGAAAGCATCTATTTGGAATTCATTTGTTATTCATTTCATCACTTAGTTGCAGTTCCCACTGGGCAAATATTTATTGAATATTACTTTGTTTTAAGTACTCCTGGTATGTTTATTTGGAGAAGGTCATTTTTCCCAAATAAAGGCCTAATTTTGGGAGAGGCTCCATCAACCCAATGAAGACATTACAGGGACCTTCTAATCAAGTGCCAGTAGTAGACTTTCTGATTAGACAGAGCATGTTAAGCAAAGCATAATTATGAAGATGAAAGGTAAACTGAACAGAAACATGGACATTCATAGTAGATTATCATAAATATGAATTACACAAGAGGCAAACATGGTGATTGATAAAAGATTTCTAATCTTCAACACAGGGGAAATATCATGTTTCCCTGGAAATATACAAGATTTCCACCTCTTCCTGGGCAAAAGAAGCCCCACCCCAAAAGCCATACTCTATCCTCCCTTGTGACAGGGAAGCAGCAGGAGTCTTGGTGGGAGAAAAGGTCCGTGATTTTCCCCTAAAGTTTAAGTCTTCTCTGGGGGAATTTTCCCTGCAAAACTGCCCAGAGAAAAGAAGCAAGAGGTAGCTAATAGAGAGGAAAAGCAAGATGGTCTGGTGGGACAGCAGAGGCTTGCATGTCGAGAGACCTGGGTTCTAATACTGGTTTTGCCACTTGTGCACTGTGTGACCTTGAGTAGGTCACTTCACTTCTCTATGCCCCGCTTCCACATCTGTAAAATGGGATTTAAGTACTTTGGCTTCCAATTGCTCAAACTGTGAGCCCAGTGTGGGACAGGACTGTAGCAAAGCACTGTACTAAGCAAAGCTTTCTAAGTGCTGGGGAGGATACAAGCAAATCAGGTTGGATTCAGTCCTTGCCCCAAATGGGACTCACAGTTTCAATCCCTATTCTACAGATGAGGTAACTGAGGCACAGAAATGTGAAGTGACTTGTCCAAGGTCACACAGCAAATAGAGGCAGGATTGGAACCCATGACCTTATGACTCCTAGGCCTGCTCTATCCACTACACCACGCTGCTTCTGAAACTACTGACTGTACACACTAATCACCTGAGAATAGGAGTCCCTTCCCCTTTTATTCCACTCTTTCCCTTCCCTCCACTTTACAAAATAATGATCAGTGATATTTATTGAGCACTTTCGGAAGATCAAAGGAATTAAGGGATTATTTCATCCTCGGATTAGCTTTGTCAAAAGCAAAAATGGACTGATGATAAATGATGCCAGTGGAATCTAAGATGGAAAGAATACACACAGGAACTATACCAGAAAGATAGCAATATACAAGAAGTATCTGAAGAAGTTCCTTTTGAATTACAGCCACTAATCATGGGGAGTGAAATTACACCAGCTTTATACTGCCTTGCCAAAAATAAGGCACCTGACTTTGATAAGCTTCCGACTGAGGTGTTTCAGGCAGCTGGAGAGGAATAGGTTAAAGTCCTTACCAAATTATGTCAATGGGTATGGCTAACCACTCAATGGCCACCTGATTGGAAGAGATCAGTTTATGTTCCAATATAGTAATAATAATAATAATAATAATAATAATAATAGCATTTATTAAGCGCTTACTACGTGCAAAGCACTGTTGCAAGCGCTGGGGAGGTTACAAGGTGATCAGGTTGTCCCACGGGGGCTCACAGTCTTAATCCCCATTTTACAGATGAGGGAACTGAGGCCCAGAGAAGTTAAGTGATTTGCCCAAAGTCACACAGCTGACAATTGGCGGAGCTGGTATTTGAACCCATGACCTCTGACTCCAAAGCCCGTGCTCTTTCCACTGAAAATGCGACAATTATAATAGTTTCCTTGATCCCACACACCAGCAAGGTACTGCTAAAAGTTCTACAGCATCGAATGGAGACCTACATGGAATGTGAACTGTCCGATATTCAAGCAGGATTCCTGAAAGGATGAGGGACATGAGATATTATTGCTGATGTCCTTTGGATAATTGAAAGGATAAGACAATATAAAAGGACATCAGCATGTGTTTATTAATTATAGTAAATCCTTGACTGCGTGGATCACATGGAACTCTGGAGCACATTAAGGGAAATGGGCATGCCAGCCCATTTAATCGCATTAATATGGAACTGTGCGACAAACAAGAGACTATGTTAAGAACAAAGCGCTTAGTACAGTGCTCTGCAGATAGTAAGTGCACAATAGATATGATTGAATGAATGAATGAACAAAATATGGAGAAACAGATTGGTTTCCCATTAGTAAGGATGTAGGACAAGGATGTATCTTATAGCCTTATCTGTTCATCCTTTACACCTAATTATACCTAATGAGAGAAACCAGATTGGATGAACGGGAAGTAAAGATTGGAGGAAGGAATATAAACAACCTTCGTTATGCTGATGATCCAACTCTACTAGCAGAAAGTGAAGAAGATTTGAAGGGCTTATTATCAAAAGTTAAGGAACAGAGGAAAAAGATGGGCCTACATCTAAATGTCAAGAAAACAAAGATCATGACAACTGGAAGTTTTAACACAATTGTAGGGAATGGAGAGAAGACGGAAACTGTTGACAGTTTTTCTCTCCTGGGATCGCCAGTCAAAAAAAAAAGGAACTAGTAGCCAAGAAATATGCCGAAGATTAATGTAAGGAAGACTTGCAATGAGGAACCTGGAAAAAGTCAGGAAATGTGCTGATGTAACAATTAACACAAAAATGCAAATGATCAACTCT
Organism: Tachyglossus aculeatus; assembly: GCF_015852505.1. Taxonomy (NCBI): domain Eukaryota; kingdom Metazoa; phylum Chordata; class Mammalia; order Monotremata; family Tachyglossidae; genus Tachyglossus; species Tachyglossus aculeatus. The sequence goes on from NC_052070.1 coordinate 15,827,496, forward strand.
GTGGTGTTTCCAATGACAATGTAAGGACCTGAAAGCTGGACAGTGAAAAAACAGGATAGAAAGAATACCGATTCTTTTGAAATGTGGTGTTGGAGAAGGCTTTGGCGAATACAATGGATTGCCCAAAAAAATAAATGGATTTTAGAGCAAATTAAACCACAGCAGTCTTTGGAAGGTCAAATGACTCGACAGATTATTTTGGACAGATAATCAGGAGGACTAATTCTCTGGAGAAGACACTAATGCTAGGAAAAGTCCAGAAAAAACGTGGAAGAGGCAGACCAGCAGATAGATGGATAGAGATTATAACAATGATACTGAAAGAACCCTTAGAAAGGTTGCGGATTATGGCAGAGGACAGGACGTTCTGGAGAAAGTATATCCATGGAGTCTCTGTGAATCGGAAATGACTCAACGGCACTTTATAGTAATAATACTAAGTGCAGAACACTGTACTAAGTGCTTGGGAGAGTACAACACAATGGAGTTGGTAGACATGTTCACGGCCCACAATGAGTTTACCGTATAAATGGGGAGACAGACATTAATATGAACAAATATTTATAGATATGTACATAAATGAGGGGCCTCTCAGGGTCACACCTGGAGAGTTTCCAGTACTCTTCCAGTCTTGGCTAAGGGAGAGAGAGTCAAGCAGAGGCCTATCCATTCCATTCCTAGCTTGAACAATGGCTAGCCAGTGGAAGGCAATATGCTACAAGTCAAAACTCACCCATGCTGGGCAGCAAGCAGCATGGGAGAGAGTCGAGCGCAGAGACTCGAGTGTACTGCGGGGAAGGTGGCAATGGAAACCGCTTCCGTATTTTTACGAAGAAAACTCTATGGATACACTACCAGAACGATTGCAGATGGAGAGCGGAGTGTTCTGTAGGAAATGTATCCGTGGTGTCGTGATGGGTCGGAAACAACTCGACGGCAAAAGACAAGACATATATGAGGGGCTGAGGGATGGGTGAATATCAAATGCCCAAAGGGAACAGGTCCAAGTGTAACGACGACACAGGAAGAAGAGGGAGCCAGGGAAAAGAGGGTTTATTCGGGGAAGGCCTTTTGGAAGAGAATCACCTACTTCGGTTCTAGACTGTAAGCTCCTTATGTGCAGGGAACGTGACTACTGATTACGTTATATTGTACTCTCCCAAGTGCTTAGTACAATGCTCGGCACACAGGATGCACTTAATAAATACAACTGTTTGACTGATTGATTCTGCCCTTTTACTGACTGTCCATTTTTTAGAAATCTGGGTGAAGGGGAATTGAAAAGCAACGTTCCCAGAAATGTTGGCTGATTGGAGTGAATCAACTGAAAACCCGGAGCAGAGGTGGGTTACATCTCCCTGAATCATTTCATTATTATCATTATTAATATTATTACTATTAGTAATAATAATCAATTATATACCAGGAGCAGAGCAGGTAGCTTACATCTGCCTGAATTATTTCCCATTACTACTATTAGTTTTACTATTATTAATAATAATAATCAATTAGATACCAGAAGCAGAGTAGATGTGTCACATCTGCCTGAATTATTTCAACATTTTACTATTATTGTCATTATTATCATCACCATCATTATTTTATTTTTTTGTTTTATTTGTTAAGCATTTACTTTGTGTCAAGCACTGTAGTAAGCACTGGAATAGATACAAGTTTATCAGGATGGGCACAGTCCCTCCCCAACATGGGGCTCACAGTCTAAGTAGGAGGGAGAGCATGCATAAAATCCCCATGCTACAGATGAAGAAACTGAGGCACAAATAAGTAAAGTGACTTGCTCAAGGTCAAATGGCAGGCATGTGGAAGAGCCAGGATTAGAATCCAGGTCCTCTGACTTCCAGGTCTGTGCTCTATTTACTAGACCACACTGATCCTCAGGTAATTAAGAATGCTTAGTACAAATTTGGACATTCAAGTACTTCGATCATATTCCTTGAGTGCTTATTGTGCACAAGGCGCTAAGCTCTTCATTCATTCATTCATTCAATCATATTTATTGAGCGCTTACTGTGTGCAGAGCACTGTACTAAGCACTTGGGAAGTACAAGTTGGCAATATATAGAGACGGTCCCTACCCAACAGCAGGCTCACAGTCTAGAAGGGGGAGACAGACAACAGAACAAAACATATTAACAAAATGAAATAAATAGAATAAATATGTACAAATAAAATAAATAAATAGAGTAATGAATACGTACAAACATATATACATATATACAGGTGCTGTGGGAGGGGAAGGAGGTAAGGCGGGGGGATGGGGAGGGGGAGGAGGGAGCTCAGTCTGGGAAGGCCTCCTGGAGGAGGTGAGCTCTCAGTAGGGCTTTGAAGGGAGGAAGAGAGAGGATGTGGATGTGGCGGATGTGTGGAGGGAGGGCATTCCAGGCCAGGGGGATGATGTGGGCTGGGGGTCGATGGCGGGACAGGCGAGAATGAGGCACATTGAGGAGATTAGCGGCAGAGGAGCAGAGGGTGCAGGCTGGGCTGTAGAAGGAGAAAAGGGAGGTGAGGTAGGAGGGGGCGAGGTGATGGACAGCCTTGAAGCCGAGGGTGAGGAGTTTTTGCCTGATGCGTAGGTTGATTAGTAGCCACTGGAGATTTTTGAGGAGGGGAGTAACATGCCCAGAGTGTTTCTGCACAAAGATGATCCGGGCAGCGGCATGAAGTATGAAGTAGGGAGAGAAGTGGGGAGAGAGTGGGAAGTGCTTGGAAGGGTACTTTCATTGGATATTAATTAACTTTCTGCTTGGAAGACAGCATAAAATTTGTGGACTTCCCTGACATTCTGCTTGGTTAAATCTTGCAAATAGCTAAGGAAAACAAAACTGGTCAGGTGTGAGCCCCAAACTGATTTCCAGACCACAGCATCAACTACTGTAAATACCAAGTGTGAAAATCAAGGACTCCACTAATATCAAAATATAAGAGCATGGGCTTGGGAGCCAGAGATCATGGGTTCTAATCCCGGCTCCACCACACATTTGCTGTGTGACTTTGGGCAAGTCAATTAACTTCTCTGAGCCTCAGTTACCTCATCAGTAGAATGGGGATTAAGACTGTGAACCTGATCACCTTGTACCCCCGCCAGCGCTTAGAACAGTGCTTTGCACATAGTAAGCGTGTAACAAAGGCCATCATTATTATACCAGAATTCGGAATGATCAAGTTCTCACCCTAAATTTCAAATGGATATTAACATCGAAGGGTAAAAAAACTAATCTGTAAACTATTTTTGTTATTTTTTCACATTCCTCGAAAAAATTAAGACACGACGTGATTCTTCCTGCATCGATTTATGGCCAATTCAGATGTTATCACCTCAAATATTTAACAGAATCTCTGAATTGATTAAATACTTGATCTGGATCTGAAATACGTGCTTACAACTTAGCATCCTTCACTCAAGAAATGACAAAACCCAGAAGTTTCTCCCCCCCCCCCTTTTTTTTTTACAGTATTTGTTAGCGCTTACTATGTGCAAGCACTGTTGAAACACGGGGATAGATACTAGCTAATCACTCCAGATGGAATCCCTGACCCATATGAAGCTCACCACCTAAGTAGGGGGGGAGAACAGGTATTGAATCCTCATTTTGAAATTAAGGAAACAGAGGCACAGAGAAGTTAAGTGACTTGCCCAATATCACACAGCAGGCAAGTGACAAAACCTGGATTAGAACCCAGGTCCTAAAGGTTCCCAGACCTGAGCTTTATCCATTAGGTGACCACCTTCACCTAAAACATGAATAATTTGCTTCTTCTAGCACAAAACGTGTAAAAGTAACATTGCTTTCAGTTTTTTATTGTTATGAAAATGAACCATGACTCTGGAAAGTGGTTTCTTAATTGACATTATGTGTTTTGGATAATTTAATGAATTTCTCAGATCCTTTAGGCTTACTGGCTGCGAAAAAATGCAATCAAAATCATTCTTTTTAGTACATTTGCACCGCCTGACATCTGGAAATGAATATAGAATACATTGCCTCAAAAGTAAAGCTTTTTTATGTTCAATAGTTTTGATTTGCATTTGACACAATTAAAAGGAATTCTAAGAGAGAAGCAGGGTGGCTAATGTAGAGAGCATGGGCCTAAGTGTCAGAAAGACCTGGGATCTGCCTCTTGTCTGCTGTATAACCTTGGGCAAATCACTTCACTTCTCTGTGCCTAGCTACCTCATCTATAAGACTATGATCCCCATGTGAGACATGGACTATGTCCAATGTGGTGAACAGTGACTGGCACATAGTAAGCCCTTAACAAATACCATTAAAAAAGAAAAAGTCACTTCACTTCTCCATGCCTCAGTTACCTCACCTGTAAAATTGGGAATGCAGTCTGTGAACTCCACGTGGGACATGGACTGTGTCCAACCTGATTAGCTTATATCGACCCAGTGCTTAGTACAGTGCCTGGCACAAAGTAAGCACTTAAAAAATACCACAAAAAGAAAAAGAAAAACTGCATTATATTGTAAGGTCCTCGAAGGCAAGGACATCTCCAGTGTACTCTCCTAAGAGCTTACTTACTACAGAGTGCGCTGCACACCAGAAGCATGGAATAACTGCTGTCGATACATTTGCTCACACGACTGGCTATGGAGGCTAAACTCACCTGAAGCTATACTGAAGGTTTAAATGGGGCGAGTTCAGAAAAATGTACCGTTCACCCTGTCAGATCAGCGATTCACTTTGTTTCTGTTCTTGATACATGCACAGACAGGTGAAACATGGGCCCAGAAAGCTATGGTGAGGATCTTGGCTCAATACTGTGGGAAGCAGAGTGACACTATTGGAAAGAGCACCGGCATGGGAGTCAGAGGACCTGGGTTCTGATCCCAGCCCTGCCACCTGCCTGCTTTGACCTTGGGCAAGTCACTTCCTTTCTCTGGGCCTCAGTTTCCTCCTCTTTATAATGGGGATCTGAAGCATGTCCTCCCAGCTATGCAGACTGTGATTCCTTTGTGGACACAGGGACTGTGTCTGACCTGATTAAGTCATATCTACTACAGGGCTTAGAATAGTGTTCGGCACACAGTAAGTGATTAATAAATGCCAAAAAAAAAAACTAGACTTTCTAATTTCTAGGCTGCTCTTCAATCTATCAATGGTACTTATTGAGCGCTTAGTGTTTGCAAATCACTGTATTAAGCGCTTGACGGGCAGCGGGCCGTAGCCAAAAGCAGAAGCAGCAAGGGCCACTCCAATCAGCTTTGCGCTAACCTCAACCTTCTGTTCAGGGACACGAGCACACCTAGCCAATCGCCACTGACAAGGTCAGAAGCATCAATCATTCAATTGATCAATCATATTTACTGTGTGCCGAGCACTGTACTAAGCACTTTGGAGACTACAATATAACAGTGCTGGAAGACACACTTCCTGCCCAAATGATTTTACAGGCTAGAGGAATGAGAGCAATGTGATTCATTGTTCTTCTCCAGACTAATCTGCTGGCAGCAAGGTCATCCAAAGGAAATGAAAAGGAAACCAAATTAAGGCAATGGAAGCAATGTCCCAAAGGCCTCACCTTTATCCTTTGGTCTTCTACATCTGCAATGGTGGCTACGCGGATTAATCTGGGATTCCGTTTATCCACCACTTCAAGTTTCATATTCGCCAGGAACCCGTGGGAAGCCCTCTGAAACAATCAGGACAGATATGAATTAGGCCAATGAGACCCATCCAAGAAAGGCAGCAGGACATGAATGAAGCTGATTATGCAGATTGATGTTCGACAGATAATAAATTACATGGGCAAACCACTATTAAAGTAATCATTTTTGTGTGAAATTCATTATAATTGGGTGTTAGAAATGGGCTCATTTCAGTCATGGCAGGGAATTAACCTAAAGCCATTGCTCAAAACAGGCCAAGGGATGAAATGATTCAATGATATATTGAATTTGTATAGGGCCTTTTTTCTGAGAAGCTCAGAATATAATGGCACAGAGACAAGCATTAGCATTATCACTTTCAAAGGTGGAGAAGGAAGCTCAGGAAGGTTAGGTCACAGAGGTAGTGCTACAGCTCAGGACAAAACCCTACCCTGCTGTGCGATCTTGGGGACACCCCTTAACTTTTTGGTGCCTCAGTAAAAATCAAGATATGAGACCTGTCCTCCCTTCCGGGATTGGGTGTGATCTGATTGCACTGTATCTAGTAATAGGAAGTAGCATGGCCTAGTGGAAAGAGCAGAGAGAACCTGGGTTCAAATCCCAGCTCCGCCACATGAGTACTGTGTGACCTTGGGCAAATCACTTAACTTCTCTGTTCCTCAGTTGCCTCATCGGCAAAATGAGGATTCAATATCTGTTCTCCCTCTTACTTAGACTGTAAGTTCCACGGGGGAACCTTGCATAATCAAAGAACATGTAAATATGGACCAATAATAAAAGGATTAATATTTTAAAACAATCACGTGATTATCTTTTACCTGCTCCAGCACCTGGAACAGTGTTTGGAATATTAACAAATATTCATGCGTAACAAATACTATCATTACTATTATTATTATTATTATTAACATTATCACTGTTATCATCATCGTCATTATCATCTACCCCGGTGCTAATTCAGGGCTTGACACATAGTAAGTACTTAGGAACAATAATAATAATGATAATAATATAATATAATATAATATATAATTAATATAACTAAGTACTTAGGAATAATAATAATAATATATAATTAATATAACTGTTATCATCATCACTGACATCAACTCCAGTGCTAGTTCAGGGCTTGACACATATTAAGTGTTCAGCAATAATTACTATTATTATTATCAAAAGCAGCAGCAGCAGCAGCCGGCTCCTGGTGGTGGTTCTACTTGCGTTTGTAATGGAAGCTTCCTTTTTTTAAAAAAAAGTGAACCTGGATCTGCCAGTGATTCAGTTGAATTTGAAACAAATAAAAGCCTGAAACCCTTCTCTTCACAAGCTCCATATTGCGAAGGAGGAGGAGGAAGAGGAGGAGGTGAAGGAGAATCAAGAGACCTGGGTTCTAGTCCAGGCTCTACCCCCTGACTTGCTATCACTTCTCTGAGTCTCGTTTTCTCATCTGAAAAATGGGGTTGCAATACTTGTTCTCCCTCCAACTTAAACTCTGAACCTTAGTACATGCTTAATAGATATTATTATTATATTTTTATTATTATTAAAGATGAAGCAGAATGGCAGAGATAAAAAGAGAAAAAGGAGAGAAAGCATAGAGAAAAACACACCATGATTCAGGTAGACAGTTATTCTAACAGTAATAAGCTCATTTAAATTATTCAATCCACTGAAATTTGAATAAGAACAAAAATAATAATAATAACAACTGTGGTACTTGTGGTACTTGCAACTACTGAGGGAGATACAAGATTAAAATGTTGGACATAGCCCCTGTCCCATGTGGTACTCACAGTCTAATGAGCAGGAAGAACAACAGGTATTTAATCCTCCATTTTACAGATGAGGTAACTGAGGCACAGATAAATTAAGTGACTTGCAGGTCACCCAGGAGGCAAGGGGCAGATTCAGGATTAGAACCCATGTCCTCTGACATGCCCAAATCTACATCTCTGCCCCTGCTCTCTCTCCCTCCCTCCAGGCTCACATCTCCTCCTGCCTTCAGGACATCTCCATCTGGATGTCTGCCCGCCACCTAAAACTCAACATGTCCAAGACTGAAATCCTTGTCTTCCCTCCCAAACCCTGCCCTCTCCCTGACTTTCCCATCACTGTTGACGGCACTACCATCCTTCCCGTCTCACAAGCCCGCAACCTTGGTGTCATCCTCGACTCCGCTCTCTCGTTCACCCCTCACATCCAAGCCGTCACCAAAATCTGCCGGTCTCAGCTCCACAACATTGCCAAGATCCACCCTTTCCTCTCCATCCAAACCGCTACCCTGCTCGTTCAAGCTCTCATCCTATCCCGTCTGGACTACTGCATCAGCTTTCTCTCTGATCTCCCATCATCGTGTCTCTACCCACTTCAGTCCATACTTCATGCTGCTGCCCGGACTGTCTTTGTCCAGAAACGCTCTGGGCATGTTACTCCCCTCCTCAGAAATCTCCAATGGCTACCAATCAATCTGCACATCAGGTAGAAACTCCTCACCCTCGGCTTCAAGGCTGTCCATCACCTCACCCCCTCCTACCTCACCTCCCTTCTTTCCTTCTACAGCCGAGCCCGCACCCTCCACTCCTCCGCCGCTAATCTCCTCACTGTGCCTCGTTCTAGCCTGTCCCGCCGTCGACCCCCAGCCCACGTCATCCCCCTGGCCTGGAATCCCCTCCCTCTGCCCATCCGCCAAGCTAACTTCCTCCCTTCAAGGCCCTACTGAGAGCTCACCTCCTCCAGCAGGCCTTCCCAGACTGAGCCCCCTCTCCATCCCCCCATCTTACCTACTTCCCTTCCCCACAGCACCTGTATATATGCATATAGTTTTGTACATATTTATTACTCTATTTATTTATTTATTTTACTTGTACATATCTATTCTATTTATTTTATTTTGTTAATATGTTTGGTTTTGCTCTCTGTCTCCCCCTTCTAGACTGTGAGCCCACTGTTGGGTAGGGACTGTCTCTATATGTTGCCAACTTGTACTTCCCAAGCGCTTAGTACAGTGCTCTGCACACAGTAAGCGCTCAATAAATACGATTGATTGATTGATTGACTCTCTGACCCATGGTCTTTACTCTACACCACACTGCTTCTCACATGTGACGAAGGGTTGTGATCAACATTGGTTTTTGACAATCATGTGCATTGGTTGCATTCAGGATCAGTGTGAGAGTCAGAGGACCTGGGTTCTGAGCCCGGCTCCACCACTTGTCTGCCGGGTGACCTTGGTCAAGTCACTTCACTTCTCTGTGACTCCCACATGGGACAACCTGATTACCCTGTATCTACACCAGCATTTAAAACAGCATTCGGCACATTGTAAGCGCTTAACAAATTCCATCACTATTATTATTATTCTCTGTGCCTCAGTTTCCTCACCTGTAAAATGGGGGTTAAGACTGTGAGCCTCATCTGGGGCAGGGACTGTGTCCAAACTGATTACCTTGTATTTCCCCCAGTTCTTTGGACAGTACCTGGCACATAGTAAGTGCTTAATGGACACCACAATTCTTATTCAGGAGAAATGAGAGTAGCGCTGTATCCAAAAACAAATAAACAAAAAAAAGACCTAATGAAGGCAAACTGGCCATGAAGACGTGGAATATACACAGTTCTCCATTTCCTCACCAGTGGAAGTACCGTCTCAGTTAAATCATTTTGTAAACTGAATAGCTTCCTGAGAGACTGACCGTTTTAAATGCTTTGGCAGGAACCGCTGATGTCTGTGTAGCTTTCAGATATTCTCTCCAGCAAAAATGTTCAGGATCAGGGTAATCTGTACACAAAAAAAGAAAGGAAAAAAGGAACTGCAGTAAGGTGTTTTGGTCAAACCAATAGGAAACGTGGTGTACTTAAAAAAAGAGCTGTTGAATAATTATATTATATAAGGTCTCAAGTAGAAAAATAGCATTTTAATAGCATTTATTTTTTTTCTCCCTAGCGTTCTATTCATACCAAGGAGTTTGCATTGCAGGATCCATCTTATCTGTAAAAATCACTCCTAAAAACTAATGTATCAATAGGCATTTCCTACTAACGAGATAAAAATCAGGAACAATGAGTATATGCATATTTAAATCAGTTCTTGAGCAGGTTATGTAGTACTAGTGCTCTGCACACGCTCAATAAATACAATTGAATGAATGTATTTGTTATAAAAAAGTTATAAAAAAGTTGCACTTTCACTGAAAGGATCAATTTCTAAAGTCAATATACCATTTGGGAAAGATGCCACAAGTCAGCTGAGTGACCTTGGGCAAATCACTTAACTTCTCTGAGCCAACATTTCCACAACTGTAGAAACACAACTGTTCTCCCTCCCTTTTAATTAATCAATCAATGATATTTATTGAGAGCTTACTGTGTGCAAAGCACAGTACTGAACATTTGGGAAAATACGATACAACAATAAACAATGCCACTTCCTGCCCATAATGAGCTCACAGTCTTCACTTGAACCAGACTGTGAAGTGGCAAACCCAGGTGTAAACCTAAGTATATCCAGAGCGTGGAAGTGTGACTCTGAAGTCAAGCTTCTGGTCACTGCATTGAGCGCTCAGCATTATTTAAAGTGCTTTCCTGCGTGGATGGGCGTTTGCTCACTGGAGTAATCATAACAGTAATGATAATAATTACAGTCACGGTATTTTTTAAGCGCTTACTATGTTCCACGCACTAAGCGCTGGGGTGGATACAAGGAAATCCAACTGACCATGTCATGGTTCAGTCTTGCAGGCTATGAATTTTCTTGACTGTGCCCTCTTTTGCGATTCTCCTAGGCCTATGCCAAGTCTTTCCTTTGCCTCCACACTCAGGATGCTTTCTAGGCCCCCCTCTGACGAGCATTTTACAAATCCACCTCCCCAGGTGCAGCCGCAGAGAGTGATCTTCACTTTTTCTCAGAGTCCTGAAACCAACAATTTTCCCTCTAAGCTGCCACCATCATCCAGTGACTTGACTCAATCCAGTCCTGGAACTGGCTGGGATTTGACACGTCTGGTCCAGTCCTGTGGCTGGTATATAGATGCCTTGCCAAAGGGCTTTCAGTCATTCGACTGTATTTATTAAGCACTTACTATGTGCAGAGCAGTGTATTAAACGATTGGAAAAGTACAATACAACAATAAACAGTGACATTCCCTGCCTACATCAAGGTCACAGTCTAGAGGAGTGGAGACAGACATCAATACAAATAAACACAATGACAGATATATACATAAGTGCTGTGGGGCTGGGAGGGGGGAAGAGCAAAGGGAGCAAGTCAGGGAGTGGGAGACGACAAAAAGTGGTGCTTCTGGATCAATCAATCAATTGGCGGTATGTACTGAACACTTACTGTGTGCGGAGCACTGGACTAAGCACAATCATAAGAATTGGTAAACCCGCAAGGAGCTTACCATCTAGAGTGCTCTCTTTAGTGAGGTGATAAAGAGGTTATGACTGTGCAAGTGCCATGCACTTGTATATCTACTTTCAAGGAGAGAGTATATGTTTCTAAAACTAAACAGACTCTTAGGACAAACCAAAGGGAGAATGAAGCACTTAACAGATCTGGAATTTTAGCAGCTCCAGTTAATATCAGTGCAGGGGACCAAAAGAGCTTAAAATAAAATCCATTATATAATAATAATACTTTTAAAGCGCTATGTGTCAAGCACTGTTCCTAACACAAAGTGAAATTCATTCATTCATTCAATCATATTTATTGAGCGCTTACTGTGTGCCGAACACTGTACTAAGTGCTTGGGAAGTACAAGTCGGCAACATATAGAGACGGTCCCTACCCAACAACAGGTTCACAGTCTAGAAATATTTTCCTTCCTGAGACCTAATCCATAACTACTGGTATGGTTCAGGAGTTCAGGAAGGTTAAGTAGCCTGTGACTTTGCAGTTCTTCTCTCTGGTTATTCCAGCACCCCCTTCCCCCGACACTGAAATAAATACTCCTCGACCTCTCAGCTGCCTTCGACACTGTGGACCATCCCCTTCTCCTCAACACGCTATCCAAACTTGGCTTCACAGACTCCGTCCTCTCCTGGTTCTCCTCATCTCTTTGGCCGTTCATTCTCAGTCTCCTTTGAGGGCTCCTCCTCCGCCTCCCATCCCCTTACTGTAGGGGTTCCTCAAGGGTCAGTTCTTAGTCCCCTTCCGTTCTCTACCTACACTCTCTCCCTCGGTGAACTCATTTGCTCCCATGGCTTCAACTATCATATCTACGCAGATGACACCCAAATCTACATCTCTGCCCTTGCTCTCTCTCCCTCCCTTCAGGCTTGGGTATCCTCCTGCCTTCAGGACATCTCCATATGGATGTCGGCCCGCCACCTGAAACTCAGTATGTCCAAGACTGAACTCCTTATCTTCCCTCCCAAACCCTGCCCTCTCCCTGACTTTCCTGTCACTATAGACAGCACTACCATCCTTCCCATCTCACAAGCCCGCAACCTTGGTGTCATCCTCGGCTCTGCTCTCTCGTTCACCCCTCACATCCAATCCGTCACCAAAACCTGCTAATCTCACCTCCGCAACATCACCAAGATCTGCCCTTTCCTCTCCATCCAAACCGCTACCTTGCTGGTTCAGTATCTCATCCTATCCCAACTGGATTACTGCATCAGCCTCCTCTCTGATTTCCCATCCTCCTGTCTCTCCCCACTTCAGTCTATACTTCACGCTTCTGCCCGGATCATCTTTGTGCAGAAACGCTCGGGGCATGTTAATCTCCTCCTCAAAAATCTCCAGTGGCTGCCAGTCAACCTACGCATCAAGCTAAAACTCCTCACTCTCGGCTTCAAAGCTCTACATCACCTCGCCCCCTCCTACCTCACCTCCCTTCTCTCCTTCTACAGCCCAGCCCGCACCCTCCGCTCTTCTGCCACTAACCTCTTTGTGTACCTTGTTCTCGCCTGTCCTGCCGTCGACCCCTGGCCCATGTTCTCCCCCTGGCCTGGAATGCCCTCCCTCCGCACATCCGCCAAGCTAGCTCTCCTCCTCCCTTCAAAGCCCTACTAAGAGCTCACCTCCTCCAGGGGGCCTTCCCAGACTGAGCCCCCTTTTTCCTCTCCTTCTCCCCACCCCCTGCCCTACCTCCTTCCCCTCCCCACAGCACCAGTACATATGTTTGTACAGACTTATTATTCTTTTTGTTTTACTTGTACATATTTACTATTCTATTTATTTTGTTAATGATGTGTATCTAGCTTTATTTTTATTTATTCTGGTGACTTGACACCTGTCCACATGTTTTGTTTTGTTGTCTATCTCCCCCTTCTAGACTGTGAGCCCACTGTTGGGTAGGGACCGTCTCTATATGTTGCCGACTTGTACTTCCCAAGCACTTAGTACAATGCTCTGCACACAGTAAGCGCTCAATAAATATGACTGAATGAATGAATGAAGGCATTTTTTAAGTGCTTACTATGTGTCAAGCACTCTTCTAAGCACTGGGGTAGATTCAAGCTAATCATTATGGACACAGTCCCTGTCAATAATAATAATAATTGGGGTACTTGTTAAGTACTTACTATGTGCCAGGCACTGTACTAAGCACAGGGGTGGATACAAGCAAATGGGGGTGGAAAGAGTCCCTGCCCTCATGGGGCTCACGGTCTCAATCCTCATTTTACAAATGTGATAACTAGACCCAGAGAAGTGAAGTGACTTGCCCAAGGTCACACAGCAAATAAGAGGTGGAGCCAGAATTAGAACCTACGACCTTCTGACTGCCAGGCCCAGGCTCTAGCCACGCTGGGGCTCACAGGCTGAATCCCTATTTTACAGACGAGGTAACTGAGGCACAGAGTAGTGAAGTGACTTGTCCAAGGTCACACAGGCAGACAAGTGCCAGAACTGGGATTAGAAACCAGGTCCTTCTGTCTCCCAGGCCTGTGCTCTATCACGTGTTCGAATTGAGGCTCCCTCTCGCTTCCAGCCCAGCTCCTCAGCTCCCTCAACAGTTTTGAGTTCCCTGGGTGTTTTTCTATTTCTCCACTGGGGTCTAGTCCTGCTTAGGCCTGGACCCCTGGAGTGGTAGGCCTGGGTACAAATGTTGAAAAGCACCACCAAGCTGGGGCTTCCTGAGTTTTGAAGGATGGAAATTGGGCTCACGGTGTCACCTCCCTATTCCTTCCAGGTCTCCCAACATCCTTCCTGAGGGGGTTTCCTCACAGGTTGTGTATCCTAGCAACTGATACTAGTCAAGCGGTTGCTCAAAGCATCCCTATTCACATCTCATTTAACTTCCACGGTCCACGGGAAAAAAAAAAATGATGCTCTCTTTTGGATACACTTGGATTCAGTCAAGACTTGGTATATGTACGCCCAATAAATTAAAAAAAGAAATGCTTTTGACAAAATTACTCTCCTACTAAAGTTATTATGGCTTCTGTGATTAGCAATTTAGACTAATAATAATAATGATGATAATTATGTTATTTGTTGAGTGCTTATTATGTGGCAAGCACTGATCTAAAAACTGGGGTACATACAAGGTCATCAGGTTGGACACACTCCCTGTCCCACATGGGGCTCACAGTATTAATCCCCATTTTACAGATAAGGGAATTAAGGCCCAGAAAAGTGAAGTGACTTGCCCAAGGTCACACAGAAGATAAGTAGCGGAGGTGGAATTAGAACCCACATCCTCTGACTCCCAAGCCCGTGCTCTTGCCACTAATATCTTGGGAAGGGGGAAGTGAGAAGCAGCTTGATCTAATGGAGAGTGCAAGGAGCTCAGAGTCAGAGGACCTGGGTTCTACTCCTGGCTCTGCTTGGTGAACTTGGGCAAGTCATTTAACTTCGCTTTCCCTCAGTTTTTTCATCGTAAAATGGGGATTCAATAATAATAACAACAATGATGGCATTTATTAAGCGCTTACAATGTGCAAAGCACTGTTCTAAGCACTAGGGAGGTTACAAAGTGATCAGGTTGTCCCTCGGGGGATCACAGTCTTCACCCGCATTTTACAGATGAGGTAACTGAGGCACAGAGAAGTTAAGTGACTTGCCCAAAGTCACACAGCTGACAATTGGCAGAGCCGGAATTTGAACCCATGACCTTTGAGTCTCATGTACTGGCAGGGACTATATCCAACCTGAGTAATTTATCCACCTCAGTGTTTAGAACTGTGATAAGACAAACAACATACACCACATACCAGGGTCAGAGAAGGATCAGATTGAGGGGGAAACTGGTTGACCAGAGCTACTTGAAGTAGCTGGGTGTTTTCTGGCCTGCTGTTCACGTTTACTGTTCTGCCAGTATGGGCAGGCCCAGGGTTGGCGTGGGAAGGCAGCTCTGGCCTAGAGGGATGGTCTGGTGATCAGTACCCCTGAGGGAGAGCTTAGCTCCACCTTTGAGGAATCTGTTCTTGCTTCGGGCTCCTGGTTATAAAATGGGGATGAAGAACCTTCCCCCACCTAAGAGTCAAAGAAAGAGGTCTCCGGATCTTCTTATTTTTTATGGTACTTGTGAAGTTTTTACTATATGTTCATAATAAAAAGAATAATAATAATGATAATAATTGTGGTATTTGTTACTTATTATGTGCCTCAGTTACCTCACATGTAAAATGGGGATTAAGACTATGAGCCCTATGTGGGACAGGGATTGTGTCCAATCTGATTACCTTGTTTCTACCCCAGTGCTTAATACAGTGCCTGGCACATAGTAAGTGCTTAACAAATATCACGATAATTATTATCATTACTATTATTATGTGCCAAGCACTGTCCTAAGCACTGGGGTAGATAGACAATAATCAAGTCTCACATGTGCCTCAGAGTCTAAGTAGAAGGGAGAACAGGTATTGAATCTCCACACTGCAGATGAGGGAACTAAGCACAGAGAAGCTAAGTGACTTGCCCAAGGTCACACAGCAGGTAGAGGGCAGAGTCAGGAGTAGAATCCAGGTCCTCTGACTCCCAAGGCCGTGTCTTTCCCCCTGTACAGTTGAAGAAATTGAGGCATAGAGAAATTAAGTGGCTTACTGACTTGCCCAAGGTCACATATGCCTAAGTAATTATCAGAGCCAGGATTACAACCCAGATCCTCTCATCTCCAGGCCCATGCTCTTTCCACTAGACCATTCTGCTTTCCTATTCTTTTTCTTTTCATTTTTTTAAAATGATAATTGTTTACCACTTACTATGTTGTGACAGGCACTGTTCTAAGCACTGGTGTAGATACAATCCAACGGCTCCTACTCTGTCCTAATCCTCCTCGACCTCTCAGCTGCCTTTGACACTGTAGACCACCCCCTTCTACTCAACACGCTATCTGACCTTGGCTTCACAGACTCCGTCCTCTCCTGGTTCTCCTCTTACCTCTCCGGTCGTTCTTTCTCAGTCTCTTTTGCAGGCACCTCCTCCCCCTCCCATTCTCTCACTGTGGGGGTTCACCAAGGTTCAGTGCTTGGTCCCCTTCTGTTCTCGATCTACACGCACTCCCCTGGTGACCTCATTCGCTCCCACGGCTTCAACTATCATCTCTACACTGATGACACCCAGATCTACATCTCTGCCCCTGCTCTCTCCCCCTCTCTCCAGGTTCGCATCTCCTCCTGCCTTCAGGACATCTCCATTTGGATGTCTGCCCGCCACCTAAAGCTCAACATGTCGAAGACTGAACTCCTTGTCTTCCCTCCCAAACCTTGCCCTCTCCCTGACTTTCCCATCTCTGTTGATGGCACTACCATCCTCCCGTCTCACAAGCCCGCAACCTTGGTGTCATCCTCGACTCCGCTCTCTCATTCACCCCTCACATCCAAGCCGTCACCAAAACCTGCCGGTCTCAGCTCCGCAACATTGCCAAGATCCGCCCTTTCCTCTCCATCCATACTGCTACCCTGCTCATTCAAGCTCTCATCCTATCCCGTCTGGACTACTGCATCAGCCTTCTCTCTAATCTCCCATCCTCGTGTCTCTCTCCACTTCAATCCATACTTCATGCTGCTGCCCAGATTATCTTTGTCCAGAAACGCTCTGGGCATATCACTCCCCTCCTCAAAAATCTCCAGTGGCTACCAATCAATCTGCGCATCAGGCAGAAACTCCTCACCCTCGGCTTCAAGGCTGTCCATCACCTCGCCCCCTCCTACCTCACCTCCCTTCTCTCCTTCTACAGCCCAGTCCGCACCCTCCGCTCCTCCACCGCTAATCTCCTCACCGTACCTCGCTCTCGCCTGTCCCGCCATCGACCCCCGGCCCACGTCATCCCCGGGGCCTGGAATGCCCTCCCTCTGCCCATCCGCCAAGCTAGCTCTCTTCCTCCCTTCAAGGCCATGCTGAGAGCTCACCTCCTCCAGGAGGCCTTCCCAGACTGAGCCCCTTCCTTCCTCTCCCCCTCGTCCCCCTCTCCATCCCCCCCATCTTACCTCCCTCCCTTCCCCACAGCACCTGCATATATGTATATATGTTTGTACATATTTTTTTACTCTATTTATTTATTTATTTGATTTATTTGTACATATCTATTCTATTTATTTTATTTTGTTAGTATGTTTGGTTTTGTTCTCTGTCTCCCCCTTTTAGACTGTGAGCCCACTGTTGGGTAGGGACTGTCTCTATATGTTGCCAATTTGTACTTCCCAAGCGCTTAGTACAGTGCTCTGCACATAGTAAGCGCTCAATAAATACGATTGATGATGATGATGATGATACAAGGTAAGCAGGTTGGACACGGTCCATGTCCCACACAGGGCTCACAGTCTTAATCTCCATTTTAAAGTGGTAACTGAGGCCTAGAGAAGTGAACTGGCTTGCCCAAAGTCACACAGCAGACAAGTGGGAGAGCCACGACTAGAAAATGGGTGCTTTAGACTCCCAGACCTGCACTCTAACCACTAGGCAAAGCTGCTCTTCCCTGCAGTTTGAGAATTATTGTTGCAAAATATCCTTCCATACTTTATTGGAAATGTGCAACATACGGAGAGGAGAGAGAAAAGAGAAAGAGACAATAAAACATAGACATAGAGAGCTAGAGAGAGAGAAATAATAACAATGATGTGATAACTGTTCAAGTACTTACTATGTGCCAAGTACTGTACTAAGTGCTGGAATGGGTATACGATGATCAAGTTGGATGCAGTCCCTGTCCTACATGGAGCTCGCAATGTAAGTAGGATGGAAAACCTGTATGGGACCTCCATTTTACAAATTAAGAGACTAAGGCATAGCGAAATTAAGTGACTTGCCCAAAGCCCCACAGCAGGCAGGTGGCAGAGCTCACATTAGAACCCAGGACCTCTGACTTTCAGGGACGATGGAAAGAAAAAATGTGAGAAAAAGAGGGAGAGAGAGCGTGAGAGTGGGCAAAAGAGAGAACAATAGAGTGAGAAAGAGAGAGCAAAAAAGAGAGAGAGAGAGAATGAGAGAGAGAAGGTTTGAAAAGACTAATGTGTGAACAACAGTCCCTGGCCTGTGGTGTGCACTTAAAGACAGTTGATTCCCAGGGCCCGTGTCTGTTTTTGAGACTGCCACTCACCCGATCTTGGCAATGCTTTTGCCCGAAGCAGGCAAGTCTCTCCACATTGCTGTCTGCCAGTTCAGTCTGTGTTGCTGCTGTCTTCCAAAAACCCACTGCTATGGAGAATTGTTTGACACTGCCAATCCCTTTTGTTTTTAAATTGTGGGTTCTGCTCCCCCGGTTTGCGGGTGTCCTGTTTCCAGTTCATTATGCAGCAGCTGCTTCAGACTCCATCCTGCCTGGTTCCCTTCTCCACACTTGTCCCTCCCAGTAGAGTTTGAGGCTGAGGACACTGACTCAGTGCTGCAGCAGCCTTGCCTGTGTTGTTGGCCTTGTTATCCGCAATCTTATCTTTAATGATTCTCTACTGCACATTCCAAGTCCTATTCGCTATAACTTAAAACTTCTCCTTCAGTTAACAACAGAATTTATTCTTCTGGATGCTCGTTTTTCTCTGATAATGTAGCCTTACCCAAAATATCAAATTGTGTTTGGTAAAGCATTTTATGGAATCCTTAATTTTCTGGGGTTTTTTTTGTCCCTCACCATAAATATCCACAGCTACAGTAAACATAAATGATCTATAAATGATTTCCTTTTCAAAGGTGCTTGAATTGTTAAATCAATTTCTTCCAACTACTTAAAAGTAAAATACCCTTAATAGCTTCTTTTAGGTCTGTAATTATAATGCCACCGTTTAATGAAAGAGGTTATATTTCTCCTCTTCACTCCAACGGCTTCTGGGGGAGGGAACATGATGCCATTTACAGCTCTGCCATAATTCTTCCTAGCACTAAAAAAATGGGGTCTATTAATAAAGCATGATATTATTTGAATATTTATACTGAACATCTTGCTACCATAATTTTAACTTTTCAAAGAAATGATGAAGTGTGCTCAGTATCAAAACACAATTAATCTGATTTATTTAACTAAACTAACTATTTCTAGGAACTCCCTTTACAGTTACCACAACAACAGTATCTAGGTCAAATGCGAGAACCACTATCATCTGATGGTTAGAGCACAGACCTAGAAGTCAGAAGACCTGGATTCCAATTCCTGCTCTACCACTTGTCTGCTTACCAAGAGCAAGTCATTGAACTGCTCTGTGCCTCACTCACCTCACCTGCAAAATGGGGATTAAGACTGTGATTCTCCATGTTGGACTGTGACCAATCAGATTAGTTTGTCTCTGCTCTAGGCTTAGAGTACAATGCCTGGGCACATAGTAAGCACTTAAAAAATTACCATTTTAAAAAGCAATTAAAAAGTGTGATTCCGTCAATAGCCACAGGCAAATGACCTCCTGAGATGTAGAAGAAACAGAAGACAAAGGGCCCCGTTTTCATTTGTTTCTGACAAATCACAATCACTCCTAGAGTATTTACTAAGTGCTTTGAGGCTTTTGAAGTCAATCAATCAATCAATCGTATTTATTGAGTGCTTACTGTTTGCAGAGCACTGTACTAAGCGCTTGGGAAGTACAAGTTGGCAACATATAGAGACAGTCCCTACCCAACAGTGGGCTCACAGTCTACAAGGGGGAGACAGAGAACAAAACCAAACATACTAACAAAATAAAATAAATAGAATAGATATGCACAAGTAAAATAAATAAATAAATAAATAAATAAATAAATAAATAAATAAATAAATAAATGAATAGAGTAATAAAGATGTACAAACATATATACATATATACAGGTTCTGTGGGGAAGGGAAGGAGGTAAGATGGGGGGATGGAGAGGGGGACGAGGGGGAGAGGAAGGAAGGGGCTCAGTCTGGGAAGGCCTCCTGGAGGAGGTGAGCTCTCAGTAGGGCCTTGAGCCCTACACCATTTCTATTCAGATGGATGAGCCTGCCTGGAATGAACTCTGGACCACTTAAATCCAGCACCCACCCAGGATTCATTCTTTCAATCCTATTTATTGAGCGCTACTGTGAGCAAAGCGCTGTACTAAGTGCTTGGACGAGTACAATACAAAAAGCAGACACATTCCCTGCCCACAATGAGTTTACAGCCTATGGGGTGGAGAAACATATTAATATAAATAAATTAATGACAGATACATACCTAGGTGCTGTGGGGCTGGGGGCGGGAGGGGTGAACAAAGGGAGCAAATCAGGGCCACAGAGAGTGGAGGGGGAGAAGAAGAAAGGGGGGCTTAGTCAAGGAAGATGTCTTGGAGGGGATGTGCCTTAACCAAGCGCTTAGTACAGTGCTCTGCACATAGTAAGCACTCAATAAATACGATTGATTGATTGAATAAGGCTTTGAAGGGGAGGAGAGTAATTTGAGGAGGGAGTTCCAGGCCAGAGGCAGGAAGTGGGTGAGGGGCTGGTGGTGAGATAGAGGAGATGGAGGCCCACAGAGAAGGTAGGCAGTAGTAATAATAATAATAATGATGGCATTTATTAAGCGCTTACTATGTGCAAAGCACTGTTCTAAGCGCTGGGGAGGTTACAAGGTGATCAGGGTGTCCCACGGGGGGCTCACAGTCTTCATCCCCATTTTACAGATGAGGGAACTGAGGCTCAGAGAAGTGAAGTGACTTGCCCAAAGTCACACAGCTGACAGTTGGCGGAGCCGGGATTTGAACCCATGACCTCTGGCTCCAAAGCCCATGCTCTTTTCCACTGAGCAAAGTGTGGGGGCTGGGTTGTAGTGGGAGATTAGTGAGTTGAAGTTCAAGGGGGCATGGGGATTAAGTGCTTTTAAACCCTTTGTGAGGAGCTTTTGTTTGATGCTGTGGTGGATGGGCAATCTCTGGAGTTTTTCTACCCTCAGGAGACAGCCTACTCACTTCATCAATCCCTGTGTTGCTTCTGTGGCTTATGACAATGTCACTGGAATCAGGGTGGCTTCAGCATGGGGGCAGAAATTCAAACCTGAGGTGCAGCATGGGGGTCCTAGGCTGTAAATTCATTGTGGGAAGGAAACATGTCCCCCAATCCTGTTTATTGTACTCTCCAAGGCACTTAGTACAGTGTTCCATAGACAGTAAATGCTCAATAAATGGGAGTGATTTAATTGATTGATTTAGAGGTAGCAGTGTGGCCTAATGCAAAGAGCCTGGGCCAAGCTAGCTCTCTTTCTACCTTCTAAGCCCTACTGAGAGCTCACCTCCTCCAAGAGGCCTTCCCAGACTGAGCCCCCTTTTTCCTCTCCTCCTCCCCATCCGCCCCACCCTACCTCCTTCCCCTCCCCACAGCACCTGTATATGTTTGTACAGATTTACTACTCTATTTTACTTGTACATATTTACTATTCTATTTATTTTGTTAATGATGTGCATTTAGTTTTAATTCTATTTGTTCTGATGACTTGACACCTGCCCACATATTTTGTTTTGTTGTCTGTCTCCCGATTCTAGACTGTGAGCCCGCTGTTGGGTAGGGACCATCTCTATATGTTGCCAACTTATACTTCCCAAGCGCTTAGTACAGTGCTCTGCACACAGTAAGTGCTCAATAAATACGATTGAATGAACGAATGAATGGGTCCGGGAGTTGGAGGACTTGGGTTCTAATCCCAGCTCTGACAGTTTCCTGCTGGGTGACTTGAGGCAAATCACTTGACTTCTCTGTGCCTCAATTTCCTCATCTGTAAAATAGGGATTAAATCCCTGCTCCCCCTCCTACTTAGGCTACAGAGCCCCATGTATCTGTATCTGATCTGACTATCTTGCATCTACCCTAATGCTTAATACATTCCTTGACACATAGTAAGCACTTAAATACCACAATTGGTAATATTATCATTAGTAGTACTATCGATAGGTGTGCCAACAAGCAACGCTCTCTCCAAGCAGCTTTGAAAGGGAGTGAAGCCAAAGGAAGTAATGCCTGCTTTACTGGAAAATCTGACTGTAAACTCATTATGGGGAGTCTGCTAATTCTCTTGCATCATATTCTCCCAAGTGTTAGAAGAGTGCTTTGTACCTAGTAGGCGATCAATATATACCACTGATTGATTGACTGATTGAAAAGGAAAAAGCTTGAAAAGCTCCTTTGGCTACACCCAGCACTGCTCTCTGAGGGAACTGTAGTTTGGAGAATGGAAGTCATCGTGTCTAAGGACTGGGAACAAACTGAAAGGAGACGACTGGTTGAGAAATCGTTTTCTGCTGAGCCACTGGCCAGGATGGCTTAGTGGACAGAATACGGGCTTGGGAGTCAGAAGAACTTGCAGTGTGACCTTGGGCAAGTCACTTCACTTCTCTGGGCCTCAGTTACCACAGCTGTAAAATGGTGAAGAAGAGAGTGAGCCCCGTGTGGGACAGAGACTCTGTCCAACCTGATTAATGTGTATTTACCCCAGAGCTTAGAACAGTGCTTGGCACTTAATAATAATAATAATAATGATGTTGGCATTTGTTAAGCGCTTACTACGTGTGAAGCACTGTTCTAAGCGCTGGGAGGGGATACAAGGTGATCAGGTTGTCCCACGTGTGAGTCACAGTCTTAATCCCCATTTTACAAATGAGGTAACTGAGGCACAGAGAGGTTAAGTGACTTGCCCAAAGTCACACAGCTGACAAGTGGTGGAGCCAGGATTAGAACCATGACCTCTGGCACCCAAGCCCGTGCTCTTTCCACTGGGCCACGCTGCTTCTCAGCAAGCACTTAGTAGGCACTTAACAAGCACCATAATTATTGTTATTATTATGAGGATGGGATTTTAGCTAGGGATGTGTCTTGTTCTATTGGCCCTAAGTGCTCTTCTAGCCATGTTTAGGGGAAAAGCATACTGGCTTCAGACATGATCAGGTTGGAAACAGTCCCTGTCTCACAATGATGATAACAGTATTTGTTAAGCGCTTACTATGCGCAAAGCACTGTTCTAAGCGCTGGGGAGGTTGCCAGGTGATCAGGTTGTCCCACCGGGGGCTCACAGTTTTAATCCCCATTTTACAGATGAGGTAACTGAGGCCCAGAGAAGTTAAGTGACTTGCCCAAGGCCACACAGCTGACAGTTGGCGGAGCCGGGATTTGAACCCATGACCTCTGACTCCAAAGCCCGGGCTCTTTCCACTGAGCCACGCTCACAAGGGGCTCATATCTTTAATCTCCAACATACAGATGAAGAAACCGAGGCCCAGACAGGTTAAAACACTTGCCTAGGATCACACTGCAGGAAAAATGGCAGGGCCAGAATTTGAACCCAGGTCCCTTGACTTCCGTATCTGTACCCTTTCCACTAGGCCATACAGCTTCTTGAGGGTTAGAGGCTGATTCAGTTATCCTGCTTGTCTGGTTTATGGAAACTCATCCAATTTACATTGTGAAAAGAGAGACTTATGACAGGTCTTGCTGAAAGAGATCATGGATTCAAATGTGAAAATATCTTCATTTCTATCACTTATGGCCTGTAAGCTCCTCCTCAAGAATGTGCCGGTTTACTGTTGTATTGTACTCTCTCTAGTGCTTAGTACAGTGCTCTGCACATAGTAAGTGCTCAATAAATACAAATGAATAAATGAATGAATGTGAATATAAGCTCCTTGTAAGCAAGGGGCATGCCTGCCAAATCTGTTGTAGTCTCCCAAGTGCTTGGTACAGTTTCTACAAAGAGTAAATGCTCAATAAATAAAGTTGACTGATTTATTTGCTTGAAAAATTGACCTTTTCTCCTGGTTTTTTAAGAGTTTTTAAAATCTCAAAATTTTAAGATTTCAAATCTACAGAAGAGCAATGGCAAAGATGCACATGCTGTTCTACTTTCAAGTACTTTAATTGCTTTCTGAAGAGCCAATTGTTAAAAACTTCGGATATAGAAAATACATTATTCTGATAACAATATGATTGCTCTTATAAAATATATTTGGATGTGAAATCCATTGACATAAAATTTTGATGGACAGACTCATACAATTTACAGAAAATAACTAAAGCGGCATAAAAGCTGGGACCTATTACCCTAAGCGATGATGAGAATATCCACTACAATATCTCTTGGTCACTAGACAGTCTCTCTTCTTAATCATTCAAAGTGATTCCACATCTTTTATTCACTGTTCTTTATGGCCAAGCTCACATTACACATTTCGGTATTTCCTAAGTGTCTAGAACAATATTGATGGTTCTTATCTCACTACTGAGGCACAGAAGAGCTGATATTATTCCCATTTTACAGAGAGGGAAACTGAGGTTCAGAGAAGTGGAAAGAGTTGTCCAAATTCAGTCAGAGGAGCTAGGCCTAGAATCAAAATTTCTTGCTCTCTCTAACAGAACACGCAATTTTAATTGGTTGTTGCATGTGTGATTGACTGATAACATATCTTTTACCACAAATAAGGCAGTCACTCAGTCGATCATATTTGTTGAGTGCTTACTGTATGCAGAGCACTGTACTAAGTACTGGGGAGAGTACAATATAACAGACACATTCCCTGCCCACAACGAGTTTGCAGTCTAGGGGGGCAAATCAGGATTAGACATAATGCACATGTACCAGACATTCTCATCTTGAGATGTGGATAGGAGAAAGAAGTCGTATTTCTTAGAGAAACTGCCTAAAAATGACATGAGGAGGGATTACCTGATTTGATGGAGACATCTACAATTGCAGTATAATCTCTTTTTAAAATTAATATCATGGTCCTTATGTATTTGTTAAGTGCTTATTACACGTCAGCTATTGTTTTAAGTGCTGTGGTAGATACAAGTTAATCAGGTTGGACCAAGCTACTATCCCAAATGGGGCCCTCAGCCTAAGGAAGGAGAACAAGTACTGAATTTTACAGTTGAGGAAAATGAGGCACAGAGAAGGTAAATGACTTGCCCAAAGTCCAACAGTAAGCAATGGCATAGCTGGGCTCAGAACCCAGGCCCTCCAACTTCCAGGCCCATATTCTTTCAACTAGACCACACATGTTGCTTCTTACTGTGGGTAGAAAATGGTTTTCATGTTTCAATTGTTCTTTCCCACTTAGCACACCGCACTGCACCCAATGGAGTGCTCAATAAATTCCATTAAACCTAAAATGGTAACTAGTGTTTTATCTAGAAATCAATTCTAACACTAATCAGAGCGAGAGATCCTTTATCATTATCTTTCACTAGATTGGGTTCTTATGTCCTATGTTGTTAAATGCCCTCATAATATGAGTGCCCTAAAATCAATTTTTCAATATAAACTGCCATCCGATTGCATTTTTGGGACCGTTCCAGTAGGTGCTTAGTGTTCGAAGGAACTCAGAACCAGACTGAATACAGCACTGATATAAGAACAAGATCTGGGAGAGGAGGGAGGAGGAAGGAAGGGAGAGGGGCGGCCAGATAGGGAAGGAGAGGGGAGGGTGCAGAACACTGTATTAAGCGCTTGGAAAGTACAATACATCAATAAAGAGAGACAATCCCTGCCCACAATGGGCTCACAGTCTACAGTCACACTCTCCCACCTTAGTAATAATTAATGTGGTATATCTGTAATTTACTTATTTATATTGATGACTGGCTCCCTCTCTAGGCTGTCAGCTCATTGTGGGCAAGGAATGAGTCTGTTTACTGTTATACTTTACTCTCCCAAGCACTTAGTAAAGTGCTCTGTAGTATTTCATTCATTCAATTCATTCAATCGTATTTATTGAGCACTTACTGTGTGCAGAGCACTGCACTAAGCACTTGGGAGAGACAATGTAACAATAAACAGACACATTTCCTGCCCACAGTGTCACAGTAAGCACTCAGTAAGTATGACTGACTGATTACTCATTACACAGTTGTTCTGTGTGAGCATGGGCTTTGGAGTCAGAGGTCATGGGTTCAAGCCCCAGCTCAGCCAATTGTCAGCTGTGTGACTTTGGGCAAGTCACTTAACTTCTCTGTGCTTCAGTTACCTCATCTATAAATGGGGATTAAGACTGTGAGCCCCCCGAGGGACAACCTGATCATCCTGTAACCTCCCCAGCACTTAGAACAGTGCTTTGCACATAGTAAGCGCTTAACAGAATGCCATTATCATTATTACTATTATTACAAAGTCCCAGGGTAGCTACAAGACTATCAGGCTGGTCACAGCCCCTGTGTCACCCGGGGGTCAGAGTCTAAGGAGGATGGCGAAAGGGATTTAAATTCCCGTTTTATAGACGTGGTGACTGAGGATAACGAAAGTTAAATGACTTGCCCAAGGTCACAAGGTAGGCAAATGGCAATGTTAGGAATGGAACCCAGGTCTTCTTTCCACTAGGCCCCACTGCTTAGTCCCCTCAAGGCCCTGGACTGTGTGGCCAGCATGTTCTGCAGGCCTGCTTGCCCTCAGCCCATCCGCCGGCTCACAAATGCCAGCTCACTCACCACCACAGCCGATATCACCACCATCACTCACCCTACTCCTTCCCTCCAACACCCCTGCAGCCCCTGCTGATCCCCAGCACGAGGGGATCGGAGTGGCCACATGACTATCAATCAACCAATCAATCGTATTTATTGAGCTTTTACTGTGTGCAGAACACTGTACTATAATTTAGGAGAGTACAATATAACAGACAAATTCCCTGCCCAAAGCGAGCTTACAGTCTAGAAAGGGAGATAGACACTAATATAACTGAATACATTCCAGATAGGTATGTAAGTGCGGTGGGGTTGGGAGGTGGGGAGTGAATAAAGGGAGCAAGTCAGGGCGACACAGAAGGGAGTGTAATCAACCTCTCACTCAATAGTATTTGAGAGCCTACAGTGTGCCAAGCACTTACGAAGCACTGGGGCGAGTACAATGGAGTTAATAGACCTAATCCAACCCATTTCCCCTGAGAGGGATAAACCTGAGTTCTAGTTTCTGATGCTCTTTATTCATTCTACACCCAAATTAATCCACTCTTCATATAATAATAATGACGGCATTTGTTAAGCGCTTACTATGTGCAAAGCACTGTTCTAAGCGCTGAATCCTCCAAGAGCAATCAATTCTCTGCCTCACTGGCTTTTTGGCTCATCTTGCTATTTGCCAATGATGGTGGCAATTCTGCTTTAGCCTCATGATGGATTGCAGAGACTATTTCTAGAATCATTTGGTGCCAAAAGATGAGGGTGTTGGGCTTTAAGTCGAGCATCAAATTCTATCCCTGGAGTGCACTGAGAATAGGCTGGGAGGGAGTGTAAAGGGCATTCTATCAACAGAGAAATTGGAAGGCAAGACTTGCTCTCTCTGCAGGTGCACAAGGCATCCCTGCATACATGAGAGATACTTTCTAAATGCATCCTTGACAGATCAAAATTAGACATTCCAAGAAATCTTCCTAGACTGATGACTTGACTGTAGCTCATTTTGCTTCTAGATTCTTAAACGTTGTTTTAAGATTGATTTATTTTAATCCTCAAATCTCCAGTGGCTACCAATCAACCTACGCATCAGGCAAAAACTCCTCACTCTCGACTTCAAGGCTGTCCATCACCTCGCCCCCTCCTACCTCACCTCCCTTCTCTCCTTCTACATCCCAGCCCGCACCCTCCGCTCCTCTGCTGCCAATCTCCTCACTGTGCCTCGTTCTCGCCTGTCCCGCTATTCACCCCCAGCCCACGTCATCCCTCTGGCCTGGAATGCCCTCCCTCCGCACATCCGCCAAGCTAGCTCTCTTCCTCCCTTCAAAGCCCTCCTGAGAGCTCACCTCCTCCAGGAGGCCTTCCCAGGCTGAGCCCCCTCATTCCTCTCCCCCTCCTCCACTCCCCAACCCTCCCACCTTACCTCCTTCCCCTCCCCACAGCACCTGTATATATGCAGATATGTTTGTATGTATTTATTACTCTATTTATTTATTTATTTATTTTATTTGTACATATTTATTCTACTTATTTTATTTTGTTAATATGTTTTGTTTTATTGCCTGTCTCCCCCTTCTAGATTGTGAGACCGCTGTTGGGTAGGGACCGTCTCCATATGTTGCCAACTTGTACTTCCCAAGCACTTAGTACAGTGCTCTGCACACAGTAAGCGCTCAATAAATACTATTGAATGAATGAATGAACTAAATTTAAAATCTTTTAAGAGCTCAATAAATAACAATGATTGACTGTTTTGTTCAAGTCTCCTTACGGCAAGTAAGCCACAGGTAAAAACATTTTCGTGTCCATATCTAGGAAGATTAGGAGCAAAAAGGAAAGGAGGCAGGGAGAGAAAGAGTAATATGAAGAGGGAGGGCATTCCAGTCCCTGCCCCACATGGAGCTCACAGTCTTAGTCTCCATTTTACAGATGAGGTAACTGAGGCACAGAGAAGTTACGTGACTTGCCCAAGGTCACAAGCAGACGAATGGTGGAGCTGAGATTAGAATCCAGGTCCTTCTGACTCCCATGCCTGTGTTCTATCCACTAGGCAATGCTCCTTACCTTCACAGAAAAATTTCAACCAGCCAATTACCTAGCCCAGGTTTTTTGGTCATAAAGTACTACTACTACTACTAATTATTATTAGTATCATTTTTATATAAAAGTAGGTGTTAACTGCTTACTGTGTGACAAGCACCGTAATAAGTACTCGGATAGATGCAAAGTAATCAGGTCAGGCAAAGCCCCCGTTCCACAGAGGGCTCAAAGAGTCTTAGTAGGAGGGAGAGCACATATAGAATCACCTTTTACAGGTAAGGAGACTGAGGCACAGAGAAGTTAAGTGATTTGCCCAAGGCCACAAAGTAGGCAAATGGCAGAGAGGGGATTAGAACTGGCCTTCTTATTTTTAGACCCATGCTCTTTCCTCAAGGACTCACAGCTAAAGTGGGGATAACACCTCTCCCTTACTTACTGAGATGTTGTGCCCTCAGCGTGGCTCAGTGGAAACAGCACGGGTTTTGGAGTCAGGGGGTCATGGGTTTGAATCCCACTCTGCCAACTGTCAGCTGTGTGACTTTGGGCAAGTCACTTCATTTCTCTGGGCCTAAATTCCCTCATCTGTAAAATGGGGATTAAGACTGTGAGCCCCACCGCAGGACAACCTGATCTCCTTGTAACCTTCCCAGCGCTTAGAACAGTGCTTTGCACATAGTAAGCGCTTAATAAATGCCATCATTATCATTATTATTATTATTATTGTGGGGATACAATGAGTGAGTGACATTTGCAAGGTCTCCTAGCAGACAACTGGCAAGACAGAGCTTTGCACACAGTAAGAACTCAGACCTTCTGACTTCCAGGCTCAGACACTTTCCACTCATTTGTGTGAGAGGCCCAAATTCAGCTCCTCCGTGAACATGAGAGCTGAGTATTTCTTCCACTTTGAACCATGCCCTAGGAATATTGTTCCCACAGTAACAACAGAAGCACAGATATTGCCAATCAAAAGAATGCCATCAACAGAGAAGACAGAAAGTGGGAAGCTCACTCACCTTGGGGGGCTATCAGCGTTCGGCCATTTTCTTGACACCAGCCAACAGGATGGATGTATGGACTGGTAAAATCACACCTGAAAAAAAATCACGGACAGTTCTAAAGGTGAGTGGAGAAAGATCCCATTATGGAGGGTTGGGGGTACAAGAAGAATATAAATGAGGATAATTGTATAACAGAAAAGCTAAAATTGCCATTCTAGTGCTGCGATTAACAATAAATACGTCAAAATCCATACACTAAGCAACTGGCCTGTGGGATGGGGAGGGAAGAACCTATAATAATAATAATAATGATGGAATTTATTAAGCGCTTACTATGTGCAAAGCACTGTTCTAAGTGCTGGGGAGGTGACAAGGTGATCAGGTTGTCCCCCGGGGGCTCACAGTTTTAATCCCCATTTTACAGATGAGGGAACTGAGGCCCAGAGAAGTGAAGTGACTTGCCCAAAGTCACACAGCTGACAGTTGGTGGAGCCGGGATTTGAACCCATGACCTCTGACTCCAAAGCCCGTGCTCTTTCCACTGAGCCACGCTGCTTCTCTATAAGGCCTATAGCAGCTCCAAACAGGCCCCAAGCCTGACAAGGCATCAACCGACAAAGCCCACTCAAAGAGGCCATCATTTTGTTCTCCTTTTTGGTGGGGGGAGGTGGAGAGAACTGGATTATAAATTTCTTCTTGTCATTGTTCATAACCCTTTAAAGAGTTCAAGGAAAAATATACCACTGGCTTTGTAAATCAAAGGCAGAATCAACTGCCCTCTGGATTGAAAATTCATCATCTTCCAATGGCTGCAACACTTGTGCAGTATGGCTGTTCAGTGTAGTCATACATTTCTAGAGCCAAGTTCTGTATCTCGTTTCATTTTTCATTTGTTCCTGGTTTTTAATGCTACTTATTAAGTGCTTACTGTGTACCAGGTGCTGTACTGGGCACTGGCATAGATACAAGATTATTCACACTCTTCTAGACTGTGAGCCCGCTGTAGGGTAGGGACCGTCTCTATATGCTGCCAACTTGTACTTCCCAAGCGCTTAGTACAGTGCTCTGCACACAGTAAGTGCTCAATAAATACGATTGAATGAATGAATGAATGAAGTCCTCAATTCCCCTACTTCCTCTCCCTTCTGGATCACCCTTGCACTTGGATTTGCATCCTTTATTCACCACACCCTCAGCCCCACAGCACTTAAGTCTGTATCTGTATTTTATTCATTTATATTGTCTGTTTCCCACTCTAGTCTGTAAACTCGTTGTGGGAAGGGAATATGTTCACCAATTCCATTATATTTTACTCTCCCAAGTATTCATTTAGTACAGTACTCCGCAGATAGTAAAAGCTCAATAAAGATGTCTGATTAATTGTTCCAGTCTGTTCATAATCTAAATTGGAGGGAGGAAAAACTGATTCCTCCATTTTAAAGATGAAGTAATTGAGGCACAGAAAAGTTAAGTGAATGGCCCAAGGTCACACAGCAGTCAAGTGGGTGGAGATTAGAACTCGTGTCCTCTCAATCAATCATATTTATTGAGCATGTAGTGAGAAGCGGCATGGCTCAGTGGAAAGAGCCCAGGCTTGGGAGCCAGAGGTCATGGGTTCTAATCCCACCTCTGCCACATATCTGCTGTGTGACCTTGGGCAAGTCACTTAACTTCTCTGAGACTCAGTTACCTCACCTGTCAAATGGGGATTAAGACTGTGAGCCCCACGTGGGACAACCTATCACCTTGTACCCCCCCCCTCCAGCACTAAGAAAAGTGCTTTGCACATAAAGTGCTTAACAAATGCCATCATCATTATTATTATTACTTTATGCAGAGCACTGTAGTAAGTGCTTGGGAGAATGCAACACAACAATAAAACCAACACATTCCCTGTCCACAACAAGCTTACAGTCTAGAGGGAGAATTAGGCAATAATATACATTAAGGATAAGAACATGAATACTGGGAGGCTGGGAGTGGGGTGGTGAATAAAGGGAGAAAGTCAGGGTGGCACAGAAGGGAGTGGGAGAATGGGAAATAAGGGCTTAGTCAGAGATGGCCTCTTGCAGGAGATGTGCCTTCAATAAGGCTTTGAAGGTGGACTAAGTAATTTCTGTCAGACGTGAGGAGGGAGGGAGTTCCAGGCCAGAGGCAGGACATGGGCAAAGGTTGGCGGCGAGACAGACGAGATGGCGGTACACTGAGAGACAGTAGAGGAGCGAAGCGTGTGGGCTGGGCTGCACTGTTTGATGGTCTTACGGCATCCATGTTCCCAGCCATCTGTAGGCTGAAGAGTTTCCTCCAAACCTTTTCATTTTAATTTGCAGACCTATTTTCTCAAAGCTTTTTGGAAAAAGAAACTAAGATCCTTCAATCCCCAGACAATCATATACCCCTTCGCCAGTCACACTTCCTGAACTAACTTTTCTAAATATAGCAAGGTGACCGGAACCGAGACCAGCATTTCAAACGTGGTCTCATTAGTTAATGTCTCCGGGAATGCTGGAGGAATTTTCCTCTCCTCTTTAATTCATTACTCCATCTCTTAAAGACTAAAGCAGTGGAGCAATCCCAAGAAGTACACCTGTTTTTTAATGGTATTTTTTAAGGATTTATTATGTGTCAGGCACTGTACTAACCACTGGGGTAGTTTCAAGATAATTAGTTTGGACAAAGTCCACGTCCCACATGGAGCTCAGTCTTAACCCCTATTTTACAGATGATGAAACTGAGACACAGAAATATGAAGTGACTTGCCCAAGGTAACAGCAGACAAGTGGCAGAGCTGGGATTAGAACCCAGGTCCTCTGACTCTAATGCCCATGCTCTAGAAGCAACGTGGCTTAGTGGAAAGAGCACATGCTTGGGAGTTAGAGGTTGTGGGTTCTAATCCTGCTCCGCCACTTGTCAGCTGTGTGACTTTGGGCAAGTCACTTTGCTTCTCTGTGCCTCAGTTACCTCATCTGTAAAATGGGGTTTAAGACTGTGGGCTCCACGTGGAACAACCTGCTTACCTTGTATTTCCCCCAGTGCTTAGAACAGTGCTTGGCACACAGTAAAGCACTTAACAAATACCATTATTATTATTATTATTATTCACAGATCTTCTCCAGTTAAACCTCTCACCACTTTTGGCATGCTGAATTTGAGGTCACGCTCCTTACCAATAATCGTAACTGTCCTCCCAGTTGTCAAAGTGCACAAGTAATCGGTCTTCAACAATGTCTGCGATGGAGGCCACACACACCAAGGAAGGATTTTTCCTGTCCACTGCTTCAAGCTTCCTCCCAACCTGAAATGCTTCAGGCATTGGGGTGTTCTAGACAGGGGTGGGAAGGAAAAGACAAGCAAAGGTCTAAGTTGATATCAAGAAAGCAAGGACTTTATCGAGTACAGCCATAATCTGTTCCATACCGTCTCTTGTCATCTGGAATTCGGAAAGGGACCGGGTCAGCCCTAAACGTTACACTGAGCTAGTACACGGCTCACAATCCATACATATGTCAGAGGAAGTGAGCTTTTATATTTTGTTTTCATTTGGCCTAAATGGCAGGCTTTTTCTCTCATAATTTAATTCTCTATCCTCACAATCCTTTATGCAATCAGAGTTTTACAACCAACGATGCTGAAACAAGACATGAAATATTTACACAGAGAATTTGCAATTACCTTGATATTCTAGTTGTGCTTATTTAACTCAGTGGAAGGAAAAAAAACTGAATACTGTCTGGTCTACTAAGAGGAACATGCGAAATGAATTCATGCTGAGGTGGACAAATGAAAAAGAAAAAGTATCTCCTATGGGCATTAGATCTTGAAAACTGCGGCTGGTTCCCAAGATTTAGGGTGTATCTGCCTGGATTTCTAAACAAACTGCGATAGAAATGCCTAATGCTCAAGTCTGTCTGTGTTACAGTTTACATTTTGCTTTATACACATATCCTTTAGACTGTAGGCTCATTGCGGGCAGGGAACATGTCTACCAACTCTGTTGTATTGTACACCCCCAAGTACAGCGCTCAGCACATAGGAAGCATCCATCCATGACATCCATTTGCTGCTGCACTGCAGATTTAGCTTATATCTGCAAACTAAACTCTCATTTACAGCTTGGAGTCTGAGGGTCAGAAGATAGGGAGATAATAGGGAAGAATTAGAATTGGGTGGAGACCAAGAGAGGAGAATTTCCCCTTCACCACAGAGCAGATTCCTGTTTCCTTCTTCCCTTAATCAGAGAGGGATCACTATTTATTGAGCAATGACCACTGACCTGGCCATTTACTTTATTAAGAAAATTGACACTATCAGGCATGAGCTCCCTAAAATCTCTCCTGCCCCTCCCCAGTCCCTCCCCCATCCTGCCCCTTCTTCAACTCTCCCATCCTCCTCAGCAGTATCTCTGGAGGAGATCTCCTGCCTTCTCTCAAAATCCACCCCCTCCGCCTGCGCATCTGACCCCATTCCTTTGCACTTTATCAAAACACTTGTCCCCTCCTTTTTTCCCTTCCTGTCATCTTCAAATGATTGCTTTCCGATGGCTTCTTCCCCACCGCTTTCAAACATGTCCAAGTCTCCCCTATCCTAAAACAACCCTCCCTTGACCCCATGGATCCCTTCAGTTATCACCCCATCTCCCTCCTACCACTCTTCTTCAAACTCCTTGAGCGAGTGTCTACACCTGCTGTCTCAAATTCCTCTTCTTCAATTCTCTCCTTGACCCTCTCCAATCTGTCTTGCATCCCCTTTACTCCACAGAAACCGCCCTCTCAAAGATCACCAAGGAGCGCCTTGCCAAATCCAATGGTCTGGACTCCCTCACTGCAGTCTCATTTCCTCCTGCCTTCAAGACATCTCTACGTGGATGTACTCCCATCATCACAAACTTAACATGTCCAAAACTGCGTTTCTTGTCTTTCCACTTAACCCTTAATCTCGCCCTGACTTTCCCATCATTGTAGACTGCACTACCATCCTTCAGGTCTCAAGACCGTAATCTTGGCTCCTCTCTCTCATTCAATCCACATATTTAATCCATCACTAAATCCCATCAGTTCTACCTTCACAACAAGGCTAAAATCCATCCTTTTCCTCTCTATCCAAACTACTGCTATGTTGATCCAAGCACTCATCCTATCCCTCCTTGATTCCTGTATCAGCCTTTTTGCTGACCTCCCTGCCTCCTGTCTCTCCCCACTCCAGTCCATAGTCCAGTCTGCTGCCTGAATCATTTTCCTACAAAAATACTCAGACCATGTTTCCCCACTCCCCAAGAAACTCCAGTTATTGCCCATCCACCTTCATATCACACAAAACCTTCTCACCATTGGCACTCAATCACCCTGAACCATCTTACCACGCCTCACTACTCTCCTTCTACAACTCAGCCTGCATACTTTGCTCCTCTAACACTAACCTTCTAACTGTACCTCAACTCATCTATCTTGCCACTGACCTCTCACCCACATCCTGCCTGTCTGACAGACAATTGCTCTCTCCATACTTTAAGGCCCTATGGAAGGCCCATCTCCTCCAAGAGGCCTTCCCTGACTGGGCCCTCCTTTCTTCTTCTCCCACCCCCTTCTGCATTGCCCTGACTTGCTCCCTTTGTTCATCGACTTCCTAGCCCCACAGAACATAATGATGGTACCTGTTGAGCACTTATTATGTGCCAGGTACATAATTACATATCTGTAATTTGCTTATTTATATTAACGTTTATCTCCCCCCTAGACTGGAGGCTCACTGTGGGCAACGAATGTGTCCGTTCATGGTTACACTGTACTCTCCTAAGTGCTTAGTACAGTGCTTTGCATACAGTCAGCACTTGATAAACACAACTGAAGGAATGAACAGACTGTAAGCTCGTTGTGGGCAGGGAATGTGTCTGTTATAGTGCTGTGTAATGCTCTCTCAAGTGCTTTGTACAATCCCCTGCTCACAGTAAGCACTCAATAAATATGATAGCTTCATTCATCAGGTTGGAAACAGTTCCTCTTCCACATGGAGCTCACAGTCTACATAGGAGGAAGTTGTTTTTAACCCCCACTTTTATAGCTGTGTAAATTGAGGAACAGAGTAGTGAAGTAACTTGCCCAAGGTCACACAGCAGCCAAGTGGCAGAGCTGGGATTGGAAGGAAGCCCCGTTCCTGTTCCAGATCGCTGCTCCTCTGCATCTGGACTCTGCTCAGCTCTCCCTCCGCTGTCCCAATGGCTTTGCCCCCAATGCCTCCCTGGCACTCTAATTCTTTCTCGCTCCTCGTCCTCAGAGAAGCAGTGGATACAGCACAGACCTGGAAATCACAAGGTCATAGGTTCTAATCCTGACTCCGCCACTTGTCTGTTATGTGATCTATGTGAGAAGCAGCGTGGCTCAGTGGAAAGAGCCTGGGCTTTGGAGTCAAACATCATGGGTTCAAATCCCAGCTCCGCCAATAGTCAGCTGTGTGACTTTGGGCAAGTCACTTAACTTCTCTGGGCCTCAGTTCCCTCATCTGTAAAATGGGGATTAAGACTGTGAGCCCCACGGGGGCAACCTGATCACCTTGTATCCCCCCAGCACTTAGAACAGTGCTTTGCACATAGTAAGCACTTAACAAATACCATCATCATCTTGGGGAAGTCATTTCACTTCGCTGTACCTCATTTACCTCCTCTGTAAAATGGGGATTGAGACTGTGAGCCCCACATGGGAGAGGGACTGTGACCAACTCGATTTGCTTGCTTCCACCCCAGCGCTTAGTACAGTGCCTGGCACATAATAAGCGCTCAACAGATACCATCATTATTATTATTTGCCCTCCCCCTTCTTCCTGCTAGCACTCTAACTCTTCCCGTAGCCTTGGCCTCCCTGCCAATCACTGCCTGGTAGCCAAGAAGAAAATCCGGGGTGGACGCAGCTGGGGCTGCCTTTGGCTTAATTTGCTTGAAGACAGTAGCAGATACTCACAGAACTTTGATTCCTGAATAATCTCCTGGGGGCATTTCGCAATTTGCAGGATTTCAAATAATCTGTCCAAATAAATTTATCTTTTCTGTAACCTAATGAAAAGTTAAAGACAGAAAGACCTATGATTATCCCAAGCATTCTCAATGAAAATAAAATTATACCACATCCCAAGGGATGTTAATAATTACCCCATACAGAGCCAGTAATGACATTAAGGACTAAATGATGTTGACTGTCCAACGGCCTGCACATTCAGTCAATCACATTACACAGAGCAGAGCACATGGTAGGAGCTCCACCAGACAAATTCTCCCAATGAATTCTTCAATTCCAGGGAATCAATCAATCATATTTACTGAGCGTTTACTGTGTGCAGAGCACTGTACTAATTGCTTAGGAGAGTATGATACAATAGAGTTGGTAGACATGTTCCCCGTCCACAATGAGTTTATAGTCTTAGAGGAGCGGCTCATATAGTCTCAATCTTTAATAATAATTATGGTATTTGTTAAGCTCTTACTATGTGCCAGGCACTTAATGGTGTCCCTCACACCAGGCACCTCAAAATATGCCATAAAAATAATAATAATAATTGTGATATTTGTTAAGCACTTACTATGTGACAAACACTGTACTAAATGCTGGGGTGGATACAAGCAAATTGGGTTGGACACAGTCCTTGTCCCATATGGGGCTCACAGTCTTAATCCCAAATTTACAGATGAGGGAACTGAGGCCCAGAGTAGTTAAGTGACTTGCCCAAGGTCACACAGCAGACAAGCGGCAGAGCCAGAATTAAAACCCATTTGTCTGCTGCATAATCAACAGGGAGTGACGTGCTTTTGGATCACCAGTAGAAAAAAAAAAAAAAAAACCTTTGTAACAAGTCCCCTTGACATTACGGGATCTGTTGGGTACAGGTAACCCAGTTATTTGTCACCAACACTTTCTACATCACCCACAGTGTTTTATAACCTTCTCTTTGCCACAGAATGAAAAAGTACCACTGGATATCTTTTCAATGGGGAGTAGTGCGGTAGAGTGGATAGAGCAGGGGCCTGGAGCCAAACGACTTGGGTTTTAATCCTGGCTCCACCACTTACTTCCTGTGTGACCTTGAGCATGTCACATAACTTCCCTGTGCCTCAGTTTCCGCAACTAAAAAATGGAGATTAAATACCCATTCTCTCTCCTACTTAGCCTGTAAGTCCCATGTGGGACAGGGACTGTATCCAACCTGATTAACTTGTATCTACCCCAGTGCTTTGAATAGTGTTTGACAAACAGTAGGCGCTTAACAAATATCGTAACAAAATAATAATAATAATTATAATAATAATGATGATGGCATTTGTTAAGCGCTTACTATGTGCAAAGCACTGTTCTAAGAGCTGGGAAGGACACAAGGTGGATCAAAATGCTTCTGCTTACCTTTAGGGATGTGTAGCTCATGATCTGTACTTTCACACCATCCCACAGGATGTATGTCAGGGGAGCCTGCATTGGTCCAAAAATCATAGCAGCATAAGTAGCCATCAAAATGAAGCCTCATGCGATAACCACACACCTGGAAAAAGAGAATGAATGACAAAGCTTTAATTGAATTTCATGCTTTCCGGTAAGACACAAATAGGCTCCAGCAAATTTGCACAGCCTTGATTTCTAGCCCCTGGAATCCCAAACCTAAAGCTGTATGAACAGCGTAACAATTGCATTAGCTAAACAAAATTCTTATAAAAGGGATAAATTTCACTGTTCATGAAATGAGGGAGGGTCTTCCCCACTTTGGCTGCTTGTTTTCTATCTTGCTGCGCCTTATTAAAGTTGAACAAAAGCATGAGAATATTGGCATTAGGAATTTACCTAAATTCCTTGTGGGCAGGGAATGTGTCTAGTCAGTCAGTCAGTCAGTCAGTCAGTCAGTTGTATTTATTGAGTCCTTACTGTGTTCAGAGTACTGTACTAAGCTCTTGGAGCATGCAATATACGTTTCCTGACCTTTCCCGTCACTGTAGATGGCACAACCATCCTTCCCGCCTCACAAGCCCGTAACCGTGGTGTCATCTTTGACTTTGCTCTCTCATTAGACCCACATATCCAATCCGTCACCAGATCATGTCGATCTCATCTTCACAACATCTCCAAGATCCGCCCTTTCCTCTCCATCCAAACTGCTACTACATGATTACAATCACTTATCCTGTCCTGCCTGGATAACTGCAGCAGCCGCCTTTCTGACGTCCCAACCTCCTGCCTCTCCCCACTTCAGGACAGACTTCACTTCACTGCCTGGATTATTTTTCTACAGAAAAGTTCAGGGCATGTCATCCCCCTCCTCAAAAACCTCCAGTGGTTGCCTGTCCACCTCCGTATCAAACATAAACACCTCACTATTGACTTCAAAGCTCTCCATCACCTTGCCCCCTCCTACCTTACCTCCCTTTTCTCCTTCTATATTCCAGCCCACACAATCTGCTTCTCTGGTGCTAATCTTCTCACTGTGCCTCAATCTCAGCTGTCTTGCCGCCAACCCCTGGCCAACGTCCAACTTCTGGCCTGGACCGCCCTCTCTCCTCAAATCTACCAAACAATCACTCATCCCCACTTCAAAGCCCTACTGAAGGCACACCTCCTCCAAGAGGCCTTCTCAGACTAAACCCTGCTTTTCCTCAGCTCCCTCTTCCTTCCGCATCATCCTCACTCCCTTTGCTCTTCCCCCTACTCCGCATCCCACAGCACTTATATATATATAAGTATGGATATGGATAAGAATTATCCATATCCATATATATATATATATATATATATATATATATATATATATATATATATGGATATGGATAATTCGATTTATTTATATTGATGCCTGTTTACTTGCACTGATGTCTGTCTGTCTCCCCCACCTCTAGACTGTGAGCTGATTGTGGGCAGGGATTGTCTCTATTGCTGCATTGTACTTTCCAAGCGCTTAGTACAGTGCTCTGCACACAGTAAGCACTCCAATAAATATGACTGAATGAATATACACTATAACAGTCACATTCAGCATGGCCTGGTGGCAAGAACACAGGCTTGGGAGTCAGAGGTTGTGGGTTCTAATTCCAGCTCTGCCACTCTTCTGCTGTGTGACCTTGGGCAAGTCACTTAACTTCTCCGTGCCTCAGTTACCTCATCTGTAAAATGGGGATTGAGACTGTGAGCCCCACATGGGACAACTTGATTACCTTGTTTTTAGCCCTGCACTTAGAACAGTGCTTGGCACATAGTAAGTGCTTAACAAATACCATAATTATTATTATTATTCTTCCCTGTCCACAATAATCTGTTGTGTTGTACTCTCCCATGCACTTAGTACAGCTCTCTGAACACAATGAGTGCTCATTAAATACTTTTGATGGATTGATCTGTGATCCTGGGCAAGTCGCTAAACTCTCTTGTCTTTCAATTTCCTATTCAGTAAAATGGCAATTAAATACATGTTCTCTCTTCCCCTCAGACTGTCAGCCAACATGGGGCAGGGAGGTGTCTGATCTAATTTTATTGTATGACCTCAGTGCTTTGGACATAGTGAGTGCTTATGAAAGCCATAAAAATAACAACTACAAAAATAATACTGTTTTCATTATCTCACAGTAACTGCCACAACCTCAGATGAAAAGTATCCACCAATGATGTTGGGAATAGTTGCAGGCAGATGGCACTCATTATGTAGCTGGTTATTAATAATACTATGGAATTAAGCGCATCCTATTTGTTAAGAGCTTACTATGTGCCAAGCACTATGTTAAATACTGGGGAAGAAAATCAGACTGGACACATTCCCCATCCCACCAGGAGCTCACAGTCTAAGAGGCAGGGATAAGCAATTTACTTGGAAGCACATCCGCCCCCATTCAACACACAGGTAAATCCAAAAGGCCCTGGGATTTTTCCCTTAATTCCTACGTTAGGGTATTTGTTAAAAGATGAATGCTCAGAATCTCTTCACATTGCCTGAGGGCAACCATTCCAGAGTCCACACAAAGAAATTTATCTTACCTCTGCTACTGACAGCACACAGAATATGGAGGGATGGCGGGGGTCAATGCCTTCCAATCTCATTCCAACCTGAAAGCCATTTTCATGTTCAGGAAAAGACTGGTCCTGGGGGGAATTATTGAGGAGCAGACAATTAAACAGCAGTGAATACAATCTCTTTCTGTCGCTCGCTATCAGTGAAGAGTGGTCACAAAGACAACTCCATTGATGAAACTATGGCTGTGCTTGGAAAAAAATGGCAGGAGAAACTTCTCTGAGACTTGTAGGTGGGATGCCAAAAGATGACCTCTTCAAAGTGTGGAGACTCACTACACTTCAAAGAGAGATGCAGAAACACAACATTGTGTTGCTTTCACGTTTCAGAATGACCAGGTCAAAAAGCTACTCACTTCATTCTCAGTCTCTTTTGCAGGCTCGTCCTCCCCCTCCCATCCCCTTACTGTGGGGGTTCCCCAAGGTTCAGTGCTTGATCCCCTTCTGTTCTCGATCTACACGCACTCCCTTGGTGACCTCATTTGCTCCCACGGCTTCAACTATCATCTCTACGCTGATGACACCCAGATCTACATCTCTGCCCCTGCTCTCTCCCCCTCTCTTCAGGCTCGCATCTCCTCCTGCCTTCAGGACATCTCCATCTGGATGTCTGCCCGCCACCTAAAACTCAACATGTCCCAGACTGAACTCCTTGTCTTCCCTCCCAAACCCTGCCCTCTCCCTGACTTTTCCATCTCTGTTGACGGCACTACCATCCTTCCCGTCACACAAGCCCGCAACCTCGGTGCCATCCTCGACTCCACTCTCTCATTCACCCCTCACATCCAAGCCATCACCAAAACCTGCCGGTCTCAGCTCCACAACATTGCCAAGATCCGTCCTTTCCTCTCCATCCATACCATTACCCTGCTCGTTCAAGCTCTCATTCTATCCCGTCTGGACTACTGCATCAGCCTTCTCCCTGATCTCCCACCCTCGTGTCTCTCCCCACTTCAATCCATACTTCATGCTGCTGCCCAGACTGTCTTTGTACAGAAATGCTCTGGGCACGTTACTCCCCTCCTCAAAAATCTCCAGTGGCTACCAATCATTCTGTGCATCAGGCAGAAACTCCTCACCCTGGGCTTCAAGGCTCTCCATCACCTCGCCCCCTCCTACCTCACCTCCCTTCTCTCCTTCTACAGCCCAGCCCGCACCCTCTGCTCCTCAGCCGCTAATCTCCTCACTGTGCCTCGTTCTTGCCTGTCCCGCCATCGACCCCCAGCCCACGTCATCCCCCAGGACTGGAATGCCCTCCCTTTGCCCATCCACCAAGCTAGGTCTCTTCCTCCCTTCAAGGCCCTACTGAGAGCTCACCTCCTCCAGGAGGCCTTCCCAGACTGAGCCCCTTCCTTCCTCTCCCCCTTGTCCCCCTCTCCATCACCCCTTCTTACCTCCTTCCCTTCTCCACATCACCTGTATACATGTATATATGTTTGTACATATTTATTACTCTATTTATTCATTTATTTATCTTACTTGTACATATCTATTCTATTTATTTTATTTTGTTAGTATGTTTGGTTTTGTTCTCTGTCTCCCCCTTCTAGACTGTGAGCCCGCTGTTGGCTAGGGACTGTCTCTATGTGTTGCCGACTTGTACTTCCCAAGCGCTTAGTACAGTGCTCTGCACACAGTAAGCGCTCAATAAATACGATTGATTGATTGACTGATTCTTGATCTGCTGTGAAGCGTCTAATTGCTTGCAAGAGATGAACCACCTATATTCTGAAGTATCAAGAAGCACCACCGACTAATGGAAAGAGCACGGGCCTGGGAGTCAGAGGATCTGGGTTCTAATCCCAGTTCTGTCACCTGTCCTGCTCCCTCTCCCTTCTTTGTCAGGTACGCACTTGGGCGTACTTTAAGCACTTGATATTCACCCCACCTTCAGCCCCACAGCACTTGGGTACACACGGCCAACTTATTTATTTATTCATTTATTTATTTATTTTAATATCCATCTCCCCTTCTAAACTGTAACCTCCTTGTGGGCAAGAAACTACTGACATTGTTGCATTGTACTCACTGTAAGTACAGTGCTCTGCACACAATAAGCACTCAATAAATACCACTGATTAACTGCCCATTGGGTGAGCTAGGGTCAGCAGCGGGGGTCGCCCAGCCGGGCCCAGGTTCCCCTCACCTTCGACCTGAGGGTGGAAATTATTTCTCTTATTTCTATTATTATTATTTCCAGTATTTTTTATTATTAGTTCTGCTTATAGAGAAGCAGCGTAGCCCAGTGGAAAGAGCCCGGGCTTTGGAATCAGAGGTCATGGGTTCAAATCACCCTCCCCATCCCCCCGCCTTCCCTCCTTTCTCTCCCCACAGCATTTGTATATATGGTTGTACATATTTATAACTCTATTTATTTTACTTGTACATATTTATTCTATTATTTTATTTTGTTAATATGTTTTGTTTTGTTGCCTGTCTCCCCCTTCTAGACTGTGAGCCCGCTGTTGGGTAGGGACTGTCTCTGTATGTTGCCAACTTGTACTTCCCAAGCACTTAGTACACTGCTCTGCACACAGTAAGCACTTAATAAATACAACTGAATGAATGAATGAACTAGAACAAGTCATTTATCTTCTCAGTGCCTCAGTTTCTGTAAAATGGGTATTCAGTACCTGTTCTCCCTCCTCAGTCTGTGTGCTCTATGTGGGACAGGGATGTGTCTAATCTAATTATCTTGAATCTACACCAGCGGTTAGTACAGTGCTCGGGATTTAGTAAGCCCTTAACCAATACCACAGTTACCATCATTATCATTAAGCCCTATGACATCAGACTCAAAATATTATCATTGCGTATGAAGAACACAGATGTTGAAAATGATATGATTCATCCAATGTTGGCAGAAGACCTAAAGAGGTGGACATTCAACATCTTGGAGGCTCTGTCAAGCTTGCAGAAGAGGCAGGGGACTCTGGGTATTAACAGCTGCCTGTCTACTTGTTTTGTTTTGTTGTCTGTCTCCCCACTTCTAGACTGGAAGCCCATTGTTGGGTAGGGATTGTCTCTATCTGTTGCTGAATTATACTTTCCAAGCGCTTAGTACAGTGCTCTGGACACAGTAAGCGCTCAATAAATGCAACTGAATGAATGAATGAATGAATGAACAGCCCCTTTGCCTGGTCCACTCTGCTCTTCCATCCCTAAACCAGTCTCCAGTCTTTCCACACTTGCCATATAAAAATCCATCTCTCTCTGTGTGTCCCACTTATTTTCTCCTTGATCTTCAATATTTCCTTTAATATAACCCTCCTACCTCACCTCCTTCCCTCACCTTGACTCTCTCTTTCCTGTGCTTTCAGCCTGTCTCTCCCTCAGGTTGCTTCCCTTTATAAACAAAATTAATTAAGTGCATACTACGTGCCAAGCACTGACCTAAGTGCCACAGCAAATGCAAGGCAATCAGGTTGGATAAAGTTCCAGCACCTGGCTCACAGTCAAAGGTGGGGGAGACTGGGTACTTTAATCCCTGTTTTGCAAATGAG
This sequence comes from Tachyglossus aculeatus, assembly GCF_015852505.1. Lineage (NCBI taxonomy): Eukaryota > Metazoa > Chordata > Mammalia > Monotremata > Tachyglossidae > Tachyglossus > Tachyglossus aculeatus. Next base: position 15,871,428 of record NC_052070.1, read on the forward strand.
GAAACAGAGGAACAGGGAGGTTAAATGAATTGTCCAAGGTGACTGAGGAGGAGAATGGTGGAATGAGGACTCAAACTTGTGTGACCTGTCCCACAAACTCTCGCACTTTCAACTAGACCATCTTGCCTTGAACCTTCCTCTCCTAAAGGTCATGTAGATAATGTTTTTTTAATTTTAATATTATTTCAAAAAGTTTACAAGAATTCCCGCACTCTGCTGTTAAACCTTCTTCCCCATGTTGTATTAGTAATGTTAATAATGATAATGATAATAATAAGAATAATAGGCCATGAGTCAATCATATTTATTGAGCACCTACTGTGTGAAGATCATTCATTCATTCATTCAATCATATTAATTGAGCGCTTACTGTGTGCAAAGCACTGTACCGAACACTTGGGAAAGGACAATCCAACAGTAAACAGCTACATTTCCTATCCTTAATGAGCTCACAGTCCAGAGGCAGACACAGACATTAATATAAACTTCAGATTCTTGTAGACTCCAGATTCTGGTAGCTGTTATCTACCGCACCCTTGGACCCAGCTCCAACTTTTTTAACCATTTTGACCCTTTCTCACCTTCCTTCTCTCCTTTTCCATGCCCACTCTGATCCTCGGAGACTTAAACATCCACATGGATGTCCCCGGTGACTCTTCTGCCGCCCCCCCTTCTATCTCTCCTTGATGCTGCAAACCTCCTGCTCCGTTCCACCTCACCCACTCACCAACTAAGTCACACCCTCGACCTCATCATCAATCAATCAATCAATCATATTTATTGAGCGCTTACTGTGTGCAGAGCACTGTAATAAGCGTTTGGGAAGTACAGTTGGCAACATATAGAGACGGTCCCTACCCAACAGTGGGCTCACAGTCTAGAAGGGGAAGACAGACAACAAAACAAAATATATTAACAAAATAAAATAAATAGAATAAATATGTACAAATAAAATAAATAGAGTAATAAATACGTACAAACATATATACATATAAACAGGTGCTGTGGGGAGGGGAAGGAGGTAAGGCAGGGGGATGAGGAGGGGGAGGAGGGGGAGAAGAAGGAGGGGGCTCAGTCTGGGAAGGCCTCCTGGAGGAGGTGAGCTCTACCTCCACCTTCACCAACTCTGAAATCCCTCTCTCTGATCATAACCCTCTCACCTGCTTCCTCTCATACTCCTCCCCGCTGTAAATCTATATTACTTCCCCACAGAGACCTCCGCTCTCTCGACCCCATCCACCTCTCTCAGCACATCACACCCCACCTTGCCTCCCTATCCTCTCTACCCACTCTTGGTGACCAGATTATTACTCTCAACTCCACCCTTTCTACTCAACTCAACTCGCTTGCTCCCCTTTCCCTTCGCCGCTCTCATACCACTAACCCACAGCCTTGGATCACTGCCACTGTCCGCCTCCTTCACTCTTATGCTAAAGATGCTGAACGCTGCTGGGGAAAGTTTAAACACCAAACCAACCTTGTTCACTTTAAATTTATCCTTTCCTGCCTTAACTCTGCCCTCTCCTCTGCCAGGCAAAACTATTTTTCTTTCCTCATTGACAACAATGCCCATCATCCATGTCAACTGTCCCAGATATTTAACTCCCTCCTCAGGCCCCCTGTTCCTCTCCTCCATCCCTCACCCCCAACTATCTGGCCACCTATTTCATTAGTAAAATTAACACCATCACGTCTGAGCTCTCCAAAGTCACCCCTCGCCCTTCTCCATCCCCCTCCACTCTCAACCCTCTCTGCTACTTTCCCATCCTTCCCAGCAGTATCTTCAGATGAGATCTCCCTCCTCTCAAGTGCCACCCCATCCACCTGTATTTCAGACCCCATTCCCTCTCATCTTATGAAAACTCTCACCCCTTGCCTCCTCCCCTCCTTAACTTCCATCTTCAACTGCACACTCTCAACTGGTTCCTTCCCCATCTACCTTCAAACATGCCCAGGGCTCCCCTATTTTAAAAAAAACCCTCTCTTGACCCCAATGCCCCTTCTAGTTATCACCCTATCTCCCTCCTATCCTTCCTTTCCAAACTCCTAGAATGAGTCGTCTACAAATTCCTCAACTCCTCAAATTCCTCAACTCCAACTCTCTCCAAACCACCTCCAATCTGGTTTCCATCCCCTACACGCCACCGAAACTGCCCTCTCAAGGGTCACCAACGACCTCCTTCTTGCCAAATCCACTGGTTCCTACTCTTTCGTAATCCTCCTCGACCTCTCAGCAGCCTTCGACACTGTGGACCATACCTTTCTCCTCAACACGCTATCCAACCTTGGCTTCACAGACTCTGTCCTCTCCTGGTTCTCCTCTTATCTCTCTTGGCTGATCAATCTCAGTCTCCTTCGTAGGCTCCTCCTCCCCCTCCCACCCCCTTACTATAGGAGTTCCTCAAGGGTCAGTTCTTGGTCCCCTTCTATTCTCCATCTACACCAACTCCCTTGGAGAACTCATTTGCTCCCACGGCTTCAACTGTCATCTCTATTCATTCATTCATTCAATCATATTTATCGAGCGCTTACTGTGTGCAGAGCACTGTACTAAGCGCTTGGGAAGTACAAGTTGGTAACATATAGAGATGGTCCCCACCCAACAGCGGGCTCACAGTCTAGAAGGGGGAGACAGACAACAAAACAAAACATATGACAACCAAATCTACACCTCCGCCCCTGTTCTTTCTCTCCCTCCCTCCAGGCTCGCATCTCCTCTTGCCTTCAGGACATCTCTACTTGGATGTCCTGCTGCCACCTAAAACTCAACATGTCCGAGACTGAGCTCCTTATCTTTCCTCCCACACCCTGTCCCCTCCCTGACTTTCCTGTCACTGTAGACGGCCCTACCTTCCTTCCTGTCTCTCAAGTCCGCAACCTTGGTGTCATCCTCGATTCCGCTCTCTCATTCACCCCACACATCCAATCTGTCACCAAAACCTGCCAGGCTCACCTCCACAACATCACCAAGATCCGCCCTTTCCTCTCCATCCAAACTGCTACCTTGCTGGTTCAATCTCTCATCCTATCCCGACTGGATTACTACATCGGCCTCCTCTCTGATCTCCCATCCTCCTGCCTCTCCCTGCTTCAGTCTATACTTCACTCTGCTGCCCAGTTTATCTTTGTACAGAAACGCTCTGGGCATGTCACTCCTCCTCAAAAATCTCCAGTGGTTGCCTTCAAATCAAGCAAAAACTCCTCACTCTCGGCTTCAAGGATCTCCATCACCTCGCCCCCTCCACCTCACCACCCTTCTCTCCTTCTCCAGCCATCCCGCACACTCTGTTCCTCTACTGCTAACCACCTCACTGTGCCCTGTTCTGGTCTGTCCTGTCGTCAACCCCTGGCCCACATACTACCCCTGGCCTGGAATGCCTTCCCTCACACATCCGCCAATCTAGCTCTCTTCCTGTCTTCAAAGCCCTACTGAGAGCTCACCTCCTCCAGGAGGCCTTCCCAGACTGATCATCCCCTTTTTCCTCTCCTCCTCCTCCTCCCCTCACCATCTGCCCCCCTCCCCTACTCACTTCTCTTCCCCACAGCACATGTGCATAGTTGTACATATTTATTAATCTATTTATTTTATTAATGATGTGTACATAGCTATAATTCTATTTATTCTGATGGTATTGACACCTGTCTACTTGTTTTGTTTTGTTGTCTGTCTCCCCCTTCTAGACTGTGAGGCCCGTTGCTGGGTAGGGACTGTCTCTGTATGTTGCCGATCTGTACTTTCCAAGTGCTTAGTACAGTGCTCTGTACACAGTAAGTGCTCAATAAATAAGATTGAATGAATGAATGAATATAACAACAAAATTAATTAATTACAGATATATCCATAAGTGCAGTGGGACTGGGGGGATATGAATAAAGGTAGCAAGTCAGGGCAATGCGTAAGGGAGTTGAAAAAAAGGAAAAGAGGGCTTAGTCAGGGAAGGCTTCTTGGAGGAGACATGCCTTCAATAAGGCTCTGAAGGAGGGGAGAGTAACTGTGTGTTGGGTTTGAGGAGGGAAGGCATTCCAGACCGGAGGCAGGATGGGGCAAGAGGTAGGTGGGGAGATAGACGAGATCTATGTACAGTGAGAAGGTTGGCATTACAGCAAAGTGTGTGCACTGGATTGCAGTGGGAGAGGCAGGAGGGGGCAAGGTGACAATGATAATAATAATAATAATAATGCTGATTTTTAATTGCTTACCTGTAGAGACCGTCTCTATATGTTGCCAACTTGTACTTCCCAAGCACTTAGTACAGTGCTCTGCACACAGTAAGCGCTAAATAAATACGATTGAATGAATGAATGAATACTGTAAGTGGTTAACAAATACCATCATCATCATCATTATTATTCTTATTATTAGTAGTATTATTATCATGCTAAGAGCATACTAACTGCTGGGGTACATATGACATAGTCAATGTGAACCGAGTCTCTCTCCCATACGAGGCTCACAATCTCAGTAAGAAGGGAGAACAGGGATTTAGGGTTTTGCATCATAATGCCTAACCCTGACATTTTCCTGAAGTCTTATGACGACCTGGGCAGAATTTAGCACACGGAAGATGCTCTGAAAGGAGGCTACAGGGGGAGCCCACATGGAAGACTAAAGGGAGACAAGGGAGAAGACGGGGATAAAGGTTCATAAACTTGCTTCTTCTTGTTCCTCTCACTCTATTTTTTTAACAGTATTTATTACGCATTGACTATGTGAAAGGCGATGTACTAAGCATTGGGGTAGGTACAGAATAAGCAGACTGGACACAGTCCCTGGCCCAAACGGGGTTCACAATCTAAGGAGAAGAGGGCTTGAATCCCCATTTTATGGATGAGGAAACAGGCAAACAAAAATTAAGTGACTTGTCACAGAGAAGGCAAGTGGCACACCCAAGCCGTCACCATCACATCCAAGCCGTCACCAAAACCTGCCAGTCTCAGCTCCGCAACATTGCCAAGATCCACCCTTTCCTCTCCATCCATACCGCTACCCTGCTCATTCAAGCTCTCATCCTATCCCGTCTGGAATACTGCAACAGCCTTCTCTCTGATCTCCCATCCTCGTGTCTCTCCCCACTTCAATCCATACTTCATGCTGCTGCCCGGATTGTGTTTGTCCAGAAACGCTCTGGGCATGTTACTCTTCTCCTCAAAAATCTCCAGTGGCTACCAATCAATCTGCATATCAGGCAGAAACTCCTCACCCTGGGCTTCAAGACTGTCCATCACCTCGCCCCCTGCTACCTCACCTCCCTTCTCTCCTTCTCCAGCCCACCCCGCACCCTCCGCTCCTCTGCCGCTAATCTCCTCACCGTACCTCGTTCTCGCCTGTCCTGCCATCGACCCCCGGCCCACGTCATCCCCCTGGCCTGGAATGCCCTCCCTCTGCCCATCCGTCAAGCTAGCTCTCTTCCTCCCTTCAAGGCCCTACTGAGAGCTCACCTCCTCCAGGAAGCCTTCCCAGACTGAGCCCCTACCTTCCTATCCCCCTCGTCCCCCTCTCCATCCCCCACATCTTACCTCCTTCCCTTCCCCACAGCACCTGTATATATGTATATATGTTTGTATATATTTATTACTCTATTCATTTACTTATTTATTTTACTTGTACATATTTATTCTATTTATTTTATTTTGTTAGTATGTTTGGTTTTGTTATCTGTCTCCCCCCTTTTAGACTGTGAGCCCACTGTTGGGTAGGGACTGTCTCTATATGTTGCCAACTTGTACTTCCCAAGCGCTTAGTACAGTGCTCTGCACACAGTAAGTGCTCAATAAATACGATTGATTGATTGATTGGCAGAACTGGGTTAGAACCCAGGTCATCTGATTCCCAGGCCTGTGCGCTTTCCATTAGGACATGCTGCTTCTCTTTACCCTCCTCCTCTTCATCGTTTACCATCAATCATTCACTGGTAATTATTGAGTGCTTACTGTGTGCAGAGCACTTTACTAAGAGCTTGGGGGAAGCAGCATGGTGTAGTGGCTACAGCTCGGGCCTGGGAGTTAGAAGGTCAATCAACCAATCAATCAATCAATCAATTGTATTTATTGAGCGCTTACTGCGTGCAGACCACTGTACTAAGCGCTTGGGAAGTACAAGTTGGACATGAGTTCTGATCCCAGCTCCACCACTTGTCTGCTGGGTGACCTTGGCAAGTCACGTCGCCTCTCTTGGCCTCAGTTACCTCATCTGGAAAACGGGGATTAAGACTGTGAGGCCCACGTGGGACAACCTGACTACCTTGTAGATACAAGATGCTCGGCACATAGTAAGTGCTTAACAAATACCATAATTATAATTATTACAATAAAACAAAGTTTGTAGACACATTCCCAACACCTTATTCCCCTCATCCCTTTAACATGTCCTTAACATGCTTACTTCAAATGACTACCATAGGTCTCTACTCACAGCAGGTATTCAATTACACCACTGCTAACTTAATAATTATGGTATTTGTTAAGTGCTTACTATGTGCCGAACACTGTTCTAAGCACTAGGGTAGATACAAGGTAATCAGGTTGTCCCACGTGGGGCTCACAGTCTCAATCCTCATTTCACAGATGAGGTAACTGAGGCACAGAGAAGTTAAGTGGCTTGCCCAAGGTCACACAGCAGACAAAAATGTATCCCTAAATGCATTTTTATGGTATTTACTAAGTGCTTACTATGTGCCCGGCACTGTTCTAGCCCTGGGGTAGGTACAAGGCAGTCAGGTTGGACACAGTCCCTGTCCTATGTGGGGGCTCACAGTCTTAATCCCCATTTTGCTGATGAAGTAACTGAGGCACAGAGAAATGAAATGACTTGCCCAAGTTCACACACAGAGAAGTGATGGAGCTAGGATTAGAACCCAGGTCCTCTTGACTCTCAGGCCCACACTCTATCCACTAAGCCATGCTGCACTGTTACACTGTAATTTCCCTGAGAGCAGGGATTGTGCCCACCAACTCTACTTCAACCCAAGTGCTGAAAACATTAATAATACTAATAATGATGGCATTTATTAAGCGCTTACTCTGTGCAAAACACTGTTCTAAGTGCTGTGGAGGTTACAAGGTGATCAGGTTGTCCCACAGTGGGCTCACAGTCTTAATCTCCATTTTACAAATGAGGTAACTGAGGCACAGAGAAGTTAAGTGATTTGCCCAAAGTTACAGAGCTGACAAGTGGTGGAGCCGGGATTTGAACCCATGATTTGAACATTGCTCTGCACAAATTAAGTATTCAATAAATATTTCTGATCCCTCACACCCCTCCCTCTCAGCATCCCTCATCTCCCCTCTCCCTGTTTCTCACACCTCACTGGTCCTGAGCTAAGCTACCCTTGGGCAGAGTCTCTCATGTGTCAGTTTATTGTTGTACTGTACTCTCCCAAGCGCTTACTAATAATAACGATGATATTTATTAAGTGCTTACTACGTGCCAAGCACTGTTGTAAGCGCTGGAGTAGATACAAGGTTATCTGCTTGTCCCACGTGGGCTCACAGTCTTAATCCCCATTTTACAGATGAGGTAACTGAGGCACAGAGAAGTTAAGTGACTTGCCCAAAGTGTCACACATTTGACAAGTGGTGGAGATGGGATTAGAACCCATGTCCTCTAACCCCTAAGCCCGGGTTTTTCATTCATTTATTCAATTTTATTTGTATCTACCCCAGCACTTTGTACAGTGCCTGGCAAAAAGTAAGCACTTAAATGCCATTATATATATATATATATATATATATATATATATATATATATATATATATATATATATATATATATATATATATATATATATATATATACACACACACACACATATATATGTATAAATATATATATAAATAAATATATATATATTTATATATATTTATATATGAATATATATTATTATATAGGAAAAGGAGGAGAGCTGTAAATTAATGTGGTGCTTATATTCATTCATTTATATATATAAAATGGCATTTTTTAAGTGCTTACTTTTTGCCAGGCACTGTACAAAGTGCTGGGGTAGATACAAATAAAATTGAATGAATGAATGAATATATATATGAATATGAATATATATGAATATATATGAATATATATGAATATATATGAATACAATGGCATGTATACAAATAAAATTGAATGAATGAATGAATATATATATGAATATGAATATATATATGAATATATATGAATATATATGTATATAATGGCATTTGTTAAGTGCTTACTTTTTGCCAGGCACTGTACAAAGTGCTGGGGTAGACACAAGCAAATTGAGTTGGACACAGCTCCTATCCCATGTGGTGCTCACAGTCTCAATCCCCATTTTATAGATGAGGTAACTGAGGCCCAGTGAAGTGACTTGCCTAAGGTCACACAGCAGACAAGTGGTGGAACCGGGATTAGAACCCATGATCTTCTGACTCCCAAGCCTATGCTCTATCCACTACACCATGATGCTTCTCTATAAATGAATGAATAAATGCATGAATCTCCAGCCACTGTCTGCTGGTTGCCCAGGGTCCTAGCTTTCCTGTCATCCTTTGGTTTGCCAACGATATTGTCATCTGTGAGGCAGTGACGCCTCAATACCGCGATTATCACTATCTTTATTATCATGAATATTACTATCCCATGTAACTTAAGAATCAAGAGCTACGTGGACATTTCAGAGACAAAATGGCAGATTACTGTATTTTTACCAATTATAATAACCTGGATTAACATTTCCCAGTGATTAATTCTTACATGGAAATGAAACAGACCTGAACCCAGCACCGCTAGTGCTCAATCATTTCACACACCACTTCCAAACAGCTTTTCATTGCTAAATTAGGTTAATAAACTGAGATGGACTTAACATTTAAGGGCCATTTTAGTTTGAAAATAAAATCTGTTTTCAGAACATTAAAAGTTCCAAGTATCCAAAGAAATCCACAAATATAAATCGTGTATATTTGAGCAAAGCATTTCTTTAAAGATGGCAAAAGCCCCAAATGAAATGCCAAGGCGGAAATATTTCAAAGGCATTTTATATTTGTATAAAAGTAAAATGCCATGTGCGTGTATGTGCATGTGTGTGTGTTTTACTATCTCAGTCCTCCTCACACATCCACCCTGCTTTCTAGCAGATTTTATTTAACAAGTTTGTGTGACTACCTCCTGTTCACTGCTTTGAAAATTTTCACTGTGATCTTTCTGAAAAAGTGCCATTTGAAAACAGGAAAAAATATATTGATAACACTGAAATGAAATTTAAGCAGCTGAGGCAGTTGACAGAATATGGCTCAGGTTTTGGTTTTTTTTTTCAGAAATGACAAATTATTTCAGAAAAAAAAACCTGGATTCCCCAGTTGCTCTCTCTATTTTGTTATATTACATAGTAGTCACATAAAGCACCAACAATAATTCAGTCAGAAAATGACCAATGGAAGTGCTATCAGTATATCAAAACTGCTTGCCAATTGCTCATTTTAGAGCTGTAAGCAAGTATAACACCGAGACTAGCCCTAACAGCACATTTCCTCTGGGGATTTCAAATTCAAACCAAAGCTAACATTTTAAGTATTTCCAAGAGGAATACACAGTAACAAAGCCCACTAGCTCGTTACAGGTTTTTGAGTTTTTTCTCTGTTTTATTCACCATTTCAAGCTTCCTACTAAATGCTTTTAAGTATATCTAGAACAGATGTGTAATAATAATAATTATTATTGTTATTATTATAATTGTGGAATTTTTTAAGCTCTATGTGTCAGGCACAGTACTAAGCGCTGGGGTGGTTACAAGCAAACAAGCAAATTTTTAAGGGAGGAGGAAAGGGAGAGGAGGAGAGCTGTAAATTAATGTGGTGCTTAAAGGCTGCTGTTTACTAGACTGACAGTGTATAACCTATTCCCTGGGAATAAGACAGATCTCTGTGGAAACTGGTTTAATCCAGCATGTGCCCGGAAATGACTTATGATTTTCCCAGTTGCCTAAAAATGTTTTTTAAAAAAGTTTCCAAAAATGCCTGGTTTCTCATAGGTGTAACATACCATGATAGTCTGCTTCTCCCAACAATGTTGTAGATACCTGTCATATATTCATTCACTCATTCAATCGTATTTATTGAGCGCTTACTGTGTGCACAGCACTGTACTAAGCGCTTGGGAAGTACAGGTTGAAAACATATAGAGACGGTCCCTACCCAACAGTGGGCTCACAGTCTAGAAGAACATATATAGTTGTCCTTTATTTTTGAAGATTACACCACAGAAAATAAGATCCAATAAGGGAGTGAGCATGTTCAAACACTCGCTCCCTCCCTTCTTCCTTCCTTGACTGACATCTTTGACTGTTCACTTTCCACCTACTTCTTCCCCCCCCACCATGCTTAAGTACCTGCCTCAAAAAAAGCCTCCCTTGTCCCCACAGTTCCCTCCAGTTATTGCCCCACATCCCTCCTGCCATTCCTCTCTAAATTTCTTGAGTTGTTTATATTCATTGTCTCCACTTCCTCTCCACCAATTCTTTCCTTGATCCTCCTTCAATCTGCCTCCTGGCCCCCTCCACTCCACAGAAACAGACCTCTCTAAGGTAACTAATGACCTTCTTCTCCACAAATCTGAGGGCCTCTTCTCTATTCCAATCCTCATCGAAGTCTCAGCTGCCTTCGATTTTGTGGACCATTCTCTTCTCCTAGAAACATCCAAGTTAAGCTTCATCAACACCGTCCTCTCTTGGTTCTCCTCCTTTTGCTCTGGACACTCATTCTCAGTCTCTTACACAGGCCTCCTCTGCCTCCCACCCCCTAACTGCGGGAGTTCCTCAGAGCTCCATTCTAGGTCATAATTATAATGATATTAATAATAATAATTGTGTCATTTGTTAAGTGCTTAGTATATGCCAGACTCCATAATAATAATAATAATGATAATAATAATTACTATGTGGCCAGCACTGTTCTAAGCACTGGGGGAGATACAAGGTAATCAGGTTGTCCCATGTGGTGCACACAGTCTTAATCCCTATTTTACAGATGAGGGAACTGAGGCCCAGAGAAGTTAAGTGACTTGCCCAAAGTCACACAGCAGACAAGTGACAGAGCCAGGATTAGAACCCATGACATCTGACTCCCAAGCCTGTGCTCTTGCCATTGAGCCACGCTGCTTCTCTATACTAAGCCCTGGGGTAGATAGAAGATACTCAGGTCAGACACAGTCCCTGTCCCACATGGGACTCACAGTCTTCATTCCCATTTTACAGATGAGGCAACTGAGGCACAGAGAAGTTAAGTGACTTGCCCAAGGACATACAGTAGAGAAGTGGCAGACTGGGCATTAGAACCCAGGTCCTCTGACACCCAAGCCCGTGCTCTTTCCACTAGACCACACTGCTTCCCTCCTATTCTCCATATATATCCATTGTCTTGGAGAACTCAACTGTTCTCATAGCCTCAACTACCGTCTCTAGGCAGACAATGCACAAATCTACGTCTCTAACGCTGAACTCTCTCTTCTGCAATCTCCAATTTCCTCCTCCCTTCGAGACATATATACTTGGATATATTCATTCATTCATTCAATCATATTTATTGAGAGCTTACTGTGTGCTGAGTGCTGTGTGCTGCTGCCCGGATTATCTTTGTCCAGAAACGCTCTGGACATATTACTCCCCTCCTCAAAAATCTCCAATGGCTACCGATCAATCTGCGCATCAGGCAGAAACTCCTCACCCTGGGCTTCAAGGCTGTCCATCACCTCGCCCCCTCCTACCTCACCTCCCTTCTCTCCTTCTACTGCCAGCCCGCACCCTCCGCTCCTCCACCACTAATCTCCTCACTGTACCTCGCTCTCGCCTGTCCCGCCATCGACCCCCGGCCCACGTCATCCCCCGGGCCTGGAATGCCCTCCCTCTGCCCATCCGCCAAGCTAGCTCTCTTCCTCCCTTCAAGGCCCTGCTGAGAGCTCACCTCCTCCAGGAGGCCTTCCCAGACTGAGCCCCTTCTTTCCTCTCCCCCTCGTCCCCCTCTCCATCCCCCCGTCTTACCTCCTTCCCTTCCCCACAGCACCTGTATATATGTATATATGGTTGTACATATTTATTACTCTATTTATTTATTTTACTTGTACATTTCTATCCTACTTATTTTATTTTGTTGGTATGTTTGGTTCTGTTCTCTGTCTCCCCCTTTTAGACTGTGAGCCCACTGTTGGGTAGAGACTGTCTCTATGTGATGCCAATTTGTACTTCCCAAGCGCTTAGTACAGTGCTCTGCACATAGTAAGCGCTCAATAAATACGATTGATTGATTGATTGATTGATTGCTGAGCACTATACTAAGCACTTGGGAAGTACAAGTTGGCAACATATAGAGACGGTCCCTACCCAACAGTGGGCTCACAGTCTAGAAGGGGGAGACAGAGAGCAAAACAAAACATATTAACAAAATAAAATAAATAGAATAAACATGTACAAATAAAATAAATTAATGAATAGAGTAATAAATACGTACAAACATATATACATATATACAGGTGCTGTGGTAGGGGAAGGACGTAAGGTGGGGGGGATGGGGAGGGGGAAGAAGGAGGGGGCTCAGTTCGGGAAGGCCTTCTGGAGGAGGTGAGCTCTCAGTAGGGCCTTGAAGGGAGGAAGACAGCTAGTTTGGCGGATATACCTGTAAATATATCCCACCAAAACCTCAAATTAAACAGGTCCCAAACTGAACTCCTTAGCTTGCCATCCAAATCCTGTCTCCCCCTGCCTTTCCCATCACTGTAGTCAACACCACTAGCCTCCCTACCTCACAAGCCCATAATCTTGACATTGTCCTCAACTCATCTCTCTCATTCCACCCACATACTGAATGTCACCAAATCCTGTCAGTTCTACCTTCACAACATCATTAAAATCCACAATTTTCTCTCCAACCAAACTGCTAGGATGCTGATCGAAGCATTTATCTATCCCACCTTGACTACTGCATCTGCCTTCTGACTGCCACCCCGATTTCCTGTCTCTCTTCATCCAATCCATACTTCACTCTGCTGCATGAATTATCACAAAACATTCAGGTCAGGTCTCCCGTCTCCTCGAGAACCTCCAATGGCTGCCCATCCACCTCCATATTAAACAAAAATTCCTTACCATCGGCTTTAAAGCACTTAAATCGCTCATTCCACTCTATCTCACCTCACTGATCTACCACAGTCCAGCTCACAAACTTCCCTCCTCTAGTACCAGCCTACTCACTGTGCCCTGATAATAATAATAATGATAATAGCATTTAAGTGCTTACTATATGCCAAGCACTGTTCTAAGCGCTGGAATAGGTAATCAGGTTGTTCCCGGGTGGGGCTCACACTTTTAATCCCCATTTTACAGATGAGGTAACGGAGGCACGGAGAAGTGAAGTGACTTGCCCAAGGTCACACAGCAGACAAGTGGTGGAGTTGGGATTAGAACACATGTCCTCTGAATCCCGAGCCCACGCTCTTTCCACTTTCCACTGCTCTTTCTCTATTTCCTGATCTTTCTTATCTCATCACCAAATCCCTTCCCACATCCTCTCCCTAACTTGGAACTCCCTAGCCCTCCATATATGCCAGACCACCACACTCTCCTTCATCAAAGCCTATATTAAGGTCACATCTCCTCCAAGAGGCCTTTCCCAATTAAGCCTCCATTTCACTTGCAACACCACAGCCCTTATATATATATATATATATATATATATATATATATATCTCTTTATATATAAGATATATATATATATCTTTAAAGTCTACATAAGTTATTTATTTATGTCAATGTCTAACTCTCCCTCTACACTCTAGGCTCACTGTGGTCAGGAAATATGTCTGCTAGCCATGTCCTATACTGTAAACTCCTCTATACTGTAATCTCATTGTGGACAGGAAATGTTTCTGTTATATTGCTAAGTACTTAGTACAGTGCTCTGCACACAGTAAGTGCTCACTAAATACCACTGATTGATTGCTTACTCTGCTGTACTCTTCCAAGTGCTTAGTACAGTGTTGTGCACATAGGAACCTCTCTCTATACATTAAGGAAATGTGTCTCTAGTGCTTAAAACAGTGCTTTGCACATAGTAAGTGCTTAACAAATACCATCATTATTATTATTATTACCAACTCAGTTGTACTCTGTCAAGAGCTTAGTACAGTGCTCTGCACACACTAAGTGCTCAATAAATACCATTGATTGATTAATTATTGATGGGTGTGCTGGAAAAGAGTTTGGCTCAAACACTGCAAAATTGGTACCCAAAAAGAGACTGACACTAGCTGAATTAATTGGTTTGTTCCACTACAGTTCTATCTCTGTTTTTCAAAGTGCCTCTTGGAATCTCAAAGTGGATGATATCTGCTCACAGACAGCGGCACCTCTCCCGATTGCTGGTCTGTCCACTGAGGCAGCACTTTTTAATGTATTTGTTAAGTGCTTTATATGTGCTAGGAACTGGACTGAGAGCTGGGGTAGACACAAGTTAATCAGGTCAGACACAGTCCAGGTCCCACACGGAGGCTCACAGTCTTAATCCTTATTTTCCAGAAGAGGTAACTAAAGCATGGAGAAGCAGACAAGTGGCAGAAACGGAATTAGAACCTACGTCTTCTGACTTGCAGACCCATGCTTTTTCCACTAAGCCACACTCCTCTAATTAAAGAAGATTAAATTAACTGATGAGCATTGATGTATAACACTACTTTGCCATGACTAGGCATAATCATTTATTCTAAAATTCTTAACAAGACTTACAAACTCGGTATCAGTGGATTAATTCACACAATCTCCATGTGCCTCATACAAAAGCAGAGAACACTGCATCACAGGACATAGTGTTGCTATGTACTATGGGCCTGAGAGTCAGAAGGTCCTGGGTTCTAATCCCGAATCTGCCATTTGTCTGCTGTGTGACCCTGGGCAAGTCATTTAACTTCTCCTTGCTTCAGTTACCTCTTCTGGAAAATAAGGATTAAGACTGTGAGCCCCCGTGTGGGACCTGGACTGTGTCTGACCTGATTAACTTGTGTCTGCCCCAAGTCACTTTTCTGTGCCTCAGTTACGTCATCTATAAAAAGTGGATTACGACTGTGAGCTCCATGTGGGATAGGGACTGTTTTCAACCTGATTACTCCAGTGCTTAGAACAGTGTTCGGCACATAATAAGTGCTTAATAAGCAAATACCATGTTTACTATAAGGTACCACAAACAGTGATCTGAGCCATTCTGCAGTCCTTAACCCTGGGTGGAATGGTGAAGTCTATGATGTGCCTAGGAGGAACAAAGCCTTATGGAAATCACATCACCTCCAAGAGGCCTTCCCAGATGATGCCCCACTTTTCCTCATCTCCCATTCCCTCCTGCATTTCCCTGACTTACTCCCTTTGCTCTTTTCCCCTCCCAGTCCCACAGCACTTATGTACATGTCTGTCAATTTATTTATTTGTATTGATGTCTGTCTCCCCAACTCTAGAATGTAAGGTTGTTGCCACATGTCTGCTGTGTGATCTTGGGCAAGTCACTTCACTTCTCTGAGCCTCAGTTACCTCATCTGTAAAATGGGGATTAAGACTGTGAGCCCCATGTGGGACAACCTGATCACCTTGTATCCCCCCCCGGTGCTTAGAACAGTGCTTGGCACATAGTAAGTGCTTAACAAATCATCAATCGTATTTATTGAGTGCTTACTATGTGCGGAGCACTGTACTAAGTGCTTGGGAAGTACAAATTGGCAACATATAGAGACAGTCCCTACCCAACAGTGGGCTCACAGTCTAAAAGGTGGGCTCACAGTCTAAAAGTGACAAATGACAAATGACATTAATATTATTATTACTATTATTATTATTCTTATTGTGGGCAGGTAATGTGACTGCTTATTGTTGTACTTTACTCTCCCAAGCACTTAGTACAGTGCTCTGCAAGCAGTAAATGCTCAATAAATGCAACTGACAATGAATGAATGAATAAACTTTCTACTCTGAGGAGATTCCAAATGGCCTGTATTTAGTCAGGCCCTATATGACTGTTACCTAAGAAAATGGAAAACAGCCAAGACACTCTCCCAAGTGCTTAGTGCAGTACTTTACACACAGTAAGCGCTTAATAATACAACTGGATTAATGAATGACATTCATGGGACCTTCAGATTTCTGGCACAGGTTTGTATGTAGGGTAGTCGCTCTGTGTCAGCTAAGGATTACAGTTAGTTTCCAGAATTCCTACATTTCTCCCACATCCCCAAGGTGGTCATGAAAGCCCTCAAGCTCTCTTGAGACACATCTTCAGCTCACTGGGAACTGATCATTCAACAGTATTTTCTGAATGCCTACTCTACACTATAATGAGTGCTTGACAGTGTACTAAGCACTGAATCCAGTGCTTGAGTTAGAGACACGTGTTGTACGTTGTTGAGAGGAGAAAAAGATACATGGACAGTGAAAATGACAATACAACCATCTTCTTTGGCTTTAAGGCCTATGGTTTTGGTGCCATCCTTAGCTCCCACATGATGCTCCTTTGAGATACTGGTTTCACCCAAAGAACCAAGCCTCTAGATTGTAAGCTCATTGTCTCTAGACTGTAAGCTCGTTGTAGGCAGAGAATGTGTCTGAACACAATAAGCACTCAATATATACCACTGGTTGAATGTCCTGGATAGCAATGGCTGAAAGTAGTAAGATCAAAACAAGGGTGACCAAGATGCAGGCAGGTTCACAGATGCATTCATTTTGAATTTAGAAAAGCATTAGGCTGCCCTGCTTTCATGGCCTCCATGCTATCAGGGGAAATTAGTCTTTCGCCTTCTGCATGGACATTTTGGTCTTGATTGGTTCAAATAGGGAGACATCAGAATATCCACTTTGTCCCAAGAAGATCTGCTGTGACCTTATCCAAACAATGCTTGGTGTTCCCAGTAGAGGGTAACATCCTATTGCAAAGCACTTAGTACATTGATGGATTGGAATTTCAATTGCCGGGTACAAGGTTTTTGGTTTGGGTTGGGTTTTTTTTAATGGTATCTGTTATGCACTTAGTATGAGCCAGGTACTTCACTAAGTGCTAGGGTACATGAAAGATAATTAGGTTGGAAACCATCCATGAGCACTCTCTCATTCACCCCACACACCCAATCCGTCACTAAAACCTGCCGGTTTCGCCTCCACAACATCACCAAGATCCGCCCTTTCCTCTCCATCCAAACCGCTAACTTGCTGGTTCAATCTCTCATCCTATCCCGACTGGATTACTGCATCAGCCTCCTCTCTGATCTCCCATCCTCCTGTCTCTCCCCGCTTCAGTCCATACTTCACTCTGCTGCTCAGATTATCTCTGTACAGAAACGCTCTGGGCATGTCACTCCCCTCTTCAAAAATCACCAGTGGTTGCCTATCAACCCTCGATTCAAGCAAAAACTCCTCACTCTCAGCTTCAAGGCTCTCCATCACCTCGCCCCCTCCTACCTCACCTCCCTTCTCTCCTTCTACAGCCCAGCCCGCACCCTCTGTTCCTCTGCCGCTAACCTCCTCACTTTGCCTCGTTCTCACCTGTCCCGCCGCCGAACCCTGGCCCACATCCTTCCCCTGGCCTGGAATGCCCTCCCTCCACACATCCGCCAAACTAGCTCTCTTGCTCCCTTCAAAGCCCTACTGAGAGCTCACCTCTTCCAGGAGGCTTTCCCAGACTGAGCCCCCATTTTCCTCCCTTCCTCCCCATCCCCCCCGTCCAACCTCCTTCCCCTCCCCACAGCACTTGTACATATTTGTACAGATTTATTATTCTATTTATTTTACTTGTACATATTTACTATTCTATTTATTTTGTTAATGATGTGCATACAGCTATAATTCTATTTATTCTGCCGACTTTGACACCTGTCTACATGTTTTGTTTTGTTGTCTGTCTCCCCCTTCTAGACTGAGAGCCTTTTGCTGGGTAGGGACCATCTCTACATGTTGCCAATTTGTACTTCCCAAGTGCTTAGTCAAGTGCTCTGCACACAATACGACTGAATGAATGAATGAACAAATACCATTATTATTATTATTATGGGACTTGGTGATAATACAATCTTCTGGTTCCAATGTACTTGAAGAACTCAACTCTATGCCATCTGATGGTGGCCTAACAGGAACTCCTTTCCATTTTCCAATCCAAAGAAATCATAAGTGGTAGTATTCATTGAAAGTCTACTGTATAATTGTGCTGAATACTTGGGGGAGTAATTAGTAGTATTCATTGAAAGTCTACTGTATAACTGTACTGAAAGCTTTGGGGAGTTCTACAGCAATAAAAACCAATCTCTACCCTTGGAGAGTTGGAGCCCTGATAATCTAATTCAGAATATAGGGAACAGTCATATAAAAATTTAGGTGGCACTGGGGCATATTTTTCTGCCATACTTTGGAGGGCACTTTCATTCTATTTTGAACTTTTTTCCTTAATTCATTACTTTGATTTCAAATATCTGAGACTTAGATTACACAATAGAAAATAAATAGCAGATACACAGTTCTTTAGATCAGGGAATATTTCTTTTTCATCTCTGAACCCTATTAAGCATCAATTATTCTCGGTCATAAACACTGCCAATTAAGCCCACTAAAACTAAAGTCAACAAAGGTAACTAGTCAGGCTGCACAATAAACCTCTTGATAAATACTGAGAATCTATGCGCACAAAAAATATCTAGTTTCAAACCTCCTACTAAGTGACTAAATTACATTTCCAGTATTTGGCATATAGAAAATTCTTCATACCATAATTTTCAGTAAAACACATCCACATGGGTTTAAACGACGATCAACTGCTTTTGAGTAAATCTAAGAATCTAAACGAAGATAGATCCTTACAGAACAGTTACTTGCACTGCAGCTACCAAAAAGAACACTATTATTAATAATTGTGGTATTTGTTAAGCACCAAGCACTGGAATAGATGCAAGGTACTCAGCCTGAACACAGTCCCTACCCCACATTGGGCTTACGGTATCAGCAGGAGAGAGAATAGATACTGAATCCCTATTTTCAGATGAGGAGGCTGAGAAGTTAAGTGATTTGCCCAAGGTCACAGAGAAATCCAGTGGTGGATGGAGGACTAGGACCCAAGTCCTCTAACTCAACCCGTGCTCTTTCCACAAAGCCAGGATCAGGAAATAGCCACTCTCTAGGCTGTTTCCCTAAAGCTCTCAAAATTGTTTTAACCTAAAAGTTTGTAACACACTCTTTCTAGGTAAAGTCTAAAACAGTGTTTCCACAGATGTAATTTACTCTCGAAGAGCAAAGAGACATAGTTTCCTTCATTATGGACACTTTTTTTTTTAACTGAATGGTAGGAATGTAAATCCATCGTCCCATGATTCTGGGAGTTTCCATTTTCTCCTTTTGATCTTCCAGCCTTTGAGACGGCTATGAACTCGACATTCAGTTTCCAGCTGGAACTATAGATAAGCAGCCTCCAAAGAAGTTAATAACACACTTCTCAGAACAAACATGCAGCATTCATCTTACTTTCTGGCAACCAACTTCTTTAAATTTACTGAACTTCTTGATTCATCCCTTTGTATTTGTAACTATTATGTTCTTAACTCACGGACTTCAACTGCATGAAAACTTTGAACTACCTGATCTTTTTTACCTCCTCTCAAACAGCGAGCAAATCTGAAGGATTACTATAATGAAGCATCAATACTAATATCTCCAACTAACACCAACATTCATGGAAAATGATCTATGAGGAATGGCCCTCTCTTTTCCCTCTATAGATTTCAATTCTTTATGATCACATGAAAACCCTATTACATTAACCAAAAGGCCTCACTTAGGAATTTCTACTCCTAAGCATGCAGAAGTCAGTCATGCTTTCTCAATCATTCAATCGCTCAGTCAATTGAATTTATTGAGCACTTTATGCAGAGCACTGTACTAAGCACCTGGGAGTGTACTATATAATCGAGTTGGTAGACACATTCCCTGTCCACAAGAAGAATCCTATTGAGAAAGTTTACTAAATGATCTCAGCTGTATTTTGTAGCCAAACTGTCCACAAAATGTATTTTGTAGCTGGATTTTTTTTTATCCCAAAATGATCTTCTGATAGTCTAATCAATCAATGGAAGCATCAAGTTATTCATTTACAAAAGAGCCCCTCCTGTAACAACTGCTCATGTGTTTAACAAAAGAGTAAAATGTGGAATGACTTACCCTGGAGAACAGTTCTACTGGTGCTGCAACAGCCTTCTGTTCTTTCAAGTACTCATCCCAAGACCATACTCCCTGGGCAGCAGCTTGAGTTATAAGAAGAGAAAGGACTTAAATTACTTTCCAACAAAAGTGACAATTGCAGCTATAAATTCTTTCACTGATTGATAATCTGCAAAAAGATCCAAAAGTTGTGTGGCCTAGTGGAAAGTGCAGGGGCCTAGGAGACAGAGGACCTGGTTTCTAATCCTGGCTCCATCACTTTGCTGTTATCTGGATCTCATCTATAACGCCACCATCTCCCCAGCCTCCTGCTTCTGACCTGGAACGCCCTCCCTCCTCATATCTGGCAGACAATTACTCCCTGCACCCCCTCCAAAGCCTTAATGAAGGCACATCTCCAACAGGCCTTCCCTGAGGCCCTCTTTTCCTTTATTTCAACTCTTTTTTGCTCTCCCTGATTTGCTCCCTTTATTTATCCCCTTTCCCAACCCCACAGCACACATGTCCATATCTGTCAATGATTTACTTTTACCAGTGTCTTGTCTCTCCCTCTAGATTGTAAGATCATTCTAGGCAGGGAATATGTTATACTGTTCTCCCCAAAGTGCTAAGTACAGTGCTCTGCACACAGTAAGCGCTCAATAAATATGATTGACTGACTTTAGGCAAGTCACTTTAGGCAAGTTTGTGCATATTTATTACTCTATCTATTTATTTATTTTATTTGTGCATATCTATTCTATTTATTTTATTTTCTTAGTATGCTTGGTTTTGTTCTCTGTCTTCCCCTTTTAGACTGTGAGCCCACTGTTGGGTAGGGACTGTCTCTATATGTTGCCAACTTGTACTTCCCAAGTGCTTAGTACAGTGCTCTGCACACAGTAAGAGCTCAATAAATACAATTGATTGATTGATTGATTGACAACTTCTCTGTCAGTCCCCTCATCAGCAGAATGGGGATTCAATACCTGTTCTCTTTCCTACTTAGACCGTGAAGTGCCTGAGGAACCTGAATATCTTACATTCATTCATTCATTCACTCATATTTATTGAGTGCTTACTGTGTGCAGAGCACTGTACTAAACGCTTGGGAAGTACTTACATTTACCCGAAAACTTTGTACAGTGCTTGGCATGGAGTACATGCTTAACAGATTCCACACGATTATTAGGTAGGACTTGGTGATTAATGCTGACCAACAAGAGGGCTCAATAGCAGTTGTAGTAAAGGGTTTTGAGTGCTGACTGAAAACAGTGTGCTGAACTATGCTCTTGGAAATATTGCAGAGCAGAAGTTTCCTGCTCACAAGGAACCTACACTCTAACCGGGGAGAAAGACAAAGGAAATTAAATATTGATATCAATCAATCAACTAATCAGATTTATTGAGTACTTACTATGTGCAGAGCCCTCTACTAAGCACATGGGAGAACACAATATACCAGAATTAGCAGACCCACTCCTTGCCCATAATAAGAATGGACACTAATACATGCATAAGGGCAAGAAGTGGCTGAAGGGATGATGAGAAATGGCATGCTAATAATTAGCCAGGGAAGATGTTGTAATAATTGTAGCATTTGTAAAGTGCTCACTATGTCCTAGACAGTGTATTAAGATAAAAGATAATTATGTTGGACACAGTTCCTGTCTCTCATGGGACTCAGAGTAGAGTAGAAGGGAGAACAAGAATCGAATCCCCATTTTACAGAAGAGGAAATGAGGCACGGAGAAATTAAATGACTTGCCCAAGATCTGAAAGAAAGCATGCATTCTGCTCCAAACTCCTTGAGTTGTCTACACATACTGACTCCATTTCCTCTTCTCCAATTTTCCTCTTGATCAACTCCAACCTGGCTTCTGTCCCCCTACATGCCACAAAAACTGCCCTCTCACAGGTCAAAAATGGGCTCCTTCTTGACTAATCCAACTGCTTCTATTCCACCCAAATCCTCTTTGATGTCTCAGCTGCCTCCCTTTCCTGGACACATAATCCAATCTTGGTTTCACTGACACAGTCCTCTCCTAGTTCTCCTCCTGTCTCTCTGGTCACTCATTCTCAGTCTTTCATGAGCTCCTCCTCTGCTTCCGACCCTCTAAATGTGGTAGTCCTTCTAGGCTCAGTACTGGGTCCCCTTTTACTCTAACTGTAGGGGTACTTCAAGGTTCAGTTCTTGGTCCCCTTCTATTCTCCATCTACACCAACTTCCTTGGGAAATCATTTGCTCTCAAGGCTTCAACTATCATCTCTATGTGGATGACAACCAAATCTATATCTCCTCCCCTGTTCTCTCTCCCTCCCTCCAGGCTCACATCTCCTCTTGCCTTCAGGACATCTCTATTTGGATGTCCTGCCGCCACCTAGAACTCGACATGTCAAAGACAGAACTCCTTATCTTTCCTCCCAAACCCTGTCTCTCCCTAACTTTCCCATCACTGTGGACAGCACAAACATCCTTCCCATTACACAAGCCCACAACCTTGGTCTCATCCTTGACTCCTCTCTCTCATTCACCACATATACAATCCGTCACCAAATTCCGCCAGTCTCACCTTCACAACATTGCCAAGATCGATCCTTTCCGCTCCATCTGAACCGCTACCATGTTAGTACAATCACTCATCCTATCCCGACTAGATTACTGCATCAGCATCCTTTCTGATCTTCCAACCTCCTGTCTCTCCCCACTTCAGTCCATACTTCACTCTGCTGCCCGGACTGTCTTTGTACAGAAACGCCCTGGGCATGTCACCCCCACCTCAAAAATCTCCAGTGGTTGCCTATCAACCTTGGAATCAAGCAAAAATTCCTCACTCTTGGCTTCAAAGCTCTCCATCACCTCGCCCCCTCCTACCTCACTTCCCTTCTCTCCTTCTACAGCCCAGCCTGCACACTCCGCTCCTCTGCTGCTAACCTCCTCACTGGGCCTCGTTCTCACCTGTACCGCCATCGACCCCTGGCCTACGTCCTACGTGAACAGTGCTTCACAGATAGTAAGCACTTAACAAATGCCATTATTATTATTATTATTATTATTATTATGGTGCATAGACTCAAGGGGATAGGTGGTGCACTAGGGGCTAGGATGCACTTGGACTAGGGTAGTGGCACTTTTGATGGAGAGGAAAGGAGTAGATTCTGGAGGTGTTATGAAACTAGAATCAACAAGATTTAGTGACTGACTGAATTTGTGATTGAAGAAGAGAGATGAATCACGAACAATTCCAAGGTTGCCAGCTTGTGAGATAGGGAAGACGGTGGCACTGTCAACAGTGATGGGAAAGTCTGGGGGAGGAAAGGGGAGGGAAGATACGGAGTTTGGTTTATGACGTATTGTGTTTCAACAAGAAACACCAATCTGGGCCCTGTATCACTTCAAAGAGGCTCACAGACTATCTGCTGGTTTCAGGGTCTGGCCAGCCCTCACTCCACGAAAAAAAGAAAAAGTTCCACAGTGTTGCTACGTATTGTGTATCAAGAAAAGTAATTAGAGAAACCAATCAGGCTACAGAATGAGAAACTAAAGCAAGTGAAAATGAATACATTCCAAACAGAAAGGCACCTGCTCCCAAATAACCCACATGCGCTTCTGGAAAAATGAAACCCATAAAGATCGTCGCCGAAAACAAAAACAAGGCGTTGCTCAGCTGGTTAAAAAAGCCATAAGGACTCCGACGGTCAGAAAACACTCTTGGCCTTGTTCAAAAGGCACTCTCTTCACTCTCTTGGATCACGTCCCTGTTTTTGAAAGTCATCACTAGAAATCCACTGAGGAAAACAGGACACGAGTCAGGCAGAGCAGGACACGGTCAGGAAGTGGCCGGAGAGTCTGCAGCTGCTTCATCGCCTTCCTCAGAGTCCCATACCTCAAACTGCAGGTAATCTGCAAAAAGGGCCTTGGCCGGGTAGAGGGTCTTACTGAGGCTGTGTTTCCGCACCAGTCAGTCAAAGTGCATGGCCAATTCATTGTAGTTCATGTTGTTCTTCATCTTCCCCTCCCCACAGCACCTGTATATATGTTTGTACAGATTTATTACTCTATTTATTTTACTTGTACATATTTACTATTCTATTTATTTTATTTTGTTAATGTGTTTTGTTTTGTTGTCTGTCTCCCCCTTCTAGACTGTGAGCCCGCTGTTGGGTAGGGACTGTACATGATGCCAACCTGTACTTCCCAAGCACTTAGTACAGTGCTCTGCACACAGTAAGCTCTCAATAAATACGACTGAATGAATGAATGAATGTGGTCTCTGTGCTCCAGCAGGATGGCCAGGCGAAGGAAGAGCATGAACGGATTGCCTTTGCCAAACTCCTGGGAAGGGGGCAAGCTAACTGAGCCAAGTGGAGAGGTGGAAACCGGAGTAGGAGGCGAAACTGGACCAAAGGGGCTGTGAGACGGAAAGAAGGGAGTCGGGGGTGCTCGCCAATGAATCACCCCTCTCCAAGAGAGAGCCATCCTTCCCACAGGCTGGGGACAGCTCCAGGGACACCTCCGGGGACAGGGACGGAGTCTCCTGACTGGGAGAAGGAAGAGCTTCAGGAGGCCTCAGAGAAGAAGCTGAAAAGCTCTTTGTCATGTTGAGGAAAACTGGGCAGAGGAGCTGGATTAGAGGATCTCTCTCCCCACAGTCTTCATCCTCTCCTTCCGTGGGATGATTGGACTGTACTAGAATCCTGGTAGTGAAACTCAAGACTGGATCCTCTTCAGGGAGATCCTCACTTGTGGCACTATAATATTTAAATTCTACAAAACTGGCTTGCTTCACCAAGAGACCGTTCCCAGTGACTTTTTCGCTCGTCTCAGTTTCCTCTGCTTCCTCTTGACCTGGGAGCAGGACTTTATCCCTTATCTCCTTGTCAAAGTCACATGTGGGTCTCAGCATGTGCCTCTGATGGATGGACTGTCCACTCTGGCCCTCTTGGGTAGGCGGCCCCACTAGCTCCACTTCCCTCTCTGGTGGATCCAGTGGGAGAGAGCTCCAGGTGACCTCCAGCATCCTCAAGGCATCCTCAAAGGCAAACTCCTGCTTGAGTTCCAGCAGGAGCCATGGATAGCAAAAAAAAAGGTCATCAGCCCAGGTGGAAAGGAGATTACTGTAGAAATCCGGGTCAGAATATTGAAGCAAAAGCTTCAAATAAGAGATTTTGACTGACATCATCTCGCCATCCATGCAGAAGTTTCTACATCCACTCCCCTAGAGAACTCATTCGCTCCCAAGGCTTCAGTTACCATCTCTATGAGGGTGATTCCCAAATCTATATCTCCAGCCCAGTAGAGTCTCCCATTTCCTCCTGTCACCAGGACATCTTTCCTTTGAAATCCTGTGGACACCTCAAACTTAAAATATATAAGCAAAGCTCCTTAGCTTCTCACCCAAGCCCTGCTCTCCCTAAGACTTTCCCATCACCGCTATCCTCCATGTCTGACAAGCCCATAACCTTGGCATTGTCCTTAACTCATCTCTCTCATTCAACCCATATATTCATTCTGTCACCAAATCTTGTTGGTTCAACCTGCACAACATTCCTCTCCATCCAAACTGCTTACCACTTTGCTCCAACTGCATATCCTATCTTGCCATGACTACTGCATTGGCCTCCTTCTGATGTCTCTGCCTCTTGTCTCTCCCCACTTCAGTTCATACTTCACTGGATCATATTTCTCCAGAACCATTCAAGCCATGTTTCCCCACTCCTCAAGAAGCTCCAGTGAATGTCCACCTACTTCCACATCAAACCAAAAATTCTCTCCATTGGCTTTAAAGCACTCAATCACCTTGCCCCCCACTCCTACCTTACCTCTCTGATTTACTATAGCAACCCAGCCCACACACTTCCTTCCTCTAATGTCAACCTACTCACTGTACCTTGATTTTGTCTATCGCCTTACTGACCTCTCACCCACATCCTGTCTCTGGTTTGGAATTCCCTCCCTCTTCATATCCTACAGAAGAAGATCATTCTCCCAACTTCAAAGCCTCATTAAAAGCACATCTCCTTCCCAACTAACCCCTCATTTCCTCTTTTACCACTCCCTTCTGTGCCACCCTTTCACTTGGATTTGCAGCCTTGATTCACCCCTCCCTCAGTCCCACAACACTTTAATACATAGCTCTAATTTAATTATTTACATTAATGGCTGCCTCCTCTTCTAGACTGTGAGCTCCTTGGGGACAGGGAACTGATCTACCAGCTCTGGTATATTCTACTTTCCCAAATGCTGAGTAAAATGCTCTGCACACAATTAACATCAATAATTATAATGGATTTGTTGACTGACAGGGAGAGCCTACGAGTAATGCAGTAGGAGCCATAAAGTAAATGGTGAGGAGACTTTGCTTGATGCAGGGATGGGTGGTTAACCATTGCAGGGATTTGGAGACAAGAGAAAACCAAATCAAGTCCAACTGATTTGCTGGGTGACAGTAGGCCAATTACCAAACAGCTCTGCCCTAGGTTTCTAGGAACTGTAAAGTTGAGTGCTGCTGACATGAGCTAGAGAAGCAGCTTGCCTAGTTAATACAGCACCGGCCTGGGAGTCAGAAGGACCAGGGTCCTAACCTCAGCTCTGCCACTTATTTCCTGTGAGTCTTTGGGACTCACTTCTATTTGCCTCAGTTACCCCATCTGTAAAATAGGAATTAAGACTGTGAGTCCCATGTAGGGCAGGGACTTTATCCAACCCTATTTGCTTGTATCCACCTCAGCACTTAATGACACACAGTAAACACTTAAATACCACAATCATTATTATTATTACTATGTGGAAAACACAGGGTGACCCTGAGCTGAGTGGGCAATGGGAGCTACAAATAGCATGTTAGGGAGAGGGACCATACTTGAGGGAATATAATCAGATAAGAAAATTAGGAAAAAGTTTGTTGTGGGCAGGGAATGTGTCTGTTAATTGTTATATTGAACTCTCCCAAGCACTTAGTACAGTGCTTTGCACACAGTAAGAGCTCCATAAATATGACTGACTGAATGAGTGAAAACCAAGGTAAAAGATGAGGAACAGAAAATTCAAGGAAACACTGTAACACTTGTATAACTAGTCAGAAAAGTAGGAACATAACTAACACAAAATTCCGCAAAAATAATATTCATATACATTACTTGGGGGATCACATTCATGGTAACTGCTCAAAATCAGGAACAGAAGATAAAACAGGACTCATAGAAGAACCTAAAATGGACAGCATAGGAGAAGCTAAACTGGGAAAACTCAGCTTTGGCGAATAAAATTGCAGTAATACTACTAATAGTATTTACTAAGAGCTTAGATTGTGCACGGCACTATACTGTCAGGGAAGACTATATGGCTGGGAATTAGACCCGGTCCCTAGTCCTTAGTGAATATTAAAGACAATATGGGGAGGCACGAACGCCTATGGTAAGAGCTTGGGTCTTGTAGCAGAAGGACCTGCCTGGGTTCTAATCTCAGCTCTGCCATTTGTCTGTTGTGTGACCTTGGGCAAGTCACTTAGCTTCTCTGTTCTCTTACCTGCAAAATGGGGATTAATACTGTGAGTGCCACATGGGACATGTATTGTGTCCAATTTGACTCTCTTGTATCTACCCCAGTGCTTAGTATGATGCCTAGCACATAGTATTTAAATACCAATGCAAAAAAAAAAGAGACCTGGTTCTAGTCCAGATTCCGGCATTTGTCTACTACATAACTTTAAACAAGTCATTTAATCTATCTGTGTCTCAGTTTCCTAATCTATAAAATAGGGTCTAAACACCTCCTCTTCCTATCTCAGACTGGGAGCCTAGTGTGGGACAGGGATTGTATGTGATCTGATTATCTTTGATCTACTCTTTTTCTTAGTAAAGTGCTTGACACAGTAAGCACTTTAGAAGTACCATTATTATTATCATCGTCATCACTATTACTATCCCATTTGTGTGTTGGAATTTAAACTGATTGTTGAATTTTACAGTCCAATATTTTGTCAACACAATTTTGCTACAAACTTAATGAAGAAGAATATTGATTCTGATACCCATCTGCTAATATTACGAATTCTGCCCTCAGTGCATGGACTACACTGGCATTTCACTCATTGCTGTGCATTTTGATTTTTTTTTCAACCCAGTGAAAACTTAAAAGCTGGAATGGAAACTGAAGCAATTCTACTCTTAAGAACCTAAGAATTTAGAGCTCAGAGTTATGACTGAGGAATGCATTTCTGAAGCCACACTAACACTCTCAATTCTCCTCACCAACATTTGAACTTCAATTATTCCCACTATGTTATTTTAGAGTATGGCCCCATAATGTCAAGGATTATCTAATACTGGAGCAGGCTGTGATGGACAATCATTCCTCTCAGAAGTGCAATAAAAGAATTTTCCTGGTGTCATCCACCATTATTGCACTGTAATGAAATCGTAAACATTCTTTATTAACTTTGTATGTAAATCACCGAGCCTATTAAACTCTCCCCATATAATGACACTGCAGCATGTTTAGCAGGGTGTCTAATGAAACAATTTTCCCTTTCCATCTAGGCTTTCCAATGGCTAAGTTTCTTCTCTTGTCATGAGACCTCAAGTGACATTGATATGGAATTGAGAAAGCCATGAAATTAACTCTTACCTGATAGGAGTTCAGAAATTCTGAGAGGAACATCTGACTATAATAACATTCAATTCATAAATCAATATAGGTAGCCCCCATACTGAAAGAACTTTCCTTAAGACACCCTTCTAGCACCCTCGAGTTATCACCTCATCTCCCTCCTACCATTCCTCTCCAAATACGCTAAGTGAGCTATCTACACTCACAGATTCCACCTCCTCTCTTTCAACTGTTCCCTTGTCCACCTGCAATCTAGCTTCCACCGCCTTCACTCCACAGAAATGGCTTTCTCTAAAAGTTACCAATGACCTCCTTCCCACCAAATCCAATGGCTTCTATTCCACCCTATTCCACCTTGATCTCTCAGCTGCCTTTGGCACTGCGGACCACCCCCTTCTCCTGGAAACATCATCTAACCCTGGCTTCACTGACAGTGTCCTCTCCTGGTTTTCCGCCTATCTCTCTGACTGTTCATTCTCTGTCACTTTTGCAGATTCCTTGTCTGCCTCCCGCCCTCTAGCCTTGGGTTTTGAGGGGGTGGTCCCTAAAGGATCATTTTGGGGTCCCCTTCTATTCTCCATCAACACCCACTCCCTTGAAGAACACATTCACTCCCATCACTTTAACTGCCATCTCTATGCGGTTGATTCCCAAATCTACATCTCCAGCCCTGATCTCTCTCCCTCTCTGCAGTCTCACTTCGCCTCCGGCCATCAGGACATCTCTACCTGGACGACCTGCTGACATCTCAAACTAAACATGTCCATAACTCCTTACCTTCCCACTCGAACCCTGTCCTCCCCTTTCTTACAGTAGACAGCCTCACTCTGCTTCCTATCTCACAAACCCATTACTTTGGCATTATCTTCAACTTCTCTCACTAATTCAACCCACAGATCTGAACTAAATCTGCCTTCACAATGTAACTAAAATCCACCCTTTCCTCTCCATCCAAACTGCAACTACACTGTTTCAAGCACTTATCATGTCTCATCTAAACTACTGTATCAGCCTCCTTGCTGACCTCCCTGCTCGCTATCTCTCCCCACTCCACTCCAGATTTTGCTGGTTGGTTCATCTTTCTGAAAAAACTATCAGTCCACATCTCCCCACTCGTTAAGACCCTCCAGTGGTTCCCAACCCACCTCCGCCACAAACAGAAACTCTTTAACATTGGCTATAAATCCTCAATCAGCTCTCCCTTGCCCACCTTACCTCACTAATCCACTACTCATGCCCTGCCTGCACATAAGAAGCACTGTGGCTTAGTCAATAGAGCATGGGCCTTGGAGTCAGAAGGACTTGGATTCTAATCCTGGCTCCACCACGTTTGCCGTATGAGTTTGGGCAAGTAACTTCGCTCCTCTGTGCTTCAGCTACTTCATCTGTAAAATAAGGATTAAAACTGTGAGTCCCATGTGGGACAGGGACTGTGTCCAACCTGACCTTGTATCTACCCCAAGACTTAGAACAGTGCTTGGCACATAGTAAGTGCTTAAAAAGGATCATAATTATTACTATTACACTTTGCTACTGCAGTGCCAGCTTGCTCACCCTGCCTCAATCTCATCTATCTCGCTGCTGACCTCTTTCCCACATCCTCCCAATTGCCTGGAATTCCCTCCCCTTCCATATATGCCAGACCACCACTATCCTCACCTTCAAAGTCTTACTAAGGTCACATCTACTCCAAGAGGCCTTCCCTGATTAAACCCTCTTTCCCCCCACCCCTTCTCCCTTCTGTATCATCTAAGCACTTAGATCTGTACCTTTGGGATTCACCCACCCTTTAGCTCCAAAGCACTTATGTATATATCTATTAATTATTTATATTAATGGCTGTCTCCTCTCTAGAATGTAAGCTCATTGTGTGCAGGAAACATGTCTACCAACTCTGATGAACTGTACTCTCCCAAATGCTTTGTACAGTGCTCAGCACATTGTAAGAGCTCAATTAATACTACTGATTGATTGGCAGATAGTAAGTGCTGAACAATACCACAGTTATTATCATGAATAAATGATTTCATATTATGATTTATAATATATCATATCATATATATCATAATTTATATCATATGATATATTATATTTATAATATAACCATATTGATACAATTTCATATCAGTGCCAAAAACCTGACCCAGGAAATTAAAGTTCAATGTACCTTGATTACAGAAATGATAGCAGAGCTGTTAATCAACTCCTACCATTAACCTGTAGTATTTGGTTTTCTCAATGGACTTTTCCATATAAAAATAACATTAGGAACAACTCAAATTGAAAGCCGTGGAAATACAGTGGGACTACGCAACAACCTTTATGCCAAGCAGTGACTTTCAAATGCAAGCTAATGTACCTGAACTGTTATTTGGCGTAATGGAATAGTTATTTTCTTCCCTTATTGCCTTAGTTACAGAGAAGTAGCAGAGAATTGGCCTTAGGTGATAACATATTTTAGGAGTTCACCGGGAATGGCACAGTTAATACAGAACAAAATAGAAGACAACACCAGGTTCATGGGAGTGTGTGTTAGGCTCTCAAATTTATTAAGCAACTCCTGCTGATTATCCTCATCTCAATGCCCTGTTAATAACAATAAAAATCGAAAGGTAATCCAAGGAACAGTTGGGAAATTGCCTGCCATTTCCAACTATCCTTATGCGTTAACATCTATATGACGACACCTGCCTTATGAATTTAGTTCAAGCCTTGCTAAGTTCAAATTAGTTTATCACAAATGGCTTACTGAAATAGCTGAGATTAATCTATCATTTTCTTTCCAAGACCCTGCATACAGTGGAGAAAGCTGCAGATAAATGAAAGTACAACAACTGCAACCTTTACGCTTGTTCTCTGTTTATCAGCACGAAACAGACACCATAGCCACTGCTATGTCTTGCATTATAATAAACATGTTTCTGACTTGGAATACTTGGATTGTTATTATATGTTACTTCTTTAATGCGTGTTTCTGTTCCAAGACCCAGATCTCAACAGATCCTTTGACCAGGCATCCAGAACAATTGAAAATAGGTCACATACAATTTACAAACAACTATGACCTTCTAGAGAATACTCCATTACATCTCAGGACCTCAAAATGAAGAACTAACAATGCACTTTCATACCTTATTTTTTTGAGATGTAATTTTACTGCATTTTTTAGATGGAGGGAAAATGAGGAATAAAAAGTGCACATCATCAGGCTCCTGGATTCATGATGAGGAAGCAGCACAGCCTAGTGGAAAGACCACAGGCCTTGGGAGTCAGAGGTCGTGGGTTTGAATCCCAGCTTTACCAACTGCTTGCTGTGTGACCTTGGGCAAATCATTTTTCTGTCCTTCTGTTTCTTCAACTTTAAAATGGGGATTAAATACCTGTGTGCCTTCCTCCTTAGACTTTGAGCCCCATGAAGGACAGGGCTGTGTTTAATCTAATGAACCTGTATCTACCTCAGTGCTTAGAACAGTGTTTGACACATAGTAAGTGCTTAACGAATACCCTAAAAAAATGAAAATACCATTTGTGATTTCTGAATCTTCAATTCCAGCACTAATCATAAGGCTATTCCTCAAGGCATGCTTCTGATGAATCCTTTTGTATAATCTGGTTTTCTCCTGCATGTCTAATTAAATTATAATAATGATGATGATGATGATGGTCCTTATTAGTGCTAAGCACTGAGGTAGATACAATATATTTAGATTAAATGCTGCTCTGTCCCATGAGAGCCTGAAAGTCTAAGAGGGAGGGAGATGTGGAAACAGAGGAGCAGAGAAGTCAAGTGACTTCCCCAAGGTTCCAATGAAAGTAACCTGTGTTTTCTGACTCCCAGCCAATCGATCAATAAATCAATGGTATTAATGTGAGGAAGGCACTGTACTAAGTGCCTGGGGAACACACTTGCATTGTACTCCCAATTTCAGGCTCTGCTGCCATGTAAAAGGAATCCAGAGATTAAAAGAACCACGTTACCAACCTGCTTTTCAATAATCACTACAACCAGCAGTATTTCACTGTGTGCCAAGCACAGACAAGGCACTTGGGAAATATAATAATAATGATAATAATGATGGTATTTGTTAAGCACTTACTATGTGCCAGGCACTGTATTAATGAACTGATGTGGATACAAGCAATATATATAAAGGTAGTGGAATACACAGTCAGTCAGTCAATCATATTTACCGAGTGCTTATTGGGTGAATAGCACTTTACTGAACTCTTGGGAAAGTTTAATATAACAACAGAACAGACACAATCCCTGCCCACAACAAGCTTATAGTCTAGCCTTAAATTCCCTAACAAGCTAATGGGAAAGGCAAGCACATAGGCTACTAATATATGTGTCTAGCATCTTCTGCTGCCTTCCTCTCACTACCAGCCTCTCCTAGCTCCTAGTACGCCTTCTGCCCGCGGGACCCTGAGGATTTGAGTTGGAACAGTACTTTATCTTGACCAATTTTAGAACGCCGTGAGGGCTCTGGTCAAGACTGGACTTTGGGAGGCCCGGGAGGCTACACACGGAGATCCCTACCTGATGCGTCTTCCAACAGAAGGATGAAGCAGCATTGAGAGGGACACAGACCCTGTTCCACATGGGGCTCACACTCTCATCCCAATTTTATAGATAACTGAGGTACAGGGAAGTTAAGTGACTTTCCCAAGGCAACACAGTAGACATGTTTGCGGAGCCAGGATTAGAACCCAGGTCCCTTCTGACTCCCAAGTCTGTGCTCTATCCACTAAGCTACACTGCTTCCCCATACCATTACCACTAAGAAATACAGGTTGACAAATAAATCAGTAGCAAATGAACAGTGAATGAAGAGGGCTGAAGTTGCCCGAAAGGAAGGGTGGTCTGCGGGTGGCAGCCAATCGAATTCCTTATGGAGAAATGTGGCTTTGAAGGAAGATTAGTCAGAAGGAAAATATAAAGGGACAAAATCAGGTCTAGCTGTCTACAAATAGGTATATGAATAAAAAAGAGTTGTGCACTCTCACCTCTTTGCATTTCACTTCACAGAACTAATTGGATTAGTATTGATTTCTTGGTCTTGTCTCTGAGCTCAGGGTCAGCTGGGCAAAACTGGCTCAAGCAAAACTCGATGAAGAGTAAGGAAAAGGCGGGAGATGATCCCTGAGATCAGATCTCTAATTTAAGGGATTCAAGAACCCTTAAGGGCTGGAAAATATACATTTTGTTTTAAACTGTATAAAAATATTTTCTAAAGCTAGAGGTCTAATAAATTATGATGGGTGTTAATCACTGAAACTGGAATTTAAATAATTCTGATTAGAGTAAAGGTGACCAAATATATTGATGATCTGCAGGGATAATCTAATTAATTTCTATGAAATGATAGCCCTTTTTGATGTAAACTGTGGGGAATAGTGAACTCAGTTATGCATCTGAAATCCTGATATCTGAGCCAGTAAATATTAATTCGAATCATGACAGGCACTTAAGGCCCCATTTCTGTTTATGAGAATCTGGAAAGAAAATAGAGTGAGTGTAGTTTCAGTGTTAATCTAAATAAAAACAATAATGGTATTTGTTAAGCTAGGCACTGTGCTGAATGCCAGGGTAAATAGGAGCAAGTCAGTTCGGGCACAGTTTCTGTCAAACTTGGGGCTCACAGCCTCAATCCCGAGTTTACGGTTGAGGTAACTGAGGCCCAGAGACTTGAAGTGACTTCCCCAAGGTCACAGAGCAGACAGGTGGCAGAGATGGGATTAGAACCCATGACCTATCCACTCCACCATGCTGCTTTTCTGATTTTAGCAATGGTGTGAAAATAGAACCAATGGAATTTGGTGGCAGAGTGAAGAACCCCTCCACACACAGAAATGACTTTTAAATGGTATTCAAGTCCAGGAAGTGTGACTACAAAGGAGATCAATCAATGGTATGTATTGAGCATTTACTGTACTAAGCACTGGGGAAAGTACAATACAAGATAATTGGTAGATGTGACTCCCGCAGACAAGGACGATGGTGATGGGTAAATCTGTAGCACAAGGGATAAGATTAGACAATTTACTGGTATGGAGGGTTAAAGCACCAGAATGGGTTACTAATGGGGCCTGCCGAATCATCTTCTTCTCTAGAGTTCTTCTGAAACAAGGACAATTCATCTGATTGGGCACAGGTATCAACCTCTGGAGAAGCAGCATGGCTCAGTGGAAAGAGCACGGGCTTTGGAGTCAGAGGTCATGGGTTCAAATCCCAGCTCCACCAATTGTCAGCTGTGTGACTTTGGGCAAGTCACTTAATTTCTCTGTGCCTCAATTACCTCATCTGTAAAATGGGGATGAAGACTGTGAGCCCCCTGTGGGACAACCTGATCACCTTGTAACCTCCCCAGCACTCAGAACAGTGCTTTGCACATAGTAAGCGCCTAATAAATACCATTATCATCATTATTATTATCAACTTGGGTTCTGCAGGAAAACCAAATGTAGCATTTGCCAGACTACAGGAAGATGAGGGCTCATGTAGTTGCTGATTTGTTGCCCTAAATCACTGTTGGACTTCTTTCAGGAGAGTTTATTGTTCAGAGTTGACAAGGCACCTCGAAGTGTGGTTATAGTTCTCCAGTCTAAACCTCCCTGCCCCAATCCTCCCCAATCCCACTTGGCCTCCAGTGGTGTAAAATGCGGATAAATCATTATCTGAGAATTGCTCCTCCCTTCTCCCCACTGTAAAGGGTTGCAGTGTTCTTGCACCTTGCCCCCTCCTATTGTTCTTGGCTACTTTCCTACTACAACCCAGCATGCTTGCTTCAGTCCTCAAAGACCAACATACTCACTATAGCTCCAGCTTGTCTATTTCGACTCCAACCCCTCGCCCATGACCTGAATCTGGCCTGGACCTTCCTCTCCATTCATATCCAACAGATGATCACTGTCCCCATCTTCAAAGCCTTACTGAAAACACATCTCCTCTAAGAAACCTTCCACAACCAAGCCCTCATTTCCCCTCCTCCTCTCCCTTCTGCATCATCCTTGCACTTAGATCTGTACCCTTTACCAAACCATCAATCAACCCATTGTATTTTTTGAGCACTTGCTATGTGCAGAGCGCTGAACTAAGCGCTTGGGAGAGTACAGTATAACAATATCACAGACACAGTTCTTGACCACAGTGCACTTATAGACTAGAGGGGGGAAGAGAGACATTAATATATATATATGTATATATACATATATATATACTATATATATATATAGTTGCTGATTATATACTATCAGCAACTGTACTATCAGTACAGCAGCAGTACTATCAGTACAGTTGCTGATTATATATTATATATATATATATATATATATATATATATATATATATAAATTATGGATATGTACATAAGTCCTGCGGGGCTGGTAGAGGGGTTAATAGTAATAATGATGGCATTTATTAAGCACTTACTATGTGCAAAGCACTGTTCTAAGCACTGGGGAGGTTACAAGGTGATCAGGTTGTCCCACGGGGGGCTCACAGTCTTCATCCCCATTTTACATATGATGTAACTGAGGCACAGAGAAGTTAAATGACTTGCCCAAAGTCACACAGCTGACAATTGGCAGAGCCGGGATTTGAACCCATGACTTCTGACTCCAAAGCCCGTGCTCTTTTCCACTGAGCCACACTGCCTCTCATGAATAAAGAATAAAGAAGGATGATGAATAAAGAAAGCAAGTCAGGATGACGCTGAAGGGAGTGGAAGAAAAAAAAAAGAGGCCTTAGTCAAGAAGTCCCCTTGGACGAGATCTGCCTTCAATACGGGTTTGAGGCAGGGGAGAGTTATTGTATGTCAGTTCTGAGGAGTGCGGGCATTCCAGGACAAATGTAGGATGTGGGCAAGGGTTCGGCAGCTAGAGATGAAACTGAGGTACAGTGAGAAGGTTGGCATTAGAAAAGAAAAGTGTGCAGACTGGATTGTAGTAGGAAAGTAGAGAGGTGAGGTAGGAGGGGGCAAGGTGATAATGTGCTTTAAAGTAGATGGGAGGAATTTTTGTTTGATGTGGATTAGAATGGGCAACCACTGGAGGTTCTTGAGGAGGGGAAAAATGGTCTGAACATTTTTGTAGGAAAATGATCCGGGCAGCAGAGTGAAGTATGAACTGGAGTGGGGAGAGCCAGGAGGCAGGGAGGTCCACAGGAGGCCGACACAGTAATCATATCATGGAGGAATAGGATAAGTGCTTGGATTAATGTGATAGCAGTTTGGATATAGAGGAAGGGGTGGATTTTACCAAAATTGTGAAGGTTGAATGGACAGGATTTAATGATAGAGAGAATATGTGGGTTGAAGGAGAGAGGATTCAAGGATAATGCCAAGATTCAGGGCTTGTGAGAGATGAAAGATGGTGGTGCCATCTGCAGGGATGGGAAGGTCAGGGGAAGGACAGGGTTTGGGTGGGAAGATAAGGAATTCTGTTTTGGACAAGTTCAGTTCTAGGCAACAGCAGGACATCTGAGTAGAGATGTCTTAAAGGCAGGAGGAAATGAAATACTGCAGAGAGGGAGAGAGATGATAATAAAAATAATAATAATAATGGCATTTGTTAAGCATCTACTATGTGCAAAGCACTTTTCTAAGCGCCGGAGCATTTGTTAGGTGCTTACTATGTGCCAAACACTGTTCTAAGCGCTGGAGGGATACAAGGTAATCACGTTGTTCCACATGGGACTCACAGTCTTCAACCTCATTTTACAAATGAGGTAACTGAGGCCCAAAGAAGTGAAGTGATTTGCCTAAAATCACACAGCAGACAGTGGCGGAGCTGGGATTAGAACCCATGAACTACGACTCTCAAGCCCGGGCTCTTTCCATTGAGCCATGCTTCTTATTATCAGTGCTGGAGATGAAGTTTTATTCACCCCCCCCCCCCCCACCCCCGCCATGCCATACAGTATTTATTCAATTACATTTATTGAAAGCTTACTATGTGTAAAGCACTTATGTACATAGCCACAGTTTGTTTTATTATCTGTCCCCGCTCTAGATTTTAAGCTCCTTGTAGGCAGAGAACAAGCCTACCAACTCAGTCTTACTGCACACCACTGCACACTCCTAAGCACATAGTATAGTGTGCTGCACATGGTAAGCGTTCAATATATACAATTGATTGATGGATAACCTCACAAGATCTCTTCCACAAAAATGATTTTCACATTCTAAATAGGCGACCGTCTTGAACAAGAGTTTAGATACGTGTCGTATTCATATTCCTGTCCCTTTGCTGGGGCTCAGAACTGCATTCACCTTGAAATGGAGATTGAGATTCTGAATCTCATGTGGTCTAGGATCTGTTTCCCCCACCCACTACTGTCTTCATTCTCATCACAGAGCCCCCTGACTAAAGGAACACTGCACATTCAGGGTTTCCATAATCACCCCTACTTTTTCCTCAGATGCTTTCCACAGAAATTGTTTTCCACACTTATTTGCATCCCAGGGTGATTGCTTGGGAAAGGTTTGAGGAAAATCTATTTGGGAGATTTTCAGTTTTGCAAGGAAAGGAAAACTAATAAGAAACAAGTCAGCTTTAAAGCTTTTAAACTTCAAACAGAGCCGGTCCGTGAGGAACAACTTCTTGCTTGAGTTTTAAGAACACTGCAGAGTCACAAAATTATGAGGTGATGAAAAATTTTTTCTTCTTAAACACTCAATTGCCATCGGTTCCTCATCTAACACATAACTGTTTAAAAACATCTCAAATACTACAACTTACCTGACATTCATTCATTCATTCACTCATATTTACTGAGCGGATACTGTGTGCAGAACACTGTACTAAGCGCTTGGGAAGTACAAGTTGGCAACATATAGAGATGGTCCCTACCCCCATCAACAAGGGTCTAAGTGCCCATAGGGTACAAGGCACTGTGTAAAATGCCATTAACAGAAACTGTTTACTGAGTGTCTATCTCATTCTGCAGACAGCTGTACTGGACCCTGGGGATGACACAGAAAATGGAGAAAGAAGTCCCTGTCCTCAAGGAGCTCAGGAGCTAGGAAGAGTGCTTAGAACAGTGCTTTGCACATAGTAAGCGCTTAATAATGCCATCATTATTATGTAGGAATTATTGTTCAATGGGGGCAGATTTCTGTATTATTCCGAACAAAGTGGGCAGGATATGGGCTACAAGCAGTGGGGGGGGACAAAAGTGAAATCTGTAGATTTCCAGGTGACCCATAGAATTCCTTCTTCTATTTTTTAATGATATTTGTTAAGAATTTACTATCTACCAAGAACTGTACTAAGCCCTGGGGTAGATACAAGTTAATTAGGTTGGACACAGTTCCTGTCCAACATAGGGCTCACAGTTTTAATCCCCGTTTTACAAATTGAGGAACTGAGGCCCGGAGAAGTTAAGTGACTTGCCCAAGGTCACACAGCAGACAAGTGGTAGATCTAGGATTAGAACCCAAGTCCTTATGACTTTCAGGTCCATGCTCTACCCATTAGGCCACCCTGCTGCTTCAGACTATTTACAGTGAAGCAACATGGCTTAGAGGAAAAAGCACAGGACTATAAGCCATGAGACATTCATTCATTCAATCGTATTTTTTGAGCACTTACTGTGTGCAGAGCACTGTACTAAGCGCTTGGGAAGTACACGTTGGCAACATATACAGATGGTCCCTACCCAACACCGGGCTCACAGTCTAGAAAGGGGAGACAGACAACAAAACAAAACACGTGGACAGGTATCAAAGTCGCCAGAACAAATAGAATTAAAGCTATATACACATCATTAACAAAATAAACAGAATAGTAAATATGTACAAGTAAAATGAATAGAGTAATAAAACCGTACAAATATATAAACGTGCCAAATACTGTTTGAAGCCCTGGGGTAGAAACAAGGTAATTGGGTTGTACACAGTCCCTGTCCCACATGGGGCTCACAGTAAGCACTGAACAAGCAGTACAATCACTATTATTGACTTACTAGGCCAGTTGGCAGTTAGCAGCTCTTGCCGACGTCTGGGTGCTATCTAAGCCTATGCCACAACAAATTGGTCTGAAATGCTTCTGCTGAGATGGATTAAATCAACTTGTCTACTGGGACTAGTGCTTAATACAGTGCTCTGCATACAGTTAAGCGCTCAATAAATACAACAATGAATGAATGAATGTATTTCAATACATATGTACTTCTACACAGAAAAATACAGCAAGATGTTTTAAGATCTTTTATAGGTCTTGAAGATCGCCTAGCCTATCTAATTATCTAATGAAATCTTTTAAAAGGTATGTTTTTTCCTAAAACTATTCTTTCATGTATTTGCCTGAAAGTTGACAATTTTTTGGCTGTATGCACGACATATCACGCAGTGTAACATTAAGCAACATAATAATAAAAGCAGAAAAGT
Source organism: Tachyglossus aculeatus (assembly GCF_015852505.1). Lineage (NCBI taxonomy): Eukaryota > Metazoa > Chordata > Mammalia > Monotremata > Tachyglossidae > Tachyglossus > Tachyglossus aculeatus. Next base: position 15,911,600 of record NC_052070.1, read on the forward strand.
ACCATGGGATAGTGACTACAGCACAGGTCAGGAGTTCTTATCCTGTCTCCACCACTTCTCTGCTGTGTGACCCTGGGCAAGTGAAATGAAGTGAAATGACTTGCCCAAAGTCACACAGCAGACAAGGGGCAGAGCCAGGAATAAAACCCAGGTCCTTCTGATTCATTCATTCATTCACACACAGAACTGTGTGACTTTGGGCGAGTCACTTCACTTCTCTATGCCTCAGTTACCTCATCTGTAAAATGGGGATTGAGACCATGAGTCCCACGAGGGACAGAGACTATTCCAATCTGATTTGCTTGTATCCACAATAGCTTTTAGTACAGTGCCCTGCACAAAGTCAGTGCTTAATTCCACAGTTGTTATTTTTACCACTAACAACTGTAATGAAATCATTATTATCACTGTATTTGTTGTGCTCATTAAGTGGGTGTTTACTATGTGCCATGTACTCTGCTAAACTCTGGGTAAATACACCATCATCAGACTGGATTTAATCCTTGAATACCAAGGGGCTCACAGTCTATCAATCAACCAACTGTATTTTTTGAGCACTTACTGTGTACAGAGTACTGCAGTATGCACTTAGGAGAGTACAATATAATAGAGTTGGTATGCACGTTCCCCACCTTTGAGTTTATAGTCTAGAGGGGGAGACAAACATTAGTATGAATAAAGAAATTATGGATATGGACATAAGTGCTGTGGGCCTGAAGGGAATGGTGAATAAAGGGAGCAAATCAGAGCAATACAGAATGGAGTGGGAGAAGAGGAAATGGGGGCTCAGTCAAGGAAGGCCTCTTGAAGGAGATGTGCCTTCTAACAGGGATAGAGACAGAACGGGTATTTATTTAATTCTATTCTACAGATTAGGAAATTGAGGCACAGAGAAGTTAAGCACCTTGCTCAAAATTAGACAGCAGGCAAGTGACAGGGAGGGATTATAACTCACCTCTCCCGACATCAAGGCCTGTGTTCTTTTTACTAGGCCATTCTGCAGAAGTTTATATTCTTATTCATTAATGAATCCAACCTTCACAGGCTTCCCCTAGGGCTATGGAGTCAGGCACCACCATGGGAAAGGCGACTCAGATTGACAGGGCAAGTACTAGCCAAAGCCAAAACTTCATGGGGAGAGCAACGGCCATCACAGCCCCCGTGGATCATCATCATCAATCGTATTTATTGAGTGCTTACTGTGTGCAGAGCACTGTACTAAGCGCTTGGGAAGTACAAACTGGCAACATATAGAGACAGTCCCTACCTAAAAGTGGGCTCACAGTCTAAAAGGATATAGGCTGGAGGCAGGGCCTGGTAGCCCACGACACCGAAGTTCAGAGTGAAGATCTGGATCTGTTCCAGCCGCTGCTGTTGTGCCTGCTTTCAACTGGGACTGCGATTCGAGCAAGGAGGAGCCCAGCAAGGAAGGGCAAGAAAGGAAATTGGGGCCGCTTCCCACACCACCGCAACCACCATTTCTGCCACAGCCGAGGCCAGTTGCTAGAACCTGGGAAGGTGCATGTGTGCTGTGCGTGTCCTCTTTCCATTTCTAGGCACAAGGGCAGACCAGATCCGATGCCCGTTGTTGGGTAGGGACCGTCTCTATATGTTGCCAACTTGTACTTCCCAAGCGCTTAGTACAGTGCTCTGCACACAGTAAGTGCTCAATAAATATAATTGAATGAATGAATACATCATCATCATCATCATCATCATCAATCGTATTTATTGAGCGCTTACTATGTGCAGAGCACTGTACTAAGCGCTTGGGAAGTACAAATTGGCAACATATAGAGACAGTCCCTACCCAACAGTGGGCTCACAGTCTAAAAGGGGGAGAAAGAGAACAAAACCAAACATACTAACAAAATAAAATAAATAGAATAGATATGTACAAATAAAATAGAGTAAAAAAATATGTACAAACATATATACATATATAATACATGCATGCATGCGTGCGCACACACACACACAAATTTAAGGGGGAAATCAGGAAATGGTAATCACTTATTTAATTTCATAAAGAAGCTGAATAGCCTAAAGCACGAAGAAAGCCTGAAGCAAGCATGAAAGAGTAGAGGCCTGGGAGTCACACGGCCGTGGGTTCTAATTCCAGCTTTGCCACTTGCCTGCTGTGTGGCCTTGGGCAAGTGACTTAACTTCTCTGGGCCTCAGTTTCTTCATCTATAACTTGGAAATCCAATTACGGTCTCCCTCCTATTTAGATGTGTGCCCCGCATAAATCAATCAATCAATCGTATTTATTGAGCGCTTACTGTGTGCAGAGCACTGTACTAAGCGCTTGGGAAGTGCAAGTTGGCAACATGTAGAGACAGTCCCTACCCAACAGTGGGCTCACAGTCTAAAAGGGGGAGACAGAGAACAAAAACAAACATACTAACAAAATAAAATAAATTGAATAGATATTCACAAATAAAATAAATAAATAAATAGAGTAATAAATATGTACAAACATATATACATATATACAGGTGCTGTGGGGAAGGGAAGGAGGTAAGATGGGGGGGATGGAGAGGGGGACGAGAGGGAGAGGAAGGAAGGGGCTCAGTTTGGGAAGGCCTCCTGGAGGAGGTGAGCTCTCAGTAGGGCCTTGAAGGGAGGAAGAGAGCTAGCTTGGCAGATGGGCAGAGGGAGGGCATTCCAGGCCTGGGGGATGACGTGGGCTGGGGGTCGATGGCAGGACGGGCGAGAACGAGGCCTAACGGGGAGGAGATTAGCGGCAGAGAAGCGGAGGGTGCAGGGTGGGCTGGAGAAGGAGAGAAGGGAGGTGAGGTAGGAGGGAGCGAGGTGATGGACAGCCTTGAAGCCCAGGGTGAGGAGTTTCGGCCTGATGTGCAGATTGATTGGTAGCCATTGGAGATTTTTGAGGAGGGGAGTAACGTGCCCAGAGCGTTTTTGGACAAAGACAATCCGGGCAGCAGCATGAAGTACGGATTGAAGTGGGGAGAGACACGAGGATGGGAGATCAGAGAGAAGGCTGATACAGTAGTCCAGACGGGATAGGATGAGAGCTTGAACGAGCAGGGTAGTGGTATGGATGGAGAGGAAAGGGCGGATCTTGGCAATGTTGCGAAGCTGAGACCGGCAGGTTTTGGTGACGGCTTGGATGTGAGGGGTGAATGAGAGAGCGGAGTCGAGGATGACACCAAGGTTGCGGGCTTGTGACACGGGAAGGATGGTAGTGCTGTCAACAGAGATGGGAAAGTCAGGGAAAGGGCAGGGTTTGGGAGGGAAGACAAGGAGTTCAGTCTTGGACATGTTCTGTGCCCAACTTGATTATCTTTTATCTTTTATCTACTCCAGTCCTCAGTACAGTGCTTGGCACACAGTCAGACCTTAACAAATAACACAACTGTTACTGATTATTATTATTCTTGGTTGATACATTTTAGCCAGAAAGACCTCGAGATTTGCCAGAAAACTGAAAAAAAAAATCATTTGGCAGAACTATCATTTTTTCCAAGTTCAGTTTGGATGTAGAAAGACCAAAAACATCACAACGCAAAATGCAATGTTAGAATTATCATTTGGGACCAAAATATTTATCAATTTAAGTATTTTGGTGTGCATTGAAAAATGGTGTTCATTAATCTCAGGAAAAGAAACTAACCAAGTTGGAATCATTTTGGGATTCTTTTCTGGACCCTACAGATATCTCTAGGTAGGAGAGTGAAGAGACTGCTCATTAAATCAATGAAGGATTTTTTTTGACTGACATTTTTCAAGAAAATAGTGCATGATCAAGAAAGTCAAGTGGTTTTGTATGTTTTCTCTGGGGAGAGCACCACCATGAAGAAAACTCAGTCCGACAACACAGGGAGGAAAGCAGACAAAATTTGGTACCACAGGAAATTGGCAAGGCAGAAAATATCGGTGGTTTCAATAGAAGTAACTCACGTTTCCTTTTCTCCCACTCCCTTCCGAGTTGCCATGATTTGGTCCCTTTATTCACCCATCTCCTTCCATCCCCATAGCTCTTATGTACATATCTGTAATTTAATTATTTATATTAATGTCTGACTCCCCAACTCTATACTGTTAGCTTGTTGTGGGCAGGGAATGTTATATTGTTATATTGTAATCTCCCAAGTGCTTAGTACAGTGCTCTGCACACAGTAGGAGCTCAATAAATATGAGTGATGGACTGACTGACATGAACATGAACAGTGCCTGGCACATACCAAGTGCTTAACAAATACCAAAAAATAAAAATAATAAGGAAATTTCACCATCTGACACAATCAATTAAAGTACTTGGCTTTTCCCAGGAAAATATTCTAGAGTGGCAGCAAAAGACAACTATTATAATGAAATGAACTAGAGCTAAAAGGAAATAACATCATATGCAAATCACAATTTACTTCTGATGAGGAAAAGCTAGCATAAAAATTAACTTGCTATGGCTAGGCACATCCAAATTTGCCTAAGAATCTCCAGTGTTTCATGAGTAGAATGCACTTTACTAGACCTAAATGTCAAGATCCATAATTACTAAAATTACTGCACCCTACTTTGCTTCTCAGCAAAGCACCAAGAGTTCTGTAAAACACATACACTCAGAGCAGTAACTGTTGGTTTAGAGAAAACACAGTTTCTTTCACTGGAAAAATCTTTTGATGAATATAACAAAGCTACTGTGTTATGGTGTCATGAGGAAATAACATGAAAAGCACCAAGTGTTAATCAATGGCACTTAATGAGTGATTACTGTGTGCTGAGCACTGTACTAAGCACTTGGGAGAGTACAATACAACAGAATTGGTAGACATGTTCCCTCCCAATCACAAGCTTTTTCCTGTGACTCACAGTTAAACTCATTTTGAAGGTTGTCCTTTCCCTATCTTTAGCTATGTCAATCATCTTTTTAAAATGTAGCAAACTAGAATCAAGCATTTTCCCAGATTTGCCGTAAATGAGAAACAGTGTGTCCTAGTGGAAAGAGCATGGGGCTGGGAATCAGAAGACTAGGGTACTAATCCTACCTCCACCACTTGTCTGCCATTTGACCTTGAAGAAGTTACTTCACTTCTCTGTGCTTCAGTTATCTCATCTGTAAAATGGGCACTAAAACTGTGAGGAGAGTGGTGGTCTGGTATATACAGAGGGGAGGGAGTTCCAGGCCAGTGGGAGGATGTGGGAAAGGAGTTGGTGGTGAGATCACACGGCATATTTTGAATCCACTGTTTTAGTTTTTCAAATGAATTCAATTTATTAAGGGCTCTTTTAGTTACTCCTAAAATTATGTTTCAGATGCAATTAAGTTTGCATATTACGGATATAATACCGCCAAGATAGTATTTTAACTCATCACCATCAATCTTATTTATTGAGCGCTTACTGTGTGCAGAGCACTGTACTAAGCGCTTGGGAAGTACAAGTTGACAACATATAGAGACAGTCCCTACCCAACAGTGGGCTGACAGTCTAAAAGACTCATGATTCTTTTCAATTTTTTGGCTACTTTTATTAGACAAAGATGGCTTGATTGCTACTTAAACCATTGGTGGGGTTACTGCTTGCACTGTAGAATTTTTGCACAAGGTGAAAATAAATACCTGCTACCGTGTTGCATTAGAGTATAATACAAAACATACTTTTAATGGTATTTGTTAAGCACTTACTATGTGCCATGCAGTGTCCTATGCCCTGGGGTAGATTCAAGGCAATCAGGTTGGAATAGTCCATATCCCACATGGGGCTCACATTCTTAATCCCCATTTTACAGATGAGATAACTGAGGAACAGAAAAGCTAGGTGACTTGCCCAAGGTCACACAGCAGACAAGTGGTGAAGCCAGGTTTAAAACCCAAGTCCTTGGAATTCCAACACCACGCTCTTTCCATTAGTCCACACTTCCTGCATAAATAATACTCATTTATATTAATATCTGTCTCCCCCTGAGACTGTAAGCTCTCTGCGGGCAGGGAACATGCCTATCAACTCCAATGAACTGTACTCATCTAACCACTTAGTTCAGTGCTCTGCACATAGTAAACACTCACTACATAAACAATACATACACAATAAATACTGATTAATTGATTGGCATGACGTGTTATTATCTTTACCTTGAAATGTCAAAAGAATAAAAAATATTACCATAACGCTTTTAAATAAGCAAAAAAGAATTTGTTTGTTGAACCATTTCCTTGTGCGCATGTACCCGAATCTTGGCCACTGATTGCAAAAAAAAAAATCCCATAAACTAGATTTCCTACAGAAATGTTATGAATTGGTAGAATTAAATAAAATTTAGAAGGATTTTGCTAGTTTTAAAGAATATCAATCATTATTTTAATAATAATAATAATGAATTATAATCAGAATTACTGTCACAGGAAGAAGCCACATTATCCATCTGCTTCTTTTCTTCTTCACTTTGCACCTATAAGACAGAAAACTTCCAGTTAACGTAGTGTTTCTCGATAATTATTACCAAAAAAACCCACTAAATTTTATCTGTGCAAGAATAATGTTTGTGGGCAGCACTTTGTTTGTGGGAACATTCTATTCAACAGGTCAGTTAATACAACCGCTTGATACAGTTTCCTGATATGAATTCCAATGATTTACATGGCTTCTGGATCTTTGGTCTTGCTAATTCCCTCTCCCCCGCAGCTAATGCATTCTTTCTGCCAATTCATAAAATGCACTGGTCAGTCAATTGTATTTATTGAGTGCTTATTTTGTGCAGAGCACTGTACTAAGTGCTTGGGAAAGTACAACAGAGTTGGTAGACACATTCCCTTCCCACCACAATCCAAATTGCCTATCAATTTAAATTTATTTGTAATGCACATCTCAGCTACACAGAAAAACTGAAGATATTTGGTCAGGGAGGAATCCAGGGGTGATGCTGGATGGATGGCTTTAAAAGCCCTGTAATGGAATCATCCACACAAAATATCTTTGGCTTCCTTTTGATCCCCTCCTGCCGTGTGGACCAATATCACAAAAGATAAAAGCACAGCTCTAATTTGAGTCTCTCACCTCCCTTGCTACTACAAATCATCATGTACCACAGAAACCTGAGAGGAGAAAAAATGGCAAAAAAAGATAAAAGGAGAAAGAATGGGCAATAATGCACTAGCCTTGTGCCCAAAAGGAGTCTGGTTTTAATCCAATCCTAATGGGTTCCCTGGGAATTAATGAACTGCTGTAAATCCCAAAGGGGTGTTTTCTATCCCCAGTCCATGGCCTCTTCCCGCCTAAAGACTTTAACTCAGAACACCACCCAGATCTGTGAACGAAAAGCCTCCTGCAGCACATCTGAAACTGGGACAAAACTGGCACTGGGGAGCTGATGAACTCATGCTTTAATGGATTCCCAACTTCCCCATGTTAGCAAATCATTTTTGGCAGCGTTGAACAATCCCCTAGAGAAAGGTATCATCCAGTCTCATTGTCGCAAAGATAGTAACATATGAATAACATGTCAAGGTCCTGCTGAGAGCTCACCTCCTCCAGGAGGCCTTCTCAGACTGAGCCCCTTCCTTCCTCTCCCCCTCGTCTCCCTCTCCATCCCCCCCATCTTACCTCCTTCCCTTCCCCACAGCACCTGTATATATGTATATATATTTGTACATATTTATTACTCTATTTATTTATTTATTTTACTTGTACACATCTATCCTATTTATTTTATTTTGTTAGTATGTTTGGTTTTGTTCTCTGTCTCCCCCTTTTAGACTGTGAGCCCACTGTTGGGTAGGGACTGTCTCTATATGTAGCCAATTTGTACTTCCCAAGCGCTTAGTACAGTGCTCTGCACATAGTAAGCGCTCAATAAATACGATTGATTGATTGATTGATTGATTGATGTCAGATTGACGTTTCTCCACTCGACAGTCAAGTTCTGTCGGACAAGGAAATAATACGCTTCATGCAATAACAATAATAATAATAATGACATTTGTTAAGCATTTACTATGTACCAAATACAGTTCTAGCACTGGGGTAAATTCAAGTTAATCGTGTTGGACACAGTCCCTGTCCCACATGAAGCTCAGTCTTAATACCCATTTTACAGGAGGGATAACTGAGGCACAGAGAAGTGAAGCGACTTGCCCAAGGTTTCACAGCAGACAAATGGCGGAGTCGGGATTAGGACCCAGATCTTTCTAATTCCCAGGCCTGTGCTCCATCTGCTAAGCCAAGCAGCTTTTCACTTTGATTCCTCCAACCTTGGAAACATTTATTGCCTCTGTCTTCATTCCGCTCATTCTTTCTCTCAGTAGCGGAATTTAGTAGCTACCCCAAAAATGTTTCAGCCCATTCTAATTTGTTCATTGTATTCCAGACCACTCTGTCATGCTACTCTGATCTGCTTATCCCCGGTAGTGGATAAGTGTGAAAGCTGAATGACGAAATGATTAATGATTTAAAAGGTCTGCACAACATGAACCGTACTGCAAATAACTGGAAGAAATTTTAAAAAAAAAACTTAAGGGGAGAAAAAATGGTCCCAGTAGTTTTTATCCTTACCTGTGAACGGTCAAGAGAGTAGGGTGGAATATGTTAGTTTTTGAAACTGGAGAACGAAATGCAGAATATCTCTCTGCATAAATAAATCCTACTAGAAAAGGTGAATAAAATTTGCATAATGTAGTCCCAAGCAAAGGATTTTAGAGAAACATAAATTCTTGCCATGGAGCATAAAAATGTCCATCCACTGACTAACAATTTAGTTGTTCTAAAAAGGGGACTGATAGGTGGGAAAATATGCCAAGGATCCTAAGGTTCCATTTCCCCAGCTGCACAGAATAAATCTCGTTCCACAGAGCTGCTTCATCTTTTTTTCCCTATCTAATCAACAGCTCCATTTCCTAAAATCCACGAAAAGGAGCAAAATAAAGATATTCAGCAGATTATGAGCCACTTGAGGGACTGGGACCATCTAATTCATATCCAGATATTCTTTCCAGGATTTAGTTACAGTGCTTTGCACACAGTAAGCATTTAACACTATGACTACCACTTCTACTACTATTACTGCTTTGCACACAATAAGAGCTCAATAAATACGACTGAATTAATATTACTATTGAATTGTTTGTGGCAACTCCATGCCACCATCTTGGCACTGACAGAAAATTTTCCCTTCGCTTTACGCCCCTGATAACCAGGACCATCCCCCAGGACTTGAGAATTTTATTGGTGCGACTTCTCTTTCCAACTTCCCTGACATCACTGCCCCATAGGGTGTTGCACATTGGCCTCATGAACTGTGGAAAACACTGAAAGCCAATTTAATAAATCTATTAACATAAATGGTAACCCAAAGCTGACCCCATGTTTTTGATACACCTTCCTCTTTCCCCTCAGCTCCCAGACAAAGTAGGTCACTGAGAATTGGTGGAGACTCGAAATGCAGAAAAGCATTTAACCCTTCAGTCACCATGCTTGGAAATTAAAGAGCTCATCCTTGCTGCTCTGTCTGTTCGCCTGAATCTTGCGAAGGAAAAGCATGATGGAAAAGGCAACACTAAAAACACTTGAGCCCCAAACTGAGAAACATGTATTCACCCTTCCTTTTGTGTCACTTGTGCACTTGGATCTATACCCTTTAAGCACTTAAAGCACTTCCTCTTCCCCTCCTCCCCTTCTCCATCCCCCACATCTTACCTCCTTCCCTTCCCCACAGCACCTGAATATATGTAAATATGTTTGTACATACTTTTTACTCTATTTATGTATTTATTTATTTTACTTGTACATATCTATTCTATTTATTTTATTTTGTTAGTATGTTTGGTTTTGTTCTCTGTCTCCCCCTTTTAGACTGTGAGCTCACTGTTGGGTAGGGACTGTCTCTATATGTTCCCAACTTGTACTTCCCAAGCACTTTGTACAGTGCTCTGCACACAGTAAGCGCTCAATAAATATGATTGATATTCTCCTTAACCACCAGCAGTTAAGTACATGCTACTATAACCCAATTTGCTTGTCTCCATCCCAGCGCTTAGTACAGTGCCTGGCACATAGTAAGCACTTAACAAACACCATAATTATTATTATCATCAATCATCAATTGTATTTATTGAGGACTTCCTGTGTGCAGAGCACTGTTGTAAGCTCCTGAGGGAGTACAATGCAACAGTTTCATAGTGCACTCTGCACACAGTATGCGCTTAATATATATGATTGAATGAGTTGGTAGACCCACCCAGCCTCTCTGAAATTTATTTTAATGTCTGTCTCCCCCTATAGATTGGAAACTCCTTGTAGGCAGGGAACAGTCCTCTAGACTGGAAGCTCATTGTCCGACAGAGGATTACTCTGCACACAGTAAATGCTCAATAACTTCAATTCATTCATTCATTCGTATTCATTGAGTGCTTACTGTATGCACAGCACTGTACTAAGCACTTGGGAAGTACAAGTCGGCAACATATAGAGATGTTCCCTACCCAACAACGGGCTCAACTGATTGATGGGAACAGGTCTACCAACTTTAGGTGACTTTACTCGCCCAAATGTCAAATACAGTACTGGGCACACAGGTGAGCACTCAAAAAAAAAAAAAACAAATGACAGATGGATAAGGGAGATTTCCCTATGTATTTATTAACATTTAGGCAAAATGTTAAGAAGAGATGTATTCCCTAACCCTTCCCTTGCCTTCTGTCTAGCAGAACCGCTGCGTTTATTTTTTGTAATTGTTGGTGTGTTTAAATGTCCTTGTGTTCCTAGGCATCCTTCCATTTGTAGATCTAAGGTGAATGGGATTGTAGGCTGAGAGTTGGGTTTTATGTGTTATTCATTCTGGTATGTAGTGACTTCAAATGCATGTGATTTTACTAGGCCTCTGAACTACAATGCTAATAGGGAATTAAAGAGTTCTAATTGGACAAAGCATCTATCCTGATGGATGAGGTTGCAATGTCAATAGAAATGTTTGTGTTTTTTTAATGGCATTTATTAAGTGCTTACTATGTACAAAGCATTGTTCTAAGCGCTGGGGAGGTTACAAGGTGATCAGGTTGTCCCACAGGGGGCTCACAGTCTTAATCCCCATTTTACAGATGGGGTAGGTGAGGCCCAGAGAAGTTGAGTGACTTGTCCAAAGTTACACAGCTGACAAGCGGTGGAGCTGGGATTTGAACCCATGACCTCTGACTCCAAATCTCGGGCTCTTTTCCAGTGAGCCACGCTGCTTCTTTCAAATGGCCACATGTGTTGTTTTGTCTCTCCCCACTTCAATCCATACTTCATGCTGCTGCCCGGATTGTCTTTATGCAGAAACTCTCTGGGCATGTTACTCCCCTCCTCAAAAATCTCCAGTGGCTACCAATCAATCTGCGCATCAGGCAGAAACTCCTCACCCTGGGCTTCAAGGCTGTCCATCACCTCGCCCCCTCCTACCTCACCTCCCTTCTGTCCTTCTCCAGCCCAGCCCGCACCCTCCGCTCCTCTGCCACTAATCTCCTCACTGTACCTCGTTCGTGCCTGTCCCGCCATCGACCCCCGGCCCCCGTCCTCCCCCGGGCCCGGAATGCCCCCAATCCCTCTGCCCATCCGCCAAGCTAGCTCTCTTCCTCCCTTCAAGGCCCTACTGAGAGCTCACCTCCTCCAGGAGGCCTTCCCAGACTGAGTCCCTTCCTTCCTCTCCCCCTCGTCTCCCTCTCCATCCCCCCATCTTACCTCCTTCCCTTCCCCACAGCACCTGTATATATGTTTGTACATGTTTATTACTCTATTTATTTTACTTGTACATATCTATTCTATTTATTTTATTTTGTTAGTATGTTTGGTTTTGTTCTCTGTCTCCCCCTTCTAGATTGTGAGCCCACTGTTGGGTAGGGACTGTCTCTATATGTTGCCAACTTGTACTTCCCAAGTGCTTAGTACAGTGCTCTGCACATAGTAAGCGCTCAATAAATATGATTGATTGATTGATTGGATAAGGTTTACCATTAATAAGGTATCTTTAATTGTAAAAAACAACTCTCTCTTTTTCTTCGTGTGTGTGTGTCTGTGTAACGTACACAGTCACATACATATATACACATACTCTCTACATTATATAGGTCATATCTATTATCATGCAGCGTGGCTCAGTGGCAAGAGCCTGGGCTTGGGAGTCAGAGGACATGGGTTCTAATCCCGGCTCTGCCACTTGTCTGTTGTGTGACTTTGGGCAAGTCACTTAACTTCTCTGTGCCTCAGTTCCCTTATCTGTAAAGTGGGAATTAAGACTGTGAGCCCCACGTGGGAAATCCTTGATTACCTTGTATCCCGCCCCAGCGCTCAGAACAGTGCTTGGCACATAGTAAGCACTTAACAAATACCAACATTATTATTATTATTATTATTATTATTATTATTATTATTATTATTATGTAGAGAACAACTGCCTGAATTAGGTTATGTGCACATAAGTGCTGAGTAAATACTTTCCAAGGACAGTGATGAGGTAGCAATGTGGTCTAGATGAAGTCAATTCAGAAGTCTCTTAAGAATATGAAAAAATATTTTACAAAGGAACAAATATACTTCAGAATATCAGTATTATTTTTGTATTTCAAGGTACATAATCAATGTCCAAAACACCACCTTCTCCACTCAACCCTCTTGATCTCCTGTCCCTCCACTGATCTCATCCCACTAACCCACAGCCAGTCAGCCTGTCATTCACTCAAATTTATTGAGTGCTTACTGTGTGCAGAGCACTTGTGTACTGGGAGAGTACAATATAACAAAATCACAGAAAACATTCCCTGCTTGCAATGAGCTTATAGGCCTGAATCACCTCCAAGATACACTTCTTCTGATCCCGTGCTTGAACTCTGGAGCACTCCTGGTAGAAATTCAGACACCTGGATGATGTTATCCATCACAACTTCATCCTCACCTGTTTTAATTTTGCCCTCTCCTCCACCTGGCAGCTTTATTACTCCATTCTTATTTACTCCAAATCCACCTCTGCAGCAATCAAAAACTACTCACCATTGGCTTTATAACAATTAATCACCACACCCCCTCCTACCTCACCTTACTACTCCCCTACCACAACTCAGCCTGCACACTTCAATCCTCTAATACTAACCTTCTCGCTGTACCTTGAGCTCATCTATCTCATCACCGACCTCTCGCCCACATCCTACCTCTTGCCTGGAGCCCCCTTCTTCATCATATTAGACAGTAACTGCTCTCCCCAACTTCAAAGCCTTATTGAAGGCACATCTCCTCCAAAAAGCCTTCCATGACTAAGCCCTCCTCTCCCATCTCCCGCCTTACCTCCTTCCCTTCCCCACAACACATGTATATATGTATATATGTTTGTACGCATTTATTACTCTATTTATTTAACTTGTACATATTTATTCTATTTATTTTATTCTGTTAATATGGTTTGTTTTGTTCTCTGTCTCCCCCTTCTAGACTGTGAGCCCACTGTTGGGTAGGGACCGTCTCTATATGCTGCCAACTTGTACTTCCCAAGCGCTTAGTACAGTGCTCTGCACACAGTAAGTGCTCAATAAATACGATTGAAATGAATCTCCCACTCCGTTCTGTGTCACCCTGACTTGCTCCCTTCATTCATCCTCCCTCCCACTCCCACAATACATATGCATATACTTCTCTGTACCTAAGTTACATCATCTGTAAAATGGGAATTGAGGCTGTGTGCCCCACATGGGACTGGGACTGCATCCAACCCGATTTGCTTGTATCCACCCCAGGTCTTAGTAGAGTGCCTGGCACCTAGCAAGCGCTTAACAAGTACCATATTATTATTATATCCGCAATTTATTCCTTTATTTATATTAATGTCTTTCTTCCCCTCTAGACTGTGAGCTCATATTGGGCAGGGAATGTGTCTGTTGTTGTATTGCACTCTCCCAAGTGCTTAGTACAGTGCTCTGCACACGGTAAGTGCTCAATAAATACAATTAAATTGAATGAAAAACTCCATGCTCATTCAGATGTTTAACACCCTGTCCATAATAATAATGTTGGTATTTCTTAAGCGCTTACTATGTACCAAGCACTGTTCTAAGCACTGGGGTAGATACAAGGTAATCAGGTTGTCCCACGTGGGGCTCACAGTCTTCATCCCCATTTTACAGATGAGGAAACTGAGGCCCAGAGAAGTTAAGTGACTTGCCCAAGGTCAGACAATTGACAAGTGGCGGAGGCTGGATTAGAACCCATGACCTCTGACTCCCAAGCCTGTGCTGTTTCCACTAAGCCACGCAGCTTCTACCATCTGCTCCCTACCCCATATCTTCCTCCTAATGACCTGGCCATGTACTTTATGGATTAAGGAGTAATCAATCAAAGGTATTTATTGAGCACTTACTGTGTGCAAAGCACTGTACTAAGAGCTTGGGAATATACAAAGGAACAGAGATGGTAGACACATTCCCTCTCCACATATAGTTTACAGCCTAGCCTGGGAATCTCATTATTTATTTTTCGAGTGAGCTTTTTATTTTCAGAGTCAAAACCAGACCTTGAGAGTGTCTAAACGGTAACACTCAATGTTTCTAAATGCTCTATCTTGCCTAGTTACCATTCATTGGGATAGGACGACATCTCTTTCATTTTCTAGTCAGATATGAGAACCATAACTTAAAATATGGAAATACACCATTTCTCCAAATAATTACTAAATTCTGATCTCCCAACCTCCTGTCTCTCCCCACTTCAGTCTATACTTCATGCTGCTGCCCGGATCATCTTTATGCAGAAACGCTCTGGGCATGTTACTCCCCTCCTCAAAAATCTCCAGTGGCTGCCTGTCAACCTAAAAATCAAGCAAAAACTCCCCACTCTCGGCTTCAAGGCTGTCCATCACCTCGCCCCTTTCTACCTCACCTCCCTTCTCTCCTACAGCCCAGCCCACACTCTCTGCTCTTCTGCCACTAGCCTCCTCACTGTACCTCGTTCTCACCTGTCCCGCCGCCAACCCCCAGCCCACGTCCTTCCCCTGGCCTGGAATGCCCTTTCTCCATACATCCACCAAGCTAGCTCTCTTCCTCCCTTCAAAGCCCTACTGAGAGCTCACCTCTTCCAAGAGGCCTTCCCAGACTGATCCCCCTTTTTCCTCTCCTCCTTCCCATCCCCCCCAGCCCTACCTCCTTCCCCTCCCCATAGCACTTGTACATATGTTTGTACAGATTTATTATTCTACTTATTTTACTTGTACATATCTACTATTTATTTTGTTAATGCTGTGCCTATAACTATAATTCTGTTTGTTATGACAACTTGACACCTGTCCACATGTTTTGTTTTGTTGTCTGTCTCCCCCTTCTAGACTGTGAGCCCGTTGTTGAGTAGGGACCATCTCTATATGTTGTCAACTTGTACTTCCCAGGTGCTTAGTACAGTGCTCTGCACACAGTAAGTGCTCAATAAATACGGTTGAATGAATGAATGAATAAATTCAAATGAAATTGCACCTTGTCTCCCAGAGTGAATGCATTCCTAGATGTGTGCCTGTTCAGTGGACAAAACTGTTAAATTCAACTAATGAGAATGGATGAAACTCCTGGCAACAAATCAAACTCCACAATTTAACTTGGGACATATTCTTGAGGACGTTCCTTTCGACATCAATGGGGCTCTACACTCTGTCTTCCTGACGCAACGGAAGTGGGCTGGAGCGTCACCAGGTAATGCAGCTGTGGCAGCAGCAGCCACCATCACTACCCACCACCTGCCTCTGGCCTGAAACGCCCTCCCTTTTCATATTCATTCATTCATTCAATCGTATTTTTTGAGTGCTTACTGTGTGCAGAGGACTGGACTAAGTGCTTGGGAAGTACAAGTCGGCAACATATAGAGACGGTCCCTACCCAACAAAAGGCTCACAGTCTAGAAGGGGGAGACAGACAACAAAACAAAACACGTGGAGAGGTGTCAAGTCGTCAGAACAAATAGAATTAAAGCTAAATGCACATCATTAACAAAATAAATAGAATAGGAAATATCTACAAGTAAAATGAATAGAGTAATAAATCTGTACAAACATATATACAGGTGCTGTGGGGAGGGGAAGGAGGTAGGGTTGTGGGGGTGGGGAGGAGGAGAAGAAAAAGGGGGCTCAGTCTGGGAAGGCCTCGTTGGAGGAAGTGAGCTCTCAGTAGGGCTTTGAAGGGAGGAAGAGAGCTAGCTTGGCGGATGTGGGGAGGGAGGGCATTCCAGGCCAGGGGGTGGACGTGGGCCGGGGGTCGACGGTGGGACAGGTGAGAACGAGGCACAGTGAGGAGGTTAGCGGCAGAGGAGTGGAGGGTGCGGGCTGGGCTGGAGAAGGAGAGAAGGGAGGTGAGGCAGGAGGGGACGAGGTGATGGACAGCCTTGAAGCCAAGAGTGAGGAGTTTTTGCTTGATGCGTAGATTGACTGGTAGCCACTGGAGATTTTGGAGGAGAGGAGTAACATACCCAGAGCGTTTCTGCACAAAGACGATCCGGGCAGCAGCGTGAAGTATAGGCTGAAGTGGGGAGAGACAGGAGGATATATCCAACAGACAATGACTCTCCGCTCCTTTAAATCCTTACGGAAGGCCCATCTCCTCCAAGAGGCCTTCCCTGACTAAGCCCTCCTTTCCTATTCTCATTCATTCAATCGTATTTATTGAGAGCTTACTGTTTGCAGCCGATCCTGGAGAAGCCGGCAGGAGCCCCGGGGAGAGTTCTCTTTTCTTTGTGAAGGACAGGGTGCCCTGGAATGGGTTCACCCCGAGAGAGGGGCTTGCGCCTTGGAAAGCATCTTCTCCCACTCCCTTCTGCATTGTCCTGACCTGCTCCTTTTATTCATCCCCGTTTCCAGCCTCAAAGCCCTATGTCCATATCTGTAATTCACTTATTTATATTAATGTCTGTCTCCCCCTCTAGACTGTAAACTCATTGTGAGCTGGGAGTATGTCCGTTATATTGTACTCTCCCAAGCGCTTAGTACAGTGCTCTGCACACAGTAAGTGCTTAATAAGTGCCCTCCTCCCCTTCCCATAGCCCCAACTTGTTCTCTTTGCTCTACCACCATCCCCGCCCCACAACACTTGTGAATATTCATTCATTCAATCACATTTATTGAGCGCTTACTGTGTGCACAGCACTGTACTAAGCGCTTGGGAAGCAACAAATTGGCAACATATAGAGACGGTCCCTACCCAACAACAGGCTCACAGTCTAGAAGGGGGAGACAGACAACAAAACAAAACAAAACACGTGGACAGGTGTCAAGTCGTCAGAACAAATAGAAATAAAGCTAGATCATTAACAAAATAGAAGAGTAAATATGTACAAGTAAAATAGAGTAATAAATCTGTACAAACATATATACAGGTGCTGTGGGGAGGGGAAGGAGGCAGGGCCTGGGGGATGGGGAGGAGGAAAGGAAAAAGGGGGCTCAGTCTGGGAAGGCATCTTGGAGGAGGTGAGCTCTCAGTAGGGCTTTGAAGGGAGGAAGAGAGCTACAGATTTATAATTATAATTCTATTCATTTTTATTAATATGTATGTATCCATAGTTCTATTTATTTATAATGATGCTACTGATGCCTCTTAACTTGCTTTGATGTCTGTCTTCCCCGTTCTAGACTGTGAGCCCACTGTGGGCAGGGATTGTCTCTGTTGCTGAACTGTACTTTCCAAGCACGTATTACAGGGCTCTGCACACAGTAAGCACTCAATAAATGACTGAATGAATGAATGAATAAATACAACTGACAGTAATTCTATTTATTCTGACATTTTTGATACCTGTCTACATGTTTCATTTTGTTGTCCATCTCCCCCTTCTAGACTGCAAGCCCTTTTTTGGGTAGGGACCGTCTCTATATGTTGCTGACTTGTACTTCCCAAGCACTTAGTACAGTGCTCTGCACACAATAAGCGCTCAATAAATATGAATGAATGAATGAATGAATTCATTAATTAATTAATTAATGACTGGTTGACGTAGCAGGACCCCAAGCAGCTCAGACAGCTAGCAGGAAAATCGGGAATGCTGCCCAACGATCTCATATGTAATCCCATTTTACAGATGAGGTAACTGAAGTCAATGAAAGCCAAGTGATTTGCCCAAGGTCATTCAGCAGTCTTCTACACTGTGAGCCCGTTGTTGGGTAGGGATCGTCTCTACATGTTGCCAACTTGTACTTCCCAAGTGCGTAGTACTGTGCTCTACACACAGTAAGCACTCAGTAAATATGACTGAATGAATGAACTAATTCAGCAGGCTAGCGGCAGAGCTGGGATTAGAACCGAGGTGATCTGACTCGCAGGCCCACGCTCTTTCCACTAGGCCACAGTTGAAACGGACTTTTTAAACCAAAATACTTTTCATTGACCTCTAAAGCATTTAGTACTTGGCTTGCTTTCAGAAAATGCCACCTGTGGAGGTGCTTAGTCTACCAGCATTTAAATTGTGCTGGGGATTCTACATCGCCAGGTTCAAAATCCCACGTGTTGCCAAGTCAGACAGTGAGAAACACATGGGTGAATATTCCACAGCATGCTGCAATTGCACTCTCAACATCAGCCAGGAGCAGGAGTGTACACTAAGAGACCAGAAGCTGACAACTCACCAAATAGTCATCTTGCTTCTGTTCTTTTGAATTCACACTCAACCTTCTCTTTCTGGTCAGCTGTCTCATCCTTCCGGGTTCCTTGTCACCAGGTTTTCTACAAAACAATGTCAAATACAAGAGCTTTGGATTATTTTCTGCACTTTCTTTATATTTTAGGACATGTAGAGGTTATAAACTGCCTGGCATATAGACCAAATAAAAACTACATAATGAATTCCACCATTGTTAACACTGAAATAACAGAATGTGCTACATTATCCTCTCCTGGTTCTCCTCCTCTCTCTGGCCCCTCCTTCTCAATTTCTTTCACTGGATCCTCCTCTGCCTCCCACTCTTTATCTCTGGGTGTCCCTCAAGCCTCAGTTCTAGGACCCCTTCTATTCCCCATCTACACCTATTCTCTTGTAGAACTCATTCGCTCCCACAGCTTCAACTACATCTCTTAAGCAGATGATCCCATATCTACAACGCCATCACAGCCTTCTCTCCTCTGCAGTCACGCATTTCCTACTGCCCTCAGGACATCTCTACTTAGATGTTCCACCAACACCGCAGAGTTAACATGTCCAAAACAGAACTCCTCATCTTTCCAGCCAAACCCCGTCCACTCCCTGACATTCCTATAGCCGTAGACCAAACTGGAATCGTCCCTGACACACAAGGCCATAACCTTGGCATTATCCTTGACTCACCTCACTCACTCAACCCTTACATTCAATCTGTCACCAAATCCTGTCAGTTTTGCCTTCACAACATCCAAACTACTACCAGGCTAATCTAATCACTTCTAGAAAGGTAGCGTGGCTCAGTGGAAAGAACATGGGCTTTGGAGTCAGAGGTCATGGGTTAAAATCCCAGCTTAACCAATTGTCAGCTATGTGACTTTGGGCAAGTCACTTAACTTCTCTGTGCCTCAGTTCCCTCATCTGTAAAATGGGGATTAAGACTGCGAGCCCCCTATAGGACAACCTGATCACCTTGTAACCTCCCCGGCACTTAGAACAGTGCGTTGCACATAGTAAGCACTTAATAAATGCCATCGTTATTATTACTCACTTTTACCCTGCCTTGATTAAAGCATCAAGCTCCTATTTCACCTTCCCATTTCCTGTCTCTCTCTCAATACATACATTACTCTGCTGCCAGATCACTTTTCTTAAAAAACAAAACCTTTCAATACAGTTCTCCCCACTCCTCAAAAACCTCCAGTGGTTGCCTACTCATCTCCTACTCTACTCATCTTTTACACTGTGAACTCTTTGTTGGGTAGGGACCGTCTCTATATGTTGCCAACTTGTACTTCCAAGTGCTTAGTACAGTGCTCTGCACACAGTAAGCGCTCAATACAATTGAATGAATGAATGAATCTCTGTAACAAATGGAAAAGCTTTACCATCAGCTTTAAGGCACTCAATCAGCTCTCCTCCTCCTGCCATACCTTGCTGCTCTCCCACTAATAATAATAATAATAATGGCATTTATTAAGCGCTTAATATGTGCAAGGCACTGTTCTAAGTACTGGGGAGGTTACAAGGTGATCAGATTGTCCCACGGCAGGCTCTCAGTCTTAATCCCCATTTTACAGATGTAGTTACACTACGCTGCAACCCAGCCTACACAGTTCGCTCCTTTAAAATCAATCTATGCATTGTCCCTGGATCCTATCTTTCCCACCACCAACCCCTGGCCTATGTCCACCCTTTGGCTTAGATCTCCCTCCCTCCCCCTTCATACCTGACAGATTGCCATTCCCAAGTCCTCCTCAAATCACCTCTTCTCCAAGAAGCCTTCCCTGACTAAGCACTCATTACCCACTTCCTGCATCAACTACGCATTCAGATCTGTACCTCTTAAGCGCTTGATATTCACTCCACCCACAGCCACTCAACACATATGTTCACAGCCTTATGTACATACTTACAGATCCATTTCCTCTATAAGTATTTCATTTTAACGTATGTTCCCCCTCCAAAATGCAACCTCTGTTAGCAGAGATCTACCAACTCAAACTGAACTTTCCCAAGAGCTTAGTACAGCACTCTGCACACAGTAAACACTCAATAAATACCACTGAACAAGTGATCGATCGATAAGTATATGAGGTGGATTCTTTACCACAAAGCAGCTTAAAAGTGGAAATGGCATTATTTATTATGTTACTGTCTATGAAGTCATTTCTGCTTTCTTTCTTGGGCACTTGTGAGTACTGAGAAGATAACATCGCTAATTCATAATCCATTTCAGAACATCAGAAAGTGCAATGCTTAACACTCAAGTGATATTTTGATCAATGTGACAGCATTTGAGGAGTAAACCTATATTAAAAAGCTTGCTTAGCTATTATGATTATAAAAGCATTTCCAAAATTTTTTTTGTTGCTTTCAGCAAATGTATATCTCATTTCTCTTCAATGAAATTTTCATTCCATCTATACTCACATTTCCTTATGGACCAAAGCTGCCAAAGGAAAGCAATCTTCTTTGTAATAGTCTTTGTCATGAGAGGTATATCACAGCAGTCTGTAACAGAGCAAACATGAAAAGGTACATTAATAATGCTAGGAGCAACAATGTTCTTAGTGCACTTATAAACAGTGGCAGGCACTTGCTTTGAAGAGGGAGTCAAGAATAATGGTGTCTTAGAAGATCTTAGCTGCTTTGAAGAACTGATTACCAACCCCTTCCTGGACATCATTAAAGCCAAAAAGTGAAAGTGACAAAGTACATCTTCTATTCAGAGACACACAGAAGTTACCATTCTTTTTAGTGAGTTAGAAATCCATCTACAAATCAATTTTTTCTTTGTACATGAGATTTATGCTAAAGCATTACCACAGTGGATTGAACCTACACCATAAAGATCATTTCCTTTCTCCGTTTTCAACAGGGAAGAGGTACCATTCTAAGTCACCAAAACTTGCTTCTATCAGGAGCTATTTATACCTTTAAGAGATGCTCCCATTTAACGGAATTTGATACAATAACATTTATATTAATATGTATTTTTCCTATTCTTCTAGACTGTAATCTAGTTGAGGGAGGGAATGTGGCTACCAACTCTGTTATACTGTACTCTCCCAAATGCTCACTACAGTGGCCTGTGCACAGAAAGTGTTTAATAAATATGATTGATTTTTTTATATATGGTCTGAATATGAATAACATTTTCAAAACAGCTCCTATGTTAGCTTTGTTAGTTGACTGTTAGAGAAGTAGCATGGCATAGTGGCAAGAGCACAGCCTTGGGAGACAGAGGTCATGGGTTCTAATCCTGACCCCGCCAGTTGTCTGCCGTATGACCAGGGGCAAGTCACTTCACTTCTCTTGGCCCCAGTTTCCTCCTCTGTAAAATGGATTAAGACTGTGAGCCCCATGTGGGACAACGTGATGACCTTGTATTCACCCCAGTGCTTAGAACAGTGCTTGGCACATAGTAAGTGCTTAACAAAGACCATTATTATTATTATTATTATTGTTATTATTATTATTATTTTTACCGTATAGTGCCTTGGAAACACATTATCACCCTAGCTAACTCTGCATTATAGGCACTGTCTAGTCTATCTTACCTTTCATTATTAATTATGCCCTCAAATTTGGAAAACTCAATGAGACAGTCTGATCTTACTTTTCTCCCTGTTTTCCAATGCCTTCCGCTACCTGTATGACTGACTCTCTTTGATATTCATGTCATCAACCAGTCTCTAAACATTTCTCCAAAATAACGAGAACCCCTCAAGGTTTCCTTAACTTAATATCTCCACGGTAACTGTGACTACTTAAAAAATGCAGTCGCTATTTTTATTACTAATGCAAAATTACTGCATTTAGCATTCACTCCATGTCCTTTAAATTTATAATCAATAAAGCAACAACAACAGAACTGTTCAACTCTCAGAACAGTTCAAGAGTCCTCTAAGATCTCATTCTCAGTCAAAAAAGAAAGACCCTTGTAAGCCAGACAGGAAGAAAAAACTTGAAAGTAATACTTTTACAAGTCAGCATCAGCAAGAGCAACCTTGCCAGGCATATTTCAACTGAGAGAAACTTGCCTTTCTATCCCCTGTAAAACCCATGCTCAAACTACAGGAACATCACAGACGATGAAGACACACTTTAATATAATACGGATAAATGCTGTAATTGTTAAACGCTGGGATAGATACAAGACAATCAGGTTGGTCACACTCCCTGTCCCATTCGGCTCACAGTCTAAGTCAGAAGGAGAACAAGCATTTATTATTATTATCAAATGTCATCAAATCATTTCCGATTCAGGCGACTCTATGGATATATGTTCTCCAGAACGTCCTATCTTCTGCCATAATCCATAAGCCTGCTAACAGTTATTCCGTTATCACTGTTATGGTTTCTATCCATCCAGCTGCTGGACTGCCTTTTCCACGTTTTCCCTGGACTTTTTGTGGCATTACTATCCAGGCCAGAGAATTAGTCCTTCTGATTATGTGTTCAAAATATGCTAATCTAAGTTGTCATTTGGCCTTCTAAAAATCACTTTGGCTTAATTTGCTCCAAAACCCATTTGTTTGCTTTACAGGCAGTCCATAATATTTGCAAAAGCCTTTTCCAATACCATATTTCAAAAGAGTCAACAGGTATTTAGTCTCCTTCTTACTGATGAGGGAACTGAGGCCAGAGAAGTTATGTGACTTGTCCCAAGTCATACAGCAGGAGGTGGCCTACATGCTCCCCTATAGATGGAATCAATCCTTAAAGTTCTTTTCACACTGGGTTCTTAAATATTGATCCCAGTTATTTCTCTTATGATGTGCAAGGTTGGGCATGTCATATTCGTTAATCATCCTGTTCCCTCAAGGGCCTCATTTAATAGTTATTGTTGACATGACTGATTTTCCCCAGACTGAATTTTCTTCAGAAAACCTATGTCCATATTGTGTGAATCTTGAGACGTGAGGAAATCGGCACTGTTTCCTGCTCTGTATCTGTTAGCAAACATTTCAATTTTGGCATCTTTCTTTCCACAGAGACTCTTTCTAGCCAAGTACGATATCTATTATGATTCCCAACCACTGAAGGGGAAAGAAGATGAATCTTTCTTGGTTACGGAAGGATGAAGTCATCCTGAGTATGCTAAACGGCCTCTTTTTCTGGTCCTTAATCTTGTTTTGACTCCACATACCCATCAGTTTAAATGCAAATTTTTGAGGGAAAAAATACTTAGAAAAATTAAACTACAAGCACAAGGGCTAAAATGTGGCACTGTTCATGTATCTTTCAGAAGATGAATTGGGGATCTGAGTGTTAGAGATACTTGCAAGCTGTAAAAATGATTTGAGATACAAGAAACTTGATCTAGTCACTCATCCATTAATGAAAGTAGTTTTTTCCTTAAATTTATCTTTAATGCTTAAAGATCAAGACTAGTACAGCTGCTTTATAGGCAAACACATTCTAAATTGGGGTTATGTTCCCATTATGTGGTCCATAATTTGAAACTCTTATAGCAAATTCGAATTTCCCAATAAACCAAATGATTTAAGTACGGGTTGCATACCCAAGCCTTTCAGCTGCACAGAAAGAACACATACACACATGCACCCATTTGTTGGAAAACAAAGGGGTATTTTGTAATTTTGTTAGGTGTTAATCATAACTCAGGATGAAAGCTGTTGATTTATGCATTCAGGAGAAGCAATCTGCTCCAAGGAAATGGGTGTAGATGGAGAATAGATGGGGACCCAGAACAGAACCGTGAGGGATCCTCACAGTTAGGGGGAAGGAGGCAGAAGAGGAGGCCGCAAAGGAGACTGAGAATGAACAGCCAGGAAAACAAGAGGAAGAACCAGGAGAGGACAAATTCAGTGAAGCCAAGGTTGGATAAGATTTCCAGGAGAAGGGGGTGGTCCCCAGTGTCAAAGGCAGCTGAGAGGTGGAGGAGGATTAGGATGGAGTAGAGGCCGCTGGATCTGGCAAGAAGGAGAACACTGGTGACCTTTGAGAAAGCGGTTTCTGTGGACTGAGGGTGATAGGAGCCACATTAGAGGGGGTCAAGGAGAGAACTGGAGGAGAGAAATTTAAGACAGCAAGCATAAACACTCGCTCAAGGAGTTTGGAGAGGAATAGTAGGAGGGAGATGGGGCGATAACTGGAGGGAGCCATAGGATCAGGGGAGGGTATTTTTTTAGTTTAGGGGAGACATGGGCATGTTTGAAAGCGGTGGGGAAGAAACCATGGGAGAGCCAACAGTTGAAGATGGTTGTTAGGGAGGGAAGAAGGGAGGAGGTAAGAGTTCTGATAAGGTGGAAAGGGTTAGAGAGCTCAGTCGAGGATAAGGCCAAGGTTACAGGCTGTGAGAAAAGGAGGATGACGGCGCTGTCTACCGTAATGGGAAAGACCCGAAGAGGCCAGGGTTTGGCTAGGAAGATGATTTGAACACAGCTACACTATCTCCATTTACATGTACAAATCTGAATGATTTTTTAATGACATCTTTTAAGTGCCTACTATCTGCCAGGCACAGTACGAAGCGGGGGGATAGGTACAGGATAATCATGTTGGTCAAAGTCCATGGCCTCCATAGGGCTCAAATCTTCATCCCCATTGGGCAGATGCGGTTACTGAGACACAGAGAAGTGAAATGACTGGCCCAAAGTCACACAGCAGACAAGTGGCAGAACCAGGACTAGAACCCAGCTCATTCTGACTCCCAGGCCTGTGATCTAGTCACTAGGCCACACTGTACATTCGCAGGAAGTTAGGCTTACAATTAAATCGTCTCAGTGGGTGAAAGAACACTTAGCAGTGAACTAACAAATGTTGAGCAGTTTTTACTCCTACATAACCCCTCTTTAATAGTTATTTTTAATACTTTAATTTTGAATAATCATAACAACTGTGGTAAGCGTGGGGTAGATACAAGGCAATTTCTTTACACACTATCCCTGTGTCACATGAGGCTCCAGGTCTAATAGGGAGAAAGAACTTCTCAAAAACCTTCAATGGCTGCCAATCCATCTTCGGTTCTTACAGAAACTCCTTAACATCCATTTGAAGGCACTCGACCAGCTCTCTCTTTTTTCCTGTCTCATCTCCCAGGAGGAATGTAATGTGGCCTAACGGGAAGAGCATGGGCTCGGGAGACGGAGGACCTGGGTTCTAATCCCAGCAACCTCACTTGCCTGCTGTGTGACCTTGGGAAAGTCACTTAACTTCTCGGTGCCTCAGTTTCCTCATCTGTAAAATGGGGGTTAAGGGCCTGTTCTCCCTCCTAATTAGACTGTGAGCACCATATAAGACAGGGGCTGTGTCTAATCTGATTACTTCGTATCTACCCCTGTGCTTAGTACAGTGCTTGGCACATAGCGATCACTAAACAAATACCACAAGTACCATGGAGAAGCAGCGTGGCTCAGTGGAAAGAGCCTGGGCTTTGGAGTCAGAGGTCATGGGTTCAAATCCCGGCTTGGCCAATTGTCAGCTGTGTGACTTTGGGCAAGTCACTTAACTTCTATGTGCCTCAGTTACCTCATCTGTAAAATGCGGATGAAGACTGTGAGCCCCACGACGGACAACCTGATCACCTTGTAACCTACCCCCAGCGCTTAGAACAGTGCTTTGCACATAGTAAGCGCTTAGTAAATGCCATCATTATTATTATCATTATTAAATCTTAACCCCCACACTCCAATGCCAACCCACTCACTGCACCTCAATTTCATTTATCTCAGCGCCAGCCCCTTGCCCACGCTCTCTTTCTGGCCCCAAATTTCCTCAGCCAATTGTATTTATTGAGTGCTTATTGTGTGTAGAGGACTATACTAAACACTTGGGAGAGTACAATGTAACAATCAACAGACAGACTCCCTGCCCACGAGTATACAGTCTACAGTCCCCCTTTATTGCTGACAGTCTACCACTCTCCCCACCTTCAAAACCCTTCTAAACTCCTATTTCCCCCCAAGAGGTCTTCCCTATACCCTGCTTTTCCCCTATTCATTGAGAAGCAGCATGGCTCAGTGGAAAGAGCCCAGGCTTTGGAGTCAGAGGTCATGGGTTCGAATCCTGGCTCCACCAATTGTCAGCTGTGTGACTTTGGGCAAGTCACTTAACTTCTCTGGGCCTCAGTTACCTCATCTGTAAAATGGGGAGTTAAGACTGTGAGCCCCCTGTGGGACAACCTGATCACCTTGTAACCTCCCCAGTGCTTAGAACAGTGCTCTGCACATAGTAAGCACTTAATAAATGCCATTATTATTATTATTATTATTATCACAGCATGGCATAGTGGATAGAGCACAGGCCTGAGAGTCAGGAGGTCATGGGGGCTAATCCCAGTTCTGCCATTTGTCTGCAGTGTGACCTTGGGCAAGTCACTTCACTTCTCTGTGCCTCAGTTACCTCATCTGTAAAATGGGGATTAGGAATGTGAGCCACACACGGGATATGGACTGTGTTCAACCCGATATGCCTATCTCCACCCCGGGGTTCAGTACAGTGCCTTGCACCCAGAAAGCACTTAAATACCATCATTATTATTATTATTATAATTCAACAAAATTAGACCTATTCCCTGCCCTTAATGAGCTTAGTCTACAGGGGGAGACAGACAATGGTATAAATAAGTAATTTATAACCTAGAATTTAAAGACTTGCATGTAAATACTGTGGGGCTGGGGTGAATATCAAATGTCCAAAGGTCACAGATTGAAGTGCATAGACGATGTAGAAGGGAGAGTCGTGGGTCTGTGATACGAGGCGGTGGAGGGTCAGGGGAGCAAGGGAGATCAGTTCAGTGGAGACGGTGGTGTTGAGTGGGTCGATCTGTGCGCCAGAAGGTAGTTTGAGTATGGAGACCATTTGGGGTAGGATGGCTATAGAACACTGAAGGGGGTCAAAAGAACAGAGGACTCTGCGGGGGAAAAGGACAGGTTTGCCAGGGATGGGTGTATGGGAAAGAGAGCACGTGAGGAGGTTATGTTCAGGTAGAGGAATTTCAGAATAGGTGAGGGCACAGATTGAATAGATTGATCACATACACTCTTTCTGGGAGCGAACAAAGGGATTTTTTCCACTTTTGTTAGGTGTCATTCATAAGAAGCATGAATGAGAAGCAGCGTGGCTCAGTGGAAAGAGCACAGGCTTTGGAGTCAGAGGTGATGGGTTCAAATCCTGGCTCCACCGACTGTCAGCTGTATGACTTTGGGCAAGTCACTTAACTTCTCTGTGCCTCAGTTCCCGAATCTGTAAAATGGGGATTAAAACTGCGAGCCCACCGTGGGACAACCTGATCACCTTGTAACCTCCCCAGTGCTTAGAACAGTGCTTTGCACATAGTAAGCGCTTAACAAATACCATTATTATTATTATTATTATTCATAACTCAGGATGAAAGCTGTTGCCTTGGGCATATTCAAACGTTGGATTTGCACACTTTAGTCAGCCCACCCTTGGCCCCATAGCACTTACATACATATTCATAATTTATTTTAACTTCTGTCCCTCCCTCTAGACTGTAAACTCCTTGTGGGAAGGGAACAAGTCTACCAACTCTGTTAAATTGTACTTTCCCAAGTGGTTACTACAGTGCCATGTACACAGAAAGCAATCAAATATGATTGATCGATGTGATTCCTGTGCCATTGCTCAGGAGTTCAGAAAGACTACACCTTAGAAAAGAGATGCCTTCAGTACCAGCTTACAATATAAAACACCATATCAAAGTAGTAATGGAAGTAGCAGTGATAACATTTTGTCCACAGCACTGTACTGAAGGCTCAAAATAAATACACAGGTGAAAACCTGAAACAGACCCTAGCTCTTAAGGGACTCATGATCTAAGAATAAGGGAGGTGGGAGGACATGAGACAGACACTTGTAAGGAAGGAACAAACAATATGAAAACCAAGGGTGCTATCCTTTGGCATATTTTCCTTCATCTGGACTTTTATTTTTTACCTTGAGAACAAATGCATATGAAGCATGATAAAATTACCACATCAAATTAAAATCTCTGGAGAAGAGGAAGTAGATTTTTGATCTTCGCAAGGAAATTGCTTTTTCTGTATTCCCAGATTTTGATCACGTTACCCCGATCTGCCAGTCAATCTGTTTCTGTCCCTCCTGACTGGCACCACCAGGTATGCTGGAGGACTTAAAATGTACTATAAATTTCTCACTAGGTGTTCACTAGACATTCACCAGACACTCACCCCACCCTCAGTCCAAACAGCGCACGTACAAATGCATACAAACACGTGCACACAGATTTTTCTTAATACAAAAAAATATTGCTTGGATTTGTCAAGTCAAATTTTAGTGAACTCTAGCAAGCTTTTCATTTGTGTGTACCTGTCTGATTGGTTAAAAACAGTATCTACCAATTCAGAGCTGGGTGGACTTTTTACACCTCTGGGCCTGTAAACCACTTTAGATGAAGATGCAGGAAGATTAAAAGGTTTAAATCAATTTCACAAATGGTTCCTTCTAGGTGAGGTTTATACTCTAGAAATCTAAGAAGAAATTACTCACATTAGCTTAAATTATGCGGGAAAAAAAATCCAGAGAGTTTAACAGGACTGGCTTAGTGGAAAGAGCATGAGTTGGGGAGTCAGAGGACGTGGGTTCTAATCCCAGCTCCGCCACTTGTTTGCTGTGTAATCTTGGGCAAGCCATTTAACTTCTCTGTGCCTCAGTTACCTCATCAGTAAAATGGGGATTAAGACTGAGCCCCACATGGGACAACCTGATTACCCTGTATCTACCTCAGCACATAGAACTGTGCTTGACACAGAGTAAGTGCTTAATACCATTATCATTTTGAAATGCCCAGTGATTGTCACAGTCATCCTTACATCTATTGAATGTGGCTCACTCCGGATGACATGGTCTCTTCTGCTGTTCTCTCCAGTGGAGGCCTCTTCTTCTCCCACTCCCCCAGACTCACCGGAAAAGGAAGTGGTGTTGGTTTCCTTCTCGCTCCCCAATGTCGCTTTCGCACTATCCCTCCACCCGCTTCCCTTTCCTTCCCCTCCTTTGAAGCCCACATTATTCGCCTCTACCACACCCTCCAGATTCTTGTAGCCGTCATCTGCTGCCCCCCCCCCCAGCCCCACCTCCAACTTCTTTAACGATTTTGACCCCTTTCTCACCTTCCTTCTCTCCTTCTCCATGCCCACTCTGATCCTCCGAGACTTTGACATCCACATGGATGTCCCTGGTGACTCCTCTGCCGTCCGTCTTCTATGTCTCCTTGACGCTGCCAACCTCCTGCTCCATCCCACCTCACCAACTCACCAACTTGGCTACACCCTCGACCTCACCATCTCCTACCGCTGCACTATCTCCACCCTCACCAACTCTGAAATCCCTCTCTCTGATCATAACCTTCTCACCTGCCTCCTCACTCACACTCCTCTCCCCTGTAAATCTATATTACTACCTCAGAGACCTCCACTCTCTCGACCCCATCCATCTTTCTCAGCGCACCACACCCCACCTCTCCTCCCTATCCTCTCTACCCAACCTTGATGACCAGATTACTACTCTCAACTCTACCCTATCTACTCAACAACTCGCTCGCTCCCCTTTCCCTTCGCCGCTCTCGTACCACTAACCCACAGCCTTGGATCACTGCCACTGTCCGCCTCCTTTGCTCTTATGCTCGAGCTCCTGAACGCTGCTGGCGAAAGTCTAAACACCAAGACAACCTTGTTCACTTCAAGTTAATCCTTTCCTGCCTTAACTCTGCCCTCTCCTCTGCCAGGCAAAATTGTTTCTCCTCCCTTAGTGACACCCATGCCCACCATCCCCGGCAGCTCTCCCGTACACTTAACTCCCTTCTCAGGCCCCCTGTTTCTCCCCCTCCTCCATCCCTCACCCCAAATGATCTGGCCTCCTGCTTCACTAGTAAAATTAACTCCATCAGGTCTGAGCTCCCCAAAGTCACTCCTCCCCCCTTCTCCGAACCCCCTGCTCTCAACCCTCTCTGCTACTCTCCTATTCTTCCCAGCAGTATCTTCAGATGAGATCTACTCCCTCCTCTCAGGTGATACTCCATCCACCTGTGCTTCAGACCCCATTCCCTCTCATCTTATGAAATCTCTCGCCCCTTCCCTCCTCCCCACCTTAACTGCCATCTTCAACCGCTCACTCTCCACTGGTTCCTTCCCCTCTGTCTTCCAACATGCCCACGTCTCCCCCATCCTAAAAAAAACCCTCTTGACCCCACCTCCCCTTCTAGTTATCACTCTATCTTCCTCCTACCATTCCTTTCCAAACTCCTAGAACGAGTCATCTACACCCGCTGCTTCGAATTGCTCAACGCCAACTCTCTCCTTGAACCCCTCCAATCAGGCTTCCGTCCCCTACACTCCACCAAAACTGCCCTCTCAAAGGTCATCAATGACCTCCTTCTTGCCAAATGCAACAGCTCCTATTCTATCCTAATTCTCCTCAACCTCTCAGCTGCCTTCGACACTGTGGACCAGCCCCCTCTCCTCAACATGCCATCCAACACTGGCTTCACTGACTCCGTCCTCTCCTGGTTCTCCTCTTATCTCTCCGGCCGTTCATTCTCAGTCTCCTTTGCGGGCTCCTCGTCCTCCTCCCATCCCCTTACTATAGGGGTTCCTCAAGGGTCAGTTCTTGGTCCCCTTCTGTTCTCGATCTACACTCACTCCCTTGGTGAACTCATTCGTTCCCACATCTTCAACTATCATATTATTATTATTATTATTATTATTATTATTATTATTGTTGTTATTATTATTATTATCTCTATGCTGATGACTCCCAAATCTACATCTCTGCTCCTGCTCTCTCCCTCCCTTCAGGCTCGTATCTCCTCCTGCCTTCAGGACATCACCATCTGGATGTCTGCCTGCCATCTAAAACTCAGTATGTCCACGACTGAACTCCTTTCCTTATCTTCCCTCCCAAACCCTGCCCACTCCCTGACTTTCCCGTCGCTGTAGACAGCACTACCATCTTTCCTGTCTCACAAGCCCGCAACCTTGGTGTCATCCTGGACTCCGCTCTCTTGTTCATCCCACACACCCAATCCTCACCAAAACCTGCCGATCTCACCTCCACAACATCGCCAGGATCCACCCTTTCCTCTCCATCCAAACTGCTACCTTGCTGGTTCAATCTCTCATCCTATCCCGACTGGATTACTGCATCAGCCTCCTCTCTGATCTCCCATCCTCCTGTCTCTCCCCTCTTCAGTCTATACTTCACTCTGCTGCCTGGATCATCTTTGTGCAGAAACGCTCTGGGCATGTTACTCCCCTACTCAAAAACCTCCAGTGGCTGCCTGTCAATCTAAGAATCAAGCAAAAACTCCTGACTCTCGGCTTCAAGTCTCTCCATCACTTCGTTCCCTCCTACCTCACCTCCCTTCTCTTCTTCTACAGTCCAGCCCGCACTCTCTGCTCCTCGGCCGCTAACCTCCTCAATGTACCTCGTTTTCGCCTGCCCCACTGTCAACCCCTAGCCCATGTCCTTCCCCTGGCCTGGAATGCCCTCCCTCCACACATCCACCAAGCTAGCTCTCTTCCTCCCATCAAAGCCCTACTGAGAGCTCACCTCCTCCAAGAGGCCTTCCCAGACTGAACCCCCTTTTTCCTCTGTTCCTCCCCATCCCCCCCACCCTACCTCCTTCCCCTCCCCACAGCACTTGTATATATATTTGAACAGATTTATTACTCCATTTATTTTACTTCTACATATTTACTATTCTATTTATTTTGTTAATGATGTGCATTAGCTTTAATTCTATTTGTTCTGATGACATTGACACCTGTCTACATGTTTTGTTCTGTCATCTGTCTCCCCCTTCTAGACTGTGAGCCCGTTGTTGGGTAGGGACCATCTCTATATGTTGCCAACTTGTTACTTCCTAAGTGCTTAGTACAGTGCTCTGCACACAGTAAGCACTCAATAAATACAACTGAATGAATGAATGTCTCCCCTCTAGACTGTAAGGTCACTGTGGGCAGGGAATTTGTTTACCAACTCTGTTGAATTGTACTCTCTCAAGTTCTAAGTGCAGTGCTCTACTCACATCAAGTGTTCAATAAATACCCACTGATTTATTTATTGGTAGCTGAGAGGCTTAGCTGACTTTTCAATTTTAAGTCCCAAAATTTTAGTGCCTTGCTTTTCGTATTTGTCAATTTCTAAAAATGCCAGAGGTCAAGAGCAAATGTCAAAGAATGTATAGTTTTTGAAACTACATCTCTTTTTTTACTCACTGTATTAAATGATTATTTAAGTACAAGCTGATAATCCAGAACTGCTACATGACATATTAATAACAAGTTGTCAAGTGAAAGGTAATTCTCTGTCATCTAAATACAATAACAAATGCCTTAATAAATGACCTTAAACAACATTTTGCAGCTAGACAGGACAGGGAATTAATTCCCATGTTTCACTTAAACTAAATGTTTTGGAACCTTATGGAGCCTTGAATACATAAACCAGAAAACACTTAAAAGCTCATTTGGGCTGAATTTTTTTTTAATGGTATTTTTAAGTGCTTCCAATTGGCCAGGCACTGTTCTACATGCTGGAGTAGATACAAGGCAATCAGGTAGGACACAGTCCATGTTCCACATGAGGATCACAGCCTCAATCCCCATTTTACAGATGAGGGAACAGACATAGAGATGTTAAATAAGTTACCCCCCAACCCCACAGTACTTATGTAAGTTACTTAAAATCATATTATAAATTGCTTACTCATATTCATGTCTATCTCCCCTCTAGACTTTATAGGCAGAGAATGTGTCTGCTAATTCTGTTGTACTGTACTCTCCCAAGTGCTTAGTACATCACTTACTAAGTGTTCAATAAATACCACTGATTGATTGATTGCCCAAGGTCACACAGCAGACAAGTGGCAGGTATTAATATAAATAAACTATGTATATGTACATAAATGCTGTAGGGCTGAAGGAAGGGTGAATAAAGGGTGCAAATCCTAAAGCAAGGGTTACAAAGAAGGGGAAACGAGGGCTCAGTCAAATTGGAGATGTGCTTTTAATAAGGCTTTGAAGGTGGGGAGAGTGATCATCTGTTGGGTATGAAGCAGAAGGTTGTTTCAGGACAGAGGCAGGACAAGGGCAAGACGTCTGTGGCGAGATAGATGAGACTGAGGTACGGCTAGTAGGTTGACAGTAGAGGAGCAAAGTGTGCAGGATGGATTGTATTAAGAAATCAGGAAGGTAAGGTAGGAGAAGGCAAGCTGATCGAGTGCTTTAAAGCCAATAGTAAGGCATTGCTGTCTGATGCAGAGGTGGATGAACAACCACCAGTGGCTCATGAGGCATTTGAAAACATGGACTGAATGGTTTTGTAGAAAAATAATCCAGACAGAAGAGTGAAGTATGCTGGAGTGGGGAGAGACAGGGACATCAGCAAGGAGGTTGATGCAGCTATTATAGTGGGACAGGAAAAATGCTTGGATTATCGTGGTAGTAGTTTGGATGGAGAGCGAAGGGCAGATTTTAGCCACATTGTCAGGGTTGAACTGACAGGATTTGGTGACAGATTGAATATGTGGGTTGAATGTGAGAGATGAATCGGAGATAACAACAAGGGCAGGTGGCGGTGCTGTCTGTAAAGATGGGAATGTCACCCGAAGGGAAGGGTTTGGGTGGGAAGATATAGAGTCCTTAGTACATGTGTCAGACTTTCCTCAGGGAAAGGATGAGCACAGCCCCGCAATGCTAAGTAGTCTGTTTCATTCAAAAGAATGGGTCAATTGGTGATCCAGGGGACATGTCAACTCTGTCCCAAAATGTCTTCCCCTAATACAAGCAGAAGCAGCGTGGCCTAGTAGAAACAGCTCGGGCCTGGAAATCATAGAACTGGGGTTCTAATCCCAGCTCTGCCACCGCTGCATAACTTGCCCAAGGTCAAGTCACTGAACTTTTCTACACCTCAGTTACTTCATTTCTAAAATACGGATTGAATCCTTCTCCCTCCGATTTAGACTATGAGAACCACGTGGGACAAAGGATATACCCAAACTGAATATCTTGTAATAATAATAATGGTACTTGTTAAGCACTTAATATGTGCAAAACATTGTTCTAAGTGCTGGGGGGATACAAGGCGATCAGGTTGTCCCACGTGGGGTTCACCATCTTAATCCCCATTTTACAAATGAGGTAACAAGCACAAAGAAGTGAACTGACTTGCCTGAAGTCGCACAGCTGACAAATGGTGGAGCCATGATTAGAATCCATGACCTCTGACTCCCAAGCCTATCCCAACACTCAGTACAGTGCTTAACAAAGTGCTTACTACTACTATTAATAATAAGGGTATTTGTTAAGTGCTTACTATGTGCCAAGCACTGTTCTAAACACAGGGGAAGATAAAAATTGTATTTATTGAGCCTGTTGTGGGCAGGGATTATCTCTTTTTGTTGCTGAATTGTATTTTCCAAGCACTGAATACAGTGCTCTGCACACAGTAAGCGCTCAAAAAATATGATTAAATGAATGAATAAATGTATGTACCGGGCACTGTACTAAGCACTGCAGTAGACACAATTTATCAGGTTGGACACAGTCCCTGTCCCACGTGGGGTTCACGATATCAGTCCCCATTTTACAGATGAGGTAACTGAGGCACAGAAGTGAAATGACTTGCCCAAGGTCACACAGCAGACAAGTGGCAGAGCTGGGATTAGAGCCCATGACCTGACTCCCAGGCCTGCGGCTCTATCCACTAGGCCATGCTGCTTCTTACTAGGCCATGCTCCTTCCATCAGGCAGGAAATTACCAAATTGAGTTCCAGAGCAGTCCTTAGGTCAGTATCTCATATTCAGTGTGTCCAGCTGTCCAGTTTTTACGAGATGGTAAAGCACCAAACACCTTTACGTCTGATACTTTTATTTTCAGCATCCAGTCTCCCTCCAACTTGGCTCCTGCCACTGCATTTTGAAGAGCAGATGACACCCATATGTTCATCTGGACATGGCAGGGGTGGGACACAGAGGCTTATAACCGAGTGGAGAGGACAGTGGGCCCCTAGTACTCTATTTTACTTGTACATATCTATTCTATATTGTTAATATGTTTGGTTTTGTTCTCTGTCTCCCCCTTCTAGATTGTGAGCCCACTGTTGGGTAGGGACTGTCTCTATATGTTGCCAACTTGTACTTCCCAAGCGCTTAGTACAGTGCTCTGCACACAGTAAGCGCTCAATAAATACGATTGATTGATTGATTGATAGGAGAATGCTCTAAGTTCAGGTAAACGTAACAAGCTGTTACAAAATGGTGCATATGACATCATCACCACATTATGCTGCATGCCCAGCATTATGCAGATGACATCACATGCATTTAGCATCACATTCCCTGACCACAGAGAGCTTACAGTCTAGCAATGCATTTACGGTCTAGAGATAGGCTAGAAATAAGCCCATTAAGGTCACCTTGCACACACTCTGAATTCACCTAAAGACACATTTAGTTAATATCATTAAATGTGACAGACTTTAATCCTGCACATTTGGGCTCAGGAGGATAATGTCCTATACTGCAAGCTAGTTTCTTTCAAAACAAAACAGCTTTGACAAGAGTGCCAAATCTAATAAAAATAGTCCAGTTTCCAGAGCCAGAAGCCAGATGAATACGTTCTTCCTGTCCACACACCAAACAGAAAAAGCAGTTATTTTTGTTCTCTCCAGCTGTCTCCTTCTCACCTGCCTGCTCCACTTCCACCTGGTCAGCCCTTGGTGGACAAGAAGAAATGCTGGCCAATCTCTGCCTCATAAAAATCCTTCATACACTTTTTTAATGGCATTTGTTACGCACGTACTATGTGCCAGACACTGTTCAAAGCTCTGGAGTATATATAAAGTGATCAAAATGGACACAGTCCCTGTACCACCTGGAGTTCACAGTCTTATTCCTCATTTTCCAGATGAGGAAACTGAGCCATAGAGAAGTTTAAGTGACTTGTCCAAGGTCACACAGCAGATATGTGGTGGAGCTGGGATTAGAACCCAGGTCCTTCTGACAACCGGGCCAGTGTCCTGAAAATGGTATTACGTTACCCATACTAAATGGTAAAACAAAATTGCAAATAATGAAATTCTGGATGGCAGGGAATCTCATGGCAACCAAGTTATGTTCCCTTCAACACAGCTCCACTGGGTGGGATATGCGAGGAGAATGAAAGATGGCAGGTTAGCCAAACTATTATTTGATTAGGGTGACTGTTTTACCTTGTACAATGCTTCAGCGCTTAGTACAGTGCCTCAGCACTTAGCACTGTGCCTGGCACATAGTAAATGCTTAACAAATCCCATAACAATAATAATAATAAATATCATTAATTATTAATATAATAATTATTGTCACCACCATATGCCTCCATCTCTGGGTGACTGGGAACTGGTAGGAAACAGTATGGTCAATCAATCAATCGTATTTATTGAGCACTTACTATGTGCAGAGCACTGTACTAAGCGCTTGAGGTATGGTATGGTCCAGGGAAAAGAGCATGGGCCTTGAAGTCAGAGGATCTGGGTTCTAATCTCAGCTCTGCCACTTGTCTGTTATGTGACCTTGGACAAGTCATTTAACTTTTTCTATGCCTCAGTAGAATATGCTGTTTACTGTACTCTCCCAAAAGCTTAGTACGTTGCTCTGCACACAGTAAGCACTCGATAAATATAATTAACTGACTGACTGGCTCTCCTCATCTATAAAATGACACCCAAATCTACATCTCTGCCCCTGCTTTCTCTCTCTCTCCCTTCAGGCTCGTGTCTCCTCCTGCCTTCAAGACATCTCCATCTGGATGTCTGCCCGCCATCTAAAACTCAATATGTCCAAGACTTAACTCCTTATCTTCCCTCCCAAACCCTGCCCTCTCCCTGACTTTCCCATCACTGTTAACGGCACTACCATCCTTCCCGTCTCACAAGCCCACAACCTTGGTGTCATCCTTGACTCTGCTTTCTCATTCACCCCTCACATCCAAGCCGTCACCAAAACCTGCCGGTCTCACCTCCTCAACATCGCCAAGATTCGCCCTTTCCTCTCCATCCAAACTGCTACCCTGCTGGTTCAATCTCTCATCCTATCCCGACTGGATTACTGCATCAGCCTCCTCTCTGATCTCCCATCCTCCTGTCTCTCCCCACTTCAATCTATACTTCACGCTGCTGCCCGGATCATCTTTGTGCAGAAACACTCTGGGCACGTTATTCCCCTCTTCAAAAACCTCCACTGGCTACCAATCAACCTATGCATCAGGCAAAATCTCCTCACTCTCGGCTTCAAGGCTCTCCATCACCTCGCCCCCTCCTACCTCACCTCCCTTCTTTCCTTCTACAACCCAGCCCTCACCCTCCGCTCCTCTGCCGCTAAACTCCTCAATGTGCCTTGTTCTTGCCCGTCCCACTGTCAACCCCCGGCCCACGTCCTCCCCCTGGCCTGGAATGCCCTCCCTCCGCACATCCACCAAGCTAGCTCTCTTCCTCCCTTCAAAGCACTACTGAGAGCTCACCTCCTCCAGGAGGCCTTCCCAGACTGAGCCCCCTCTTTCCTCTCCCCTTCTTCCCCCTCCCCGCCCCCCCACCTTACCTCCTTCCCCTCCCCACAGCACCTGTATATATGTTTGTACAATTTATTACTCTATTTATTTTACTTGTACATATTTACTATTCGATTTATTTTATTTTGTTAATATGTTTTGTTGTCTGTCTCCCCCTTCTAGACTGTGAGCCCGCTGTTGGGTAAGGACCGTCTCTATATGTTGCCAACTTGTACTTCCCAAGCACTTAGTACAGTGCTCTGCACACAGTAAGTACTCAATAAATACAATTGAATGAATGAATGAATGAATGAAAATGGGGAGAAAATATTTGTTCTCCCTTCCTCTGAGGCCATGAGCCCCTCACGGGAGGGAGACTTTGTCCAATCTGTCTTTATTACATCTACCTCAGGGCTTGGACCATCATAAATTTACTATTCTATTTATTGTGTTAATGATGTGTATCCAGCTTTATTTCTATTTATTCTGATGACTTGACACCTGTCCACATGTTTTGTCTGTTGTCTGTCTACCCATTCTAGACTGTGAGCCCGTTGTTGGGTAGGGACCATCTCTATATGTTGCCAACTTGTACTTCCCAAGCGCTTAGTACAGTGCTCTGCATAGAGTAAGCACTCAATAATTATGACTGAATGAATGAATGAATAAATGCTTAACAAATACCATGATTTTCTCCTTTAATATTACTATTACTGTTGTCTCTTCTGTCCACAATCTATGGCGAACAAGCACAAAAACCTGCAAAAGTCCTACATCCACCTGTTGCTTCCTCCCACAAATTGGGAATTTTTACTTACTCCTCTCTGACTAAACCATGATGGAGGCCAATAGAGTATATAGACAAGGCAGCCCAACTGCTTTGTTCCTCAATTTTCCTCATCACCAGGAGAAGCAGTGTGGCCTAGTGGAACAAGCACAAGCCTGAGAGTCGGAAGACTTGGGTCTAATCCCCAATCTGCCAATAGCTTGTTGTGTGATAATAATAATAAGAATAATGATAACTGGTATTAAGTGCTTACTCTGTCCAAGGCACTGTACTAAGCGCTGGGATAGATACAAGATAATTGGGTCGGACACAGTCCCTGTCCCAAGTAGGGCTCACAGTCTTAATCCCCATTTTCCAGATGAGGTAACTGAGGCCCAGAGAAGTGAAGTGATTTGCCCAAGGTCACACAGCAAACATGTGGCAGAGCTGAGATTAGAACCCAGGTCCTTCTGACTCCCAGGCCAGTGTTTTATCTGTTTTTCCAGCTTGGGCAAGTCGCTTAACTTCTCAGTGCCTAAATTACCTTATCTATCAAAGAGAGATTAAATCTTCCTCCCTCCAATTTTGACTGTCAGACCCATGTGGGACATGGACTGTGTACAACCTGATAGATTTGTATCAACAACAGTATTTAGAATATTGCTTGGCACATAGTAAGCATTTAAGAAATGAAAATACTGAGAGCCTGAGCATAAGGATGTCTTCCCGGGGGTAGAAAAAATGACAGGTTGTCATTTATCCAAAGCCTATACCAGATAGGAATCTTTGGTCTCTAAAATTATACCTGGCCATGCTAGAGAAATGGGACTCCGCAGTTTAATAGCTTTCTGCTCATAGATTCCATCCTCCACCTTCACAATTTGTCAGAGTTCTTCTTCCACTCACCAATGAACTCAGAAAGGAAGGGAAAACATAAGAGATGATAAAGATAATCACTCTTCCCTTCTCCTCTCTAACCCCCCACATCAAAGAGCTACTGGGTTCAGAGGCTTCAGAGTAATTTATTTAGCCAGTGCCATTTTCAACCTCTCTTTGATCTGATTGTTCATGACCACTCTCTACAAGTAACTATTTCAGAACAAAAAGAACCCTATAAATTAAAGCAAAACTATCTATTTAGGAGACATATATAACTCAGAAGGCTCATCACAAAAATGTTTTAACGGTCAGAGACTGAGTCCATGTGAGTTGATGTTGAAAATGACTCTATTAGTATGTTTAAAAATAGTTGTTTGACTTCATGTCTCCAAAAACAGTTGTTGCAGAAGGGACAAACTTTGAATAGTCCCAGTAAATGACTAATATACAGTATGCTCAGTGCAGATGTTTGTTTTCTACATTTGGAGATCAGGAAGCCATTGAAATGCTAGTATTTTCCCACACGGTCTGCCTGCTTTATTCTTAAAGAGTCAAGTACACAGATTAATTCTTTTAGAAGAGAGATCTATATTTATAGCAGTCTCCCTCAACCATGGAGAAACATCGTCTTCTAAACAAAGAAACCCTGTCCTGAGGAGAGGAATATAGTGTTATGAGTTCATAAAGACTCCCATTGGTTGGCAGTTATGTGACTAATTCAATGACCCCCACCCTGGATTAAAATACCCTAGAACCCTTCCTGGAGATGATTCACTGATGCAGATAACAAAGACCAGAACAAAAACATCACCCTTGAATAAAGGACCTCACCTAGAAAGAAAAGAACAGCACATCATCTAGGTTCTCACTGGAGTTCACACTAAGTGCCTAGTGGTGGTAATAATAACAATGATGATGATAATAATACAAATAATTACTATATGCCAAGCACTGAACTAGATACAAGATAATCAAGTCAAACACAGTCCCTGTCCCACACAGGGTTCACATCCCAAAAAGGAGGAAGAATAGGTTTTGAATCTCCTAGTACAGAGGAGGCTGTAAGCTTTAAACTGTAAGCTCTTTGTGGGCACGGAACGTGTCTACCGACTCTGTAATACTGTAGTCTCCCAAGCGCTCAGTACGGTGCTCTGCACACGGTAAGCGCTCCATAAATATGATTAATTGACTGGGGAAACTGAAGCATGGAGAAGTTAAAAGACTTACCCAAGGTGAAACAGCAGACAAGTGGCAGAGCTGGAAGTTGAACCCAAACTGGTGCACTTTCCATTAGACCACATAGTCATTTCCTCTTCAGGAAATCCAGAAAAATATCCTGAGCATGATGGGGATATTACCTCATTTACCAGCTGGAGGGCTGCCACAGACCTGACAGGTCCTAATTCTAAGAACCATCTCTTCGGTGCCATGAATTAAGGGAGACCAATCCAGTTACAAACACCTAATCTAATCTCTGCTGGTTTGTACCTCTTGCTCCAGATTCAATTCCAACCATACCACCAGGTGCTGACCTGCATCTGATGTCCACAGGTATTTGGGGACTGGGCTAATTCACAAAATACTTAAGGCACTGAGTGAGTGCTTATGCTGTGTTAAGCACCCAGGAAGATACAAGATCGAGATAATGATAATAATGATGGTATTTGTTAAGCACTTACTATGGGCCAAGCACTGTTCTAACTGCTGGGGGAGATACAAAGTCATCAGGTTGTCCCATGTGGGGCTCACAGTCTTAATCTTAATGAGAAGTCTTATTGAGAGTCTTAATGAGAAGCAGCGTGGCTCAGTGGAAAGAGCCTGGGCTTTGGAGTCAGAGGTCATGGGTTCAAATCCCAGCTCCGCCAATTGTCAGCTGTGTGACTTTGGGCAAGTCACTTAACTTCTCTGGGCCTCAGTTCCCTCATCTGTAAAATGGGGATTAAGACTGTGAGTCCCCCGTGGGACAACCTAATCACCTTGTAACCTCCCCAGCGCTTGGAACAGTGCTTTGCACATAGTAAGCACTTAATAAATGCTATCATTATTATTATTATTATTAATCTCCATTTTACAAATGAGGTCACTGAGGCCCAGAGAAGTGAAGTGACTTGCCCAAAGTCACACAGCTGACAAGTGGCGGAGCCAGGATTAGAACCCACGACCTCTGACTCCCAAACTTGGGCTCTTGCCACTAAACCATGCTGCTTCTCATGATCAGATCTAGTCCCTGTCCCACATGGGGCTCAAGCTCCACTTTATGCTTGTTTTACAGATAAGGAAACAGCATTGCCTAATGGATAGAACACAGCCCAGGAAGTCAGAAGGAACCTGGTTTCTAATCCCAGCTCCACCACTTGTCTGCTGTGTGACTTTGGGCAAGTCACTTAACTTCTCTGTGCCTCAGTTATCTCACCTGTAAAATGGGGATTAAGACTGTTAGCCCAACGTGGGACAACCTGATTACTTTGTATTCCCCCCAGCGCTTAGAACAGTGCTTGGCACACAGAAAGCACTTAACAAATGCTATTATTATTATTATTATTATTATTATTATTATCTGCAAAATGGGGATTAAGAGCGTGAGCCCCAGGTGGGATATGGACTGAGCCCAACCTGATTATCTTGTATCTAACCCAGAGCTTAGTAGTAGGTATTATTATTGTATTATTATTAATACAAATAATTCCTATATGCAAAGTGCTGAACTAGATATAAAATAATTAAGTCAGAAACCGTTCCTGTCCCAC
The DNA here is from genome assembly GCF_015852505.1 of Tachyglossus aculeatus. NCBI lineage: Eukaryota > Metazoa > Chordata > Mammalia > Monotremata > Tachyglossidae > Tachyglossus > Tachyglossus aculeatus. Next base: position 15,954,104 of record NC_052070.1, read on the forward strand.
ACAGGGCTCACAGCCTAAGATGGAGGAAGAATAGGTTTTGTCCAGTTTTGTACACTTAGTGCAGTGCTCTGTACACAGTAAGTGCTCCATTGTATTTCTTTATATTGATGCTTGTTTACTTGTAGTGATGTCTGTCGCCCCCCACCTCTAGACTGTGAGCCTGCTGTGGGCAAGAACTGCCTCTCTTTATTACTGTATTGTACTTTCCAAGGTGTTAGTACAGTGCTCTGGACACAGTAAGTGCTCAATAAATACGACAATGAATGAATTAATAAATAAATAAATACAAATGTCTGACTGACTGATTGACACAAGCAGTTTTGGAACATCTGAGTGCCCGGAATGAAAAATCTACTGCACTCTCCCAACACCTCTATCATACTCTCCCAAGCACTTACAACAGCGCTCTGAACAAGGTAAGCACTCGATCAACTATTCTATTTATTTTGTTAATGATGTGCATTTAGCTTTAATTCTGTTTGTTCTGACGACTTGACACCTGTCCACATGTTTTGTTTTGTTGTCTGTCTCCCTCTTCTAGACTGTGAGCCCATTGTTGGGTAGGGACCATCTCTATATGTTGCCAACTTGTACTTCCCAAGCGCTTAGTACAGTGCTCTGCACACAGTAAGTGCGCAATAAATACGATTGAATGAATGAATGAATAAATGCCCTGATTGATTATCGGACAGAAGCTGCTAATAACAATAATAATAACTGTTGTATTTGTTAAGACATTACAAGTTACTGGGTTGGACACAGTCCCTGTCCCACATAGGGCTCACAGTCTAAATCCCCATTTCCCAGATAACGTAACTGAGGCCCAGGGAAGTGAAGTGAATTGCCCAAGGTCGCATGGCAGACACGTGGCAGAGCCGGGATTAGAACCCAAGTCCTTCTGATTCCCGGGCCCCTGCCCTATCCACTAAAAGCCACACTGCTATTTCCGGGATATCTGCCAGTGGCCGGAGTGACTGACGCCCGGCCTAAGGGATGGTCTCGACGCAGGAGGGAGAGTAGGTCAATAATATTCCACATCAGGATCTCCCTCCCATTGTGAAATTTCCTCCCTAAGTAATTCTGGACAATAAGGCACTTTCACAACCTGCTTCTAAGCTGTCTGAATGGTAAGTGGCAGTGCAATGAAAAGGCAGCAGCATCCAGCTATGACTGTGCCAATTCAGAAATGAGAAATGTTCCGCTGAGAGAAATAAAACTGATTTTCAAAAGAAACTCATTTGTCTTTCCTCTGCCTATCTCCTGTTCGAGAAGAAAGCGAGTCTATTGTTTTCCTTTATTGGTGAGCCACCAAAGTATTTCCATTTTACATTTCCAGCGGAAAGAGAAAATCTGTTTGATGCAGGGTACTTTTCACTTTAACCACTTCCTAGACCCTTCTGAGCTCTTCAGGAGAAGCAAACCAAGAGACATTTCTTCTCCTTCATTCATTCATTAAATTGTATTTATTGAGCGCTTACTGTGTGCAGAGCACTGTACCCCCGGCCCACGTCATCCCCTGGGCCTGGAATGCCCTCCCTCTGCCCATCCGCCAAGCTAGCTCTCTTCCTCCCTTCAAGGCCCTACTGAGAGCTCACCTCCTCCAGGAGGCCTTCCCAGACTGAGCCCCTTCCTTCCTCTCCCCCTCGTCCCCCTCTCCATCCCCCCCATCTTACCTCCTTCCCTTCCCCACAGCACCTGTATATATGTATATATGTTTGTACATATTTATTACTCTATTTATTTATTTTACTTGTACATATCTATTCTATTTATTTTATTTTGTTAATATGTTTGGTTTTGCTCTCTGTCTCCCCCTTTTAGACTGTGAGCCCAGTGTTGGGTAGGGACTGTCTCTATGTTGCCAACTTGTACTTCCCAAGCGCTTAGTACAGTGCTCTGCACGCAGTAAGCGCTCAATAAATACGATTGATGATGATCTGCCTCCTTGCTAAACTCCCTGTCTCCTGTCTCTCCTCACTCCAGTCCATACTTCCTGCTGCAGGAATCAACAAAAACATTCAGTTCATGTCTTCCCACTCAAGAACCTCCAACGGCTGCCCACCCACCTCTGCTTCAAACAGAATCTCCTTACTATCGGCTTTGAAGCATTCAATTAGCTTACCCCATTCTACCTCATCTCATTAATCTCCTACTATAGCCCAGCCCGCACACTCTCTTCCCCTGGCTTCAGCTTACTTGTCTTGTCTTATGCTTTCGAGCCATTTCTGACCCATAGCGATTCCATTGACACATCTCTCCCAGATCGTCCGATCTCTACCTGCAATCGTTCTCTCCTTCTACAGCCAAGTCTGCACTCCCCGCTCCTCTGCTGCTAACCTCCTCACAGTACCTCCTTCTCGCCTGTCCTGCCGCCGACCCCCAGCCCACGTCCTTCCCCTGGCCTGGAATGCCCTCCCTCCACACATCCACCAAGCTAGCTCTCTTCCTTCCTTCAAAGCCCTGCTGAGAGCTCACCTCCTCCAAGAGGCCTTCCCAGACTGACCCCCCTTTTTCCTCTCCTCCTTCCCATCCCCCCACCCTACCTCCTTCCCCTCCCCACAGCACCTGTATATATGTTTGTACAGATTTATTACTCTATTTATTTTACCTGTACATATCTACTATTCTGTTTAATTTGTTAATGATGTGCCTATAGCTATTATTCTATTTGTTATGATGACTTGACACCTGTCCACATGTTTTGTTTTGTTGTCTGTCTCTCCCTTCTACACTGTGAGCCCGTTGTTGGGTAGGGATCGTCTCTATATGTTGCCAACTTGTACTTCCCAAGTGCTTAGTACAGTGCCCTGCACACAGTAAGCGCTCAATAAATACGATTGAATGAATGAATGAATCGTTCTGGTAGTGTATCAGTAGGGTTTCCTTGGTAAAAATATGCAAGTGGCTTATCGTTACCTTCTCCCGCACAGTATATATAAGTCTCTGCCCTCGACTTTCTCCCGTGCCGCTGATGCCCAGCACAGGGGAGTCTTGATTTGTAGCAGATTGCCTTCCACTTGCTAGCCACTGCCCAAGCTAGGAATGAAATGCTTGACTCTCCCTACCACAGCCAGGACTGGTAGCATATTGGAAACTCTCCAGGTGAGATCTTGAGAGGGGCCATCTTACTTACTATGCCCTAATCTCATCTATTTTGCAGCTGACCCCTTTCCCACATCCTCCCCCTAACCTGGAACTCCCTCCCCTCTCCAAGCCAGACCACCACTCACTCCCCTTCAAAACATTACTAAGGTCATGTCTCCTCCAAGAGGGTTTCCCTGATTAAGCCCTCTTTTCCCCAGCTCGCTCTCCCTCCTGTTTTGTCTAAGCACTTTAAACTGTGACCTTTGAACATTTGATATTCACCCCACCCCCCAACCCCACAGCACTTATGTACATATATTTAAATGACATATTATAAATTGCTTCTTTATTCATATTAATGTCTGTCTCCCCCTCTTGTCTGTAAACTCATTAGGAGCTGGGAACATTCCTTCTAATTCTGTTGAACTGTACTCTCCCAATCGCTTAGCACATGCTCTGCAAATAGTAAGCACTCAAGAAATACGAATGATTGATTGCACAGACAATGAAGAAGGGAGCTCCAGTAACAAACACCAAATGCCCTTCATACACGAAACCCTTCCGTTCTCCTTCACCAGGTTATAGCTAAAACCCTTGCTTTACTATCAACTTCACAGTTTCCCACAGCCCCTTCTTCACAGTTCCTCTTTTGCAGTTACTTTTTGCCAACACCAAATCAGGAGACAGGAAATATGTGTCTACACAAGTGCGAAAAATATTCTCGAAATATAAAGTTACCAATTAATTCATCATTTAAATTAAATGCATATCAAACAAAATTTAATGACTTCCTCAGTTACTGAACATGTTCTCAAAATGTATAAAAATGCAGATTTCTAAAAGGACTCAGCTTTGGTTTGCCACTGAATTCAACGGTGCAGTTTAATCCTCTTTATAAAGGGTCTGATGCTAAAGAGGATACACAGAAATATGTAGTATTATTAATATTGGCAATGAGCACCCACTTGGTGAAATGCACTGAGGTACAAAACAAAAGCATGACCGTAGACAACACCAGTACCCTCCAACTCATAAGCCTTTAACCTTGCAGTTTTCCTGGACTCATCTCTCTTAGAAAAGCAGCATGGCTCAGTGGAAAGAGCATGGGCTTTGGGATCAGAGGTCATGGGTTCAAATCCCAGCTCCACCAATTGTCAGCTGTGTGACTTTGGGCAAGTCACTTAACTTCTCTGTGCCTCAGTGACCTCATCTGTAAAATGGGGATTAAGACTGTGAGCCCCACGTGGGACAACCTGATCACCTTGTAACCTCCCCAGCGCTTAGAACAGTGCTTTTAACATAGTAAGCGCTTAATAAATGCCATTATTATTATTGTTATTATTGTTATCTCTCTCATTCCACCCACATAATCAATCTGTCACCAAATCCTGTGGGTTCTACCTTCACAACATTGCTCCTACCCATAAAGTTCCCTAGAGATGACACCCATACTCTAACTAATCATTTCCCAATATGGGTTGTTTTTGTTTTTTAATGGTATTTTTTGAGCACTTACTATGTAGGAAGCACAGTTCTAAGTGCTGGGGTAGGCCCAAGTTAATAAGGTTGGGAACTGTCCCTGTCCCACATGTAGCTTACAATCTAAGTGTGAGGGAGAAAAGCCACTGAATCCCCATTTTACAGTTGAGGAAACTGAGGCACAGAGAGGTGAAGTGACTTGCCCAAGGTCACAGCACAGCAGGCCTGGCAGATCTGGGTTTAGAAATAACTCACTGGCCCCTAGCTTCTCCACTACGTCCTGCTGTAGTCTAAGAAGTTAAGAGTGTGAATGGCTAGTGCAAACTATCATCACCAATGCAAAAACAGCTCGATCAATCAACGGTATTAACTGAGTGCTTACTATGTGCAGAGCACTGTGCTAAGCACTTGGGAGAGGACAATACAACAGAGTTAACAGACACATCGCTGCCCATAATGAACTGACAGGCACATGTCCAACTGATAGTAGGATAACTTCTCGTGGGCTTTAGAGTCAGAGGTCAGAGGTCATGGGTTCAAATCCCAGCTCTGCCATTTGTCAGCTGTGTGACTTTGGGCAAGTCACTTAACTTCTTTGGGCCTCAGTTCCCTCATCTGTAAAATAGGGATTAAGACTGTGAGCCCCACATAGGACAACCTGATTACCTTGTATCTACCCCAGCATTTAGAACAGTGCTTGGTGCATAGTAAGCACTTAACAAATACCAACATTTATTCTTTTTAAATAGGTGTTCAGGATATTGGTCACCATTTCTCTTTAAAGGCAGTAACATTTGGGATGACGCTGAACCCTTTCTAGACTGTAAACTCAGGGTGGGCAGGGACTGTCTCTCTTTATTGCTGAACTGTACTTTCCAAGCACTTAGTACAGCGCTCTGCACACAGTAAACGCTCAATAAATACAATTGAATGCATGAATGAATGAATTTCTGATTCCTATTTAGGAATGCTCTACTCATTCTGAATGAAGAAGGTTACAGGAAAAGCTGTCCCTAAATGTTGCCAGTCAACCCAATCTATACTGGTGTTCACATTAGAACCTGACTGAAAATGTAGTTTCAGGACACAAAATTGACTGGAACCTTTTCCATAATGGACATGGGATAAGCCAACTGAAAATCAGACAAATCAATCAATTGCATTTATTGAGCTTTTAATGAGAGCAGAGAACTGTACTACATACTTAGGAGAATACAAGACAATGGAGTTTGATAAACACATTCCCTGCCCAAAAGAAGCCTACTGTCTAGATGGAAATCAGCCACCATATAACAACGGGATAACCAAGCAGATGCTGGATGGTGAGCTAAAATTGGGAAACCAAAAGGAATGACAGAAGAAAATAATAATAATAATAATAATGGCATTTGTTAAGCGCTTACTATTTGCAAAGCACTGTTCTATGCGCTGGGGGGATATAAGGTGATCAGGCTGTCCCACGTGAGGCTCGCAATCTTAATCCCCATTTTACAAGTGAGGTAACTGAGGTACAGAGAAGTTAAGTGACTTCCCCAAAGTCACACAGCCGATAAGTGGCGGAGGTGGGATTAGAACCCTTGACCTCTGAATCCCAAGCCTGGGCTCTTTCCACTGAGCCACGCTGCTTCTCTTTTAAGGAAAAAGTAGAACAAAGCCACATTTCAGATTTCTAGCCCCTTTCTAGACTGTGAGCCCACTGTTGGGTACGGACCGTCTCTATATGATGCCAACTTGTACTTCCCAAGCGCTTAGTACAGTGCTCTGCACACAGTAAGCGTTCAATAAATACGATTGAATATGAATATGAATGAAAACTAGGAATCAATTGCTGCAGAAAGCCCAATACTGCACACTGCAATCAAGAAATGAGTGGCTCTTTTCAAGCAGAAGTTTTGTAAAGACTGTGGGGCTGTGAGAAAATAGCATCAGGCTCTCCAAGCAAACATAACAGCATAATAAACAGCAGTTAATCTACCAACATATTTTGAACAGTGCTTTGCACATAGTAAGCACTTAATAAATGCCATCATTATTATTCTTACTGAGTGCTTATTGTGTGCAGAGCACTGTACTAAGCACTTGGAAGAGTACAATATAACTGAGTTGCTCACACGGAGTTTTCAGTCTAGTGGGGGAGACAGACATTAATATAAATAGACAAAATTTGGATATGTGCATAAGTGCTGTAGGACTAAGGGTGGCATAAATAAAGGGACAAAACCTGAGTGCAAAGGCAAATAATAATAATAATCATGGTATTTGTTAAGTGTGTACTATGTGACAAGCAGTGTTCTAAGCACTGGGGTAGATACAAGGTAACCAGGTTTTCCCACATGGGGCTCACAGTCTTCATCCCCATTGTATAGATAAGGTAAATGAAGCACAGAGAAGTCAAAGTGGCTTGCCCAAAGCCACACAACTGACAAGTAGCAGAGCCGACATTCGAACCCATGACCTCTGACTCCTAAGCCCACTAAGCCACGAGGGAGTGGGAGAAGAAGAAATGAGGGCTTAGTCCAGGAAGGTAATGTGTCTTTAATAAGGCTTTCGAGTTGGGGAGAGTTATCATCCGTAGGATATGAAGGGGGAGGGAGTGTCTGGCCAGAGGCAGGACATGGGTGAGGAGAGGGAGGAGAGATAGATGAGATCAAGGTATAATGATGGTTGTTATTAGAGGAGTGTGGTGTATGGGCTTGGTCCTTGTAGGAAATCAGAGAAGTAAGGTAGGAGGGGGCAAGGTGATAGAGTGCTTCAAAGCCAATGGTAAGGAGTTTCTGATTAATGCAGAGGCAATGGGCAACCCCTGGAGGCTCTTAAGGAGTGAAGGAACACGGACTGAACAGTTTTGCAGAGAATGATCCAGGCAGCAGACTGAAGTATGGACTGGAATGGGGAGGGACAGGAGACTGGGAGTCAGCAAGGAAGCTGATGCAGTAATCAAGGCAGGTTAGAATAAGTGATTGGATTAAGCAGTCTCTGTGGGTGCATGGTGGAGAGGAGTGTGAATTCTGCATTCAACTACAGTTTAATTTTTAAATCACTGCCGCCTTCTTCAAGCATAAAAACAACTATATATCAGTATATTTATACACACACACACATATTCTGATCCTATGTATCACTGAGGAGATAGAATCAGGATGAAGATGTCTACCAGTCATTTTGTCAGGTCTTGATTTTTAAACTGGTTCTCATCTACGCTACCCATAACATCCCATTTGAGCTTAAAGACAAACTTAAAAAGACTGACCAATTGCTTCATCATTCCAATCAGTACTCTCCACTCCATCTCACCCACTCACCAATTTGGACAAATGTGAGATCTCATATCTCCATTCACTGTAAAATCACCATCCTCTTCCACTGTGAAATTCCACTCTCTGATCACAACGTCCTCACTTGCTTCATTTCCCAAACACTGCCTCCCCACAAATCTATGATGTTCCCCTGAGACCTGTGACCTTGTGATCTCCTCCAATTTTCCAGTCATCAAGCCCCATTTCTCTCCCACCCTACCTAGCAGTACCTCAAGAGGAGATTGCCCACTTCCTGTCAAATTCTACCCCCCAACTGTGCCTCTGACCCCCATCCCTTCTCACCTTATCAAAACATTTGCTTTGTCCCTTCTTCCTTCCCTGACAGTCACCTTACACCACTCAATTTCGAATCGCTCCTTCCCAACTGCTTTCAAACATGTTCATGTCTCAGCTAACCTAAAAAACCCTCCCTTCACGCCGTGGCTCCCACCAGTTATCACAATATTACCATCCTACCATTCCTCTCCAAACTCCTTGAGTGAGTTGTGCACACCTGCTTACTGCCTATGCTTCCTCGCCTTCAACTCCCTCCCTGATCCTCTCTATTCTGGCATCCTCCCTCTTCACACCACAGAAACAGCCCTCTTTAAGATCACTAATGACCTCCTTCTTGCCAAATCCAAGGTCCATCCTAATCCTCCCCAACCTCTCAACTGTCATCAACATTGTGGTACACCCCCTTCTGGAAACATTCTCTGAACTTGGCTTCACTGACCCTGTCCTTTCCTCGTTCTCCTCCTATCTCACTCTCTATCCCCTGCTCCTTCTCTGTCACTTTTGCAAGCTCCTCCTCTGCTTCCCACCCTCTGTTTATAAGGATCCCTCAAGGCTCAGTTCTGGATCCCCTTCTATTCCATATCCATACCCACTCCCTTGGAGAATGCATCCATTCCCACAGTTTCAACTACCATCTTTATGTGGATGATTTCCAAATCTGTATCTCCAGCCCTGATCTCTCTCCTTCTCAACAGTCTCGTATTTCTTCTTGCCTTCAGGACATCTCTATGTGGATGTGACGCTGACACCACATGTCCAAAATAGAACTCCTCATATTCCTAGCCAAACATTATCCTCCCCGTGACCTTGCTATCACTCAAGACAGTACCACCATCCTCCCTGCCTCACAAGCCCATAACCTTAACTCATCTCTCTCATTCAATCCACACCTCCAATCTGTAAAGAAATGCATTCACTTCTACGTTCAGGTCATCGGTAAAATCTGCCCTTTCATCTCTAACCAAACTGCTACCATGCTGATTCAAGTAGTTATCACATCTCAGCTGATTACTGCATCAGAGAAGCAGCATAGCTCAGTGGAAAGAGCATGGGCTTTGGAGTCAGAGGTCATGGGTTCAAATCCCAGCTCCACCAATTGTCAGCTGTGTGGCTTTGGGCAAGTCACAACTTCCCTGTGCCTCAGTTCCCTCATCTGTAAAATGGGGAATGAGACTGGGAGCCCCCCGTGAGACAACCTGATCACCTTGTAATATCCCCAGCATTTAGAACAGTGCTTTGCACATAGTACACGCTTAATAAATGCCATCATTATTATTATCAGCCTCCCATCTGACCTCCCTGTTTCCGGTCTCTCCCCTCTCCAGTTCATACTTTATTCTGCTACCTGAATCATTTTTTTGAAAAATGGTTAAGCTCATATCTCCCCACTCCTCAAAAACTTTAAATGCTTGCCCACCCACCTCGGCATTAAACAGAAAATCCTTAGCATCAGCTTTAAGGCACTCTATCTGCTTTCTCCGTTGTACCTAAGATCATTGATTTCCTAAGCCCAACCTGCACATTTCACTCCTGTTAAACCAATCTACTCTCTGGACCTTGATCTGGTCAATTCCACCACTTGGAGCATTTTCCCCATGGGCATGGGACACCCTCCCCCTTCATACCTGACAGTCTACCACTCTCCCCACCTTCAAAACACTCCTAAAATTACATGTCTTCCAGGAGGTCTTCCCAGACTAAGTCCTTTATTCCCCCCATCTGCCCTTCCCTCTGCATCAACTATGAACTTGACTGTGCTGTACCCCTTAATCACAGCATGGCTTAGTGGAGAAGCAGCGTGGCATAGTGGAAAGACCATGGGCTTGGGAATCAGAGGTCATGTGTTCTAATCCCAACTCCACCACTTGACAGCTGTGGGACTTTGGGCAAGTCACTTAACTTCTCTGTGCCTCAGTTAACTCATCTGTAAAATGGGGATTAAGACTGTGAGCCCCACGTGGGACAGGGACTGTGTCCAACTCTTTCATTCATTCATTCAATTGTATTTATTGAGCACTTACTGTGTGCACTGTACTAAGTGCCTCGAAAGTACAATTCAAAAAGAAACACAGACAATCCCTGCCCACAGGTGATTTAATAGTATCCACCCCAGTACTTAGTACAATTCCCTTCAAAGCCCTCCTGAGAGCTGACCTCCTCCAGGAGGCCTTCCCAGACTGAGCCCCCTCCTTCCTCTCCCCTCCCCATCCCCCCGCCCTACCTCCTTCCGCTTCCCCCCACACCTGTATATATGTTTGTACAGATTTATTACTCTATTTTACTTGTACATATTTACTATTCTTTTTATTTTGTTAATATGTTTTGTTTTGTTGTCTGTCTCCCCCTTCTAGACTGTGAGCCCGTTGTTGGGTAGGGACCGTCTCTGTATGTTGCCAACTTGTACTTCCCAAGCACTTGGAACAGTGCTCGGCACACAGTAAGCGCTCAATAAATGTGACTGAATGAATGAATGCCTGGCACACAGTAAGCACTTAGCCTGGGAATCAGAAGGTCATGCGTTCTAATCCCAGCTCTGCCACTTGTCTGCTGTGTGACCTTGGGCAAGTCACTTGACTTCTCTGTGCTTCAGTTCCCTCATCTATAAAATGAGGATTGAAACTGTGAGTACCACATGGGACAGGAACCAACACAAAGCTGATTTGTTTGTATCCACCCCAGTGCTTAGTACAGTGCCTGGAACATAGTAAGCATTTAACTAATACCATCATCATCAAATACTATCATTATTATCATTATTTAGTAAAGCCCCTACACAGAGTAAACACAATATATATCAGTGATTGATTGACCCAAATCCAGGGAGCCTGTCCAAAATAATACCTATCACTCTCATGTACAGTTAGGAAGGACAATTAACCTCTTTGAGACATTCTGTCTAAAAAAAATAAACTTCCTATTAGATTTCAGGGCTTCCCTAGTCATGTGACAATGAAATCTCCCAAGAAATATTAAAGCACAAGGAGAAAGATAAAGAACTTGGCTCAACTCTCAGATATATTTTAAATTTCAGTTAAAAAATCCAAACCAGTTTACCCATTCCCTATTTTTATTACTAACTTTAAAATGGCAACCTCAAGGCTTTTACTTCAAAACTCACAAGGTTTTTTCTGTAGGCCTTTAAATCAACTGTTGTATGGGTACCTCTATAGCTGGAAAGAAATCACAGCTAAATTACATAAGCTACTTTCTGAAAACATAAAATGTGAGCTCAATTCTTTGTTTTCCTCTGGAAAGGATAAAAATTAGCACTACACAGTAGCCTTTTCAAGTGCATTTAAAGGATGTGTTAATAGGAAAAATGAAATGCTAATAGACACAAGAGTTCTCCTGGGTTATCTTGTTTGCCTGCTGAATATAGTCAATATATGGATTGTTTTGAGAAAAAAGCTAAAGTGCTTTATGTGTTTATTTTTATGTGATAATATTAGCATTTAAATAAAGATATTTAATGCTACATTAGGTGTAAGATCATGTTAAAGAATGAAAAGCAAACAGCACAAATCCTGGAGGGAAAAGCCCGACTAAGCTCCTTTACAAAGAAAAGGAGTTCAGAAGCCCCTTACTGGGTGGAAGCAGAGTTATGCATCAGTAACAAAATGCTATAAAGCTCTAGCAAACCATCAGTCAATCAATTAATCATATTGGAACTCTTACTCTGTACAGAGCGCTGTACTAGGTCCTTGGGAGAGTACACTGCCAAAGAGTTTGTTGCTGCAATCCCAGACCAGAAGTAGCAGGGCAGGGATTGTCGCTATTTATTGCTGAATTGTACTTTCCAAGCGCTTAGTACACTGCTCTGCACACAGTAGGTGCTCAATAAATGCGACTGAATGATCAAGGAAGAGACTCGCAAAGGCACTGATGGGCTCTACCTGGGACAGGTGATTGCTGGGCTGTGGGGGTGGAGCATGGAGGGAGGTGCGGCCTTCTCTCCCTGTTCTACTCCATAACAGGCCTGGACCAATCAATGAAAATCAAGTAGAGCCACGGCTGTGACGCCTAAGGCATATAAAAGTCTGTCATTTTGAATCATAAGGTGGCCCGCAAAAGGCATTCATTCGATCGTACTTATTGAGCGCTTACTGTGTGCAGCACACTGTACTAAGCGCTTAGGGCACACAGAGAAGCAAGCACCCTGAGCAGAGCACGCAGAGCAGAAGCAAGAAGGAAGCACGCTGACAGCAGCACTAGAAAGCAGCATCAGGCAACACCATTTGTAATCAGAAAGTAGCAGTACTGACTCCTTTGACCAGCATACTGGTATTGGGCCCTTGGTGGAGTGGAGTGAGTGAGTGTGTGTCTGCGTCACTCCCTTGAACGTCGGTAAAACTAAGTAAAAAAAACTTTCCACATTAACCTTGGTGATCAGAGGTGTGGTTTGAACTCTGCGATATGTCACCGAGGCTCCCTTGGTCCAGGAAGGTTCTTGTTGGTATGAACCGGGAGCTCGCGACAGAATGAAGTAGCAACATGGCCTAGAGGAAAGAACACAGGACAGTCTCCCTGCCTCCCAAGCCCATAATCAATCAATCGTATTTATTGAGCGCTTACTGTGTGCAGAGCACTGTACTAAACGCTTGGGAAGTACAAGCTGGCAACATATAGAGACAGTCCCTACCCAAAAGTGGGCTCACAGTCTAGAAGGGGGAGACAGAGAACAAAACCAAACATACTAACAAAATAGAATAAATAGAATAGATAGGTACAAGTAAAATAAATAGAGTAATAAATATGTACAAACATATATACATATATACAGGTGCTGTGGGGAAGGGAAAGAGGTAAGATGCAGGGAATGGAGAGGGGGACGAGGGGGAGAGGAAGGAAGGGGCTCAGTCTGGGAAGGCCTCCTGGAGGAGATGAGCTCTCAGTAGGGCCTTGAAGGGAGGAAGAGAGCTAGCTTGGCGGATGGGCAGAGGGAGGGCATTCCAGGCCCGGGGGATGACGTGGGCCGGGGGTCGATGGCTGGACAGGAGGGCTGAGTAGGTGCGAATGAGGTTGTCGTTAATGTAACAATGTGACATAACCCATAACATAAGCCCATAACCTTGACTCTGTCTCTCTCATTCAATCCACACATTCAATTCATAGTGAAATCCTGTCAGTACTGCCTTCATGTCACCTCTAGAATCGCTTCTTCCTCTCCATCGACGTGATACTACTCTGATTCAAGTACTTAGTGTATCCTGCTTCCATTACTGCATCAGTCTCCTTGCTGACCACCCTACCTCCAGCTTCTCCCTGCCCCAGTTTCCACACTTCACTCTGTTGCCTGGATTATTTTTCTGGAAAATCATTCTCTGCACCAAATAGAGATGTGTCATCATCACCTTTAAGGCACTTTAAAGGAACTGTTCTTTCCACCCAAACCCCGTCTTCATCCTGACTTTCCTATCACTATAGATGCCACCACCATTCTTTCTGTCTCCCAAAAGTATCAGGATGTAGTGGATAGGGCACAGGTCTGGGAATCAAAAGGTCATGGGTTCTAATTCCAGCTCTGCCACTTGCCTGCTGTGTGACTCTGGCAAGTCACTTCACTTCTCTGTGCTTCAGTTACCTCATCTGTAAAATGGGAAACAAGACTATGAGCCCCACCTGAGACAGGGACTGTGTCCAACCCAATTTGCTTGTACCCACTTCAGCACTTAGTACAGTGCCTGACACATAATAAGTGCCTAACAAATACCATAATTGTTATCCTTATTACAACCCCATAACCTTGGTGTTATCCTTGACTCCTCTTTCTCATTCAACCCATATGCTCAATTTATCATTAAATCCTGTTGTTTCCACCTTCACAATGTGATTACAATCTGCCCTTTCCTCTCCATCCAAACTGCTACCTCATTAACAGTCACTTATCCAATCCCGCCTTGATTACTGTATCAGCCTCCTTGCTGACCTCCCTGCCTCCTGTCTCTCCACACTCCAGTCAATACTTCACTCCGCTGCCCAGATCATTTTGCTACAAAAACTTTCAGGCCATGTTTCCCCACTCCTCAAGAACCTCCAGTAGTTGTCCATCCATGTCCTCATGAACAAAAACTCCTCACCATTGGCTTTAAAGCACTCAATCACCATGCCCCTTCCTACCTCACTTGGCTATTCTCTCACTACATCCCAACCTGCACACTTCGCTCCTCTAATACTAACCTTCTCACCGTACCTTGATTTTGTCTATCTCGACGCCAACCTCTCACCCATGCCCTGCCCCTGGCCTGGAATGCCCTCCCTCCTCATATCCGACAGACATTTACACCCTGCCGCTTCAAAGCCTTAATGAAGGCACCTTTCCTCCAAGAGGCCTTCTCTGACTAAGCCCTCCGTTCCTCTTCTCCCATTCCCATTCCCTTCTGTGTCACACTGACTTGCTCCCTTTACTCATCCCCCCACCCAGCCCCACAGTACTTATGTACACATCTGTACTTTATATTAATGTCTGCCTCCCCCTCTAGACTATAAGCTCTTTGTGGGCAACGAATGTGTCTGTTTATTGTAGTATTGCACCCTCCCCAGCACTTAATATGGTGCTTTGCACACAGTAAGCACTTAATATGAATGAATAATTGTACTCTTCCAAGTACTTTGTATAGTAAGCCCCCAATAAATACCATTAATTGATTAATGCAGTCAGTAGTCAATCTACCTGTGAAGAAAGACTAAACGAATTGGGCTTGTCTAGCAGGGAGAAATGCATACATGAGGCATTTTCACAGGAGGGAGCAGACTATTTATTCTCTACATTCACTGAGGACCTAAGCATATAAAATGGATTCAAATGAGATATTTCAGTCGTCTAAAAGGAAGAACTCTGTGATCATCAGGGTTAATAAAATGCAGACTAGAATTCCAAACAGACACTGTGGAACAGGAAAGAACATGCATCCTCTCACTGTGGGCAGGAAATGTGTCCACCAACTCTGTTACAGTGTACTCTCCCAAGCACTTAGTAGAGTGCTGTACACATAGTAAGCACTCAATAAATATGTTTGATCCAACGATTGATCCATCCATCTTAGAGAGGAGGAAGAAGTTGGTCATTCACTTGCCTGTGCCCAGAGAGCTGGACTAGATGGCTTTCCGAGGTCTCGTCTAATTTTTGGACAAGGACATGCGTTCAATAAAACCACAGAGAAATACTTAATTGTCAACCAACAAGTATCTGCCACAGTTTTGTAGTTGCATTTAGAATCCTGCAACATTTCCACCGTCACTCAGTCGTGCTTATTGAGTGCTCACTATGTGCGGAGCACTGCACTAAATGTGTGGGAGACCACAATCCTTTGGAATCCATCGTTTAGGCACAAATGGGACCTTCCACTCTTACCAAAATGCCACCTAATACAATGCTATCCTAACAGGTGGCATGGGGTTAATCTTGATCACCGCTGAGTAGCCTGAAAATCCTCCCAATACGAAGAGCTCAATGGCACGGCAATATCACCAGGCAGTAATCCTTCCTGTAAGAGAGAGGCCTAACTAAGATGTGCTTCTGCGGCCTGCACTGCTTAACACAACTGTCGCCTGAGAGCTAGGAGGCGAAGAGAGGCACTGAGGAAACCCTGCATCTCTTCACTTCTCTCCTGAGTACCTACCTGTTGCAGGAATAACAAGCATTGTGGCCGGGTGGAAAGTAAAAATCGAAGGTTCTTGAAAAAGCACTGAAATTCTACATCCCTTTCTGACAGGAAAAGCACCTTTTATCACCAAAGATTTCAAATATGGCCTCCTCTGAAACTACGGAAATATCCCTGTATAGATTCACCCTCCCTTCTGTGTCAAGTATCCACTTTGGTCTGAGCGCCTTAAGCACTCTGATTCTTAACCATACCCATGTCATCTTTAAAGCCCTTTGATAACCTCCTTCCTCTAGACTGTAAGTTCCTTTTTTTAATGGTATTTGCTAAGGACTTACTATGTGCCAGGCACTGTATTAAGCTCTGGTATAGACCCAAGACAAGAAGGTTGGACACAGCCTATGTCCCACATGAGACTCACAAATTTAGTTTCCAATTTACAGAAGAAAGAAGTTATGTACTGAGTCTCAAATGCTTTAATTGAAAATCCTAATCCACATTATCCACACTGTGTTTCCCTTGGTGTAGCCACTGCATTCCAGTGGGCCATTAAAGGAGAGCTATAAAAAGAATATCATTTTTTTCTAGCACACCACACCCTTTATGAACTCCAACTGACTAATACTCATGAAGCCACTGTCCTCTTGACATTTGCAGATTTTCTTTTTTAATGTCTGTTCCATGACTTTATAAATTATTCCTGCTTGCCTTAGAGTTCTGTAATTTCCAGGATCACCCTTCTTTGTGCTGATAAATTATCATTAGAGAGGCACCTGCTATCTCATTTCCAAAACTGGCCATTCATCTCAGGCCCTTCTCACAGCCCTTAGGGATGGGCAGAGGGTTTGCCACTGCCCTACACACATGGCTGAGATAGATGGAAAGAATGTGGTAGAAATGACAGGAGAAGAGATTCTCCACTCTGTGTACATCCAGCTGAGAAGCTAATTTCCTAGTGGAAAAAGCACAGACCTGGGAGGCAAATGACCACAGGAACAACCTTCTAGAAATCAAGAGTCATAGGAAAACTTCTCCCCACGAGTGATCCCAATGGAGGACTTGAGTCAGACGGTTCAATTCTTCTGATAGAGCTTTATTTTCTCTCCATCGAAAATCAACAGGCAGCTCTGGGCCTGTCTGAGAACAATTCCTCCGCTCAAACTGTCATCTCCTGTTAAAACTAGATCGGAATTGGGATTGGTAAAATAGTCCAAGAAGAAGAAAGGCTCTTTAAGTGTCCCAAAATTCTTGTTTGTTCACCTCCAAATTTTTTAGTTTGACAAAATAGGAGGCCGTGATAAACCGGCAGACATGAACATTTTCAACCAAGTCCAAAGCTAGCATGGTTCAGTCATTTTATCTGTAGCCATGAGAGTTTATTAATTTATTCAGTTATATTGTCTGATTCCCCCTTTAAAATGTAAGCTTGTTGTGATCAGGGAATGTGTCCGTTTACTGTTGTATTGTACTCTCCCAAGCTCTTAGTACAGTGCTTTGAACACAGTAAGTGCTCAATAAATACGACTAAATAAAAAAATGCAGAATGACACAGGTAGATCTTTTCCTACGAGGCCCCCCAACTTCTAACTCAAACATCTTAACCCAGCGGGGAACAAAGACAGTTGTTCAGTCTCACCAAGAAAGAAACAGGAGTGATGGTCATAAAAAAAGAGAAGGGGGTCAGGTTGCTTCCATTCTTCCTCACAGTTCAAGAAGCTCAACTATGTTGAGGAAGTCAACTAGACTGTAAGTTCTTTATAGGCAGGGATAATGTCTACCAACTCCGTTGTACAGTACTCTCCCAAGCGCTTAGTACAATGTTCTTGAGGTGTGCAGGGAATGAGTCTGTTTATTGCTATACTGTACTGCCCCAAGCACTTAATACAGTGCTCTGCACACAGTAAGTGCTCAATAAATACGACTGAATGAATGTATGCTCAAACAGTAAGTGCTCAATAAATGCCCAATAGAGTACAAAAAAGCTTCCTTCTATGACAGATATTACCTAGAGATGAATCAAAAGAACTTGTATCAACTCCAGTGCTTAGAACAGTGACACACTGTAAGCCCTTAATGAATACAATTTAAAAAACCCCACAATCATTGGTATTTATTGAACGCTTGCTATGTACAGAGCAATGTACTTAGCGGTTGAGAGGGTACAACAAAATTAGCAGACGTGGTCCCTATCCTCAATGAGCTTGCTGGCTACCTCATTGGTTTCAAAAGGAGAGTGTCAAATTCCTGTCTAATAGACGTGAGACACTGAACTGTGTCAGCACCATATAATAAGGAAAGGGGAAAATTTCCAAACATACTGTGAGAGCTCAGATCTACTGTAGGAGTCAGACAGACATGGGATCTATTCCCAGCTCTCCACTCATCTGCTGTGTGACCTTGGGCAAGTCACTGCACTTCTTTGTATCTTAGTTACCTCATCTGTAATATGGGGTTATGACTATGAGCCCCATGTGGGACAGGGACTGTGTCCAACCTAATTATCTTGTATCCACCCCACTGCTTATAATAATAATGATGTTATCTGTAAAGCACTTACTATGTGCCAAGCACTGTTCTAAGCACTGGGGTACATACAAGGCAATCAGGTTGTCCCTCATGGGGCTCAGTCTTAATCCCCATTTTACGGATGAGGGAACTGAGGCACAGAGAAGTTAAGTGACTTACCCAAGGTCACACAGCAAATGAGTGAAGGGGAACAGGGATTAGAACCCATGACCTCTTACTCCCAAGCCTATGCTCTTTCCAGGAAGCCATGCTGTGTGTCTGGCAACAGAGCCAAGATCTGCCCTTTCCTCTCCATTCAAACCGCTACCCTGCTCGTTCAATCTCTCATCCTATCCCAACTGGATTACTGCATCAGCCTCCTCTCCGATCTCCCATCCTCCTGTCTCTCCCTACTTCAATCCATACTTCATGACGCTGCGCGGATCGTCTTTGTGCAGAAATGCTCTGGGCATGTTTCTCCCCTCAATAATCTCCAGTGGCTACCAATCAACCTATGCTTCAGGCAAAAACTCCTCGCCCTCGGCTTCAAGGCTGTCCATTACCTCACCCCCTCCTACCTAGCCTCCCTTCTCTCCTTCTCCAGCCCAGCCTGCACCCTCCACTCCTCTGCCGCTAATCTCATCACCATGCCTCGTTCCCACCTGTCCCGCCGTCGACCCCCGGCCAACGTCAGCCCCCTGGCCTGGAATGCCCTCCCTCCACACATCTGCCAAGCTAGCTCTTTTCCTCCCTTCAAAGCCCTACTGAGAGCTCACCTCCTCCAGGAGGCCTTCCCAGACTGAGCCCCCTCCTTCCTCTCCCCCTCCTCCCCCCTTCATCCCCCCGCCTTACCTCCTTCCCCTCCCCACAGCACCTGTATATATGTGTATATGTTTGTACGTATTTATTACTCTATTTATTTTAGTTGTACATATCCAGTGCTTACAACAGTGCTTTGCACGTAGTAAGCACTTAACAAATACCATCATTATTATATTTATTCTATTTATTTTATTTTGTTAATATGTTTTGTTTTGTTGTCTGTCTCCCCCTTCTAGACTGTGAGCCCGCTGTTGGGTAGGGACCGTCTCTATATGTTGCCAACTTGTACTTCCCAAGTGCTTAGTACCGTGCTCTGCACACAGTAAGCACTCAATAAATACGACTGAATGAATGAATGGCACAAAGTGCTTAACATTTACCATTAAAAAATGTTGTTGTTTTTTTACCATGTCCATAAAAAGTGTATAAAAGTCTTGGTGCTACTGCCACAACTGACAGGCTTCAAAGACCGAGTCTGGTGTGCCACACCCATTAAGATTTCAAGAGTAGGCAGTCAGTCAATTGTATTTATTTACCGTGTGCAAAAGACTGTACTAAGACTGTACTAAGACCTTGGGAGAGTACAATCTAACAATATAACAGGCGGATACCCTGAGTTTACAGTCTAGAAGGGGCGACAGACATTAATATGAATAAATAAATGACAGATATGGATATGAGTGCTGTGGGCTGGGACACAGGAATGAACAAAGGGAGCAAGTCAGGGTTACAGAGAAGAGAGAAGGAGTAGAGGAAAAGTCATTCAATCATTCATTCATTCAGCAGTATTTACTGATGGTAGGACCTTACCATCAATGAAGAGTCATTAGAGGCTACTTTAGTTGTTGCTGTTTGACCTTGCCCCTTTCTTCATTCATTCATTCACTCATTCAATCGTATTTACTGAGCGCTTACTGTGTGCAGAGCACTGTACTAAGCGCTTGGGAAGTACAAGTTGGCAACATATATTGAACCGCTTCTTGAAAGCGGTTATGACAGAGGACTGGCCAATAATCTATGGTATACTTTCAGTAGCTTGGGTGTTGAGGAAAAGCTTGTGGTAGGGGCTTAAGCAGAGTATTTCTCCATGCTTCTGGATTTTTTTTTTTCAGTATTTGTTAAGCACTTATTATGTTCCAGGCACTGTTCTAAGTGCTAGGTTCATCATCATCAATTGTTGTTGAGTCTTTTTTGATTCATAGCAACTTTATGGATTTATCCATAGAGTCTTCTTGATACAAAATACGGACGTGGTTTGCCATTGTCCTGCTCTGCCACTTGTCCGTTGTGTGTCCTTCAGCAAGTCACTTCACTTCTCTGGGCTTCAGTTCCCTCATCTGTAAAATGGGTATTGAGACTGTGAGCCCCATGTGGGACAGGGACTGTGTCCAACCTGATTTGCTTGTACCTTCCCAGTGCTTAGTACATTGCCTGGCACATAGTAAGAGCTTAATTGCAAATACCATCATTATTATTACTATTGTCTTCATCCACGCAGCAAAAACTGAAGTCTCTACTTTTGATCAACTTTTTGATCACTTGATCAAAAGAGCCTCAGACTCTTTCCATGACACTGCTGCCCAGCACAGGTGAATCAACTTTGTCAGATGCTTCGGCTTAGACCTTTCTACTGCGGGTAACCCTGACGAAAGACTATCTCTCAATGGCATAGCTCTAAGCTTCACTGGTGTATGCAAACTCTCTTGTCATGATAAGGCGTTACAGAAGTGTTAGGTTAGATACAAACTAATCAGGTTGGACATAGTCCATGACCCTCATGGGACTAACAGTCTTAATCCCATTTTATAGATGAGTAACTGAAGCACAGAGATTTCAGCAGATGTGCTATTTGGTCGAGTTAATTGCCATTTTCTGAGATTCTACTGGAAGGGGTGACTTCATCCATCACTCAACCAATAGTTTTAATTAATAAATATTTGTTAAACTCTTACTATAGGTCAACACTGTTTTAAGTGCTGGGGTAGATACAAGTAATCATGCGAGATATTGTCCCTGCCTCACATGGGGCTCACAGTCTAAGCAGTGGGGAGAAGAGGGACTGAATTCCCATTTGACAGGTGAGGAAATGAGACACAGAAAAGTGAAGTGACTTTCCCATGGTCAAACAGCAGGGAAGTGGTGGATCAGAATTAGAACCCAGGTCCTCTGACTCCCAGGCCCGAGCTCTGTCCAGGAAGCTAGGCTGTTCCTCTATTTATTTATTCCTCTATTTACTGGGTGCCTACAAGTGTGGAAGGCATTGTGCTAACTGCTTAAGAGAGCACACCACTTAAGTACATTTTCATTTACAATATACTTTAACATCTGACTCCCTCTCAAGTCTATAAGCTCACTGTGGGCACGGATCATGTCTACCTGTTGACTGTATTGTAATAATAATAATAATAATAATGGCATTTGTTAAACACTTACTGTTCTAAGCGCTGGGGAGGATACAAAGTGATCAGATTGTCCCACGTGGGGCTCACAGTCTTCATCCCCATTTTACAGATGAGGTAACTGAGGCGTAGAGAAGTTAAGTGACTTGCCCAAAGTCACACAGCTGGCAACTGGTGGAGCCGAGATTTGAACCCATAACCTGAGACTCCCATGCCCGTTATCTTTCCACTGAGCTTTCCAACCTCTTAGTACTGTACTCTGAACACAGTAAATGCTGAATAAATATAATTTATTGATTTACCAAGTGATCTGATACCATGACCAGAAAGCCCTATCTAAATGTAAAAGGGTCCTATGCTTAAGATGGTGAGCCCCACATGGGACAACCTGATCATCTTGTATCGCCCCCAGCACTTAGAACAGTGCTTTGCACATAGTAAGCGCTTAATAAATGCCCTAATTATTATTATTATTATTTGTTGGGCCTTGATTAGGCAATAAAAGGAATGATCATGAAAATATTGAAGGATTACTGCCATTTCTTCCAGCTCTGTTGCCTTGCACTTTCTCAAGCATTTAGTAGAGTGAACTGCACACATAAGAGCTCAAAAACATGACTCACTGATTTTCTCAGGATTCCCTTCATTCTCTAATGAGTCAGGGGCCATCTTCACCTTCCAGGTTTGACAGAGTGCAGACAGCACCCCAGGAAGTAATTTATTTTGTTAATATGTTTGATTTTGTTCTCTGTCTCCCCCTTCTAGACTGTGAGCCCACTGTTGGGTAGGGACCGTCTCTATATGTTGCCAACTTGTACTTCCCAAGCGCTTAGTACAGTGCTCTGCACACAGTAAGTGCTCAATAAATACAATTGCTTGATTGACTGATTGATTGATTAATGGTTTTAGAGGCAATCTGCCTCACCTTGGATCATTTTTATGCTTGCTACTTTTCTTAGAATGACATTTGTTAAGCACTTACTCTGTGTCCGGCACTGTACTAAGCACCGGGGTACATACATATTAATTAGGCCACATACATTCCCTGTCCCACATGGGATTCACAATCTTAATCCCCATTTTACAGATAAGGTAACTGAGGCCCAAAGAAGGTAAGTAGTTTGCTCCAAGTCTCACAAATGACAAGTGGAAGAGCTAAGAACCCAGATCCTCTGTCTCCCAGACCCGTGCCCTATCCACTAGGCCAGACTGCTTCAATTTTTTCTCATTCAGCTTTGACATCTGACTTCCTGGGCAACTCACTTGACTTTCATATCCTGACCCAGGCTTCAATAGGTCTCCTTTTAAGTCGAAATCATAAGCTACTGGAAGGTGTCAATAGTGAAATACCTGTTTGGCTGCAAATCATCTTTTTAACCTCAGAATCATTTTCATTAAAGCAATCTTGGGGAAAACAGTCACAGATGGTCTTACTCAAGGTCCCAAGAAGGAGAAGAAGGAAAGTCAGCAAGATAAACAAAATGAACTTTAGCAAACCAGGGTTTTAACAGATTTAGGGCAGAACCTTGGGTGGGGGGAAAGGTTTGTCTGTAAGGCTAATGAGTCAATCACATTTGTTGAGTGTTTACTGTGTGCAGAACACTCTACTAAGCACTAGGGAAAGTACAATATAACAAAGATGGAAGACATTCCCTGTTCCAAACAAACAACTGGATTTCAAAAAGATAGTTCATCAGGCTCAGGAACAACTTGTTCCAATGCCCCAGAATGCAGAGAAGGCTAGAAAGATGTTAGGTTGGGTAAACCAAGAACCACACTGGGGTGAAATCCAAATGAGGCATTAAACAGAGACCCCTAGAGAGAACAGAGACTACCTTGGGACCAAGAGCAAGTTAAAGCCATAAAAGAGCTATAAACTAAAAGGAGATAAAGACACACCAGCTTCTTGCCTTTGGCCCGGAATGCCCTTGCTCTCCATACCCAATAGGTGATCACTCTCCCACCCCTTCAAAGGTTTATCAAAAGCACATCTCCTCCAAGAAGCCTTCCCTAACTAAACCCTCATTTCCTCTTCTGTGTCACCCTTGCAATTGGATTTGCCCCCTTTATTCACCCAACCACAACCCCATAGAACTTATGTACATATCCATAATGTATCTGTGTTAATGTCTGTCTCCCTTCTAGACTGTAAACTCAATGTGCACAGGGAAAGTGTCTACCAACTCATTTGTACTGGATTCAGTCAAGCGCTTAGTATAGTGCTCTACACACAGTAAGCGCTCAATGAATATAATTCACTGACTGATAGATATTTTTTAAAACTTCAATTATATTACAAAAATTGCTGTCAGTTCCCGGGTCTACTACCCTCATTCTCCAGTTTGGGCACAACAGAAAAAGGTCAGTTTGATAACAGACAGCTGTACAAAGAAATGCATTTTTTTATATCTGCCTTTAAGAAACTGATCAAATGTGAAGAACAGGCTAGTGCAAGTCCCATTTGAGAAGGAAGTTTGAAAGCTAAACAGACAAAAGAAGGAAGAATGTCGACCCCCGGCCCACGTCCTTCCCCTGGCCTGGAATGCCCTCCCTCCACATATCCACCAAGATAGGTCTCTTCCTCCCTTCAAAGCCCTACTGAGAGCTCACCGCCTCCCGGAGGCCTTCCCAAACTGAGCCCCCTTTTTCCTCTCCTCCTCCCTATCCCCCAGCCCTACCTCCTTCCCCTCCCCACAGCACTTGTATATATTTGTACAGATTTATTACTCTATTTTACTTGTACATATTTGTTATTCTATTTATTTTGTTAATGGTGTGCACATAGCTATAATATTACTTGTTCTTACCATGTTGACACCTGTCTACATATTTTGTTGTATGTCTCCCCCTTCTCGACTGTGAGCCCATTGCTGGGTAGGGACCGTCTCTATATGCTGCCGACTTATACTTCCCAAGTGCTCTGCACACAGTAAGCGCTCAATAAATACAATTGAATGAATGAATGAATCTTGAAAAAGAGCCAAACAAACCCACTGAAACACCCAGGACCCAAAGAAATGGGTGGATGATCCCAGCTGGACCTAAACATCATTTTCACTAATTTATGGATCACAGCAGAATTCCACAGGGACTGGAAAAGAGCAAAAAATGGGTCTATCCTTGAAAAAACAAAAGAGGAAAGAAACATGATAATTACAAACCATTTAACCTAACATTTTTGTTGTTCATGGTTCTATTTGGTATTTGTTAAGCGCTTACTATGTGCAAAGCACTGCACTAAGCACTGGGTTGATATGAAAATGTGGGGAGATACAAGACCAAACTCCAGGAAGAGTCCAAAATTCTAGGAAGCAAAAAGCTTGTCTTAACGGAAGGCAAATCCTACCAAACCTATTTTCCCCTCTTTCAACTCCTTCAACAGAAGCAAGCCTGGCCTAGTCCACAGAGGACAGGCCTGGGAGTCAGAAGGATATGGGTTCTAATCCTGGCTCTGCCACTTGTCTGCCGTGTCACCTAGAACAAGTCACTTCACTTCTCTGTGCCTCGGTATCCTTATCTGCAAAATGGGGATTAAGACTGTGAGCCCCAAGTGAGACATGGACTGTGTCCTATCTGAATAGCTTGTATCTACCCTTAGTACTTAGAACAGTGCCTAGCACAAAGTAAAAGCTTAACAAATACCATAAAAAAGGCCGACTACAGGAGAAACTGATGAGGGGCTAGGGACAATGGGAAAGGCAGTCATTCAGTCATTCGTTCAATCGCATTTATTGAGTGGTTACTTTGTGAAGAGATCTGTACTACGAGCTTGGGAAAGTACAATACCACAATAAGCATACACATTCCCTGCCCACAACAAGCAGTCTAGAGCAGGGAGACAATCATCAATACATATAAATAAATTGACAGGATGTAAGTGCTGTGGGGCTGGGAGCGGGGAAGAACAAAGGGAGCAAGTCTGGGCAATGCAGAAGGGAGTGGGAGAAGAGGAAAGCGGGGGCCTAGTCTGGGAAGACCTCTTGGAGGATAGGCCTTCCCAGTCGATCCAGTAAGTGAAGAGAACACAACTTGGGGTTGCCGAGGAATGGAGAGATTAAAGGAGAGAGTCGGCAACTGCCTTGAGAGCAGGAAGGTACTTATTTGGCCTGGGCTCTAGATCCGCAAAGGACCGTAGACTGCAGGCTCCTTGCAGGAAGGGATTACGTCTACCAAATCTGTTGTATTGTACTTTCCCAAGTGCTTAGTACAGCGCTCTGCACACAGTGAGTGCTCAATAAATACCACTGACTGACTGGAGAAGAGGAAAGGGGCTTTCACTAAACCGGGAGAGTTCTCAAGATCCAGGAGAAACTTCACACACAGGGGGCTTAATTCGTTCCCCGGCTTGCTACGGTTCGTTCTGAGGACTTGTCATCAGAGAGTCCTTGGACGGATCCCAGGGCCCTGGTGGCTTTAAGGATATTCCCAGCACCTTTGGTGGCCGAGCTAGACTGTAAGCTCCTGGAGGACAGGGATCATGACTACTACCTCTATTGAAGTGTGCTCTCCTAAGTGCTTAATACGGTGCTCTGCACACAATAAGTGCTCAATTAATATCTGGATGGATTGGTCTAGGAAATGCTGTCTAGGCCTGGGGTGAGATGCCAGCAGTCTCCAGGGATTGGGCAAGGAATCACAGGGTGTGACGCGGGTGAGGGGAGAGCAAGAAATGCTTAACTCTTCAAAACACCTTCCCACTGGCCCCATTTCTGCAGACTCTCAGTTCGTGAAGAGACAATCAGTCAATCGATGGTATTTACTGAACACCTCCTATGGGCCGAGCACTGTACTAAGCAATTGGGAGAGTAATAATAATAACTGTGGTATTTGATAAGTGCTACATGCCAAGCACTGTTCTAAGCACTGTTCTAGATACAAGGCAATCAGGTTGGACACAGTCCACGTTCCACATGAAGCTCATAGTCTTACCCCCCATTTTACAAACGAGGTAACTGTGGCACAGAGAAGTACAATTCTGTTGCCGAATTGTACTTTCCAAGTGCTTATTGCTCTGCACACAGTAAGCACTCGATAAATACGACTGAATGAATGAATGAAGTGAAATGACTTGCTCATGTGGCAGAGCTGGGATTAGAACTCAGGGCCTTCTCACTCCCAGATCTGTGCTCTTTCCACTTGGCCATGCTGCTTTCAGTGCTGCTTCAGTCCAATACAACAGAATTAGCAGACACGTTCCCTGCCCATAACGAGCTTTTGGTCTAGAGGGCATGTAGACACTTCAGTCATCAAGACCAGTGTCAGTTTGATGTACCCCTATACCTTGTCCCAGTCACAATATGCACAGCTCAAATATGAGTGATAAAATACTTGTAATGCGGCTTAGGGAGACTGTGATGTTTCCAGTCCTGGAGTATGGGAAGAAGGAAACCTCAGAGGCTTTAGCCATTGTCCTGTTGGGGGCAATAGATCAGGCCAGAAGATTTTTAAGTCTTTACCAGCTCCATGATCCCATGTCTGTGGTTAATGCCTGGATTTCACTTTCATTTTCCTAGTTATGCCTCTGACCTAACGACACCCAAAAGAACTGAGCATTTCATTATTTTATATATACTGAATCAAAGCTTTCATAAGAAAAAGGGAACAGTGCCACCTAACTGTAGCAATTGCCTCATTTTTTACATGAAAATTACATTTATAAGCATTGGCTTCTAAACAACTTGCAAAATCAAGCATCTGATGAGCAGTGATTACCCAGACATACGCAGAAGTTGCCAACCTCTCTAAAAGCATTAGCAAGAAGTATCAGGAAAATAGGCTGAATACGATTTGGAAATATAGTTCAGTATTTTTAAGTTAAGAGAAGAACGATCAGGGCAGCAGTCATGCATGTTTGCTCTTAATGTCAGTGGGAAACTTCAGATTGCTTCTGTCAAGGTTCCAGGAAGTTTCCTATAAAAATTAAAATTCTATCACTACAGAAATATGTGTACATACAAGCATTCCACTTCTTTCCTAAACATCCATAAAGTTTAGTAGTCATCTTTCAAAAATTGTCTTAAGAGGATTTTATTTTATTTTTAAATTGATAGTGAATTGAGTCCCTTTCCCCCTCAACAAAAATGACAATGAAAAATATCCTTAGTGTTACTGAAAAGCAGACACAGCCAAGACAATATAAAATGGGTCCTTAAAAAAATGAATTACCATTACAGGACCTTGAGTGTAGAATCTTCAACCACATTTTATCAAAATCTGTTTTAGGTTAATCACTAGAGAGATACAGATGAAAATATGAGAATGTTCCTCAGAAAATCAATCGCATTTATTGAGCGCTATATGCACAGCACTGTACTAAGTGCTTTGGACAGCACAATACAACAGAATTAGCAGACCCGTTCCCTGCCCACAATGAGCTACAGTGATCTTATTTTAGACTACTTGAAAAAATTGGGAAATACCCTGGGAAATAGGAACATATTAATTACAACATCTAACAGACTGTGATTCCAAGTTAACCCCTCTGTAATGTTTCATAAGTCTATTTTGATATTCAACCAAAATATTTAGTTTCCATGGAAACAGGTATTACAGAATATTCTGCCTGTTCTTAACACAGCTAACTTTTAAAATATCTATATGAACACCCAAAAGAATGTACAGTCATTTTTACTGATTACTATACTTGAAAATATTCAAGTATTTGTAGCCTAAGATGCTTCCTACTTTAAAAGTTGTCTCTATTATATTGTTGTACCGTACTCTCCCAAGTACTTAATACAGTGCTCTGTACATAGTAAGCTCTCCATACCCTGACTGACTGACAACCCTTTCCAAATGCATACTAAAAGAGCACAAGGAAGAAAATTTAGGAAGGTATCCTCAACCTGAGGGACTGTCAAGTTTTATTTGAGTGCTGGAAAAAATTGATCCTTAATAATTATAACAATTGTGGTGTTTGCTGAAAGTTTTCTATGTGCCTAGCCCTGCACTAAGCACTGGGGTACGAACAAGATAATCAGGTCAGATAGAGTCTGACAGTTGACTCACAGCTGGGGCAGAGGGAGAACAGAGATTAAATACCCATTTAACTGATGAGAAAACCAAAGCACAGAGAAGTTAAGTGACTCTGATGGTACTGACACCTGTCTACTTGCTTTGCTGTTTGTCTCCCCCTTCTAGACTGTGAGCCCGTTGTTGGGTAGGGGTCGTCTCTACATGTTGCCGATTTGTACTTCCCAAGCGCTTAGTACAGTGCTCTGCACACTGTAAGCGCTCAATAAATACAATTGAATGAATGAATGAATGAAAGTGACTTACCCGAGGTTGCACAACAGGAAAATTGTGGAACAAGAATGGAATTCCATCAAAATACACATAGTTTAGTTTAAACCAACAAAAAAGTGTGAAAACTGTTCTCTTCCTAGCATTGGTGCCAAGCGCTTAAAACAGTGCTTGGCACATAGTAAGCACTTAACAAATACCATCATTATGTTTATTATTATTATCATCTGTACTACTCTGCCTCAGTCAGTCAGTCAATCGTATTTACTGAGCACTTACTGAGAAGCAGCGTGGCTCAGTGAGAAAAGCATGGGAATGGGAGTCAGAGGTCATGGGTTCTAATCCTGGCTCCACCACTTGTCAACTGTGTGACTTTGGGCAAGTCACTTAACTTCTCTGTGCCTCAGTTACCACATCTGTAAAATGGGGATTAAAAGTGTGAGCCTCATGTTGGACGACCTGACTACCTTGTATCCCCCCCCCACAGCGCTTAGAACAGTGCTTGGCGCATAGTAAGTGCTTAACAAATGCCATCATCATTATTATTATTATTATACTGTGTGCAGAGCACTTTACTAAGCCCCTGGGTGAGTACAATACAACAACAAACACATTCCCTGCCCACAATGCGCTTAAAATCTAGAGGGGGAGACAAACATAAATATAAATAAAAATTAGAGGTATGTACATAAGTGCTCTGAGGCTGGGACGGGGGATGAATAAAGGGAGCAAGTCAGGGTGATGCAGGAGAGAATGGGAGAAGAGGAAAGGAGCGAAGGCCTCTTGCAGGAGATGTGCCTTCAATAAGGTTAGAAATGCATCTCAACGAGAAACACCCAACTGTTAAAGAGTTCATTATGGCAGGGGAACTGACTGAAGAAAAAGGTGGCTTTTTAACCGGAAAGAATTGTTTCTTTTGATCTCAATGGGCCAGAGCCCCCTGAAGTCCAGGGCTGGGGGTTCCACAGAGTGACTCTCTGGTCTGGCTGGCATTTGTTTGTGCTAAGGGAAAGGACCATGACTAGGAATAATCCTCTCCTTTATACACAGTGGGTGGGGCTTTGGGTGGAATTTCCTTCCAACTCCTGCCCCAACACACACACACACGACACACGACACACCACAGCCTTAATCCTCTACCACACTCAACCTCACACTTGCCAGTGGATCTGCAGAGAGCTGGGGGAGAGAGAATGCCCTGAGCGGCTGGTAAATCTCATAGAATTTGGGTGCCCACAAGAAGGGGAGACTCTGAAGGCAAATGTGGGTAAAGAAAGGAAGAAAAGCAAACATAAATTTGCTTTTTTATTTGTTTTTTTTTTTTAATGCAACTTCAGGGGAAGTTGACCAGATGTCCCATCTTGGGTACCAGTGGCCGTAAAATGAATCCTCATCCTACCAATCCAATTCCAGCAAGCGCTGGCTTTAACTAGTAGCTTTGGGGCCACGGCTGTGGAGGGAGGCCCAGCCCTACCCCTGCTTCTCTCGGATGGGTTTCTAGGGGTTGCCAAAACCCCACAGTGGTGATTGCACCTGATAGAGCAGCAAACCCTCCGAGAGCAAGTTTGGAGCTGGGGACAGACCAGCCAGGCTGAGGGTGAGCGAGAGAAGAGGCACAGGAATGTGAGTACTGGGGTTTTTGTTGTTGTTGTTGTTTTTTTTTAATGAAGGACAGAGATCAGAGTGAGCTCTGTTGCTCTTCTCTCTCTCTCTCTTCCCCCTTTCTCCCTCTTTTTTCCACCTCCCCCACCCCATTCTCTGCCTTTTCCCCTCTCTTCTATCTTGGACCACTGGTCTCACTCTCTATCCTACTCTGTTCTGGAGGCAATGAGATTCTCTTTCTTGGAAGCCTACTGGGAGGTAGGTGTAAAATGACAGATCACACAGACTGTTTGGGCCTGAAAGGAGTGGATTTTTTCAGGTTCATGAACCTTCAATATCTGCCATGTGGATGGAGCTTCACATCAGCCTACACTCCTCTTTCCCCCCTAACTCAGGATTCTAGCAGACACCCATCCCAAGGCCCTTATTTATCCAAAGGCACTTGGGAAAACTGAGGCACAGAGAAGTGAGGTGATTTGCCCAAGGTCACATGGCAGACAAGTGGCAGAAATGGGATTAGAACCCTGGTCCCCTGATTCCCAGACCCGTGCTCTTTCCACTATGCAACACAGCTTCTGCTGCTCTAGCAGAATCAATCAATCGTATTTAATGAGTGCATACTGTGTGCAGAGCAGTGTACTAAGCACTTGGGAGAGTACAATATAATGGAGTTGGCAGACACCTTCCCTGCTCACAATGAGCTTACACTCTAGAGAGCTCCAACAAAAATAGAAACGATCTATTGGGGCAAGAATCCTGGCCCAACCCACTAAACACTAATGACACTTGAGATTATGGTATTATTATTATTATTAACTATTATGGTATGTTATGCACTATGTGCCAAGCACTGTACTAAGCACTGGAGTAGACACACATAATCAGATCAGATACAATCCCTGTCCCTCACAGGGTGGTTGTCTAAGGGGAGAGAGAGAACAGTTATTGCATCTCCATTTTATGATGAATTATAATATAATAATTATAATTATAACTATAACTCTATTTATTCTGACAGTTTTGACACCTGTCTATATGTTTTGCTTTGTTGTCTGTCTCCCCCTTCTAGACTGTGAGCCTGTTGTTGGGTAGGGACCGTCTCTATATGTTGCCGACTTGTACTTTCCAAGCACTTAGTACAGTGCTCTGCACACAGTAAGCTCAATAAATACGACTGAATGAATGAATGAGGAAACTGAGCACAGAGACATTAGATGACTTAACCATGGTTACCCAGCAGGCAAAAGGCATAGTCAGATCCTCTTACTTCCAAGCCCATGTTCTTTCCACTGGGCCTTGCTGATATCCACCTGCCTCCGTTCCTTTTATTTTTCTCATAAAACCAAGGGAGTAGATTTATTATCCCAAGCTAATGCTCATAAAGCTTCAAGGTTAAAGTCTCCTTGCTCCGGGTTTGCAAACAGTCCATAAATTTGTCACCAAAAGGGCTGGATCAGCTGCAGCCACTGTCAACCCTCTGATATTCACAGGCAGTCCATGACAGGGAGTTCTAACTGGTCTCTTCCACAAATCCTATAAGACTTTTCCGATGCCGGTAAATACTAAGGCAGAAGCTGTGGTGGACCCAGCACTGTAGCTGATCCTGAGAGCTCAGACCTCAGCATTCTAGGTGACTGAGAAAAAACAAATGGATACAAGCCATCAATGGATGCAAGCCATCAGCAGCTGGAAGATGTCACACTGGTTGGACAGGACCAATCAATCAGTGCTATTTAGTAAGCACTTTCTATGTTCATTTTCGACAAAAACATTCAGGACATGTTTCCCCGCTCCTCAAGAAACTCCAGTGGCTGCCCATCTACCTTTGCATCCAACAAAAACTCCTCACCGTTGGCTCTGAAGTACTAAATCTCCTTGCTCCCTCCTACTTTACCTTGCTACTCTCCTCCTACAACTCAGCCCGCACACTTCGCTCCTCAAATGTAAGCCTGTTCCTCGATCTCGCCTCCAACCCCTCACCCACATCCTGCCTCTGGCCTGGAAAGCCCTCCCTCTTCATATCTGACAGACAATTATTCTCCCCTGTTTCAGAACCTTATTGAAGGCCCATCTCCTCCAAGAGGCGTTCCCTGACTAAGCCCGCCTTTCCTCTTCTCCCACTCCCTTCTGTCACCCTGACTTGCTCTCTTTAAACATTCCCCTTCCAGCCCCACAGCATTAATGTAGGATATGTACATATCCGTACATCTGTACCACACCTCCCTTCTAGACTCTAAGCTCTTTGTGGACAAGGAATGTGTCTTTATTGTTATAGACTACTCTCTGAAGCACCTAGTACAGTGGTCTGCACATAGTAAGTGCTCAGTAATTTCAATCGAATGAATGAATGTTCAGAGCATCGTACTAAGCACTTGGGAGAGTAAAGTGCAACAGAGTTAACAGACATGTTCCCTGCCCACAAAACTGGAGGCCAGCTAGCATCTGCTGTCTGACCTGGTCTACAGAGATGTGCACACCACAATCTATTCTTTTTTGATAATGATAAAAGAAGTCTTCTCTGGGCTTCGGTGAGGAAGACAGAACATGCTGCTGCGTTAGTTTTGTTCCATGAATTTGTCTTCACGCTTGAGAATGTGTTCCAGGACAGAAACAAACTCCTTCAAAGCCTGCCAAAATTTCATCAGAACTTTCCCTGTTAACCTTGCAATCAGAAAGGCACCAATTAGCTGCCCAGAAAAGTCAGCTACCTTCTAAGAAAGAAGATGATACCAAGTTTCTGTGATCAAAAGCAAGCCTGAGTGAGCGACTACTTTGACAAAGTGATTCAGCCATGGTTTGGAGAGCACAAATGGACATTTTTGCACCGAGTCCCTCTCGCTGCCATTAGAAATAACAATGAATAGCAAAGCAGCATGGCCTAGTGGTAAGAGCATGGAGCTGGGAGTCAAAGAAACTGGGTTCTAATTCCAGCTCCGCCAATTGTCTGCTGTGTGACCTCAGGCAAATCACTTAACTCTTCTGTGCCTTGGTTACCTCACCTGTAAAACAAGGATTAAGGCTATGAGCCCTAAGTGTGACAGGGACTGTGTCTAACCCGATTATCTTGTATCTACCCCAGGACTTATACAGTGCCTGGCACCCAAATAAGCACCTAACAAATACCGTTAAAAAAAGATGATTGGACAATTAAAACAAACTCATACACTTTAAAGAAGGGCAGAAACAGAGAGAGAATTAGCTATACAGTAGTTTACTATTCTTAATATACCCATAAAAACAAAGTGAACACTTCAAATGTTCAACTACCACCTTTCAACTTGAAATGATGTGACCATTTACTATCTAATAAGAAACCTCATCATGTTAGGCATCACAATTTGGACAGGAAAGAAATGCATTGATCCAGACAATAAAAATGCATTCAAGCACCTATAAAACTGCATGGTTCCCTATTAAAAGTATTTGATTGAGATATAACACCAGATATCTGTGCTCGAAGAAAAGTTCTTGGGATGCACAAATTAGTTGTGTTTGAAGACAGCTCTGGCATTTGTAAAGGTGTGCCAGCTAGTTTATCAAGGGTCATCCAACTAGCACTGGCACCGGCATAAATTTTTGGCTGACAAATGCCCAGTCTTCTACATCTGAGGTTGTAGAAGCTGAAATCAGTTGAGTTTAATTGATGGTGTGTATTGTAAGCCCTAGAATGTTAGGGGCTTTGGTTGGGCACAGTTTTATGAATATGTCTGTTATACTATTATGTGGTATTTTCCCAAGCGCTTAGTACAGTGCCCTGCAAACAGTATGGCCTTAAAAAATACGATTGATTGATTTTAAGAACACACATAAGACATCCCTTTTTTATGAAGTTATGTTCACCATTGGTGGGTGAAACTTCACAACCATATAAGAGAAAAGCCAATGAATGAGGTTTATAACACTGGAAACGTTTCCACACCAGTATCATAATCGATGGCATTTACTGAGCACCTACTGTGAGCAGAACACTCTATTAAGCACTTGGGTGAGTACAATACAACACGGTTATCAGACACCTTCCCTGCCCATAACAAGCTTACAGACTAGAGGGGAGAGAAACACTAATATGAATAAATAATTTATAATATATCATTTAGAGATATGTACGTAAGTGCTGTGTGGTTGGGGTGGGGTGAAAATCAAGTGTCCAAAGGTCACAGATTCAAATGCACAGGTGACATAGAAGGGAGAGGGAAATGGGGAAAAGTGGGCTTCATCAGGGAAGGCCTCGTGGAGAAGATGTGACCTTAAAAAAGTACTCTCCCAAGCTCTTGGTACAGTGCTTTGCACACAGTAAGCATGTAATAAATGCTACTGAATGAATTAATTAATTAATAATGCTTTGAAGGTAGAGAGAGTGGTGGTCTGCCATATAATAAGGATAATAATAATAATGGCATTTATTAAGTGCTTACTATCAATCAATCAAATAATCATATTTGAGCGCTTACTGTGTGCAGAGCACTGTACTAACCGCTTGGGAAGTACAAGTTGGCAACATATAGAGACAGTCCCTACCCAACAGTGGGCTCACAGTCTAAAAGGGGGAGACAGAGAACAAAACCAAACATACTAACAAAATAAAATAAATAGAATAGATATGTACAAGTAAAATAAATAGAGTGCAAAGCACTGTTCTATATGGAGGGGAAGACATTCTAGAGTAGGGGGAGGACGTGGGAAAGGGGTCGGCAGTGAGACAGACAAGACTGGGGCACGGTGAGTGAGCTGGCAATAGAGGAGTGGAGTGTGCGGGCTGGGCTGAGGTAGGAGATTAGTGAGGGAGATAGGATGGGGTGAGCTGATTGCTTCAAAACTAACGGTTTGGAGACAGCCATTGGAGGCTCTTGAGGAGTAGGGAGACATGGACTGAACATTCTTGTTAAATAATGATCCATAAAGCAGAGTGAAGCTTGGACTGGAGAGGGGGGAGACAGGAGGCCGGGAGGAGGCAGATGCAGCAGTCAAGGCGGGATAAGAAAAGTGCTTGGATCAGCATAGTAGAATTTTGGATGGAGAGGAAAGGGTGGATTTTAGCAATGTTGTGAAGGTAGGACAGACAGGATTTGGTGACAGACTGAATATGTGTGTGGAATGAGAGATGAGACAAGGACAACGCCAAGGTTATAGGCTTGTGAGACAGAGAGGATAGTAGTGTTGTTTCCTAGAGTGAGTACAACAGAGGTGGTAGACATGCTTCCTACCCACAACGATCTTACAGTCTAAAGCAGCATGCTATAGTGGGAAAAGCACGGGCCTGGGAGTTAGAGGACCTGGGTTCTAATGTTGGATCCTCCACTTGTCCGCTGTGGGACCTTGGGCAAGTCACTTAATTTCTCTGTGTCTCAGTTTCCTCATCTGTAAAATGGGGATTAAATACCAGTGCTCCCTCCTACTTAGACGGTGAACCCAGTGTGGGACCTAATGATCTCGTAACAACCCCAGTGCTTAGTACAGTGCTTGACACACAGTAAGCGCTTAAGAAATACTACAATTATCATTAATTATTACAACAGCAAGGTTACAGACAACTGAAGAAATTGAGCATATCTGACTAAGAGCATCTGTAGGGCCTAGAAGCAGCATGGCCTAGTGGAAAGAGGATAGGCTTGGGAGTCACAGGTCCCGGCTCCTAATCCCAGCTCTGCCACATTTCTGCTGTGTGGCCTGGGCCAGTCACTTAACTTCTCTGTGCCTCAGTTAACTCATCGGTAAAATAGGGATTTAATCCCACTCCCTCCTACTTAGACTGTGAGCCCGAAGTGGACAGGAACTGTGTCCAACCTGAGTAACTTTTATCTACCTCAGCTCTTAGAACAGTGCTTGGCACTTAACACTTAATAAATATTATTATTATTATTGTTATTACAAGTCTAATGTCTCTCATACAAAGACCAGTAAAAATGTCAAGCCAGTTTTCATTGATTTCTACACACCCAAACTGGCTTCTCTTGTAATTGATAATTTTGAAGATAAATGTCAGGAACAATTCTTTTACTCTTTGTAAAATGAGAAACAGATCATTTGCATCCTCAGGATTTAACACTTGATAACAGAGCTGAAAATTTTCATGCTATGGGACCCATGGCTTTAGACAATAGACTACAATTGGGTCATCAAGTAATATTTCATTCTCGATCAAGTGAGGGAAGTTATGAATGAATGATCAGGGGAAATAAGTGAGACAGGATCTGACTGCTGTTGATGTGGATTTGCTGGCAAGAGGGCAGAAGACCGAGGTTAGACCCTCTGCTGCCTTGAAGAAAACCCCTTCTAAGGGCTTTTCTAAGACTTCTAAGTCTTCTAAGACTTTCTAAGACTTCTAAGACTTCTAAGTCAAAGGAATCTGAATGCCAGATGCCAAGCCCTCTTCTATCCCTGAATCAATTTTGTGCCTCTCAGTCCACTCACAAAATAAGGCAATGAGCCCAATTACTTACTGGACTTTGGAGACAGAAAAATGATTCGGATTGACTGAGCCATCCAAAAAAACCTTATCATTGCACCACTCTCCACTTGGCTTTGGCTGGGTCTAACCTAGTAATTAGGATCAACAAAAACCTCTCTATCAATCAATCAAATGTATTTACTGAGTGCTTACTATGCGCAGAGCACTGTACTAAGTGCTTAAGAGAGTACAATATAACAGAGTTGGTAGATGCATGCCCTGCCCACAAAACCAGTCAATCCAATTAATACATAGGCCATCATTTCACGACAGCTAAGCTTTCCAGTGTTCTTTCTGTTTAACGAATTCAAATATCACTATATCAAAAAGCTAAAAAACATTGAAAAAACACTTCTGAAGTTGGCAGATGATCCCCAAAATTAAACATTCTAAAGGGCAACTATGGTGGCCACTGACAGCACTGAAAAATACCAAACATGGAAACGTACATGATTTCAACTGCATCACACAGGGCACAAGAGCAACACACAGAGACATCGCATGCACCATTTTGCGGCAGTCCATCAAGTTCACCCAGATGTTAGAGTGTGTCAACGCACTGACCCTTTGAACCCTCTTCTTGCTCCAGAGCCTTTGCGTCCCGCTCCAAGCCCCCCTGAACACGAGATGTGCATGAAAAATGAAGATGCTGGGCAAAAGCAATCACTGCTACATCCGTAATAGGGGACAGTACAAATGAAAACCAGATTATCTTCCGTGTTACTGTATAGTTGGCCACCCTAATGAAAGAGCCACCCAAAAATGATGATTTCCCAATGTCACCAAAGACATAATTAACAAAAGTAACCCAAGTTGCTGTCCTTTCTCTGAAAAACCTAAAGTGAAAGCATTTAAAGATAAACTGGAAAGCCACCATAATAATAATAAAAGAGAAGAAATAGCATCCAGTAAATACTGAAAAATTTCTTCTGAAGACACTTCTATTAATAGTAAACTTGGGGGATATATACATATATACGCACATCTATTTCCAAAATTAGACTTCTCTTTCTGTTTGAGTCCCTACATTCAGCCAGTCACCAAACTTTATTTTTTGTCTTACTGGTATTTTTTAAGCATTTACTAAGCAATCTTCTAAGTGCTGGGGTAGATTCAAGCTAACTGTGCTGGACACAGTTCATGTCCCACATAGGGCTCTCGGTCTTAACTCCCATTTTACAGACGAGGGAACTAAAGCACAGATATAATAATAATAATAATAATAATAATAATAATAATAATAATAATAACAACAATGGCATTTGTTACACACTTACTATGTGTGAAGCACTGTTCTAAGCGATGCGGGGGGATACAAGGTGATCAGGTTGTCCCATATGGGGCTCACAGTCTGCATCCCCATTTTACAGATGAGGTAACTGAGGCCCAGAGAAGTTAAGTGACTTGCCCGAGGTCACACAGCAGACATGTGGCAGAGCCGGGATTAGAACCCATGACCTTTTAGACTGTGAGCCCACTGTTGGGTAGGGACTGTCTCCATATGTTGCCAATTTGTAGTTCCCAAGCCCTTAGTACAGTGCTCTGCACATAGTAAGCGCTCAATAAATACGATTGATGATTGATGATGACCTCTGACTCCCAAGCCTGGGCTCTTGCCACTGAGCCACACTGCTTCTGTTAAGTGTTAAGATATGTTAAGTGACTTGCCCAAGGTCACATAGCAGACCAGTGGGGGAGCCAGGATTAGAACCCAGGTCCTTCTGACTCCCGGGCCCGTGCTATAACCACTAGACCATGCTGCTTCTCAGTTCCAGTCAGTTCTCCTACAATCAGCCTTCTCCTCTCCATTCAAACTGCCACCAACCCAATCAAGCCCTCATCATATCCCAACTTGACGGCGGCATCAGCCTCCTTGCTGACCTCCCTACTTCTAGTCTCTCACCCCTCGAGTCTTTACTTCACTCTACCAAGGTTGTTCTAGAAGTCCCCCAACTCCTCCAAACCCTCCAATAGTTGCTATTCCTCCCTACATCCCACAGGAACTCCTGCCCAGTGAATTTAAGACCTTCAATCAACTTTCTCTCCACTTCTTATTCTCCGTCCTTTCCCACCCCTCCTAGCTCACACCAATTACACTCAAACTACTCTCAAAGTGAGAAGTACTTGGTTTTTTTCTCTCCAACCGCTAATAACCTCAAATCATCTGGTGGTACCTCCCTCCCCCTTGGCATCCAGCAGACCACTGCCCTTCCATTTTCCAAGCCCTTAGGCCATCACACCTCCTCCGAGAGGCCTTCCCTTATTTATTTCTCACGCCTCACAATTGCCACACCACCATCTGCCCAGCACTTGCAACCTTGACAACACTACACCTTCCCCCACGCAAAACTTATAGACATAGCAATATATTTTACCTCCAACATAATTTTTTGAGTTTTAGTGTTTGTCTCCTCCGCTATATTCTAAGTTCCTTGATGATACGTATCAAATCACTAATTCTCATTGTTCTCTACCAAACGTTTAGTACAGTGCTCTCCACCCATTAGCCAATGCAACTATCGATTAATTATAGGTTCCAACGACTAGAACTGTTAACTCTCACAAGAATTCGTAACGAACACGCACTCACAAAATCCAGTGCCCATTTATTCTACATTGTCAGCTTTTTGATACACATTTTTCCCTCCAACATTTCTTTCCTCAGTTTCCCTATTTCGCTGATATAGAGACAACGCCTGGGGGACTAGGGGTCCCTAGAGAGCATTATTGTTACCTCTCGCCACTCTAACTTTAAAAGAAATAAATCATAAATGTTGCTTACAAATTCAGGGACAGCTCCACCACCGTGACACACTGTTTCCAATTCAAATCTAACAGATGTGAAACAGCTAAACTATTGTACCAGGACTTTTTATTCTAACCCCACAGAAGAGGAAAATCTCTTATCTCCTATTTGTGCCTTGTGCAACATAAGGCACGTCTGGGCAGTTGCGTATCTTGTTACACTCATGTGGGTCAACCCACAATTCCCAGCGGTGGTGGCACCGGGGTGATGCCATTTGTTACACAAACACACACTCACATGACAGAGAGGATGCTGAAGCCCCCAGAGACATTCCAGTAGCTTTTTCTAAGGACAAAAGAAAAGCTCAGTAACAAAGGGCAGGAGGAGATGAAGGACTGAGAAGTCCTGGTACAATGAGTCCACCACATTTATGCGAGGGGCCATAAAACCGATTGGGGAGAAGGACCTTCCTCTGCAGACCCGCTTCTTTGACATCTGTTGTGACATCACTTTGTCAAGATCGGCACTGACAACATCAGTCAGTCAACCAATCAATCACATTTATCAAGCG
Organism: Tachyglossus aculeatus; assembly: GCF_015852505.1. Classification (NCBI taxonomy): domain Eukaryota; kingdom Metazoa; phylum Chordata; class Mammalia; order Monotremata; family Tachyglossidae; genus Tachyglossus; species Tachyglossus aculeatus. The sequence continues at coordinate 15,994,196 of NC_052070.1, forward strand.
CTTACTGTGTGCAGAGCACTGTACTAAGCTCTCGGGGGAGTACAATATAAAAATATCAATCAATCGTATTTGAACGTTATGCGAAGAACACTGTACTCACCGCTTGGGAGAGTACCAGACAACAGGATTAGCAGACAAATTCCCTGCCCCTAATGAGCTTACAGTCTAGAGGGGGAGACAGACATTCATATGAATAAGTACTTTATATTATATAATTTAAAGATATATACATAAGTGCTGTGGGGTGGGGGTGGGCCAAATATCGAGTGTCCAAAAGTCATGGGTTGAAACGCAGATATGACACAGAAGGGAGAGCGAGCCCAGGAACACAGGGCTTAAACTGGGAAGGCATGTGTTTGTACATATTTATTACTCTATTTTACTTGTACATATCTATTCTATTTATTTTATTTTGTTAATATGTTTGGTTTTGTTCTCTGTCTCCCCCTTCTAGACTGTGAGCCCACTGTTGGGTAGGGACTGTCTCTATGTGTTGCCGACTTGGACTTCCCAAGCGCTTAGTACAGTGCTCTGCACACAGTAAGTGCTCAATAAATACGATTGATTGATTGATTGAAGGCCTATTGGAGGAGATATAACCTGAATAATGCTTTGAAAATAACAGGTACATTCTCTGCCCACAAAGAATTATAGTCTAGAGGGGGAGACGGGCATTAATATAAATACATTACAGATGTGTTCATAAGTGCTGTGGGGCTGGGGGGGGGTAAATAAAGGGAGCAAATCAGGGTGACGCAGTGGAGTGGGAGAAGAGGAAATGAGGGCTTAGTTAGGGAAGGCCTCTTGGAGGAGATGTGCCTTCATTAAGTCTTTGAAGGTGGGGACACTCATTGTCTGCCAAACATGAAGAGAGATGACGTTCAGGACAGAGGCAGGATGTGGGCGTCAGTTCGGCGGCAAAATAAAAGAGATCGAGGTACAGTGAGTAGGTTGGCATTAGAGAAGCCAAGTGTGTGGACTGGACTGTTTGGTTAATATGTTTTGTTTTGTTCTCTGTCTCCCCCTTCTAGACCGTGAGCCCACTGTTGGGTAGGGACCGTCTCTATATGTTGCCAACTTGTACTTCCCAAGCGCTTAGTACAGTGCTCTGCACTCAGTAAGCGCTCAATAAATACGATTGAATGAATGAATGAATGAATGAATGAATGGTGGGAGAGCAACGAGGTGAGGTAGGAGGGCGTAAGGTAACTAAGTGCCCAACTGCTCTAATCTTAATGGCAACACAGAGGAGCAGCATGGCCTAATGCCAAGAGCACGGGCTTGGGAGTCAGAGGTCATAGGTTCTAATCCCAGCTCTGCTACTTGTCTGCTGTGTGACCTTAGGCAAGTCACTTAACTTCCCTGTGCCTCAGTTACCTCATCTGTAAAATGGGGATTGAGACTGTGAGCCCCACGTGGGACAACCTGATTACCTTGTAGTTACCCCAGCACTTAGAATAGTGCTTGGCAGACAGTAAGCGCTTAACAAATTCCATAATTATTATTATTATTATTATCACACCAATGGTGGGGGGAGACCACCCACTCCCCATCTCTCCAATGCAAGATAAACTTACAAGCCATGAATATCAGGGGAGGATGCTGACCCAAACATTCCTCACACTCCAACCCATATCTTGCTGAGGTCAAGGGGTGAGACCACTACACAGTAAGCGCTCAATAAGTATGACAGAATGAGGGGGAGGTGTGCGGGGGGCTGAGGTGAATCCTGCTTGGGATGTACCACCAATACTGAAGGGAGACCTTGGCCATCTTGCAGAGTCAATAGGCTCAGCAGGCTCTCCTTACCATCAACTTCAAAGCACTCAATCAACTTTATCATCATCATCATCAATCGTATTTATTGAGCGCTTACTGTGTGCAGAGCACTGTACTAAGCGCTTAAACATAAACTTTATGTCTTTCCAATCTTACCTCACTGGTCTCCTCGTACAAACCAACCCACACACTCCACTCCTCTAACGCCAACCCAATGTCTGTACCTCCATCTCACCTATCCCTTGCCCATATTCTCCCTCAGGCCCGGAACTCCCTCCAACCTCAAATAATAATAATAATGGTGATATTTGTTAAGTGCTTACTATGTGCCAAGCACTGTTCTAAGTGCTGGGGTAGATAAAAGGTAATCAGGTTGTCCCACGGGGGGCTCACAGTCTTCATCCCCATTTTACAGATGAGGTAAAAGACCCAGAGGAGTTAAGTGACTGGCCCAAAGTCACACAGCTGATAATAATAATAATAATAATGAGAGCATTTATTAAGCACTTACTATGTGCAAAGCACTGTTCTAAGTGCTGGGGAGGTTACAGGGTGATCATGTTGTCCCACAGGGGGCTCACAGTCTTCAGTCCCATTTTACAGATGAGGTAACTGAGGCCCAGAGAAGTTAAGTGACTGGCCCAAAGTCACAAAGCTGATAAGTGGCGGAGCCGGAATTAGAACCCATGACCACAGACTTCCAAGCTCGTACTCTGCTGCTTCTCATATCTGACATATCTGTCAGTCCACTACTCTTCCCACCTTCAAAACCCGAAATCACACCTCTTCCAAGAAGGGCATGGAATGTCTCTGTGTTGCATTTTACTCTCCCAAGTGTTTTGTACAGTGCTCTGCACACAGTAAGTGCTCAATAAATGGAGAAGCAGCGTGGCTCAGTGGAAAGAGCATGAGCTTTGGAGTCAGAGGTCATGGGTTCGAATCCCGACTCTGCCAACTGTCAGCTGTGTGACTTTGGGCAAATCACTTAACTTCTCTGTGCCTCAGTTACCTCATCTGTAAAATGGGGATTAAAACTGTGAGGCCCCCCCAGGACAACCTGATCACCTTGTAACCTCCCCAGTGCTTAGAACAGTGCTTTGCACATAGTAAGCGCTTAACAAATACCACTGTTATTATTATTATAATAAATACCACTGGTTAATAGACTGACTGATTGAAAATAACGAGCTAACATGGGAGGCAAAGACCACACCCATTACTGAGATGGCTACTCTGGCACCTGACACTTTGTTCTTTGCTGGCTGTCTGGTACAGTGCTCGGCACACAGTAAGAGCTCAATCAGAGATCTTGAGAAGCACAACAGCTTATTGGATACAGCAGGGGCAGGGGAATCAGAGGAAACTGTGCTTCCCAAGCACTTAGTACAGTGCTCTGCACGCAGTAAGCGCTCAATAAATACGATTGAATGAATGAATGAAATTGGGTTCTAATCACGGCTCTGCTACTTTTCTATTTCTGTGACTTTGGGCAAGTTATTTCACTTCTCTGTGCCTCATTTTCCTCATCTGTAAAATGGGGATTGAGACTGGGAGCTCTGTGTGGGACAGGGATTGTGTTCAAGCTGATTAACTTGTAGCCACCCCAGCACTTAGAACAGTGCTTGGCACACAGTAAGCACTTAACAGACACCGTAAATAAATAAATAAATAAATAACACCGATCGATTGATAGTGCTTGTCAATATACTGTATTATGATACAAAACTAGAATCATCAATCGTATTTATTGAGCGCTTACTATGTGCAGAGCACTGTACTAAGCGCTTGGGAAGTACAAATTGGCAACATATAGAGACAGTCCCTACCCAACAGTGGGCTCACAGTCTAAAAGAATGGCCAATACAGTCACTTTGGCTATAAATAATATTAATTTTGGCATTTGTTAAGCGCTTACTATGTGTCAGGTACCGTACTAAGCGCTGGGGTGGATATAAGCAAATCGGGTTGGACGCAGTCCCTGTCATTCATTCATTCAATCGTATTTATTGAGCGCTCACTCTGTGCAGAGCACTGTCCCACAAGGGGCTCACAGACTCAATCCCCATTTTACAGATGAAGTAACTGAGGCACAGAAGAGTCACTTGCCCCAAGTAGCACAGCAGACAGGTGGCGGGGCTGGGATTAGAACTCGTGACCCTCTGAATTCCAGGCCCATGCTCAATCCAATCCCAAAAAATCTTGCCAGCACTTGGCAATGCGCTCCATGGATTCTTATCTCCTTACTTGTGGCACCCTCTCCCCAAAAGAAACGTGACTGGAAGGGGTGAGAGTGGAAATACGCGCACCGCTATCACTATAACAAGGGATCTGGATCCCAGAATCGGACTTCCCAAGCGCTTAGTACAGTGCTCTGCATACAGTAAGTGCTCAATAAATGCAATTGAATGAATCCCCCCCTTACCTCCTTCCCCTCCCCACAGCACCTGTATATATGTTTGTACATATTTATTACTCTATTTATTTTGTTTGTACATATTTATTCTATTTATTTTATTTTGTTAATTTGTTTGGTTTTGTTCCCTGTCTCCCCCTTCTAGACTGCGAGCCCACTGTTGGGTAGGGACCGTCTCTATATGTTGCCAACTTGTACTTCCCAAGCGCTTAATACAGTGCTCTGCACACAGTAAGCACTCAATAAATACGACTGAATGAATCCCCCCCCTTACCTCCTTCCCCTCCCCATGGCACCTGTATATATGTTTGTACATATTTATTACTCTATTTTGTTTGTACATATTTATTCTCTTTTTTTTTATTTTGTTACTATGTTTGGTTTTGTTCTCTGTCTCCCCCTTCTAGACTGTGAGCCTGCTGTTGGGTAGGGACCGTCTCTATATGTTGCCAACTTGGACTTCCCAAGCGCTTAATACAGTGCTCTGCACACAGTAAGTGCTCAATAAATACGACTGATTGATTGATTGAGCCTGTAGCGGGATCTATCCCTCATTTACTGAGATCACCTTGTATCCCCCCCAGCGCTTAGTACAGTGCTTCGCATTCATTCATTCAATCATATTTATTGAGCGCTGTGTGCAGAGCACTGTACTAAGTGCTTGGGAGGTACAAGTTGGCAACATATAGAGACGGTCCCTACCCAACAGTGGGCTCACAGTCTAGAAGACTAGAAGTCGCACATAGTAAGCACTTAACAAATGCCCTTATTAAGCAATCAATCAATCATATTTATTGAGCGCTTACTGTGTGCACAGCACTGTACTAAGCACTTGGGAAGTACAAGTCGGCAACACATTATTAAGGGAGACCCCCGCCAGCGTCACACCAGGATTGCACTCTTAGGCCACACCTCAATGCCAGGGGCCTATGAAAAAATGATTCTCCATCCAGATTTGGACTTCATCATCAATCGTATTTATTGAGCGCTTACTGTGTGCAGAGCACTGTACTAAGCGCTTGGGAAGTACAAGTTGGCAACATATAGAGACAGTCCCTACCCAATAGTGGGCTCAGACTTCAACCTGCCTACTCGATGTCCAGCCCCTGGTGACCAGAGGAGGGGCGAGTCTCGGATCAGCGCTTAGAACACTGCTTTGCACATAGTAAGCGCTTAATAAATGCTATTATTATTATTATTATTAGCCAAAGGCAGAGCTGCGAGCAACGATAGGCCCAGGATGGAACAGCTGTAGCACCCGTCACCAACTCCCCATGGAACCCGAGATTGGGCAAAGCACTGGTCTTTTCTGCCTCTGCATCTTCAAAACTCATGTTTCCTCTGATCAAGCTTTTGTGTTTCTTCCACACTCATTTATTCGGATACTTTCTGCGAGGGTGATCATTGGAAATTGGAACTGATGAAAAGTTGCAGCCCATTTTCCCCGTCCCCCTCCACAAAACCCTTTCAGGAAAAGCAATTCCATACGTTTGGAGGAGCCAAAATACACAAGATAACTAGCCATCGGAGAGAGAGTAAATAAGGTTCTGCTTCAATAAACTCTACTTTGCCCTGCAAAATCCCGGTTGGAGCAGGGCTATTCCCCTCCCCAGGGCCCAGGGGCCGGGAAGGATGGGTCCTCCCAAGTTTCCAGCTGATTTCCTGGCTTGCTTTTTGTGCACAGGCTTGTCGTTCGGTGCATCACGATGGAGAGGAAAAGAGGGATGAAGGATCACATGATCCCGATCCCTTGTTTTCCCAGGGCGGATCGGGGAAGTCCGGGTCCAGCTCCCAGGGACCCAATGGACCAACCACCCCTTCCTCCGGATAGCATGGATAGGGGTGGAGGAAAAAATAAAGAAAAAACAAAATCCATCTTGCGGCTGCTCAGTTGGGTAGGGACTGTCTCTATAAATTGCCAACTTGTACTTCCCAAGCGCTTGGTACAGTGCTCTGCACACAGTAAGCGCTCAATAAATACGATTGATTGATTGATTGATTCCCCTCCAAAGTGTCCGGGGAAATGTTGGCGACTGTGAGCCCATTGTTGGGTAGGGACCGGCTCTATGTGGTGTACTTCCCAAGCACTTAGTACAACGCTCTGCACACAGTAAGCGCTCAATAAATACGGTTGAATGAAGCGCTCAGTACAGCGCTCTGCACACAGTAAGCGCTCAATAAATACGATTGAATCCATTCAGTCGTCTTTATTGAGTGCTGTAGTAAGCGCTTGGGAAGTACAAGATGGCAACATATAGAGACGGTCCCAACGGTGGGCTCACAGTCTAGAAAGGGGAGACGGAGAACAAAACATCTTAACATCTCCCCCTGCACCCCCAATCAATCAATCGTATTTATTGAGCGCTTACTGTGTGCAGAGCACTGTACTAAGCGCTTGGGAAGTACAAGTTGGCAACATATAGAGACAGTCCCTACCCAACAGTGGGCTCACAGTCTAAAAGGGGGAGACAGAGAATCAATCAATCAATCGTATTTGTTGAGCGCTTACTGTGTGCAGAGCACTGTACTAAGCGCTTGGAAAGTACAAGTTGGCAACATATAGAGACAATCCCTACCCAACAGTGGGCTCATAGTCTAAAAGGGGAAGACAGAGAGTCAATCAATCAATCGTATTTGTTGAGCACTTACTGTGTGCAGAGCACTGTACTAAGCGCTTGGGATGTACAAGTTGGCAACATATAGAGACAGTCCCTACCCAACAGTGGGCTCACAGTCTAAAAGGGGGAGACAGAGAATCAATCAATCGTATTTGTTGAGCGCTTACTGTGTGCAGAGCACTGTACTAAGCGCTTGGGAAGTACAAGTTGGCAACATATAGAGACGGTCCCTACCCAACAGTGGGCTCACAGTCTAAAAGGGGGAGACAGAGAACAAAACCAACCATACTAACAAGAACAAAACCAAACATACTAACAAAATAAAATAAATAGAATAGATATGTACAAGCAAAATAGAGTGATAAATATGTACAAACATATATACGGGGCCGGGAGGAGGGGGCGAGGGCAGGGGCTGCTCCGGGGGACCCCCGGGAAGGGGGGGATCCCCGCAAAAAGCCGCCCCCGGGGCAAAAAGGGGGGCGACCCCCGACTCTTTGGGTGTTGGCGGAGCGGCCCTCACCTTCCAGAAGCAGGGGCACGTGTCCCGAGGGGTGCACGCAGGTCGCAGGGGTGGCCGGGGCACGGGGGGCACGAGGTGCACGCGGTGCAACGGTGCAACGGTGCAAGGTTGCACGGTTGCAAGGGTGCACGCTTGCAAGGTTGCACGGTTGCAGGGGAAGGGCGGGCCAGGAGCCGGAGGGCCAGCCCGGCGCCGGCACAAACAGAAAGAGAAAGGAAGGAAGGAGCAGGGGAAGGGGAAGGGGAAGGGAGCAGAGAGGAGAGGAGACCGGGCCCAGCCCTCGCCCTCCCTCCCTCCGGCTCGGGTCCCGCGGCCCCAGGTCCGGGAGCGCCTCCTTACCCCCGGGCACAGCCGCCACCGACGCCGACGCCGCCACAGGGGGCGCCAGACCGACGGGCGGGCGGATTGATTGACGGGCGGGGCCTCCAGCAGGGACACGCCCGCAGCCACTGCCGCCGCCGCCGCACCCACAGACCAGGGGGCGGGGCCTGAGCCAATAGGGGCGGGGTCGGAGTCAATAGGGGCGGGTCTGAGCCGATGGGGGCGGGGTCTAATTAAACAGGGGCGGGTCTACTCCTATAGGGGCGGGGCCTGAGTCGATGGGGGCGGGGCCTACGTAAATAGGGGCGGGTCTGCTCCTATAGGGGCGGGGCCTGAACCGATGGGGTGGGGCCTGAGCCAATAGGGACGGAGCCTGAGCCGATGGGGTGTGTCCTGCGCCAGTAGGGGCGGGGCCTGAGCCAGTAGTGGTAGGGCCTGAGCCAGTAGGGGCGGGGCCTGAGCCAATAGGGGGCGAGGCCTGATCCGATGGGGTTGGGGCCTGAGCCAGTAAGGGCGGGGCCTGAGCCGATGGGGCGGGGCCTAAGTAAATAGGGGAGGGGTCTACTCCAATAGGGGCGGGGCCTGAACCGATGGGGTGGGGCCTGAGCCAATAGGGGGCGGGGACTGAGCCAGTAGGGGAGGGGCCTGAGCCAATGGGATGGGCCTGAGTCAGTAGGGCAAGGGCCTAAACCAGTGGGGGCGGGGCCTGAGCCGATGTAGTGGGCCTGACCGATGTGGTCAGATGGCAGAAACTCATCACCCTGGGCTTCAAGGCTGTCCATCACTTCACCCCCTCCTACCTCACCTCCCTTCTCTCCTTCTACAGCCCAGCCCGCACCCTCCGCTCCTCTGCCGCTAATCTCCTCACCGTACCTCGTTCTCGCCTGTCCCGCCATCGACCCCCAGCCCACGTCATCCCCCGGGCCTGGAATGCCCTCCCTGTGCCCATCCGCCAAGCTAGCTCTCTTCCTCCATTCAAGGCCCTACTGAGAGCTCACCTCCTCCAGGAGGCCTTCCCAGACTGAGCCCCTTCCTTCCTCTCCCCCTCATCCCCCTCTCCATCCCCCCATCTTACCTCCTTCCCTTTCCCACAGCACCTGTATATATGTATATATGTTTGTACATATTTATTACTCTATTTATTTATTTATTTATTTTGCTTGCACATATCTATTCTATTTATTTGATTTTGTTAGTGTGTTTGGTTTTGTTCTCTGTCTCCCCCCTTTAGACTGTGACCCCACTGTTGGGTAGGGACTGTCTCTATATGTTGCCAACTTGTACTTCCCAAGCGCTTAGTACAGTGCTCTGCACACAGTAAGCGCTCAATAAATACGATTGATTGATTGGGGTGGGCCTGAGCCAGTAGGGGTAGGGCCTGAGCCAATAGGGGGCGGGGCCTGATCCGATGGGGGTGGGGCCTGAGCCGGTAGGGGCGGGGCCTAAGGCGATAGGGGCGGGCCTGAGCCCACTGCTGGGTAGGACTGTCTCTATATGTTGCCAGCTTGTACTTCCCAAGCGCTTAGTACAGTGCTGTGCACACAGTAAGCGCTCAATAAATACGATTGATTGATTGATTGAATGGGGGCGGCAAGGACCTGAGCCGATAGGGGCGGGGCCTGAGCCGATAATAATAAGAATAATAATAATGATGGTATTTGTTAAGCGCTTACTATGTGTACAGCACTGTTCTAAGCGCTGGGGAGGTTACAAGGTGATCCGGTTGTCCCACGGTGGGCTCACAGTTTTAATCCCCATTTTACAGATAAGGTAACTGAGGCACGGAGAAGTTAGGGGTGGAGCCTGAGCCAATAGGGGTGGGGCCTGAGCCAACGAGGGCGGGGCCTGAACCGATAGGGGTGGAGTCGGAGCCAATGAGGGCGGGGCCTGAACCGGTAGGGGCAGAGTTGGAGCCAATGAGGGCGGGGCCTGAACCGTTAGGGGCGGAGTCGGAGCCAATGAGGGCAGAGCCTGAGCCGATAGGGGCGGAGTCGGAGCCAATGAGGGCAGAGCCTGAGCCGATAGGGGCGGGCCTGAGCCGAGAGGGGCGGGGCCTGAGCCGATAGGGCGGGGCCTGAGCCAATGGGGGCGGGCCTGAGCCCCCTAGGGGCGGGGCCTGAGCCAATGAGGGAGGGGCCTCGTCCAAAGGGGCGGGACCTGCACCTCTGCTCTGCCAGTTCTCAGCTGTGTGACCTTGGGCAAGTCACTTAACTTCTCTGGGCCTCAGTTCCCTCATCTGTAAAATGGGGATTGACTGTGAGCCCCCCAACCCCCGTGGGACAACCTGGTCACCTTGTGACCTCCCCAGCGCTCAGAACAGCGCTTTGCACATAGTAAGTGCTTAATAAATGCCATCATTATTATTATTATGGGGGTGGGGCCTGATCCAAAGGGGTGGGGATAGAGGACGGGTGGCGGGGTCTCAGCCTCAGGGGGCGGGGCAGGATAGGGCAGGGCCAGGGAGGGGCCAGAGGAACCTGGGGGCGGAGGCTGGGAGAGGGGAGAGCCTGGGAGGGTCGAATCCTGGGTGGGAACTATGATAACAATAATAATAATAATAATAATGATGATGGCATTTATCAAGCATTTACTATGTGCAAAGCACTGTTCTAAGGGCTGGGGAGGTTACAAGGTGATCAGGTTGTCCTCCATGGGGCTCACAGTCTTCATCCCCATTTTACAGATGAGGGATTCATTTAATCATATTGACTGAGCACTTACTATGTGCAGAGCACTTGACTAAGCCCTTCGAAAGTACAACCCAGCAATGAAGAGAGACCATCCCTGCCCACAACGAGCTCGTGGTCTCCTAAGGACCTTTCCTCTTAGCCGCCAGGCCCCCCAGTCAATAAACCAGATGCTTCATCGCCATTTCTTTCCCCACTGTGGGAAATTAATGCAACAAAAGAAAATGGTTATCAGTAGTAATTATTATTACTAGTAATTAGTAATTATTAACCATCATCATCATCAATCGTATTTATTGAGGGCTTATTATGTGCAGAGAAATGACAGATCTGGCTTTAGAGTGTAAACTCCATGTGGGCCAAAAACTAATATTGTAGTTCTGTTCTTCGCAAGCACCTCTTGCATTCAAAAGGAGTTCAGTACACACTATTAGTTGTATTTCCTAGATAATCAGAATAATAATAGTAATAATAATAATAATAATATTGATAAGTGCTTAACTATGTGCCAGGCATTGTTCTAAGCACTGGGGTAGATACAAGCAAATCGAGGTGGACACAGTCCCTGTCCCACGATGGGCTCACAATCTCAACCCCCATTTTACAGATGAGGTAACTGAGGGCCAGAGAAGTAAAGTGACTTGCCCAAGGTCACACAGCAGACAAGTGGCAGAGCAAAGATTAGCACCCATGACCTCCTGACTGCCAGGCTCATGTTCAAACCATTAAGCCATGATTGCTTCCCAGTTGTAGCCACCAGTATTTGGGAGGTAAGCACGAAAAGCAAACACCCATTTGGTATGGAAAATATCTGCCACCGGATCCCTGATGTGGTATTTCATCCCTGCTCTTTGACCTTACGGACCCTACCGAAGCATACTGGTGATTAATCAATCATGTTTCAATCAATAACATTGATTAGAATAGTGTTGAGTACGGTGCTCTGCACACAGTAAGGTCTTAATAAATACAACTGAAAGAGAGATAGAATTGAGCCCTATTGAGAGCTCACCTCCTCCAGGAGGCCTTCCCAGACTGAGCCCCCTCCTTCCTCTCCCCCTCCTCCCCTCTCCATCCCCCCGCCTTACCTCCTTCCCTTCCCCACAGCACCTCTATATATGTATATATGTTTGTACGTATTTATTACTCTATCTATTTTACTTGTACTTATCTATTCTATTCATTTTATTTTGTTAATATGTTTTGTTTTGTTCCTTGTTTCCCCCTACTAGACTGTGAGCCCACTGTTGGGTAGGGACCGTCTCTATATGTTGCCAACTTGTACTTCCCAAGCGCTTAGTACAGTGCTCTGCATACAATAAGCACTCAGTAAATACGATTGATTGATTGAGCAGATAATGATAATAATAATAATGGAATTTTTAATAATAATAATAATGGCACTTATTAAGTACTTACTATGTGCAAAGCACTGTTCTAAGTGCTGGGGTGGTTACAAGGTGATCAGGTTGTCCACTGAGGGGATCACAGCCTTAATCCCTGTTGCATTCATTCAATCGTATTTATTGAGCGCTTACTGTGTGCAAAGCACTGTACTAAGTGCTTGGGAAGTACAAGTTGGCAACATATAGAGACGGTCCCTACTCAACAGTGGGCTCACAGTCTAGAAAGTGGGCTCAGATGAGGTAAATGAGGCTCAGAGAAGTTAAGTGACTTGCCCAAAGTCACACAGTTGGCAATCAGCAGAGCTGGGATTTGAACCCATGACCTCTGACTCCAAAGCCCATGCTCCCTCCACTGAGCCACGCTGCTTCTCTTTTAAACGCTTGTATGTTCCAGGCACTGAACTAAGCATTGGGATGGATACAAGCAAATCTGATTGGACACAGTCCCTCTCCCACGTGGGGTTCACAATTACAAACCCCATTTTACAGATGAGAGAACAGAGGCACAGAGAGGTTAAGTGACTTGTCCAAGGTCACACAACAGACAAGTGACGGAGCTGGGATGAGAATCCATGACCTTCTGATTCCCAGCCCTGTGCGCCATCAATTATACCATGCTGCTTCACGTACTAGGTTCAGAGGACTGTATTAAGTGCTTGGGAGAGTACAGTGTAACGGAGTTGGGAGACAGGGGCTTTGGAGTCAGAGGTCATGGGTTCAAATCCCAGCTCCACCGACTGTCAGCTGTGTGACAACTTCTCTGTGCCTCAATTACCTCATCTGTAAAATGGGGATTAAGACTGTTAGCCACCTGTGGGACAACCTGATCACCTTGTAACCTCCCCAGGGCTTAGAACAGTGCTTTGCACATAGTAAGTGCTTAATAAATGCCATCATTATGATTATGATTATTATTTCCTTCACCCAAAAATTTTAATCCTAGGGGGATTAAGGATTAACACTTTCAGGTCTCCTTCCTTGTCCAGTTGCTAGGTTAATTAGGGATATCGTCATCAATCGTATTTATTGAGCGCTTACTGTGTGCAGAGCACTGTACTAAGCGCTTGGGAAGTACAGATACAGATATATTACTGTTCTGTCCTGCGCAGGAGTCGTGATGTGAAGACCTAGCTTGGAAGATAGAGGATTAGTAGAGTTGACTCTGCGGACCAATATGGTTCCCTGACAGTGAGATTGCGTCGGTGAACACAATCGTCACTGAACCCTTTGAACAACCTGCACACTATCTGTGAAGGGGTAATTAAGACTAGCAAACTAACATCACTTCATTTTGCCGCTTTAAAGCAGAATCATTACTATCTAATATTTGGTGAGTACAGTGTGCTCAAACTCTACAAAACAAAAAAATTCTTCCCTGTGATTACACCAGAATAAATAATGAAGTGTTCACCAACAAATGAAACTGCTACTGGCAAATCTTAGTCCCAAACTAATTTTAATATTGATATTGTTATAAAAATTAAAAACTGATTTTAACACTTAGAGAAGCAGCATGGCTCAGTGGAAAGAGCCCGGGCTTTGGAGTCAGAGGTCATGGGTTTGAATGTCGGCTCCACCACATGTCTGCTTTGTGACCTTGGGCAAGTCACTTCACTTCTCTGGGCCTCAGTTCCCTCATCTGTAAAATGGGGATTAAGACTGTAAGCCCCCGTGGAACAACCTGATCACCTTGTAACCTCCCCAGCACTTAGAACAGTGCTTTGCACATAGTAAGCGCTTAATAAATGCCATTAAAAAAAACCACAATAAACTGTAGTAATAACTGTATTTATTAAGTATTTACCTGGTGCAGAACACTACACTAAGTGCTAAATTCACAGTAAACTGTATCACCAACTACAACATTCCAGGTGAATAAATATGACAGAATGATGGGGGAAAACACATTCTGAACAGCATCGATTTGATCATTCATTCATTCATTCATTGTATTTATTGAACGCTTACTGTGTGCAGAGCACTGTACTAAGCGCTTGGGGAGTACAAATCGGCAATAAAACCACCAATCCTGGAAATATATTTACTTACATCCTTTGCCAGTGCTAACTGGAATTGTTAAATCACACCCTGTCCATAGTTTCAACTATAGAATTGATTCACAGAGCAACTCCTCAGTGCATTTTTACCAACAGTTTGGGAATGTTTATTCTATTTAAATGGCTCATTATTGGAGAAGAAAGCAAGCATGAAACTCTTGTATCCACCTCATAAAAAGCAGATTATCTCAGTTGAGAACTCTTCTTAAAAGCCATATTTTGTCGATAGCTGATAAGTACAACTAAATCCATTCATAGGGCCGAAGGCAGTTGAAAGTTACATCTTTATTCAAATTATATGGAAAAAGAATCAGTAAAGAGTTTATGCAATTCATAGAAAATAAAAGAACTCGGGTAAAATATTTTCTATTTGAACAGGTGATGATGAGATTAAAATGACCAAGCTCTTGATAAAATAGACTTCTTTCCATGGACAGTGGTGAAGAGAGAGAGCGAGATCAGAGGGGTACTTAGAGAAGCAGCGTGGCTCAGCGGAAAGAGCCCGGGCTTTGAAGTCAGAGGTCATGGGTTCACATCCCGACTCTGCCAATTGTCAGCTGTGTGACTTTGGGCAAGTCACTTAACTTTTCTGTGCCTCAGTTCCCTCATCTGGAAAGTGGGGATTAAGACTGTGAGCCCCGCGTGGGACAACATGATTACCTTGTAACCTTCCCAGCACTTAGAACAGTGCTTTGCACATAGTAAGCGCTTAATAAATGTCATCATTATTTTTAAAAGTATTTTAGTGAGGCTTATTGTTTTCAAGTTGAATTCTCCCAGAGTCCCAGGAGTAAACTGGGCTTTTTTTGAGGGGGGGGAGGCCGGGCGCAGGGGGCTAACTTTTTCATGCCCTAGATGTGAGCTGGTAGGGGCTAGAGAGTCCTAAATGGTTTGTACTTGTAGGTGTATATGTATATATATATATATATATATATATATATATATATATGTATGTAAATGCACATAGTCTATTGGTGGCCTGAAAGAGTGATGATGCATCCCTCATAGGGTCTAAAAATCATTAAGCATTTCCTAAATTCAAAGCACTGTGTTGATGAAAGACATTCATATCAGACTCAATCCCTGGCCCCATGGAGAATGGGATAATGGATAGAGCATGGGTCTGGGAGTAAGAAGGTCATGGATTCTAATCCCAGCTATGCCATTTGTCTGTTGTATGACCTTGGGCAAGTCACATTGCTTCTCTGTGCCTCAGTTACTTCATCTGTAAAACAGGAATTGAGACTATGAACTTCGCATGAACTATGAACTTCCTCTCCCCTCCATCCCTGCTGCCTTACCTCCTTCCCCTCCCCACAGCACCTGTATATATGTACATATGTTTGTATGTATTTATTACTCTATTTATTTATTTATTTTATTTGTACATATTTATTCTATTTATTTTATTTTGTTAATATGTTTTGTTCTCTGTCTCCCCCTTCTAGACTGTGAGCCCACTGTTGGGTAGGGACCATCTCTATATGTTGCCAACTTGTACTTCCCAAGTGCTTAGTACAGTGCTCTGCACAGAGTAAGCGCTCAATAAATACAATTGAATGAATGAATGAATGAACATGGGACAGGGACTGTGCCTAATCCATTTTGCGGGTAATAATAATGATGGTACTTGTCTACCCCAGGGTTTAGTATAGTGCCTGGCACAGAGTAAGTGCTTAACAAATACCATAATTATTATCTAAAAGGGTGCGAGAGCCAATATTTTATCTCCACTTTACTGATGAGGAAAATTGAGGCATAGTGAGGTTAAGTGACTTTCCTAGTCTCACAGAGCTGGCAAGTTGGAGGTGCCCAAATTAGAACCCAGGTCTCCTGACTCCCTTCCAGTCTTGTATTCTTTCCACTATGTTCATTCATTCATTCAATCCTAGTCATTGAGTGTTTGCTGTGTGCAGAGCACTATACTAGGCACTTGGAAAGTTCAATTCCGCAACAAATAGAGACAATCCCTACCCAACAACGGGCTCACATTCTAGAATGGTAGCGACAGTGAGCCCATTGTTGGGTAGGGACCGTCTCTATATGTTGCTGACTTGTACTTCTCAAGTGCTTAGTACAGTGCTCTGCACACAAAGCGCTCAATAAATACGATTGAATGAATGAATGAGTGACAGACAACAAAACAAGTAGACAGGCATCAATAGTGTCCATATAAGTAGATATAATTATAGATATATACACATCATTAATACAATAAATAGAATAATAAAATAATATAATAAATATGTACATATACTCACAAGTGCTGTGGGGCAGGGAGGGGGATAGAACAGAGGGAGGGAGTAGGGGTGATGGGGAGGGGAAGAGGAGCAAAGGAAAATGGGGGCTCAGTGTGGGAAGGCCTCCTGGAGGAGGTGAGCTCTCAGTAGGGCTTTGAAGGGGGGAAGTGTGCTAGGTTGGCGGATGTGAGAAGGGAGGGTATTCCCGGCCAGAGGTAGTATGTGGGCCAGGGGTGGACGGTGGGACAGGTGAGAACAAGGCACAGTGAGGAGGTTAGTGGCAGAGGAGCGGAGGGTGTGGGTTGCACGCTCCGCTAATGTCATGCTGCCTCTAATGTTATTATTTTGTATTATATATTTTCCACTTTCTGTAGAATTTACCCGCTCTAAACATCTGGAAGCAACTTTTCCTGGTCACAGGCAAAAATAATTGCTCCGTTTTCCACTTAAAATACATAAATTATTTGAGCTAAAAGATGACATGGATTTAGTTTACCACCCTACTGGAATTATGAAGGAATAAAATCAAATTTGAAAATAAACAAGGCAACAAGATGACCCATTCTTCAATGTTGGTGCTATCTCCTGAGATTTCCTCCTCTTATGAAAACCAACATAAAATCAACACCTAGAAATCGATTTCCCCTCTCCATCCCCTTGAGCTGGTGTAAATGCTGTGGAATTGGCCTAGAATTGGCTAGGGTTTGTGGGGAAACTGATGTCAACAGAGAACCTGGAAGAAATAATGGGTCCTGGGCA
Organism: Tachyglossus aculeatus; assembly: GCF_015852505.1. Classification (NCBI taxonomy): domain Eukaryota; kingdom Metazoa; phylum Chordata; class Mammalia; order Monotremata; family Tachyglossidae; genus Tachyglossus; species Tachyglossus aculeatus. The sequence goes on from NC_052070.1 coordinate 16,010,999, forward strand.
ACTGACCCCACCTTTTCTTCCACAGATGCCCTTCCAAAATACATATTCATTCATTCATTCTATTGTATTTATTGAGCTCTTATTGTGTGCAGAGCAGTGTACTGAGCACTTGGGAAGTACAAGTCAGCAACATATAGAGACGGTCCCTACCCAACAACGGGCTCACAGTCTAGATGGGGGAAACAGACAACAAAAGAAAATATATAGGCAGGTGTCAAAACCGTCAGAAAAAATAGAATTATAGCTATGTGCACATCGTGAACAAAATAAATAGAATAGTATATATGTAAAAGTAAAATATATAGAGTAATAAATCTGTACAAATATATACAAGTGCTGTGGGGAGGGGAAGGAGTTAGGGCAGTGGTGGGGATGGGGAGGAGGAGAGGAAAAAGGGGGCTCAGTCTGGGAAGGCCTCCTGGAGGAGGTGAGCTCTCAGTAGGGCTTTGAAGGGAGGAAGAGAGCTAGCTGGCAGATGTGTGGAGGGAGGCATTCCAGGCCAGGGGAAGGATGTGGGCCAAGGGTCGATGGCAGGACAGGCGAGAGTGAGGCCCAGTGAGGAGGTTAGCGGCGGCGGAGGAGCGGAGGGTGCAGGCTGAGCTGTAGAAGGAGAGAAGGGAGGTGAGGTAGGATGGGGCGAGGTGATGGACAGCCTTGAAGCCGAGAGTGAGGATATTGTAAATTATTTATTTATATCAATGCCCGTCTTCTCCTCTAGACTTAAAGCTCGTGATGGGCACGGAACGTCTCAATAATAATAATAAATAATAATGATTGTAGTATTTGTTAAGCTCTTCCTAAGTAGGCACTGTACCTAGCAGGGGGGTGGAGACAAGCAAATCAGGTGGATGCAGGCCCCTGTCCCAGTTTCAATCTCCATTTTATAGATAAGATGACTGAGGCCCGGAGAAATGAAGTGACTTGCCCAAGATCACACAGTAGAGAAGTGATGGAGCTGGGATTAGAACCCACAACCTTCTGGCTTCCAGGCCTGTGTTCTAGCCACTACGCTATGCTGCTTCTCGGCGTGTCTACCACCTCTGTTGTATTGTACTCTCGCAAGCATTTAGTATAGTACTCTACACATAATAAGTGCTCAATAAATAGCATCGTTGCCATTGTTCAGGGTAGACCACAAGGCGCTCAAGCTCCTTTTCACCCAGTTTTGAACCCCAGTTAAAGTCTGACTTCATGAACACAAGAGACTGAAAATTCCCTGTTCACCATAAAGTGAAGGAGTGGCAACTCAGCAGAGCAGGAATTTTCTCTTTAAATTTCAATTTATGTCAATTGAGTTTAAATCAAATATGATTGATGGATTTAAAGGAGAATGTATGCCACATTATCAAGCGATCACCAAAAGAGAAATAGCATTCACTAATAATTTTACATCCCTGCTTTTCAGGCCTGATTAGTTCCAGTTCTGCGAATTCATTCTATGTTAAATTTCATATAGCTAATGATGAATCAGTATTTTACATGGTTTAAATATTGAATTATACACAAACTATGTATTATATCTTTGAAGTGTATTTGTTGGACCAAACAAATAGTTTCTCCTGCTGTCAAAGCTGTATAATTAGGACCAGTGTTTTACATATCTCAGAAAATTATATTTTCCTATTTTTCTATGCTTTCAGAATTACTAAATTGAGTTTCTGCCTTGAAGTACCATCATGCATTTCATTTCCACTTATCGGATTAGATACAAATACATTGAATACCATGTTTTTTAGTACCGAGATGTTATATAGTATTATTAGTAACATCAAGTGTATTTATTGAGCAGCTATTGGGCTATTTGTGTGTATATTTGTACATATTTATTACTGTATTTTATTAATGATATGTATATATCTACAATTCTATTTATTTTGATGCTATTCACACCTGTCTACTTATTCTGTTTTGCTGTCTGTCTCCCCCTTCTAGACAGTGTTACCCCATTGTTGCATTGGCATTGTCTCTATATGTTGCCCAATTGTACTTTCCAAGCGCTTACTACAGTGATCTGCACACAGAAAGAGCTCAATAAATACCACTGAATGAATTTAATGAATGAATGGGCGAAGAAAACAGTGTGGCTTAATGGAAAGAGCACTGGCTTGGGAGTCAGAGGTCATGGGTTCTAATCCCACCCCTCCACTTGTCAGCTATGTGACTTTGGGCAAGTCACTTCACTTCTCTGTGCCTCAGTTACCTCATCTGTAAAATGGAGATTAAGACTCTGAGACCCACATGGGACAACCCGATTACCTTGTATCTACCCCAATGCTTAGAACAGTGCTTGGCACATAGTAAGCACTTAACAAATACCATCATCATTATTAAGGGCTTCAGGGAGTGCAATACAAGAAGAAGACATGATCTATGCCCTGAAGGGAGTTCACTATGGAAAGGGGAAGACAGACGCCAAATAATTTACAGTTAAGATGAAGATGTGAATGGATAGGTGAATGGATGAATAAAGAAATGTGAATAGGAAAGTATTTATCAATCAATCCATCAATCAATCATATTTACTGGGTACTTACTGTATGCAGAGCTCTGTACTAAGCACTTGAGAGAGTACAAAATTATCGAGTTGATAGGCACATTCTCTGCCCACAAGGAGCTTACTGCCTACAGAGTTTATGGAGTGTAAAAACTGAAGGACAACTTTCCCACACTCCTATAATAATAATAATGATGGTATTTGTTAAGCACTTACTATATGCAAAGCACTGTTCTAAGAGCTAGGGAGGTTACAAGGTGATCAGGTTGTCCCATGGGGGGCTCACAGTCTTAATCCCCATTTTATAGATGAGGGAACTGAGGAACAGAGAAGTTAAGTGACTTGCCCAAAGTCACACAGCTGACAATTGGCAGAGCCGGGATTTGAACCCATGACCTCTGACTCCAAAGCCCAGGCTCTTTCCACTGAGCCACGCTGCTTCCTACGGGTAATGGCCCTTTGGCTTGAAGCCAGTTAGAGTGATGAGAAGAAAGTAAATGAATTTCTGTGAGCCACGTGGACTGACCTGATTCTTAATGTCTGCCTCCCCCTCTCCAGACTGAAAGCTCATATGAGCAAGGAATGTGTGTTTATTGTTGTATTGTACTCTCCCAAGTGCTTATTACAGTGTTCTGCACACACTATGTGCTCAATAAATATGACTGAATGAATGAATCCCACCCTACCTGGATTTTCCCAGCATCACACCAAGCCAAAGCCTCACAGATGAATGAATGAATATCCATTTTTGGCCTTGTCTACAGCTCAGATAGCTCCACTTCTTTGTTCTTCTCTGGTGTTACTCGCTGGGTCTTGATCTCATCTATCTCACTGCTGACCTCTTTCCTAAATCATCCCCCTAGTCTGGAGCTTCTGCCCACTCCATATCATCCAGACCACCACTCTCTCCACCTTCAGAGCATTACTAAGGTCACAACTCCTCCAAGAGGCCTTCCCCAATTAAGCCCTCTTTTCCCCGGCTAGCTCTCCCTTCTGCATCATCTCTGCACCACAATCTGTGACCTTTGGACCCTTGATAGTCTAACCACCCTCAACCCCACAGCACTTATGCACATATCTTTAAATTACAGGTTATAAATTACTTATTTGTTCATATTAATGTCTGTCTCCCCCTCTAGTCTGCAAGCTTGATAGCAGGGAACATGTCTGCTAATTCTGTTGTACTCTCCCAGTGCTTAGTACAGTGCTCTGCACATAGTAAGTGCTCAATAACAATAATAATAATAATAATAATAATAACAATAAAGAGAAGCAGCGTGGTTCAGTGGAAAAGAGCATGGGCTTTGGAGTCAGAGGTCATGGGTTCAAACCCCAGCTCCGCCAATTGTCAGCTGTGTGACTTTGGGCAAGTCACTTAACTTCTCTGTGCCTCAGTTACCTCATCTGTAAACTGGGGACTAAGACTGTGAGCCCCACATGGGACAACCTGATCACCTTGTAACCTCCCCAGCGCTTAGAACAGTGCTTTGCACATAGTAAGCGCTTAATAAATGCCATTATTATTATTATTATTATTATGGTATTTAACAACTTCTCTGTGCCTCAGTTTTCTCAGCTGTGAAATAGGGATTAAACACCTGTTCTCCCTCCCCCTTCACAATAATTGGCATATTTGGTAAGTGCTTATTATATGTATCTACTATGTGGATATAAGATAATCAGGTGGGACACAGTCCCTATCCTACATGGGGCTCACAGTCTAAGTAGTAGGAACAGGTATTGAAACCCCATTTTGCAGATGAAGACACTGAGGCACAGAGAATCAATCAATGATATTTACTGAGCACTTACTGTGTGCAGTGCACTGTAATAATAATAATAATAATGAATAATTATGGTATATGTTAAGCACTTACTATGTGCCAAGCACTGTTACGAGTGCTGGAGTAGATACAAGGTAATCAGTTTGTCCCATGTGGGGCTCATAGTCTCAATCTCCATTTAAAGAAGAGGTAACTGAGGCACAGAGAAGTTGTCCAAGGTCACACAGCAGACAAATGACAGAACTGGGATTAGAACTCACGTCCCCTGACTCCGAAGCCCATGCTTTTTATACTAAGCCACGCTGCTTCTCATAGGTAAACATATGTAAAACCCTAACATAGAAATCAATCAATCAATTTTATTTATTGAGCTCTTACTATATGCAGAGTCCTGCACTAAGCACTTGAAAGAGTACAATACAACAGAATAAGCAGACACATTTTTTGTCCCAAATGAGCTTACAGTCTAGAGGGGGAGACGGACATTAACATGAATATGGAGGTGAACTTTTAAGGATCCATACTTGGACTCCTTGGTGTCAAATTCAGCAGGCCACCAAAACGTTGTTTTATTACACCGTTATTAGCATGTACCTAAAACTAATCAGAAAGGCTATTCTCTTATGTATAACAAATGTTATCAATAAAATAACCCTTACGAGGCAAGAATATATTATCCACAAGTTTGTTGCAATGATTCCTCAAAAAGCACATCTTTCCCTCTCCACTTTGATCTTCCTAATCAATCAATCCATGGTATTTATTGAGTACTTACTGGGTGCAGAGCACTATACTGAGCTCTTGGGAGAGCACTCTATAACAGAGTTAGTAGATGCATTTCTTTCCCACAAGGATCTTACAGCCTATAGGAGGAGACCAACATTAAAATAAATTATGGTTATGTACATAAGTGCTGTGGAACTGAGAGTTTTGTGAATAAAGGGTACAAATCCAATGTGGGGGGGACGCCGAAGGGAGAGGGGGTAGGGGAAATGAAGCTTTAGTCAGGGAGGGACTCTTGGAGAAGGGAAGCACCATGGTGTAGTGGATAGTCCATGGGCCTGAGAGTCAGAAGGTCAAAATCCTAGCTCCACTGCTTGTCTGCTGTGTGACCTTGGGAAAGTCACTTCACTTTGCTCTGCCTTATTTACGTCATCTGTAAAATGGGGATGGAGATTGTGAGCCCCACGTGGGATAGGGACTATGTCCGACCTGATTTGCTTGTATCCTCCCAAGCGCTTAATACGGTGCCTGGAACAGAGTAAGCGCTTAACACATCCCATAATTATTATTATCATTATAATTTCTATGTGCTTTTCACCAAGAGTTCATGGATGGGGATGGGTGATAACCCAGAGGAATGGGCAGAAAGTCCACTGGAAGCTAGGGCCTCAGGTGGAATTCAGGTATTGAGGTCCATGATTTGAGAAAAATGGGAAGAAGACTTGGGAGAATTCCAGGAGAAGGGAAACACTTCTACAGCTTCCTTACAGCTAACTCTGGTAGAATTTATTTCCATAATCAGGACTAAAGAAGCATCTTTAGAATGAGTGCATTAGACCGTCCGACTACAACTAAATTCTAATTTTTCAGGGGTGAGGATAAGCACAGCACCAAATTCAGGCATATCAAACCTATTTCTGTAGTACTCAGTTTAAATATTTTCTGACCCTCCCTATAATGAGCGAGCAGACTGTCTTCCAGGAAATCATTATAAAGACTAAGCTGCGTGGCTACTGATTTAAATCTTTCAAATGACAAAAATATCTAAGAAAAAAAACAGACAGAAAGAACTCACAGACAATCTGTCTCGTGATAAGGCTCAAAATAATCATGTTATAATTGAAGGTGTGAATTAGGACATGAGGTGAAGATCAGAGGAGTCCACTAGTTATTGGAAATTATAGAGACAGGTTTCCAGGGATAGGGAAGAAGTCACTTATTAGAAATTCCAGAGCCCCCATCATCCACTACAGTGTAAGCTCCTTCAGGGCAGCAATCACGAAGCAGCATGGCATAATAGATAGAACTCAGTCCTGGGAGTCAGAAGGTCATGGGTTCTAATAATCCCGGCCCCACCACTTGTCTGCAGTGTGATCGGGGGCAAGTCACTTCACTTCTTTGTGCCTCAGTTACCTCATCTGTAAAATGGGGATTGAGACTGTGAGTCCCATGTGGGAGAGGGACTGTGTGCGACTTGATTTGCTTGTATTCACCCCAGTGCTTAGTACAGTGCCTGGCACATAGTAAGCGCTTAACAAATACCATCATTCATTCATTCATTCATTCATTGAATCGTATTTATTGAGCGCTTACTGAGTGCAGAGCACTGTACTAAGCACCTGGGAAGTACAAGAACAGTGCTTTGCACATAGTAAGTGCTTAATAAATGCCATTATTATTATGTCGGCAACATACAGAGATGGCCCCTACCCAACAACAGGCTCACAGTCTAGAAGAGGGTGACAGCAACAAAACAAAACATGCAGACACTTATATGGTATATATTTAAGGACTGAGTATTCATTCATTCAAATGTATTTATTGAGTGCTTACTGTAAGCAGAGCACTGTATTAAGTACTTGGGAGAGTATAAAATGATAACAGACACATTCCCTGCCCATGGTGAGCTTACAGTCTAGAGGGGATGTTAAGTGCTAGAGTAGATCCAAAATAATCAGATCAGACAAAGCCCTAGTTCACCACATACTCAGAGTCTTAGAGGGAGGGAGAACAGGTATTTTATTCCCATTTTACAGGTGAGGAAACTGAGTACAGAGAAGTTGTGACTTACCTATTCTATGAAGCATATATAAGGGCCTGGCACGTAGTGTTTAACAAATGTTGTTGTTGTCTTATGCTGTCGAGTGGTGTCTGACCCATAACACGCCATGGACACATCTCTCCCAGAACACCCTGCCTCCATCAGCAATCATTCTGGTAGTGTATCCGTAGGGATTTCTTGGTAAAAATACGGAAGCGGTTTACCATTACCTCCTTCTGCAAAGTAAACCTGAGTCTCCATCCTCAATTCTCTCCCATGCCGCTGCTGCCCAGCATAGGTAACTTTTGACTTGTAGCATATTGCCTTCCACTTGCTAGCCACTGCCCAAGCTAGGAATGGAATGGGTAGGCCTCTGCTTGACTCTCCCTCCTGTAGTCGAGACTGGTAGAGGACTGGAAACTCTTCAGGTGTGACTCTGAGAGATGGCTTAACAAATACCATAACAATTAATTATCATTATTACCTAAGGAGAACCATGGTCTCCTGACTCCCAGGCCCATCTTTTTCCCCCTAGGTCATAGGGTCTCAAACTCTTAGTAGAGTGTTTTGCACGGCGTAAGTATACAATATATTTTATTGATTAACCGAGTCCATTTGTCAACATTGGCGATTTGGAGGAACAGGTACATTTAACTCCCTTCTCAGGCCCCCTGTTCCTCCCCCTCCTCCTTCCCTCACCCCCAACGATCTGGCCTCCTACTTCATTAATAAAATTAACTCCATCAGGTCTGAGCTCCCCAAAGTCACTCCCGCCCACCCCCTTCTCCAACCTCCCGGCCCTCAACCCTCTCTGCTACTCTCCCATCCTTCCCAGCAGTATCCTCAGATGAGATCTCCTCCCTCCTCTCAAGTGCTACTCTGGCCGCCTGTGCTTCTGACCCAATTCCCTCTCATCTTATGAAATCTCTCGCTCTGTCTCTCCTCCCCTCCTCAACTTCCATTTTCAACTGCTCACTCTCCACTGGTTCCTTCTCCTCTGCCTTCAAACATGCCCACGTCTCTCCCATCCTAAAAAAACCCTCTCGTGACCCCACCTCACCTTCTAGTTATCGCCCTATCTCCCTCCTACCTTTCCTTTCCAAACTCCTTGAACGAGTCATCTACACGCGCTGCCTCGATTTCCTCAATGCCAACTCTCTCCTCAACCTCCTCCAATCTGGCTTCTGTCCCCTACATTCCACTGAAACTGCCCTCTCAAAGGTCATCAATGACCTCCTGCTTGCCAAATCAATGGCTCCTACTCTATCCTAATCCTCCTTGACCTCTCAGCTGCTTTTGACACTGAACACGCTATCCAACTTTGGCTTCACAGACTCTGTCCTCTCCTGGTTCCCCTCTTATCTCTCCGGCTGTTCATTCTCAGTCTCTTTTCTGGGCTCCTCCAACCCCTCCCATCCCCTTACTGTAGGGGTTCCTCAAGGGTCAGTTCTTGGTCCCCTTCTGTTCTCAATTTACACTCACTCCCTTGGTGAACTCATTCACTCCCACGGCTTCAATTATCGTCTCTACGCTGATGATACCCAAATCTACATCTCTGCCCCTGCTCTCTCTCCCTCCCTCCAGGCTCGCATCTCCTCCTGCCTTCAGGACATCTCCATCTGGATGTCTGCCCGCCACCTAAAACTCAACATGTCCAAGACTGAACTCCTTATCTTCCCTCCCAGACCCTGCCCTCCCCCTGACTTTCCCATCACTGTTGACGGCACTACCATCCTTCCCATCTCACAAGCCCACAACCTTGGTGTCAACCTCAACTCCGCTCTGTCGTTCACCCCTCATATCCAATCCATCTCCAAATCATGCTGGTATCACCTCTGCAACATCGCCAAGATCCGCCCTTTCCTCTCTATCCAAACCGCTACCCTGCTTATTCAATCTCTCATCCTATCCCGACTGGATTACTGCATCAGCCTCCTCTCTGATCTCCCATCCTCCTGTCTCTCCCCACTTCAATCCATACTTCACACCGCTGCCTGGATTGTCTTTGTGCAGAAATGCTCTGGGCATGTTACTCCCCTCCTCAAAAATCTCCAGTGGCTACCAATCAACCTACGCATCAGGCAAAAACTCCTCACCCTCGGCTTCAAGGTTCTCCATCACCTCGCCCCCTCCTACATCACCTCCTTTCTTTCCTTCTACAGCTCAGCCTGCACCCTCCACTCCTCTGTCGCTAACCTCCTCACTGTGCCTCGTTCTCACCTGTCCCACCGTCGACCCCTGGCCCACATCCTCCCCCTGGCCTGGAATGCCCTCCCTCTGCCAATCCACCAAGCTAGCTCTCTTCCTCCCTTCAAAGCCCTACTGAGAGCTCACCTCCTCCAGGAGGCCTTCCCAGACTGAGCCCCCTCCTTCCTCTCTCCGTCCTCCCCCTCCCCCACCTATCTCCTTCCCCTCCCCACAGCACCTGTATATGTGTATATATGTTTGTACATATTTATTACTCTATATATTTTACTTGTATATATTTATTCTATTCATTTTATTGGGTTTATATGTTTTGTTTTGTTGTCTGTCTCCCCCTTCTTAGACTGTGAGCCCGCTGTTGGGTAGGGACTGTCTCTATATGTTGCCAACTTGTACTTCCCAAGCACTTAGTACAGTGCTCTGCACACAGTAAGCACTCAATAAATACGATTGAATGAATGAAGGAATGAATACTGTGATTTTCCTGTTCAACGTGAAGAAGAGATTTTTGAGAAACTGGCAAAATAATTCAATTAACTTGTAGTGTTAATCGAGTACTTTCTGCCTGCTGAGAACTTGGGAGAGGACAATATTGTTAAGGCACGATCCTCAGGACCTCACATTTGGTTTCTGTAATTCTCAACCACTTCTACTCTAAAATTTTAGTTAAACTTAAAATCACGTGCTAATATTTTACAGAATTCTTGCATATTAAATATTTTGTTTGTAATGCTCAGGTTTATTAAAAAAATGCTATTCACTAAATGACTTTAAATTGATTTATGTTTCTTTCAACATTAATTATTATCCCTATTGGTAATTTTATGAAATCCTCCCTGTTTTGGCCAGAGAAATCTAGATTGTCTCTTTAGTAGTCTTTTGTTATCTTTCATAGTTTTTGAAAACAAGTGCAGGTTGCAAAGCTCATTGGTTGAAAACCACTGAGCTATTGCTTTGTTTTACCTGAAATCGCTCTAACTTACCCTTTGAAGTTCCCCACCTTTTTCATTTGTTGAAATAATGGCTACCTTTCCCCAAGACAAGCAGATTTCAACTATACTGAAGGGCCCCTCCATTCTCCCAGAAATCATCAATATGCGATACACTTTGCAATTCTTCAGAACTTTTAGCATGGAATATATTTGGATGTGAAAGAACATATCAAATAGCTTTTATTCTTCAATGTTCAGACAACCTGACTCAATCATGGTTTACTATGGTAGACCTGAAAAATGAAATTTCATAAGCTACAAGGTGTTGGATATGTTTTAGAATTGCTAAAAATCTACATTTCTTTTTATGTCATCCTGACATAGACTCAGTACTGTCCCTCTTCATTTTTTAAATCCCCTTTAGACCATTTAAGTAGATTACGAGAAGCACAGCGTTGCATTAAGATATACTTTTATATATTAGGATATATCCTATTTCCTTATAACAAAGAAGGTTCAGACGTCTAGAAGGAATAGGCCTTATGGGATTCATACCACATTATAAAAGTAAAATAGAAAGTAAGGAATCTATGCTAATACTTCCCTCTCCATACACGCCAGACCACTGCATTCCCCACTTTCAGAGCCTTATTAAAGTCACACCTTCTCCAAGAGGCTTTCCCCCATTAAGCCCTCTTTTCCCAGGTTCCTTCTCCCTTCTGCATTGTCTGTAGACTTGCATTTGCTATTCACCCTGCCCTCAACCCCACAGTTCGTACGTATAGTTCTATAAATTATTTATTTATATTAATGTCTGTCTCCCCCTCTAGATTGTAAGCTCCCTGTGGGCTGGAAACACGTATACCAACTCTTTTGTATTGTACTCTACTGAGTGCTTAGTACAGTGGTCTGCACCTAGTAAGTGCTCAATAAATGGCATTGATTGAATGATTATTTAATAGGTACACCCATATTTCTTTAGCATGTAAACTCAAAGATAGCAGGGGATGTATTTTCATTGTTTTGTAGTGCTATAAACCAGTAATCCTAACTTAGTTATCCAAAAATCCTTCCTGTTATTATAGTTTATCTTCTGTCACGTACTCATTACCAGCAAACCATAGAGGAACATACCCATTCTTTTTTAAAACTCTGCCTTCTGTCCCAAAGCTCTGCCTATTGTAATTTAGTCTGAGAGGCATTTACTCAGAGGCTGACAACCCCAAGCAGGAAAATACCAACCTTTCTCTGAACTCCTTTTGGGGCTCGCACTGACCAAGAGATTAATGTATTTCTAATTATAATTAATGCATTACATGGAGTTCATTTTAAAGTCTGATGCTTTTTAATTTGTGATGAATAGGCTACCAGAAAAGATGCTCGCTGATGGATGTAATTGCTGCTATCGCATTTATTCCCCAGAGGTATCATGAAGACGAGATTCCAGAGAGGAATTGGAGGCAATATTGGGTCTTAGTTGAATTAACGTTGGCAAGAATATTTCAGTTTAACCACCTCTACTGTCAACAAGGTCTTCCTTATTTCTAACCGAAGAGCTCACTTGTCTTATGCCGTCGAGTCGTCTCTGACCCATAGCGGTGCCATAGACACATCTCTCCCAGAACGCCCCACCTCCATCTACAGTCATCCTGGTACTGGATCCATAGACTTTGCTTGGGAAAAATATGGAAGCGGTTTACCATTGCCTCCTTCTACACAGTAAGCTTAAGTCTCCACCCTCGCCTCTCTCCTGTGCCGCTGCTGCCCAGCACAGGTGAGTTTTGACTTGTAGAAGACTGCCTTCCACTCGCTAGCCACTGGCCAAGCTAGGAATGGAATGGGTAGGCCTCTGCTTGACTCTCCCTCCCATAGTCGAGACTGGTAGAGTACTGGAAACTCTCCAGGTGTGACCCTGAGAGGGGAAGAACTCAGTAGCTTTGATTTAAGCCCGTTTCCTGAAGGAATCCTTTGTAGAGATGGAGAAAAGTCTCAATAAGTACCCTCTCATACCAAGGTTTCCCTTAAAACTTTGGAAGACAGTTACTCAGTGACCATCGGTCTTTTCTGCGGGGCAGAACTCTAGTTTAGGGCAGGATTAGCTCACAGCATTGGCATGGAATATCTCCGCTAATATACTACAATGAAATCTTTTTGAGCAAAGCTGCACAGCTACTCATAATACTGCCTACATCACACAGAAGAAAAGGACAAACAGGCAATTATGTAGTTAATCAGCTCTAGATAGTCGGCCAGTCCATATAGCACCTTTTTTTTTTTGGTCTTCAATTGACCATCAGATGATCAAATATCCATTTCTTTTCCTTTTGTCACTTTGCATAGCTGATCGTAATCTGCATGGAATCCCCCTGGTTTTTTTTCAGCTGTACTTGTACCTAGCTAATCATCCCCACTACTTTTGACTCTGTTCTTCATTTTCTATTGCCTCCCCTAATGAATGCATCCCAGCTTCACTGGACCATTTTCTAGCTTACTACAGTAACTTTGAATTCTAATTCTGGCTTCTGAAATGTGAGCAACTCTGCCTAACTTGCTGTCAGTCAATCAGTCAGCCAGTCAATCACATTTATTGAGCACTTACTGTATGTAGAACACCATACAAAGTGCTTGGGAGAGTACAACCACTTCGAGTCACAGCGTGGCTTAGTGGAAAGAGCCTGGGCTTGGGAGTCAGAAGTCGTGGGTTCTATTCCCCACTCTGCCATTTATCAGCTGTGTGACTTGCCAAGTCGCACTTGGCAAGTCACTTAACTTCTCTGTGCCTCAGTTACCTCATCTGTAAAATGGGGTTTAAGACTGTGAGCCCCACGGTGGACAACCTCATTACCTTGCATCTACCCCAGCACTTAGAACAATGCTTGGCACATCGTAAGGGCTTAACAAATATTATTATTATTATTACAATATTACCAACATAATGAGAAGGCTTTTAATTGAGAAGCAGCATGGACTAGTGGAAAGAGCACGGACCTGGGTGTCAGAGGACCTGGGTTCTAATCTTGGCTATATCACTTGTCTTCTGTGTGATCTTGGGAAAGTCACTTAACTTTTCTGTGCCTCAGTTATCTCATCAGTAAAATGGGGATTAAGACTGGGAGCCCCATGCGGGACATGGACTGTGTCCAACCTGGTTAGCTTACATTTACCCCAGATCTTAGTACAGTGCCTGGCACATAGTAAACTCTTAATAAATATCATGAAAATACAAATTCCATCATTCAAGCTAACTATAAGTAATACCATTCTCTGAATCAATCTGTAAATGACGGCACTTATACCACTTCTCAGCTATGAGACTTTGGGCAAGTCACTTAATTTCTCTGTGCCTCAGTTACCTCATCTGTAAAATGGGGATTAAGACTGTGAGTTCCATGTGGGACAACCTGATTAGCTTGTATCTACCCTAGTGCTTAGAACAGTGCTTGGCACATAGTAAGCACTTAACAAATGCCATCATTATTATTATTATTATTCCCTGCCCACAATCAATTTACGGTCTAGAGCAGCAGACAGACATTCTCCCTCAAGACTGTAAACTCGTTATGGGCAGAAAACATATCCCTTAAGTGATTAAGTACAGTGCTCTGCACGTAGTATGCACTCAATCAATACCAAGGGTTGATTAATAAATAAATTATGGATATTCACATAGGAGTTCTGAGGTGAAGGAAGGGTGAATAAGTGCTCGGAAGAGTCCGCTATAACAGAGTTGGTAGACAAGTTACCTGCCCACAAGGAGTTTCCAGTCTAGAAGGGGAGACAGCCCAGTGGGGAGCTGTGTTGTGATTCTGGAAAAGGCCTAGAATCTCCACCACAGAATTTCCAATTCTCTAAGATTTGGACAAGCAAGATTTCCAATTTCCAAACCTCCTGGAAAATATCTTCTCAGGCAATATATTTGTGGATAAATATGTTCAGAAGATCAATCAATCAATCGTATTTATTGAGTGCTTACTGTGTGCAGAGGACTGTACTAAGCCCTTGGGAAGTACACGTTGGCAACATATAGAGGCAGTCCCTACCCAACAGTGGGCTCACAGTCTAAAAGATAAGATAAAGAGATGAGGTGAGCAAGGAAGGAGGTCTAGGAAGGAAAGTAAGTTGAGATGTTGGAAGACAAAAACATTGGTGGGAGAAAGTGAGAGAGAAAGAGAAAGGCAGAGCAACCCTAGTCAGTAGAGATGTTAGGTAGTTAGGTGTTTTTTTTTTTACCATAGATCCACTGCGTACACCAGGCAGGGAATGTCACTGTGTATTATTGTATTGTTAAAAAAAAAATAATAATAATAATAACAACAGTATTTGTTAAATGCTTACTATGTGCCGGGCACTGTACTAAACACTGGGGTGAATACAAACAGATAGGGTTGAACACAGTCCCTGTCCCACATGGGGCTCACAGTCTCAATCCCCATTTTACAGATGAGGTAACTGAGGCACAGAGAAGTGAAAAGTGACTTGTCGAAGGTCACATAGCAGACAAGTGGTGGAGCCAGGAGCTTTTATCTCCCATTTTGTAATTTCCCAAGCGCTTAGTACAGTGCTCTGCACACAGTAAGCACTTAATAAATACCGCTGAATGAATGAATGAATAAGAAATCATCTGCTTCTGACCCCAGGGTTAGGAGGTTGGCAGTAATGGGTTCCAGATAAGCCTTTATATATACCACATTCCTTTATTTAAATAAATGATAGCTTCTATTTAAAATATCAAAAATGAATAACTACGGTGTACTTACCTTGTGGGAATGGCTAGTCTTTGTACTGTTTATTCCCGGCAATGTTATGTTTCTTTTGTTTTGAAACTGTTAAGACAACTGCCATCGTTAATCATGATCACTAACATTGCATAAATAAGGGGATCATAAGGTCACGCACTATTTGGTGGTAATTTGTCCATCTCCTGTAGTTGCTGAGGATGCCCTCTGACATCCACAAACCACTGCCTTCCCCTCCCAGGACCCTAAAAATACGGACACTGCTTCCTTGAGGTGGCACGTGGGGGCAGAACCCAAGGTGAAGGGGAAGCTGGGTGTTTAGAAATGAAAATGCCCACATAAAGGCATAGCCTGGAATCATGGATAGAGCAAGGGAGGTTACGAGGTCATGGGTTCTAATCCTGACTCCACCACTTGTTGCTGTGTGACATTGGGCAAGTCATTTCACCTCTCTAGGCCTCAGAAACCTCATCTGTAAAATGGGGATTGAGACTGGGAGCCCCATGTGAGAACGGGACTGTGTCTAACTGGATTTGCTTGTATCCATTCCAGCACATAGAACAATTCCTGGCATATAGTATGCCCTTAAAAAATACCACGGTTATTATTATTATTGTTCTGGGGGATTCATACCACCAGTCAGGGGACAGACAGCTGAGCCCTAGGAGATGGGTCTGAGAAAAGCAGGGGGAAAGAGGGGCTGCAGTTTCTTTCTAAGCATCCCCCTTCAGAGGGAGATCAGGACCCTCAACCCCCGGCATGAGTTTTAGTCCTTCTTGGACTCCTCCATGTCCAATATCTAAGCAATAATAAAGATAATAGTATTTTTGATGGAGCTACTGTATGCCAAGTACTGTACTAAGTGATGGGGTTGATAGAATGCAGTGAGATCAGAGACTTAGTCTCCTACCCATATTGGGCTCTCAGACAGAGTGGCCTAGTGGAAAGAGCAGTGCTCTGCACACAGTAAGCGCTCAATAAATACGATTGAATGGAGAGCACAGGCCTGGGAGTCGGAGGATTTGCATTCTAATCCTGGCTCTGCTACTTGCTTGCCTTGTTACCTTGGGCTAGTTACTTAACTTCTCTAGGCAGGGAACATGTCCAATCAATCAATCAATCAATCATATTCATTGAGCGCTTACTGTGTGCAAAGCACTGTACTAAGAACTTGGGAAGTACAAGTTGGCAACACATAGAGACGGTCCCTACCCAACAGTGGGCTCACAGTCTAGAAGGGGGAGACAGAGAACAAAACAAAACATATTAACAAAATAAAATAGAATAGATATGTACAAGTAAAATAGAGTAATAAATAAGTACAAACATATAAACATATATACAGGTGCTGTGGGGAAGGGAAGGAGGTAAGGCGGGGGGGATGGAGCGGGGGAGGGGGAGAGGAAGGAGGGGGCTCAGTCTGGGAAGGCCTCCTGGAGGAGGTGAGCTCTCAGTAGGGCCTTGGAGAAAGGAAGAGAGCTAGCTTGGCGGATGTGTGGAGGGAGAGCATTCCAGGCCAGGGGGATGACATGGGCCAGGGGTCGACAGCGGGACAGGCCTGAACGAGGCACGGTGAGGAGATTAGCAGCAGAGGAGCGGAGGGTGTGGGCTGGGCTGGAGAAGGACAGAAGGGAGGTGAGGCAGGAGGGGGCGAGGTGATGGAGAGCCTTGAAGCTGAAGGTGAGGAGTTTCTGCCTGATGTGTAGGTTGATTGGTAGCCACTGGAGATTTTTGAGGAGGGGAGTAACATGCCCAGAGCATTTCTGGACAAAGACAATCTGGAAAGCGGCGTGAAGTATGGATTGAAGTGGGGAGGGACAAGAGGATGGGAGATCGGAGAGGAGGCTGATACAGTAGTCCAGATGGGATAGGATGAGAGCTTGAACGAGCAGGGTAGCAGTTTGGATGGAGAGGAAAGGATGGATCTTGGCAATATTGCGGAGCTGAGACCAGCAGGTTTTGGTGACAGCTTGGATGAGAGGGGTGAACTAGAGAGCGGAGTCGAGGATGACACCAAGGTTGCAGGCTTGTGAGACGGGAAGGATGGTAGTGCCGTCAACAAAAATGGGAAAGTCAGGGAGAGGGCAGGGTTTGGGAGGGAAGACAAGGAGTTCAGTCTTGGACATGTTGAGTTTTAGGTGGCGGGCAGACATCCAGATGGAGATGTCCTGAAGGCAGGAGGAGATGCGAGCGAATTTCTTCCACCACGTCTGGGTCACATTCTCTGTATTTTTCTACTTCTGCCTTTAGCTGTTCCCTTTGCTGCCGAAGAGAAGTAAGCTCCTTTGCTAGCATAGTACGTTCTGCCGTGTCCTCATGGCCAATCTTTGCTTTCTCAATGCTTTGCTGAAGATTTTCTTTCTTTTGGTTCCCCTCAGAAAGCTGTGACTCCAAAGCCTCCAATTTACATTTCCTCGTATGAAGAGCTTTACTTGGGAAAGCCTAAAAATAATTAGATTGGAATGTCCACCAATTCTTCTTATATTGTACTCCCCCAAGCACTTAGTACTGAGAAGCATCGTGGCTAAGGGGAAAGAGTACAGGCTTCAGAGTCAGAGGATGTGAGTTCTAATCCCGGCTCTGCCACTTGTCTGCTATGTGACCTTGGGCAAGCCGCTTCTCTGTGCCTCAGTTATCTCATCTGGAAAATGGGGATTGAGACTGTGAGCCCCATGTGGGACAACTTGATTACCTTGTGTCTTGGAAGAAGCAGTGTCACTCAGTGGAAAGAGCATGGGTTTGGGAGTCAAAGGTCATGGGTTCTAATCCCAGCTCCCCCGCATGTCTGCTGTGTGACTTTGGGCAAGTCACTTCACTTCTATGAGCCTCAGTTACCTCATCTGTAAAATGGGGATTAAGACTGTGAGCCCCACGTGGGACAATGTGATCACCTTGTATCCTCCCCAGTGCTTAGAACAGTGCTTTGCACATAGTAAGTGCTTAACAAATGCCATCATTATTATTATTATTACCCCAATGCTTAGAACAGTGCTTGGCACATAGTAAGCACTAAACCAATACCATAATTATTACTATGCACTGTACACAGTAAGTGCTCAATAAGCATCACTGATTGATTGATTCTCTGTGCCTCAGTGTCTTCATCTGCAAAATGGAGTTTCAATACCTGTTCCTACTACTAAGACTGTGAGCGCCATGTAGGATAGGGACTGTGTCTGACCTGATTACCTTGTGTCCACCTAGTAGATACATATAATAAGCACTTAACAAATACCCTAATTATTGTGAAGGGGGAGGGAGAACAGGTATTTAATCCCCATTTCACAACTGAGGAAACTGAGGCAAAGAGAAGTTAAGTGACTTGCCTAAGGTCCTACAGTAGGAAAATGGTAAAGCTGAGGTCCTCGGACCCCCAGGCCTTATTTCTTTCCATTAGGCGACATTGCTTCTCTCCAAGCAGACAGTTTTGGAGTGTAAAGCTCTGGCAAAATGATCCATTAAAGGCCAGTGTTTGTGGCTTGTGGGATCTCTCAAAGTTCTAAAACCCGTTCTAGGTCTGTCCTCCAGACTGTAAGCTCCTTGTTGGCAGGAATGTGTCTATCAACTGCAGACCATAAGTGCTCAATAAATAGAATTGATTGATTGATTAATTGATATCTCTGTCCCCCTCTAGACTTTAAGCTCCTTTAGCAGGAGACATGTCTACCAACTCTGTTATAGTGTACTCTCCCAAGGGCTTAGTTCAGTGCTGTGCACTCAGCAAGCACTCAATAAATTCGATGATTGACTGACTGATGGATTGATTAGTGTTGACTGCACCAACGATCCCCATTATTCCAAAGGGAAATGGACAGTAGCTGCTAAATGCTGGGCAGTGATTGAATGCTATGGTAAATACCCAAGACAGCTGTAACTAAAGAGGAAAAACTAATAAGACTCATCAAGGGCCAGAAAATGATCTCTGACGATCTCTCACTTCCTCTGCTCCACCAGCCGTGGTACAATCTTGCCATCTTTCAGTTTCGTTCCACACGAAGGCTTCCAGTCCCAAATGAGTTTGACGGAGAAGTTTTCCTTGAGCTATGTTGTTTACGTCAGGATGAAATATCTGCTTCTTTCAGAGAGCTTGACAGCTTGCCTTTCTATCTTGATTGGAGCCTTTCTCACTCTGAAAGTGCGAATGCACCTGTCATTTAAGCTGGGCCCATTTTATGATGGGAGTTTGGGCCAATTACTGAACAGTGATTAAAATACCCCAGCCACAATCTTTAAAGTCATGGCCATATGTGACGTCTCTACTTTGCTCCTAAATACCAACCTACTCACTGTGCCTTGATCTGGCTTCTCTCACGATCAATCCCTTGCTAATGTAAGCTTTCCTGCCTAGAATACCTACCCTTTTCAAGTCTGAAGGATTATCGTACACCCCAAATTCAAAACCCTATTCTAGGGTTTCTCTTCCTGGAAGCCTTCCTTGATTAATCTATCATAGATTGTAAACTTACTGTGGGCCGAGAACATGCCTACCAAATCTGTTGGTAGGATGATGTAGTGAGAAGCAGCATGGCGTAGTGGGTAGAGCATGGGCCTGGGAGTGAGAAAGTTATGGGTTCTAATCCCGGGTTTGTCACTTGTCTGGTGTGTGGCCTTGGGCAAGTCACTTAAGTTCTCTAGAACCCAAGTACCTCATCTGTAAAATGGGGAGTAAGACTATGAGCCCCATGTGGGACAGCGACTGTGTCCAAACCCATTTGCTTGTATCCACCCCAGCTCTTAGTACAGTGCCTGGCACTTATTAAGAGTTTCACAAATACCACAAGTATAATAATAATTATTATTATTATACTGAACTCATCTGAGCAGTTAATACAGTGCTCTGCACCCAGAGTAAATGCTCAATAAATATGTTGGAGTGATTGATTGATCCCTCTACCATATTTTCTCTTTATTCTGTGTCACCTTTGCACTCAAATCTTACCCCCATCATCATCATCATCATCATCATCATCAAATGCTGTCTAGTCATTTCTGATCCATAGCTACTCTATGGATACATTTTCTTCAGAAAGTCCTACCTTTGATCTTCTGTAGTTGTTCTGGTATGTATAGCCATAGAGTTTTCTTGGTAAAAAAATACGGAAGTGATTTAGCATTCCCTTCTTCCATGCAGTATCTGCTACTGTCTTTTGATCACACTTTGATCACTTGATCATCCGTCTTTCACTCTTTCTCATGCTGCTGCTGCCCAGCACAAATGAATTGACTCTGATGCTTCGGCATAAACTTTTCCATTACGTGTAACCCTGGTGAGAGAATGTCTTTCAATGGCATAACTCTAATCTTCATTAGCTTATGCAAACTCTCCTGCCACTGAGGCGTTGATTCATAGGAGAGCTTCCCCATTAAGCACTCTGATCATCACCCTGAGCTGCCCCCCCCCACCAGAGCTCTTATGTAAATATTGTTTTACTCCATTGCTTTTTCAAAGTGAGTATATTGAAATGCCTGGTTCCACCACCAGATTGTATGTTCTTTGAGGTTAGGGATCTTGTCTACGGATTTTACTATTCTTTCCCAACACAGTTCAGTGTGGTAGTTAGCACAGGGCTCTGCATAAAGTGCTCAATATCACTGATTGATTGATTAAATATTTTTATGCCCATCTACTACCTTTGAATGTAAGATCCTTATGGACAGGAATATGGCACATCTTTATTTTGTACTTCCCAAGAGCCTAGTTCAGTGCTCTACATCAAATGGGCACTCAATAGTTAACTACTACTACTACTTCTTTTTGTACAACTACTATCAATCATATTTATTGAGCATTTACTGTGTGCAGTACAATATACTAAACAATGGGAGGGTACAATATAATAGAGTTGGTAGACACGTTTCCTGCCCACAACAAGCTTAGTATTACTACTACTACAACTGCTACTGATAACAATAGTAACAATAATAATAATAATGACTGTATTTGTTAAGCACTTAATATGTGCCAAGCACTATTTTCAGCGCTGGAGTAGATACAAGATAATCAGGTTGTCCCAGGAGGGACTCACAGCCTTAATCCCCATTTCACAGATGAGGTAACTGAGGCACAGAGAAGTGAAGTGACTGGCCCAAAGCCATACAGCTGAGAAGTGGCAGAGTGGGGATTAGAACTCATGGCCTCTGACTCCCAAGCCTGGACTCTTTCCACTAAGGCACGCTGCTTCTACTAAGCCACTCTGCTTCTGGTTAGTACTACTAAATAAACTCATTTATTGCTCACTGGTACAAGGAAATAAAGAAGAAACAACCACAATCTTTGAATAAGCTTAATCAATCATTCAATGGTATTTATTGAGTGCTTAATGTGTGCAGAGCTCTATAATAAGCGCTTGGGAGAAGACACTATAATAGAGTTGGTAGATATGATCCCTGCCTACAAGGATCTTACAATCTAGAGAAGGATTTACAGTGGAGGGAGTCTTTCATTTTCTTTTTGGGTCAGAAAAGACAAAAGCTAGTCCTCTTACCTGCCCTGCCCCTGAGCTTGATCCTTAGAATTATTATTTTCCCTTAGAACCTTTGAGTCACCCTATCCAGTGACTTTCCCTCCCTCTAAATTGCCCAGTTTCAGGTTTTTCCCAAGTTAAACGTAGTCAACAATAATAATTACCTTAAAATTATAGGTTTCCTGTGTTTTTCTCTGTCCTTCCTGTCACTGTTGCTGTTCGTTCATTTCCTTGCACAGTCTTCATGATCGCTTCCGACCTCCCTTCAGGCAGCCAGCTCTCTGTACTGCCAGAAAGATACTGGAGCTGGGATATTTTAATCTTGTCGATACGATAGAAAGGTAACATGCCGCCTGAGTCACAGATGGAAACGAAGCAGATAGGCTTAACGGAGAGAGAATCTTGAGCTCCTGACAGGAAACAGAACAGAAGATAAGTCCAGAGGCATCACACTAGGGAAAAGACTGCAGTTATACTCCTATCCCAAAACAGAATCCCAAACCAGAGCAAGTTTAGAGTTAATAATAATAATAATAAAATGATAACAATGATGGTGTTTGTGAAGCACTTACTATGTGTCAGACAAGGTACTAAGCGCTGAGGTGGATACAAGCTAATCAAGTCAGACACAGTCACTGTTCCAGGTGGGGCTCACTGTCTCAGTCCCCATTTTACCCATGAGGTAACTGAGGCACAGGGAAGTGAAGTGCCTTGTCCAAGGTCACACAGCAGACATGTGGCGGAGTTGGGATTAGAACCCATGACCGTCTGACTCCCAGGACCGTGCTCTATCCACTAAGCCTTACTGCATGGAAAGGTCTACTAGATAGTCAGGTCTCGCTCCCTCGCCCAGAGAGTAAACTGATGATTTTTGCAAGGAGAGCATGTGTATTTTAATACACAAAGTACCCAGGGAACATTTATATTTAATGGGGAAGCCACATGGCCTAGTGGATGGAGCAAAGGCTTGGGAGTCAGAAGGGCCTGAGTTCTAATCCTGGCTTCACCATTTGTCTGTGTGACCTTGGGCAAGTCACTTAACTTTTCTGTGCCTTAGTTGTTCATCTGTAAAATGGGGATTAAGACAGTGAGCCCCATGCAGAAAAGGGACTGTGTCCCACCTGATTTGCTCATATCCACCCTAGTACTTAGTACAATACCTGGCACGTGGTAAGTTCTTAACAAATACCATTATTATTATTCAGCGCTTAGTACAGTGCCTGCCACATAGTAAGCGCTTAACGAATACCATAATTATTTACAAGTCTCGAGTAGCAAGCCAGGCCAGGGAAAAGTGTTCCAGCAGGCCAGAAGAAAGAGAAGTAACAATAATTCTCCTCTCCAACATATCTGGAATTTATTCATTTATCTTGATTTCTGCCCTCCCCCTTTACACTGCTAGCTCCTTGTGGGCAGGGAACATGATGGAGATGTAGATTTGGGAATCATCTGCATAGTACAATGCTCTGCATGTAGTGAGCTCTCAATAAATCCCAGTGATGATGATGATGATCTAGACTGTGAGCCCTTCTAGACTGTGAGCCCGTTGTTGGGTAGGGACCGTCTCTATATGTTGCCAATTTATACTTCCCAAGCATTTAGTACAGTGCTCTGCACACAGTAAGCACTAAATAAATACTACTGAATGAATGAATGATGCTCTGCACCCAATAAGCATTCAATAAATACTGAAACTGATTGACTCTTTGATTGAAAACAGTTGACAACATAAACTTCTTCCACATTTCTCAAAACTTGCTATCATCTCTTTCAGTATCTACATTCTGCCTGTTCTTAAATCATCTCAATTCTCCCTCCACACCATTTCCAGAGTCTACCCTTTTTTCTCCAGCTGAGCTACCATTATGTTGGTCCCAGCTTTTGGCATATCCCAGTTTGACTATTGCATCAACCTCTGAACTCCCTGCCTGAAGATATTAAAGGGAAAAAAAGTGTTTGAGAAAGAGTCAGTCAACTAATCTCTCAGTGGTATTAATTGAACCTCCCCAGCGCTTAGAACAGTGCTCTGCACATAGTAAGCGCTTAATAAATGTCATTATTATTATTATTATTATTATTATTGCAGAAGCCCTAGGAGAGGACTGTGAGGTATAGTGTCACCAGGAAAGCGGGCTGCTCCATGGGGTCAGTGCAATCAAATGGGTGAGAAAGGTCAGAACAATGGAGAGTCCAATAGATCTCAGGGAAGCAGCGTGCCTCAGTGGAAAGAGCATGGGCTCTGGAGTCAGAGGTCATGGGTTCAAATCTCGGCTCTGCCAATTGTCAGCTGTGTGACTTTGGGCAAGTCACTTCACTTCTCTGTGCCTCAGTTACCTCATCTGTAAAATGGGGCTTAAGAATGTGAGCCCCCCGTGGGACAACTTGATCACCTTGTATTCCCCCCCCAGCGCTTAGAACAGTGCTTTGCACGTAGAAAGTGCTTAACAAATGCTATTATTATTATTATTATTATTATTATTATTATTATTATTATTCTCTGGGCCTCAGGTACCTCATCTGGAAAATGGGGATGAAGACTGTGAGTCCCCCCATGGGACAACCTGATCACCTCGTAACCCCCCCCCCCCCCCCGTGCCTAGAACAGTGCTTTGCACATAGTAAGCACTTAATAAATGCCATTATCATCATCATTATTATTCTCCGTGTCTCAGTTCTCCCATCTGTAAAATGGGGGTAAAGTCTGTGAGCCCTATGTGGTACAGGGACTATGTCCAACTCAATTATCTGGTACCCACCCCAGTGCTTAGAACAGTGCCTGGCACATAGTAAGCACCTAACAAATACCATAGTTACTATCTTGTTGTGGACAGAGAACACATTATATTGTACTTAAGCGCTTAGTGCAATGCTCTACATATAGTAAGCACTCAATAAATGCTATTGATTGACTGACTAAAGAGAGAGTGGTTTCAGTGGAATGAAGGGGGCAAAAACTGCACTATAAAAGATAAAGGAAGGAGTTGGAAGAGAAAAAGTAGAGGCAGCGAGTGTATATACCCTTTCTAGGTGTTTCGAGAGGAATTGGAGGAGGGAGAGGTAGGCTCGATGGTAGAAGGGGATCCAGAGAAGGTTTTTATTTTTTGTTCATTTGTTTTTTAGGAAAGAAGAGACTGAGCATGCTTGAAGGCAAGTTTTCAAGCACTTAGTACAGTATTCTGCACACAGTAAGTGCTCAGTAAATACAATTGAATGAATGAAGGCAGAGGAGAAGGAACCATTAGAGTGAATTATCATCCTCAAAACTTATTGAGATCCTACAGTCGCAGATATCCTGGGTCTCTTTGTAAATCACCAGCATTATTTTCTAACTCTTAAGGAAACACAGAACTAAAAGGCTGAGAGGGGCATTAAAATTTCTCCTTCCCCATCTCAGACATAGGGACTCCTAGGCTGTTCTCAAAAATCTCCACAACCTTCAATGTCAGGAAACCAGAGCTCTTGTAAATGGAGAATAGATACTCATCTTCTGAGCAATATCTCTTAATATTCTTGAAGTCTAGAGTTGATTCTGTAAAACTCACAAAGGCCAAAAATACAAACATAAACCTCTAAGAAGCATGCCAAAAATATACCTGAGCTCTGCCCTTTTTGCCTGATCACCTAAGTATAAGATGCTAAGAATGAATAGCTCCATGCATACTTTTAAGCACTTAGTACAATGCTCTGTAATATTTGTGGTATTTGTTAAGTGCTTACTATATGCCAAGCACTGTATTAAGCACGGGGTTAGATATGTGATGATCAGGTCCCATCTAGGACTTGCAGTCTGTGTACGAGGGAACATAGATAATGAGATAATAAATCCCCACTTTGCAGACAAGAGCACTGAAGCATGGTGAAGTTAAGTAACTCGCCCAAGGTCACACAGCAGATAAGTACTCAACCCTAAGTACACACAAAGTGCTCAAAAAATACCATCGGGTTGATTAATTTTGATGCAAAATCACATCCACATGATACACACTCGGATGCTTTTTGCAAGAAATCTCTAATATCTACTTTTATGGTTTGCCTGAAAAATTTGACTGAAATAAAAATGTTTTACACAGATGTTACCACTTAGAGTCCCATGGAAAAGATTCCTTTTCTAGACTGCAAACACCTTAACTGGTTGATTGATTTGTGTAAAAATTGGGGTGGAGCTGTTCACAGATGCTTGTGGTAAAGACCCTGGATGCTTTTGAACAGTCCCTTTACTGACTTCTTTTGGGAAGAACTTGAAAATCAGGCTGAAAAAATTAACTTTTTCAAAGACTTGTATTTGTAAGCGTACTTCATTTACCATTTAGAGCCCTGTGGAAAAGATCGCTTCTCTGGACTGCAAACTCCTTAATTGATTGGTTTGTGTAAAAATGAGGGCGGCGATATCCAGGAACGCTTGCGGTAAAAACCTTGGATCCTTTTGAACAGAGTCCCTTACTGTCTACTTTTGGGAAGAACCTGAAAATCAGGCTGAAAAAATTAACTTTTTCACTGACTTGTATTTGTAAGCATACTCCATTTAGCCTAGAAGCACAATGGCTTTAACAGACTTTCTTTGATTTAGCACATGTGTGCCGGGAATGGCTACACAAACACATTCTTCTGCCTACCCAGCTTTAAGTAAAACCATGAAGACAATACTATATTAATTAATCCAGTTCCACTTTGTAACTCATAAGAAGGGTATACCCATGGAACCATACAATCCATATGCATTGTGAGATTATGCTAAATGATAATGAGATTTTTATGGTACTTCTTTAGCACTAAATGTTAAGTGCCTACTATGGGCCAGGGCCTGTACTGTGGTAGATACAAAGCAATCAGGTTGGACACAGTCCATGTCCCACGTGGGGCTCACAGTCTTAATCCTCATTTTACAGATGAGGAAACTGAGGAAGAGAGAAGTGAAGTGACTTGCCCAAAGTTACAGAGCAGATAAGTGGAGGAGTCGTGATTAGACACTACGAAGGTCCTTTCTGACTCCCAACCCCGTGTTAATAATAATAATAATAATGATGGTATTTGTTAAGTGCTTACTATGTGCCAAGCACTGTTCTAAGCACTGGGGTAGATACAAGCTAATCAGGTTGTACCCCATTTTACAGATGAGGTAACTGAGGCACAAAGAAGTGAAGTGACTTGCCCAAAGTCACACAGCTGATAAGTGGCAGAGCTGGGATTAGAACCCATGACCTCTGACTCCCAAGCCCGGGCTCTTTCAACTAAGCCACGCGGCTCCACTAGGCCAAGCTGCTTGCACTGCTTATCATTACCATTATATTATGAGTGTTATTATTATGGCCTTTACTACGCACTTGCTATGTGTCAAGCACTGAACTAAGCACTGGGATTGGTACAATATAAGGAGATTGGACACAGTCTCTAGCTGTCATGGGGTTCACGGTCTAAGTGGGAGGGAGAACAGGTGTTTTTATCCCATTTTACAGATGAGGAAACCCAAGCACAGAGATGTTAAGTCATTTGCCCTAGGTCACCCATTAATTAGGCAAATTTCTGATTCTTCACATTTGCCTTCTCTGGAAGTCAGAGACTCCATTTATCCTGTCAGAGTGTTGAGTGATGTCCTAATAACTGTCACAAGCTACATGGGATGTTGGAGAGAGGCTATTCTCACCTAAATTTGTGAAATGAAGAGAACCCCTAGAAAAATTATTTTTCTTTTTAATGTTCTTTCTAATGATGAATAAATACATGTGTCTGTCTTCTATTTCCAGTTCAGAAATGGACTTATTTAATATGCCCCCACACTTTATTTAGGACTGTCCCATCACTACAGGTGGCACCACCAATCCTCCTTATCTCATAAACCCTTAATCTTGGTGTCATCCTCAACTCATCTCTCTCGTTCAACCACATATTCAATCAGTCACCAAATCCTTTCTGTTCAACCTAAACAAAAACCGAAAACAAAAATTGCTAAAATCTACCCTGTCCTTTCCATCCAAACTGCTACCACGTTAATCCAAGCATGTATCTTATCCTGTCTCGATTACTGCATCATCCTCCTTGTCGACATCCCTACCTCCTGTCTCGCCCCACTTCAGTCCATAATTCACTCTGCTGCCAGGATCATTTTTTCTACAGAAATGTTCGGTCCCTGTTTCCCCACTCCTCAAGAACTTCCAGTGGTTGCCCATCCACCTCCACATCAAACAAAAGATCCTTACCATTGGCTTTAAAGCAGTCAAATCACCTTGCCCCCTCCTATTTCACGTCTCTGCTCTCCACTTCAACCTAGCCCATACGCTTTGCTCTAAGGACAACCAACATACTATACCTCGTTCTTGCCTATCTCACCTACAACCTCTTGCCCACGTCCTGCCTCTGGCCTGAAACACCCTCCTTCTTCATAGGCAACAGATGATCAGTCTCCCCATCTTCAAACCCTTATGAAAAGCACATCTCCTCTAAGAGGTTTTCCCTAACTAAATCCTCTTTTCTTCTCCTCCCACTTCCTTCTGCCTCACCCTTGCATTTGATTTGCACCCTTTAGTCACCCAACCCTCAGCCCCACAGCACTTGTGTATATATTTGTAATTTATTTGTATTCATTCAATCGTATTTGTTGAGCGCTTACTGTGTGCAGAGCACTGTACCAAGCGCTTGGGAAGTACAAGTTGGCAACATATAGAGATGGTCCCTACCCAAAAACGGGCTCATATCAATGTCTGTCTTCCTTTCTAGACTGTAAGCTCACTGTGGGCAGGGAACATGTCTATGAACTGTTATACTATACTCTCCCTAGCATTTAATACAGTGCTCTGCACACAGTAAGTGTTCAATTAAGATGATTGACTGATTAATTTATTGATACAAATAAGAACAAAAGTAGATTGAGGCAAAATGTTTCACCTCACTTTGAGCCAAATGCAACCCTTTAGAACTTTAAAATATTGCAAATGTGAGGTAGTTAGCAAAAATAGTAGAATGGGGTTAAAGGGTGGAGAGTTTGAATATTTGTTACTCTACTTCCAATCCATGAAATCATTCACTACTCCACAACTTAAATAAGGGGTCTATGGCCCCTCATTTACATCTAAATGAGGAACAGCATGGCCTCGTGGCAAAAGCAGGCTTCGGAGTCAGAGGTTGTGAGTTCTAATCCTGCCTGTGCCACTTCTCTGCTGTGTAACCTTGGACAAGTCACTTCGCTTCTCTGGGCCTCAGTTACCTCATCTGTAAAATGGGGATTGAGATTGTGAACCCAGTGTGGGGCAGAGACTGTGTCCAACCAGGTTACCTTGTATGTACCCCAGTGCTTAGAACAGTACTTGGCACATAGTAAGCACCTAACAAATTCCATAATTATTATTATTATCAATTATTAAACTCTTGAGATTTTGCTAGACATCTGTTTAATCTATTCCCACTAAACCACAAAGACTTGTCAGTTTCAGGGGACACGGGAAATTTGCCAAAAATATGCTACTCATAAATAGTCTTAGCAAAGGTCAGTGCATTTGTACTGCTTTTTAAAAAAAAAAAACCCAAATTTTTGTTAATTATATGTCCTTCGAAGTACCTGTTATATTGTTAGTTTTGTGAACTGTGGATTAAATACCAGTTCTCTCTCCTACTGTTTCCATTTTCTCATCTGTAAAATGAGGATTAAGACTGCGAGCCCTATGGGGTTCAGGGGCTGTGTACAACCCGATCATCTTGTATCTACCCCAGAGCTTAGTACAGATGAAGAATCAGAGGCAAATAACTGACTTGCCAAACTCACACAGCAGATAATTGACAGAGCTGGGATTAGAACCCAGGACCTCGGATTCCCATTCCCATGCTCCTTCTACGAGGTTGAACTGCTTCTCCACGTATACAATGGAATCCCTTACTGAACAACTTTTTTGATTACCTTTATAACACGAAATGTTTTGACCCTGAAATCTTTTATGCTAGCAATTTAATTTCACAAATGCAGTGTTTTAAGAGATACTTAGAAGGTCAATAAAACTAAGGCATCATTAGCCATCTTTAATGAAGTGTTCACGGCTGTGATTTCAAGGCAGGCAAAGAAATAAAGTCAGAGCCCCAAAAGTTAACCTTTTAATAAATAAAGAGCTGCTTTTCAGTAAAATGCACTGACCCTACCAAAACTATATGTAAGAATGAAATAGTTATGGTAAATTAACTTGTAGCCCTTGCAGAAGGGCTATAACCTAGCACTTCTCACATAAATTCGACGTTCCACTTGGCTGATTTTGAGACAGTAATTTGAAGCCCAGCATACATTCCCCTTGACTTTTTTTATTTAGAACAGACAACTTCATCTCTTGTAACAGGATGATAAGCAATAAATTCTCTCATGAATTATTTCATTTCCCAGGTTGTACTACAATATAAGTAAATGATAAACTCAAAGCTCTGCTCCAATGGGCACTGAAAGGCATAAAGGGAATCAGAGAAAGATGCAAGGAGAGAATCTGACCTAATTTTAAAGCAAAGTCCATACTTTTGGAAAGTGAAAATACAGTGGTTGCTGGCTTTTCCCCCCACCTACTTTTTGCAATTTATTTTGAAGTCTGTCCTTCTTGCTGGAGTGTAAGCTTTCTGAAGGCAGGAATCACGTCTACTAACTCTGTCCTCACCGAAGCACTTAGCTCAGTGCTCCACACACAAGAAGTGCTCCACTCATTCAATCGTATTTATTGAGCACTTATTGTGTGCAGAACACTGTACTAAGTGCTTCATAAATCCTATTGCTGGATGGAATGCTCCTTTTTGTTTTAGCGCATTTGTTAAGCACTTACTATGTGCCAGGCACTGTTCTAAGCACTAGGGTTCACTTCAAGTTTATCCTTTCCTGTCTTAACACTGCCCTCTGCTCTGCCAGACAAAACTATTTCTCCTCCCTTATTGACACCCATGCCCATCATCCCTGCCAGCTCTTCCGTACATTCAACTCCCTTCTCAGGCTCCCGGTTCCTCCCCCGCCTCTTTCCCTCACCCTCAACGATCTGGCCTCCTACTTCATTAGTAAAATTAACTCCATCAGGTCTGAGCTCCCCGAAGTCACTCCTCCCCCTTCTCCAACCCCCCGGCCCTCAACCCTCTACGCTACTCTCCCATCCGTCCCAGCAGTATCCGCAGATGAGATCTCCTCCCTCCTCTCAAGTGCTACTCCGGTCACCTGTGCTTCTGACCTCATTCCCTCTCATCTTATGAAATCTCTCGCTCCATCCCTCCTCCCCTCCTTAACTTCAATTTTCAAACGCTCACTTTCCACTGGTTCCTTCCCCTCTGCCTTCAAACATGCCCACGTCTCTCCCATCCTAAAAAAACCCTCTCTTGACCCCACCTCACCTTCAAATTATCACCCTATCTCCCTCCTACCATTCCTTTCCAAACTCCTTGAATGAGTCATCTACACGCGCTGCCTCGAATTCCTCAACTCCAACTCTCTTCTCGACCCCCACCAATCTGGCTTCCATCCCCTACATTCCACTGAAACTGCCCTCTCAAAGGTCACCAATGACCTCCTCCTTGCCAAATCCAACGGCTCCTACTCTATTCTAATCCTCCTCGACCTCTCAGCTGCCTTCGACACTGTGGACCACCCCCTTCTCCTCAACACGCTATCCAACCTTGGCTTCACAGACTCTGTCCTCTCCAGGTTCCCCTGTTATCTCTCCGGCTGTTCATTCTCAGTCTCTTTTGCAGGCTCCTCCTCCCCCTCCCATCCCCTTACTGTAGGGGTTCCTCAGGGGTCAGTTCTCAGTCCCCTTCTGTTCTGTATCTACACTCACTCCCTTGGTGAACTCATTCGCTCCCACAGCTTCACCTATCATCTCTACGCTGATGACACCCAAATCTACATCTCTGCCCCTGCTCTCTCTCCCTCCCTCCAGGCTCGCATCTCCTCCTGCCTTCAGGACATCTCCATCTGGATGTCTGCCCGCCATCTAAAACTCAACATGTCCAAGACTGAACTCCTTATCTTCCCTCCCAGACCCTGCCCTCCCCGTGACTTTCCCCATCACTGTTGACAGCACTACCATCCTTCCCGTCTCACAAGCCCACAACCTTGGTGTCATTCTCAACTCCTCCCTCTCGTTCACCCCTCACATCCAAGCCGTCACCAAAACCTGCTAGTATCACCTCCGCAACATTGCCAAGACCCGCCCTTTCCTGTCCATCCAATCCGCTACACTGCTCATTCAATCTCTCATCCTGTCCCGACTGGATTACTGCATCAGCCTCCTCTCTGATCTCCCATCCTCCTGTCTCTCCCCATTTCAATCTGTACTTCATGCTGCTGCCCAGATCGTCTTTTTGCAGAAATGTTCTGGGCATGTTACTCCACTCCTCAAAAATCTCCAGTGGCTACCAATCAAGCTACGCATCAGGCAAAAACTCCTCACCCTCAGCTTCAAGGCTCTCCATCACCTTGCCCCTTCCTACCTCACCTCCCTTCTTTCCTTCTACAGCTCAGCCTGTACCCTCCACTCCTCTGCTGCTAACCTCCTCACTGTGCCAAGCTAGCTCTCTTCCTCCCTTCAAGGCCCTACTGAGAGCTCACCTCCTCCAGGAGGCCTTCCCAGACTGAGCCCCCTCCTTCCTCTCCCCCTCGTCCCCCTCCCCATCCCCCTGTCTTACGTCCTTCCCCTCCCCACAGTACCTGTATATATGTATATATGTTTGTACATATTTATTACTCTATTTATTTATATATTTTACTTGTATATATTTATTCTATTAATTTTATTTGGTTTATATGTTTTGTTTTGTTGTCCACCTTCCCCTTCTAGACTGTGAGCCCGGTGTTGGGTAGGAACCGTCTCTATATGTCCTCTATATACAGAGGAGCAGCGTGGCTCAGTGGAGAAGAGCCCGGGCTTTGGAGTCAGAGGTCATGGGTTCGAATCCCGGCTCCGCCACATGTCCGCTGTGTGACCTTGGCCAAGTCACTTAACTTCTCTGAGCCTCAGTTACCTCATCTGTAAAATGGGGATTAAGACTGTGAGCCCCATGTGGGACAACTTGATCACCTTGTATCCACCCCCAGCGCTTAGAACAGTGCTCTGCACATAGTAAGCGCTTAACAAATGCCATCATTATTATTATAGAGAAGCCGCGTGGCTCAGTGGAAAGAGCTCGGGCTTTGGAGTCAGAGGTCATGGGTTCAAATCCCGGCTCCGCCACTTGTCAGCTGTGTGACTTTGGGCAAGTCACTTCACTTCTCTGGGCCTCAGTTCCCTCACCTGGAAAATGGGGATGAAGTCTGTGAGCCCCATGTGGGACAACTTGATTACCTTAGTATCTACCCTAGCGCTTAGAACAGTGCTTTGCACATAGTAAGCGCTTAATAAATGCCATCATTATTATTATTATATGTTGCCAACTTGTACTTTCCAAGCGCTTAGTACAGTGCTCTGAAACACAGTAAGTGCTCAATAAATATGACTGAATGAATAGGGTAAATACAAGGTAATTGGGTTGGGCATAGTCTTAGACACAGTGGCTCTTCCACGTGTCTGCTGTGTGACTTTGAGCAAGTAACTTAAGTTCTCTGTGCTTCAGTTACCTCATCTGCAAAATTCATTCATTCATTCATTCAATCGTATTTATTGAGTGCTTACTGTGTGCAGAGCACTGTACTAAGTGCTTGGGAAGTACAAGCTGGCAACATATAGAGATGGTCCCTACCCAACAGTGGGCTCACAGTCTAGAAGGGGGAGACAGAGAACAAAACAAAACATATTACCAAAATAAAATAAATAGAATAAACATGTACAAATAAAATAGAGTAATTCATTCATTCATTCATTCAATCGTATTTATTGAGTGCTTACTGTGTGCAGAGCACTCTACTAAGCACTTGGGAAGTACAAGCTGGCAACATATAGAGACAGTCCCTACCCAACAGTGGGCTCACAGTCTAGAAGGGGGAGACAGAGAACAAAACAAAACATATTAACAAAATAAATAGAATAAATATGTACAAGTAAAATAAATAGAGTAATAAATACGTACAAACATATATACATATATACAGGAGCTGTGGGGAAGGGAAGGAGGTAAGGCATGGGGGATGGAGGGAGGGAGGGGGAGAGGAAGGAGGGGGCTCAGTCTAGGAAAGCCTCCTGGAGGAGGTGAGCTCTCAGTAGGGCCTTGAAGGGAGGAAGAGAGCTAGCTTGGCGGATGGGCAGAGGGAGGGCATTCCAGGCCAGGGGGAGGACGTGGGCCGGGGGTGGACCGTGGGACAGGCAAGAACGAGGCATGGTGGGGAGATGAGCGGAGGGTGTGGGCTGGGCTGGAGAAGGAGAGAAGGGAGGTGAGGTAGGAGGGGGCGAGGTGACGGACAGCCTTGAAGCCGAGGGTGAGGAGTTTCTGCCTCACCCTCATTGGTAGCCACTGGAGATTTTTGAGGAGGGGAGTAACATGTCCAGAGCGTTTCTGGACAAAGACAATCTGGGCAGCAGCATGAAGTATGGATTGAAGTGGGGAGAGACAGGAGGATGGAAGATCAGAGAGAAGGCTGATACAGTAATCCAGACGGGATAGGATGAGAGCTTGAATGAGCAGGGTAGCAGTTTGGGTCTAGAGGAAAGGGCGGATCTTGACAATGTTGCAGAGGTGAGACCAGCATGTTTTGGTGATGGTTTGGATGTGATAAATAAATGTGAGTTATAAATACGTACAAACATACATACATATATACAGGTGCTGTGGGGAGGGGAAGAAGGTGGGGGGGATGGGGAGGGGGAGGAGGGGGAGAGGAAAGAGGGGGCTCAGTCTGGGAAGGCCTCCTGGAGGAAGTGAGTTCTCAGTAGGGCTTTGAAGGGAGGAAGAGTGCTAGCCTGGCGGATGTGTGGAGGGAGGGCATACCAGGCCAGGGGGATGATGTGGGCTGGGGGTCGACAGTGGGACAGGCAAGAACGAGGCACAGTGAGGAGATCAGCGGCAGAGGAGGGGAGGGTGTGGGCTGGGCTGTAGAAGGAGAGAAGGGAGATGAGGTAGGAGGGGGCGAGGTGATAGACAGCCTTGAAGCCGAAAGTGAGGAGTTTTTGCCTGATGCATAGGTTGATTGGTAGCCACTGGAGATTTTTGAGGAGGGGAGTAACATGCCCAGAGCGTTTCTGGACAAAGACAACCTGGGCAGGGGAGTGAAGTATGGATTGAAGTGGAGAGAGACAGGAAGATGGGATATCGGAGAGGAGGCTGATACAGTAATCCAGATGAGATAGGATGAGAGCTTGAACAAGCAAGGTAGCAGTTTGGATGGAGAGGAAAGGGCAAATCTTGGCAATGTTATGGAGGTGAGACCAGCAGGTTTTGGTGATGGCTTGGATGTGAGGGGGGAACAAGAGAGCAGAGTCGAGTATGACACCAAGGTTGTGGGCTTGTGAGACAGGGAGGATGGTAGTGCCATCAACAGTGATGGGAAAGTCAGGGAGAGGGCAGGGTTTGGGAGGGAAGACAAGGAGTTCAGTCTTGGACGTGTTGAGTTTTAGGTGGCAGGCAGATATCCAGATGGAGATGTCCTGAAGGCAGGAGGAGATACGAGGCTGGAGGGAGGGAGAGGGAGCAGGGGCAGAGATGCAGATTTGGGTGTCATCAGCATAGAGATGATAGTTGAAACCGTGGGAGCGAATGAGTTCACCAAGGGAGTGAGTGTAGATCAAAAACAGAAGGGGACCAAGAACTGAACCCTGGGGAACCCCCACAGTAAGGGGATGGGAGGGGGAGGAGGAGCCCATAAAAGAGACTGAGAATGAACGGTCAGAGAGATAAGAGGAGAACCAGGAGAGGACGGAGTCTGTGAAGCCAAGGTCGGATAGCGTGTTGAGGAGAAGGGGGTGGTCCACCGTGTCGAAGGCAGCTGAGGGGTCGAGGAGGATTAGGATAGAGTATGAGCCATTGGATTTGGCAAGCAGGAGGTCATTGGTGACCTTTGAGAGGGCAGTTTCCATGGAATGTAGGGGACGGAAGCCTGATTGGAGGGGGTCGAGGAGAGAGTTGGCATTGAGGAATTTGAGGCAGCGCATGTAGATGACTCGTTCAAGGGGCTTGAATTCACTGGGAATTGAGACTGTGAGCCCTATGTGGACTTGCTTATATTCACCCCAGTGCTTAGTACAGTGTCTGGCACATAATAAGCACCTAACAAATACCATTGTTATTATTATTATTATTATTATTGTTGTTGTTAATAATGACATTTCAAGGATATCGTATTTTGGGACCAAAATGCTTTCTCTCTACATTTTCTCATTAGTTGATCTTATAACAAGCAAGAAAAAAATTAGGTCTTATGGTGGGATGATTTATGAATAATTGCTCCAACATTCCACATTTAACTATGTCCATTGGGAGACTGGTTTTGCAAAAGAAAGCAGTGGCAAAGAACACAGTTTGCGGAACTGAACAGAGCCAACACGGTGATTATGGACTGTGAACTCTGACTTTTCCCACAAAAACAATGCATCCCATTCCTTCTGTGGTCCAATTTCAATTCCCAATACTGAAACAATAACGATGGCAACCCATCTTCCATTTTGAGCAGCAAAGATGCTGGTGAAAGAACCCAGTTTTCTCCACGAGCACAGCTAAGCTCATTAAGAACAGGAAATAGCTGCTAATTCTGTTGTATTGCATTCTCCCAAGTGCTTAGCACAAGGATCCACACATAAGAAGTGCTCAATAAATATTATTGATTGGTTGACTGTGAAAGACGGGGGCAATGCAGCATTGATGTAGCTCCCACCCTGATTCAATGCCTAAATCAGAGTTGAACCTGCATCACTCACTGATCACAAGGAATATCACAATCAATCCAAGGATGATAATCTTGAAAAAAATAACAATGGTTGTGGTCTTTGTTAAATACT
Organism: Tachyglossus aculeatus; assembly: GCF_015852505.1. Taxonomy (NCBI): domain Eukaryota; kingdom Metazoa; phylum Chordata; class Mammalia; order Monotremata; family Tachyglossidae; genus Tachyglossus; species Tachyglossus aculeatus. The sequence continues at coordinate 16,047,239 of NC_052070.1, forward strand.
TTCCAGGGAAGATGCAAGGTAATTTGGTCAATGCCTGTTCTCCCTTCCTCTTCGACAGACAGTCCCTTGTGGGACAGGGACTGTGTTCCACCTGATTATCTTTTATCTAAACCCAGTGCTTAGTCCAAGGTTCGGCAGCTGGTAAGCACTACCAAACAAGACATTTATTTGCATCTTGGGGTAAAATGCAGGAGGGAAAATGATCCCCATCACCCCACAGGGCCCCCCCAGAAAGAATTCCCACGTTTGGTTTAGGCCCCCTTCTCCCCACACTCACATGGGAGGGAGAAGAAAGGGATTGATGTCAGCAACGGCTCTCTCTGATCAGGATCAACCTTGGTCAGGTAACTGATTCCATTTTTTTTAAAATGACTAAATTTCACGTGCAGTCTCAGTCACACAGATGGCTGTGCTCTGTAACTTTCTAATTTACTCAAACCCTGATAGGCTTTCTCCTCCTGAACCCTGATAATAAAAGAGATTCAGGGATACCAACTGAAAGGAAAGATAGACCTAAAGACACATCCATTGTACTGAAGTAAATCTGCCTTATTCTAACTAGACATACTTTTTTATGGTATTTGTTAAGTGCTTACTGGGTGCCAGGCACTGTATTATACACTGAATAATAATAATAAGAATGATGATGGCATTTATTAAGCACTTACTATGTGCAAAGCACTGTTCTAAGTGCTGAGGAGGTTACAAGATGATCAGGTTGTCCCACAGAGGGCTCACAGTCTTAATCCCCATTTTCCAGATGAGGTAACTGAGGCCCAGAGAAGTTAAGTGACTTGCCCAAAGTAACACAGCTGACAATTGGCAGGGCCAGGATTTGAACCCATGACCTCTGACTCCCAAGCCTGTGCTCTTTCCACGGAGCTACTCTGCTTCTCGACAAGGTCATCAGGTTGGACACAGTCCCTGTCCCGCATCGGGTTCACAGTCCCAATCCTCATTTTACAGAGGAGGGAACTGAGGCACAAAGAATTGAAGTGACTTGCCCAAGGTCACACAGTAGACATGTGGCGGAGCCAGGATTAGAACACAGATTCTTTTGACTCCCAAGCCTGTGCCCTATCCAGTAGACCAATTCTGCTTCTGTGTGTGAATGTTTCCTCAGGCATATAGAACAACACTGCAGGACAAATCGGGACAAATTTTGCTGTTAGCAAAATTTCATAATCATTTTTTGACCTGCCCAATGCCTGTAGCCACAGCATTGTTAAAAGGCCTGTGTCTTGTATTTAAACAGCAACTTTGTCATCTCTTTATGCTACTTAGTTGGGCTTCAACAATTCAAAATGTGTTGCTTTCAAACAGGCCTCTGGGAAGTCTAGAGGAGAAACATTACTTGAAAATATTGAAGCTAGTTATCTATCTTCAAACATTTCCAAAGCAGTGGGGACCCTATGAGGGATGGCTGGAATTAAGCTAATGAGCTCTCTTCCCCTTCCAGGATTCTATGTTTATTACTTGCTTGGAGCATTATTCCTTCATTCAGTTTTATTTATTCAGTGTTTACTGTACATTAGAGTACTAGGTACTGTAGAGTACAAGGAAAACACATGGTCCCTGCCTTTAAGAAACTTCCCATCTAATGGGAAAGCTAAAAATGAGCAATAGAGAAAAAGAGGGCTAATGAGATTGGAATATTTGCTTTTCCAGGCCTGCCTGGAGGCAAAGGGAGGAAAAGATGAGATAGGAGTTGTGGACCTAATTATGCAGCATGGCCTAGTAGAAAGAGTTTGGGTTTGGAAGTCAGAGGACCTGAGTTTTAATCCTGGCTCCGCCATTTGCCTGCTGTGTGACTTTGGGCAAGTCACAACTTTTCCTTCCCTCAGTTTCCCTCATCTATGAAAAGGGAATTCAATACCTGTTCTCCCTCCCTTTTAGAATGTGAGCCCTATTTGGGAGAGGGATTGAATCTGATATGAATATCGTGTATCTACCCCAGCACTCAGTGCAGTACTTAGCACATAATAAGTACTTTATTATAATATATAATAATAATATAATATATATATGTATATAAGTACATAAGAGAAGCAGCGTGGCTCAGTGGAAAGAGCACAGGCTTGGGAGTCAGAGGTCATGGGTTCTAATCCCAACTCCGCCACTTGTCAGCTGTGTGACTTTGGGCAAGTCACTTAACTTCTCTGTGCCTCAGTTACCTCCTCTGTAAAATGGGGATTAAGACTGTGAGCCCCACATGGGACAACCTGATTACCTTGTATCCCTCCTAGCGCTTAGAACAGTGCTTGGCACACAGTAAGTGCTTAACAAATACCAACATTATTATTATTGTTATTATTACTTAAACAATACAATCATCATTATTATCAGCTCAGACACCGCCTCTGTCCCACACTGGGCTCACAGCCTAAAGGAGAGAACCAGTAATCCCCATTTTACAGATTATCATCCATAGATTGTGGTATCAGTAATGATTCAAGTTCAACCCTGTTTCAGGCACTGAATCGGTGTAAGAGCTACATCAAGACTGAATTGCCCCCTGTCCCTTTCAGTCAGTCAATCATATTTATTGAGCCCTACCTATGTGCAGAGCACTGTACTAAGTGCTTCGGAGACTACAATGCAACAGAATTATCAGACACGTCCCCTGCCCATTTTACAGATAAGGAGGCTGAGGAACAGCGAGTTTCAGTGACCCTTCCAAGGTCACACAGCAGGCAAGTAGGAATGAGAGATGTCCAAAGCTTTTTCCCACGTGTCTGAGTCCAAGATGCTGGAGACAGAGTGATCTAATGGGAAGTGGTCCCCTATTTCTGCCTGTTGGCATGAACTGGCAGAATCTCTAGACACCTGGGACTGGTAGCTGTAAGCAGAGTATATGTTTGGTCGGAATTAGCCATCTGTTGGACCACAGTGTAACAGGAGACAACCTTATTTTGTATAATCACTTTGGTTATGCCTACACAACTTTTTGTGTAACTTTTTCTAGGCCATAAAACTCTACTGGGGCTTCCACAAGCAAACTCTTTCCTTCCTTTGGCGGATTTGTAGGCAATTGGGAATCTTTTTCGTACCATTGTTTGGTCTGTAGCACACATTCTGAAACACTAAATCCTCAAAAGGGGACACACACACACACACACACACACACACACATTTGTCATTGTATACATATGATTACCATAGAACACATTGTTAACTTCCATGTTAAAGGAAGATTTATTGCAAGTGTAAGCCTTTCTGATCAACACTAGATCAATCTCCTGGAACAGCAGTTGGTATAGAAAGGTACATAAACTCAGGGATGGTTTCATTAGAAAAAAGAGTGGATTTTGCAACTCAACCCCGTGGAGACCAATGAGTCTCCCCCCTTCATAACCTGGGGAAGTGAATTCAAATGGTTCACATCTGAACAAATTACCCAGACATCGACTGCCTGGGGTTACAAGTAATTTAATCTCATGAGGTTTTCGATTCATAGCTGTTCCTTGAAGCTGACAACCTCCACAATTTGAGCCAAGGAAACAGAGGAGAAAACTGAATTCAAAGTAATTTTACACCTACCATAATCAGTCCCACTGAAAATAGGGCCTAGGTGATTGGACTTAACCGATCGGTAGGGCAGTTCAGGTATGAGTCTGGTACTCCATTTAGAGAGTAAACTCCACAGGGGTGGGGAAAGTCCTCTATATTATATTCTGCTAAGCACCTAGTCCCCTCTCAGGATGGCACCTGGAGAATTTCCAGTACTCTACCAGGTTCGTCTATGGGAGGGAGAGTCAAGCAGAGGCCTACACATTCCATTCCTAGCTTGGGCAGTGGCTAGCAAGTGGCAGGCAATCTGCTACAATTCAAAATTCACCTGTGCTGGGCAGCAGCAGCATGGAAGAGAGTCGAGGGTGGAGGTCAGGTTACTGCACGGAAGAAGGCAATGGGAAACCACTTCCATATTTTTACCAAGAAAACTCTATGGATAAACAACTAGAATGATCGCAGATGGAGATGGGAGTTTCTGGGAGAGATGTGTCCATAGAGTCGCTATGGGTCGGAGACGGCTTGACAGCATAAGACAAGATAGAGTAAACACCTAGTACAGTGCTCTGAACACAGCGTGGTCTCGGTAAATGCTGATGATGCCTGACTGACTAGTTCTTGTCTCGTCTTATGCTGTCGAGTTGTCTCTGACCCATAGCGACACCATGGACACATCTCTCTCAGAATGCCCCACTTCCATCTGCAATCGTTCCGGTAGTGATTCCTTAGAGTTTTCTTGGTAAAAATATGCAAGTGGTTTACCTTTGCCATCTTCTGAGCAGTAAACTTGAGTCTCCACACTTGAATCTCTCCGCCAACTGCCCAGCACGGTTAAGTTTTGACTTGGGGCAGATTGTCTTCCACCCGCTAACAACTGGCCAAGCTAGGAATGGAATGGGTAGGTCTCTGCTTGACTCTCCCACCCATAGATGAGACTGGTAGAGTACTGGAAACCCTCTGGATGCATCCCTGAGATGGAGACTAATTCTAAGAGTAATTGAAATGGTAGAGGTGGTTCTTGTAGAAAATCCCTTAATGGCTTCTCATGGTTTTATTATTTTTTTTTACTGTATTTGTTAAGCTACCTCTCAGGATCACACCTGAAGAGTTTCCAGTACTCTACCAGTCTCGACTACAGGGGGGAGAGTCAAGCAGAAGTATATCCATTCCATTCCTAGCTTGGTCAGTGGCTAGCGAGCGGAAGACAATCTGCTACAAGTCAAAACTCACCAGTGCTGGGCAGTTGGCGAAGCTCCCATGACCTCTGACTCCAAAGCCTGTGCTCTTTCCATTGAGCCATGCTACTTCTAGTGGGTCAATCAATCAATCAATCAATCATATTTATTGAGCACTTACTATGTGCAGAGCACTGTACTAAGCGCTTGGGAAGTACAAATTGGCATCACATAGAGACAGTCGTCCCTACCCAATAGTGGGCTCACAGTCTAAAAGGGGGAGACAGAGAACAGAACCAAACATACCAACAAAATAAAATAAGTAGGATAGAAATGTACAAGTAAAATAAATAAATAAATAGAGTAATAAATATGTACAACCATATATACATATATACAGGTGCTGTGGGGAAGGGAAGGAGGTAAGACGGGGGGATGGAGAGGGGGACGAGGGGGAGAGGAAAGAAGGGGCTCAGTCTGGGAAGGCCTCCTGGAGGAGGTGAGCTCTCAGCAGGGCCTTGAAGGGAGGAAGAGAGCTAGCTTGGCGGATGGGCAGAGGGAGGGCATTCCAGGCCCGGGGGATGACGTGGGCCGGGGGTCGATGGCGGGACAGGCGAGAGCGAGGTACAGTGAGGAGATTAGTGGTGGAGGAGCAGAGGGTGCGGGCTGGGCAGTAGAAGGAGAGAAGGGAGGTGAGGTAGGAGGGGGCGAGGTGATGGAGAGCCTTGAAGCCCAGGGTGAGGAGTTTCTGCCTGATGCGCAGATTGATCGGTAGCCATTGGAGGTTTTTGAGGAGGGGAGTAATATGTCCAGAGCGTTTCTGGACAAAGATAATCCGGGCAGCAGCATGAAGTATGGATTGAAGTGGAGAGAGCCACGAGGATGGGAGATCAGAGAGAAGGCTGGTGCAGTAGTCCAGACGGGATAGGATGAGAGCTTGAATGAGCAGGGTAGCGGTTTGGATGGAGAGGAAAGGGCGGATCTTGGCAATGTTGCGGAGCTGAGACCGGCAGGTTTTGGTGACGGCTTGGATGTGAGGGGTGAATGAGAGAGCGGAGTCGAGGATGACACCAAGGTTGCGGGCTTGTGAGACGGGAAGGATGGTAGTGCCGTCAACAGAGATGGGAAAGTCAGGGAGAGGACAAGGTTTGGGAGGGAAGACAAGGAGCTCAGTCTTCGACATGTTGAGCTTTAGGTGGCGGGCGGACATCCAGATGGAGATGTCCTGAAGGCAGGAGGGGATGCGAGCCTGGAGGGAGGGGGAGAGAGCAGGGGCAGAGATGTAGATCTGGGTGTCATCAGCGTAGAGATGATAGTTGAAGCCGTGGGAGCGAATGAGGTCACCAAGGGAGTGAGTGTATATTGAGAACAGAAGGGGACCAAACACTGAACCTTGGGGAACCCCCACAGTAAGAGGATGGGAGGGGGAGGAGGAGCCTGCAAAAGAGACTGAGAAAGAACGACCGGAGAGATAAGAGGAGAACCAGGAGAGGACGGAGTCTGTGAAGCCAAGGTCAGATAACGTGTTGAGGAGAAGGGGGTGGTCCACAGTGTCACTCTGGGAGAGCTGTTTGGTCAGTTTGGGTCACTCTGGGAGAGCTGTTTCCATGACATCACTATGGATTGGACACGATTCCAACAACAATTTGTTAAGTGCTTACTTCATAAACACTATTCTAAGCACCGGGGTACATACAAGTTGATTAGATAGGACACTGTACCTCTCTCTCATGGGGCCCGCAGTCTAAGGAGGAAGGAGAACAGGCATTTAATTCCCATTTTATGAGTTTCAGAAACTGAGGCCCTGAGAAGTTAAGTCACTTGCCCAAGGTCACACAGCAAGCAAAGGCAGAACTGGGATTAGAACCCAGGTCCTTTGATTGCCTGGTCCACGTTCTTTCCATTAGGCCACACTGCTTCTTAAGTTTATGTAGATTGCCAAGTATTATGGGAAGCCTTTGACTCCGACATCTTGTAGTCTGAAATCAGATGGAAACACACCTCTTCAAGCTTTCATGAGTACCAAGTGCTGGTAATTCTTTGATTCCTTTTTTAGGCCAGATGAATCCTGGGATAGAAGGAGTCTCCACTGAGTGAAGTTTTTTCCCTTCAGATAACTCCTTGTGTGCGATTGTGAAATTCTTCAAGCAGGTCTGTGGAAGAGGATGAGAGTCCAGTGTCTTCACACTGGAGCAGCAACTTCTGAAATAAAAGCAGCTGAAGCACCATCAATTACCAATAAAGCAGAATCAGTAATAAGGGAGGCTCACAGGAGAAATCTGTTCCTCTTTCTGCTAATGAGATTTGGAAAAAAAAATCAGAAATAAAAGCTTGAATTGCTCTCCTATTCTTTATGAGGAGTGAAAGGGAAGTTCTTCAGATATTGTGTCTCATTTACCAGTAAAGGTTTTTTTTTTTTTAGGAAAACAGCATATGTTAATTCACAGCAGGGCTCTGCATAGATCCCAGATCTTCAGCCTGGCCCAAACTAGGCCAGCTGGCCCCATCTAATAATAATTATAATAATCATTATACGGTTTTTTAGGTACTTACTATGTGAGAAGCAGCGTGGCTTAGTGGAAAGAGCATGGGCTTGGGAGTCAGAGGTCATGGGTGCTAATCCCAGCTCTGCCACTTATCAGCTGTATGACTTTGGGCAAGACACTTAACTTCTCTGTGCCTCAGTTACCTCATCTGTAAAATGGGGATTAAGTCTGTGAGCCCCACGTGGGACAACCTGATTACCTTGTATTTACCCCAGTGCTTAGAACGGTGCTTGGCACATAGTAAGCACTTAACAAATACCATTATTATTATTATTATTATTATTATTATGTGCCAAACACTATTCTAAGTGCTGGGGTAGATACTAGGTTGCCAGGTTGGACACATATGGAACTCACAGTCTTCCATTTTACAGTTGAGGTTACTGAGGCACAGAGAAATGAAGTGAATTTCCCAAGGTCACCCAGCAGACATATACTGGAGGCAGGATTAGAACCCATGACCTTTGACTCCCAGGCTCAGGCTCTTTCCACTCCGCCATGCTGTTTGTCTGAGCTGGACTCCAGGACTGAGGTGGCCAGGTCTGGCCTGGGTCAGGTGGGAACTAGAAAGAAGACAGGACTCACTTCTTGGATAGGTGGAAGAAGGCTTATTTATTTATTTATTTTACACACATTGCACAGGTTGATGAGACTTGCAGTTCCAGTGCCAATTGAGGCATCTAATAATCATTGATCATTGTGGCATTAAAGGGATTACCTTAGGCTAAGCACTGTACAAAGCCCTTGGGTAGATACAAGGTAATCGGGTCAGACACAGTCCCTGCCTCAACTAGGGTTCACATTCCAAGTATGAAGGAGAACAGATATTGAATCCCCATTTACAGATGAGGAAACTGGAGCACAGAGAAGTCAAATGACTTGCCCAAGGTCACACAGCAGACATGTGGCAGAGCTGGGATTGAATCCCAGCCTGGGAGCCAGAAGGATCTGGGTTCTAATCCTGACTCCACTGTGTGTCCGCTGTATGATCCTGGGAAAGGTATACTTCACTTCTCTGTGCCTCAATTATCTCATCTGTAAAGTGGGGACTGAGACTGTGAGCCCCATGTTGGACAGGGACTGTGTCCAAACCAATTTGCTTGCATCTACCCCAGTGCTTAGTACAGTGCCGGGCACATGGTAAGCACTTAACAAATAACACAATTATTAATTATTGTTATTGTTACCTCAACTGTAAAATGGAGATTAAGACTGTGAGCCCCATGTGGGACAGGGACTGTGTCCAACCTGATTACCTTGTATTAGTACAGTGCCTTGCACACAGTAAACACTTAGTAAATATCTTCACCATCATCATCATCATTTGGGACAGAGACTGGATCCAATCTGTGAGCCCGCTTTTGGGTAGGGACTGTCTCTATATGATGCAAACTTGTACTTCCTAAGTGCTTAGTACAGTGCTCTGCACACAGTAAGTGTTCAATAAATACAATTGAATGAATCTGCTTGCATCCACCCAGCACCCAGCTCTTAGAACAGTGCCTGGCAAGTACTCAACAAATGCCACAATTATTATCTTTATTATTATTATTATTATTATTTTATGTGTGACTGTTCATATATGTGCCTATTTGCCTACCCAGTACCCTATTTCTGAAGGAAGCAAAAAGAATAGGATACTGGTACTTCTCTTTCCAGGAGAAATGCAGATTGAAAAGACCACAAAAGGTGCTCATGTACGGCTTCTTAATAAGTGTTATCAGATGACTACAAAGATGGCATGAACAGATGCTCATCAAGCCATTTTAATTATAGGTCAATCAAGCAATCAATGTCATATCCCTCCACACATCCGCCAAGCTAGCTCTCTTCCTCCCTTCAAAGCCCTACTGAGTGCACCTCCACCAAGAAGCCTTCCCAGACTGAGCCCCTTTTTCCCTCTCCTCCTCCCCATCCCCCCCGCCCTACCTCCTTCCCCTCCCCACAGCACCTGCATATATGTTTGTACAGATTTATGACTATTTTACTTGTACATATTTACTATTCTATTTATTTTGTTAATGCTGTGCATATAGCTTTAATTCTATTTGTTCTGATTATTTTGACACCCGTCTACATGTTTTGTTTTGTTGTCTGTCACCCCTTCTAGACTGTGAGTCCATTGTTGGGTAGGGACCGTCTCTATATGTTGCTGACTTGTACTTCCCAAGCATTTAGTACAGTGCTCTGCACACAGTAAGTGCTCAAAAATTATGACAATGAATGAATTTATTGAGCACTTTCGATGTTCAGAGCACTGTACTAAGCACTTTGGAGAGTATAATCCAACAGAGGTTGTAGACATGTCCCTTGTCCACAGTGAACTTGCAGTTGAGAGGGGTTGACATTCATTCATTCAATCGTATTTATTAAGCGCTTCCTGTGTGCAGAGCACTGTACTAAGCGCTTGGGAAAGAACCAAACAACAATAAAAATAGTGACAATACCTGCCCACAATGAACTCACAGTCTAGAGCAGTGGAGACAGACATCAATACAGAGAAGAGAAGCAGCATGGCATAGAGGATAGAGCACAGGCCCGGGAGTCATAAAGTCATGGGTTCTATACCTGGTTTACCATTCATCTGCTATGTGACCTTGTGCTTCGCACATAGTAAACACTTCACAAATACCATTATTATTATTATTAAGTCACTTCACTTTACTGAGTCTCAGTTACCTCATCTGTAAAATGGGGATTGTGTCTTTGAGCCCTATGCAGGACAGGGACTGTGTCCAGCTGAACTTGCTTGTATCCACCCTGGAGCTTAGTACAGTGTTACTAAGCACATAGTAAGCACTTAACAAATACCAGAGGGGAAGCAATGTGGCTCAATGGAAAGAGCATGGGATTGGGAGTTGGAGGTCATGCGTTCGAATCCTGGTTCCACCACTTGTCAGCTGTGTGACCTTGGGCGAGTCACTTCACTCCTCTGTGCCTCAGTTCCCTCATCTGTAAAATGGGGATTAAGACTGTGAGCCCCACGTGGGACAACCTGATCACCCTGTATTCCCCCAAAGCACTTAGAACAGTGCTTTGCAAATAGTAAGTGCTTAACAAATACAATCATTATTATTAATACAGGGAGCAAGTTAGAGCAATGCAGAAGGGAGTGGGAGATGAGGGAAAGTGGGGCTTAGTCTGGGAAGGTCTCTTGGAGGAGATGTGCCTTCATTAAGGCTTTGTAAGGGGTATGATATTAATGGAAAAAAATTACGGACATATGGCAAAGGTACTAGTAAAATTTGTGGCATATTTAAGTGCTTACTATGAGTCAAGCACTGCCGTAAGCTCTAGGGAAAGTACAAGGTATTTGGGGCACACATAGTCCCTGCTCCACATGGGGCTCGTAGTCTAAGTAGAAGGGAGAACTGTTATTGAATCCCCATTTAATCAATGAAGAAAATGAAGGACTGAATAGTTAAGTGATTCACCTGAGATCAAGTAGCAGAAAAGAGGCAGAACCTAGATTAGAACCCAGGTCCTCTGACTCCCAGGACCATGCTTTTCCACTTGGCCATGCTTCTTGGGAAAAGGTCAGATAAGAGATATAGAGAGGGGATAGAGGGAGAGAGAAAAATGAGAGCGAGGGAGAGAGAGAGAGAGAGAGAGAAAGAAAGAGAGAGAGAGTTCCTCCGCTAAGCCGTAAATAGAGGGGGAAAAAATTTTAACAGATGCACTGGACCACCCTAGCTTCAGTCTCCAGAGAAGAATGTTTTTATCAGAGAAAATCAGTATTTTTCTCAAAGTGCATACCACCCTCCTCCACAAACACTCACAAAGACTTATTGCATATCTTATAAGCTACTATTTCGTCTATCAATCTATTTCTAATTTCTATTTCCCTCTGTAGTCTGTAATATTTTTGTGGGCAGGGATTGGGTCTACCAACTGTACTGTATTTTATTCTTTCAGGCACTTTATACAGTGCTCTGCACTCAGTGGTTAACAAATACGATTGATCCATTCATATTGTTAGTTTGCTGAACTACTGAACTTTCTAGTAGTAATAGTATTTATTAAGCCTTTACCTATGCCAAGAAATGTACCAAGCATTGGGAAAGAGTATACAGGTAGGAATTAGATATGGACATTGTCCCTGAAGGGGATTACAATCTTTAACTGCACCATTGCACTGTAGGCCTCTCCAGAGCAGAAGCAATGTCTTACACTGATATTATGTTTCCATGCACCCAGCTTTGCATATACAGCAAGCATTCAATAAATTATGAATTATTATTATTAGAAATAATAATAATTGTATTTGTTGAGCACTTACTAGGTGCCAGGTACTGAACTAAGCAATGGGGGGGAATGGTAGTGGTCCACATATGTACAACAAATGGCTATTTGTAGATCCTTTGGGGGCTTTTGTATGAAAATCCTTTTCTCCTTCCTGGGATGGACTAAATTGACATTTTCAAACAGTTCAGTGAAACCCGGGGAGTGAGACTTTAATACTCCATGTTTGGAAATATTAAAAAGGAATTATTTTCACTTGCAGCTGGAAAACAAGCCCCCAGATCCTGCAAATAGATTAAGAATTAAATGTATCTTTCTTCTCCCACATAAACACACACTTAGTATTAAAGTCAGTAGGGTAACCTAATAATATACCAAGGATGTGATGCTAGAAATTTGCTTCTTCTCTCCATTCAATCCTTAAGCCTCTGTGCGGTCAGGGAGTGTGTCTACCAACTCTGTTATATTGCATTCTCCCAACAACTTAGTACAATGCTCTGCATTCAATAAATGCTCAGTAAATATGATTGATTGACTCACTTATCCTTTCCAATCTGAAATGTGCATTTACATTTTAAAATTACTAATAAATGTGGAAGGGGAAAAATATAATTTTGCTACCATATCAGAGACATCCAGAAATGAGTGTATTTTCAATAAGAATTTGATGAGGTGAATATCCTACTACTAAAGCAAAAATTAAACACACATTAGTACAGTGCCTGGCACTCCGTGCTTAAGAAATACCATAATTATTATTCTTATTCTAGTTAGACAGTGCCTGGAGTTGAACATGTAAAAGATGTTTAACTATAGTAACCTAAAGTTTTTAAATGCAACACTGAATTCAACTGGCATCCAAAACCATCAACCTGAGTTTCCATCCAATTGAGACTGAGGATTTCAACTATAATATACTTACTAGCCTCCAGATTTTTTTTAAGAAATCAATTGTATTTTTTAAATCTTCCTATCCAAAAAGATGAAGTGAAAAAATTAAAATTGGTGTCTTAAAAATCACATTATGGTGCAATAGGAATCTTATTACATCTGTCTTCCTCAATGAGGCTGTTTCCCAATATGTTTGCTTCATAACCTATATTGTTTTAATTGCCATTTTACGTGTCTGGTGAAGACTTCGAGTTTTATACCCTTAACAAAAGAGATATTGACTGACAATGGAGGATGAAACTTTGAACTGCAATGTGGTGAGTGTGTTGTCATTTCTGTGTTTTTACTGGAATTAAAAGAGAGAGGATGTGCAGGTGATGAAAGGATATCTAGAAAAAAATTCTTCAAGAGGAATTAGTTGCACATTATTTGACCAAAACATTTCCTCCATCATCATCATTGTTATTGTTTATCTGGTGCCTACTGTGTGCTAGTACACAGTGTTTGGATACATTCAAAGGAAGAGAAGAGGACATAAATCACCATTAGGCACTAGTTAGAAGACCAAGAGCACTGATAAAAGTGATAAACAGCAAAAATAGCTAAATAAATAAACAAATATAAATAATTGCTAACATAGGTGAACCTCCTTGTCTAGGAGGGCTTCGAAAGCAGAGTGAGACCTAAGTTTGAGCATACATACAGGGAGGAAATTTTTTGAAGGGGGAAAGGTGTGCATTGCACACAGTAAGCACTTAAATATGATTGACTGACTGATTTTTAGTCAGCCAATTGTATTTATTAAGCACTTACCATGTGCTGAGCTCTGTACTAAGCAGTTGGGAGAGTACAATATAACAATATCAGAGACACATTCCCTGCCCACAGTGAGCTTACAAACTAGAGGCAGGGATAGACATTAATATAAATAAAACAAATTACAGATATGTACAGAAGTGCTGTGGGGCTGGGGGGGGTGGGGAGCGATTAATAAAAGGAGCAAGTCAGGGCATTGCCAAAGGGAGTAGAAGAAAAGGAAAAAAGGATTTAGTAAGGGAAGGCCTCTTTGAGGAGATGTGCCTTCAGTGAGGTTTTAGAGGGGAAGAGAGTAATTATCTGTCATATATGTAGACAGAGGGCATTCCAGGCCAGAAGAAGGTTGTGGTGAGAGGTCGGCAGTAAGTTAAATGAGATTGAGGTACAGTGAAATGGTTAGCATTAGAGGAACAAAGTGTGCAGGCTGAGTTGTAGTAGAAGAGTAGTGAGGTGAGGTAGGATGGGCAAGGTGATTGAGTGATTTTAAGTCAATGGTCTGGGGTTTTTGTTTGATGAGGAGGTGCATGGGCAGCCACCGGAGGTTCTTAAGGAGTGGGGAAATGTGACCTGAATGTTTTGTAGAAAAAATGATCTGGGCAGCAGAATGAAATATGGACTGGAGTGGGGAGAGACAGGAGGCTGGGAGATCAGCAAGGTAGCCGATACAGTAATCAAGGTGGGATAGGATAACTGATTGTATTAACATGGTAACAGTTTGGATAGGGAGGAAAGAGTGGATTTTAGTGATGATGTGAAGGTCAAACTGACAGGATTTAGTGATGGATTGAATATTTGGGTTGAATGAGAGAGAGGAGTCAAGGATAGCACCAAAGGGTCAAAGATGGGTAGAGCGGGAGAGTTGCAAGTGAAATACCAATAGAGAAATGGCTTGAGAGGGGCAAAGTGTGTACGCTGAGTGGTGGTTGCGAAGAAAGTGCATAAGAAAGAGGCAGATGGTGACTGGAGGATCAGAGTTTTCTTGCCAATGTTTGGAAGTATAAGTGATTTTCCTACAGCAGAACTAAAATATTGGGAAGAAGTTGCTAAACTTTAATGATTTCCTTCTTCTTTTTCATTTTTACTTTTGATTTTTCCTGTTTTTCTTCAGTCAGCTACTTTGGTCCTTGTCACATTTCTCATACATAACAATGATAATGACAATAATAATAATATAATAATGTTGATAATGGTGGTATTTGGTAAGCACTTACAACATGGCAGGCATTGTTTTAAGCCCTGGGGTAGGTACAAGATAATCCAGTTGGATACTCTCCCTGTCCAATTTGGCGCTCACAGTCCCCATTTTACAGATGAGGAAAGTGAGGCACAGAGAAGCTAAGGGGCTTGTCCAAGGTTACACTGCAGACAAATGGCAGAGATGGGCGTAACAATTCAGCAAACATAAAAGGAAACCTTGGAATGAATAAAGAGTGGATCAGTGTGAATTCTTTTAAGAATTTTAAAGTCTGGAATTAAGTAACCGTACAGCATTTCAAAAGCCCTTTATCGAGGGTACATAAATATTGTATGTACTTTCTAGAAGTTAATAATGTGTAGCCCTGGCAACTTCGGTTTAAGAACTATTTATATTCTCATTCTTTCTGAGCCATCTCCTCCCCAAAAACAACTGCTCTAATAGATTATGGTGAAAATAATTCCTGCCTTTGGGGGAACTCTGTTACCCAGTCATGTTTCTTTTGGTTTGTCTACATTTTCTTCATTAAATTTTTGCATCAAGGGAATCAGATTATATCATTTTCAAGTATCTGGGTTCCCTCTGTAATGGACAATTTTTTAAATGGTATTTGTTAAATGCTTATTATGTGCCAGACACTGTACTAAGTCCTGGGGTAGGTATGACATAATCAGGTTGGATATGGCCCCTGTCCTGCATAAGGCTCACAGTCTCAATCTCCAGTTTACAGATGAGGTACCTGAGGCCCAGAGAAGTGAAGTGACTTGTCCAAGGTCACACAGTAGACAAGTGGGAGAGCCAGGATTAGAACCCAGGTCAATCAATCAATCACATTTATTGAGCGCTTACTGTGTGCAGAGCACTGTACTAAGCTTTTGGGAAGTACAAGTTGGCAACATATAGAGACAGTCCCTACCCAACAGTGGGCTCACAGTCTAGCAACTGACCCCCTCCAATCTGGTTTCCATCCCCTTCACTCCTGAAAAGCCACTCTCTCAAAGGTCACCCATGATTTCCTTATATCCAACAGTCTCTATGCCATCCTCCTTCAACTCTGTCAACCACCCCCTTCTCCTGGAAACATTACCCAACCTCGGCTTCACTGACACCATTCATTCATTCAATCGTATTTATTGAACGCTTACTGTGTGCAGAGCACTGTACTAAGCGCTGGGGAAGTCCAAATTGGCTGAGTCCCAGGCCTGTGCTCTATCCAGTAGGCCATATTGCTTTTAAAGAAAAAAATGGTATGCGCTAAGTGCTTACTATATGCCACGCACTGTTCTAAGTGCTGGGGTAGATACAAAGTAATCAGGTGGGACAAAGTCCCTGTCCCACATGGGGCTCCCAGTCTTAATCCCCATTTTACAGATGAGGTTACTGAGGCACAGGGAATAATAATAATAATGATGGCATTTATTAAGCACTTACTATGTGCAAAGTACTGTTCTAAGCACTGGGGAGGTTACAAGGTGATCAGGTTGTCCCACAGGGGGCTCACAGTCTTCATCCCCATTTTACAGATGAGGTAACTGAGGCCCAGAGAAGTTAAGTGACTTGCCCAAAGTCACACAGCTGACAATTGGCGGAGCTGGGATTTGAACCCCTGACCTCTGACTCCAAAGCCCATGCTTTTCCCACTGAGCCTCGCTGCTTCCCCAAAGTGAAGTGACTTGCCCAAGGTCACGCATTTGACAAGTAGCAGACAAGTGGGAGACATTAGCACCCAAGTCCTTTGGGCTCTCAGGTCCACGTTCTATCCACTAGACCACACCACTCCTCTGATTCTTGCCTGGGGGAGGTTGAAGAGTGGCATGAGGGTAAGATTGGAAATTAATACTGGAAAATGGTGAGACCTGCTGTATAATTTCATCCACTTATGTTTGATAAGGAAATGGAAAGTAAAGCGACAGAAATGCAATTGATATTTCCAGTGTACCTTTGAACCTCAGAAGCCCTGCCTTCACTGAAAGAGCTAGCAAGGTTTAATATTGTATTCTCCCAGATTAATCTCTCATTTTCTAATCCTGTTTCCCTTGCTGTTGCCACTTCAACACTGGTGTGTCACCCAAGCACGTCCCAAAGCACACCCGCACATCTCTTTAAATTCTGTTGCTTCCCTCTGTCTGTAATTTTTTTCAGTATCTGCATCCCCTATTAGATTGTAAACTCCTTGAGTGCAGGGACTGTGTCTACCTCACTCTGCCTCCTACTTAGACTGTGAGATCTGTGTGCATCAGGGATTGTGTCTGACCTGAGTACTTTGTATCTAACGCTTATGACAGTTCTTGCCTCGTAATAAGCACTTAAAGGAAGCAGCATGGCCTAGTGGCTAAAGCATGGGCCTGGGAGTTAGAAGGAGCGGGGTTCTAATCCTGATGCTGGCACTTGTCTGTTGTGTGACCTTGGGCAAGTCACTTCACTTCTCTGTGCCTCAGTTTCTTCATCTGTAAAATAATAATAATAGTAATTTTGGTATTTTTAAGTGCTTAGTATGTGCCAAGCACTGTTCTAAACGCTGGGATAGATACAATGTCATCAGGTTGTCCCACGTGGGGCTAACAGTCTTAATCCCCATTTTACAGATGAGGTAACTGAGGCCCAGAGAAGTGAAATGACTTGCCCAAAGTCACACAGCTGACAAACTTGCCCAAAGTCACACAGCTGACAAGCGGCAGAGCAGGGATTAGAACCCATGATCTCTGACTCCCAAGCCCGGGCTCTTTCCACTGAGCTACACTGCTTGGCTCAGTGGAAAGAGCCCGGGCTTTGGAGTCAGAGGTCATGGATTCAAATCCCAACTCTGCCAGTTGTCAGCTGTGTGACTTTGGGGAAGTCACTTAACTTCTCTGTGCCTCAGTTACCTCATCTGTAAAATGGGGATTAAGACTGTGAGCCCCACGTGGGACAACCTGATCACCTTGTAACCTCCCCAGCACTTAGAACAGTGCTTTGTACATAGTAAGTGCTTAATAAAAATGCCATTATTATTATTATTATTCCCTGGAGATTAAGACTGTGAGCCCCATGTGAGACAAGGACCGTGTCCAACCCAATTTGCTTGTACCTAACCCAGAGTTTAGTACAGTGCCTCAAATACAGTAAGCTCTTAACAAATGTTATGATTTTTATAATGAACAATTACCTCAATTATTATTACTATTATCATTACTAACCCTTCTCCTAAGTGTTTAGTATGGCACTGTGTAGACAGTAAACCTTTAATAAATACCATGGCTTGATTGATTGGTTGAGGTGGGGTGGCAGCACCATTCAGTAGTTCCCTGGGTACATGAGCAATTCTCTTGAGGAGCTTACTGTTATCCCAAGTGGGGAGAAGAACAAGTAAAAGTGTCTCTAAAACTGGTGTGGGCAAAACCGATATGAACCTACCTAAAAAAGAAAAATGACCACCGTGTCATGTGTGGAAACTGACTCAAGACCCAAGCCAACTCCATCTTAGCTTTTGGAACCTTAACCTTGCATAGTCACCTCCTGGTACATCTTTCCTGTTCATGAAAAATGAGATAAACAGGGAAAGAAAGAAACAGAGAATCAAACATAAAAGAAACCAAGAGAGGAGAATCATCCACTGGACTTCATCAGAAGCAGGAAGCAGAAGTAGTAGAGCAATGTCAGAGACAAGGTCACGCAACTGATTTGCTCTCCTGCCATTACCACCAACTGGCGGGAAAAGATACGCTCCTCTCA
The DNA here is from genome assembly GCF_015852505.1 of Tachyglossus aculeatus. NCBI lineage: Eukaryota > Metazoa > Chordata > Mammalia > Monotremata > Tachyglossidae > Tachyglossus > Tachyglossus aculeatus. Next base: position 16,065,325 of record NC_052070.1, read on the forward strand.
CCCTGGACCGCGTTTTCTGCCTGGACAGCGGTGAGGTGGATCTCGCTTTTAGAGCAACTGACTCTGTCTGTTGTCACCCAGACAGATCTATATTACTATTGCAATAATAAACCCCTTGGGCTGTGTTGCTGTGACTTGATTCTTTTTCTAGAACCTGACACATGGAACATCAGGATTTTACATAACGAATTGTCGGAGGAAGAGAACACTTACTCATGAACTACCCAGATAAGGAGTTAACGTGACAGCACTGAGCGAAACAAGACGTCCTGATCAACAGCTGACAGAAATAGATACCCGATTCTCAGTTTACTGAAGGGGAATACTTCTGAGCCAAGGTTCACAGGCATGGTTGTCAACATCACACACCCTCTTGTCTCAAGTCTTACTTCAGAATAGCTAATTACCTTATGCCTACTTCTCAAACTGAATCTCTCCGTCACAATCAGCATCATTTAAGCCCCGACAATGAGGCAAAGAAACGTTTTGTTAGGAACTAGTTAGACAAGTCATAACAGTATCCAATCTCTCTCTCCTAAATGGAGTCTCATGAGAGATTTCAGTTCACATTGGAGTAGCAGTGCTAAATCCAACAGTAATATTTATTGAACCCTGACTGTCTACAGTATATTCTGTGCTTGGATGATGGTTATGGCATTTGTTAAGTGCTCACTATGTGCCAAGCACTGTACTAAGCACTGGAGAGTATAATAGAGTTGTAGATACGTTGAGAAGCAGCACGATTTAGTGGGTAGAACATGGGACTGGGAGTCAGAAGGACCTGGGTTCCAATTCCAGCTGTGCCACATGTCTGCTGTGTGACCTTGGGCAAATCACCTAACTTCTTTGGGCCTCAGTTACCTCATCTGTAAAATGGGGATTAGGACTGTGAATCCCTTGTGAGACAGGGACTCACCCTGTGTCCACCCTGATTAACTTGTACCTACCCCAGTGCTTTGTACACAGAATAGTGCTTGGCACACAGTAAGCGACCCTTATGGAGTTTACCAGCTAGATGGGGAGACACTAGAATAAATTACAGGTAGAAGAAACAATAGAGAATAAACTCCTTGAGGGCAGGAATTGAATCGCCTTAGAGAAGCAGTGTGGTTTAGTGTAAAGAGCCTGGGCTTGGGAGTCAGAGATCATGGCTTCTAATCCTGGCTCTGCCACTTGTCAGCTGTGTGACTTTGGGCTAGTCATTTAACTTCTCTGTGCCTCAGTTACCTCATCTGTAAAATGGGGATTAAGACTGTGAGCCCCACGTGCTACAAGCTGATAAGCCTGTATCTATCCCAGTGTTTAGAACATTGCTCGGCATATAGTAAGCGTTTAATAAATACCATTATTATTATTACTCTATTGTAGCCAGTCAGTCATATTGAACGCTTACTGTGTGCAGAACACTGTACTAAAGCATTGAGAGAGTACAGTAGAACAATTTAACAGACAAATTCAATTATTGTTAGCATGGTGTTCTGCACAAAGTAAGAGCTTGATGAATATCATTAATTGATTGATCTAAGATCTGTGAATGAGTGCTCTGGGGGGAGGGGTGGTGTGACTACCTAAGTGGTTTAGAGGGTGGGAACTAAAGTGCAGAGGTGACAGAAAAAGGGAGATGAATAGGATAGGGAATTAGTTAGGAAAGGCCTCCTGAAAGAGATATGATTTTAGTAGGGATTGGAAGATGAGGAAAGTAGTGATCTACCTTATAGCCATTCATTCAATCAATTTACTGAGCCCTTACTGTGTGCAGAGAACTGTACAAAGCACTTAGGAGAGTACAACAATAAACAAAGTATGAACAACCCAAAGCGTCTATCGTCTAGGGTGTATGCTCCATTAGGAGAGGGATTGTTTCTTCTAATTTTATTGCACTCTCCCAAGTGCTTAATTTAGTGCTGCATAGAGTAGTCACAAAGTAAATACTATTAATCAATTCTGTAACTCAGGGCTTAGAACCTTCCACTTCAAGCGTGTTTCTCAGTTTTAGCTCCTGATATTAACCTACATTTCCTCTGTCCATCCATTACCCCAAACCAACCCTGGACCCAATGAGACTCAGTTATATTTCTCCAGGGTGGCTTTAAAGCCATGCAAGAAAAGAAAATATTTTTGGAAGCACCAGAAATGATTGCCGGATCTTGTACAGAATAGGATGAGAATGGCTGGTATACTTGCACCACCTTGGAAAGCAGTGTGGCCTAGTGGAAAGATAATAATAATAATGATGGTATTTGTTAAGCGCTTACTATGTGCCAAGCACTGATCACGGGCCTAGGAGTCAAAGGACCTGTGTTCTAATCCCGGCTGCACCACTTTTATGCTGTGTGAACTTGGCATGTCACTTCACTTCTCTGCACCATAAGACCTCATCTGTAAAATGGGGATTAAGACTATGAGCACCATGTAGGACATGGACTGTGTCCAACCTAATTACTCTGTAACTACCCCAGCACTTAGAACAGTGCCTGTGGCACAGTAAGTACTTCACAAATACAACTATAACCATAATGGCTGCACATTATAGTGAATGAATATTAGATATTTTTATGGCATTTGTTAAGAGCTTGTTATGTGCCAAGAACTGATCTAAGTGTGTAGAATGTAATTATCCCATTTTTAGACTTCTGTTTGCTCATGCCGTGTACAATGTGTAAACTCTGATCTCATGTCTCTGCTAGATGAAGAACTCAGGTGTTCTCTCAACCATCACCAAGTTCTACTCTAGAAAGATATGGCTAATTCTATTTCACAGTACATTAACTCACGAGTGGTTCACTGAAGTGATCTCTTACAGAGGATAAGGGCCTCAGATAATAGTCAAACCTAACAGTAAAAAAATGGGAGTGGACAGAATGTTTGCAACCTGCAATTATTTCCAGCTATTCTCAATTGGTGGGAGACCTTTTCAAAAACATTATAGGTGTTTGTGTCACTTCATTTCTAAATGGTAACTCTCAGGAGCTGGAAGATTAAAACCCATGGGATGCAGGGAGTTTATACCCCTGTAGAAACTTACATCTTGTTTAACCTGTGAGCTGAAATGCCAGTTAGCTTGGGCTTTTAGAGAAGGAAAAGGTCAGTCAGTGGTATATATTGCGTGCCTACTACGTGGAGAGTATTGAACTATACGCTTAGAAGTGTAAAATACAATAGAGTTGGTAGACGTAATCCTTGCCCACAAGAAGCTTGCAGTCTACAGGGGTGGTGTGCTACAGTGCTCAATGAGTACCATGGGTGGATTGAAAGAGAGGGAGCAGTTGCTAACACTGGATAGAAAAGTATATATTTAACAGGACTGTCTACTTGTGTACTACATTGTTGGTATGGGAAGCAGGGTGGCCAAATGGGAAGAGCCCAGATCTGGAACTCAGAGAACCTGGATTCTAATCCAGACAATTACTCTCCCCACCCTTCAAAGCCTTACTGAAGGCATATCTCATCCAGGAGGCCTTCTTAGATTAAGCCTCACTTTTCCTTATCTCCCACTCCCTTCTGAGTCACCCTGACTTGCTCCCTTTGCTCTTCCCCCCTCCAAGCCCCTCAGCACTTATGTACTTATCTCTAATTTTAATTATTTGTTTGTAGTGATGTCTTTTTCCCCCCTCTAGACTGTAAGCCCATTGTGAGCAGTGAATGTAACTGCTTATTGTTCTACTGTACTCTCCCACGCACTTAATACAGTGCGTGCTACACACAGTAAGCACTCAGTGAATATGACTGAAACAATGAATGCCAATTGTCAGCTCTGTGACTTTGGGCAAGTCACTTCAATTCTCTGGGCCTCAGTTACCTCATTTGTAAAATGGGGATTATGACTGTGAGTTCCCCGCAGGACAACCTGATCACCTTGTAACCTCCCCAGCACTTAGAACAGTGCTTTGCACATAGTAAGTGCTTAATAAATGCCATTAAAAAAAAATGAATGAATCCTAGCTCTATCACTTGTGATGTATCTGTGCCTCAGTTCCTTCATCTGCTAAATGGGGATTCAATACCTGTTCTCCTACTTAGATTGTGTGTCCCAGGTTGGACCTAATGATTTTGTGTCTACCCCAGTGCTTAGTACAGTGCTTGGCACATACAAATTGCTTAACAAATACCATTATTATTATTATTAGGGTTTCAATTACCTGAGGTCAAATGTGGGAGCTTCCCAAGCAATTAATCAATCAAGCAATCATATTAATTGAATGCTTACTGTATACAGAGAATGGTACTGAACAAGTAGGAGATTTTTTAAATGGTATTTTTAAGCGCTTTGTTAAACTGGGATTTCTGAGTCTCTGGGTCAGACCTTTCTTAAGCTTCCATGTCAGTTTCTCTCCAGAAGAACTAGTACATGAGAACATGCTAAAGAGGATGTTTGGAGGAGCAATGTGATGGTTATCCTTCTTGTCACTGAGCTAAACAGTTAAGTATTCACCATCTAATATTCTCCTGTGGTGGCTGTGGCCAAGGAAATGATCTCCACTTCGCCACCTTACCTTTCCTTGAGACAGCAACGAACATATTCAGCCAAGTAGATTTGGAGCTAATCCAACTCCACCTCAACTGTGGGAAAGGAAAGGCAACCCTTTATCCTGATTTTAATGGACCAGTCCCCAAACTTGAAAGTCTATCTCACCACCTGATTGAGAAGAAGTGTGGCCTAGTGGAAAGAGCACCAAACTGAGAATCAGAGGACCTGAGTTATAATCCCAGCTCTGCCATTTGTCTGCTGTGTGACCGCGGGCAAGTTGCTTCACTTCTCTGTGCCTCAGTTCCCTCAGCTGCAAAATGGGGATTGAATGCCTGTTCTCCTGATGTGGGGCCTGATCTTTTATCTACTCCAGCACTTACTACAATGCTTGTCCCATCTTATGTGCTTAACAAATACCACTGTTAGCATTTAGGGATAGATAGAGGGACATTATTAATTTCTGTCTCCCCCTCTAGACAATAAGCTCATTGTGGGCAGGGAATGTGTATTATAGTGTTATATTTTACTCTTGCAAGTGCTTACTATAAGTGCTTAGTGCAAATGCTTAGTGTTCTGCATACAGTAAACTCTCAATAAATACGATCGGCTGATTGACTAACTTAACTAACCATACTTCATGCTGCTGCCCGGATTATCTTTGTCCAGAAACGCTCTGGACATATTACTCCCCTCCTCAAAAACCTCCAATGGCTACCGATCAATCTGCGCATCAAGCAGAAACTCCTCACCCTGGGCTTCAAGGCTCTCCATCACCTCGCCCCCTCCTACCTCACCTCCCTTCTCTCCTTCTCCAGCCCAGCCCGCACCCTCCGCTCCTCCACCACTAATCTCCTCACTGTACCTCGCTCTCGCCTGTCCCGCCATCGACCCCCGGCCCACGTCATCCCCCGGGCCTGGAATGCCCTCCCTCTGCCCATCCGCCAAGCTAGCTCTCTTCCTCCCTTCAAGGCCCTGCTGAGAGCTCACCTCCTCCAGGAGGCCTTCCCAGACTGAGCCCCTTCTTTCCTCTCCCCCTCGTCCCCCTCTCCATCCCCCCGTCTTACCTCCTTCCCTTCCCCACAGCACCTGTATATATGTATATATGGTTGTACATATTTATTACTCTATTTATTTATTTATTTATTTTACTTATACATTTCTATCCTACTTATTTTATTTTGTTGGTATGTTTGGTTCAGTTCTCTGTCTCCCCCTTTTAGACTGTGAGCCCACTGTTGGGTAGGGACTGTCTCTATGTGATGCCAATTTGTACTTCCCAAGCGCTTAGTACAGTGCTCTGCACATAGTAAGCGCTCAATAAATACGATTGATTGACTGATTGATTAAAAAAATGGCTTACAACCTTGTATCCACCTCAGCTGAATAAAGGGGTGATGGAGGGGGAGAGATGTACAGGCCTGGTTCTCTCTATTTACCTTGGGAAGGAAAGAAGGAAATGAGGAGGAGGAAGAAAGGAGAGAGCAGCATAGAGGAAGGGGTGCGCTGCTCAAACTAGTCCCTGGGGAGTTCGGGTATTGAGTTGGGGCCACTGTCAGAGTGAAAAATACAGTGGCCCCCATTCAACTGGCCCCTCCTGGGTTGGCTGATGAAGTCACTGTCATTTGGGCAGTTGTGACAGTGGTAGGAAATGAGGAAGATGGTGACAGCACCCGAGGGTAAGAACCCTCTTCCCTTCCTCTAGTTTTCTTAGGACAGTACAGTACTAAATCCTTAGTACAGTACTTTGCTCACAGAAATTGCTCAATAAATCACCTCCCAATCCCTTCCACATCACCCTGGCTGGCTCTCTTTGCTCTTCCCCCCCTCCCGCCCCACAGCACTTATGTATGTATCTGTCATTTTATTTATTCATATCGATGTCTGTGGCCCCCTGCCAGACTTTGAGGTCGTTGTGGGCAGTGATTGTCTCTAATGCTGTATTGTACTTTCACAAGCTCTTAGTACAGTGCTCTGCACACAGTAAGTGCTCAATAAATATGATTGAATGAATTAAATACGATTGAATACAGCATATACTGTACACTTAGTACAGTGATCTGCACACAGTAAACACTCAATAAATACCATTGATTGATTTCTCCCCTTTTACCTTTTCTCTGTCCCCCTTCCCCACCCTGCCACCAATTCCTCGGCTTCTGTCCATTCCAGCTCTGACTGCCTCTGTCGGCCTAATGCATCTTCATACACCTAATTAAATTCCAGAGAGACCACCCACCCTCAGATACTTATGCCCCTTCGGTGGTCTGCCAGAATTGATATTGATAATTGTGATGTTTGTTAAGTGCTTACTAAGCACTGGGATAGATACAAGATAATCAGGTCAGACCCAATCCCTGTCCCTCTCTGAGCTTCTAGTCTAAATAGCAGGAATAACAAATGTTTCTGCCCCATTTTATAGCTGAGAAAACTGAGGCACAGAGAAGTTACTTATCTAAAGTCACACAACAGGCAAGCGACGGAGTTAGGATTAAAGCCCAAGACCTCTTACCTCCAGGCCCGTGCTCTTTCTACAAGGCCAAGCTGTTTCTCTGTCTTGGGGGATGGTGGGTTCATTCAACTTATCTGAATACACAAAAAGTCACAAGTGACATATTTGTTTTTCTTAGTTTTAATTTGTCCCATCATATAGAAATGGCTGTGGGTAGGCTTGGGGAGTTGGACCACCTGGAGATTAGTTTCATTAAAAAAAAAAAAAGCAAAAAAATTTTCATGCCTTTTGATTGCACCTCTGCTGTATTTAAAAACTGTCACACACAGAGAAATATGCAAATAACCCAGGCATCTGTTTAAAGAGGCAAAGTAGTTTCCCCTGAAATGAACACTACCATGTGGAGAGAGCCCAGAGGCAGTTTCTGTTCATCCGATGCATCCGGGACAAACAGAGCAGAGTGGCAAGGCTAACAGCTGCTACCCGTCCCTGGAGCTTCAGCGACACACAAGCGAGCCCTTCCAGAAAGGAAATAATATTGAAAAGTAAATTCATCCCCAGAGCCAACCAGCCCTTGCCTTCGATCTAAGGACTTCCAGGTTAATAACAAGGCCATTTCTGAGCCATTGCAATCACCCCTGCAAACTACCTAGAGGATCATCAGTGGTATTTATTGAATGCTTAATGCTGTGTGATTTTGGGCAAGTCATTTCACTTCTCTGTGCCTCAGTTACCTCATCTATAAAATGGAAATTGAGACTGTGAGCCCCTGTGGGACAGGGACTGGGTCCAACCCGATTTGCCTGTCTTCACCCCATTGCTCAATACAGTGACTGAAACATAGTAAGTGCTTAACAATACCATCATCATCATTATTATTATTACTGTGTGCAGAGCACTGTACTAAGCACTTGGTGGAGTACGATGCGACAGAGTTGGTTAGAAGTGATCCCTGATGGACCACTGGATGGAATTTGGGACCTAAAAACCCTTCTAAAATAACATTTCCAGACCCTGTGCCTCTTCTATACTAACTCTAGACTTAGACTGTGAGCCCACTGTTGGGTAGGGACTGTCTCTATATGTTGCCAACTTGTACTTCCCAAGCGCTTGGTACAGTGCTCTGCACACAGTAAGTGCTCAATAAATACGATTGATTGATTGATTAACTCGATCCTTTTCTTCCTCCCAGCTCCTACAACATCCTATCATTCATGTCTTTGGGGCCACTAGGTATCAATACTCTATGCACAGTGCTTTGCACGTAGTAAGCGCTCAATAAATGCCATCATTATTATATCCCTGGTCCTCTACTTCAGTAGGGTCCACGACAGGGGTGCAATTTGCCTAATAATAATAATGGCATTTATTAAATGCTTACTGTGTGCAAAGCACTGTTCTAAGCGCTGGAGAGGTTACAAGGCGATCAGGTTGTCCCACAGGGGGCTCCCAGTCTTTATCCTGATTGTACAGATGAGGGAACTGAGGCACAGAGAAATTAAGTAACTTGCCCAAAGTCACTCACACACAGCTGACAATTGTCAGAGCCGGAATTCGAACCCATGACCTCTGACTCCAAAGCCCATGCTCGATGCATTAGGGTTGGCTTACCAATTTTTCTGGGCATTCTTCCTCTCGCAGTCGTGGGTGAGGCAGTTCTCTGTACCCCGCTGGATGAACACCAGTTCCCAGCCCTCCTGTTGTTTTGGGTGCGGCAGTGACAGAGCATTGGCAGCTCCCAGGACTCCACCGGGAGAATCCTGGCTCCCAGCCCTCCAGAGGTCCGGCGGTCCCGGTGGTGGCACTGGGAGAGCCCAGACTGTGGCAGCCCATACTAGTGTCCCTCTGCCCCTCCTGAGTTGGTCGTCTCCAGAGGAAAGTACGTTTTTCATTTATTCATTCATTCAATAGTATTTATTGAGTGCTTACTTTGGCAAAGTACTGTACTAAGTGCTTGGGAAAGTACAATTTAACAACAGACACATTCCTGCCCACCACGAGCTCACAGTCTAGAGGGGAAGAAGGACATTAATAGAAATAAATAGATAAATGAATAAATGACAGATAGATACAGATGGATGCATATGTTCTGTGGGGATGGGAGGGAGGATGAATGAAGGAATGGCACACAGGGAATGGGAGAAGAGGAGAGGAGGGCTTAATCAGGGAAGGCTTCTTGGAGGAGATGAACTTTCAATAGGAGTCAGCAGCTTGGCTTAGTGGATAGAGCAGGGGCTTGGGAGTTAGGGGTTATGGGTTCTAATCCCGACTCCACCACTTGTCAGCTGTGTGACTTTGGGCAAGTCACTTAGGGGAAGCAGCATGGCTCAGTGGAAAGAGCAGGGGCTTTGGGGTCAGAGGTCATGGGTTCAAATCCCACCTCCGCCAACTGTCAGCTGTGTGACTTGGGGCAAGTCACTTAACTTCTCTGTGCCTCAGTTACCTCACCTGTAAAATGGGGATTAAAACTGTTAGCCTCCTGTGGGACAACCTGATCAGCCTGTACCTTCCCCAGAGCATAGAACAGTGCTTTGTACATAGTAAGTGCTTAACAAATATCATTATTATTATTATTCTCTGTGCCTCATTTACCTCATCTGTAAAATGGGGATTAAGACTGTGAACCCCACAAGGGACAGCCTGATGACCTTGTATCTACCCCAGTGCTTAGAACAGTGCTTGGCCCACAGTAAGTGTTCAACAAATACCATCATTATTATTATTAATAAGGTTTTGAAGATGGGGAGAGCAATTATCTCTGATATGAGGAGGGAGGGCATTCCAGTCCAGAGGCAGGATGTGGACTTCAAGCGCAGGATGGCTCTTCTAGACTGTGAGCCCGCTGTTGGTTAGGGACTGTCTCTATGTGTTGCCGACTTGTACTTCCCAAGCGCTTAGTACAGTGCTCTGCACACAGTAAGCGCTCAATAAATACGATTGATTGATTGGACAAGAGGTCGGCAGCAAGATAGATGAGATCGAGGTACAGTGAGAAGGTTAGAATTAGAGGAAAGATGTGTACAGGCTTCATTCTCTCGCTCTCTCCCTCTTCCCTGGTGCCATTCACTCACTCATTCAATCCATCATACTTTTTGAGCACTTGCTGTGTGTACAGTCCTGTACTAAGCACTTGGGAGAGTACAATATAACAGAGTTAGTAGGCATGTTCCCCGCCCACAGAGAGCTCACAACCTAGAGGGGGAGACAAACATTAATATAAATTATGAATAAATACATAAGCACTGAGGGACTGAGGGAGGGGTAAAAGAAGGGGGCAAATCCACTCCCTGGTCAGAAGGTCAGATGACTTTGTAATTTCAGGTCTGCAGACAGAAGAGCAGGAATTGCTACAAACTGCTCCTTTAGGAGATCATCTCAAAGGATTTTGCCTGATCAATGATTCACAGAGCAAAATGCCTCAATCTGTCACAGAACTGTGTGATTCACCCCTCTGGTCACCCATGAAAAAAAAACCCCAGCCTGTTGTCCTTCCCTTGGGAACATAAACTTATGAGCTATTTCACATGAAGCGTTCATTCAAATGTATTTATTGAGCAATTACTGTGTGCGAAGGACTTTTCGAAGCATCATCAATCGTATTTATTGAGCGCTTACTATGTGCAGAGCACTGTACTAAGCGCTTGAAGCATCAAACCATAAGTCTTTTCCTTTAATTCCATGAAGGATTGAACAACAACAACAACAACAATGGCATTTGTTAAGCGCTTACTATGTGCAAAGCACTGTTCCAAGCGCTGGGGGGGATACAAAGTGATCAGGTTGTCCCATGTGGGGTTCACAGTCTTAATCCCCATTTTACAGACGAGGTAACTGAGGCTCAGAGAAGTTAAGTGACTTGCCCAAGGTCACACAGCAGACATGTGGCGGAGTTGGGATTCGAACCCATGACCTCTGACTCCAAAGCCCGTGCTCTTCCCACTGAGCCACGCTGCTTCTCATCTTTCAAGGTTTCTGACACAATCTCATATAAGGGGTATGGAATTTTTTCAGACTTCTCTAAATAATTCTAGAATTATTAATTATTCTTTATTTTGATAATGCTTAATAATAATTATTAATAAATCACTTAGCTTAATTATTCATTAGAACTATTATTCTTGTTAGAATTATTAATAATTTAGAAAAGCAGCATGACCTAATGGAAAGAGTCCAAGTGTGGCTCAGTGGAAAGAGCCCGGGCTTTGGAGTCAGAGGTCATGGGTTCAAATTCCAGCTCCGCCAATTGTTAGCTGTGTGACTTTGGGCAAGTCACTTCACTTCTCTGTGCCTCAGTTCCCTCATCTGTACAAGGGGGATGAAGACTGTGAGCCCCACGTGGGACAACCTGGTCACCTTGTATCCCCCTTGCGCTTAGAACAGTACTTTGCACATAGTAAGTGCTTAACAAATACCATTATTATTATTATTATTATTTGTGTAGTCTACTATTTAAGTACTTCCTCAACCCCATATCCTTCTTCTAATTCCAAAGAGGAGGAAGAACAGAATGGAATTTCTCATGACAAATAGATTGTAAGGTTCTTGAGGGAAGGTATGATGTCTAATTATTGCACCCTCCCAAGGGCACAGTAATAATAATAATGAAGGTATTTGTTAAGCACTTGCTATGTGTCAGGCACTGTACTGAGCGCTAAGGTAGATACAAGCAAAATGAGTTGAACACAGTCCCTGTCCCATGTGGGGCTCACGGTCTCACTCCCCATTTGCAAATGAGGTAACTGAGGCTCGGAGAAGCGAAGTGACTTGCCCAAGGTCACCCAGCAGATAAGTGGCAGAGCTGGGGTTAAAACCCATGACCTTCTGGCTCCCAGGCCTGTGGTCTACCCACTATGCCATGCTGTCTCAGTACCCTGCTCTGCTCCAAAGAGATACTCAATAAATACTGTCTGATAGAGCAGTGGTCTAAGAACAAGAACATGGGCTGAGGAGTCATAGGACCTGGGTTCTAATCCTAGTTCTTTCACTTGCCTGCTGTGTGACCTAAGGCAAGTCACTTCTCCCTGCCTCAGTTTCTTCTTCTGTAAAATGAGGATTCAATATCCACTCTCCCTCCCAATTTAGACTGTGATCCCCATGTGGGACAGGGACTGTGTCTGATGGGATTAACATTTATCTACCCCAGTGCTCAGAACAGTGCTTGACACAGAGGATGCAATTAACCAACGCTGTAATAATGGTAATGACAAGAACAGTGATAACAATGATAACATAGAGCATTGGCCTGAGAGTCAGAAGGACCTGGCTTCTAATCCTGACTCCACTACTTGTTCTGCTGTGTGACTTTGGGCCAGTTGCTTAACTCCTCTGTGCCTGTTACCTCAGTTATAAATTGGGATTAGGACTGTGAGCCCCATGTGGCACATGGGCTGTGTCCCATCTGATTAGTTTGTATCCACCCCAGAGCTTAAAACAGTGGTAGATCCATAGTAAGTGTTTAAAAAATACCATTATTATTATTATTAGTAGTAGTAGTAGTAGTAGTAGTAGTAGTAGTAGAAGTCGCAGTAGTCGTAATAGCATTTTTAAGCATCTATTTAGTCTGAAATGCACTGCACTAAATGCCTGGAGCAATGTGCACCAGTGAAATTCAAGAATGGTTTCTGGGCCTTAAAAAAATAAAATAACCCTAATGCTCTTATCATATCCGCTCACTCTCATTCCACCATGCTCGCAGATCCTGGGAAGTTCATAACAAATACCAAAAAAAAAAAAAAAATCCAGAAGACCAACACATTTGTATTTATGTCTATTTGTATTGATGTCTGTCTCTCCCCCTCTAGCCTGTGAGCTCACTGTGGGCAGGGATTGTCACTCTTCGTTGTCGTATTGTACTTTCTCAAGCACGTAGTACATTTCTCGGCACACAGTGCTTAATAAATATGATCAAACGAATGAATAAATGAATCCTTGGGAGACTCAAACAGAGAGAACTCATTTGCTTCCATGACTTCTACTACCATCTCTTTATGGATGACTTTCGGATGTACCTCTTCAGTCCCTACCTCTCTCCTTCTCTGCCATAGACCAACTCTACTTGCTTCTGTGTTTGTTTTTTAATGGTATTCTTTTGATGGTTGTCCTGTGGATACCTCAAACTTAACATGTCCAAAACAGAACGCTTCATCCTCCCACCTAAACTCTTTCCTCTCCCTGACTTTCTCATCCCCATAAACATCCCACTGTACTCCCTGTCTCCTCATCCCAGGAGCTTAGCATCATCTTGGCTCATCTCTTTTATTCAGTCTGTATATTCTTCTGTCACCAAATCCTGTCTACCTTCACAGTATCTCTAGAATCCACTCTTTTTTCTCCATCCATGCCGATCCAAGTGCTCATCATATCCTGCCTCTATTACTGCATCAGCCTCCTCATTGACCTTCCTACTTACAGTCTCTCCCCTCCCCAGTCCATACTTCACTCTGTTGCCCAGATCATTTTTCTAAAAAATAATTCTGCACACATCGCCCCACTTCTCAAAAACCTGCAATTGTCGCCCACCCGTCTCTGCATCCAACAGAAACTCCTGGCCATTGGATTTAAAACAATCAGCTCTCCCCATCCTGCATACACTCATTTATCTTCTGCTAACCGGTCTGCACATTGGGCTCTATCCTCCACCTACTTACTGTGCCTCGCTCCCATCTCTCTCTGCCGACCCATTGCCAATGTCTTCTCTCTGGCCTGGAACTCCCACCACCCTCTCCATCTTCCAGGTTGTACTAAAATCATATCTCCTCCAAGAAGCCTTTTGATTATATTATTAATAACAATGACATTTATTAAGCACTTACTATGCACCAGATATTGTACTAAGCGCTGGTGTGGATTCAAGAAAATTGGGTTGGCCACAGTCCCTGTTCCATGTGGGACTCATGGTCTCAATCCCCATTTTACAGATGAGGTAACTGAGACCCAGAGAAGCAAAGTGACTTGTCCATGGCCACCCAGCCGACAAGTTGCAGAGTTGGGATTAGAACCCACGAACTTTTGACTCCCAGGGTCATGATCCATCCTTATCCTCTCATTTCCCTTATTTGCCCTCCCTTCAGCATCATCTATGCACTTGGGTCCGTACCCTTTAAGCACTTTATTATCCATCCCATCGCACCCCCAGCCCCACAGTATTTATGTACATAGCCTTACACTCGGCTGCTTCCTCTATTGGAATTGATTTTAATGTCTGTCTCCCCCACTGAATTCTAAGCAGCCTGGCATAATCATCATCATCATCAATCATATTTATTGATTGCTTACTGTGTGCAGAGCACTGTACTAAGCGCTTGGGAAGTACAAATTGGCAACATATAGAGACAGTCCCTACCCAACAGTGGGCTCACAGTCTAAAAGGGGGAGACAAAACCAAACATACTAATGGATAGAGCACGGGCCTGGAGTCAGAAGGTCATGAGTTCTAATTCCAACTCTGCCACTTGTCTGCTGTGTGACCTTGAGCAAACCACTTCACCGGGCCTCAGTTCCCTCCTCTGTAAAATGGGGATTAAGATTGTGAGTTCCTCATGGGACAGGAACCAGGTCCAACCCGATTGTCTTGTATCTACCCTAGAGCTTAGAATAGTGTTTGGCACGGAGTAAGCGCTGAACAAATTCTATAATTATTATTAACTAACTTAAGATCTAAGATAGAATGTAGTTCGATGTAAGGGAACCCGGAAAGTTACAAACACTAGATGGCGGTGATTCAGCATCGAAAATCCTTCCTAAAGTGAGCAGAAACTGCAGTTCAGAAGGCCAGAGAACAGAACTCCAAAACTGATCTATTTTACTCCTTCATGACCAGCTAGTATCTATTATTATCCTTCTTTTACACCAGCAGCTCCCCTTATCGAAGGCCTGGACACACTTCTTCGGAGTGCCTTGAGAAGAAACAGCAAAGAATCATGTGGACAATGTTTTTGGAGGCTTTCTAGATGAAAGATTCAGGGAGGGATAAATTGTCGTGATGCTGCCCATGTGCAGACCCGAGGAGAGGGTCTTCCTGGTTACAAGTGCTTTGCTAGGTATAATAACTCTGTTGACTGCTGTTTTCGAGACTCTCTCATCAAGACTGTCTCCTCTATAATCTTGGACCCTGTATATATGTACATATATCCTGTATATATGTTTGTACGTATTTATTACTCTATTTATTTATTTTACTTGTACATATCTATTCTATTTATTTTATTTTGTTAATGTTTGGTTTTGTTCTCTGTCTCCCCCTTCTAGACTGTGAGCCCACTGTTGGGTAGGGACTGTTTCTATATGTTGCCAACTTGTACTTCCCAAGTGCTTAGTACAGTGCTCTGCACACAGTAAGTGCTCAATAAATACGATTGATTGATTGATTGGACCCAGTAACTTTAGGCTAAACAAGACAAGATAGAATGTGTATTTTTCCTGCTTATCTCTGGAACTAGAAACAAGGGCCTCCAGCCGGTATGAACACCAAACATAGGTGGAAGGGATCATGTGGAATTGCAACGTTCTCTTAGAAAAATTGGCTTTAGAAGCGGACGTTGTAAGCCTTGCTCTTCTACAGAAGAGCCAGTATGAGATTCTTTTGAACTTCTTAATAAGAGCTGGTTCTCTCAGTGCAGAAACTATTCGTTTTTATGGTGGGGGGAGACAAGGGGTGTCATTAACTCTTTCAAGTCTCCAGGACTCCATTTAAGACACAGAAACCTTCACTACTTATGGTTGAAAGAATTAAGGCAACTACAGCAGTTCTAATAACATAGTAATAGTAATGGTATTTGTTAAGCACTTACTATGTGGCAAGCACTGTTCTAAGTACTCGGGGAGATACAAGGTTATCAGGTTGTCCCACTTGGGGCTCACAGTCTTCATCCCCATTTTAAAAATGAGGTAACAGGTACAGAGAAGTTAAGTGACTTGCCCAAAGTCTCACAGCTGACAAGTGGTGGAGCTGGGATTAGAACTCACAACCTCTAAATCCCAAGCTCGTGTTCTTTCCACTAAGCCATGCTGCTTCTTAACATCAACACTGGAAGCAATTGGAGCGTTGTAAATACACCTGAGCCTTATTCTCCCACCCTCCTTGGACTACTTCAGCAATAATCACACATTATCAGGGTACCCCAAAAAGTGATTCTCAGTGGCCTATGTAGAAAGCCAATCCTCAAATCCAGTAGGAAATCCAAGTGAATTCTGAGCTAACTCCTTAGGCTTGGTACAGAGAACTGAGCACTTCCACTCACAGCTGGTTTTGCATCTCACAATCCTCAAAGCAGTTGACTTCTGTCAGTCAGCCAGTTGTATTTATTGAGCACTTACTGTGTACAAAGCTTGGGAGAGTACGATATTATATCAGACACATTACCTGCCCACAATGAGTTTACAATCTAGAGGAGGAGACAGGCATTCATATCATTAAATAAATAACAGGTATGTAGGTAAGTGTTGTGGGGCTGGGGAAGGGCTCTGTGTGGCAGAGCTGTGTGTTATCTAAATCCAGTATCTGGTTGGGTAAAAATTAAATCTTTGGAATGCTGCTTCAACTCAATACTCAGAATTATCTTTTCAGAAATGTATGCCAACAGGAAAGCATTGTCACTTAGTGCTTCCCCCCTGTGATTGGTCCAGGACTGGGGCAAGTAGAAATGGTGGGCAGACTGTGGTTATGAAGTTCCTCCACTAGACTGTAAGTTCCTGGAGGGCAGGGATCATGTCTACCAACTTTTTTGGTATTCATTCATTATTAGCAATATTAATAATGAATATAACAATATGTAACAATAAAATATTATCTTATATATAATTATTTATGTTTACCAACTCTTCCAAGTATGGTGCTCTGCACACAGTAAACACCCTAGAAAGCAGCGTGGTGTAGTGGTTAGAGCATGGGCCTTGGAATCGGAAAGTCATGGGTTCTAACCCTGGCTCTGCCTCTTGTCTGCTGTGTGGCCTTGGGCAAGTCACTTAACTTCTCTGTGCCTCAGTTACCTTATCTGTAAAATGGAGATTAAGACTATGAGCCCCATCCTGTGTGACAGGGACTGTGTCCAACCTGATTTGCTTGTATCCACCCCAGCACTTAGTACTGTAGAGAGCCCACCCCCTCCCCCTGGTTCATACCAACCAGGACCTTCCTGGACTGGGAGAGCCTTGGTGACACATAGTACAGTCAAACCACACCTCTGATCACCAAGGTTACCATGGAAAGTTTTTTACTTAGTTTTACCAACACGCAAGGGAGTGACACATACACACACTCACTCCACTCCACCAAGGGGCCAATACCAGTCTGTGGTCAAAGGAGCCCGTTCAGCCACTGCTTCTTCTTTCTTCTTCTGAGGGCTGCTGCCTTCCACTGCTTTTGTGTGCTGCTCTCAGCATGCTTCTTGTCCTGCATGCTTCTATTAGCCTCTTCACAATTCAAAGCAACCACCTTTTATCTGCCTTAGAGGTCGCAGCTGTGGCTCTACATGGCAGTCATTGATTAGTCCAGGCCCGTTACTGGGTAGACCAGGGAAAGAAAGCCATGCTGTGCCCCCACAGGCCCGCCATCACCTGTCCCAGGTAGAGCCCATCAGTGGCTTCACCAGTCTCTTCCTTGTTGTTGTTCATGGGATCAGAGTTACTAACAAGGCAGTTTGTTTATTCATTCATTCATTCAATTCATTCAATCATATTTATTGAGCGCTTACTGTGTGTAGAGCACTGTACTAAGCGCTTGGGAAGTACCAGCTGGCAACATATAGAGACGGTCCCTACCAAACAGCGGGCTCACAGTCTAGAAGGGGGAGACAGAGAACAAAACAAAACATATTGACAAAATAAAATAAATAGAATAAATATGTACAAATAAAATAAGTAAATAAATAGAGTAATAAATACGTACAAACATTCATTCATTCATTCAATAGTATTTATTGAGTGCTTACTGTGTGCAGAGCACTGTACTAAGTGCTTGGGGAGTACAATTTGGCAACATATAGAGATGGTCCCTACCCAACAGTGGGCTCACAATCTAGAAGGGGGAGACAGACAACAAAAAAAAACATATTAACAAAATAAAATAAATAGAATAAATATGTACAAGTAAAATAGAGTTATAAATATATGCAAGCATATATACATATATACAGATGCTGTGGGGAGGGGAAGGAGGTAAGGCGGGGGAGAGGAAGGAGGGGGCTCAGTCTGGGAAGGCCTCCTGGAGGAGGTGAGCTCTCAGTAGGGCTTTGAAGGGAGGAAGAGAGCTAGCTTGGTTGATGTGCAGAGGGAGGGCATTCCTGGCCAGGGGAATGATGTGGGCCAGGGGTTGATGGCGGGACAGGTGAGAACGAGGCACAGTGAGGAGATTAGCAGCAGAGGAGCGGAGGGTGCAGGCTGGGCTGAAGAAGGAGAGAAGGGAGGTGAGGTAGGAGGGGACGAGGTGATGGAGAGCCTTGAAGCCGAGGGTGAGGAGTTTTTGCCTGATGCGTAGGTTGATTGGTAGCCACTGGAGATTTTTGAGGAGGGGAATAACATGCCCAGAGCGTTTCTGCACAAAGACGATCCGGGCAGCGGCGTGAAGTATGGATTGAAGTGGGGAGAGACAGGAGGATGGGACATCGGAGAGGAGACTGATGCAGTAATCCAGACGGGATAGGATGAGAGCTTGAATGAGCAGGGTAGTGGTTTGAATGGAGAGGAAAGGGTGGATCTTGGCAATGTTGCGGGGGTGAGACTGGCAGGTTTTGGTGACAGATTGTATGTGAGGGGTGAACGAGAGAGCGGAGTCGAGGATGACACCAAGCTTGTGGGCTTGAGTGATGGGAAGGATGGTAGTGCCGTCAACAGTGATGGGAAAGTCAGGGAGAGGGCAGGGTTTGGGAGGGAAGACAAGGAGTTCAGTCTTGGACATGTTGAGTTTTAGATGGCGGGCGGACATCCAGATGGAGATGTCCTGAAGGTAGGAGGAGATGCGAGCCTGGAGGAAGGGAGAGAGAGCAGGGGCAGAGATGTAGATTTGGGTGTCATCAGCGTAGAGATGATAGCTGAAGCCGTGGGAGCGAATGAGTTCACCAACGGAGTGAGTGTAGATTGAGAACAGAAGGGGACCAAGAACTGACCCTTGAAGAATCCCTACAGTAAGGGGATGGGAGGGGGAGGAGGAGCCTGCAAAAGAGATTTTATGGGATCACCACAAGTACGGTGCCTGGCACATCATAAGAACTTCACAAATACCACAGTTACTATTAAGAAAATCCACTGATTGGTGGATTGTGTCTACCTAGTCTATCATGCTCTCACAAATACTTAGTACAGTGCTCTGTACACAGGAAGCACTCAATATATACCACTGTTGCTTGACTGATTGAGAACAAGCCCTTGGCCCTGCCTTTCTGCAACAAATTTCTCACCAAGTCGGGCCCGTTGATGATGTGGGATCATTGTATCATGTCACCAAACCATATTTCAGCCCGATGTCATGTGGAGATTTCTTTGGGTGGAAGTTATATTTGAAAGTAAATCCAGTTGCTGTGGGTAAAATGCCCAGCCTGATCAATAGGAATAAAATTTCACAACTCCCTTTCTCTCAAAACACCTTCTTTTGGAGCCAGCAGGGGTTATTTTTCCCTACTTTATTCTTTTGTAGAACATTCCTCCAAATGAGAATTAATGCTTTAAAATACATCTGCCTACACTCCCGCAGAAGCGGGCAAAATAATCTCCAGTAGCAAGACTATATACAGAGGAACCAATTAAAGGAAAATCGCCTACCAGATTGCTCTGGTTAAAGGAAACACTTCTTATAAGTTGTTCTTTATAAAATTTCTGGTATTCTAATACCATTTTTCAAGAGAAGGGTATAGTCTGATTTATAGCCTGATAACCAAGAGGTCAGTGAATTGATAGCTCTATATTTCTGAAGCTCAATTTTTAAAATAGTATTTGTTAAGTGCTTACTACGTGCTGAGCACTGTTCTAAGCACTGTCATAGGTACAAATTCATTAGGCCAGACACAGTCCCTGTCCTACATGGAGCTCACAGTTTAAGCAAGAGGGAGAACAGGTAACATATCCTCATTTTACAGTTGAGGAAACTGAGGCACAGAGAAGCAATTGGCAAAACTGGGATCAAAACCCAGGTCCTCTAACTCCCAGGCCTGAGCTCTTTCCACTAGGCCACGCTGCTTCTCATTTCAATTCATTTCAATTCATTTGATTCTTTCTCTAGCCTCTGAAAAACTACTTCCTATCAGGGGACATGCTTGTTTGCACTCTGTGTGTTTTCTCCATTAGCATTCATGGAAGATCTGTTCATAGCCTTCAGGGAAACAATAGTTGCATTACTAATTATTCATTGATTTGTGCTTTGGTTTACCGAATGCCAGGGATCTCCTTTTTCATTTTTCTAGATGGCCACATTTGGCTTCCAGCAGGAACTCAGACCCCATAAAGATCATTTATCTTGTTTAGACACTTCTAATATGGTAAAGGTCCAGTTGTAAGTGTTTGTAATAATGATAACAACAATAATAAGGGTAATGATGATAATAACAATTTGGGCATTTGGTAAACTTGTAGTATGTGCTAAACGTTGTATTAAGCGCTAGGCAGGTACAGTACAATTAGAATGAAAATAGTTCCTATCCCACAAACATTTCAGTCTCGGATATATTCTCCAAATGAGGTCCTTTTTTCTAATTGCCATGTAAAGAAGCGAGCCAACAAATGGTTAAAAAATCCATGTGGACAAAATGGATGCTTCACAGAATTTTTTACTGGAGTAAATTTGGTGTTGATTTTGTAGACCATTTTTAGGATGGTAGAGCCATATGTTTATCTTACTGAAATGTCTTGCCTTTTATTTAGTCTCTATTAGCTTGTCTGGATGTTCACTAGCTACTATCCATTTGGCTTTTTGATCCCTTCTCCCTCTCCTGTTCTTCCCCACTTTTCCTGTTCTTGCACTCCAAATCTGACCCCTCTCTCCTATTTCACCCTCACTCTCCTTTCTGTGGAACCTTTACTAATATTCATTCATTCATTCAATCGTATTTGTTGAGCACTTACTGTGTGCAGAGCACTGTACTAAGCACTTGGAAAGTACAATTCAGCAACAGATAGAGACAATCCCCAGCCAACAACGGTAATATCCCTGTACTCTCCCAAGTGCTTAGTACAGTGCAGCGTGGCTCAGGGGAACGAGCACAGGCTTGGGAGTTAGAGGTCATGGGTTCTAATCCCGGCTCCCCCACATGTCTGTTGTGTGACCTTGGACAAGTCACTTAACTTCTCTGAGCCTCAGTTCCCTCATCTGTAAAATGGGGATTAAGACTGTGAGCCCCATGTGGGACAACCTGATCACCTTGTATCCCCCCCAGCACTTAGAACAGTGCTCTCGCATAGTAAGCACTTAACAAATGCCATTATTATTATTATAATTCGTATACACAGTACACAACATGGCCTAATGGATACATCATGGGCTTGGGAGTCAAAAGGGCCTGGATTCTAATCCCTGCTCTGTCACTTGTCGGCTGCGACCTCGGGCAATCATGTCACTTCTCTGTGCCTCAGTTCCCTCGACTGCAAAATGGGGAATTAGACTGTGAACCCTATGTGCAGCAAGGACTGTGCCTAACCTGATTACCTTGCATCTACCCCAGCTCTTAGTACAGTGCCTGACACATACAAAGTGCTTAACAATTACCTTTAGAAAAAAGTAAACTCTCAATAAACACTGCTGGTTATTTGATTGCCAGTGAGAAATATTCTGCAAAAGGAACAGTGAGGTATTGGTTAGGTTTCCATGCTCTCTTTCTTGGCCTGGTTTTGAACCTGCCTGATAAGCCACAGTTACAAATATTTTATTCCACCCGTTTGTGTGTCAAAGCCTTCTCAGACTTTCTGGTGAAGTCCTGACAGTGCAGTGCAGACTCTGTTTATCTGCTGCTGTTTAAAAAGACTCTCCTACCGGGCATCTTTAGGGATACGGCCTCTTTTTGGAACAGTTACATCCAGATTCTCAATAGGTTTGAAGGATAGAGAGAGAAGGCAAAGTTAGTGCCATCTCTCTCTATCTGACCTGATTAAAGTAATCCAATTTGGTGGGGTCTCTACCTGCAGAGATTAGAGCCGGCTTTATGAAATTATTTACGTGTCCTCATGGCATTGTCTCTTTTGGTCGACAGCTGCTAGCTTTTCCCCTCTGGCTCGCAAGTATAGCAAAACCCAGACATATATACCCGATGAATAAAAGAGAGTATTGAGCTCACAGGTTGGATAAAAATAATGATTCTTGTCTCTTCTATTAGATGGTAAGCACCCCAACAGACAGGGACTGGGTCGAATTCCCATCTGCGTATTCTTTCCCAGCATTTAGTACATTGCTCTGCACACAGTAAACACTTGATAAATATTATTACAACTACTTCTGGGCCAATTTCTGAATTGTCTCTCCAAAAATGAGCCCTAACTTGAGCTCTGCTTTTCCTATCTCATAGCCTCCATTTGGGTACGGCAGAGTAGTGTTTCTGTATTGCAGATGTTGTGCTCAAGGGTGGGCCTTCAGAGGGATTTCAGTTGATTAAAGGTGTCTCAATTCTTGGGACATTGTTAGGAAATTGAGATAAACAGCTTCTTCTTATTTGATCAATCCATCAGTCAATGTTATTTATTGAGAGCTTATTATATGCACAGCACTGGTGGTCTGATGTATATGGAGGGGGTGGGAGTTTCTGTCTGTGGGGAGGACATGAGAAAGAGGTCTGTGGAGAGATAGATGAGATCAAGGCACAGTGAGTAAACTGAGGCTAGAGGAGCAGAGTGTGTGAGCTGGGCTGGAGGAGGAGATCGGCGAGGTGAGGCAGGTGACGGTGAGCTGGTTGACTGCTTCAAAGCCCATGGTAAGGAGTTTCTGTTTGATTTGGAGGTGAATGGGCAGCCATTGGAGGTTCCTGAGGAATGGGAGATGTGGACTGAATGTTTTTGTAGATGAGTGATCCATGTTGCAGAGTAAAGTGCAGACTGGAGTGGGGAATGGAAAGAGCATGGGCTTGGGAGTCAGAGGTCATGGGTTCAAGTCTCGGCTCCACCACTTGTCTATGTGCCTTTGGGCAAGTCACTTAACTTCTCTGGGTCTCAGTTACCTCATCTGTAAATGGGGATTAAGACTGTGAGGCCCATGTAGGACAACCTGATCACCTTGTATCCTCCCCAGCACTTAGAAGAGTGCTTTGCACCAAGTAAGTGCCTAACAAATGCCGTTGTTATTATCATTATTAATAATAATAACAATGTGCCTCACTTACCTCAACTGTAAAATGGGGATTGAGGCTGTGATCCCCATGTGGGACAGGGACTGTGTCCAACACTATTTGCTTGTATCCATCCCAGAGCTTAGTACAGTGCTTAGCACATAGTAAATGCTTAACAAATACCATTTTTTATTATTATTAGCAAGGAGAAGAAAGAACATCTGGAAAGTTTGAAGTGAGAGAGAGAGAGAGTGTGTGTGTTTGAAGCAGTTCGATAATTAAGTAGAGCTATCTTCAGTCAGAAAGGTGAGCAAGCCCTTAGGAGAGTTAGCTTGAACAGTGTAGAAACATGCTGTAAACACTTCTCCTCATATGTTTTACACAACCTGTGGAAATGCTGAAATCAACAGATTTTGAAAGCATTTCCAAGGTCACAGATTAACTTAAAATGAGCCTGGCAAGCTGGAGGCTTGGAAAGAATCAGGGGATGCATGAATGAAAGAGAGGCATTTCCACTCTCCTATTTCCTTTTCGGATAACCTGATCTCTAGTCCGGGGTGACGTGGTGTGAAACTCATTCCAGTTTTGAATACATTCTTTTTCCACACTCATCAGAAGTCAGCACTCCTCTCCAAAGCTGAATAACCGGGTTCGGATGAAATCGAGTCATATTTCAGCTAGCCAGCCTGACCCAGAGACGAAAGAGGAGACTGGCTTTCTGTTCTTCAACTCTGAGGTTTGACAGGTTCCGTGCCCTTTGCAAATCCAAAAAAAAAAAAGGTACTTTTCATGCTTAAATTATTGAAAACGATTGTCTTGGCTTACACATATTGCCTTTGTGGTTCTCTGCTGGATCAGAGAGAATTGATGATTTTAAAAGCATCCTTCTATTTAGTTCATCTGTTTCTTTCATTATTAATGTTGAAATGAATTTCCTACAGATGGATTTGGTTGTTAATGGGCCCCCTTCTTTGCTGAATCAGAGTTCCTCTCCCACTCAGGTACTTTCCAGAAATATAGCTATTTCATCCTAAGTCCCTTGATCCACAACCCTCAGCCTGACAGGTCCCTTCAGTTCAGACAGGAGCAGCTGAACTTGTTTTTCCTTTGTTTTTCTCCCATTCTGGGAAGCTTCTCAATGGGTTTCAGAGCTCCTGGGTCAATCTCCAGTAACTGGAATATTTCTTCACTGCAGGGGGAAATGAGACTGCAATCTCAGGTCATAGACATCCAGAACTCGTAAATCTTCACAGTGCCCTGGCTTCCCCTTCATAGCTAAAAGCTCTCCCAGAAGACAACTTGAAAGCAGGAAGCGACATTCCATTTGGAAATTTGCGCCGGATCTCAGAGGATGCTTTCACAATTAGCAGATCTTATAAAAACGGTTAAGCCCCGTCTTCCATCAGTGACATAGACTGACTATTGAGAAACTTGGAGTCATGTTAAGAGATGTACAAAAAGTATAGGCTACTGCTTGTGAATGCTAATAATTATAATAATAATATAGAAGCAGCATAGCCTATAGAAGTAGCAAGGTCTATGGGATAGAGCACGGGCCTGGGAGACAGAAGGACCTGGGTTCTAATCTCTGCTCTGCCACTTGTTTGCTGTGTGACCTTGGTCAATTTGCTTAACCTCTCTGTCCCTCAATTACCTCATCTGCAAAATGGGGATTAAGATTGTGAGCCTCATGTGGGACAGGGACTGTGTCCAAGCATGGCTCAGTGGAAAGAGCCCAGGCTAGGGAGTCCGAGGTCATGGGTTCTAATCCTCACTCTGCCACTTGTCAGGTGTGTGACTTTGGGCAAGTCACTTCACTTCTCTGTGCCTCAGTTCCCTCATGTGCAAAATGGGGATTAAGATTGTGAGCCCCATGTGGGACCAACTGATCACCTTCTATCCCCCCAGTGATTAGAACAATGCTTTGCACATAGTAAACACTTCACAAATGACATTATTATTATTATTAGCTTGTATCTCAGTGCTTGGAACAGTGTCTGGCTCATAATAAACATTTAACAAATAAAATTAAAAACAAAATAAAATGTTCTCCCTCTCAGACTTGTGAGACCCATATAGAAGAGAGAATGTGTTCAGCTTGATTAACTTGTCTCTATCCCAACAGTTCTTAACACATAAGAAACACTTAATGAATGTAATTATCATTATTATAATAACAATAAGAAATAATGGTACTTATTAAGAGCTTACTACGTGCACTGTGGTAGATATAAGATAATCAAATCAGTGTGAGACGCAGCATGGTTCAGAGGATAGTACACTGGCCTGGGATTCAGAAGGGCCTGGGTTCTAATCTACCTGCACTCAGATATTTTTTCACACCCATCCTCATCATTCAATCAATGGTGTTCAATCAATGGTGTTTATTGAGCACTTACTATGTGCAGAGCATGGTACTAAGCACTTGAAAGAGTACAAGAGAATTAATGCTTACTACGTGCAGAGAGTACAACAGAATAAGCAGACACCCTTCCCGCCCAATAGCGAGTTTACAGCTAGAATCATATTAGTGGACACATCTGCATTGGCACCACATGTAAGGGGATCGACTTGGTCCCCATAGTAATAACTGTGGTATTTGTTAAGTGCTTACTATGTGCTAAGCACTGTTTTAAGTGGTGGGGTAGGTACAAGGTATTCAGGTTGTCCCATGTTGGGCTCACAGTCTTAATCTCCATTTTACAGACAAGGTAACCAAGGCCCAGAGAAGTTACCTGACTTGCTGAAGGTCTCAGAGCAGACACGTGGCAGAGCCGGGATTAGATCCCACTTCCTCTGACTTCCAAATCCATGCACTTGCCACTCAGCCATGCTGCTTTCCCATACCAGTTACTCATTCAATCGTATTTATTGAGCACTTACTGTGTGTAGAGCACTGTACTAAGTGCTTGGAAAGTACAACACAGCAATAAAGAGAGTCCATCCCTTCCCACAACAGGTTTACTGTTTAGAAGTGGGGAGACACACATCAAAACAAGTAAACAGGCCTCAATAGCATCAATATAAATAAATAGAATTATACATTAAAACAAGTAATCAGGCATTAATACAAATAAATAGAATTATAGATATGTACAGATATACACAAGTGCAGTGGGGCGGGGAGGGGTGTAGAACAAAGGGAATGAATCGGGACAATGAGGAGGGGAGGGGGAGCTGAAGAAAAAGGGGGCTTAGTCTGGGAAGGCTTCTTGGAGGATGTAAGCCTTCAGTAGGACTTTGAAGTGGAGAAGTATGGTTGTTTGGCTCACAGTCTCGATCCCCATTTTACGATAAGGGAACTGAGGCACAGAAAAGTAAAGTGACTTGCCCAGGGTCACACAGTAGCAGACAAGTGGCAAGGCCAGGATTAGAACCCCTGACCTTCTGACTCTGAGACCCATGCTCTATCTGCTATGTCATGCTGCTTTTCTTAGTATAGTGCTCTGCACATACTAAGCGCTCAATAATTATGATTGATTGATTACTGGAATGGAGGTTGCAGGGGGACATGGGGAGAGGAAAGAGGAAGGCTGACCTTGCTTGCTTTCCCTGCCCCACTGCCTCTCCACTGGTATAGGTGAATGCAACGTCGATTCTCCCCCTCCCCATCCCCCCGCCTTACCTCCTTCCCCTCCCCACAGCACCTGTATATATGTATATATGTTTGTACATATTTATTACTCTATTTATTTATTTATTTTATTTGTACACATTTATTCTATTTATTTTATTTTGTTAATATGTTTTGTTTTCTTCTCTGTCTCCCCCTTCTAGACTGTGAGCCCACTGTTAGGTAGGGACCATCTCTATATGTTGCCAACTTGTACTTCCCAAGTGCTTAATACAGTGCTTTGCACACAGTAAGCACTCAATAAATACGATTGAATGAATGAATGAATGAATGAATGAATGAATGAATGATAAAACTTGGGAAAGGATAGAGTCAGTCTTGTACCCCAGTCTCGCATCCTCCAAATAAGCAACCTCGCTGTCCTTAACAGCACAATTTCTCTATGGAACCAAGTGTTCACTCAGTAGGTGCTAGGTAACTACTATTACTACAACACCTACTACTACTTAAGTAAAGCAGCATGGTATAGTGGATGAAGCATAGGCCTGCGAGTCAGAAGGTTATGGGTTCTAATTCCGGCTCTGCCACTTGACTGCTGTGTGACCTGGGGCAAGTCACTTCACTGGTCTGGGCCTCAGTTATGTCACCTGTTAAATGGGGAGTATGACTCAGAAGCATGTGGGACAGGGACTGTATTTAACCCAATTTGCTTAAATCTACCCCAGTGTTTAGTACAGTGCCTGGCACATAGTAAGCATTGCACAAATACCGTCATTATTATTATTACTTCTACTACTACTACTACTTCTACAGCTACTTCTACTACTATTACTACTATGTGGGATGACACCCCAGTGCTGCCTCACTGAAATAAGTTGCTGTCAGGTTACAGTTGGAAAATTTGCTTTGACTGTGAGCCTCATATGGGACAAGGATTGTGTATGACCTGAAGATCTTGTTTCTACCCCAGCACTTGGTACAGTGCTTGGCACATAGTAAATACTTAACAAATACAACAATTCATTCATTCATTCAATCGTATTTATTGAGTGCTTACTGTGTGCAGAGCACTGTACTAAGCGCTTGGGAAGTACAAGTTGGCAACAAATAGAGACGGTCCCTACCTAACAACAGGCTCACAGTCTAGAAGAGGGAGACAGACAACAAAACATGTGGACAGGTGTCAAGTTGTCAGAACAAATAGAATTAAAGCTAGATGCACATCATTAACAAAATGAATAGAATAGTAAATATGTACAAGTAAAATAAATAGAATAATAAATCTGTACAAACACACACACACACACATATATATATGTGTGTGTGTGCTGTGGGGAGGGGAAGGAGGTAAGGCAAGGGGATGGGGAGGAGGACAGGAAAAGGGGCTCAATCTGGGAAGACCTCCAGGAGGAGGTAAGCTCTCAGTAGGGCTTTGAAGGCAGGAAGAGAGCTAGCTTGGCAGCTGTGTGGAGGGAGGGCATTCCAGGCCAGGAGGAGAACATGGGCCGGGGGTCTACGGTGGGACAGGCGAGAACGAGGTACAGTGAGGAGGTTAGCAGCAGAGGAGTGGAGAGTGTGGGCTGGGCTGTAGAAGGAGAGAAGGGAGGTGAGGTAGGAAGGGGCGAGGTGATGGAGGGCCTTGAAGCCGAGAGTGAGGAGTTTTTGCTTGATGTGTAGGTTGACAGGCAGCCACTGGAGATTTTTGAGGAGGGGAGTAACATGCCCAGAGCGTTTCTGCCCAAAGATGATCCGGGCAGCAGCATGAAGTATAGACTGAAACGGGGAGTTATTATTACTCACCACATAATAATTATCACAATTATTACAACTATTATTATTAACAGATTACCCACTTCAGAAAGCACGAGTATGTTATTTTTCTGGATTCTGCTCATTTGGGTTGTTGCTACAGTTTGGGGAAAAGAACTGCTATCCCTCACTGCTTTTTATCACTATGATCCAGAATGGGGACTCTATCCTTTGTAGAGGCTCTCCGGATCAGTGGCAAAAAAACTGCAGTATTTTGGTTGGAATATGAATTGTTCCCCTGGCCTGGAATGCCCTCCCTCCACACAGCCGCCAAGCTAGCTCTCTTCCTCCCTTCAAAGCCCTACTGAGAGCTCACCTCCTCCAGGGGGGCTTCCCAGACTGAGCCCCTTTTTTTCTCTCCTCCTCCCCAGCCTTCCCGCCCTACCTCCTTCCCCTCCCCACAGCACTTGTGTATATATTTGTAAAGATTTATTACACTATTTATTTTACTTGTACTTATTTACTATTATATTTATTTTGTTAATTATGTGCATATAGCTTTAATTCTATTTGTTCTGACAATTTTGACACCTGTCTACATGTTTTGTTTTGTTGTCTGTCTCCCCCTTCAAGACTGCGAGCCTGTTGTTGGGTAGGGACCGTCTCTATATGTTGCTGACTACTACTTCCCAAGCGCTTAGTGCAGTGTTCTGCACACAGTAAGCGCTCAATAAATACGATTGAATGAATGAATGAATGTTGTTTTTCATTTTGCCCATCACTCTTTAATGTGCTTTTGTCCTCACAAATGAAATAACAATAACGGTTTAAGGTGTGGCCCAGAGCAAGGAGATGTACTGAGAAATATCATCCTAAGAGACCAGTTTTCCCAGTGACTATTAAATATCATTTTAAATTTATCATTAATGTTTCACCTCCCCGTGGGGCACTTTTGATTATTGCCAAACTGTGGTTTTCTGGTCTATTATGTCATTTGTTCCAGTGGTTGGCATTTAATATATTTTTAAAGACAAACAACCATGGAAATTGGAAAAACAAACTCCTTCAAATGCGGAGACTGTAATACAATCCAGACTGTCATTCCCTTTCTGCACCTCCCTACTAGACCTTATGGAACCTTTTCAAATGGAACATTTTCCTGCTATCGCTGGGAAACAGCTCCTGCCATCCACCAGGATTTCTGCTGCTACGATCTTGATCATTTCTGTTTCCAGACAGAGGGCCATACAAGTGAACTCCTGTTCCTGTAGTCTGAAACTTGCTGAAAGACCAAGCTATCAAATTTGTAATGGGAAAATCATTGAATAAATAATATTTCATATGTCATTTGGGACTGCTGTTCTTTCATTGTTTTTCTTTAAAATTACATTAGTAGCATATTAATTCAGCAGCTGAAAAACAAGTCATGTTTCAAACCAATGCCTGCCAAGAACTTAGTGGTCTAGGGGAAAGAGCATGAGTCTGGGAGTCAGAGGACCTGGGTTCTCATTCTGGCTCCACTACTTGCCTTGGGAAAGTCATTTAACTTCTCTGTCCCTCGGTTTTTACAAGTGTAAAATGGGAATTCAAGACCTGTTCTCCCTCCTACTTAGATTGTGAACCCCATGTGGAATATGGACATTGTTTGATCAGATTGTATCAACTGCAGTGCTTGGTGCAAATTAAATGCTTAGCAAATATGACAATTATTATTATTAAGCAAATGTTATGGTGGTGGCATAGACAGGCTTCTCCATGTATATATGTTTGTACATATTTATTACTCTATTTATTTATTTATTTTATTTGTACATATCTATTCTATTTATTTTATTTTGTTAGTATGTTTGGTTTTGTTCTCTGTCTCCCCCTTTTAGACTGTGAGCCCATTGTTGTGTAGGGACTGTCTCTATATGTTGCCAACTTGTACTTCCCAGGCGCATAGTACAGTGCTCTGCACACAGTAAGTGCTCAATAAATACGATTGATTGATTGATTGATTGTTTCAATGCCAAGGTCTTTTTAAAGTAGACTGATAATGAAAATCAAATTGAAGCCAAAGCAATACTAACTGGCCCTCACTGTATCTCTTTTTTCTCTCTCAGAATCCCTGATTTTCCACAACCTCAAAGTGACGGAGGGGCTTCTTCCCATAACTAACTAGCCCCTCCTCTTTTTCCAATTCTCCCATGTGATGGGCTGTGTCCCATTTGGGTGGCACCAGTTAAGTACCTGCTACTCCTCCTCGTCCCCCTCTCCATCCCCCCATCTTACCTCCTTCCCTTCCCCACAGCACCTGTATATATGTATATATGTTTGTACATATTTATTACTCTATTTATTTATTTATTTATTTTACCTGTACATATCTATTCTATTTATTTTATTTTGTTAGTAAGTTTGGTTTTGTTCTCTGTCTCCCCCTTTTAGACTGTGAGCCCACTGTTGGGTAGGGACTGTCTCTATATGTTGCCAACTTGTACTTCCCAAGTGCTTAGTACAGTGCTCTGCACACAGTAAGCGCTCAATAAATATGATTGATTGATTGATTGATTAATACACTGAACCTTCCCTCAGGGAGGGGTTCCTGAAGAGGGAGATTTAAACCTCTTCCAGAAGGTTCTGAGGTGATTCTTCCCCACTTCCTCCATGTTTGGGGCTAACCTGAGTGACCATGACATCCGCTACAGCCTTTCCCCGCCTCACAGTCAAGTGATGGGCTGCTGCCGCGGAAGGCAGGGGCACAATCAATCAATCAATCGTATTTATTGAGCGTTTACTGTGTGCAGAGCACTGTACTAAGCGCTTGAATGCACGCTGGACCTTTCTGCCACAGGGCCGGTGACAGTCCGGAAAGGTCCAGACTGGGAGTGGTGGCAGCTAGATCTCTGACACCTACAGCCCCATGTAGCTGAGAAGCAGCGTGGCTCAGTGGAAAGAGCGCGGGCTTGGGAGTCAGAGGTCATGGGTTCGAATCCCACCTCCCCCACATGTCTGCTGTGTGACCTCGGGCAAGTCACTTCACTTCTCTGGGCCTCAGTTCCCTCATCTGTAAAATGGGGATTAAGACTGTGAGCCCCACTTGGGACAACCTCATCTCCTTGTGTTCCCCCCAGCGCTTAGAACAGTGCTTTGCACATAGTAAGCGCTTAACAAATACCAACATTTTTATTATTATGGGGTGGAGGGGGTGTGTGAGAGTCAGAGCCCACCAACATCAGGTTGTCAATCAATTGATGGTATTTATTGAGGGCCTTCTTTGTGCAGATCACTGCACTAAGCCATTGGAAGAGTAAACTGAGAAGCAGCGTAGCTAAGTGGAAAGAGCACGGGCTTTGGAGTCAGAGGTCATGGGTTCGAATCCTTGCTCTGTCAACTGTCAGCTGTGTGACTTTGGGCAACTCACTTAACTTCTCTGTGCCTCAGTTACCTCATCTGTAAAATGGGGATTTAAAAACTGTGAGCCCCCCATGGGACAATCTGATCACCTTGTAACTTCCCCAGTGCTCAGAACAGTGCTTTGCACATAGTAAGCGCTTAACAAATACCATTATTATTATTATTATTAATAAACTAGGGTAGGTAGACATGATCTCTCCTCTGCTCAAGCAGCCTGAAGCTTGTAATTTTGGCAAAAGCAGCACGGCCATTGGCTAGAGCATGGGCCTAGGAGTCAAAAGGACCTGGGTTCTAATCCCATATCTTCCACTTGTCCATTGTATGACCTTGGGCAAGTCACTTAACTTCTCTGGACCTCAGTTAACTCATCTGTAAAATGGGGATTAAGGTTGTGAATCATGTGGGAAATGGACCATGTCCAACCTGATAGCCAGTGCTGAGTGCAGTGCCTGGTATAAAGTAAAGGCTTTACAAAGTCTTTATAGGTGACATACCTACCATTAAAATAGAACAAATGAAAGTTCTTTTAGAGGTTGAGCATTTCATTACTGCTAGAAAACCCAATATGCTCTTGTCACCCACCAAAAGAGAGGGTTCTCTCTCTCTCTCTCTCTCTCTTTCTCTAGGCAAGTAATCACATTCTGTCTGAAAGTGTCTCTCATGTGACAAGTGTCAGACATGCATTACACTTCATGGCAATAATGAGATAAAACTGCCACCAAAGTCTATTTTTCAAATGAATGGTTATTTCCGAAAACCACACTTTTCCATTATTTACAAATACCTAGATGAAATTATTACTGAAAGGTTTTGATAGACTAATGAGACAAAACTGCCACCAAAGTCTATTTTTTAAACAAATGATTATTTCAGAAAACCACACTTTTCCATTATTTACAAATAGCTAGATGAAATTATTAATAAAAGATTTTGATAGACTAGTTTCTATAAAGAAGGCATTATTTGCTGCACTGGATGACATTATTCAGAGTTCAGGGAGTGAGTCGGGACAATGGGGAGGGGAGGGGGTGCTGAGGAAAAGGGGGGCTTAGTCTGGGAAGGTTTCTTGGAGGAGGTGAGCCTTCAGTAGGGAAGTATGATTGTATGGCTCACAGTCTTGATCCCCATTTTACAATGAGGGAACTGAGGCACAGGGAAGTAAAGTGACTTGCCCAGGGTCACACAGCAGCAGACAAATGGCAAGGCCAGGATTAGAACCCCTGACCTTCTCCCAGGCCCATGTTCTATCCACTACGTCAGAGTTTCCACCTGAAAGGAACCATAATTATGCAACAATTTAAAAATGCATTAGAATTTACCCTCTCTCAGACTGGGGGTCCTGACTGCCTGTAGGGAAAGGGGAATTTATGGAAAATTTTAAAGAGATGAAGAAGCTCCTCTAATGTAAACCTATTCACTGTTCCTTGATGTCTTCTATCTTGCTGTTGCCCCTCTGCCCTCATCCTGCCTCTACATATAACCCACCTCCATTCATAAACACAGACAACCACTGCCGCCACTTTCTAAATCTTGTTAAAATCTCATCTTCTCGGAGAGACCTTCCCCAACTAAGCCCACATTGCCTCTACTCCTTCTCCTTTCTGTGTCACCCTAAATCACCCACCCTCATCCCCGTAACATTTATGCACACATCTAAAATTTATTCATTTATATTCATGTCTGTCTCCCCCTCTAGACTTTGAGGTCCTTGTTAGCAGGGAACATGTTTACCAGAGGGTCATGGGTTTTAATCCCAGCTCTGCCACTTGTCTGGTGTGTGACCTTGGGCAAGTCACTTAACTTCTCTGGGCCTCAGTTACCTCATCTGTAAAATGGAGACTAAGACTATGAGCCCCCCGGTGGGACAACCTGATTACCTTGTATCCCCCTAGCGCTTAGAACAGTGCTTGGCACATAGTAAGTGTTTAATAAATGCCATTATTATTATTCTTATTATTATTCTCTGTGCCTCAGTTACCCCATCTGTAAAATGGGGATTGAGACTGTGAGCTCCACATGGGACAGGGACTGTGTCCAACCCGATTTGCTTATATCCACCCCAATGCTTAGTACAGAGCTTGACGTATAGTAAGCGCTTAACAAATACCACAATTATTATCATTATTACCAACTTTGTTGTACTGTACTCCCACGAGTGCTTAGTACAGTGATCTGTACACAATAAGTGCTAGGTAAATATGGTTGATTGATTGAGTGATTGACCAACTTTTGCTTATCTTCCTGCTGCCGTTTCTTATGTTACTCTCAACCCGGGCTTGTGAGCTGAAAGTTCTCCTCTGGTTCCATGCCCCTTCCTAGACCCTAGGCCCAAACCTTGGTGCCTACAAGGAAACTCCAAAGTCAGATTCTCCCCAGCAGTTTCTCCCCTCTCTCCTCTACCCCCTTCCTCCCCCACATTCCAGCAGCCACCACCAATACTATTTACCTCAGAACAGAGAGCTGAATGCAGAATGGCTCAGTGGCAAGAGCACGGGCTTTGGAGTCAGAGGTCATGGGTTCTAATCCCTCCTCTGCCACTTGTCAGCTGTGTGGCTTTGGGCAAGTCGTTTCACTTCTCTAGGCCTCAGTTCCCTCATCTGTAAAATGAAGATTAAGACTGTGAGCCTCCCGTGGGACAAGCTGATCACCTTGTAACCTCCCCAGCACTTAGAACAGTGCTTTGCACATAGTAAGTGCTTAATAAATGCCATTATTATTATTATTATTATTTCTGACTGGGTTTAGAAAACCAGCTTCTACACTTAGGTGAAAAAATTTAGGTTACTTAGTGAGGTAGAGGAGAAATGTTAAGGGATCTTAGATATTCCATCCACTCCTAACTTCTCATAAGCAATATACAGGCAAACCCTTCTTCCTTTAGTTTCTTTCAAGTTTGTTTGTTCAAGTATGGACTTTGGCCCAAGCATTAAACACCTGTTTTGTAAAGCTCCTATCATGGGACATGAACCAGGCTGCACCTGTCCCAGTTGCTTCTTCCTCACCTCCTCTAAAATCTTCTGTTTGTGATGTCACGGCTGGTTGCAGGGGAGATGACAGAGAAGACACAAAAAGAAAATTATGATGTGAGCTCTTGAATAAGTGTCTGGAACAGCTTTTCTCTCTCTTTCTCTCTATTTATGAAGCATTTACTGTGTGCAGAGCACTGTATTAAGCACTTAGGAGAGAACAATGTAGAAACTCCTCACCCTGGGCTTCAAGGCTGTCCATCACCTCGCCCCCTCCTACCTCACCTCCCTTTTCTCCTTCTACAGCCCAGTCCGCACCCTCCGCTCCTCCACCACTGATCTCCTCACCGTACCTCGCTCTCGCCTGTCCCGCCATCGACCCCCGGCCCACGTCATCCCCGGGGCCTGGAATGCCCTCCCTCTGCCCATCCGCCAAGCTAGCTCTCTTCCTCCCTTCAAGGCCCTGCTGAGAGCTCACCTCCTCCAGGAGGCCTTCCCAGACTGAGCCCCTTCCTTCCTCTCCCCCACGTATCTCTCCATCCCCCCATCTTACCTCCTTCCCTTCCCCACAGCACCTGTATATATGTATATATGTTTGTACATATTTATTACTCTATTTATTTATTTAATTTGTACATATCTATTCTATTTATTTTATTTTGTTAGTATGTTTGGTTTTGTTCTCTGTCTCCCCCTTTTAGACTGTGAGCCCACTGTTGGGTAGGGACTGTCTCTATATGTTGCCAATTTGTACTTCCCAAGCGCTTAGTACAGTGCTCTGCACATAGTAAACACTCAATAAATACGATTGATGATGATGAACAATGTAACAATGTAACTGACACATTCCCTGCTTACTACAAACTCCCACTCTCTTTCTCTTACTCTCTTTCTCAGTCAGTCAATCATATTTATGGAGCATTAACTGTGCACAGAGCACTGTACTAAGCCCAAAGAGAGAACAATATAACAATTTAACAGTCACATTCCCTGCTCACAACGAGTTCTCTCC
This sequence comes from Tachyglossus aculeatus, assembly GCF_015852505.1. Lineage (NCBI taxonomy): Eukaryota > Metazoa > Chordata > Mammalia > Monotremata > Tachyglossidae > Tachyglossus > Tachyglossus aculeatus. Next base: position 16,101,177 of record NC_052070.1, read on the forward strand.
CCCCCCCCCCCCCGTTACCTCAGTTACCTCATCTGTAAAATGGGAAATGAGACTGTTAGCCCCACTTGGGACAGAGCTGTGTCTAATCCGATTTGCTTAGCATACAGTAAGCACTTAACAAATACTATTATTATAATTATTATTATCATTGTTGTTTGAATTGGTAGGTGCCAAGGAGAGCTCCCCCTCCTTTCCGCATCACCTTGACTCATTCCCTTTGCTCTTCCTCCCCTCTCCCCACCCCACAGCACTTATGTACGTATGTATATATCTATAATTCTATTTATTTATATTGATGCCTGTTTACTTGTTTTGATGTCTCTCTCACCCCTTCTGGTCTGTGAGACAGCTGTGGGCATGGATTGACTCTGTTTGTTGCTGTATTGTACTTTCCAAGCACTTAGTAGAGTGCTCTGCACACCGTAAGTGCTCAAGAAATGTGATTGATTGAATGAATGAATGAATGAATGAATGACAGATTCTTGGCATTGTCTCCACTGAAATTGGGGCTGTCCTTGTAATCTCCAAAAATCCAGTTATGAAGGCATCTGAGGGAAAATAGAATCCAAAGAGCAATGAGTTCCAATTCAGTTTGCTGAATTTCTTTCAGTTCAGCTGAGCCCTGTTCACAACAAGGTGATGCTACCTGGAACAAATGTTTATAACTCACCTCTAGTGAAGAGTGAAACAGTAGGGGTGTGTAAATTGCTGGGAGTGAGGGGGAAATGTATGTGGAATTTACCAGGTAAAGAATCATGTGAGGATTGGGAGCCTAACATCTGCTTCACTAAGGTAAATCAGCATTACAAGGGAGGACATTGAACAACCTGGTTGAAATATTTTCATTACCATTTTAGTACCATTACCAAGTGTACTATAACCTGTTACTGGCTAGTTCTTGGTGACTCTTTCATCTCCCTCTTCTCTCATTTGTTCAATCATATTTATTGAGCACTTACTGTGTGCAGAGCACTGTACTAAGCACTTGGGAAGTACAAGTTGGCAACATATAGAGACAGTCCCTACACAACAATGGGCTCTCCTTCCTCTCCCACTCCCTCCCTTGAAAGACAGATGATAAATGCCCATTATGGAGATCAGTCAGATTTAATAACACAGGTACTGTCACTTAGGAACAAGTTTCTGACTACAATTCTTTGAAGTAGGTAGATCTGGGTCACAGGTTTCTTTTATAATAATTTACAATAATGCTAATCAATCAATCAATCAATCGTATTTATTGAGCGCTTACTGTGTGCAGAGCACTGTACTAAGCACTTGGGAAGTACAAGTTGGCAACATATAGAGACAGTCCCTACCCAACAGTGGGCTCACAGTCTAAAAGGGGGAGACAGAGAACAAAACCAAACATACTAACAAAATAAAATAAATAGAATAGTTGTGTACAAGTAAAATAAATAGAGTAATAAATATGTACAAACATATATACAGGTGCTGTGGGGAAGGGAAGGAGGTAAGATGGGGGGATGGAGAGGGGGATGAGGGGGAGAGGAAGGAAGGGGCTCAGTCTGGGAAGGCCTCCTGGAGGAGGTGAGCTCTCAGCAGGGCCTTGAAGGGAGGAAGAGAGCTAGCTTGGCGGATGGGCAGAGGGAGGGCATTCCAGGCCCGGGGGATGACATGGGCCGGGGGTCGATGGCGGGACAGGCGAGAACGAGGTACGGTGAGGAGATTAGCGGCGGAGGAGCGGAGGGTGCAGGGTGGGCTGTAGAAGGAGAGAAGGGAGGTGAGGTAGGAGGGGGCGAGGTGATGGACAGCTTTGAAGCCCAGGGTGAGGAGTTTCTGCCTGATGCGCAGATTGATTGGTAGCCACTGGAGATTTTTGAGGAGAGGAGTAACATGCCCAGAGCGTTTCTGGACAAAGATAATCCGGGCAGCAGCATGAAGTATGGATTGTAGTGGGGAGAGACACGAGGATGGGAGATCAGAGAGAAGGCTGATGCAGCAGTTCAGACGGGATAGGATGAGAGCTTGAACGAGCAGGGTAGCAGTATGGATGGAGAGGAAAGGGCGGATCTTGGCAATGTTGTGGAGCTGAGACCGGCAGGTTTTGGTGACGGCTTGGATGTGAGGGGTGAACGAGAGAGCGGAGTCGAGGATGACACCAAGGTTGCGGGCTTGTGAGACAGGAAGGATGGTAGTGCCGTCAACAGAGATGGGAAAATCAGGGAGAGGGCAGGGTTTGGGAGGGAAGACAAGGAGTTCAGTCTTGGACTTGTTGAGTTTTAGGTGGCGGGCAGACATCCAGATGGAGATGTCCTGAAGGCAGGAGGAGATGCGAACCTGGAGAGAGGGGGAGAGAGCAGGGGCAGAGATGTAGATCTGGGTGTCATCAGCGTAGAGATGATAGTTGAAGCCGTGGGAGCGAATGAGGTCACCAAGGGAGTGCGTGTAGATCGAGAACAGAAGGGGACCAAGCACTGAACCTTGGAGAACCCTCACAGTAATGATGATGATGATAATAATAGTTGTTAAGCACTTACTAGCCTCTCAGGGTCGCACCTGGAGAGTTTCCAGTACTCCACCAGTCTCAACTACAGGAGGGAGAGTCAAGCAGAGGCATTTCCATTCCTAGCTTGGCCAGTGGCTAGCGAGTGGCAGGCAATATGCTACAAGTCAAAACTCCCCTGAGCTGGGCAGCAGTGGCATGGAAGAGAGTCCAGAGTGGAGACTAAATTTGACTGTGCGGAAGGCGGCAATGGTCAACCACTTCTGGATTTTTACTAAGAAAACTCTATGGATACACTATCAGATGATTCCAGATGGAGGTGGGGCATTTTGGGAGAGATATGTCTATGGTATCGCTATGGGTCAGCCATGACTTGACAGCGTAAGACAACAAGAAGCACTTACTATGTGTCAAGCACTGGGATAGATTAAAAGTTAACAGGTTGGATACAGTCCCTCTCCCACAGTCTAGGGTAAGAGAAGGTAGAATTTAATCCCCATTTTGTAGATAAGGAAACTGAGGTGCAGAGAAGTTAAGTGACATGTCCAAGGTCACCCAACAGTTGAGTGGCAGAGCCAGGATTAGATCCCATGGCCACTGACTCCTACGCTTTCTGCTAGGCCACACTGACTTCCACCCCCTAGTTGCCTGGAGACCTTTAATGTTTCTATGTTAATGGCAGATTGCCTTTTAGCAAGAAATATAGTCCCTCATGGACCAGTGACAACAGTATTGGGGTTGTCATTGTCAAACACATGGAAACTATATTTTTCATGACCCATGCCAATACATTTCTCATTTATCCATAGTTTGAAGATTACCAAAGCACCAGAGGGTATATATCTAAGCTGCCTCTCTGCTGTCTGGACAGAAGAAATTTTATATGCCTTGGAGCTATACTATTGACTTCCTGTCACTCATCATACAAGGAATAGAATGGACCAATTCACATCGCACAAGGAAAATTGACTGAATAATTAAGACCATCTATCTGGGTTCAAACAAGCAAATTAATTGATTAACATGTATCTAGCCCAGTGCTTAGAAAAGTGTAGGATACATTGTAAAGTTCTTAAGAAATATCATAAATAACAATAATAATACTACTGAAAATTCATTCCAAAATTCAATTTTTGCCCTGAAATATCTCAGGATATGAAGTATAGGAAGCTAATTTTTTTGAGGGGCGGCCGGGGTGGGTGTTACCCAGCTAGAAGTACATTCGGTGATATTTCTTGGCAGGTGGCGTTTTTTAAATTTTTTCTTCGCATGTTTGCCTTCATAGACAAAGGCCAGTTTGTTCTTTAGACTTTTTTATTTTTGGTCACTCTAGAGTAAACGGCTGAGGAAAACTGGAGAAATCTCCTGGGAACATAAACAATTTAAAGATGTTGACAAATATGGATCGTTCCTAACTCCAGCCAGTGGCCAACAATCTTTCATGATCAACTAATCAGAGACCAATTCTAACTATAGATGAATGTCAAATAAATGTATCCACTCTCTTCTGCCTTCCCCTACAAACATAATCAGTAATCCACTTGGTTTCCTCTCACTGCAAACATAGCCTCACTCCTGTCCACCTTGAATCTCTCCCTTTCTGCTTTCCTCTGACACTGCATCTTTGTGGGTGTCTGTCTCTGGCCATGCCTCCTTATCAATCAATCTGGAAGTGTTGCCTAGTGGAAAGAGCATGGGCCAGGGAACCTGGGTTCTAATCCTAGATCTTCCACTGCCTGCTGTGTGACCTTGGGCAAGTAACTTAATTGCTCCGTGCCTCAGTTTCCTCAACTGTAAAATGGAGAATCAGTGCCGGTTCTCCTTCCTATTTAGACTGTGAGATTCATGTGGGCCAGGGACTCTGTCCAATCTTATATCTACTCCAGTGTTTAAAACAGGGCTTGACATGTAGCAAATGCTTCAAAAATATAGTAATAATGATAATAAGAATAATTTATTGAGCACTTACTGTATGAAGAGCACTGTACTAAGTTCTTTGGGAAAGTACAACATAATAGATTTGGTAAAAACTATACCTCCCCTCCAGGAGCTTAGAGTCTACAAGTCCTTATTTTTTTATCTTTTTCGCCTGACCTTCACATTCTTCATGCTTTTTCTGCCTCGGTTATTACTCTGGAGTCTCTATTCCTATATCTTTCATTTTCTCTGGAAGCCCATTGACCAATGGCTCAAAAACAGACAAGGAAATCAAAAAAGGAATCAAGGCCAGTACACCCTTTGTGAGACTGGCTAATACAGTATAGCCACAGCTTGATATTAGGCTCCAGACCAAACTAAAAGTCTATAGAGCTCCAGTGTTTCTGGATCTAAGACCTGAAAGTCATGCAGGTTCCTCAACCAGCTCTGTGAGGAGTTCCATCAGCGTTGTTCATGGGACAGACTTAATATCAAACAGAAAGACAAGGTCGCCTATACTGAAGTTACAGAAAATAGCCACTCTCCTAACATCGAAACAATGCTCAATTTATCATGGCTAGACTGGGTGGGACATAATAATAATCATGGTATTTGTTAAGTGTTTACTATATGCTGAGCATTGTTCTAGACGCTGGGATAAAGGCTTATCAGCTTGTCCCACGTGGGACTCACAGTCCTAATGCCCATTTTGCAGATGAGGTAACAGAGGCACAGAGAAGTTGTGACCTACCCAAAGTCACACAGCTAAGTGGGGGAGCCAGGATTAGAACTCACATCTTCTGACTCCCAAGCCCGGGCTCTTCCCACTAAGCCAATGAGCTTCTCGTGTGAAGAGATGTGAGGAGAATAAGCAACCTGGTGTACCTAAACAGCTCTCATGTGGAAACTCAAAGCCAGGAGGACAAAGAAAGATTTTTTTTATACCTGGTAAAACAATGCCTCAGACAGAACTGTATCCCAGGTGAAAAGAAGGAGTCAGTTGCTAAGCGCAGAACAACATGGTGCTCTGACATCAGGAAAGAAGGGAATAGCTCTTTTTGAACGAAAGTTTCAACAGGAATAACAGACAAGGAATCAAAAGAGAAAACAGTGCTAGATGCTGCAACACTAAGCATGACAACACATGGGATGGTCTTTTCCTGTGCTCATAACGGATGGGACTGCAGGTACCGCCTTGACCTTTTCAGCCACACAAGCACTCGTAGGTCAACTTCAAACCACCACTCTCCCCGCCTTCAAAGTCTTATTAAAATCACATCTCCTCCAGAAGGCCTTCCCAGATTAAGTCCTCCTTCTCCCTACTCCCTCTCTCTTTGGTGTTGATTGAATCCCAGGCCCATGATCTTTCCACAAAGCCATGCTACTTTCCAAGCCCATACAATATAGTGCTCTGCACACAGTAAGCACTTAATAAACATTATTGGTTGATTGGCAGATTGGTAGTGTTTCACTCCCCTCCATTTAATTTCCCTTCTTTTATGTCACTCTGAACTTACCTTAGTTCTTTCTGACTCTCTGTGTGCCTATTTCTATAACTGTAATTTTCTATTTCTCTCTCAGTTAATCTTTTTGCTTGTCTTTGTCTCTATCATTTTGCTACTTTCTCTAAGTCTATGCCTCTGATTGTCTATATTTCTTTCTCCCTCTACCTTCATCCACCTAACTCCCTCTTTTTGGGAGTTTTTTTGTTTATGTTTTTATGTTGTGCTTCTTCTGTGTTATACTCTGCCTTTGTACTTTGTCTTTCGGGTTCTGGGAGTCCTTTTTAGCAATTAGCTTCATCTGTTTCCTTCACCTCCTGTGAGTCTTGTTCCTTCTTAAAAAGGTTAAAAGGGCTCCAATCCATAACCTTTCCTTCTGTTTGCTATTCTTTACAACACCTCCAACTGCCCCCTGTGACCCCTCTGGTTTTAGCAGTGCTAAATGGTTTCACAAAGGGTTGGTGGACTTTGCCCTACAAAATGTTAACGAAGCTTAATCTTTCAAGATGATCTCATTAAGTGGCACTTTTTAGAATCTCCTGACCAGGTCTCTGGAAATTTTAAATCATGAAGATGCCAGACCAAGTAGGGTGTCCTTCCAAGTAGGACACCCGAACAAGCTCTGAAGCCAACCACACAATTGTCCCACCGATCACACTGCTGTGGCCTCTGGCCAAACATCTTAGGAGCTGAAGCTCTTCACTCTATCTCTTTGGGGCTAAAAAATATGATTCATCCATTTGGAGGTTTTAGTTCATCTGCCTCTGGTTCTGTCTTTGATCTTTCCCACATGATTTCCTTGCCTGGCTTCAAAAAGCAGAAATCTTGTATTATTATGAAGGAGGACTGCATAAGAAGGGAGTGACTATTTTACTTTCTTCCAAGATATAAGCATTATATCTCTAGACTGTAACTTCATTACGGGCAGGGAACATGTCTCCTAATTCTGTTGTATTGTTCTCTCCCAAGGAGTTAGTACAGTGCTCTGCACTGAGTAAGTGATGAGGAGGGGGAGAGAGATAAAAAGAGAGAGGGAGAAAGAGGGAGAAGAAGAGAGAGAAAGAGGGAGGGAGAGAAAGAGGGAGGGAGAGAAAGAGGGAGGGAGAGAAAGAGGGAGGGAGAGAAAGAGGGAGGGAGAGAAAGAGGGAGGGAGAGAAAGAGGGAGGGAGAGAAAGAGGGAGGGAGAGAAAGAGGGAGGGAGAGAAAGAGGGAGGGAGAGAAAGGGGTAGAGGAAGGGAGAAAGGGGTAGAGGAAGAAAGAGGGAGAGGGAGAGAGAAAGGGACAGAAGGAGAAAGAGTGAGAGGGAGAGAGGAAGGGACAGAGGGAGAAAGAGGGAGAGGGAGAAAGGAAGGGCCAGAGGGAGAAAGAGGGAGAGGAAGAGAGGAAGGGTCAGAGGGAGAAAGAGGGAGAGGAAGAGAGAAAGGGGTAGAGGGAGAGGAAGAGAGAAGGGTAGAGGGAGAAGGAGGGAGAGGAAGAAAGAGAAAGAGGGAGAGGAAGAGAGAAAGGGGTAGAGGGAGAAAGAAGGAGAGGAAGAGAGAAGAGGGTAGAGGGAGAAAGAGGGAGAGAGAAAGAGGGAGAGGAAGAGCGAAGGGTAAAGGAACAAAGAGGGGAAGGAAGAGAGAGAAAGAGGGAGAGGAAGAGGAAGAGAGAAAGGGTAGAGGGAGAGAGAAGGGGAGGAAGAGAGAGAAAGAGAGTAAGAGAAAGAGAGAGGAAGAGAGAAAGAGGGAGAGTAAGAGAAAGAAAGAAGGAGAGTAAGAGAAAGAAAGAGGGAGAGGAAGAGAGAAATGGGTAGAGGGAGAAAGAGGGTGAGAGGAAGGGAGAGGGAGAAAGAAAGAGGTAGAGAGGGAGAGGAAGAGAATGAGGGAGAGGAAGAGAGAAAGGGGTAGAGGGAGAAAGGATGAGAAGAAGAGAAAGAGGGAATGGGAGAAAGGACGAGAAGAAGAGAAAGAAGGAGAGGGAAAAAGAGGATGAGAGGAAGAGAGAAAGAGGGAGAGGAAGCGAGAAGGGGGTAGAGGAAGAGGGAGAGAGGTAAACCAAGGAAGGGCAAGAAAGAGGGGTGAAGGAGGAGGGGAGAGTCTGGATGTCCCGGGGCCTGTGTGCATGGAGTAGGGCATCCCCGGCCCCCAGCCAGTGTCCCCGGGCTCAGCGGGCTGATGCTCGTTAGGTTGAGCCCTGCGTGGCTGGCGGCGGACGACATGGTGATCAGAAAGATGGTGTCATGGCTGAACAAGCAGCTTGAGCAGGGCTGCAACCACCTCTGCTGATGGACTGCCGGGCCCAGGACCTGTACGAGGCATTGCACATCGAGTCCGCCATCAACGCGGCCATTCCAGGCCTATGCTGCACCACCTGCAGAAGGGCAGCCTGCCGCTCCACGCCTTCTCCAACAGCGAGGACCGCGACCGGTTCATGTGGCGCCGTGGGACCGACATGCTGGTCCTCTACGACCACAACAGCACCAATTGGAAAGAGAACATGGCCCAACAGTCCGTCCTCGGCCTCCTGCTCAAGAGCTTCAAGGACGATGGCTGCAGGGCCTTCTACCTCAAAGATGAGGTCACTGAAGCACAGAGAAGCCAAGTTACTTGCCCAAGGTCACATAGCTGACAATCAGAGAAGCAGCGTGGCTCGGTGGAAAGAGCACGGGCTATGGAGTCAGGGGTCATGGGTTCGAATACCAGCTCCGCCAATTGTCAGCATGTGACTTTGGGCAAGTCACTTCACTTTTCTGTGCCTCAGTTCCCTCATCTGTAAAATGGGGATTAAGACTGTGAGCACCCCGTGGGACAACCTGATCTCCTTGTAACCTCCTCAGAGCTTAGAACAGTGCTTTGCACATAGTAAGCAGTTAAAAAATGCCATTATAATTATTATTATTATTAATTGGCAGAGCTGGGATATGAACCCATGACCTCTGACTCCAAAGCCTGTCCTATTGTCCACTGAGCCACGCTACTTCTCACATCTTTTTCAGTTTTGACACCTGTCTACATGTTTTGTTTTGTTGTCCGTCTCCCTCTTCTAGACTGTGAGCCCATTGTTGGGTAGGGACCTTCTCTATCTGTTCCTGACTTGTACTTCCCAAGCGCTTAGTACAGTGCTCTGCACAGAGTAAGTGTTCAATAAATACGATTGAATGAATGAATGTGTCTGTTATACTCTCCCAAGCGCTAGTACCATACTCTACACACAGTAAGTATTCAATAAATACAATTGACTGACTGAAAATAAATGCAATTGATTGATGAAGTTGGGCAAGGCTAGACATACTGGATGTCTATAGATGCACTCAGTAGAGTCCACTGAGGCCAATTACTATCCTTACTTCTCTACAGGCTTCCTGAGGATTTGCACTACCATGATCTGAAGACAAACCAACTGGACTCTAAATGATCTGACTTGCAGGTATATGATTTGCCCTCATTGTCACAAGTCCTCAGTTCATACCAAGCAGGACCTTTCTGGACTGGGCGAGCCTCAGTGACATGTAGTAGAAGTCAAACCCCACCTCTAATCACCAAGGTTAACGTGGAAAGTTTTTTACTTAGTTTTACCAACGTGCAAGGGGGTGACACACAAATACATACATACATACACACACTCACTCCACCAACAGTCAAATGCCAGTCTGTAGTCAAGGGAGCCCATTCTGCCAATGGTTCTTCTCCCTGCATCTCAATAAACTACTTCCAGGTGCCATCCCACCCCCTAACACAACTCAAAAATGAGCACCTTTTATCTGCCTTAGGCATCACAGCTGTGGCTCTATATGGCAATCATTGATTGGTCCAGGCCCATTACTGTGTAGACCAGGGAGAGAAAGCCATGCTTCCATCTATGCTCCACCCCAACAAGCCCGCAGTCACCTGTCCTCAAGTAAATCCCATCAGTGGCTTCGCAAAGTCTCTTCCTTGCTGTTAGTCATGGGATCCCAAGCAGTCACTAACAAGGCAGCCTGTTGTGGGCTCACCACATTCATTATTGAGAGCAAGAGAGAGAGAGAGAGAGAAAGCTAGAGAAGGTTTCCTCCAGACTATAAGTTTGATGTGGTCAGGGAAGTGTCATATCCTCCGCACATCCGCCAAGCTAACTCTCTTCCTCCCTTCAAAGCCCTACTGAGAACTCACCTCCTCCAGAAAGCCTTCCCAGACTGAGGCCCCTCCTTCCTCTCCCTCTTCTCCCTCCCCCCATCCCCCTGCCTTACCTTCTTCCCCTCCCCACAGCACCTGTATATATGTATATGTTTGTACGTATTTATTACTCTATTTTATTTGTACATATTTATTCTATTTATTTTATTTTGTTAATATGTTTGGTTCTCTGTCTACCCCTTCTAGACTGTGAGCCCACTGTTGGGTAGGGACCTTCTCTATATGTTGCCAACTTGTACTTCCCAAGTGCTTAGTACAGTGCTCTGCACACAGTAAGCGCTCAATAAATATGATTGAATGAATGAACGAATATCCTAGTGGATAGAGCATGGGACTGGGAATCAGAAGGACCTGGGTTCTGATTCCAGCTCCACCACTTGCCTGCTGTGTGACCTTGGGCAAGTCACTTGATTTGTCTGTGCTTCAGTTACCTCATCTATAAAATGGGGATTAAAACTACAATCCCCATGTGGAGCAGGAAAGGTGCCCAACCTGATTAACTTGTATCTACCCTGGAAATTAGAACAGTGTTTCACACATAGTAAAGTGCCTAACAAATACCATCATCATTATCATCATCATCAACATATTTACCAAGTCTGTTGTACTCTCTCAAGCACCTAGTACAGTGCTCTGTATTTAGTAAGCCTTCACTATGTTGCCAACTTGTACTTACCAAGCACTTAGTACAGTGCTCTGCACACAGTAAGTGCTCAGTAAATATGAATGATTGATTGATTGATTCAATAAATACCACTGATTGATTTCTAAAAAATAAAAATCTTTCCTGCAGTTTCTGTTCCAGCTAGGGTGAAAGCCACAATCACAGCTGGAGAGGCATAAATGAAGAGCAGGAAGTGAAAAAACAAAGTTGCCACTGTTCCGGTTCCTCGAGTGTCTTAACAACGGTAGAAAAGTCACCTTTTCCCTGTCAATTGCTTTGTCAATCTGGGGTGTATGTAATAGAAATCACTTGGTTGTTCTCTACTCTTAAAGAGTTTAGTAATCCAAAAAGGCGGACCAGTGGACACACAATAACAAATATATCATAGGTAAAAAGGCTACTAATAATAATGCTAATAATTGTGATATTTATTAAGTGCTTACTATGTGCCAAACACTGTTCTAAGCACTCGGTAGACACAAGCTAATCAGGTTGGATACAGTTCCTGTCCCACATGGGTATCACGGTCTTAATTCTCAATTTACAGATGAGATAACTGAGGCACAGGGAAATTAAGTGACTTGCCCAAGGTCACACAGCAGACGTTTGGTGGAACTGGGATTAGAACCCACATCCTCTGTCTCCCTGGCCTGTGTTCTTTCCACTAGGCCTCGCTGCTTCCCTATGAGAATAGACACAGATGATAAAAATTGCACACATAAGCCTCCAATTAAATCAACAAATGAATAAAGGGATACTGAAGTCTTAAGGTGGCAGATGAGATAGCAGGACTACATATGTATTTTCTGCACTTGTCCACAGAAAAGATTCATTCATTCATTCATTCAATCGTATTTATTGAGCGCTTACTGAGTGCAGATCACTGTACTAAGCACTTGGGAAGTACAAGTTGGCAACATATCGAGACGGTCCCTACCCAACAGCGGGCTCACAGTCTAGAAGGGGGAGACAGACAACAAAACAAAACATTAACAAAATAAAATAAATAGAATAGATATGTACAAATAAAATAGAGTAATAAATATGTACAAACATATATACATATATACATATATACAGGTGCTGTGGGGAGGGGAAGGAGGTAAGGTGGTGGGGGATGGGGAGGGGGAGGAGGGGGAGAGGAAGGAGGGGGCTCAGTCTGGGAAGGCCTCCTGGAGGAGGTGAGCTCTCAGTAGGGCTTTGAAGGGAGGAAGAGAGTTAGAAAAGATGAGTTTGACATTTCTTTGTGAGCATGTCAGATGCACTATAAGAAGAACAGTATGGTAGCTTTGTCCTGAGAAACCTTTAAGATTCTGAAAAATTATTAGCAACGTCGTAGCTCTTGCAACTCTGCACCCAACTTTGCATACAGTTATCCATCAAGAGAAACAGTTGCTCTTTAATTTGGGAAATATTATGTGTGTGTGTGTGTGTGTGTGTGTGTGTGTGTGTGTGTGTGTGTGTCTATGTATGTATATGTATATATGTATTTGTATGTGATTCCCCTTGGGCTCATTTATGGTTATGCCTTGGAGTAAAACAGATTCCACTTATGTTTTCAAAATCTTTCTGTACCTCAAATTTCTCCTGAGATTAGGAATCCCTGGGTGGGAAGGGAGGGGGAGCAAAACTCTCAAGCCAACACATTTTCCTTTTTCTGAAGCAAAGTGGCAACTAACTGAGCAAGAACAGCAAACAGCTCTCTGCTTTGTCATGCAAGGACAGACACTAGGATGCTGAACGAGATGATCCCAATGAAATACCTCTGAGCCAAGAAGGACAATGACCATTTCATCATAAAGGATAGATAACATTGGTATAAACAGTTCAAGCTTCTATTTTTGTCATTCTTAAGTTTAGTCCTCAGCGGGAAGTCAACAATACGAAGGAAAAGAATGTGATTCCTGTTGTCATTAATATTATGACCATTCAGCCCAGGAAAGATGTTGTCACATAACTTCTATGGTCTATTTATTTCATATTTTTTTCTTCTCTATTTTTTTTCCCCAGTACATGGATCCCTTGGATGAATTTGCTCTTCAACTGGAACAACAAAACAGCACACCCACATGGATCAATCCCAAGCCTTCTCTGGGAAAAAGAAAAGAAGAGGGAAAATGATGCACATTATTGATAACGAGAACAATAATAAGATTCATTCATTCATTCAATTGTATCTATTGAGCACTGTGTGCAGAGCACTGTACTAAGTGCTTGGGAAGTACAAGTCGACAGCATATAGAGACGGTCCCTATCCAACAATAGGCTCACAGTCTAGAAGGGGGAGACAGAAAACAAAACAAGTAGGCAAGTGTCAATACCATCAGAATGAATAGAATTATAGCTATATACACATCATTAATAAAATAAATAGAGTAGTAAATATGTACAAATAAAATAGAGTAATAAATATATACAAATATATACAAGTGCTATGGGGAGGGGAGGGGGGTAGGGCAGAGGGAGGGAGGGGGGCGATGGGGATGGGACGAGGAGGAGGAGAAGCAAAAAGGGGGCTCAGTCTGGGAAGGCCTCCTGGAGGAGGCGAGCTCTCAATAGGGCTTTAAAGGGAGGAAGAGAGCTAGTTTGGTGGATGTGTGGAGGAAGGGCATTCCAGGCCAGAGGAACAATGTGGGCCAGGGGTCGATGGTGGGACAGGTAAGAATGAGGTACAGTGAGGAGGTTAGCGACAGAGGAGCAGAGTGTGCGGGCTGGGCTGGAGAAGGAGAGAAGCCCGCTGTTGGGTAGGGACCGTCTCTATATGTTGCCAACTTGTACTTCCCAATCGTTTAGTATAGTGCTCTGCACACAGTAAGCGCTCAATAAATACAATTGAATGAAAGAATGAAAGGGAGGTGAGGTAGGAGAGGGTGAGGTGATGGAGAGCCTTGAAGCCGACCGTGAGGAGTTTTTGCTTGATTCATAAGTTGACAGGCAACCACCAAGCAAGATAGTGGCATTTGTTAAGGGCTTACTAAGTGCCAAGAATTTTACTAAGCACTAGGGGAGATATATTTATTGATCAGAAGTAGGCAGTGGTAAAACACTTCCGTATTTTTACCAAGAAAACTCTATGGATCCACTACCAGAATGACTGTAGATGGAGGTGGGGCGTTTTGGGGGAGATGTGTCCATGGCGTTGCTGTGGGTCAGAGACAACTTAACTGCATAAGAGAAGGGGAAAATATATCACAGATTAGACAGACCCTAGCCTTATCCCATATGGGGCTCACAATCTAAGTGGGAGGGGGAACAAATATTTCATCCTCATTTTTCAGATGAGGAAACTGAGGCACAGATAAATGCTGCAACTTGTTCAAAGCCACACAGCAGACAAGTGGAAGGGCTGGGATTAGAGCCCAGGTGTTCTGACATCCAGGCCCGTGCTCTTTTCACTAAGCCACACTACAACATGTTAGGGATGGTCTGCTTTTCTATTTTCTTTGGTAGCAACTAAAAACAGAATACCCCTGTAAATTGTTGGAAGAGATCATATTCAGAAGAATTAAGTCAGCTGTAACAAGGAGATACTTGACAAAAGGGTCCAGAAAACTATCAATTACTAATTCAACATATTAGGTTATAATCTATATTCATTCATTCATTCAGTCGTATTTATTGAGCACTTACTGTGTGCAGAGCACTGTACTAAGTGCTTGGGAAGTACAGGTTGGCAACATAGATCTATAGATATCAGTTTATTATAATTTAGATGCCTAGGAAGTAAGTTTTCTTAAATGCTCTAAATATCCACTTTTGCATTGAAACAAAAGACGTAATAAATTTTATTTGAGCTCAATCTTGTAGTCATTCCAAGAATGGGACAGGGATGAAGCTTGGTCAGAGTTTTGATCAATCAATCAATCAATGGTATTTCATTCAATTGTATTTATTGAGCACTTACTGTGTGCAGGGCACTGTACTAAGCACTGCAGAGCTAAACATAGTGTACTAAGTGCTTAGGAGACTAAAATTTGGTAGTTAGATATCCAGTTACACATTCATTCAATCATATTTACTGGGCGCTTACTTTGTGTAGAACATTGCACTAAACGCTTGGGAAAATACAATACAGCAATAAATGGGCACATTACCTGCCTACAACGAGTTTACAGTTTAGAATGGGAGACAGACATGAATATAAAGGAATGAATTACAGATATAATAAATAAATTACAGATATAATAAATTACGGATAAAATGAATAAATTACAGATATAATATAATCCCTGTCCTCAAGAAGGTTGCAAGCTTGTGGAGGATCACAAAGAATAGAATCCATACTAATAATAATCATCATCATCGTCATCATCAATCGTATTTATTGAGCGCTTACTATGTGCAGAGCACTGTACTAAGCGCTTGGGAAGTACAAATAATAATAATTTTGGTATTTGTTAAGCACATACTATGTGCAAAGCATTGTTTTAAGCACTGGAGATGATACAAGGTGATCAGGTTGTCCCTTGTGGGGCTCACAATCTTAATCCCCATTTTACAGATGAGGTCACTGAGGCACAGAGAAGTTAAGTGACTTGCCCAAAGTCACATAGCTGACAAGCAGCGGAGCTGGGAATAGAACCCATGACCTCTGACTCCCAAGCCTGTGCTCTTTCCACTGAGCAATACTGCTTCTCATAAGACCCCAATCTACTTTGCTGGTGCAGCGAGGAAAGGATGAAATAGCAGCAGCATTTGGACTTGGCCACATGGGTGCCACTGAGGCATGCCACCCAGGATGAAAGCTGCCCACTCTCATGTCAACCAGGGGCTCCCAGCCTTCTGTAGAAGCCTCCCAGGGGCTTCTAGCCTTCTAGAGAAGCAGCGTGGCTCAGTGGAAAGAGCACGGGCTTGGGAGACAGAAGTCATGAGTTCAAATCTAGGCTCCACCAATTGTCAGCTGTGTGACCTTGGGCAAGTCACTTAACTTCTCTGTGCCTCTGTTACCTCATCTGTAAAATGGGGATTAAGATTGTGAGCCCCACGTGGGACAACCTGATCGCCTTGTATCCCCCCAGTGCTTAGAACAGTGCTTTACACATAGTGAGTGCTTAATAACAGCTGACAATTGGCAGAGCCAGGATTCAAACCCATGACCTCTGACTCCAAAGCCCCTGCTCTTTCCACTGAGCCACGCTGCTCATAAGAAATACCATTATTATTATTATTATTATTATTATCATTATTATTATTATTATTATTCTGTGCTCGGGCAAGGCAGGAAGAGACTGAAGTGGCAGCCCCAGCCCTCCACCAACTCTAATGATAATGATAATAATAATAATGCTATTTGTTAAGTGCTTACTATGTGCCAAACACTGTACTAAGCACTTGGGTAATGATGATGATTATAGTGTTTGTTACGTGCTTACTATGTGCCAAGGACTGTTCTAAGTGGGGGAGGAGATACAAGGTAATCAGGTTGTTCCACGTGGGGTTCACAGTCTTCATCTCCATTTCACAGATGAGGTAACTGAGGCACAAAGAAGTTAAGTGTTTTGCCCAAGGTCACACAGCAGACAAACAGCCGTGCTGGGATTAGAACCATCATCCTCTGGCTCCCAAGCCTGTCATCTTGCCACTAAGCCACTCTGCTTCTCTAGAAGCAACGAATTATCACTCTCTTACTGAGCACTCACTGAGCACTGAACTAAGCACTTAAGAGAGTACAATACAACAGTGTTAGCAGACACATTCCTGCCTGGAATGAGCTTACCATCTAGATGATTCATTCATTCACTCATTCATTCATTCATTCATTCAATCGTATTTATTGAGTGCTTACTGTGTGCAGAACACTGTACTAAGTGCTTGGAAGAGTATAAGAAGAATACTTGGAAGAGTTTAACTTAGTTAAGTGTAATAATAATTCATAATTATTAAAAGTATACTCAATATAATTAAGAGTATTATTATAATATAACAATAAAAAGACACACTCCCTGCCCACAACAAGCTTACTGTCTACAGGGGGAGACAGATACTAATGTAAGTGAATAAATAAATGACAGATATGTACATAAGTTCTGTGGGGCTGGGAAGGGGGATAAATAAAGGGAGCAAATCAGGGCGATGCAGAAGAGAGTGGGAGAAGAGGAAAGGAGGGCTTAGTCAGGGAAGGCCTAGTTGGAGGAGATAGGCCTTCAGTAAGGCTTTGCAGGAGAGCAGAGTATTCATTCATTCCATCATATTTCTTTAGCGCTTACTGTGTGCAAAGCATTGGCAAACATTAATGTGAATAAGCAATTGACATTATAATTTAAAGATATGTACATAAGTGCTGTGGGGTTAGGGGTGGGGCAAACAACTGTACTCTGGACAATTCACTCTTACCCATATGGATCCTGAAAATGGCTCCTTTAACCCCAGATAAAACAGGACAGGAAAGGCTAAAAGACATTTAAAAAATTCCTCTAAAGTTCTGAGTACTGTCTTTTCTACAAGTGTATATTGCCAAACAACAGCCTTCTCTTCCAGATAGTGAGTCACCTGTACAGTGTTTTGGTGCATCACAGATGCTTAACAAATACCACAATTACCACAATGAGAAGCAGCGTGGCTCAGTGGAAACAGCCCGGGCTTTGGAGTCAGAGGTAATGGGTTCAAATCCCTGCTCCGCCAACTGTCAGCTGTGTGACTTTGGGCAAGTCACTTAACTTCTCTGGGCCTCAGTTACCTCATCTGTAAAATGGGGATTAAAACTGTGAGCCCCCCGTGGGACAACCTTATCACCTTGTGACCTCCCCAGTGCTTAGAACAGTGCTTTGCACATAGTAAGCGCTTAACAAATACCAAAATTATTATTATTATTATTTACTATTATTGTTATTATGACCATGGTTATTATTATTATTAGCTCTCTTTCTGTTGACCAATGCAAAGAAAATCGTGTGTGTGTATGTGTGTGTGTGAAGTGAGACAAAGCCCAGAGACAGAAAGCTCATTAGATCCAGGCACAGTTGTAATGTGTCTGCTTTCAACTTCCATTTGTTTTCTATCACCTCCTGGACTATTGACATCACAGTCTGTTCAAACACCAAAGAGCTGATTCAGGCCGAACAAGTTGCCAAACCCACCACCCCCCTCAAAAAAAAACAACCAGATGTGTCAAATTTCTCATTAGTCAGCTATATGAACTGCAAAAATAATAGTTGCTTGTCAGAATTCCACAGAAGAACACTTACACTATAATTTTACCCTTTTCTTGCACGGAAGGAGCTGGTGATTTTGTTCCATATTATGGGGGGCAGAAGTGAGGCAGATTATGAGAGATTCCATGATGAAACAATCACAGAATCAGGCACTGCTTGAAATTCTGTCTCCTTGCTAATGTCTTATTTCAAGTGTCTGATCAAGTAGATCTATTCCATTTCTGCCTGCTTGGTGAGGATCTATCTGTCTGTCACTGTTGTCCCGCAGCTGGTTTTAGCTGAAAAAGCCATGTTAGGTGGGTTTGGCCTTTTGCCAAACCCACTTGTAATTGCTCTGCTTAGGCTCTCCACACAGTACATTTTTGGTTCTCTTGCTGTTGTCCAGGATGGCCACGTGGACTTTTCCAGCAAAGCTGAGTTGCAAGAAGCATTGTCACGAATCTCGTGTCCCGACTGTGGTCCACGACTTCATTGTTGGCTTGTAAGAGAAACACATGAAAATTCTCAAGAAGTTTGGAAAGGATCCAGGTCTTCCAGACACTTTGCACTTAGACTTGATCATCACTTCCAGACTCTCAGTTTTGGATGCAGTTCTACCCCTCTCAGTGATCCAATTTTGGGGTCTTTCCAAGTGCCCCAAACTCCTAGGAACAGTCAGCCAGTCAGTCATATTTATCGAGCATTTACTGGGCACAGAACACTATACTGAGAGCTTGGGAGAGAACAATATAACCATATAACAGACTCGTTCCCTGCTCACAACGAGCTTACAGTCTAAAGCAGTGGGAAGGAGAGGGAAGAATAGTAGTTCTCTTTCACTAGTGAAATCTCCCTTACCTTTTGTCCTCTATCATCAAAGCAGAGGAAGTGACTCCTTGCGTTTTGACAAGTTTTTGAATGTAAACATTATAACATAATCTTCTCTTTTCTACATTCTCACCCTTTTTCTACTGTCACCTTATTGGAAATGAATGAGTTTTCCCTCTATTTTCGCCTGGAGCATCCAACTTTGGCTTCCACCATTTCCTATTCTATTGCAATTTCCTTCTAAAGGGAACAGATGCTAACCATGGGCTATAAAGTACATTTATGTAATTGGAGAGACAGTGTGTTCTTTTGGAAAAAACACAGAACAAGGAGTCAGGAGACACAGGTTTGAGCCTCCCTTGTGGTCTTGGGAAATTCACTTAACTTCTCTGGGCCTCGGTTTCCTCATCTGTAAAACTGGGATTCAATACCTCTTCTCCCTCCTACTTTGATTGAGCCCCATGTGAGACAAGGACTGTGTCTGACCTGATTATCTTGTACCTACCCCAGTGCTTAGTTCATTATAGAGTGCATAGTAAGTGCTTAACAAATGCCACAATTATTGTGAATAAGTTAAGAAGTGAAATGAGTCAAATCCCAGAGACGGAAAACCCATAAGACCCAATCACAGTTCGAACGTGTCTACCTACAACTCCCATTTGGGCTCTATCTCCCTGCTGCCCTTCAGTCTTCTCACCTGTGAAATGGGAACAAACTAAATTGTGTGCCCCATTTACAAGAGAACTCTGTCTTAGAAAATGCTATATGGAACAGGGACTGTCTCCAACCTGATTATCTTCTATTTACTCCATCACTTAAAGACAATGCTTGGCCTGTGGTAAGTGCTTAATCAATATCATTAAAAAAAGAACATTTAAAAAAATGTACACACATAATAAACACTTTAAAATGCCATTATTTTTATGATGTATGTGATTTGAGCTGGATAATTTTTAAAAGATAAGAAAGTGAGTCTTTACACAATGTCCTTAATTCTTCACATTTGCAAAGCATAATCTCAGAAGAAAAGTATAGTTTATTCATTGAGCTGCCAACGAGAGAAGATTTAGCGACTCACTTTAATTTCTAAATTGCCTGAATGACCTCCATTTCTCAGGAAGAAGAAGAGGGGCTTGGGACCTCAAAAAGGAAACACAAATCACTTCAGCAATCCCCCTTCTTGGGGCTTACAGTGTTTAACAACGTGAAGCTCTCGGTCCAGGCAGAGATCGCTTCCTGTTCCAGTAGAGCTAGCAGGAGGCATCATTTTCAGAGCTTGTTTTTCTTTTTCTTTATCCTCTGGTGTGGAACTGCATAAAGGAGATGGGGATTTGGTCATTTATTTTCGACAATAAGTTCAGACTCTTCCCTTTTGGGTCCTTTCCTTACTTTCTAGTTTCACTTCCATTGCTTTCGGATCCCCCAGGTTTTTGACAAATGACTTAAAACAAACATAAAGACAGGAAATAAACCACTGAACAGACATTTTCCATGATGTAGGATTTGCAGCTAAGCCAGTTTTGCCTTCTTGTTCACAAGCAATGGCAAGAACACAAAGTCCACTCCTGGCAATTCTGAACTGCATCTTCTCGTTATTGATGATTAATAAAACCATAATTCTGGTATGTAAATGGAAATTGTATTTTAAAAAGTGATCTAGTTGAGTGCATCAGCTGAGTTAAGGAATGCTGTAGGGTCAAAGATTTCGAAGTCATCCAGAAGCCAAGCAGGAAGGAAATCTGTAGTTTAACCCTGAGTGGAACGGGGACATCTTGTGTTGTAGTCACAGATGGTAAAGAGAGTCAGGATATTTTGGGGACCGCATCGAAAATAACTTTCACCGAAACTCAAAAAAACTATTTCTTCAAAGTGAGCACCATGATGCATCATAGAAAACTTTTAATTCTAAGCAAGTGTGGGATAAACAATTTAGTGCTAAATAATCATTCACCAGAATGGAATCAGAACAAATCACTTTTAGCCGGATTTCATTTTGGTGGAGGACACGGATAATTGAATCGGAATCTAATAATATTGTGTAAAACAATTTTAGAAAAGTGCTGGCCTTTCCTATTGCTTTCATAAATATTTTCTCTAAGGGAAGTACAAGAAAGAAAATTAAAAGGAAAAAACCAGAGAAGGCTAGAAATATAATTTTACTTCATTAATAGTCATAATAGCACTTATTAGTCTTTACGGTGTGCAGAGGACTGAACTAAGCACTGGAAAAGACTGCACAGGTTGGAACTTAACATGGTCCCTGGCCCTCAGGAAGCTCCCAAACTAAGAATAAGAAAGGGGACAGGGAACTGGAGACAGACACATTAGGAGAGATGAAACAAAGTGTTGACGAAATAAAAACAAAAACCAAAGATAAGTAGGATTTCAGGCTCTTCGTGGCTCAGAGTTCACAGTCACAACATAGCCAGAGGGAGCACTCCAGTAGAACAGCGGCTACAGCCTTCCTGAAATTTTGGGGTGATGGCACCAGGCTGCAGATTTTCTTTTCTTGCCACCCATGATGCTCAAGCTCAGTTGGCCTAGAGGAACTTTAGCAAGTCTCTAGACTGCAAGCTTGTCTCTAGACTGTAGGCTAATTGTGGGCAGGGAATGTGTTTGTTAATTGTTAATAATTAACAATGATAATTATGGTACTCACTCAACGCTTACTATATGACAAGCCCTGTTCTAAATGCTGGGGATGGCACAAGCTAATCAGGTTGGACACAGTCCCTGTCCCACCTGGGGCTCAAACTCTTAATCCCCATTTTACAGATGAGGTAACTGGGGCCCAAAGAAGTGAAGTGATATGCTCAAGGTCACACAGGAGACACAGGGTGAAGCCGGGATTAGAACCCAGGTCCTTCTGACTCTCAGGCCCATGCTCTAACCACTAAGCCATGCTGCATATTGTTCTCTCCCAAGTGCTTAGTGCAGTGCCTCGCGCACAGTAAGCGCTCAATAAATATGATTGAATGAATAAATGAACTTTGGAGACGCGAGCGAGAGCATCTTTGACCGCCTGGAAAAGAAGGATGAAGTAGGTTGACTCAGTTGCCTGGTGAGGAGAGAGGACAGGGTTGTAGGCTGCAGTGCCTTAAATCCTCATGGCCTGTGCTTAATGGGGCACGTTGGGAGCTAGATCCTGGGAATTGCTGTGGGGGATGGCATGTTCCTGGGGGAGTTACTCAGCTGTAGTAGTCAGAACCTAAGTTTTTTTTTTTAATGGCATGTGTTAAGCACATCTTTTAGACTGTAAGCCCACTGTTGGGTAGGGACTGTCTCTTTATGTTGGCAACTTGTACTTCCCAAGCGCTTAGTACAGTGCTCTGCACACAGTAAGCGCTCAATGAATACGATTGATTGATTGATTGATTGATTGATTGATTGATTAAGCACTCATTATGTTCCAGGCACTGTACTCTGGGGTAAATACAAGCCAATCAGGTTGGACACAGTTCATGCCTCACTTGGGGCTCCCATTCTCAAACCCCAACTTACAGATAAGACAATTGAGGCACAGAAAAGTTAAGTGACTTGCCCAAGGTCACATTGGAGACAAGTGGCTGTACAGGATTAGAACCCAGGTCCTTCTAACTCCCAGGCACATGCTCAATTAATTCATTCATTCAATCATATTTATTGAGCATTTATTGTGTGCAGAGCACTGTACTAAGAGCTTGGAAATTACAATTCGGCAACAGATAGAGACAATCCCTAACCCAACAATGAACTCACAATCTAGGAGGGGGAGACAGACAACAAAACAAAACAAGTAGACAGAACCACGCTCCTTCTCAGTGTCCTTTTGGCGATAGATAGATGATTTTCCTTTGACAATCCTGCAATAAGATTCCTGCAGTGCTGAGGAATCCCTTTGAGGCCCCCAGGACCCTCTGCTGCAGTTGCTTTTGATTAATTTTGCCTGCACTTCAGGAACAAGAGGGCACTCCTAAGTCCCAATCAGGTGTCATGAATGAAGTTGGTTTCTACTTCCTTGGCTTGGCCCAAGGAGAATGAGGTTTTCAGATCGCCAGTATCCAAGAATGAACCAGAGATTTTCTGGGAATTCTTGCTCAAAGATTTTTTTTATTTTTCTGTCTATATGCCATAGCTTAAAATCCTGTTACAATATTTTCCTCATATTAAATGATAGCTCATCCTGAGGTACCCCATGAAAAATAGGATTAGGAAGAGGGAAGGGCAACAATCAATTAATCGATCAGTCAATAGTATTTGTTGAGCAACATCATCATCTTCATCATCACCATCTTCAATGGTATTTATTGAGTGCTTAATATATGTAGAGCACTGTACTAAACACCTGGGAGAATACAATACAACAGAGCCAGTAGACATGTTCCCTGCCTACAATCAGTCAACTATATTTATTGAATGCTTACTGGAGTTAGCAGACACAATCACCACCGTTAGGGCGTAGGTGACAGGTAACCATAAAATCTTATTTGCCAATATCCCCGAATAACTACATGGTAATTATTGATAACTGTTACGCACTTACTATGTGCCAGGCACGGTACGAAGCACTAAAGTGGATTCAAGCAAGAGGGTCCTGACATTCAGATTCATTCTGAGCGAAACACTTTCTGGATGACTTATGAATCTGCTGATTTAATGCCCATGTTCATTTTTAAGGTGAGAGCATTTTTAAAATCTTGCTCAGGCAAAGGAATGTGAGTTAGAGTTTCAAAAAATCAATGGCTTATTATCTGACAGGTTTTAGTTATGAGGTCTCCAGGCCTAGTAGCTAAACTTTAAATTTGGGTAAATCATTACTAGGAGGATAGAATTTTGGCTGAGCCAAGGAGTGACCAACCTCGGATATAAGATTATTTTGTAAAAAGAATTTCAGAAAAACCTACTAGCAATTCCTAACATTCACTTAATCTGACTAGGTATAACTCCATTAATCTAAATTGCTATCTAATTGTGTGGGGAATGAATACCATTGATTGACTGATTGATTGGGGAAGTCAGGCCAGGCAAGGGATTGGAGGGGCAGTGAATGGTTGGGGTTTTCCGATCTAGAGATTAAAGATGTGTACTCCTATCTATTATGCAGGCTGGGTGCTGGAAAATGAATCAATCAGTGAATGGTATTTATTGAAAGCATACTGTTTGTGGAGCACCGTAGTAAGCACTTGGGAAATTACAATACTATATTGTTGGTAGATGTTATTCAAGCATTGTGTACAAAGCACTGTGCTAAGTGCTTGGAAGAATACAATATAATGGATTTGGGAGATATGTTCCCTGCCCACAAGGAGCTTATAGTCTACAAGGAGAGACAGAAATGAAAATAAATTACAGATGGGAGAAATAAAGATCTGTCCAAAACACAACTCCTCATCTTCCCACCTAAACTCTGTGCTCTCTGTGACCTTTCCAATCCTATAGACAGCACCACCATTCTCCCGGACTTACAAGTCCATAACCTTGGTTTATCCTCCACTCATCTCTCACCTTGAGTCCACATATTAATAATAATGATAATAATGATGATATTAGTTAACCGCTTACTATGTGCCAAGCACTGTTCTAAGCGCTGGGGTAGATACAAGGTAATCAGGTAGTCCCACATGGGGCTCACAGTCTTAATTGCCATTTTACAGATGAGGTAACTGAGACACAGAGAAGTGAAGTGATTTGCCCAAGGTTACACAGCTGACAAGTGGCGGAGTCGATATTAGAACCCACAACCTCTGACTCCCAAGCCCCGGCTCTTTCCACTAAGCCACGCCGCTTCCATCTGTCACCAAATCTTGTCAGTTTTACCTTCTCAACATTGCTAAAATGTGCCTTCTCCAACTCCATGCTCATCCAAGTGTTTATCCTACTCTGTCTTGACTACTGCAACAGCCTCCTTGCTGGCCTCCCTGCCTCCTGTCTCTCCCTACTCCAGTCCATACTTCATTCTGCAGCCTGGATCATTTCTCTGCAAAACAATTCAGTTCATGCTTCCCAAATCCTCAAGAACTTAAAGCGCTGTCCATCCACCTCTGCATCCAACAGAAACTCCTTACACATTGGCTTAATAATGATAGCATTTATTAAGCGCTTGCTATGTGCAAAGCACTGGGGAGGTTACAAGGTGATCAGGTTGTCCCATGGGGGGCTCACAGTCAATCCCCATTTTACAGATGAGGTAACTGAGGCCCAGAGAAGTTAAGTGACGTGCCCAAAGTCACACAGCAGACAATTGGTGGAGCCAGGATTTGAACCCATGTCCCCTGACTCCAAAGCCCGTGCTCTTTCCACTAAGCCATGCTTCCAAGCTCTTAGAACAGTGTGTTGAAAGGGTAAGTGCTTAGTAAATACGAATCATTGTTTCATTAATGGATTCAGAGCACTGTACTAACAGCTTGGAAAAATACAGTGCAACAGAGGTGGTAGACACGATCCCTACCCACAAGGAGCTTAGGGTTTTCAGGAGAAGACAGATAGTAAAATAGATCTGGGATGGGGAATATGAATATAGAAGTACTGTGGGGCTAAGGTGAGTATCAGACTGCTTATGGGTACACAGTCAAGGGCATAGTTGAAACAGAGTTGAGGGTGGCTAAGTGAAATAAAGGTCTAGTGGAAAGACCATGGGTCATGGGATCAGAGAATCAGGGTTCTAATCGCAGCTCTGTCACTTGCCTGCTGTGTGACCTTAGCCAAGTCACTTCTCCTTGGAATATATTCACCCATAAAATGAGGACTAAAAACTTGTTCTCCTTCCCTGACCTGCTTAGACTGTGCATCGCATGTAGAACGGGGACATGTCTAACCTGGTGATCTTGCATTTACTCCAGCGCTCAGTACAGTGCTTGTCACAGAGTAAGCTTTTATTATTATATGGTGTTAGACTCCAGACTATCTTTCAACACAAAACATGTTATAACATTGCCATAATTATTCAAAAACTAAGCAACAGTAAGATAAAGTGAGTTCCTCTCAATATTAAAAATCCCTACAGATTCCGGTTGTGTACCTATGTATTTATACATGCAATTATTTATTCAGTTATTTATCATATTTAATCACATAATTGCTCTACTTTTGCATAGTTTTTGCAACCTCTGAATAGGGGATGTTCTATTGCACGGGGAATTAAGTCTGTCGACGAGGAGAGCAGGAGTAACAAAAGGAGAAAAAAAAGAGAGAAGAAGGGGTGAAGGAAGAGAAAGGCAAGAGGGCACTATAGTCTGAAGCTCTTACTTCTGCAGTCAATAGAAAACCAAGGAAGTAAAGTGACTCCAACTACCCACCCACCCCCATTGTTTTCCTCTTCACTACACCACTATCACATACTACAAAATGACTCTTTTATTTCTTCTCAAAAACTGTGTGTTAGAGTGTGTATGGAGGGGGTGTGTGTAGGAAGGATGGAGGTGGGGAGATTGGCAGGAATTATGCAGAGGAATACAGGTAATTGTTCTACTTCCTGCTATAGCTTTGTTTCTCCTGCTCCCATGACTTGTAAATTATATTTATCGGTCATCCCTATTAGATCGTGAGGTCCTTAAAGGCAGGGAAAATATCCTTTTCTTCCTTAGGGCCTATTGGAAAGAACATGGATTTGGGAGTCAGAGGATCCGGATTCAAATCCCAGTTTTGTCATTTGCTCTACCAATTATTCACTGATGTGACCTCAGGCAAGTCACTTAACTTCTCTGTGCCTCAGCTGTCTCAGCTTTAAAATGGGGATTGAGGACCTGTTCTCCCTCCTATTTAAGACATCAGGGACAGGGACTGTGTCTGACTTAATTAACTTGTAATAATAACGATGGCATTTATTAAGTGCTTACTATGTGCAAAGCACTGTTTTAAGTGCTGCGGAGGTTACAAAGTGATCAGGTTGTCCCACGGGGGACTCACAGTCTTAATTCCCCTTTTACAGATGAGGGAACTGAGGCCCAGAGAAGTGAAGTGACTTGCCCCAAGTCACACAGCTGACAATTGGCAGAGCCGGGACTTGAACCCATGACCTCTGACTCCAAAGCCCGTGCTCTTTCCACTGAGCCATGCTGCTTCTCTAACTTGTACCTATCCCAGCACTTAGAACAGTGTTTGACCCATAGTAAGTGCTTAATGAGTACCATAAAAATAAGCTTAAATCTATCCCTTCCCAAATACTGTCTCCTCATTATCAGTTTTCCCCACCCCACTCTGCTTCACCAATGCCATCTCCAGGGCAGGTCCCAGGTAGGCAGTGACTGTGGGTATCACAGTGAAAATATGATTTGATATCCACGGGTTCCACAACCACAAGCTCCACAACCACAGACTCCAGTCCCAGAGTTTTTGGCCATTCAGGACACCTTTGCCGCTGCTATTTTGGGTGCCCTAGGGTGACAGGAAAACCATTGTCTGTGGTGGCCAGGGCCTGGAAACCAGGCCTAGTTTCAGTAGCAGTAGTCATAGTATTAGTAGTAGAAGCAGCATTTAATAATAATAATAATGATAATGATAGCACTTGTTAAGTACTTAGTATGTGCCAAGCACTGTTCTAAGCACTGGGAAAGATACAAGTTAATAATAATAATACTGATAGTGTTTGTTAAATCCTTACCATGTGCTAGGCTCTGTACTAAATGCTAGCGTGGATACAAGCAAACTGAGTTGGATACAGTCCCTGTCCCACATGGAATGCCCAGTCTCAATCCCCATTTTAATAATAATAATGTTGGTATTTTCCAAGCGCTTACTATGTGCCAAGCACTGTTGTAAGCACTGGGGTAGATACAAGGTCATCAGGTTGCCCCACCGGGGGGCTCACAGTCTTCATCCCCATTTTACAGGTGAGAGAACTGAGGCCCAGAGAAGTTAAGTGACTTACCCAAAGTCACACGGTTGACAAGTGGCGAAGCGGGTTTAGAACTCATGACCTCTGGCTCCCCAGCCCATGCTCTTTCCCTTGAGCCATGCTGATTTTACAGATGAGGTAACTGTGGCAAAGAGAAGTGAAGTGACTTGCCCAAGGTTACACAGCAGACAGGTGATGGAGTGGGATTAGAACCCACCACCTTCTGACTCCCAGGCTTGTGCTCTATTACTAAGCCACTTTTATTAAGCATCCAATCTGTGCAGTGCACTGTGCAGGTGTTGGCTGGACAGAATAACGAAGAACGTGCTTTCTGCCTACAATCCATCAATCAGTGGTATTTACTGAGCGTTTACTGTGTGCAGAGCTAATATACTGAGTGCTTGGGAAAGTACAGTGTGACGGAGTTAGTAGACATAATAATAATAATAATAATAATAAAGGTATTTGTTCAGCGCTTACTATGTGCAAAGCACTGTTCTAAGCACTGGGGGGATGCAAGGTGATCAGGTTGTCCCACGTGGGGCTCACGGTCTTAATCCCCATTTTGCAGATAAGGTAACTGAGGCACAGAGAAGTTAAGTGGCTTGCCCAAGGCCACACAGCTGAGAAGTGGCTGAGCTGGGATTCAAACCCATGACCTCTTACTCCCAAGCCCGTGCTCTTTCCACTGAACCACACTGCTTCTCATAAGAGAGCAACGAGCCAGGCAGGAGCCCAGAAAGAAGCATCTTGGGAGGGTTCTAATCCTCCCAGGGGCTTGGGAGTCAGGGGACATTGGTTCTAATCCTGGCTCCGCCACTTGTCTGCTGTGTGACCCTGGGCAAACTTCACTTCTCTGAGCCTGTTACCTCATCTGTAAAATGAGGATTAAGCGTGTGAGCCCCATGTGGGACAGGTCCTGAGTCCAACCTGATTACCTTGTATTTACCCCGGCACGGAGAACAGTGCTTGTCATATAGTAAGCACTTAACAAATACCATT
Source organism: Tachyglossus aculeatus (assembly GCF_015852505.1). NCBI lineage: Eukaryota > Metazoa > Chordata > Mammalia > Monotremata > Tachyglossidae > Tachyglossus > Tachyglossus aculeatus. The sequence goes on from NC_052070.1 coordinate 16,129,650, forward strand.
ATTATTATTACTGTTATTATTAAAGGGATTATAGTCCACAAGGAGTTTACATTCTAATGAGGAAGAACAACATAAAAATAATTCCTTCTATGAAGCCAGGGGCCACTGTGGATGAGGCCTCATCTACTTATTATCCATTCCTCATCTGTAGCTAATGACAGGAGAGAAATGGACATTCAGTACCTTAGACTGTGAGCCCCTTGTAGAACAGGGACTATTTCTGGCCTGATTAACTTATATCTGCCCCAGCACTGAGCACTCTGACATTTAGTAAATGCTTAACAAATGCCATTTAAAAAATAAAAGATGAGGCTTTGATCTAATGACAAATCAAAGTTTCAGTGCTGTACTTTTTTTTTTTCAAATTATCTTTGTTCCACTGCTCTTAGAACAAGTTCTCTAGCAATTTGGTTCCTCTGATTTTTATTACACTTTGGTTTTCTCACATGCTGCAGCATTAGGACTAAGAGGCAATTTGACATGGAGTCAAAGGGAATAACCCAGAAGTTAGGAAACATTAGCAGTCAATTAGTGACTTCTCAGTAAGTGGTTTACCTCAGGATGCTGCTTTCTTTCCTTTGTCCTCCTCCTCCTGCTTCTCCAAGGATGTAATCCACTTAGCATTTCAGTGAATGCAAATCTGGCCCCAAAGTCACCTGATAAATAACCGGACAATATTTTAGAAATGGTTTTCAAGCATTTAACCCAGTAGGGAGGCATGGCTTCTTACAAAAAGCAAATTAAAATGAACATCCATAAGGGCCTTAAAAATTTTTAACCAAAACGTATTAAAGATATTTGAAGTCAGTGGGCATTTCACAGCTCTTTACAGAGAGTACCTTGACTATTAATGTACCTTGATAGTATGATAGGGTAAAAGAACTTATGTTAGTCTGTAGTGTTAGTTAGAAAACAATGCCATTTTGTAAAACTAAGAGACTCTGAGATACTGTCATAATTAAAACATTAATAGGAAATGTTTTCACTTTAAAATAGAATCCACTGAAGTAAATGGGAGAGTGGGACTTTGTCTCCTCAGCTGGACTGTACCACTCCTTGAAAACAGAGACTTTCTATCTACTGTATTGCACCCTCCCACCTGCTTAGTAAAGTGCTCTACATGCAGTAAGTGCTCAATAAATACTAACGATTGACTGATTGATGTCATCAAGCACTTAGTACAGTACTCTGCACACAGTATGTGCTCAATAAATATGATTGAATGAATCAACATAGGATGCAACTAAAAGATTTACAAAGGGGTAATACTTTTTGTAGGCAAAACTGTTGCTCACAGTTTGCTTCATACAGCAGTCAGGAAGGAGAGCAGTATTCTATTTTGAATCTTTGAAATTCTGTAGCACTTTAAAGAAAAAAATGAAATCACTTCACTATAATCATGATTTAAGTATTTTTGACTGCCAACATTGTACTAAGTCTGGTCAAAGATAGGAGGAAGCGATCCCTGTTACTGCTACATATAACCTCTGCAGAAAAATAACTACAATCACCTTTTTTCCACCATTCAACCACCATCACAGTTTCTCATCTATTTTCTTCATGTTATCAACAATTTTATTTTTGGTCTGGCATATGTATCTTGGTGACAGGCTGCCTCAGATGTCAAAAAGTTCTTAGGGTCGGGTTGCAGTCCTCATTCACTCATTCATTCAATGGTATTTATTGAGTGCTTACTGTGTGCAGAGCATTGTACTAAGTGTTGGGAGAGTACAGTATGACAGTATGCAGACACATTCCTTGCCCACCACGAGCTTACAGTCTTGAGTAGGAGACAGACATTAATAGAAATGAATAAATTTCAGATAAAGACATAAGTGCTGTGGGCCTGGGAGTGGGATTGAATAAAGGGAGCAAGTCAGGGTGACACAGAAGGGAGAGGGAGAAGAAGAAAGGAGGGTTTAGTCAGGGCAAGCATATTGGAGGAGGTGTGCGTTCAATAAGGCTTTGAAGTGGGGGATAGTAATTGTTTGGCAGATTTGAGGAGGGAGGGCCTTCCAGTCCAGAGGCAGGTCATGGGCCAGGGCTTGGTGGTGAGACAGGCAAGATCGAGGTACAGTGAGAAGGTTAGCATTAGAGGAGGGCGGCCTCACGTGGGAAGAAAGAGACTGCTTTGATAGCTGGGAACAGTTCCCCAACTCTCACCAGTCCCCCGGTCCAGTGTCTCACATCCTTAAGCCAACAGCCCAAAGTATCTCCTGTTCTTCCAGCATTTCTTGCCTTAAATAAATACTGCAGTGTTTGGGGAAAGGCACAGATGCCAATATTCAAATCTCAGGGCCACATCAACTCAGAAAGCAGCATAGCCTAGTGGCAAGAGTACGGGCTTGGAAGTCAGAGGTCGTGGGTTCATTCATTTATTCAATCGTATTTATTGAGTGCTTACTGTGTGCAGAGCACTGTACTAAGTGCTTGGGAAGTACAAGTTGTCAACATATAGAGATGGTCCCTACCCAACAGCGGGCTTATAGTCTAGAAGGGGGAGACAGACAACAAAACAAGACATATTAACAAAATGAAGTAAATAGAATAAATATGTACAAGTAAATTAAATAGAGTAATGAATCTGCACAAACATATATACAGGTGCTGTGGGGAGGGGAAGGAGGCAGGGTGGGGGGGATCGGGAGGGGGCGAGGAAGGAGGGGGCTCAGTCTGGGAAGGCCTCTTGGAGGAGGTGAGCTCTCAGTAGGGCTTTGAAGGGAGGAAAAGAGCTAGCATGGCAGATGTGTGGAGGGAGGGCATTCCTGGCCAGGGGGAGGACATGGACTGGGGGTTGACGGCAGAACAGATGAGAACAAGGCACAGTGAGGAGGTGAGCGGCAGAGGAGCGGAGGGTGCGGGGTGGGCTGTAGAAGGAGAGAAGGGAGGTGAGGTAGGAGGGGGCGAGGTGATGGACAGCCTTGAAGCCGAGAGTGAGGAGTTTTGCCTGATGTGTAGGTTGATTGGTAGCCACTGGAGATTTTTGAGGAGGGGAGTAACATGCCCAGAGCGTTTCTGGACAAAGACGATCTGGGCAGCGGTGTGAAGTATGGATTGAAGTGGGGAGAGACAGGAAGATGGGAGATTGGAGAGGAGGCTGATGCAGTAATCCAGTCGGGATAGGATGAGAGATTGAATGAGGAGGGTAGTGGTTTGGATGGACAGGAAAGGACAGATCTTGGCGATGTTGCAGAGGTGAGACTGGCAGGTTTTGGTGACGGATTGGATGTGAGGGGTGAACGAGAGAGTGGAGTCGAGGATGACACCAAGGTTGCGGACTTGTATGATGGGAAGGATGGTAGTGCTGTCAACAGTGATGGGAAAGTCAGGGAGAGGGCAGGGTTTGGGAGGGAAGATAAGGAGATCAGACTTGGACATGTCGAGTTTTATATGGCGGGCAAACATCCAGATGGAGATGTCCTGAAGGCAGGAGGAGATACGAGCCTAGAGGGAGGGACAGAGAGCAGGGGCAGAGATGTAGATTTGAGTGTCATCAGTGTACAGATGATAGTTGAAGCCATGGGAGTGAATCAGTTCACCAAGAGAGTGAATGTAGATAGAGAACAGAAGGGGACCAAGAACTGACCCTTGAGGAACCCCTACAGTAAGGGGATGGGACAGGGAGGAGGATCCAACAAAAGAGACTGAGAATGAACAGCCGGATAGATAAGAGGAGAACCAGGAGACCCAGCTGTGCCACTTGTCTGCTCTGTGACCTTGGGCAAGCCACTTAACTTCTCTGGGCCTCAGTTACCTCATCTGTAAAGATGGGGATTAAGACTGAGCTCCAAGTGGGACAACCTGATTACCTTATATCTACCCCAGTGCTTAGTACAGTGCTTGGTATATAGTAAGCGCTTAACAAATACCATCATTACTATTATCCTCAGGAAAATGAATTTCCTTCTAAATTGGCCACCAAAATAAATTGGAATTGATAAACTCATTGGGGGAGGATAGTGATTTGGTTCAGACTTTAACCAACTACTCTGAGTACAAGTTTTCTGAGGAATGTGTGTGTCTTTGTTCAGGAAGACAAAACATCAGCATCCTAGTCACCAAAGCCTGGGATCTATTGTTTTATTGTTGCTTGTGGGTCTTTCAGGAATTTCCATTATTTCCTGTGGGAATTCAGAAAGTCCTTCAAAGATAATCTGATCTAGGGCTCATTGTATACCTCATCTGCAATAAGTCCTTCATAGATTTAAGTGGATCAAGAAAGGAATCTTATTTAAAATGTTATTGTTGAAAGCCAACTATTATCTTCTATCAGTGTAAACTCATATTTGATTTATTTTATACTAGAAAAATACCAATATTTCTAAGTTTCCACTGGGAATTCTACACTATGTGATTTATTTAAAGGACACTTGTTAAGTGCTACAATGTGCCAGGCACTGAACTAAGCATTGGAGAAGATACAAGATGATTGGGTTGGGCACAGTCCAGATAATAATAATAATAATAATAATAATAATAATGATAATAATAATAATAATAGCATTTATTAAGCGCTTACTATGTGCAAAGCCCTGTTCTAAGCACTGGGGAGGTTACAAGGTGATCAGGTTGTTCCATGGGGGGCTCACAATCTTCATCCCCATTTTACAGATGAGGGAACTGAGGCCCAGACTTGCCTCAGTGACTTGGGCAAGTGACTTGTGCAAAGTCACACAGCTGACAAGTGGCGGAGCCCATATTTGAACCTGCGACCTCTGACTCCAAAGTCCAGGCTCTTTCCAGTAAGCCACGCTGCTCCCAAACAAGGCTCACAGTGCGTGGCTTGGCTGGTTCCACACTGTTCAAAGAGGGCCAGTTTTTTCCCCCTTTTATCCATTGTTGGGGTGACAGGGAGGGAGGGTTGTAGCAGGGGGGCTACTCAGGATGGCTTGCTTTCTTCAGCTCCTTACCAGGTAAGCCAGAGGGGAAGTCAACCTCTCCCCCCAGGTTTATTCCTCCATGGGCAGAGCCCCATCCTGCAGTATTTTTCCTGCTCAGCAGAGCAATTTAGCCCCTCCCTAAGCCCTCACAAAAGAATTCCAGACTAAGCTCCCCTTTTCCTCAGCTCCCCATCCTCTCCCTGTCACCCTGACTTGCTTCCTTTACTCTACTCCCCCTCCCCAACCCACAGCACTTGATTATATGTACATATCAATAATTCTATTTATTTATATTAATGCCTGTGTACTTGTTTTGATGTGTATATATCTATAATTCTATTTATTTATATTGATGACTGTTTATTTCTTTTGATGTTTGCCCCCCCGCCCCCAAGACTGTAAGCCCGGTGTTGGTAGAGATTGTCTATCTTTATTGCTGAATTGTACTTTCCAAGTGCTTAGTGCAGTGTTCTGCAAACAGTAAGCACTCAATAAATATGATTGAATGATTGTATGAATTCATGAATTCAGTTCCTCTCTAACAATTCAGGTCCTCAAAACCCCTCAGAAAGATAATGCAATTTCTCCTCTAAATTATCCTTTGTCCTTGTTGTTCCCAGGGTCAAATAATAAAAAATGGAGTCACTCTCGCTCTCCACAGTGGCAGAGTCAGAATTAGAACCCAGGTCCTTCTGATTCCGAAGCCCACACTCTATCCACTAAGTCAAACTGCTTCTCCCGACAGTATTCTACAACCCCATGAACCCACGAAACTTCAACATATTTCTTTTATTTTAATATATTTGTTAAGCTCTCACCATGTGTCAGTCACTGTTCTAAGCACTGGGATAGATATAAGATAATCAGGCTAGATACAGTTCTTGTCCCACATGGGGCTCACAGTCTATATAGCAGGGAGAACAGGTATTGGAATTCCCATTTTGCAGTTGAGGAAACTGAGGCTCAGAGAAATTAAGAAACTTGACCATGGTCCCTAGCAGGCAAGTGGCAGAGCTAGGATTAGAACCCAGGTCCACTGACTTCTTTTCATATAGTACCGTGCTCTGCACACAGTAAATTCTCAATAAATATGATTGAATGAATATAATTGTAGGCAAAATACTTCTAGGCTAAACTTTTGAAGGAAGTCAAAAGTGCTGAATCAATTTGCATCATTTATAATTCAACATTCTCTAGCGGATTGTGAAAGCCAATCCATTGTTGATGTTTTACTGGAACAAATCTTATTCAGCTGTTGAAGTCCCCTATCACAATAGTATTAGTACCCTCAGGGGTTTGCTTTCTGAAGAACACCAACACGGTGGTCTCAAGATGAAGGAACCTGAGGAATTTGTGCTTGGTCCAATAAAACAAACCCGATTGTGTCTTAATATTTAATCCAGAATTCTCAGTTAGTATGTTAATGCAGCACCCTTCTGAGTTGCACCAAAAACTGTTCCCACAGCTGAGGGAGAACTCTCTTATCAGCACTTTAACTGAAACGATAGAAAAAGTGATGGCTCTATTACCCAGTTTGTGGTAACTGAGAGGAAGTACATTCGGCAATGCAATGTCAGCTGGGAAACATGGTCAAGTTGAAATTCAGATAAGTGAAACTGTAAGCTTTTTGTGGCAGGGACTATGTCTGTTTATTGTTTTATTGTACTCTCCCAAGCACTTAGTACAGTGCTGTGCACATAGTAAGCCCTCAATCAAGTCCGTTTACTTGTTTTGATGTCTGTCTCCCCCCTTCTAGACTGTGAGCCTGTTGTGGGCAGGGATTGTCTCTATTGCTGAATTGTACTCTCCCAAGTGCTTAGTACAGTGCTCTGTACACAATAAGTGCTCAATAAATACAATTGAATGATTGAATGAGTCAATCAATATGACTGAGTGACATGGAATACAGTTTGTCATTATAGTGTTTCCTGTCCCCGCATGCCTCCCCAAATGACGACATTTTATATTAGCTCCTCATGAGCAGGGAACCTGTCTTCCAATTCTGTTACATTGTATTCTCCCAAGCACTTAGTACAGTTCTCTACACAGTAAGTGCTCAATACATACAACTGACTGATGGGCTGATTTCCAAGAAAAATATCTTAAAATTGCATATCAGTCAGGCAGTCAATCATATTTATTGAATTCATTTAATTCATTTAATCGTATTTATTGAGTGCATACTGTGTGCAGAGCACTGTACTAAGCGCTTGGGAAGTACAAGTTGGCAACATATAGAGACGTTCCCTAACCAACAGTGGGCTCACAGTTGTGTGCAGAACACTGTACTAAGCACTGGGGAGAGTACACTATAACAACCGAACAACACGTTCCCTGCCCAGAACGAGCTTACAGACTGGAGATCAAATTGGGGAATAAATTCATAAGGCTGTGTTTGGGTGGGAAAAAGTGTCCCTTTCTTAAAAACAGCAATCCATCTCCTGGGATGAGTGGGAGTCTGTTTCCTTTAACAGTCAAAACAATAATATAAAACAGAAAAAAAAAATCCTCTTTTTCTTTTTAGAAGAGCACAGGGAGCTTTCAACCTATATTTTGAGGGAATTTTATTGACTTAATTCTTTGAAGTGATGTTTTCAGTGTTCGAGAGTTTGCCTCTCACTGATGCAATTGCATTTGGGAAACAAGCAGTAAAAAATTACTTGCTGGATGCCAAGATAAACTCTTTCCTCCCAGAAAAGAAAACACATGGATTATTTCTTATTTCTCATTCTTTCTATGTAGGAGTACATGAAAAAGACAAAGAGGTTTAGTTTGTTTCAGATGTCTTGAGGAGATTCATTTAGCATAAGTGGGTAAGAAATCCTTGGTAAATATCACAGCAGGAGTTCACTCTGAGCTAAATAATGACAGAGAAACTTTGGATAACATTGGATAAAATTCCCTCCTACCAAAGGCCTGAAATGAAGACGATCCCTATGGAATTAATTTCAGGTAACATGGTCTCTACAGATAACAGAAGTTGCTAGTTAAAAAAATCACTCAAAAGAAAATCCGTGGACTGGAGCAGGAACAGTCAGACCACTTATTATGGTGGAAGAGCCTAGCAAGGTTTAAATGATCCCATCAGTTGTATTATTCAGAAGTTACTTTTCAGAAGACTGTTAGGTAATGTAGAAGATCCCTGTCCTAGTGAGCTAATGATTAACCAATCACATTTACTGAGCACTTATTATGTGAAAAGCACTGTACCAAGTGTTTGGGAGAGTACACTTGGTAAAATCTAATCCAACATGTCAACATTTGCTGAGCTATCAGCGTTTTTAGAGCAGTAGACCACACCTTATCTGATGGAGATATTAAAAAAATAGATAAAATTGGTGAAGAATCCCACTATCAAGCTATAATGATTTGCCTACCAACAGTACTCTCTAAATGATAAATTATTTTCCTGTCAAGCTAAGTATAGCTTTTGAAGCTCAAATTTTGCATTAACTACTGAACAGGAACCCGAACTTTGCTGACTTCCTCTGAAAGTATTTTTATGCTATGTGCCATCCCAGAAAAGAATACCCAATATGATCTGTACTAAATTCTGTGAATTAACATTTTTGTCTGGTACGATTATTTTATTCTAAATTATACAATGACTCATTAATTAGGATGCTTCTGCTATTCCAGTTACATCTGGATTAATTTAGTTTATGATGCAATCCTTTTATGCATACAGTCAGTCAATAGTATTTACTGAGTGCACACTGTACAGAATACTGTACTAAGCAGTTGAGAGTTCAGTGGAGTTCAGTGGATTCCTTCATTCAGGAATTTGCAATGTAATGGGAGACAGATAATAGACTGGAGGTGAATCATGCCTGCCATCAATCAATCAATTAATGGTATTTATTGAGCACTTACTATATGCAGAGCATTGTATTAGGCATTTGGAGATGTACAATACACTAGAATTGGTAGACATGATCCCTGCATAAGGAGTTTACATTCTGGAGGAGGAGACAGTCATTAAAAGGAATTACTTCTTGTTGGGTAGGCACTGTCTCTATATGTTGCCAAATTGTACTTTCCAAGTGTTTAGTACAGTGCTCTGCACACAGTAAGTGTGCAATAAATACGATTGAATGAATGAATGAATGAAGAATGAATTATGGATATGTACATTAAGTGCCTTCTCTCAGGATTGCACCTGGAGAGCGTCCAGTACTCTACCAGTCTCTGCTATGGGAGGAAGAGTCAAGCAGAGACTGGGACAGAACTTACCCATTCCATTCGTAGCTTAGCTGGAATCAATTAATACCATTGACTGATTGATTGAGTGATTGACAGTCGACTGGCTACTCTCACTAAATCCCATTCTCCTTCTTGGACAGTCCCATAGCCCCTGGGAATTCCCACGGAAAGTTTCACCCAGTCGAAAAGTTGTGGTGTTCCCTCCCCGTGTCCCGCTGCCATCCCCTTCGACGATGGTGTGTTTAATCAGCGGCCTCCTGTTTGTTTCCTTTCACACCAAGGTCCAATGAGGACAGAGACAGTGCAATGCAGCAGAGCCCTGCAGGGCGTGGATTTTCCCACACAACAATTTTTTCCTAGGTTCCACTCCCACTTCACCTGGCCTGAGTCAATCAGAGCTCCAATAACCAAGTCCAATGTGAGGCCATTCAGGGAAAGGACATCTTGGGGTCATTTTTTTAGTTGATATTGCACATAAATATGGGCTTTTGTCCATTTTTAGTGGTTTCCAGGGGCTTCTGGGTCCTCATCATTCATTCAGTTATATTTACTGAGTGCTTACTATGTGCGAAGCACCATACTAAGCCCTTGAGAGAGTACAATATACCAATAAACAGACACATTCCCTGCCCACACTGAGCTCACAGTCTAGAGGGGGAGACAGACATCAATAAGAATAAATGAATAAATATGGAAAAATATGAACATACATGCTGTGGGGTTGGAAGGGAGGATGAATGAAGGGAGCAAGTCAGGGTGACTCAGAAGGGAGCAGGAGAAGAGGAAAGTAGGGCTTAGTCAGGGAAGGCTTCCTGTAGAAGATATGCCTTCAAAAAGGCTTTGAAAGGGGGCACCACAGTTACAAAGAAGGAGGGTGTTCCAGCCCAGAAGCAGGACGTGAGCGAGAGGGCAGTGGTGAGAGAGACAGGTACAGACTGAGGTACTGTGAGAAGGTTAGTATTAGATGAGTGAGATGTGTGGGCTGGGTCAAGATGATTGAGTACTTTAAAGCCAATGGTGTGGACTTTTTGTTTTATGCAGAAGTGGATGGGCAACCACTGGAGGTTCTTGAGGAGTAGGGAAATATGGTCTGAACGTTTTTGTGGAAAAATAATTCAGGCAGCAGAGTGAAGTATGGACTAGAGTGGGAAGAGATAGGAGGCAGGGAGTTCAGCAAGGAGGCTGATACAGTAATCAAGGCGGGAGAGGATAAGTGCTTGGATTAACATGGTAGCAGTTTGTGGGGAGAGGAAAGGGCAGATTTTAGCAATGTTCTGAAGGTCTTCATCCTCTAGACTGCAAGCTCATTGCAGGCCAGGAATGTGTCTAAGAATTCTGTTATATTGTAATCTCCCAAGTGCTTAGTGTGATGCTCTGTACAGAGTAGGTGCTCAATAAATGCAATTAATGATTAATTTTAATCCCAGAAGCCCTTGGGAGGACCATAATTCAGGTATAAATGCGTATTAATCCACTCTAACTTCTACACCAAGGGTGATCCAGATCAAATGCAGGCTCAATTGATAGGAGAGGCATAGGGCATGGGAGACGGGTCAATGAATGCTGGACCAACCCAGGATGGATTCTGGGGAGACTTCATCCAAGCTTCCCACAGGGGGTTGGATTTGGACCTAGGGGCCAATCTTCACCAGTCCAAGATTTAGCAAGGCCTGATATGAGCAGGTGCTCTTCATTCAAAGAGAGGCTGGAATGAAACTTACAATGCATTGGGAAACTATGGCTCCCTCAGACAGAGTTTATGATAAATCAGCAAGAAGATGCAGCATACCGGTATCCCCAGAGCTTCAAATTATAGGAACTAATTGGCAAAGGAGGCAAAGCAGCATGCTGCTTCTACTTTAACATTCCTACCCAGGCCATTTTCTAGCATATTCCCTGGAGATGAATGAGATAATAAAAACACACATTGCATTACTAATGTGATTTCATATTGACAGCCTTTCAGAAGAGGAAATTTAAGCACCTTATAGATATTCAGCTGAATTTTGCGATAAAAAATATATATGCTGGCTAAGGCTTTGGAAATATGGCAAAACTCACCACAGGCAGAGAGAAATTAAGAGGCAGGATGACCATTCATCCATTTCTATACAGGACAGTCCTATTTTTAGCTAGTCTCTCTCCCGTCTGATACAGATACAGCTATGATGAAATAAATACATACCTTCTTACTCCACTGCTTTCTCCTACATTTAATTTACTCTAGCATCTGTCTCCCCACTCAGAGTCGCACCTGGAGAGTTTCCAGTAGTCTACCAGTCTCGACTATGGGTGGGAGAGTCAAGCAGAGGCCTACCCATCCCATTCCTAGAATGGCCAGTAACTAAAGAGTGGAAGACAATCTGCTACAAGTCAAAACTCACCCATGCTGGGCAGCAGTGGCATGGGAGAGACTCAAGGGCAGAGACTTAAGTTTACTGCATGGAAGGAGGCAACGGGAAACACTTTCAAATTTTTACCAAGTAAACCCTATGTATTCACTCCCAGAACAATTACTGATGGAGGCAGGTGTTCTGGGAGAGATGGATCCATGGTATCGCTATGAATCGGAAATGATTCGACAGCATAAGGTAAAACAAGAATCTGTCTACCAGGATTAATTGTAAGCCCTTTAAGGGCAGGATGACTACTAACTCTATTGTCGTCTCCCAAGTATGTATAGCACAGTGCCCTGCACACAGTATTTACGAAATACTGATGATTGATGGATTGTTTTATTTTTAAGGCACTGGACACCTTAATTTTGGATATTTTTATTTTAAATAACTAACCATCACTTCACCTTCAGCGGCCACCTCACATGCCTGGGAAGCAGTGGCTGTGCCCACATGGACCTGGGCAGGAAATGGAGGATTCTAGAGCAAGCCACATCAGGGTGGTTACATGGAGTCTCCCCAGCAGTTCTCGCTCAGTTTTGTAGATTTATTTCAAAGATTCCATATGCTAAAATTTCATGTTGCAGAATGGCCTAGTGGATAAAAGCGCAAGCCTGTCAGAAGGATCTGGGATATTATCCCGGCCCTGTCACTTGCCTGATGTGTGACCTTGGGTAAGTCACTTACCTTTTCTGTGCTTGTTACCTCTTCTGTAAAAATTCATTCAATCATATTTATTGAGTGCTTACTCTGTGCAGAGGACTGTACTAAGCATGTGGAAAGTACAATTCAGTCCTTGGAAAGTACCATTCAGTCCTTGGAAAGTACAATTCATAAAGTACATAAAGTGTACATAAATGAACATGTTCAAAAATGTAAATGTATATAAATGTAAATGTACAATTCACAAAGTACATAAAATGTACATAAAGTACAGAAAATAAAAGTACATAAAATGGAGATTACACTGTGGACTTTAGGTGGGATAGGGACTGTTTCCAATTTGATTAGCTTGTATCTACCCCAATGCTTAGTACAGCTCCTGACATATAGTAAGCTCTTAAGGAAATGATATTCAAAAAAAAAGACCTGTGTAACACACCTATTGTACATCTGTTATTTTCAAGCTTAACAATTTTTCTCTCCTGGGATCGAAATCAATAATAAAAGAGCTATCAGTCAAGAAATATGCCGAAGATTAATGTTAGGAACACTTTCTATGAAGAGCCTGGGAAAAGTAATGAAATGTGCTGATGTAACAATTGTCCCCAAAATTCAAACTGTCAATTCTATGGTGTTCCCAGTAACAATGTATGGATCTGAAAGCTGGACTGTGAAAAAACAGGATAGAAAGAACACTGATTCTTTTGAAATATGCTGACAGAGAAGGCTTTTGAGAATATCATGGAATGCTTGAAAAACAAACAAAGGGATTTTGGAGCAAATTAAGACAAAGTGGTCTTTGGAAGGCCAAATGACTCGACTTAGATTAGAATGTTTTGGACACATAATCTGGAAGACTAATTCTCTGGAGAAGACACTAATGCTAGGAAATATCCAGGGAAAATGTGGAAAAGACAGACCAGCAGCTAGATGGATAGAGACCATAACAATGATAATGGAATAACTGTTAGAAAGTTTACAGATTATGGCAGAAGACAGGATGTTCTGGAGAAAATATATCCATAGAGTCATTAAGAATTGGAAATGACTCAATGGAACTTAATGATAATAATATTATTTTCAGGCTGGTACAGTTCCATCAATGCCGTACCCAGAAAGGAGCGAGTCCCAGTGTGCTGGAAGAGATTTTGTGCCTGAACATAAAGCCTGGAAGAGCAAAGATAACATCTCACTGGGGGTCCCAAGTTGGATCCTGTGGGCGGAATAATGGCTTCTCAGATAAAAAAAAGAACATCTGCTTCTGCTTTGCTAGGCTTGTTCCCTTCAATCATCCCCCTCCCAGCCCCACAGCACTTATCTATAATTTATTCATTTATATCATCTGCCTTTCCCTCTAGACTTTAAGACTGTTGTGGCCAGGGAATGTGTTCGTCAAATTGTTATATTGTACCCTGCTAAGCACTTAGCTCACACAGTAAGCACTCAATAAATGTGATTGATTTATTGACTGACTAGAAAGTCAGACCTCACCAAACATCAGGGAAAGAAGTCGTGTTTAATCTATTCCAGTTTGGGTGAAAAATCACCTGGAAACACATCTCGGGGCGGGGGAGGGAGGGATGTCAGTTCTGGACCTACTTAGAGGAAGAGGATGGTCAGTATGGCTCTAGAGACTTCTTGTGCCCCTCAGGACCTAAGAAAATGCACTTCCCTTTCCCTCTGCAAATGAACACCAAACAGATGGTACCTCCAAGATATCTAACTGATGAATGAGAATTTGCTTACCTGAAAAATATTCCTGTTACACCATATAACCGAGCCTTATGAATAACTCTGCTTTCTGCCATTATTGTGACAAAGGAGTCTGAGGCTTAGAGCTCTTAAACAAATGTGGTTTTTGATACTGAGGTAATTCGTTCTTTCCTGTAATGACTGCAGCAAATTCAGTAACATAAGTCAAAATATTCCTAATAGCATTTCTCTTGGCAGCTAAACAGCCAACAGGGAGATAGATTTGTCTTCCACAGAGATAAATAATGAGACGGAAACACTCTTAGTGTAGCTGGAATGAAAGTTTTCAGAGGCTCATTCTCCAGAAATGTTCCGTAAGGAAATGTGCCTTATGAAATCAAAGATCACAAAGGAATTGAGGAATAACAGAAAAGAAGATGCTTACTACTCTCATCTAGACTCTCTTCTAGATGGAATAGTCCCTGTTCCACATAGTCTTCTTTTTACAGATATTTCAGGATATTGAGGTACAGAAATGTTCATTCATTCAGTTGTATTTATTCAGCGCTTACTGTGTGCAGAGCATTGTACTAAACACTTGGAAGAGTATAATACAGCAGTAAACAGACACATTCCTTGCCAACAATGAGCTTACAGTCTGGAGTGGGGGAGACAGACAATAATATAAATAAATAAATTACAAATATGGATATGAGTACTGAGGGGCTGGGATGAGGGATGAACAAAGGGAGCAACTCAGGAAGACACAGAAGGGAGTGGGAGAAGAGGAAAGGGCGGCTTAGTCAGTGAGCCCGTTGTTGGGTAGGGACCATCTCTATATGTTGCCAACTTGTACTTCCCAAGCGCTTAGTACAGTGCTCTGCACACAGTAAGTGCTCAATAAATATGATTGAATGAATGAGTCTAAAGGCAATATGTTTATAGTTTGGTTCCTGATATTTCAAGGAAACATTCTACCTTTGTGGTGGGAGACAGTGCAGCCTAATGGAAAGAGCGCAGGACAAGGAAAAAGGAGACCTGGGCTTTAGTTCTGCCATCTACCAGCCTTGGTATCTTGGGCCATCATCCTCTTTCACCTGGATTACTGCAGCAGCCTCCTTGCTGACCTCCCAGCCTTCTGCTTCTCCCTACGCCAGTCCATAATTCACTCTGTTGGCCGGATCATTTTTCTACAAAAAAGCTCAAAATGTGTTTCCCCACTTCTCAAGAACCTCTGGTGGTTACTCATCCACCTCCACATCAAATAAAAACTTCTCACCAATGGCTTCATCTTTGAATCACCTTTCCCCCACCTACCTCGCCTCACTACTCTACTCCTACAACCCAGCCTGCATATTTCTCTCCTCTAATGCTAACCTTGTTACTGTCCCTTGATCTCATCTATCTCACCTCTGACCACTTGCCTCTGGTCTGGAACATCCTCCCTCCTCAAATACAACAGACAATTACTCTCCCCCACTCCAAAGCCTTATTAAGGGCCCATCTGCTCCAAGAGACCTTCCCTGACTAAGCTCCCCTTTCCTCTTCTCCCACTCCCTTCTGTGCCATCCTGAGTTGCTCCCTTTGTTCATCCCTCATCCCAGCCCCTCAGTACTCATATCCATATCTGTAATTTATTTATTTATATTATTGTCTGTCTCTCCCACTCCAGACTGTAAGCTCATTGTTGGCAAGGAATGTGTCTGTTTACTGCTGTATTATACTCTTCCAAGTGTTTAGTACAATGCTCTGCATACAGAAAGCGCTGAATAAATACAACTGAATGAATGAGACTTTCTGTACCTCAATATCCTCAAATATCTGTAAAAAGGAGACCATGTGGAACCGGGACTATGTGCAAATGGTTATCTTTTATCTATCCCAGGATTTAGCACTAATAATAATGATAATTCTTGTATTTGTTAAGCACTTACTATACACCAGACACTGCACAAAGCGCTGGGGTGGATATAAGCAATTCAGATTGGACACGGTCCCGTGTCCCACGTGGGGCTCACAGTTTCAATCTCCCTTTTACAGAGGAGGTAACTGATGCACAGATAAGTTAAGTGACTTGCCCAAGATTACATATCAAACAAGTGGTGGAGTTGGGATTACATCATGACCTTCTGATTCCCAGTCACTACACCAATGCTGCTTCCCTAGGCTTGGCACATAGTAAACTCTTTGCAAATACTACAGTTGTTGTTATTATTACCTTGGGAAAAGATATCAGCTTCAGTTTAATGTCAACCCAAGAGCATCTTTTAATGTTGGTCAATTAAGATAGTTTACATTTTAAAAAAGGAAATGATGGTGTTTCCATGTTCACTTCTCTGATGAAAGTGATAGACACTCTAGGGAGAGAGCATAACCATTGAGTATTGGCTGATGCTTTCAAAGGAAAAAGGAAAATTTTGCTTCTGTCTTAGCTCCTGTAGGAAAGTTGGGGGAAGAGGTAGTCCCCATCCTATAGAGTAATGTGGTAAATTGTGAAGGTGGGAGTGACAGGATTTAGTGATGGATTGAATATGTGGGTTGAATAAGATAGAGGAGTTAAGGATAATGCCAAGGTTATGGACTTGTGAGACAGGAATGTTGGTGGTGCCATCTAAAGTGATGAAAAAGTCAATGGGAGGACAGGGTTTGGGTGGGAAGATAAGGAGTTTTGGAAATGTTTAGTTTGAGGTGCCAGTAGGACATCCTGGTAGTGATTTCTTGAAGACAAGAGGAAATGTGAGACTGGAGAGAGGGAGAGAGATCAGGGCTGAAGATATAGATTTGGCTATAATCGGCATAGAGGTGGTAGTTGAAGCCTTGGTAGTGATTGAGTTCTTCAAGTGAGTGGATGTGGATGGTGAATAGAAAGGGACCCCGACTGAACCTGGAAGGACCCCCACAGTTAGCTAGTGGGAGGCAGAGGAGGAATCTGCGAAGGAGGCTGAGAATGAATGGCCAGAGAGATAAGAGGAGAACCAGGAGAGGACAGAGACAGTGAAACAAAGGGTGCATAACATTTCCAGGAAAAAGGGGTCATCCACAGTGTTGAAGGCAACTGAAAGATCAAAAGAGGATTAGGATGGAGTAGAGGCCATTGGATTTGTCAAGAAGGAGATCACTGGTGACTTTTGAGAGGGCAGTTTCCGTGGAGTGAAGGGAATGGAAGACAAATTGGAGGGGGTCAAGGATAGAAGCGGAGGAGAGAAATATGAGACAACAGGTGTAGACAATTCGCTCAAGGAGTTTGGGTAAGAATTGGGTAGGAGGGAGATGGGGCGATAACTGGAGGGAGCCATGGGGTTAACGGAGGGTTTTTCCAGAACAGGGGATACTTGGGTGTGTTTGAAAGTGGTGGGGAAGAAGCCAGTGTCAAGTGAACAGTTGAAGATTCATTCACTCATTCAATAGTATTTATTGAGCGCTTACTGTGTGCAGAGCACTGTACTAAGCACTTGGGAAGTACAAATCGGTAATGGCTATTAGGGAGGGAAGAAGAGAGGTGGCAAGAGTTTGATAAGATGTGAAGGAATCGGGTCGGATGCGCAGGTGGAGGGAGTGGCTTTTGAGAGGAGGCAGTAGATCTCCTCTAGGGATACTGCTGGGAAGGTTAGGAAAGTTGAAGAGGAGTTCAAAAGGGGGAAGGACTGGGGAGGGGCAGGGGCGATTTTAAGGAGCTCACACCTGATAGTGGCAATTTTCTTAATAAAGTAGATGGCCAGGTCATTGGGGACAAGGGATGGAGGAGGCGGGAGGACAGGGGGCCCAGAGGGAGTTAAATGTCTGGAACAACTGCCAAGGGCAATGGGTATGGATGCCAATAAAGGTGGAGAAATAGTTTTGCTGGGCAGAGTTAAACCATGCAAAGACAAACTTGAAGTGGATGAAATCTGTCTGATATTTAGATTTCCTACAGGAGTGCTCTGTGGCTGGAGCACAAGATCAAAGGAGGCAGATTGTGCAAGTGACCCAGGGATGTAGGTAAGAGGTACAACTTTGACGAAGGGATAGGGGAACAAGTGAGTTGAGTTCAGTAGAAAGGGCTGCGTTGAGAGCGTCTTTTTGGTCATCAAGGGAGGGTAGTTTGGGTATGGAGGCTAAGTCGGGCATGACGAGTTGAGAAAATTGGATGGGAACAAAAGACAGAGGTCTCTGTGGGGAAAAAGTACTGATTTATGGGGAGGAGGCCCAAGCATCCAAGAAGAGCTGATTGACAGATGAAAAACAGTGTAAGGTGTAACACAGCCCTGCTCCCCAAATGTCTCCTTCCCTTCTTCCAACCATCCTTATGGCAACTTCCCTAATAATAACTGTGGTATTTGTTAAGTGCTTACTACACACCAAACACTGAACTAAAGTGCTAATATAGATACAAGATAATCAGGTTGGACACAGTCCCTGTCCCACTTGAACTTATATTAAATCCCCATTTTATAGATAAGGAAATGGAGGCCCATAGAAGTGAACTGACTTGCCTAAGCTCAAACAGCAGGTACTTGGTGGATCAGGTATTAGTACACAGGTCCTCTGACTCCAAGGCCTGGGCTCTTTCCACTAGGACATGCTGCTTCCTTAAGCCACTGAAGGCTAATGTTTGCTCAGTCAGGATAAAAATGCATTGCTGGGGCCTTAACTAGAGCTCAGAGCTGCTTTTGTATATATTATTCATTAGCATTAAACATTAATTAAACATATTTAAATTTTACATCTACCTGCCCATTCAGCTGTTTTGTCATGATATATCTGTACCACTTTCTGTTTCCACTACATGTAGTAAATATTTGTCTGTCTCCCCTTTCAAATGGCAAGCTCCTGGAGGGCAGAGACTATGTCTTGCTATTGTTGTATACTCTCCCAAGTCTTGTTACAGAGTCTAACATTGATCGATTAAAACACAATTCCACACTTAGGAGAGGGAGGAGGAAGCCAGGAGAGCCACTTCATGGTGCTTCTCCCTGAGGGAAGTGTAAGTGTGCAGCTACACCAGTCAGAGAGAATGAGTGAGGATGAAGTAGAGGGATTGCATAGTTGGAGAGGAAGACCCTCAGCTTTCCTGGGGCAAGGAGGACATAATTGATGGGCCTGGGAGAGCAGGACAGGGGGTGAGCTCATGCTGTGCACCCTGGGTAGACCTAGGGCCCAGGCAGGGATCAGAGAGGATCCCTGGAGAAGCAGCATGGCTCAGTGCAAAGAGCACGGGCTTTGGGGTCAGAGTTCATGGGTTCAAATCCCGGCTCCACCAATTGTCAGCTTTGTGACTTTAGGCAAGTCACTTAACTTCTCTGTGCCTCAGTTACCTCATCGGTAAAATGAGCCCCCCGTGGGACAACCTGATCACCTTGTAACCTCCCCAGCGCTTAGAACAGTGCTCTGCACATAGTAAGCGCTTAATAAATGCCATTATTATTATTATTATCCCTGGAAGTTTTGAGTCCAGTGGCTAAGACTCTGGAGGAGCAAAGCTCCTGCCCCTACAGGGGATAAGGAATTCTTAGAGACTTAGAGACTGAACGAGTTGATGAGGGTGAGATTGGAACCTGGGATACCCCAAGAGAAGAGGGGGAAAGACCAGAGTTAAGTGTGCCCTGAGATCTTGTCTTCTCTTACTTACCCTGTCGATTCATTTCTGACCTATAGTGACTCCATGGACATATCTTGCTTAGTACAGTGCTCTGCACACAGTAAGCATTCAGTAAATACGATTGAATGAATGAATGAATACCTCTCCCAGAGCACCCCACCTCCAACTACAATTGTTCTGGTAGTGGATCCATATAATTTTCTTGGTAAAAATACAGAAGTGGTTTAACATTGCCTTCTTCAGCACAGTAAACTTGAGTCTCTGTCCTCTACTCTTTCACATGCCCCTGCAGGTGAGTTTTGACTTGTAGCAGATTGCCTACCACTCACTAGCCACTGCCCAAGCTAGGAATGGAATGGTTACACCTCTGCTTGACTCTCCCTCCAGTAGTCAAGACTGGTAGAGTACTTGAAACTCTCCAGTTGCGATCTGGAGAGGGGAGCCTGAGATACCTACAGGGAAATTCAGAGGGTTCTGGTTGGAGTGGCGAGTAATAGATCTGGGGAGTGGTGGCTTGGGCAGGGATTGTCTCTCTTTATTGTTGAATTGTACTTTCCAAGCACTTAGTATAGTGTTCTGCACATAGTAAGCCCCCTCTCAGGGTCATACCTAGAGAGTTTCCAGTATTCTCAGCTATGGGAGGCAAATTCAAGCAGAGGCATACCCATTACATTCCTAGATTAGCCAATGGCTAGCAAGTGGAAGACAATCTACTACAAGTCAAAACTCACCCATGTTGGGCAGCAGCAGCATAGGAGAGAGCCGAGGATGGAGACTCAAGTTTACTGCATGGAAGGAGGCAATGGTAAACTACTTCTGTATTTTTACCAAGAAAAATCTATGGTTCCCCTACCAGAACGATTGCACATGGAGGTGGGGCGTTCTGGGAGAGATGTGTCTGTGGTGTCACTACGGGTCGGAAAGAACTCGACGGCATACGACGAGACAAGACACAGTAATCACTCAATAAATATGATTGAATGAATGAACGAACTGCATTTGTTTTTATTTGTTATCTTGTTCTGAACCTATTAAAAATGGTTGAGATTTCAGATCTTAGGGCCTGCCTGCAGAAGGGATGGAGGAGACATTCTGGGCCCTGGGAAGAAATGTTGACTCAGGGAGCCATGAACATGGGAGGCAGCATTTTCTCTATGGGCTTACTGCAGCAAGCCCTGAGAGTAGGGGAAGGCCAGCCGTTGATGTCCTCTTCACCTTCTGGGAGACACCTGGACTCAGCTGAAGAACAGTGGCAGCAGCGGGGCCTTGTGGGTAGAGCACAGGCCTGGGGGTCTGAAGGAAATGGGTTCTAATCCTGGCTCCTTTACTTGTCTGCTGTGTGACCTTGGGCAAGTTACTTCATTTCACAGTTACCTCATCTGTAAAATGGGAGTTAAGACTGTGAGCCCCATGTGGGACAGGGAATGCGTCCAACATGATTAGCTTGGATTTACCCCAGTGCTGAGTACCATGCCCGGCACACAGTAAGTGTTTAACAAATACCATAAAAAATGTCTGCTATATTTTTATATTGTGCTCTCTCAAGTGCTGAGTACAGTGCTCTGCACTCAGTAAGTGCTCAATAAATATGATGGACTGACCAACTGGGACTTGGGGAACCTTGAGTAGAAAAGTTCCCCTTAACCTGCATAAGAATAGTGACAAACTGGAGGGTTTTAGGACTCTGTGGAGGCTGACTGGAGTCCAGGCGCTCCTTTAATGAAGGATTTAGGCTGAGAACCTCCAGAACACCACAATAGGTCAATTGAATCATAAGGCAGGAAGGTCTCTAGAAAGATTAACTCCCTCTTCCTCCTGCTCCTTCTCCAGGCAAGGCCATGTTTTATTTCCAGAGGGACAACCAGCTTCTCTTACTTCTATTTATTCGTTCATTCAATTGTATTTATTGAGCACTTACTGTGTGCAGAGCACTGTACTAAGCACTTGGGAAGTAAAAATCATCAACATATAGAGATGGTCCTTACCCAACAACAAGCTCACAGTCTAGAAGGGGGAGACAGACAACAGAACGAAACAAGTAGACAGGCATCAATACCATCAGAATACATAGAATTATAAGCTATTTACATATCATTAATAAAATAGAGTAATAAATATGTACAAATATATACAAGTGCTGTGGGGAAGGGGAAGGGGGTAGGGCAGAGGGAGGGAGGGGGGTGATGGGGAAGGGAAGAGGAGGAGGAGAGGAAAAGTGGGGGGCTCAGTCTGGGAAGGCTCCCTGGAGGAGGTGAGCTCTCAGTAGGGCTTTGAAGGGAGGAAGAGAGCTAGTTTGGTGCATGTGTGGAGGGAGGGCATTCCAGGCCAGGGGAAGGACATGGGTCAGGGTTCCACAGTGGGAGAGGCGAGAACAAGGCACAGTGAGGAGGTAAGCGGCAGAGGAGTGGAGTGTGCGGGTTGGGTTGGAGAAGGAGAGAAGGGAGGTGAGGTAGGAAGGGGTGAGGTAATGGAGAGCCTTGAAGCTGAGAGTGAAGAGTTTTTGCTTGATTCGAAGGTTGATAGGCAACCCCTGAAGTTTTGTTCTAATACTTTTCTCATTTTGTTGGGTGGTTTCCCGCTAGACCTGCTTCAAAATATCTCTGATTTCTGAAATGGTTGGTCAAAAAGTTGCTGCCAATCATGTTGCTGATAGCCTTCCTATTTGCAAAAAGGCCTAGGAAGCCTACTTACCCAGAGGTAGGAAAAAAAAGAGAAAGCCTCTTAAGGATTTGAAAAGCCTTTAAAGATGAGAATCCCCAACCAAAAAAACCAATAAAAATTATTGGGTCTGATCATCACTTAATTTGGCAGCAATGATAGTGGGTGAGCTACTCAGCTTTATTTACGTCAACCAGCCACCTTGCAATGTATGCTGTCATTCACGAGAGCCACAGTGAGAGGCTGGATGGCTCAGGGTGACCTGTTACCACTATGGGAAAAACTGTTTAGTCACAAGTCCTATTGAGGTTAGTACACTCTTATCCTACCATAAAGAAGAACAGGTAGCCCAGGAAGGATATGGACGGCCCAGCTAATGAAGGAAAAGCAGAGGCTTTGACTTTATTCTCTTCAGTAGGATGACAGCCCACTTAGGACTGCACTGTTCACTAAAACTGGAGGGAAGTGACCAGGTATGGTCCTCCCTAAAATGAACTGCTTGCCCCAACCATCCTCAGCTCAACACCAGAGAGCTCCACCTTAGCCTGCAAAAGCATAATCACAAGACAACACCAAAGGAGCAAAAGTCAAAACAGTTTCAGGTGCTGCAAATCAAAGCAGGATATCAAGGATATCAAGGAAACTATCAAGGACAATGTGGCACGTTTACACTGAGGTTGTGACTATTGGTCTCACATCGACCTTTTATGTCACCCATAATCACCCGAAGGTATGTCTCACTATCATTAGTATAATCTTCTAGTATGAAGCAAATTATAAACATGCTGGATGAGACAGGCAGCATGGCAATTTACCTCTAACCTGCAAAAACTTGATTACAAGCCAAAAACGTTATGGCTCATGAGAAGGAAGAGTTTCAATCATATTCTGTAACTGAGAGAAGTACTCTCTTTTAAGAAAGAATCCTTTTAAAGTCTTTTCACAAATTGAAGTGAACACTTTTGGCATTTTGAAATAGCTAGGTTGTATTAGAAAGACATTTATGGTTGACTCTTAAGGTCTAACATTTGAAAACCCACTGAGATTTTCAAGTTTCCCATAACAAAACTTTGTAAGATGCTTCAAAAATATTTTCCTTGGAATGAGCAGTTCATTGTCTTGGGAAAGAGGAAAAGATGCAGAAGTAATGCAATTTTTTTGAAATGGACAGAAATCAAAATAAACACATAGAAGAAATCTTTCTGGGCTTAAAGAGGAGGGATAGGGAATATCAATGGAGAAAAGAAAACAAGAATATTTTGTCAGAAATGGCCATTAAAGACCAAAGCAAAATGAATTTCCCTCCAAGTTCCACTCAGTGGGAAATCAGAGACCTCTCTTAGATTATCAGAGATGCAGCCAGAGGTTATAATAAAAATGTACAGGACACTGGACCCCAGAATGAAATCTTGACGTGCCAAAAGGCAGACTTGGAGCAATAATCACCAGCCATGTAAAATCTATCAATCAGTCAATCAATCACTAGATTTATTAAGCACTTACTGTGTGCAGACCACTGTATTAAGTGCTTGGAAGTGTACTATATAACAGAGGTGGTAGACACATTCTCTTCCCACAAAGAGCTTAAAGTATAGAGAAGGAGATAGACATTAATATAAATAAATGAATTACGGTTATATACATTAATGCTGTGGGGCTGGCAGAGAGGTGAATAAAGAGTGTGAATCTTTAACAAATGGTGAAAGAAGGGTAAAGTCGAAGGTTGCAATCAATCAATCAATGGTATTTATTGAGCACTTACTTTGTACTAAGTACTAAGCACTTGGGAGAATACAATATAACAGAGTTGGTAAACATGTTCCCTGCACACAAAGAGCTGACAGTCAAAAATCAGCTTAGAAACTCTGAGAAGCATAACATCCTCATTACCAGCTTCACTTACCATGTGGTATTCACTTTGTACTTTTTATACTTCCTAAATTGGAAACAGAAAGAGCTCAACCAGGGGTGTTTTAGGAAACATAATTATTTCGATCCCTAGACATGGATTCCTACCAACGAGCAAGAAAACATCACAAATCACAAGCTATATGTCTCACTTTTAAGACCCCATTGTCTTCCTCCAAGGCCCATATTCTTTACAGGAATGAGAACCATTTTGTCAAGTTCTAGACCAAGTTGGATTGGTGGGACAAAATTGCAAACCCAGCAGTAGGAGTTCACAACAAAGTCTCCAACAGGGTCTTTTTCCATGTGTCCAGAGCCTACAGCTCTGAACAGAAGGAAAGGATCTAGTGGATAGAGCATGTGCTCGGGAGTCAGGGAGTCCTACCTCTGTCACTTGTCTGCTGTGTGAACTTGGTCAAGTCACTTCACTTCTCTGTGCCTCAATTCCCTCACCTGAAAAATGGGGGTTCAATACCTGTTCTCCCTCCTACCTTGATTGTGTGCCCCATGTGGGACCTGATTATCTTGCATCCAACCTATCACTTAGTACAGCATTTGACACATAGTAAGAGCTTAACAAGTTTGCAAATTTGCAGTAGTCTTGAGGCTCAGTGCTATTACCAGTGATAATTACAAAAATAATTGTCTCTCTTACCATTACTTTCCTGCTTTTTCATAATTCCTCTCTCGCTCTCTCTCTTTCTCTCTTTCTTCCCACCCCTTCTAAATTTCACAAGAAATGAGAGGTGAACTGAGCAGCCCTGTGCCCTCAAGCACTTAGTACAGTGCTCTGCACACAGTAAGTGCTCAATAAATACGACTGAATAAATGAATGAATGGCCTTTTACAATGTACCCAGAAAGTAGATCCCCATGCATGAGAATCATTTCATTAATTACTAGTGGTATTTGTTAAGTTCTTACTACATGCCAAGCCCTATCCTATGTGCTGAGGAAGATACAAGCTAATCAGATCCCACACGGGGCTCACAGTGGAAGTAGGAGGGAGTATAGGTATTGAATTCCCAATTTGTAGATGAGGGAACTGAGGCCCAGAGAATCAATCAATCATATTTATTAAGTGCTTGCTCTCTGCAGAGCACTGTACTAAATGCTTGGGAGAGTACAATAGAACAGAGCTGGTAGGCACATTTCCTGCCCACAATGTGTTTACAGTCCAGAGGGAGTTAAGTGACTTGCGAAGACCACACAGCAGACATCTGGTGGAATCAGGATTAGAACCCAAGTCCTCTGACTTCCAGGCCCAAGCTCTTTAGCTGGTAGAAGACACTTATTAACTTGAATGAAGCCATGCTATCAGAGTGCAGTAGCTACTGTACGTTCTTCTTCTTGGTCCTTTTAGACCAAGCTACAAGCATCTCCGATTCATAAGCTTTTCCCCTAGGTTCCATACTTGTTCTTATCCATCACGATCCCATAATCGTCAATAAAACATTTTTTTCACCCAGAATACAGCAGCCTGATTAAAGTTCCAGGTGAGACCCTAGTCTCAGTCAACCACAGCTGCCACTGATTTGTCTTTGGAGGCTGCAGTCCTTGCTGTTCTTTGCATTTATTTAGTCACCAGGAGGTAGAATTTCTTTTACTTATAATTATTAATGGGAACTGACCTCGTGGTCCCATCACCCATCCCAGACGGGTAGAAAGGAACACATAAAATATTTGTTGGGTCTTTGAGTGTTCCCTCCTCACCCATGTGCTATGTGGGGTGCTCTGGCAAAGTCTGCAGGAGGTGTTGTTTATTTGACCTCTTGTGGAATGTAAAGCATGAACGAGAGAAATGGGAATGCACTGGTAGGTTCTCTAAGTGGGTCGATTTTAATGGGGAAACTTCTTATCTCCTTTGTTTTAGGGGCCCGACAAATGGGGAGGGATCACAGTACTGACCGGACCTTCTTTTATCTTCTTCTTCCAGTCACAGAAAATTGGATGGGATTACAGCACTGACTGACCTCATTTTCAGTGCTATCCAGGTGAAAGTGGGTCTGGACAAGACCCCATGAATTGTTTCGAGTTGCAGGGCAGAATGGCTGACAAAGTGGATTCGAGTAACGAGCGGCGCACATTTGGTGTTCATCTAGCTACTTTGCTGAGGGTAAGCTCATTCCTCTTTGTGCTCCAGTGGGATTGGGGGGCAGGGACAAGTTTAATTGTTATTCCCATTGAATAAGTGCTTGGCAGAAAATAATTGCTTAACAAATACCATAAAAAATCATCTCCTCCAAGAGGCCTTCCCGGACTAAGCCCTAATTTCCCTTTTTCATCCTCCCTTCTTCACCATCTATGCATTTGCATCTGTATTCCTTAAGCACTTGATACTCACTTTCCCATTTCCCAATACTTTCCCATTTCCTTTATTTATAACTTATTTTCATGTATCATGATTTATGGTGGTCCATTGTATTTGGAGGGAGTTAGTTTCAGGCCAGAGGAAGGAATTGGCCAAGGGGTCAGCAGAGAGACAGAAGAAATCAAGGTATAGTGAGTCCTTTGGTCTTAGAGGAGCAGAGTGTGCAGGTTCAGTTGTAGTAGGAGAAAAATGAGGTAATGTAGGAGGGGGAGACCTGATTGCTTTAAAGCCAACAGAAGGAATGTCTGTTTGATGCAGAGGTGGATGACCACTCCAACCACTGGGCAACCACTGGAGGTGTTTGAGGAGTAAAGAGATGTGGATTGAACATTTTTAGAAAATTGATGCCAGCAGCAGAGTGAATGAAAGGACTGGATTGGGGTGAAACAGGATGCAGGGTGGTGAATGAAGAGGCTCAGAAAACAGAAGAGGAGACAGGTAGTTACTGAGGAGTCATTCAGCCCTCATCATTCTAAAACACCTTTTCATAAATCCCCTTGCCCTCATGAATAAAAATTACTGAGGAATCTTCCTCACCTTCTAACTCCCAAATAGGCTTATCCCTGACAGTCTTGAGAACATTTGTTGGTAGAAAGAGGGGTCCTGGATAGTTAAAGAAGCACAACTCTGTTGTTAAACTAGCATCTACCCCTTCTTAGTCCTAAGTACAGCTCAGGTCAGATGCTGAGCTTTAGGTCAAGTTCAGTTTAAAGGTTGCTTTTGGCACTTAAAAGGAGAAAGAGTCTTTTTTAATATCATTTGTTAAGCTCTTACTATGTGCCAGGTGCTGTACTAAGCCCTGAGGTAAATACAAAATAATCAAGTTGGGCACAGTCCATGTCCCGCATGGGGCTCACAGTCTTAATCCCCATTTTACAGATGAAATAACTGAGGTGTAGAGAAGTCAAATGACTTCTCCAAGGTCCCTCAGCAGCCAAGTGGCCGATCCAGGATTAAAACCCAGGTCTTTCAACTCCCAGGCCAATGCTTTATCCACTTGGCCATTTCAGACTCAGAGGCTGCAGGATTCTACTGTTGCTGGAAAAGGCTTCCTGTCATATCCTGATTGCCTAAGTCCCTACTAGTCCATTGGCTAGAGCCCTCATCTTCCAGAATATTCCACTGCATAAAGGAACCTGAGATATGTAAATCTTAGTTTCAGGCTATCACATTGTCAGGAAGAGATTGCTAGAATGAAGACCTCCATAAAGAATCTGCTGGTTGGAATCCGCTGCTTTTTTTAACATGTTACTTGTCAAGTGCTCACTACGTGCCAGGCAGCAGGCAAGTAGTAGAGCCGGAATTAGAACTCAGGTCTCCTGATTCCCAATCCTGGGCTAAGCACTATGGTAGATACAAGCTAATCAATTTGGACACAGTCCATGTCCCACAAGGGGCTCATAGTCTTAATCCCCAGTTTACAGATGAGGTAACTGAGGCACAGAAAAGTTAAGCACAAAGTCACACAGCAGAGAAATGGCAGAGTCGGGATTAGAATCCAGGTCCAAGCCCTATCCATTAGGCCACACTGCTTTATACTATAATTTTCCTTCAGCTCACAGATGATTCTGCTGATGATGAGACTGCATCCAGGAGTGTGAGTATTTTTGAGAGACTCTCTTGCACATTTGTACACTGTGTCCATAAAAATGTTGCTGATTTGTACTTCCCAAGCACTTAGTACAGTGCTCTGCACACAGTAAGCGCTCAATAAATACAATTGAGTGAATGAATGAATGCATGAAAATGCAGTTGTGTGAATTCTTTGGTCCCTTGTCATTCAGACGTTCATTACTCAGGCACCATGGTTAAGAGAAGAAACATGCAACCAGTGTATGCTCTTGAGTAGTTTTAGCAGTAGTTGTGAGGGTTCCCTTCCCACTGAACCATCCCCACCTTCTGCCCAGTTCCCTTCATTCCAGTGGTAGCCAGGGCAAGACAACTGGTCGGGAGAATGGGTACAGTCATTGGTCACAGAACAGGGTATCTCTGAATCCTCAACAGCAATGGACACCACTGTGCCCTCACCTATTTAGTAAACTCGGACTATGATATCCCAATATTCTGAATATAGAAGCAGTATGGACTAGTGAAAAGAGCCCAGGATTGGAAATCAGGAGACCTGAGTTCTAATCTCAGCTCTACTACTTGTATGCTGCCTGACCTTGAGCAAGTCACTTAACTTGATGATGATGATGGTGATGGCATTTGTTAAGTGCTTACTATGTGCAAAGCACTGTTCTAAGCGCTGGGGGGGGGGACACACACAAGGTGATCAGGTTGTCCCTTATGGTGCTCACAGTCTTAATCCCCATTTTACAGATGAAGTAACTGAGGCCCAGAGAAGTTAAGTGACTTGCCCAAAGTCACACAGCTGACAAGTGGTGGAGCCGGGATTAGAACCCACGACCTCTGGCTCCCAAGCCCGGGCTCTTTCCACTGAGCCACGCTGCTTCTCTTATGTGTGCTTCATTTTACTTATGTGTAAAATGAAGTTTAAATACCTGTTCTCCCCTCCTGCTTAGACTTTGGGCCCCAGGTGGGACAGGAACTGTATCTTATCTGATTTTATTGTGCCTAGCCCAAAGATTAGTACAGTGCTTGGCACATAAGAAGCACTTAAAAGATATCACAATTATTATCATTATTATAATGACACTTAATGAGGGTTGAGTGGGCAGAGGGTTTTTTTCACTTGCCAAAGGCAGAACATGCACCCATGTAACAGTTATCTATCTTCTGAAATTTATATTTATTAATTCAGGTCAAATAAATTTAACAATTATAATAAGAAGAATAATGGTATTTGTTAAGCTCTTACTATGTGCCAAGCACTGTTCTAAGCACTGGGGGAGATACAAGGTAATCAGATTGTCCCATATAGGGCTCACAGTCTTAATCCCCATTTTACAGATGAGGTAACTGAGGCCCAGAGAAGTGAAGTGGCAGAGTCGGGATTAGAACCCATGTCCTTTGACTCCCAAGCCCGTACTCTTTCCACTAAGCATGCTGCTTCTCTTGGTCCATAATGCTCTCTGTGCCTTCTGTTTAAACAGGACCCTTGCAAATGTCTGAGACCTTCATCACTGTGGCATCTGTTAAGCGCTTACTATGTGCCAGGCAATGTATAAGCACTGGGGTGGATTCAAGCAAATCTGATTGGACCCAGTTGAGCCCTTTAGTTGGTTTGAGTCCCATTAAACAACTATCAGAAAAACTGAAATTTGGAGTAGGCTTAAATAACGAGATAGACATGATAGACATCATAGCCAATACTCACTGTACCTTGATCTCATCTATATTGCCCACATCCTGCCTCTGGCCTGGAACCCCCCCCCCACCCCTTCATGTCTGACAGACAATTACTCTCCCCCCATCAAAGCCCCTAGTGAAGGTACATCTCCAAGGGCCTTCCCTGACTAAGCCCTCTTTTCTTTTTCTTCCACTCCTTTCTGCATCACCCTGACTTGCTTCCTTTATTCATCACCGCACAACACTTATGTACTATCTGGAAATTTATTTCTATACATTAACATATGTCTCCCCCTCTAGATTGTAAACTCACTGTGGGCAGGGGATGTCCCTGTTATAGTGTACTCTTCCAAGTGCTTAGTACAGTGCTCTGCCCACAATAAGTGCTAATAAATATAAATACCAGGAGGTCTTCACAGACTAAGCCCCCCTTTTCCTCTGCTCCCCCTCTCCTCCCCACTCCCCTTGCTCTACCCCCTTCCCACCCCACAGCACTTGTGTTTATATGTATTTATATTAATGATGTGTATATATCTATAATTCATTTTATTTATATTGCTGCTATTGATGCCTGTTTACTTGTTTTGACGTCTGTCTACTCCCTTCTAGACTGTGAGCCCGTTGTGGGCAGGGATTGTCTCTATTTGTCCTGAATTATACTTTCCAAGTGGTTAGTACAGTGCTCTGCACACAGTAAGTGCTCAATAAATATGTTTGAATGAATGAATATGATTGATTGATTGATTGATTGTTTGATAATTAAGGCCCAAAATACCTTCTACCTCCTAATGAGAAGGAATTGGTTTAAGGGTTGGTTCATTCAAATTGTCCTTCTGCTCTGATGTCATTATTATGTGCTCTACTCCACATTTTGTCTGTCTTGCATGGATGTTATCACAAAGAAAAGGAGTTTGGAATCCGCTGCTGTTCACTGTGTGTTCCTTTGCACTTTGAAGGCAGGGATTGTGACTATTGTTTTCACCCATGGGCTTGGTACACTGATTTGTACACAGAATTCAGTTGGTTGATTGGTTTACAGAGTAGCATGGTAGTACATTTTTTGTCAATCCTCTTAACTGTAAACTCTTTGTGGGCAGGAATCGTGTCTACCAACTCTGTAATATTGTACTCTTCCAAGCACTCAGTGCAGGACTCTGCACACAGTAAGTGTTCAATAAATACGACCAATTGATATAGTAGCTCTTTTAGAAAGAAAAAAATTATTTTTGTAAATCTCACGTTGATGCATACGGTGGCTACATCAGCATGTGTTTTAAACTTGAGACTTACTGTGGTCCTTCTGCAGTGAGTCATTAATCTGTCAACAGATAATAAAGTCCAGCAAGAACTGTAGTTTTTCTTGGGAGTGACTGAGTGGAGTTTTATGCTCATGACCATGGCCAAATGCTATTAGGCAGGCTATCGTAATATCCCCGCTCTACTACTCTGGTCTTTTAAAGAGTATGGAGCTGGAGTCACAGGAAACACTGCAGAGGGAATCTCATCATCAGGACTTGCTGAGTTCTTACAGGTCAAATCCAGGCTGCCAGTGCTGGCAAAGTCACATCTGCCTCTCCAAAGAGAAATAAGTTTCCAACCAGCTGGCCTTGGTTGGGAATTTAGCCAGGAGGCCAAACATAAACAGGACAGTTAGTTCAACAGGCAATTGAATCCAACCAGAGAAGACAGAGGTTGTTAGTTCTAAGACAGTCTAAAGATTCTGTTCTGTTTCTTTTGGAACATCAAGCTGAGCAGGCTCTCTTTCAGATGCCTCGCGTGCCATGAGAAAGGCAGAAAGAAGGGCTTCTTGGAGCCTCACCCAGCCCATCTTCTGTAGATGATGGGTGAAAATTGTTTGTGAGTCTCCAGGGCTGAAGTGTGAGTCAGTGCTCTTGTGCTTTCTGCCAGAACAGCTGGGCGAAGGGTTTAGTATATTGAAACTGCTGTAAAGTCTGTCTTATTGCCAAGTTCAGGGAAAGCTGAAGGGGAGGGGAGGAGAATTATTTGGGGGGGAAGTGTTATTGCACTAATATTTTCCATAAGGAAGAGGATTTTGAAAAGAAAAATCAACAGCCCAAATACATCAGATAGAGAGAAAAATCAACAGCCCAAATACATCAGATAGAGAGCTCCTGATCTCTAGAGAGTGATCCCTCCCAAACTCTGAAGACAACATCCAAATATCATACTGGACCTGGATATAGGAATGATGATGATGATGATAGTCAACAGTACTTACTGCCAGTCAGTTGTATTTATTGAGCACTTAATGTGTAAAGTAGTGTACTAAGCACTTGGGAGAGTACAATACAATAATAAGCATACACATTCTATGCCCACAACGAGCTTATGAGTTTACTGTGTGCAGAGCACTGTACTAAGTGGCTGGCATAGTACAGTATAATAATAGAATACAATATTCAATATAACAATATAACAGACACATTATGAAATGTACTGTGATATTTGTTATGCATCAACGGGGTTCCCAACAGTATGCTAAGTGCTAGGGTGAATACAATCAAATCAAACAGCCCCTTTCCTAGCAGGTTTCACTAGCTAAAGGAAAAGGAGAGCAGGTATTTAATCCTCATTTTACAAAATGAGAAAGTTTAGGCAAAGGGAAGGGAAGTCCTTGGGAACTTCAATGTCCATATGGAAGTTCCTTGAGGTCCCTTCCTTCCGCTGTCTGCTTTCTATAGCTCCTCAACTCCACTGCCCACAGTCCCACTGACCTCCTGCTCCATTGCACCTCACCCACTCACCACACTCGATGTCATCATCTCTAGTCACTGTACAGTCTCCACCCTCACCAACTCTGTAGTCACTCTCTGGCCATAATTTACTCACCTGTCTTCAGTACCACAAAAAACCCTCATTCATTCATTCATTCAATCGTATTTATTGAGCACTTACTGTGTGCAGAGCACTGTACTAAGTGCTTGGGAAGTACAAATTGGCAACAGATAGAGACGGTCCCTACTCAGCAGCAGGCTCACAGTCTAGAAGGGGGAGACAGAGAACAAAGCAAAACATATTAACAAAATAAAATAAATAGAATAGAATAGATAAGTAAAAGTAAAATAGAGTAATAAATACGTACAAACATATATACATATCCCGACAAGTCTGTCCTATTCCCCCCAGAGACCTCCAATCTTTTGACCCTATCCAATTTTCTCAAGTCATCATGCCCCTTTTAGTCTCCTCACCCACATTACCTTCCCTTGACGATCACATTGACACCCTCAACACCTACTGAACTCAACTCACTCGCTCCCCTATCTTTTGGCCAAACTCGTACCACTAACCCTCAACCCTGTATCACCTTCATGGTCTGCTTTCTTCGCTGCAGAGCACTGCTGGCAGAAATCCAGATATCAGGCCAATCTCGTCTATTTTAAATCCAATCTAGCATGCTGTAACGCTGTCCTATCCCCTGGCCAGCAACATAATTTCTCCATCTTATTCCTTCCCATGCCCATTGCTCTAGCCAGTCGTTTAACTCCCTCTTCAAACCACCCATCCCCTTGACTCCTCAGTCTCTTGCCCCTAATAACCTGGCCACCTACTTTACTGAGAACCTTGAATCTATCAGATACGATCTCCCTAAAATCTCCCTTGCTCCTCTGCAGTTCCACCCTCCTCCTG
The DNA here is from genome assembly GCF_015852505.1 of Tachyglossus aculeatus. Classification (NCBI taxonomy): domain Eukaryota; kingdom Metazoa; phylum Chordata; class Mammalia; order Monotremata; family Tachyglossidae; genus Tachyglossus; species Tachyglossus aculeatus. The sequence goes on from NC_052070.1 coordinate 16,162,901, forward strand.
CCTCTTCTTCATCTTTCCCATCCTTCCCAACAGCATCTCAGGAGATTTCCTGCTTCTCTCAAAATCCTCCCACACCTCCATTGCTATCCTTTCAAACCTTATCAAGCCACTTGCCCCTTCCCTTCTTCCCTCTCTGACTGCCATTTCAACTATTCACACTCCAATGGCTTTTTAAACAAGTTCATATCTTCCCATCCTAAAAAACACAGTCTTGACCTCACAGCTCCCTCATCACCCCATCTCCCTCCTACTATTCCTCTCCAAACTCCTTGAGAGAGTTGTCTACACCTGCTGTCTCAAGTTCCTCTGCTCCAATTCTCTCCCTGACCACCTCCAATCTGGCTTCCACCCACTTCACTCCACAGAAACTGCCCTCTCAAAGGTCACAAATAATCTCCTTCTTGCCAAATCAGATGGTTTCTCCTCCATTCTCATCTCCTCGACATCTCAGTTGTCTTTCACAGTTTCGACCACCCTCTTCTCCTGGAAACATTACCCAACCTTGGCTTCACTGACACTCTCTTCTCCTGGTTCTCTTATCTCTCTGGTCTCTCATTCTCAGTATCTTCTGCAGGCTCCTTCTCTGCCTCCCATCATCTAACTGTGAGAATCTCTCAAAGTTCAGTTCTGGGTCCCCTTCTATTCTCCATCTACACCCACTCCCTTGGAGAGCTCATTCACATCCATGGCTTCAAACACTACCTACAACTATGCGAATAATACCCAAATCTATATCTCCAGCCCTGATCTTTCTCCCTCTCTGCAGTCTTGCATTTCCTCCAGCCTTCAAGATATCTCTACTTGGACGTTCTTCCATGACCTAACATGTCTAAAACATAACTTTATCTTTCCACCCAAACCCAGTCATGCCCCTGACTTTCCCATCACTGTAGATGGCAGAGCCATCCTTCCTATCTCATAAGCCCATAACTTGGGTGTTATCCTTGACACTTCTCTCTTATTCAACCCACATATTCAATTCATCACAATCCTGTTCATTCAACCTTCACAACATTGCTAAAATCTGCCCTTTTCTCTCCATTCAAACTACTACCATGTTTATCCAATCACTTATCCTATCCCACCTTGATTACTGTATCTACCTCCTTGCTGATCTCTCAGCCTCCTGTCTTTCCCCACTCCAGTCCATATTTCAGTGCCGCCTGGTTTATTTTACTACAAAAGTATTCAGTCCATGTTTCCCCAATCCTCAAGAACCTCCAGTAGTTGCCCATCCACCTCTGCATCAAACCAAAACTCCTTACCATTGGCTTTAAAGCACTCAATCTCCTTGGCCTCTCCTTCCTCATCTTGCTACTCTCCTACAATAACCCAGCTATCCCCCTTGGCATTAGAGGAGTGAATTGTGTGGGCTGGGTAAATAATGATGGTAATAATGATGGTACGATGGTCCAACCTGTTTGTCTTGTATCTACACCAGCACTTAGCATGGCAATTGGCACTTAGTAAGAGCCTAACAAATACCATTATTATTATTAATGGGAGAGCAGCAAGATTAAGTTGGAGTTTGGGGAGAGCTGAGTGAGGGCCTTAGAACCAGTGATTGTACCTTTCCCTCCATCCAAACCGCTACCTTGTTGGTACAATCTCTCATCATACCCAAACTGGATTACTGCATCAGCCTCCTTTCTGATCTCCCATCCTCCTGTCTCTCCCTACGTCAGTCTATACTTCACTCTGCTGCCCAGATTATCTTTTACAGACACGCTCTGGGCATGTCACCCCCCTCCTCAAGAATCTCCAGTAGTTGCCTATCAACCTTCGCATGAAGCAAAAACTCCTCACTATTGGCTTCAAAGCTTTCCATCACCTTGCCCCCTCCTACTTCACCTCCCTTCTCTCCTTCTACAGCCCAGCCTTCACAATCTGCTCCTCTCCTGCTAACCTCCTCACTGTACCTCGTTCTCGCCTGTCCCGCCATCGACCCCGGCCCACATCCTTCCCCTGGCCTGAAATGCCCTCCCTCCACACATCCACCAAGCTAGCTCTCTTCCTCCCTTCAAAGCCCTACTGAGAGCTCACCTCCTCCAGGAGGCCTTCCCAGACTAAGTCCCCCTTTTCCTCTGCTTCTTCTCCCCTCCCCATCACCCCTACTCCCTCCCTCTGCTCTACCCCCTTCCCTGCACCACATCACTTGTGTATATTTGTACATATCGACTACTCTATTTATTTTATTAATGATGTTTACATATCTGTAATTCTATTTATCTATTTTGAGGTGATTGATGCCTGTCTACTTGTTTCGCTTTGTTGTCTGTCTCCCCCTTCTAGACTGTAAGCCCATTGTTGGGTAAGGATTGTCTGTATCTGTTGCCAAATTGTACTTTCCAAGTGCTTAGTACAGTGCTCTGCACCCAGTAAGCACTCAATAAATATGATTGAATTGAACTGAATTAACCTAGCTTGCCAAAACCGCATCCCTTTCCAAAACCATCTGCATCTCCATCGGAGAAGTGGGAGGGCAGAAAATGAATTTCTCAAAGTTCATGACCAAGTAGGAGTATTTTGCTTCCAACCAAAACTGATGTCATTCGTTGCTTTACATTTTGTTTCTGTCAGTGCAAATGAGGAACAAAATGAAAGAGCCATGGTCCAATTAATTGGAAGATAATTTGGAAGTACTGTAAAGTATCATAGTAGTAGCAGCAGCATTTATTGAGTGCCCACAAAGAGTAAATCTTATGTTTATGTTCTTCAAAATTTGGGATTTACTGTGTTCTCTGAAGTGTTGGATTTTGACCAGATGATTGATAATATCAACACATAATACTTTGCACAATACTGGGATTCAGTCAATTATCCCAGGAATTCTATAGGTTAAATCTAAAGAGAATTTTCAATACCAGGTATTCTGTGATTGGAATTATATTCATTTGCCAAATAGTATTCATAAATAATTGAAAACACTGCCAGCCACTTGAGCTTTGCAAAATGCCCACAATCAATCAATCGCATTTATTGAGTGCTTACTGTGTGCAGAGCACTGTACTAAGCGCTTGGGAAGTACAAGTTGACAACATATAGAGATGGTCCCTACCCAACAGTGGGCTCACAGTCTAGAAGGGGGAGACAGAGAACAAAACAAAACATATTAACAAAATAAAATAAAAGGCTCCAGAGCAGATCATGTTTACAACTATCAAGAAATTTCTGATACCTACAGGGAAACTGGATCAGAGAGCACTTTCCCCCTTTGACCCTGTTAAATTTCTTTGTATGCTCTTTTGGAGCTTAATGGCAATTTCAAATAAACTCGCTGCACAAGTACATCTGGAGAGTGGTGTTTAACTGTGCCTCACATCTGTTGTAGAAAGAGCTAAATTCCACACTGTTCCAGTCCTTTTATGGCTCTCCAGAGCTCTAAACAAGCCAGTCCAACTTTAAACTAGAGTGAACCATTGCAGATCAACATCACTAGACAGACACCAAAATTTCTGCTTGGCTTTCAATGGCGGTGGATCAGAGGAGCACCATTAAAGGGTTTATCCAGTTTAAGACATCTTTTAGGTTTCTCTCTCACTTAGCTTGTTCATTCATTCATTCAATCATTTTTTTTTGAGTTCCTTTTTTTACAAATGCCTATTATTTTCCAAATAGAGATGTTACCATCCCTCCCCTACATCTCCCACAGGCTGTTAAAATGAACTTAGGTACTCAATTATTTAGTTGTTAGAGTTCCTAATTAGACTGCTTTCTCCTCCACTAGCCTGTTACAGAATTCACTGAGCCTAGACGGTGAAAATAATCCCAAATGAGGCACCATGGAGATAGCTGTATAATTTACATAGATTCACGTTATGTGAATATACATCTTAATTCCTCTTAAATTTATACTGTGCAAGTACATTAGGATAAGGACTATTGTAACCGGCTCTATTCAACCATATTCACTTTTTCTTTATGTTCAACCAAAGAACATAGAGTTCACACATGTAAAAAGCACCAAAAATAAATCCAAGAATGTTGTATTTCTTTGGCTTTAGAAGTTTAATTAATTAATTAATTAATTCAATCATATTTACTGAGCACTTACTGTGTGCAGAACACTGTACTAAGCGCTTGGGAAGTACAAGTCAGCAACATATAGAGACGGTCCCTATCCAACAATGGGCTCACAGTCTAGAAGGGGGAGACAGACAACAAAACAAAACATGTAGACAGGTGTACACATAATTGCCATTATAATTGATTGGTATCAATGAATATGCTAGTGCCATGAGAGGACATTATATTATACACAAAAACATATATACTGAATGTTATATACATATAGTGCTAAAAACCTTAATTGCACATAACTAAGCAAAACCAAATTTCATGAAGGACAATTTTGTAAAATATTTTTATTAGTGCCTGCTGCTCAGAGTTTCCCTGATTAGCAGGATCTTTAAACAGTGTTCCAAATCATGTGTCCTCAACTTTTCTAACAGGTTAGCAAGCCAAGTTTGTAGTATCCAATAGGTAAAGATTGTTCAGGAACCCAGGATGGGAAGAGTTGGGTTAAAGCTTTAAGTGATAGTAGAAAAGGGATTCCTGAAAAAATAATGATGAAAAGCATTTCTGTTAAAGAGGAATTTTAAAGGTAATCTAAAGGCTAGTTGGTCCCATAGAATACTGTTGACGTAGTCTGGTTGGTCTGTACCCCAGGTACTATTGTGGACCCGTACTGATTTCTCTGACCTAATTTCTTCAGCTCCCAGAAGCTGTGGAACAGAGTTAGGGATCCTCTCGTGACTCTGGCTTAAAATCTGTGTACTTTCCACCAAGCATATCATCATTCAGATTGTCAGGTCCCTGAGGGCAGGGATCATGTCTATTTTTTTTTTCTTTTAATGGTACTTGTTAAGTGCTTACTATGTGCCAGACACTGTACTAAATCCTGGGGCAAAAACAAGTTAATCAGGTTGGGCACAATCTCTTCCCCACATGGGGCTCCTAGTCTAAGGAGGAGAGAGAATATGTATTGAATCCCCATTTTCCAGATGAGGAAACTAAGGTCCAGAAAACTTAAGCTCATTCAGTCGTATTTATTGAGCACTTACTGGGTGCAGAGCACTGTACTAAGTGATATGCCAAGGTCACACAGCAGGCAAAGGGGTAATAATAATAATAATAATAATGGCATTTATTAAGCGCTTACTATGTGCAAAGCACTGTTCTGAGCGCTGGGGAGGTTACAAGGTGATCAGGTTGTCCCCCGGGGGGCTAGAACCCAGGGTCTTAGACTTCCAGATTTGTTCTCTTTCACCTTGGCTACACTGCTTCTTGTCTACTAACTCTATTGTACTGTCCCAAGTGGGAAGGTAAGGTGCCCTGCATCCCTTGTTTTGTCTTATGCTGTCGAGTCATTTCTGACCCATAGTGACACCACGGACACATCTCTCCCAGAAAGCCCCGCACTCCATTTGTAATCATTCTGGTAGTGGATCTAGAGAGTTTTCTCTGCTCTGCCACTTAAAATAATAATAATTATTATTTTTGAAATCATCATCATCATCATCATCATCATCTTCATCATCTCACTTGTCTGCTGTGTGACATTGGAAAAGTGAGAAGCAGCATGGCACAGTGGAAAGAGCTCAGGCTTTGGAGTCAGAGGTCATGGGTTCAAACCCCGGCTCCACCAATTGTCAGCTGTGTGACTTTGGGCAGTCACTTCACTTCTCTGGGCCTCAGTTACCACATCTGTAAAATGGGGATTATGACTGTGAGCCCCCCAATGGGACAACCTGATCACTTTGTAACCTCCCCAGTGCTTAGTACAGTGTTTTGCACTTAATAAATGCCATCATCAACCCGCCACCTAAAGCTCAACCCGCCACCTAGAGCTCAATATGTCGAAGACTGAACTCCTTGTCTTCCCTCCCAAACCTTGCCCTCTCCCTGACTTTCCCATGTCTGTTGACGGCACTACCATCCTTCCCGTCTCACAAGCCCGCAACCTTGGTGTCATCCTCAACTCCACTCTCTCATTCACCCCTCACATCCAAGCCATCACCAAAACCTGCCGGTCTCAGCTCCACAACATCACCAAGATCCGCCCTTTCCTCTCCATCCATACAGCTACCCTGTGGCAGACCTAACATCTGGGCCTAGGTAGTAAGCCAGGCCACCTGGCCTTCTGTGCTCACAGGAAGACTTACAAGGAGCAATGAAGGAAGTCAGACTGCTAGATGAATAACTTGACGCTGTTCTGAGAATGGGAACGCGCAAATCTAGGCATGAGCTCAGCCTTGCTGATAACCTTAGCCTTGGTGATGAGCTCAGTCTTGCTGATGAGCTCAATCTTGCTGATTTCAGCCTTGCTGATAAGCTCAGCCTTGCTGAAAAACTTGCAGTCATCCACCTGTCCCCTGACTCCCTTGAGGCTCCTCACTGTATAAAATCCTCCACAGTGTACTGAATAAACAGTCTCCTTGTCCACCTTGAGACTCGCCTGGCCTGCGTTCTTCCATTGCGAGTGCCCGTCTCCCCGCTGCGCTGGACGCGTGGAGGCAGACGGCAACACTACCCTGCTCATTCAAGCTCTCATCCTATCCCATCTGGACTACTGCATCAGCCTTCTCTCTGATCTCCCATCCTCGTGTCTCTCCCCACTTTAATCCATACTTCATGCTGCTGCCCGGATTATTTTTGTCCAGAAACGCTGTGGGCATATTACTCCCCTCCTCAAAAATCTCCAGTGGCTACCAATCAATCTGCGCATCAGGCAGAAACTCCTCACCCTGGGCTTCAAGGCTCTCCATCACCTCGCCCCCTCCTACCTCACCTCGCTTCTCTCCCTCTACAGCCCACCCTGCACCCTCCGCTCCTCTGCCGCTAATCTCCTCACTGTACCTTGTTCTCGCCTGTCCCGCCGTCGACCCCCCGCCCACGTCATCCCCCGGGCCTGGAATGCCTTCCCTCCCCACATCCGCCAAGCTAGCTCTCTTCCTCCCTTCAAGGCCCTACTGAGAGCTCACCTCCTCCAGGAGGCCTTCCCAGACTGAGCCCCTTCCTTCCTCTCCGCCTCATCCCCCTCTCCATCCCCCCATCTTACCTCCTTCCCTTCCCCACAGCACCTGTATATATGTATATATGTTTGTACATATTTATTACTCTATTTATTTATTTATTTTACTTGTACATATCTATTCTATTTATTTTATTTTGTTAGTATGTTTGGTTTTGTCTCCCCCTTTTAGACTGTGAGCCCACTGTTGGGTAGGGACTGTCTCTATATGTTGCCAATTTGTGCTTCCCAAGCGCTTAGTACAGTGCTCTGCACACAGTACGCACTAAATAAATACGATTGATGTTGATGATCATCATTATTATTATTATTACTGTGAGCCCTGTGAGGGGACAAGAACTGAGTCGAAACAGATCTTGTATCTACCCAAGTGCTTAGTACAATACTTGGCACAAAGTAAACACTCAGCAAATGTCAAAATTATTATTACGATTGTTGACCTAGCAGACCATCCCAAGAAAACATTCCTAGTCACTGCCGTCAATGCAGGAGCAGATCAGGTCCCAAGAAGCCAATCTAAATTTATTCATAGAGAGCCTTCTGTTGGGTGAATTCCTCTAGAAACAGCGTGGCCTAATGGAAAGAGCATGGATCTGGGAATCAGAGGACCTGGGTTCAGAATGACTTAATGGAAAGAGCCCGGGCTTGGGAGTCAGAGGTTGTGGGTTCTAATCCCGGCTCTGTCACTTATCAGCTGTGTACCCCAGTCTCCTCATCTGTAAAATGGAGATTAAGTCAGTGAGCCCCACATGGAACAACCTGATCACCTTGTTTCTACCCTCGTGCTTAGGACAGTGTTTAGCACATAGAGCCCGGGCTTTGGAGTCAGAGGTCATGGGTTCAAATCCCAGCTCCGCCAATTGTCAGCTGTGTGACCTTGGGCAAGTCACTTAACTTCTCTGTGCCTCAGTTCCTCATCTGTAAAATGGGGACTAAGACTGTGAGCCTCCCGTGGGGCAACCTGATCACCTTGTAACCTCCCCAGCACTAAGAACAATGCTTTGCACATAATAAGCACTTAACAAATGCCATTATATTATTATTATCAAATACCATTATTATCATTATAATTAATCCCAGCTCTGACACTTGTCTGCTGTGAGACTTTGGGCAAATCCCTTCACTTCTCTGGCCTCAATCTCTTCTGCAAGATGGGGATTGAAAGTGTGAGCCCCACTTGGAGCAGGGACAGCAGCTGGGGAGAGAAGGCCGGGTAGATCATGGCACTGCCTGGTATACCTCAGAGAATCGTGAATAAGCAGGAGAATAGAATATCTTCTGCTTTCCTTTCCACTCGTTGGCAGACTATTACTCTGCCAGATCTGTAAATTGAGAAAAACACCTCTCTCCCTTCCACCCTAAACCCCACAAGTCACATCCAAGCTGTCCCTGGTCCAATGCTGGGGTTTGCATCACTGGGGAAGGGAATGCAATGCACAGATTTTCATACCAATTAAATCGTTATGAATACAGTTATGAAGCAGCGTGGCTTAGTGGAAAGAGCATGGACTTGGTAGTCAGAGGACTTGAGTTCTACTCCCAGCCCCTCAATGTTTGCTGTGTGACCTTGGGCAAGCCACTTAACTTCTCTGTGCCTCAGTTACCTCATCTGTAAAATGGGGATTAAGACTGTGAGCCCTATGTGGGACAAACCGATTACTTTGTATCTACCCCAGTGCTTAAGTGCATGGGTTCAAATCCTGGCTCCACCAATTGTCAGCTGTGTGACTTTAGGCAGTCACTTCACTTCTCTAGGCCTCAGTTACCACATCTGTAAAATGGGGATTAAGACTGTGAGCCCCCCCCCCGGGACAACCTGAACAGTGCTTGGCACATAGTAAGCGCTTAACAAATATCATAATAATAATATCAAATAGGCAGATTTGCCCAGCAATCTGATTGGTTCCGAGGGGAACCAATCAAAGGAAGAGGTGGGAGGGACAGATCATAAACCAATGCTTTAATTGGAAGAAAGTTTTGCTGGAAGCCTTTAACTTGTCATGGGAGTCATGAATTAACAAACCACAAATCTATTGTGTTCCTAAAAGGGAGAGTTACACAGAAACCAAGAGAGGGACCAAGGTAGTTTTCTATCTCAGTCTGTCCTTGTGCCTGTCTGCACAACTTCCTGTGGGAACAAATGTCATGTGGTTACCACCCTCTGTCTGAAAACACATTTCCTTTTGTTTTGAATTTCCCTCCCAGAGCTTCAGTGGGTCAAACTTCATTCTGGTCATACAGGTTATTTGAACAGAGAGGCAGCATGGCTTAGTGGAAAGAGCACAGGCTTAAGAGTCAGAGGTCATGGGTTCTAATCCCGGCTCTGCCACTTACCAGAGTGTGACTTTGGGCAAGTCACTTAACTTCTCTGTGCCTCAGTTTCCTCAACTGTAAAATGGGGATTAAGACTGTGAGCCCCACGTGGGACAACCTGATTATCTTGTATTTATCCCAGCACTTAGAACAGTGCTTGGTACATAGTAAACACTTAGCAAATATCATAATTATTAATTATCATTATTAATAATTCAGTGTGCTTGCTCTCTGCCCCCTCTATGAGTTAGAAGATTTCAATCATATTACCCTTCAGCCTGTATCTTTCCACAGCCTCCTCATAAGAAAATTTCTCCTCCATTACCCCAGTCAGCTAAGACCAATCCCTCTAGACTGTAAGTTTAATGTGGGCAGGAAACATGTCTACCAAATCTGTTCTAATCTATTATATTCCCTGATGCACTTAGTCCAGTGCTTTGCACACAGTAAGTACTCAAGATATACCATTGATTGATTGACTGACCAACAATATTCCCTCTGAGGTCAAGTTGCTCTGTTTTGAGGATGTCAGAAGAACATCCTCTAATTTTCTCATCATGTTCCAGTCAAAGCCTGTAGAAATACCTTGCATTTTGGCAGAGCTGAGGTATACACATTACTTATTTATTTACTTACCTATGTATCTGCATCCTTTATTCAACCCTCCATTAGCCCCATAGCATTTATGTGCATGTCTGTAATTTAATTTATTTATATTATTGTCTATCTCTTCTAGACTGTAAGCTCACTGTGGACAGGGAATGTGTCTACCAACTATTATACTCTCCCTAGCACTTAGTACAGGGCTCTGCACCCAATCAGCACTCAATAAATGCCATGGATTGATTGTTTGAAAAGTTCAGAGTTGTCACAGCAATGTGAGGAGTAAACATGGGCTACAGAATGTAGAGAGAACAAAGTAGTTAAAGGGATAATGAAACTGAAGTGGTATTTAACCTTCTACCAAGATGCGAGTTCTGAACATGCTAAAGAAACTTAGTCAGCTTCTCGAGCTTTTCGCCAGCACCACACTACCAGTGGAATTTATTGAGCATTTACTGTGTGCAAAGCACTTTACCAAGAGCTGAGGAGAGTGTGATGAAATAGAATGGATAGACACAATCCCCAACCACCAGGAGATTTCATCCTAGAAGGGGAGACAGACAGCAAAATAATAATAATAATAATAACTATTATTATTATTAATAATAAAATGGCATTTATTAAGCACTTACTATGTGCAAAGCACTGTTCTAAGCACTGGGGAGGTTACAAGGTGATCAGGTTGCCCCACGGGGGGCTAACAGTCTTAATCCCCATTTTTACAGATGAGGTAACTGAGGCACAGAGAAGTTAAGTGACTTGCCCAAAGTCACACAGTCGACAAGTGGTGGAGCTGGGATTTGAACGCATGACCTCTGACTCCAAAACCTGTGTTCTTTCCACTGAGCCATGCTGTTTCTCCAGATAAGGGAAATGGCAGTATAGAGAGGGGATATGGCTATACACATGTGTCCTCAAGGAGCTAACAGACTTGTGGATTAGAGTAGACTGTAAGTACAGTCTGATTAGCTATACCCAGCATCAGCTCTCCCAAATGCTGTGAACAATAGGATACACAAAACAGAAAAAGGGAAACCAAAAAGCAAAGAGAGCAGAGGAAACATTTTAAGGACAGGTTGAAACACCACATCACAAAGCTGACAATGGGGAATTTATTGATGAGGCTATATAAGCATGGTGCGCTGTTATTAAGAAAGGAGCAAAAGCTTCACGTGGAAAGAGAAAGAAGGAAGTGAAAGAGAAAATGATACCAGCTGTTTGCAAACATTAAGCATAACCACAAGGGACAGCTTTATTGTTTTCAAAATGGAGCTGAGACTGTTGGTCCTGTTTTGGCTTTTTCCACCACTAAGAATAATAAAAACAATGGTATAGTCTCTAAAAATAGCAATAACAACAACAATAATAATAGCATTTGTTAAGCATTTCCTATGTGTCAAGCACTATTCTAAGCACTGGGGTAGATACAAGCTAACCAGATTGGATACAGTCTCTGTCGCATATGGGACTCAGAGTCTTAATCCCCATTTTACAACTGAAGTAACTGAGGCACAGAGAAGTGAAGTGACTTGCCCAAGGTCAACAGCATACAAGTGGCAGAGCCGGGATTAGTAGTCAGGTCCTTTAGATTCCCAGGCCATGCTCCATCCACTAGGCTATGCTATTTCTTTTTTAAGACTGCCTGGTAACTATTAGGTTGCTCGCTCCATAATTATTCACTTACAAAAGATCATGCCTTTAGACTGTGAGCTTGGTATGGGAAGGAAACACATCTACCAGCTCTATTGTATTGGGCTCTCCCATGTGCTTACTACAGTGCTCCGCAAACAGTAAGCACTCAATAAACACCACCGTTATAATAATAATAATGATAATAATGGTATTTGTAAAGTGCTTACTATGTGCCAAAAACTGTTCTAAGTGCTGGAGAAGATACAAGGTAATCAGGTTGTCCCACAAGGGGCTCACAGTCTTAATCCCCATTTTACAGATGAGGGAACTGAGGCACAGAGAGGTGAAGTGACTTGACAAATGTCACACAGCAGACAAGTGGCTAAGGCGGGATTAGAACCCATGTCCTCTGAGTCCCAAGCCCATGCTCTTTCCACTAAGCCACACTGCTTCTCAATGATAACGAAGCACATGATTAGGTATATAGAGGGCATTCTTCTAAGTAGATTTGTTGTTCAAGGGACCTTGACCACGGATTCAGACAATAAAAGACTTCCAATCATGTGAAGAAATTGTCCACCAGATAAAACCCACCATTTGACTCACATCTTGATTGTTTAGAACGCACTTCTAAATCTCTGACTCAGTCCAAGGCAGTCCTGGAAGACTGACTTTGAGCTGGAGCTAGTCAGGACCTACCTTAATCAAGTTCTTAGGACATAAGATCATGACAACACAGGACTTTTAAAATATTTCAACTGAAGCTTAAATATTAAAGTAACTCCCAAATGGAGAAAAATGCTTCTTATTTCAGGGCAATGGCTAGAATTGCAATGCTGCTACAGTTATCTATATCCATAACCACATCTACAGTTATGTCAGTCTCCTCAGGAATTCATTCACATTTGCTTGATCACTAAACCCCACTGGGGGAAATTAACGTTGGAAGAAGAATGATTAGACCAGTTGGTTATCACTAACATAGAAGTAATGTCAAATAAAATTTTACATTCATTAAAGGAAATAGCAAAAGAAGTCATCATGGCTTGAGTTTTTTCATCCCAAGGGGATTCTCTAGACTAGAGATATTGATCATGATGGACTTTGCCATGAGTATTTATTTAGCTGATACTCTATAACAAGCATTATATAAATTGGTTTGGATTATACAATGATAATAATTTTTTAAAAATGATATTTGTTAAACCCTATGTGTCAACCACTGTTCTAAGCGCCAGAGTAGATAAAAGTTAATCAGGTGTGTGACAATCCCTGACCCACATGGGGCTCATAATCAACTAAAAGAGAGAGTATGTATGAAGTTCCCATTTTACAGTTGAGGGAACTAAGGCTCAGAGAATGTAAGTGACTTGGGCAAGGTCACATAGCAGGCAGTTGGCAGAGATGAGATTAGAACTTGAGTCTTCTGAATACCAGGCATCTGCTTTATCCACTAGGCCACACTGCTTCCCCACATTTTAAATGCTTACTATGTGCCATGCATTATGCTAAGCACTTGGGTAGGTAGAGGATGATAAGATCAGACGTAGACCCTGTTCCACTCCTGGACTGCAGTCTAAAGGAGAGGGAGAACAGTTATTTTATCTCCAATTTTGCAGTTGAGAAAACCGGGGCACAGAGAAGTTAAGTAACTTGCCTCAGTTCACCCAACAAGCAAGTGTCAGAGCTGAAATTAGAAGCCAGATCTCTTGACACCCAGTTCTGTGCACTTCCCACTAGGTACATTGCTTCTGATAGAATACAGTAGTCTAGAACATAAGGGAATACAGTAGAAAGAAAAGATATTATTCCTGCCCAGCAATCAATCTTACCTACTGAGTGCTAACCCTGTGCAGAACGCTGTAGTAAGCACTTGGGAGCATACAATAGAACAGAGTCAGTAGACACATTTCCCTCCCACAGTGATCTTAAAGTCTGGATTCTACAGCTTTTAGTTTTTCGAGCCCTCCTTATACCAAAGGGTCTTTCACACTAAAAGTCACTTTTTGCCTACATTCAGGAATATGTTCATGATTCTTAGAAGCCCAGAGGCAAGACCAGAGATTGTGACCAGATGGGATTTTCCTTTACTAGTGACTGACTTTCCACTCAGGTTGGTGAAAGCAAAGCTACCCTGAATCTTGGGGAATGGATTTTTAGTCTTAACATAGCCACCCCTCTTCATGTGCTCTTCAGGAAAGGAATCCAATGGGAGGACAGAATTTGGTACCGATTTTGAACTAAACATTCCCCTTTCTCGTAAGGCAATCAACCAATAAATGATATTTATAGCACTGTTAATGTGGGCGGAGCATTGGACTAAGTGGTTGAGAGGCTACCATAGGGCTAGAAAACTCAGTTGCACCCAAAGGAGCTTAAAATCTATCTACTGCAGAGACACAAAATAATTTGTAGTTGACAGGAAGAAGTGCAAACTGTAGAGTTGTGTGAATCAATAGGTAGAAAAGTATGATGGGAGGTCGTGAGTGTAGGAGTGTTGAAGTGACAGATGGGAGGATGTGTCCTGGAGTTGGGGGAAAAAATTGAGATTATGCTTCTCGGAGGAAGTGGGATTTCAGCAAGATTTTAAAAGCAGAGTGTTGAAGCCCGCTGGATTTGAAGTGCAGGAGAGTTCCAGGCAGGAGGAAGTATGTGAGCAAGGAGATAATGACGATAATAGTGATCATAATAATATTTTGTTAAGTACTTAATAATAATAATAATAATGGTATTTGTTATGCACTTACTATGTGCAAAGCACTGTTCTAAGCACTGGGGGGATACAAGATGATCAGGTTGTCCCACGTGGGGCTCACAGTCTTAATCCCCGTTTTACAGATGAGGAAACTGAGGCACAGAGGAGTTAAGGGACTTGCCCAAAGTCACACAGCTGACAATTGGTGGAGCCGGGATTTGAACCTATGACCTCTGACTCCAAAGCCTGTGCTTTTTCCACTGAGCCACTCTGCTTCTCTATGTGCTTCTCTATGTGCCACACTGCTCTACTGCACTTACTATGTGCCAAACATTGTTTTAAGCACTGGGGTAGATAGAAGATAATTCCTCATCGTGCTTCCAGTCTACGTGGGAGGGAGAACAGGTATTGAAATTCCCATTTTACAAATGAGGAAACTGGGCCACAGAGAAGGTAAGTGGCTTGCCCAAGGTCACCCAGGCAAGTGGGTGACATGGAGGCAGAATGGAGACATGGATAGAGCATGGGACAGGGAGTCAGAAGGTCACGGGTTCTAATCCTGGCTCCACCAATTGTCTGCTGTGTGGCCTTGGGCAAGTCACTTCACTTCTCTGTGCCTCAGTTACCTCATCTGTAAAACGGGAATAAAGACTGTGAGCCCCATGCAGGACAGGGACTGTGTCCAACCGAATTTGCTTGTATCGACCCCAGCACTTAGTACAGTGCCTGGCACACAGTAAGTGTTTAACAAATATGATAATACAAATAATTATTACAGTTATTAAGCAGCAGAGCCAAGATAAGAATCTAGTTCTTCGGGCTACCGGACCCATGCTCTTTCCTCTAGGCCAGACGAGAGTGAAGAGTGAGGCACAGTGGGAAGGTGATCTGGGGAGAAGCGGATTGTGTCAGCTTGGATGCAGTGACAGAAAGGAGCAGATAGATCAGAGGAAACAAGCTAATAGAGGACATTGAAGCCAATGGTCACGGGTTTCTGTGAGATGCAGAAAGGATTGGCTGACATTGAAGGGTTTTGAGGAGCTGGGGGATGTACAGAACGAATCAGAGAAAGAGGAACCGAGCTGCGTACGTAATATCGACTGGGGAGGGGAAAGGCTAGAGGCAGGGAGGCCAGTGAGGAGGCTGGTACAGCAGTCAAGCAGGGATATGATGGACAGGAAGGGGAGGAGCCAAGAAATGTTGTGGAGGAAATACTGGTAGGATTTAGTGATTAACCCAATGTGGAAGTTGAAAGAAAGGAAGAAATCAAGGATATTTTCAGCATGGCCAAGTAGAAAGAACAATGAACTGGGAATAGGAGGATCTGGGTTCTAATCCTCCCTCCTCCACGTGTCTGCTGGGAGACCTTGGTTAAGTCATTTAACTACTCCTACTTAGAGAAGCAGCATGGCTCAGTGGAAAGAGCATGGGCTTTGGAGTCAGAGGTCATGGGTTCAAATCCTAGCTCTGTCAATTGTCAGCTGTGTGACTTTGGGCAAGTCACTTAACTTCTCTGTGCCTCAGTTACCTCATCTGTAAAATGGGGATTAACACTGTGAGCCCCCATGGGACAACCTGATCACCTTGTAACTTCCACAGTGCTTAGAACAGTGCTTTGCATGTAGTAAGTGCTTAATAGATGCCATCATTATTATTATTACTCTGACCCTGCTTCCTCATCTGTAAAATGAGAACAAGGACTGTCGCAGACAACAGAAAAGGAGTCAACCAATCTTGGCTTTAGAACACTCAAAGACATTGATACTCACCTCAGCCCTACAGCACTTATGGACATATCCTTATGCTCTACTGTTTTACCTATCTGTAATTTACGTAAAGGCCTGTCTTTCCCCTCTGGACCAACTCTATTGTAGTTTGCCTTCCAAGTGCTTAGGAAAATGTTCTGAAAACAGTAAGTGAGCATTAATACTACTGATTGAGTGATTTTCTTATCCACTACTGCTGGGATGCTTTCAGTTTACTCACCGTGGACAACCTTCTACAATGCTCAGTGGAGCTACAGTATGGAAAGTCTGTCCCTCTATTTGCAGGGTTGGATTTTCCCTGTAAGTAGCATGGACTCCCCCTGCCATAGCCCCTTAAAAGGGAAATAAAGGGATAATCCCAACTTGTGTGTTTTTTCCCTCTCTTAGAGCCAAAACTTTTCTTTGGTTTTGACTTTTACCTTTGCTGTTAACCATTGCAATTCTCCATTGTTAAAAAGGCATTTCCAAACAGGGACAACAGAGGAAGCAAATGGACCATATTTAGGATTTCCTGGATTTCAGGATCAAGCTTTCTGTAGAACCAGATTCTCAACCTATGTCACGACCACTACCCTTACAAAACTCCCTTTTCTCATTGTCCTTCATATTTGTTATTTGTTAAGTCCTTCTGTTCATAGTCCATGCTTCTTAAAAGCAATGTCCTGTCCGTAAAATTGGTTCGCTCCTTTTCTTGCGGGTCACAATCAGAATGGGATTGGGAAAATGTTTTGGGTAGACTACTTATCACTGACCACTACCCATAGTTCATTCATGTTTTTTTCTAATAGATAATGGACACAGGCAAAAATAGACTGGAGCTATGACTCTTCCCTTAGGTTTAGCCACTTACCAATGAACAGTAATTTCTAACTTGAGTTTCTAACAGAGAATAAGTAGCTAGAGTGGGGAAATTACAAAAGATAAAATTGATGAATCTTTACAATATGACCTTTATAAATGCTAAATATCAAAAGCCGTACCTGCCAAGAATGTTACAAACTGAGATTATATCATTTTGTTTCACTAAGGTATTTGTCATAGGAATGCTTAAACAGTGATGTGAATCAGTTTCTAGTTTATGTTTAACTTTTGTGTGCACTATACAAGAATGTCTGTGAATCATTTTGAGCCAAATAAAATCCAACCTCTAGGAAAAAAAAAAAAATCTCTGCAATCTAATTTCTTAGACAAAAGCTTTTCTTGAAATTCATAGTTTTGCTATGTGTTAATTTTATTCCTGCCTTCAATGACAGTAGAAATGATTTACAATGAATTGTACACAGATATGACCCTCCCATTTTGATTTGGAATAATGTTGATTTTGGATTCATGGCATTAAGCTCAATGTAAGGCTTTGAAAGTGATAATAATGATGATCAGATAGTGATGATCATGATGGTATGCACTGTTTACCCTGTGCCAAGCATCATGCTAAGTACTGGTGTGGTCCTCGTCCCTCAGGGTACTCACAGTCTAAGAAGTGGTGGTAGTAGCAGTAGAAGTAATAATCTAGTAGCAGTGAAAACATCCCCCGTCAGGTTCACACGGGGAGAGTTTCCAGTACTCTACCAGTCTCAGTTATGGGAGGAAGAGTCAAGCAGAGGCATACCCATTCCATTCCTAGCTTGGGCGGAGACTAAGGAGTGGAAGGCAATCTGCCACAAGTCACCCAAGCTGGGCAGCAGCAGGATGGGAGAGAGTTGATGTGAGGAGACTCTAGTTTACTGCGCGGAACGAGGCAGTGGTAAACCGCTTCCATATTTTTGCCAAGAAAATTCTATGGATCCACTACCAGAACAATTACAGATGGAGAGCGGGGCATTCTAGGAGATATATGTCCATGTTGTCGCTATGGTCGGAAATGACTCGATGGCATAAGACAAGTGAAAGTATTATTAAGTGCTTATATTAGAGCATTGTACTAAGTGGTGGGAGAGAATACACAGGTAGGAAACAGACAAGATTCCTGTTCCTCAGGGAGCTCACAGTCAAAGAGAGGCTCACATTTACTGGATGGAAGTCTAGAACAGAGTGATGGGGACTAGGGGAAACATGGATTTCTGGATCTGCTCTTAAAACCCCCACCTACTCCAGGAAGCCTTCCTGAACTAATTCACAGCATCCCAATCACATCAGCCCAATGCACAGTGGCTCCTTTTTTAAAAACAAATTAATATTTGTAAAGCACTTAATATGTACTAAGTGTTAGGGTAGATATAAGCTAATCAGGTTGGACACAGTCCAGATCCCACAAGGGGCTCAACAGTCTTCATGCCCATTTTACAAATGGGATAACTGAGGCAGAAAGAAGTGAAGTGATGACAAAAATCACACAGCAAACACTTGGCAGGGCCAGAAATAGAGTTCAGGTCATTCTGATTCCCAAGCCCATGCTCTATCCACTAGATTAGGCTGCTTCCCTAACACCTGAATTTATTTTCCCTGTCCTTGGCGCTCACATTCATATGCATGTTTTATTTATATATTTATCAGTAAAACCAGTTATTTATCTCAGCTGTTCTGAACTGGTGTATATGTGTCACTTCCTGATTTATCCTTGTTCTTCCCTCTCTTTTCACCATCTCTAATCAATTTTTTGGCCTTCCTCCAGAAGACTATCAGCCCCATGTGGGATAAGGACTGTGTCCAACTGTGAGCCCACTGTTGGGTAGGGACTGTCTCTATATGTTGCCAACTTGTACTTCCCAAGAGCTTAGTACAGTGCTCTACACACAAATAAATACGATTGAATGAATGAATGATTACCTTGCATGTTCCCCAGTGCTTAAACAGTGCTTGGCACATAGTAAGAGCTTAACAAATACCACAATTATTATCTCATTATTATTGTTATTATAATTATTATCATTATATAACCCTACATTCCACTACTTCCTCCTTCCTTCAACTTATTCTAGTGTCAGTCTACCTCATCATACACCCTCCCAGCTCTGTGGTACTCTCCTAAGTGCCCGCCACAGCATTTTGCACAGAGTAAGCACTCAATAAATATACCTGCTTTGATTGAGGGTAGGGACTGCATTTTTATTTCTATTGCAGGCCTTGAACTTTTGGAATTGAAGAGCAGAAATTTTAACCCCACTTTATAGATGAGCAAACTTAGGCGTGGCGAAGGTAAGTGACTTGTCCAAGGTCACAGAGAAGGCAAGTGGTGGAATCGGACTGAAATCCATCCTCTTCTAGGGTAGGGACCATGTCTATATGTTGCCAACTTGTACTTCCCAAGAGCTTAGTACAGTGCTCTGTGCACAGTAAGTGCTCAATAAATATGATTGAATGAATCCTCTTTCCACCAGGCCACACCTTTACCAATATCCAGTACCAAAAACTCCAGGGAAAATGAAATGAAAGCAGTATCTCCCTAGTGACAAATTCTCCCAAGATTGTTTCAAATTAGAGGAATTCAGACACCTCGAAGCACCGCCTTTCCTGAGAAACCTGTTGTGAAGCATAATAAGAGTTCTGCCACTTCCCCAATTGTGCAGCTCTTCAATTTTGTTCCCTGGGTATTGCGGGAGCAATGCTGCACCTGGATCAAGTAGAAAAATGGTCTTTCAGAATATTTTGAATGTAGCTAAATATGTATTGACAAATATAGCCTTTCATCTAGGATTTACATCTTAAAAACCAGTGAGATTATTTTCTGAGCATTTTCTTAATCATTTGTGCATTCTGAGTGTTTTTCATGGCTATGTTAATCACTGCACCGCGTTCCTAGATAAGTGTGTAATCGCTGGGGTTTTGTCTCTCCCGCCTGCCTAATTTCTGTCTCTTCTCACTGTATGGAAGTTATAATATCAGTGCCTCACATGAACTTCTATGCCTTCTCAGTGAATATATAATGTCTCGGTGAAGTACTGTCTGGTTGAGGCACCTGAGAACGAAAGGAAGAGGAAATTGAATCTGTGTTGAGAAAAATGCAGGTCAGATATTCACTACCCAGCTGGTCAGACAAGTTCCGTGATGCCAAATTTCTGGTGGTTGCTTTTGGGGTGGGCCTCCTAGGGATTGGGGGCACCCTGAGATTGAATGTTGGACAGGTGAACTCTCTCCCTATCCTGCCTCTGGAAACAGGTCCG
Source organism: Tachyglossus aculeatus (assembly GCF_015852505.1). Lineage (NCBI taxonomy): Eukaryota > Metazoa > Chordata > Mammalia > Monotremata > Tachyglossidae > Tachyglossus > Tachyglossus aculeatus. The sequence goes on from NC_052070.1 coordinate 16,183,043, forward strand.
AAATACAATCTCATCCCAAAAGCCAATGTGGTTGCTGCCCAAAAGCCTGCTGGGAAAATCTATCCCAGAGCCTTAATGTCTGTCTCCCGCTGTAGACTGTAAACTCGTGTCTGCCAACTCCATTATACTGTATTCTCCCAAGCTCTTAGTACAGTGCTCTGCATATAATAATCACTCATCAAATACCAATGATGGATTGATTGAGGCATTTGTTGGAGTGTTTCAAGAGGGCTGCGAGATTTTATGTTTGGGAAGCTCATGGACAACAAGACTGCCACACAGAAGCATTAGTGCAGGACGTCTAATGCGTTATTCAAGAATTCCCTGAAATTCAATGCAAAATTATTTAAGAGCCCGTTACAGAATTCTTCTGAGATTCGTTGATTCTCATTTCATCTGGAATACGGAGAATGGTAATTGAGCTGAATAGGATTCTGACAGGGCTCATAAAGTAAAGAAGACTCATGTACTTTTTCAAACTATAATCATAATAATAATGATGGTATTTGTTAAGTGCTTACTATGTGCCAGGCACTGTACTAAGAGCTGGGATGGAGACAAGCAAATCAGGTTGGACACAATCCTTTGTTCCATGTGGGGCTCACAATCTCAGTCCTCATTTTACAGATGAGGTAACTGAGGCACAGAGATATGAAGTGACCTGCCTAAAATCACACAACAGACAAGTGGAAGAGACTGGATTAGAACCCATGATCTTCTGAGTTCCGGGCTCATGCTCTAGCCACTATGCCATGGACTACCTAAGTGCCGTCTTCCCACCAGGAAGCGATGTAGGCATCAGGCAGATCACTGCCAAATAGGTTTCCGCTGGAGATGTTGTCTCTTCCAGACAGACTGTAGATATGTTAACCTGTGTATATTAACCACACACTTATGGTCAATACACACCAGCTGCAGGGATATAACGTACATGAGCTGTACAAACACTCAGGGATCGGAAAATAGTACTTGGATGACTAACTAAAAATCAATGTCCAGTTTAGAAAAGACAAAGCTAATAAACTGGAGTAATATATCCATGGCAAAACCAAATTTCCATGAATTGGTGCCTCCTAATTGTAAAGTGAAATTTAAGCTGACACACACAGAAACATGCAATCATTGGAACGTCTTGCCCAGCATTTTTAAATGATGTACCTTGGCAAGCATCCTATAAAATGGTCCAGCACGATTTAATGCTTAAGCTAAAAGATTGCAGGGAGCAGTGTGACCTACTGGAAAGAGCACAGGACTGGAAATCAGAGGACCTGGGTGCTATTCCCAGCTCTCAATGAATCATATTTATTGAGCACTTACTGTGTGCAGAGCACTGTACTAAATGCTTTGGAGCAAACACTATAACAGAGTTGGTAGACCCTTTCCCTGCCCACAGTGAGCTTACAGTCTAGAGGAGAAAACAGACCTTAATCTAAATAAATGAATTATAAATATGTACATAAGTGCTGGGTGGAATGCTGGGGGGCGGGGGAGAGTGAAGAAAAGGTACAAATCCAAGTGCAAAGGTGATGCAGAAGGGAGAGAGAGAGTAGAGGAAATTAGGGCTTAGGCAGGGAAAGTCAGTTGCCTGATCTTGGGCAAAGAATATAACCTCTCTGTGCCTCAGTTTCCTCATTTGCAAAATGAGAATTAAATACCTCTTTTGCATCCTTATTACTGTGTGGGATTCCCATATGGGACAGGGACTACTTCTGACCTGATTAGCTTATATTCATTCAATCATATTTATTGAGTGCTTACTGAGTGCAAAGCACTGTACCAAGAAGTTTAATATTTGTTAAATGCTTACAATGTGCCAGGCACCATACTAAGCTCTGGGGTGGGTACACGCAAATTGTGTTGGACAGAGTTCCAGTCCAATTCGGGGCCCACAGTCTCAATAACCATTTTACAGATGAGACAATTTAGGCATAAAGACATGAAGTGACTTGCAGTTAATGCAATGCCTCACACACAGCAACTGCTTTACAAGCATCCCAATTATTATCTCTAACTGGCCACTTTCAGAGATGATGCCACTGTGACACTCTACCCATGTGGGCAAATGTGACTGAGGACCAATATGTTACCAATACTCTCTTCATCAGTGTCTTTTCTATTTTATTTCATTTCATTTTTAAGGTACTTGTTCAGATTTTGCAATGGGCTAGACCCTCTACTAAGCGCTGGAGTAGATACAAGCTAATCAGTTTGGACACAGTTCCTGTCCCACACGGAGCTCACAGTCTTAATCCCCGTTAGCAGATAAAATAACTGAGGCACGGAGAAGTTAAGTGACATCTGAAGCAAGTTACAAAGCAGCATGGCATAGTTGACAGAGCACAGGCCTGGGAGCCAGAAAGGCATGGGTTCTAATTCCAGCTCCACCACTTGTCTGCTGTGTGACCTTGGGCAAGTCGCTAAGAAGTCGCTGAGACCTCATCTGTAAAATGGGGATTAAGACTGTGAGCCCCCTGTGGGACAGGAACTGTGTCCAACCTGATGATCTTGTATCTACTCCAGCTGTTAGAACAGTGCTTAGCACATAGTAAGTGCTTAACAAATACATTCATCATCATTAATATTACTATTATTATTATTACTTGCCTTATTGAAGGCACATCTCCAAGAGGTCTTCCCTGACTAGCCCTCCTTTCCTCTTTTCCCAAACCTTTCTGCATCACCCTGACTTGCTTCCTTTATTCATCCCCCCTCCCAGCCCCACAGCACTAATGTATATATCTGTCATGTAGTTTATTTATTCATATTAATATCTGTCTCCCCCTCTATACTGTAGTGCTGCAGATAAGGGGTTTTATTGTTCATTCATTCATTCATTTAATCATATTTATTGAGCACTTTCTGTGTGCAGAGCACTATACTAAGTGCTTGGGAAGTACAAATCGGCAACATATAGAGACTGTCTCTACCCAACAATGGGCTCACAGTCTAGTTATAGTGTACTCTCCCAAGTGTCTAGTACAGTGCTTTGAACACAGCAAGCACTCAATAAATGTGATTAAATGAATGAAAGAATGAATGAATTTGCCCAAGGTCACACAACAGACAGATTACACAGCCAGAATTAGAACCCAGGTCTTCTGACTCCCAAGCCCATGCTACTTCTCTTGAGTCTAAAAGTAGTAGCTTACTACAGTGATGGGTTTCTCCCAGACAAGGCATGTCTCCTTTTATTACCCTCTATTTTCCTGAACCAGGTGAAGGTTTTAGCTCCATAATCCCTTTCGGTATTGCCGTTCTCCTGGCCAAGCTTCCTCCCAGGAGAGTCAGATGATGTGACTGTTTTTCCCTGTCTTTAAATTGTTTACGCTGCCCTTCTGGCCTGTTTGTGTCCCTCTAAAATCATACCAGAGGACTCAGTGCCTCCTCCAAACAGACAAACCTCTGAGTTTCCTGCTGACCAAGATACCAACTCGATTTAGGCTGAAGTTCAGGAGGTCGGTGGCAGAATTCAGACTGACTTCTGCAATAGATATTTTCATTTTGGAGTAGAATATGACTCAGGAGTTAGAACCTCTGTTTCATACATGGGTAATTAGATGCTAAACTAAGTGCTAACTTCACCTTCTGGGATAATGGTAATTTTCTTCTTCTTTTAGCAAGGCCCATATTATTTGTATTTCTTTGGATACTCCGTATATTGACGTTAAATGTGAAAGACATTGGAAATACATATAACTTTTCTCTGCTGGGAAACTATTTTGGAAGGTTTTCGTGCATGTGCTGAACAAATATTTTATAACAAAGGCATTTTCTCATAGTCACAAGATGACCAAAAGATCAGTGACAATTTGTGTTCTTTTGTTCTGATTCCTCAGTGTTCTATTCGTTAGCTTAAACTATGAGCTTCATTTTTAGCTAAAATCAGGCTCACATGTGCTGGAAAATGAAATGTGGTATATTTCCATTCCCACATTTTTGAACCATGAGCTTTTAATAGAATATGGAAGAGTCAAATCTCTTAGCATAAATTAAAAAAAAAAATTCTTGGGGGAGATGTTCATGTGATGGCCTTTAATTTTGTTGTTCTTCAGCTCACAGAATAACCAGAATTTATTTAAAACTCTTAATGTTCAGGGCATTGTCAGGTCCCACATGTTAGAGGAAGTTCTAAGGGTAATTGACCTCTCTTGGAAACTGTTTTCAGAAATGGGAGAATTAGTCAGAGTAAGTTATTCAAATTTTCCTGTACTTTTTGACTGGGCCTACACTGGACAAAATGATCCGTAAATTTTCAGATAATCTCAAAGCTACATATTTAATAATAATAACAACAACAACAATAATAATAATAATGGTATTTGTTCAGCAGTCACTATGTGCCAAGCACTGTTTTAAGCACAGGGGGAGATACAAGGTAATCAGGGTTGTCCCACATTCATTCATTCCATCATATTTATTGAGTGCTTACTATGTGCAGAGCACACGTGGGGCTCACAGTCTTAATCCCCATTTTATAGATGAGATAACTGAGGCACAGAGAAGTGAAGTGACTTGCCCAAAGTCACACAGCAGACAAGTGGCAGAGCTGGGATTAGAACCCACAACCTCTGACTCCCAGGCATTTGCTCTTTCCACTGAGCCATGCTGCTTCTCATATTTCTCAATGGCCCAGATGGAAGCAGGTTTGGTATGAATCAAGCAACAGATGGATTTGTGATTAGAATGGTCAGTGACAGCACATTTTTGATGGTATTTGTTAAGCACTTACTATGTGCCAGACACTGTAATCATTTTGGGGTAGATGCAAGCTAATCAAGTTGGGGGTGGATAATGCCCGACGTAGTGCTCACAGTCTTAATCCCCATTTTACAAATGAAGTAATTGTAACCCCTAGGCCTATGTTCTATCAACTAGGCCAGGCAGCTTCTCGATTGTACATCTCGTGCAATATGGCCAAGGATGTAGCATCATATAATGATTTATGTGGAATATTTTGCAAAAGTTCTCCTGAATTTAGAGCATTTCTCTGGCAAGACCCTTAATCCCTGACAGTCACTACAGCGCCACTACACTCCCTTCCCATGTCTTTCTGAACATAGGCACCACTTCTAAGTTGAGGAATTTATTGGCTGGAGAGAGCCTGCATGCCTAATGGAAAGACCACAGGCCTGGGAGTCAGAAAGATGGGGATTCTAATCCTGGCTATGCCTTTTGTCTGCTGTGTGACCTTGGGGTCACTTCACTTCTCTGGCCCTCAGTTACCTCATCAGTAAAATGAGTATTAAGACGGTGAGCTCCATGTGGGACAGGGATGTATACAACCTGATTAACTTGAATATACCACAGCACTTAGAGCAGTGCTTGGCACACAGTAAGTGCTTAACAAGTATCATTATTATTATTATTATTACAGGACACACATGCATGGGGTCATATCAGTACCAGCTGAAAAATGAACTGCCCAATATAAAACCGAATAAATGGCCACCAACCTCCACCCTCACTGGCTGCAATTGCTTTCCCTGCCTTCCAGAATTATGGAGGAACTCAAGGGAAGGACTGCAGTGGATGACAGCAACCCAGCTCTCTCAGGGACCTCTCTACCAAGGGAAACCCTCCAAGCTTCTCCCTTTTCTTCAGGTTCTGGAGGGAGACTCTCTGCTCTAAGTTTCAGGAGCTTTCCTCAGTGTGATTCATTCAGTTGTATTTATTAAGTGCTTACTGTGTGCAGTGCATTGTACTAAGTGCTTGGGAAAGTACAATACAATAATAACCAGTGACAATTCTTACCCTCAATGAGCGCACAGTTTAGAGGTAGGGGGACAGACATCAAATCAAATAAACAGAAATCAGTACAATGGGCCAAACTACCACTTCAGCTGCTACAGACTAAGGAATGGATTCTATCTACTATGGGGAAATCCATGTACTTCATTCATTCATTCATTCATTCATATTTATTGAGTGCTTACTGTGTGCAGAGCACTATACTAAGCACTTGGGAAGTAAAAGTTGGCAACATATAGAGACAGTCCCTATCCAACAACGGGCTAATGGTCTAGAAGGGGGAGACAGACAACAAAACAAAACATATGGTGTCAGGTGTCAAGTCACCAGAATAAATAGAAGTAAAGCTAGATGTACATCAATGACAAAATAAATAGAATAGTAAATGTGTACAAGTAGAATAAATAAAGTAATAAATCTGTACAAACATATATATAGGTGCTGTGGGGAGGGGAAGGAGGTAAGGTGGGGGGAATGGGGAGGAGGAGAGGAAGGAGGGGGCTCAGTCTGGAAAGGCCTCCTGGAGGAGGTGAGCTCTCAGTAGGGCTTTGAAGGGAGGAAGAGAGCCAACTTGGCAGATGTGTGGAGGGAAGGCATTCCAGGCCAGGCGGAGGATGTGGGCAGGGGGTTGACGGCGGGACAGGCGAAAACGAGGTACAGTGAGGAGGTTAGCGGCAGAGGAGCGGAGGGTGCGGGCTGGGCTGGAGAAGGAGGGAAGGGAGGTGAGGTAGGAGGGGGCGAGGTGATGGAGAGCCTTGAAGCCGAGAACGAGGAGTTTTTGCTTGAAGCCGAGAGTGAGGAGTTTTTGCATACAGTCATCGGGGTTGCTAATGGAAGTTGGAGAGGGGAAATGAAGTGTAGCTGATGTCAAACTGACTAGGCCAGTGATTATGATGCGAGTCGTAATGGAGTTTCCTTCAGAAAATGAAGGATGACTTGGGTCTGTCCTCAAGGAACTCAGGACTGAGAACCTCTACCAGGAATGCAGTAATTTATTAATAATGATATTGGTCTTTGTTAAGTGCTTACTATGTACTAGGCACTGTTCTAAGCACTGGGGTGGATACAAGAAAATCAGATTGGGCACAGTCCCTATCCCATGTGGGCCTCACAGTCTCAATCCCCATTTTACAGATGCAGTAACTGAGGCCCAGAGAAGTGGAGTGACTTGCCCAAGGTCACAGAGCAGGCATGTGGCAGAGCTGGGATTAAAACTCATCACCTTCTGACCCCCCAGGCTTGTGCTCTATCCACTCACTTGTGCTCTATCCACTCTGCCATGTTGTCAAGTGCCACACAAGGTCTCTCATCTCTGCTACTATTTCCCCTGGGGGACAGGGTTGCAGTACCAAGTCCTGAATGCATTCGATCCTTCAGCCCTTCTAGAGTCTGGAAGTTCTACTCTTTGCAGTATATGTCATATGCGGACACTTCATGCTCTTAGTGGAAAGAGCACGGGCATGGGAGTCAGAGGTCGTGGGTTCTAATCCCAGCTCCACCGCTTGTCTGCTGTGTGTCCTTGGGCAAGTCACTTAACTTGTCTGTACCTCAGTGACCTCATCTGTAACATGGGGATTAAGACTGTGAGCCGCACTTGGGGCAACCTGATTACCTTGTATCTACCCTAGTGCTTAGAACAGTGCTTGGCACATAGTAAGCATTTAACAAATGCCATCATTATTATTTCACAGACTAGTTCTCTGGGAACAGAGATGCAGCGTGTTTTAGAGAAAGGAGCATGGGACTAGGAATCCGGAGACCCATATCCTGTGTGTTCTTCAGCAAGACACTTAGCCTCTCTGGGCCTCAATTTCCTCACCTGTATAATAGGGAAAAGATAGATTGTGAATAGCCTTATAGCTACGTCCAGCCCTTACCACATAAGAAGTGCTTAATTAATGTCATAAAATTCTTACTCTGGTGAAGGGCATGTAAAAGTTTTGTCTGCACAACTCACAAAAAGCAGCATGATGTAATGGATAGAGCATGGGTCATGGGTTTTAATTTCAGCTCCTCCACTTGTGACCTCATCTGTAAAATGGGGGTTAAGATTGTGAGCCCCAGGTGGGACATGGACCGTGTCCAGCCTGATTATTTGGTATCTATCCCAGCACTTAGTACCGTGCCTGGAACATAGTAAGCACTTAATAAATACCATCATTATTAATATTAGTATTACTTACTGCCAAAGTACCAATATAGTGCCAATGCTTAGCCTGAAAGGCCATGAACTGTTTTTCCCCAACATTTGCCTCCTATTTTCAATATTCCTTCTGAACCTGTCCACTCTAGGAAATGCCCTAGACCAAGGAGGAGGGGAAATAAGTGTGTCTTGTCCCACAGTACTAGCACAGAGCTCAGTGCATTCTGTTGCCACTAACAATAATAACGATGCCAGTTTTTCCATCGCTCCAAGGAACTTATCTTTTAAGTAATAAGTGTGGTGAAAGGATGGCTCCTGAGTTAGCAGAGAATGGAAGACAGGGTTTTTTCCAGCATTCTCTTCCTCAGTTCTCTAAAACAACTTCAGTACAAAGAACACACGGCCTCAGGTGTTTGGATAGCACTGTCTGCCCTAGGTGGCTCTTATCTGTTTAAGGAATAAAGACTCCACAGCAGGAGCCTGAATTATTTCTTGGGTGACAGGGTCCCTTTTAAGTCTAGAATGAATGCTTGATATTATAGGTGATGATTCATGCTGACTGGTCAAGAAACATCATGGGAGGAGGAGAAATGGCAGGCTGGGATGGAATATGAAAGGTGAAGGGTCACTCAGGGCTGCGAGGAGCCAGTCAACAAGCTCAAGCAAAACGATGTCGAGGAGCCATTTTCTCTACCCTTGAGCGAGATTCCGACTGACCAGGCCGAAGGACCACTGCTCTGCTTCGGCAAGTAAGGTCACATGTCCCTGGGTAAAGAACTAATTACCCTCAGCAGGACTGACCTCAGCACTCCTTGTCCTGCCATCTGCCAGAGGATAGGTGACCCAGATCCCCTCACAGCGACCCCTTCTACTACTACAGATGTTTGTTTAGCTGTGGAAATAGCACCAAGAATAATAATAATTATGGTGCCTGTTAAGTGCCTACTATGGGCCAAGCACTGTTCCAAGAGCTGGGGTAGACACAAAGTAATCAGGCTGGATACAGTCCTTATGCCACATGGGGCTCACACTGTTATTACCATTTTAGAGATGAGGTAACTGAGGCACAGAGAAATTAAGTGTCTTGCCCAAGGTCACACAGAAGACATGTGGCAGAGCCAGGATTAGAACCCAGGTCCTTCGACTCACAGGCCAAAGCTCTATCCACTAAGCCATGCTGCCTCCGAAGCATGAATGGCAACACTCAGAACAATAATAATAACTGTGGTATTTTTTACGCGCTTTCTATGTGCCAGGCACTTTACTAAGCACTGGGGAGATACAAGCAAATTGGGTTGGGCACAGTCTCTATCCCCTGAGGGTCTCACAGCCTCAGTTGACATTTAACATATCCTGCCTCTGGCCTGGAATGCCCTCCCTCCTCAAGTTTGACAGACAATTACTCTTACCCCTCTTCAAAGCCTTATTGAAGGCACATCTCCTCCAAGAAGCCTTCCCAGACTAAGCCCCATTTTTTCTCATCTCCTACTCCCTTCTGTGCTACCTTGACTTACTCTCTTTGCTATTCCGCCTTCCCAGCCCCACAGACCTTATGTCCATATCTGTAATTTTATCTATTTGTATTAATGTCTGTTATCACCCCCACTACACTATAACCTCGCTGTGGGCAGGGGTTGTGTCTGTTTATTGAGAAGCAATAAATAGAGAAGCAGCATGGCTTAGTGGAAAGAGCGCGGGCTTGGGAGTCAGAGGCAATGTGTTCTAATCCCGGCTCTGCCATTTGTCAGCTGTGTGACCTTGGGCAAGTCACTTAACTTCCCTGGTCCTCAGTTACCTCATCTGTAAAATGGGGATGAAGACTGTGAGCCCCACGTGGGACAACCTGATTACCTTGCATCTACCCCAGTGCTTAGAACAGTGCTTGGCACATAGTAAGTGCTTAACAAATACCAACATTATTATTATTTATTGTTGCATTGTACTTTTCCAAGCACTTAGCACAGTGCTCTGCACACAGTAAGTGCTCAATAAGTATGATCAAATGAATGAATGCCAGACACTGTACTAAGCGCTGGGGTAGATACAATCTAATCAGGTTGGACACAGTCCATGTCTCACATGAGGCTCACATTTTTAAAACCCTTTTACAGATGAGGTATATCAGGAAAAGAAAAGTGAAGTGACTTGCCCCAGCTGGAGCTGCGATTAGAACTCAGGTCCTCTGACTCCCAGGCTCATGCTCTTTCCACTAAAGCAATGATGTTACTGTTTCCTAAACAAATAAATGTGTTAAGAAAGTTGGTTCGAAGGTAATGTACCTGATCAGTTGCTGAGAAATTATAGGACATCAGGTCTGACGAAGGCGAATGCATTTCTAGGGAGTGTGCTAAAACGGAGAAGATTCATCTAATTAAAATGGCAATTAGGATAAAAAACAAAATTAGAATTAAGGGCAATTGGAACTGAGACCAACCAAATAAAGGATTCACGTGAGCATTTGCCTGTCTTAGTATATCCTCCATTCCTGTGGTGACTAAGCCACTTAACCCCTTGGAAGGACACATTCATTGCCAGTGTTTTGCTTCCCCAAATCATTACAGTCCTTGTTAGATGTCGTTCTGGATCTTTCCTGGAATACAAGTCAACATGACTTCAAAACGTTTAGGACCAAGTCATTAAGCAGAAAGTAGGTTAGAATGAATTAAATAGTCCTCCTAAATTCACATCTCCAAGAAGCTTTCCCTGACTAAGCCCTCATTGTTCCTATTCACTCTCCCTTTTGAGTCATCTTTGCATTTGGGTCTGTACCCCTTAAGCATTTGATTACACCTCACCACCAAGTCCCCAGCAGTTTACTGATGAGCTGGGTTTGGATGAGACATGCGCTTTGTAGACCAGAGCCTTGATTAGAACCTAGCAGTTAAGAGATTATCTCAGATGCCAGCCCTAATTTTTCTACTCTATAGCTGTAACTCTCCAATAACCTAGCATGTGACCTAGCATGTGACCCTTGTCCATGAGTTTATCTAAACCCCATCTTGAATCTGCTGAATTTTTAGTCTGCAAACACTTCCATGGGTAATTAATTCCTTATGCTTACCACCCACGGAAGGAAGACATTTTTCCTTTTATTTGTCTTGAACCTATGACCTTCAAGTTTAATGGGTGACAACCTCAACTACAGATAGCAGGGCAAATGCACTTCAGTGGCTTCCATTATCAGGTGTCATTACTATATGACTCCTGTGAAGTTTTTGGTTTTTTTACTGCTTTTGTAAGGGCTTACTATGTGCCAGGCACTGTACTAAGCGCCGGGGTAGATACAAGTAAATCAGGTTGGACATAGTCCATATCCCACATGAGGCTCACAGTCTTATTCCTTTTTTTTCAGATGAAATAACTGAGGCACAGAGAAGTGAAGTGACTTGCCAAGGCCACACAGCAAAGTGGAGGAACCAGCCTTAGAACCCAGGCCTGGGCTCCGTCCATTATGCAACACTGTTTTCTCACCCAAACTGGACTGCTCAATGGGAGATTGCCATGGCTCACACGGGCATTTGTTACACTGGTATCTTTTTATCCTAGGAGTCAGAAGGCTTCACTTTGGAGCATTAAGGGGGAAAAGGAATGTGTTTTCTTTGTATCATTAAGACCAATATCATGATATTATTGTTGTAGGTGAATGTGTGTCTTCCTCCCTCTAGTTAGGAGGGACAATATGTCACAGAAAAGATATCTTTTACAAAAACACAGATGTTTTTAACCAGAAAATCTCTGATTTATCTCTGAACGAAGCACAGGTTTCTACCCACTGGCTGCTCTGTTGAATAGAGGATTTACTCTGGAGAGAGAAATTCCCTGTGCAGTGGAGGAAAAAGAAATTGCCTTATCATACCTCCATGGCAGACAAAGGATAAACTATTCATGAACAGAAACTTTATTCTGTCTGTGATTGCTGCTAATGGTTCCCTGGGTCTGATGAAAATGTGCAGAGATAATGACAGTCTCTACGGGGTAAGAGATAGCATTGTATTCTAGAAACAATGGACCATAAATCTCAAACACTTATAACTTCTTCCAGAGAAGTCATTGATTTGGGTTTCAAATTCTTCTCAGTTCAGTCCAGTATATTGCTCATTAGGGAATGGAGTAGGAAAACAACTAATTCAAATCCAATATGGAAGCAATCAGGAAGCTTATTTAAAATGAAAAAGGTCTCAATCAAGTCGTTTTTGAGGGTTGGTTTTTTTCCGACTAAAAGATTATGCACTTGTGATACTGATACTTCCTACCATTAAGACCAATATCATGATACTATTGTTATAGAGGGAGGGAGACTAATTAATACGTTTCCCAGTGATACTGATCTCAAATAGCTGATCAGAGGATATTGTCTACCAAAGAGAAATTTTGTCATAATAAGGTAAAGTAAAATATTCAGCTAAAATAAAAAAGAATGAATAAAGAAATAAATAGAAGTAGTGTGGTTTAGTGGACCGAACACAGACCTCGGAGCCAGAAGGACCTGGGTTCTAATCCCAGTTCTGCCATTTGTCTGCAGAAGTGACCTTGGACAAGTCACTTAACTTCTCTGGGCCCTCATCTGTGTAAAGAAGACTAAAACTGTAAGCCCCATTTGGCTTAGGGACTGTGTCCCACCTGATAACTGTGTAACTACCCTGCACATAGAACAGTGCCAGGCACATAGCAAGTGCTTTACAAATATCACAGAAAATTAAAAAAAAAAATTCCCGAGCCAGAGAAACTCCCATTAGCTAAAGGCAAAATAATGAATTCATATATAGATGTTTGGGGATTTCCATCCTTTAATGAGCAGTTGCATAATACCCAGAGCCACACATGCTATTCCACAGTAATTTGACCATTGTCGTGTCCTTTTAGTGACATGCACTTTCACAGTAAAACTTGGAGCTCAAGAATAATAGTCTGTTCTAATGGGGAGACCACGGGACTTGGAGGTCAGGACTTCCAGGTTTTAGTCTCAGCTCTGCTGTTGGCCAAAAAATAATAATAACTGTGGAATTTGTTAAACATTTAGTAGTCCAGTTTAATCTCTGTATACTGTAAGTTTGGCATGGGCAGGGAATGTGTCTGTCAGCTCTGTTGTACTGTACTCTCCCAAGTGCTTTGTACAGTGATTGGCACAGAGTAAATGTCCCATAAATACAACTGATGATGACACTTTCCAGAATGTCTCCAAACTATACAAAGTCGTCTTGGGGATATTCACTTAACCCTAACATCTCAGATGGTACTGAGGAGTCCAAAGTTCAAATGAAGATTCCCAGGATTCCCGCATCAATGCTCCATCCCACTCAGAAGAAGAGATTAGCAGCTCACAGATCAGTATGCCTTTCTAATGGATTGCAAACAATGATTTATCCTTAAATCTTTCTACAATAGAACACAGTGTTTTGAAATAGTTGGCTGGGATCAGCCAGTTTTACTAAGGAATTATAGCACTCATTTCCCAGTGTTGACACTTAAACCTTCCTAAAACATATTTTCCCTCAGAGAAGCAGTCTGACCTGATGGAAAAAGCACAGGCCTCAGAGTCAGAGAGTTGGCTTCTAATATTGACTCCACTGCTTGTCTCTTATGGGTGACTTATGGCAAGTCATTTCACTTCTCTGTGCCTCAGTTCTCTCATCTGCAAAATGGGGATTCAATACCTGTTCTCTCTCCTACTTATACTGTGAGCTCCATGGGGAACTTATTATCCTGTATCTATCCCAGTACTTAGTACAATACTTGATATGCATATTAATGTTTTTCTACCCCTCTAGACTGTAAGATTATTATGAATAGGGAACACATCAGCTAATACTGTTCTGTCATGCTCTTCCAAGTGCTTAGTAGAGTGGTCTCCACATAGAAAGCACTCAGTAAATATGATTGATTGACTGGTACATAGTAAGTGCTTAACAAGTATTATAGTTATCATTATTATTATCAAGTACAGATTGTCCTTTCCCAAACAGTGCATTGCTCTTGAGACATGCTCAATAATAATAATTATTTCTATCACCACCACTACTAAATATGTAGTTGGAGTTCAGGTCTAGGGCAAGTGTGCCAGTACAATCCACTGTCCAATTTCAAACCAGTGAATGACATAATATTCTTCCTTGTCAGATCATTCATATTCATTCATCCATTCATTCAGTCATATTTATTGAGAGCTTACTGTGTGCAAAGCACTGTACTAAGCACTTGGGAAGTACAAGTCGGCAACATATAGAGACGGTCCCTAACAGTCTAGAAGGGGGAGACAGACAAAAAAAAACCCATTTAGACAGGTGTCAAAATCGTCAGAACAAACAGAATTATAGCTATATGCACATCATTAACAAAATAAATAGAATAGTAAATATGCACAAGTGATATAAATAGAGCAATAAATCTGTACAAATATATACAAGTGCTATGGGGAGGGGAAAGAGGGAGGGTGGGGATGAGGAGGAGGAGAGGAATCTAAACCTATAGTAGCTACAGTATGATTTTCCTGCATCCAAATAAACTCAAATTATGAAATGATAAATGTACTTATATCCCATCAAGCCTTAGTTAACTCTAAAATGTCTTCAGAGTTGGTAACAATACCATGGGAATCATGATGATGATGATGATATTTGTTAAGCGCTTACTATGTGCCAAGCACTGTTCTAAGCACAGGGGTAGATTGAAGGTAATTAAGTTGTTCCACACTGGGCTCAGTCTTAATCCCCATTTTCCAGATGAGATAACTGAGGCAAATTCATTCATTCAATTATATTTAGTGACTTGTTCATTCAATCATATTTATTCATTCATTCAATCATATTTATTGAGCACTTACTGGGCGCACAGCACTGTACTAAGCACTTGGGAAGTACAATTCAGCAACAAATAGAGACAATCCCTACCCAATAGGCTCACAGTCTAGAAGTGGGGAGACAGACAACAAAACAAAACAAAGCAAGGGGACAGGCATCAGTAGCATCAATGTAAATAAATAGAATTATAGATATATACACATCATTAATAAAATGAATAGAATAATAAATATGTACATATATATAGAAGAGCTGTGAGGCAGGGGGTAGAACAGAGGGAGGGAGTAGGGGCGATGAGGAGGGAAGGAGGAGCAGAGGAAAAGGGGGCTCAGTCTGGGAAGGCCTCTTGGAGGAGGTGAGCTTTCAGTCGGGCTTTGAAGAGGGGAAGTGTGCCAGTTTGGCAGATGTGAGGAGGGAGGGCATTTCAGGCCAGAGGTAGGACGTGGGCTAGGGATTGACGGCAGGACAGGTGAGAATGAGGCCCACTGAGGAGGTTAGTGGCAGAGGAGCAGAGTTTGTGGGCTGGGCTGTAGAAGGAGCGATGATTGCAAATTGTGTGCAAAGCACTGTACTAAGCGCTAGGGAGAGTACAGTATAGCAACAAACACATTCCTGTGCAAATCAATCAATCAATCAATCAATCGGATTTATAGAGTGCTTAGTGAGATCCCAGATACCAAACACGTCTATCACTGATCTACTGATTTCTTCACCCTAACATTCTCCGCTGCCATCTTTCCAAGCAATATGGGTAACACCACTATCCTGCCTGTCTCAGAAACCCTACACCTCTCTCTTTCATCCCAGGTATTCAATCGGTTACCAAATCCTGTTATTTCTATCTTCACAACATCTCCAGAACCTGTCCTGACCTCTCCCTCCAAACTGCCACAATACTGGTTCAAACCGTTGTTATATTCACTTTTGACTGCAGCATTAGCCTTCTTGCTGACCTCCCTACCTCCAGTCTCTCCCTTCTGTAGTCCACATTTCACTCTGTTGACCATATCATTATTATAAAAAATGATTCTGTGCACATCTCCCCACTCCTCAACACCTCTGATGGTTGCCCATCCCTCCCCACATCAAACAGAAACTCCTCTTCCTCCGGCTTTGAGGCAATTGGCCCTCTACCCCTTAGTGTTTCGCCCTCCTCTCTCCCAGTCCACACACTTCGCTCCTCTAACCCCAACCTACTCATTGTGCTTCACTTTCGTGTCACGTGTCCTGACCACCTTATTTCCATCTTCTGTCCTCTGTGGAACATCCTCCCGCTTCATATCCTACAGTCCACTACTCTCCACATCTTCAAAACCCTCCTAAAATCACAGCTCCTCCAGCAAGTTTCCCCTGACTGCCCTCTTATCTCCCTGCCCTATTTTCCCTTCCTTCAGTGTTATTTATGCATTTGATTCTATGTTAAGCCCTTAGATGTCCCCCTGCCTCTCCCACATCTTATATACATATTTCCACCCCTTGTAATTTAGTTTCAAAGTCTATTTTCCCCACTAGGTTGCAAACTCCTTGAGGGCAAGTATCCTGTCTATTTTCTAAATTGTACTCTGCGCAATGCTTAGTTCAGCTCTCTGCAAACAGTAAGTTCTCAATGAATACCATTGTTTGATTCAAGTCTGAGCACAGAGCACTTTATTAAACTCTTAGCTGTGTACATTCATTCATTCGGTTGTATTTATTGAGCACTTACTGTGTGCAGAGCACTGTACTAAGCACATGGAAAGTCCAAGATAAGCAGCATGTCTCAGTGAAAAGAGCGCGGGCTTTGGAGTCAGAGGTCATGGGTTCAAATCCCAGCTCTGCCAGTTGTTGGCCGTGTGACTTTGGGCAAGGCACTTAACTTCTCTATGCCTCAGTAACCTCATCTGTAAAATGGGAATGAAGACAGTGAGCACCCCGTGGGTCAACCTGATCACCTTGTAACCTCCCCAGTGCTTAGAACAGTGCTTTGCACATAGTAAGTGCTTAATAAATGTCATTATTAGTATTATTATTACAATACAACAATAAACAGTGACATTCCCTGCCACAAAGAGACATGATCCATGCCCTTGAGGGGCTTCTAATCTAACAAATACATCTATGATAAAAAACAAAAATGCAACTATATTTCCTAAACAGCATTTTGCAGAAGATGCACAAAGGTATTATTTTGTCTAAATTGTTTCACTTTAATCTACAGATGGTTACAGGAAGTAACTTTTATCTATTGGCAAACATCTAAACAAGCAATGACATTTACTGAGCCCTTACATTTTGCAGAGAACTGTATAAAGTGCTTGGGAAATATAATACAACAGATTTGATAGACCTGTTTCCTGCCCACAACAAGCTTACAGTCTAAAGATGTCATAATGTAGAAATCTAAGGTCATGCCTGCTTTTCCAATCGTATCATAATATTTGTACAAAACATTTCTGCCCCTAGAGAAGCAGCGTGGCTCAGTGGAAAGAGCCTGGGCTTGGGAGTCAGAGGTCATGGGTTCTAATCCCGGCTCTACCGATTGTCAGCTGTGTGACTTTGGGCAACTCACTTCACTTCTCTGAGCCTCAGTTCCCTCATCTGTAAAATGGGGATGAATCAGCTGTGTGACTTTGGGCAACTCACTTCACTTCTCTGAGCCTCAGTTCCCTCATCTGTAAAATGGGGATGAATCAGCTGTGTGACTTTGGGCAACTCACTTCACTTCTCTGAGCCTCAGTTCCCTCATCTGTAAAATGGGGATGAAGACTGTGAGCCCAATGTGGGGCAACCTGATCACCTTGCATCCTCCCCAGCACTTAGAACAGTGCTTTGCACATAGTAAGCGCTTAACAAATGCCATTATTATTATTATTATTGTTATTATTATTAAAACCATCCATAACAAAATAAGAATCAAAGTAGAGAGAGTGTTAAAGCTAAGACAAGATACAACTAAGACTAGATGAGGTGAATGTCTTGTTGCAACCTGTATTTGCTGTATCTACAGATAATGAAGATGATGATGAGCATTTTCAAACATGATATGGGGATTGACTCAAAATTTGTTCTCCCTTCACTTATTGTTTGTTATCCAGAGCTACATAGGGTGCTAAAGATATGTATGGCCTAGTGGAAAGTGGGCCTGGGAGTGAGGGGACCTGGGTTCTAATCCCAGGTCTGCCACTTGTCTGCTAAGTGACCTTGGCAAGTCACTTAACTTCTCTGTGCCTCAGTTAACTCATCTGTAGAATGGGGATTAAGACTGTGAGCACCATGAGAGACATGGACCGGTTCCAACCTGATTGTCTTGTATTTGCCCCAGCAATGAGTACAGTGCCTGGCACATAATAATCACTTAAAAAATACCACTGATTGACTGAATTAACAAAACAAGATCACAACTATGTGGTAGGGCTGTAAATGGATTCACAAAAAGACAATTTGGATGCTTTCTGTCTGGGAAATTTTCTCAGTATAATCGTTTGAAAGTCAAGGCTCTGCCTCGGATTTCTTTCCAAGTCAACAACTGTTTGCTGTCACATGATGTTGACCACTGAGACAGAATGCAGACTTTGACTTTAGTCTTTAGTGTGTTTTTCTCCATGTGGCTGAATCCAAGGTGTCCAAAGACATAGGAGTCAGGACTAGGTTGTTCCTCAGACGTAGTAGCTGAAAATGTGTAACCCAAGAATCCCTAACTCTGAAACAATTCTGGACTTGCCATGTCTAGACTACAATATGGTCTTCCAGCCTCCAGCTTGTTCCAGGCTGCTGCACACATTTCCTTCAAGAAACATCCTCAGCCCACACTTCTCCTCACCTCAAAACAATCTACAGATTTCCTACGTCTTTCTACATCAACTGAAACACCTCCCATTCAGCTTCAACCTCTCCTCCATCTGGCCCTAACTTACCTACCTGCTCTCCTCCTCCACTATTCCCCGACTCACTGTCATCATTCCTCCCAATCTAATCTTCTAGTCGCTTGCTTTCTCTACTCTCCCACCTCTATCCCTATTACCTCATCCCTAACCCTATCCTCATCTATTATGTCTTCCCTGGTTAACTTCACAGCAGCCTGAGTCATATTAATCCTGCAGTCATCTTTAGCACTTATGAATTTATTTATGCTTTCTCCAGCACTTATGTGCACCTACTAATTTCTATCATTGTTGTTGTAACTTTGTTATCTCCCACATTAGAGTTAAGCTCCTTTTGGGTAGGGTGTATGTCACTTTCTGTACATCCCAAGAGACTTGAACAGCAATGTTTTGCTGCACCGCGTGCTCAATAATGAAAATAATCAATAAATGGTAGTTACAGATCACTTACTGTGTGCAAAGCACTGTACTAAGCACTTGGGAAAGTACAACAGAGTTGACAGACACATTCCCTGCACAAGATGAACTTACAATCTAGAGGTAATAATAATAATAAAAATAATAGCATTTGTTAAACACTTCTTTTGTGTCAAGATAATCAAGTAAGACACAGTCTCTGTCCCACTTGGATCAATCAATCTCATTTACTGAGAACTTGCTGTGTGCAGAACACTGTACTAAGTGCTTGGAAGAGTACAGTCTAAAGAAGAGCCAACATGGAGCTCTCAGTCTAATGAATTACTACTGTGGTTAAAAAGCTACTGCATTATAATCCTTTCCCAAATGTTTGCTGCCCTGAGGGCACAGGCTCAAGATCAATTTTCTATCTGGGATTTGCTTTGCAAGTTCAGTGTTAAAAAAAAAAAGGCGAGTGTGCCTGCTTTTATTTTATTTTCTTTCTAATTTGCTTTCCTGCTCATCGTTTTCCATGTAACTGTAGACATAATTGATGTTTTTATCTACTGCCCAGGAGCCAGCTTGCTAATGTTTTCAATTGGCTCCAATATTGTCCTGAAATGGAGAACTCATTCTCTTTTTTCATTTTCCTTGAAATGAGAAGAGAAAACAAATCACTTGTGGACTTGGATCTTTAAACTGTAGAATGTTTTATCCTTGGATGAGTGGAGTCAGTGAATCTTAAACCATCACTGCAACGGAGGATTGGTGCGATTCAGAATGAAGAGGAAAGTGAACATCTCATTGAACTATCAACTCTCTTTCTGGAATGTGGGAACACTTGGAAATCTTTTTCTGATTTGGCATGGGTTGGTCATCAAATTCAGTCATTCAACATCTCAAGCAGAAGTAAAAGTGTCCCTCAGCCTTCCATGGATGTTTGAAAAATGCCAACTAGTGGGGATTTTCCTTTTAGAAATTCTGCTGTCTTGACTTGGAAGGCAAGTCATGAGGTCAGGTGGAGCTGAATGTCAACAATGTCATTTATGGTGTTAGAGGATTCACAGTTTGACTAATCCAGAGTACTTTTCTCTCAGTCTCCTTGGTAAATTAGTGCCACCCAAGAGAAGATTCTAAGAAAAATGCACATATGAGCTCACCAAGAACTACTATAAAATTATACAGATCTACTGGGATTGATTGTACAAAATCCTGCTGCTTCTACAGTAATTATTTCTTTACATTTTGTATATAAAGGACCCTCTATGTTTGTTTGCCTCTTTCCTTGATGTACACATTGACTTTTGGTTATGTATTAATGCTCAAAACAATATTTATTTTAAAATAACCACCATCTAATGTCTCTAACACTGTCAGTCATTCAGTATTTAATTGGAGAGAGAAAAGGTCCCTCTGTTAAAGTGTGTTCCTAAGTTCCTGGTTTTTGGTTCTTTGTTTATGACTTTAAAAGCCATTTCTCATGGAATTTGAGTCTTACATTCTTGTGGATAAGAAGGAGATAGCTGGTATCAGGTTGGGTCCTGATTAGGAAAAATCCCTTCGTTTGTTTTTGAAGATTTATGAATGGAGATTTATGAAAAGAACTGAGTTGGCTTAAAGTGGGAAAGGCACGTCCATGTTGGTCTCCAGGATGTTGAAACTGTTGCTGCCACTACTTTAGAATGGCACCGGAAGGCTGTGTCCTATTAAAATAGCCACTCCAATGGTTTACTAGGTATTTCTAATCCTGCCTCTGCCACTTACCTCCTGTGTAACATTGGGCAAATCACTTAATTTATCTGACACTCAATTTCTTCATCAGAAAATGGGGATTCGAACCCTGTTCTCTCTCCTACTTAACAGATGTTACTATCAATAAATGAATTACGGATATGGATGTGCTGGGTCGGCTGAAGGAGGGCGGTGAATGAAGGGAGCAAACCAAGGCGATGCAGAAGAGAATACAAGGAGAAGAAATGAAAGTTAGTTGGGGAAGGCCTTTGGAGGAGATAAGCCTTCTATAAGGTTTTGAAGTTGGGGGAGAGTAATTGTCTGTCGGATATGAAGAGGGAAGGCATTCCAGGTCAGAGCCAGGATGTGTAAAATAGGTTGGCGGAGAGATAGACGAGATAAGGTACAGTGAGTAGTTTGGATAGTAGTGGATCGAAGTGCGAGGGCTGGGTTGTAGTAGGAGAACAGTGAGATGTGGTAGGATGGGACATGGTGATTGAGAGCTTTAAAGCTGATGGTAAGGAGGTTCTATTTGATGCAGAAGTGGATGGGTAACCAATCTAGAAAAATGATCTGGTAGCAGAGTGAAGTATGGACTGGAGTGGGGAGAGACTGGAGGCAGGGAGGTCAGCAAAGAGGCTGACACAGCAATCAAGTTGGGACAGGATAAATGCTTGGATTTACATGGTAGCAATTGGGATGGAGAGGAAAGGATGGATTTGAGCGATGTTGGGATGGTTGAACTGCCAGGATTTAGTGATAGATTGAATATTATTTAGACTGTGAGACAGGGACTTACTGTATTCCGTCTACCCCAGTGCTTAGCAGAGTTCTTGGCACATAGTAAATGGTTAACTAATACTATAATTATTCAATTAATCAATCATATTTATTGACTGCCTACTGAGTGCAGAGCACTGTACTATGCCCCTGTGAAAATACACTATAACAGAGTTGCCATTAGAAGAGTGAAGTTTTCATTATTATCATTATTTTGATAATGATGGTGATGAGGCCCACACTTGGTAGTGACAGCATTGCCTTATGCTTAGGGTATCATTCATACTTTTAATCATATTTGTTGAGCTCTTATTGAGTGGAAAGCACTGTACTAAGTGCTTGGGAGAGTACAATATTACAATAAACAGACACATTCCCTGCCCATAGTGAACTTACAGTCTAGAGCTGGGGAGGTAGACGTTTATATAAATAAATTACAGGCATGTACATACATGCTGTGGGGCTGGGCTGGGGGGATGAATGAAGGGAACAAGTCAGGGCAATGCAGAAGGGAATGGGAGAAGAGGGAAGGGGACTTAGTCGGGGAAGGCCTCTTGGAGGAGATACGCTTTCAATAAGGCTCTGAAGAGGGGGAGAGTACTTGTCTGTTGGATTTACAAAATGAGAGTGGTCCCCATGCACAGCCCCTTCTCAGCACTAATCATCTGATATATTTCATAAATCAAACCATACAAAAAAGGCAATTGGATTAAAACAAGAAAACAACATCTACTATCTATTAAATCCTGCCCAGACCGACCATAAATGAACAAAAACTCTCACTAATTCAATTCCTGACAATATGAAGCCCACAGCAAGTTGTGAAAATTTGATCATTTCCGAGGTCAATGGGTTTAATATAAAATTGCAGGCACCGTTTAAAATCAATGGCCAGACAAAGCGTCACTCCGGTCCTGGTGGACTCTGGGGGTTTCCAACCATATTTGACCTTGTTTTCCTCCATTTATAAAATACCGACAATTTAGGTCACGTGTAGAATACCATATTGATTACATACGCAGAACTCTAGGTGCCTGAGGGATAGTTTGATTCAATCCAGGTCCAGTTCCTTTTATTTGTAGGATCCTCTGTCATACATCATGGTGCAAGCCTCCTCTTCCCCTGTGACCCTCACTAATTCTCCTAACCACCAAAGCTGTTCACAGTGCTCCTCCATTTCTCTCACTCAAAAGCTGCTTCTTTGGTTTTTATTTTCAGCATCAACTTCATAAACATTTGCACAATGTTTTTCCCTTCCTTCAGAGAGATGCCCCTGACTTCCATATGTCCTTCCTTTCCATTATTTCTTCGTTTGAAGGCCCCACAATATGCTACGCACTTTAAAATTACAATTGGTTTTTCACCCTACTATCTTGTTTCCAAAACTCACTTTCATTCCAGATCTCACTACCTGTCCTACTTCATGAAGCAATTTTTCAGTGAAAATGCAAGCCTTCACAGGTATGCTTCCTCCAGGAGGTCAGGAATCATCTTTTTTTTTTTAAATGGTATTTGTTAAGCCCTAACTATTTTCCAGGTACTGTACTACTGGGGTAGATCCTAGACTATCGTGTTGGACACAGTCCATGTCCCACCTGGGACACAGAGTCTTCAATCCCCATTTTACAGATGAGGGAACTGAGGCCCAGAGAAGTGAAGTGACTTACCTAAGGTCACACAGCAGACAAGTGGCAGAGCTGGGAATAGAACCCAGGTTCTTCGGACTCCCAGGCCCAAGCTCTATTAAGCCATGCTGCTTCTCTGTGGACAATGTGGGCAATGTCCATAACGAAATCTTCCTTCAGCAGGAATGGATGAATCTCGGTCTAAAATGTTAGGACTGAAAACCCATGTGTAGGAATTGATTATAGGGAAGCAGCATGGCCTGGTGGAACGAGTGAGGGCTTTGGAGTCAGAAGACCTGGGTTCCAATTATGGCTCTGATACTTGCCTGCTGTGTGACCTTGAGCAAGTCACTTAACCTCCCTGTTCCTCAGTTTCCTCATTTGTAAAGTGGGGATTATATATCTGTTCTTCCTTCCCCTAGAGACAGAGTACTTTTTCCAACTGGCTACCTTGCATCTACCCCAGTACTTAATTACAGTGCTTGACATATATCCTGTGTGTCCTTGGACAAGTCACTTCAATTCTCTGTGCCTCAGTTTCCTCTTTCATAAAATGGGGATAAAAATCTGTTCACTCTCTCCCTCCAGTCCATATTTCACTCTTACTCAGATCATTATTCTACAAAAACATTCAGGACATGTCATCCTGCTCCTCAAAATACTCCAGTGTTCGCCCAACCACCCCCGCATCAAACAAAAGCTCCTCACTATGGGCTTTAAAGCACTCTACCACCTTGCCCTCACCTACCTCACCTGCCGACTCTCATTCTACAACCCAGCCTGCACACTTCACTCCTCTAATGCTATCCTTCTCAGTGTACCTCTTTCTTGCCTATCTTATCCCCCGGCCCCTCTCCCACAGCCTGCCTCTGACCTGGAATGCCCTCCATCCTCATATCCAATTCACTTATGCACGGGATCTGTACTCTTAAAACACTTGGATTTGGATTTGATCATTTCCGAGGTCAATGGGTTTAATATAAAATTGCAGGCACCTTTTAAAATCAATAGCCAGACAAAGCGTCACTCTGGTCCTGGTGGACTCTAGGGGTTTCCAACCATTTTTGACCTTGTTTTCCTCCATTTATAAAATACCGACAATTTAGGTCACGTGTAGAATACCATATTGATTACATATGCAGAACTCTAGGTGCCTGAGGGATAGTTTGATTCAATCCAGGTCCATGGACCTACAGGCCCTACGTAGAAACTTGGAGTTAATTTTAATGTCTGTCTCTCCCTCTAAACCGCAAGCCCCTTGTGGATAGGGAACATGCCAAGCAACTCTTGTATTGTACTCTCTGAAGAACTTAGTCCGGTGCTCTGCACACAATAAGTGCTCAGTAAATATCACTGCTTGATGGATTGATTGGTGAGAAGATGGGACATATGGTCTTCCCGATCTGGAATTAGTGACCACAGTCTCACCCACTTCTGGGGAGAGCCATGGGGGACAGAAAGACTTAACAAAGCCAGAGACCCTTTGCTGAAGGAAATCCATCTTGGGCTAACCTTCCTACTAATATGAGTGCTTAGCATAAAGGCTAGACTGAATATATTCATTCACAAACATATCTGAACTTGCATGTCATGGGAGTGTAGAGTATCACCGATGTGGAATATCCAGATATCCAAAAATAAGCTAGATGGTCAACCCCCCCTCCCCATCCCCCCCCACCTTACCTCCTTCCCCTCCCCACAGCACCTGTATATATGTATATATGTTTGTACATATTTATTACTCTATTTACTTTACTTGTACATATTTATTCTATTTATTTTATTTTGTTAATATGTTTTGTTTTGTTGTCTGTCTCCCCCTTCTAGACCGTGAGCCCGCTGTTGGGTAGGGACAGTCTCTATATGTTGCCAACTTGTACTTCCCAAGTGCTTAGTACCATGCTCTGCACACAGTAAGCGCTCAATAAATACGGTTGAATGAATGAATGAATTAAATTTAGATGTATATTCCATCCCTAGAAACCTCACCCGTGGGGATGGGGGATCCCCAAAGTCCAGTCTGAGCAGTGTGGAGGCAGTGAAAGGAAGATACGGCTGTTGTGGTGCTGTCCTTCCTGACATTCTCCTGCCCATGACTGCCCAGTATCTTAGACTGTGAGTCCCGGGTGGTACAAGGATCGTGTCCAACTTGATTAACTTGTTTCCATCCCAATGCTCAGAGTAGAGCTTGACATCAACTAAAGTTTTAACAGATATCATTGACTACGATTGAACGAATACCAGGGAAGCAGCATGGTGTAGTGGATAGAGCCCAGTCCTGGGAGTCAGAGGTCATGGGTTCTAATTTCGGCTCCTCCACTTTTGTCTGCTGTGTGACCCTGGGCAAGTCACTTCACTTCTCTGGACTTCGGTTCCCTCATCTGTAAAATGGGGATTGAGACTGTGAGCCCCACATGAGATAGGGACAGTTTCTAACCCAATTTGCTTGTATCCATCCCAGTGCTTAGTACAGGGCCTGGCACATAGTAAGTGCTTAAACCATACAATTATTATCATTATCATTATTATTGAAAAAAATGCCAAAACAAATAAACTGCCGCCTCCCCTTCATCCTTTGCAGAAACGAAGGTGGGCAGGAAATGTGCCTAGCTCTCTGTTATACTGTACTCTCCTAAGCACTTAGTACAGTGCTCTGCACATAGTAATCACTCAATAAATATCATTGATTGATTGGGAGATTGATTGGCAGCCAAGGCAGGCAGGAGTTGTGGCAAGTAGGGCAACCATGCAGCACTGCTCACTGCTCCTTCTACTCTTTCAATCAATCAATCAATGGCATTTATTGTGTGCTTGCCGTGTGCCGAACACTGTATTAATAATAATGGTGGTACTTGATAAGCGCATACTATGTGCCAAGAACTGTGATTATGATAATAATAATTGTGGTATTTGTTAAGCATTTACTGTGTGCGAGACACTGTTCTAAGTGCTGGGGTGGATACAAGATATTCAGGTAAGACACAGTCCCTGTCCCACATAGTGGTCACAGTTTTAATCCCCATTGTACAGATGAGGTAAACTGAGGCACAGAGAACTTAAATGACTTGCCCAATGTCACACAGCAGGTGTGGCTGAGTCAGGATTAGAATCCAGGTTCACTGACTCCCGGGCCAGAGTCTCTCCACTAGGCCACATTCTTTATCCAAGTGCTGTACTAAGTGTTTCAGAGAGTATACTACATGAGTTGGAATGCACATTTCCTGCTAACAAGAAGCTTATAGTCTAGAAGGGGAAACAAACATGAAAATAAATAAATGTTTAGACCTTTGCAATGTCCTCTTTTTAAATGGTATTTGTTAACTATAAATTGCGCTATTTGTTAAGCACTTACTATGTGCCAAGCACTGTACTAAGTGCTGGGATAGCTGCAAGATACTTGGGTTGGACAATACAATCCCCATCCCATTTGAGGCTCAATGTCTTAACCCCCATTTTACAGATGAAGAAGCTGAGGCACAGAGAAGTGAAATGACTTGCCCTTGGGCACACAGCAGACAATTGGCAGAGCTGGGATTAGAACCCGGGTTCTCTGACTCCCAGGCTCGAGCTCTTTCCATTTACTATGTGCCAGGCACTCTTCTAAGCACTGGGATAGATGCAAATCAATCAGGTTGGACACAGTCCATGTCCCCTAAGGGACTCACAGCCTAAATCTCCATTTTACAGAAGACGTAACTGAGGCACAGAGAAGTTAAAGTGACTTGCCCAGAGTTGATAATAATAATAATAATAGTAATAATAATAATAATAATGGAATTTATTAAGTGCTTACTATGTGCAAAGCACTGTTCTAAGCGCTAGGGAGTTTACAAGGTGATCAGGTTGTCCCACTGTACTCTAGGAGTACAGTAAGGATGATACTTGAGTAGGTCTATTACTGGAACAGTAAACAAGGATGCAGAATTGCCTCTGAATTGCAAAGCACTGTTCTACACGCTGGGGAGTTTACAAGGTAATCAGGTTGTCCCACGTGGGGCTCACAGTCTTAATCCCCATTTTACAGATGAGGTAACTGAGGCACAGATAAGTTAAGTGACTTGCCCAAAGTCACACAGCTGACAAGTGGCGGAGCTGGGATTTGAACCGATGACCTCTGACTCCAAAGCCCGTGCTCTTTCCACTGAGCCACGCTGCTTCTCCTATACTGCTACTGTTACACAGTAGACAAGTGCCAGAGCCTGGATTAGAACCCTGATCCTTCTCACTTTCAGACTCATACTCTATCCAATAGGCCACTCTGCTTCTGGAAGTCCTCCTGGACATCATGTCCTCATTTTACTTAATGCCCCCATATCCTCCAGTCAGGGTAGTAGTAAGAATGCCTGAATTAGATCCAGGGAAGGAAAGGGCATAGACGCAGAAAGCTTATCATTTAAAGCCTACAGAGTCTTGGCTCTGGCTGAATCTCTAGTGAGCACTGTATTTCAAACATACAAATGTACACAATACTCTTTGTGCTAGAATGGATAATTATTGATTAGTTACACTCCTACAATAGGTTAATTCTTAAATATGAATGTGAGGACTTTTGGATAGATAAAAGTGTGGTGATTATTCAGATGCATCTGGTAATTACAAAGGATAATCACTGGGGAGAGGAAACATTTGAATTCCTAAACTCTCAGAAGTGAAATCATAAAAACTTGGCAACTCCTCTCTAAGAAATTCCTGTGACCCTCACACTATGGATTTTAAGCTTATTTTCAAAGCTGTGTTATCTAATTGACTATCAAAAGCTCCATTTAGGAGTACAGTAAGGATGATACTTGAGTAGGTCTATTACTGGAACAGTAAACAAGAATGCAGAATTGCCTCTTAACAAAGACAAATGTTTCATTTTAAGCAATGATTGCAAGTCTTTAAAATTGCAAGGTAGGAGATGGTATATAATTTCCAAAATCTGGAAGTAAATAGCTTCCTTCCTTCACTAATAAGAATCAGGCATGGCTCCTTCATTTGTCATTTTATTTCATGCATTTTGTAAATTGCAGAAGATGCCATATCCTGATTAGTCTTTCTTTTGTTCTCCCGATTTCTTTTCTCTTCCATCTATCCATCCCCTGCCCTTGTAGGGTCTCCCCTCCAACCAAAATACTTTAGATAATACTCTCCCCTAGTAGTTGTGTGTTCTTTTTCTTCACCTGCTCTTGGAGTCAGGGATCAGCTATAATAATAATAATGGCATTTATTAAGCACCTACTATGTCAAAGCACTGTTCTAAGTCTTGCATAAGTGTTGTGGGGTTGAAGCGGGGGTGACTAAAGGGGACAAATCAGAGTGACATAGAAGGGAGTGGGAAAAGAAGAAACAAGGGCTTAGATAGGGAAGGCCTCTTGGAGGATGTGTGACTTAGTAAGGCTTTGAAGATGGAGAGAGTCATTTTCTGTCAGATACCAAGAGGGAGGGCATTCCAGACCAGAGGCAGGACGTGGGTGAGAGATGAGCAGTGAGATAGATGAGATTGAGGTACAATGAGTAGGTTGGCATTGGAGGGATGAAGCGTGCCGGCTGTGATGTAGTAGTTCAGTGAGATAAGGTAAGATGGGCTGAACTGAATGAACACTTTACATAAATGCCATCATTATTATTATTATATAACAATAACTAAATATAATACAATATAATGATAACAGAGTTTGTAGACACATTTCCTGGGCTCTCTACCCTATTCCAATGAGTTACCTAGTCTTGTTTTTAAATTCATCTGTTCTCTGCCCTTGAAAATTCCTTTACATAATGTTCAACATGGCCTTCATCAAGAAAGAACAATCCCTCCCAGCTGCATGGAGAGAATGTGCCCCAGAAAAATGAGCTGCCTTCATCTTCTCTCTCTATTGTCAGAAACATCTCAAAACAGACAGCTGGACTCTTTTGTGTCTTGAGCAAAGCCTTCAGGTAACAGCAAAGACTGAAAGTGTGTCTTGCCAGAGAAGTGCAATATTAGCCTTAAATGAACCACACAGCACCTTGAAATTCAAGAGATTTAAGGGGCTGGAGCACAGCCAAAGAAAAATAATAATTGTGGCATTTGTTAAGCACCTACCGTGTGCCAAGCACTCAGCTCGGCTCAGTGGAAAGAGCCCAGGCTTGGGAGTCAGAGGTCATGGGTTCTAATCCTGCTCCACCACATGTCTGCTTGTGACCTTGGGCAAGTCACTTAACTTCTCTGAGCTTCATTTCCCTCATCTGTAAAATGAGGATTAAGACTGTGAGCCCCATGTGGGACAACCTGATCACCTTGTATCCCCCCCAGTGCTTAGAACAGTGGTTTGCACATAGTAAGCACTTAACAAATGCCATCATTATTATTATTATGCACTGGGTTAGGTACAAAGTATCAGCATGGGGCTCACAGTCTAAATATGAGGGAACTCATGTAAGCTCATTGTGGGCAGGAGATGTGTCTGTTTATTGTTATATTATACTCTCCCAAGCGCTTGGTACAGTGTTCTAAACCCACAAAGTAAGCACTCAAGAAATACGATTGAATGAGTGAATGAATTCCCATTTGGCACATAAGTGAACTGAGGCACAGAGAAGCTAAGTGACTTGCCTGAAATCACACAGTAGGCAATTGGCAAAGCCTTAGAACCCAGGTCCTCTAACTCCCAGACCTGTGCTCTTTCCACTAGGACATGCTGCTCATCTTAAAAAAGACCTACTAGACAGGGTCTTTTTTGTCACCCTGTACATGCTGGCCATTTTACATAATTCACAATTCACACAATTCACACAATTCACAAGGGAAGAGAACCTCCTTGTAGCTCCCAAATGTTTCATGTCTCAACCTTCTCTGAGGGAAGACCAAGGTGAAGTAGAGCAGGATGGGAAACCACCTTGTAATTCATTAATACATTCAATTGTATTTATTGAGCGCTTTACTGTGTGCAGAGCACTGTACTAAGCGCTTGGGAAGTACAAGTTGGCAACATATAGAGACGGTCCCTACCCAACAACGGGCTCACAGTCTAGAAATGCATTCTGGGAGAAAGACATCTTCAACAGTTACTGCAATCACACAAATAGAAACAAGGTTAGGGAGAGGAGTAAGAGTCTGCGTAACAGTACGGACAGGAATTAGGAAATGTTGATATTAGGAAAGTGCCTGGATTATTTTCAAAGTAAAGCTCGACCTCCAGACTAAGCTCACTGTGGGCGGGGAACATGTCTATTGACTCTGTTACATTGTACTCTTCCAAACGTTTAGTACAGTGCTCTGCACACAGTAAATGCTCAGTAAATGCTTGATTGACTGACTGGTGGAAGTGGGACAAGACCTGAAGTCTTTCATCATCATCATCATTGGTACTTAATGAGTGCTTAGTGTGTGTAAAGCACTGTCCTCAGTGCTTGGGAGAATAGAGGACAACGGTGTTGGTAGGCATAATCCCTGCCCACAGTGATCTTACAGTTTTGAGGAGGAGGCAGGCAGTAAGGGTATGGGAATGGGACTCAGTGAAGAAGGTGGGAGAAGAAGAGTGTGAACAAAAGAGCAACACTGGCAGCCTATTGTGGCAAAGATACACATTCACAAAAACACACACACACACACACACACACACACACAAACACACTTGGCATGGAACTGAAGAGAAACAGCAGGAAGAAGAAACAGCAGTAGGTGATCTCAACCACAAATGTTAGTGGCTGTACACTGTTGTCCCAGAAGCTAAGTGTGGAATTGGTGGGCTACCCTTCTCTGGGGTTGCTGGAGGGTGGAAAGAGGTGGGACGAGGCAGTTGGGAGCCACAGCTGCTGCAATCATCTGCTGCTACAACTTGCCTTTTCCTGCCACTTTGGCTAGTGCCAGGAAATGCCCCTCGGAGTCCAAATTCACCGTAGGGGAGAGAGTGTAACTCTATCACAGCAGTCTTTCAGCCCGAGTAGGCTGCATCTGCTTCCTCACTGACCTCCTTGCCACCTGTTTCTCCCCACCCCAATCTATACTTCATTTTGCTGCCCGGATCATTTTTCTACAAAAACATTCAGTCCATGTTTCCCCACTCTTCAACAACCTCCATTGGTTGCCCATCCAATGGAGTATCAAACAGAAAATCCTTACCATCAGCTTTAAAGCAGTCAATCAGCTTGCCCCTCCTCTCTTACTTCACTGATTTCCAACTACAACCCAGCCCACTCACTTCGCTCCTCTAGCATCAGCTTGGCCACTGGGCTCAGATTTCAACTTTATGGCCACCAACTCCTCACCCATATCCTCCCTCTGGCCTGGAATGGCTTCCCCCTCCATATTTATTTACTTAAAGATATTTTTAAGTGTTTACCATGTGCCGGACACTATACTAAGTGCTGGGGTAGATACAAGATAACCAGGTCAGAGATAGTCCATTTCCCCCACTATGGTCTCAGTCTTAATCCCCATTTTACAGATGAGGTAATTGAGGCAAATAGAAGTTCAGTGACTTGGCCAAGATCACACAGCAGACAAGTGATTAGATTGCAAAGATCAGAATACAGGTCCTTCTGACTTCCACGCCCATGCACAATCATCTAGACAACGCTGTTTCTCGTGGTTGTCTACTCCACTATCCTAGGAATCTTGCAGAGAGAGCACAGAGAGAGAAAACAGCCAAGAGGCACAGGATGTCCTGTGGCTTCTGCTGGCTTGAGCCATCAATTAACAAGCACCCTGATGAGAAGAGTTCATGCTGAGCTGTGTATAGCAGTAGAAGGATAATTTAGAAAGAGATATCTGATAGCATTTAGGAATGAGCATTTTTCTACTCCCAGAATGAAAGAATTTCCATCAAATTAAACTATCATTTCTCCTGGAAACAATCTAGTAAATGCTATTACAATTCCAGTTAGAATCACTGAACTTTACATAATTTTCCCAGCCCTTTTGACCACTAGCCCCCAAACGAATATGCAACTACACAATGTAATTGGGATAGGGCTCAAGGTAAGCCAAAACAGTACTCCACACAAACTATGGCTCATTATCTTTATCTGTAAACAAAATCGATCTCATTTTCATGATTAAAGTACTTCACGATGATTTTTCACCTTTATTTCAGAGGCCCTAAAGTTATAAATATTACATAGGCGGGACCTTAAAGAAAGAGAAATTTCCAGGGAGATAAGAAACACTTCAGAGCTAGCACAAGTAGAAAAAAGATGGAGAATGAGAAGCAGTGTGGCCTAGTGGAAAGAGCACAGTCCTGGGAGTGAGAGGACCTGAGTTGTAATTGTGGATTTGCCACTTGCCAGTTGTAGGACCTCAGAAAAGTCACTCATCTTCTCTGTGACTCAGTTCTGTCATCTGTACAATGGGGATTCCATACCTGTCCTCCCTCCCCCATAGACTGTGAGCCCTATGTGGGAAGGGACTATGTCCAACTTGATTATCTTGTATTTACCCCAGCACTTACTGCAGTGCCTGGCACATAGCAAGCACTACACAAGTACAATAAAAAACAACAAAACTACTTCAGTGCTTAGTACAGTGACTGGCACATAGTTAAGTGCTTATCAAGTACCATAATCCTTGTCATCATCATCCACCAACTGCAATGAAGGAACAAAGAAGAATGGAGATGACGAAGCCTCAAGGTGAGGAGACAGTGGGTCACAGCTCTCTATTTATGATGGAGAGCCAGTCCATTTCCCCTGTCTCACTCTAGTGTATGGCAGGGGGAAGGTAGCCCTTCAGGAGGAAAGAGATTTAGGGTGGATATAATAATAATAATGATGATGGCATTTGTTAAGCGCTTACTATGTGTGAAACACTGTTCTAAGCTCTGGTGGGGATACAAGGTAATCAGGTTGTCCCACGTGGGGCTCACAGTCTTAATCCCCATTTTACAGATGAGGTACTGAGGCTCGGAGAAGTTAGGTGATTTGCTCAAGGTCACACAGCAGGCATTCATTCATTCATTCACTCAATCCTATTTATTGAGCACTTACTGTGTGCAGAGCACTGTGCTAAGCGCTTGGGAAGTACAAGTTGGCAACATATAGAGACGATCCCTACCCAACAGCGGGCCCACAGTCTAGAAGGGGGAGACAGATAACAAAACAAAACATATTAACAAAATAAAATAGATAGAATAAATATTTACAAGTAAAATAAATAGAGTAATAAATATGTACAAACATATGTACATATATTCAGGTGCTGTGGGGAGGGGAAGGAGGTAAGGTGGGGGGGATGGGGAGGAGGGGAAGAGGAAGGAGGGGGCTCAGCCTGGGAAGGCCTCCTGGAGGAGGTGAGCTCTCAGTAGGGGTTTGAAGGGAGGAAGAGAGCTAGCTTGGTGGATGTGCGGAGGGAGGGCATTCCAGCCCAGGGGAAGGACGTGGGCTGGGAGTCAATGGCGGGACAGGCGAGAATTAGGCACGGTGAGGAGATTAGCAGCAGAGAAGTGGAGGGTGCAGGCTGGGCTGTAGAAGGAGAGAAAGGAGGTGAGGTAGGAGGTGGCGAGGTGATGGAGAGCCTTGAAGCTGAGGGTAAGAAGTTTTTACCTGATGTGTAGGTTCATTGGTAGTCACTGGAGATTTTTGAGGAGGGGAGTAACATTCCCAGAGCGTTTCTGCACAAAGATGATCCGGGCAGTGGCGTGAAGTATGGATTGAAGTGGGGAGAGACAGGAGGATGGGAGATCAGAGAGGAGGCTGATGCAG
Organism: Tachyglossus aculeatus; assembly: GCF_015852505.1. NCBI lineage: Eukaryota > Metazoa > Chordata > Mammalia > Monotremata > Tachyglossidae > Tachyglossus > Tachyglossus aculeatus. The sequence continues at coordinate 16,216,782 of NC_052070.1, forward strand.
TAATCCAGTCGGGATAGGATAAGAGACTGAACGAGCAGGGTAGCGGTTTGGATGGAGAGGAAAGGGTGGATCTTGGCGATGTTGTGGAGGTGAGACCGGCAGGTTTTGGTGACGGATTGGATGTGAGGGGTGAACGAGAGAGCAGAGTGGAGGATGACACCAAGGTTGCGGGCTTGTGAGACGGTAAGGATGGTAGTGCTGTCAACAGTGATGGGAAAGTCAGGGAGAGGGCAAGGTTTGGGAGGGAAGATAAGGAGTTCAGTTCAGACATGTGGCAGAGTCGGGATTAGAACCCATGACCTCTGACTCCCAAGCCCGTGCTCTTTCCACTGAGCCATGCTGCTTCTCTAAGCATGGGTAAAACACTCACCTGACTTGGGTGGGCAAAAAGCTGGGCAAGGTTGGACTGGACCAATGGCTTATACAGTGTTCTAGTTTTCCCTTTTCTGTTTTACACTATTTTTTTTTCCATTACTAAGTGCACTATCTTGCTATTGTCCCTTCTGAATTTCCATCCAGCTATTCCTCTGGCCTGAAACTCCCTCCCTCTTCATATCCTACAGAACTTTCCCCACCTTCAAAGACTTAATAAAGTCATATCTCCTTCAAGATACCTTTGCCGACTAAGCCCTCTCCCTTCTGCGTCCCCTGTGGACTTGGATTTATACACTTGATTCACCCCACCCTCAGCTCTGCAACACTTTGGTGCATCTCTACAATTTGCAGTAATGTCTGTCTTCCCCTCTAGACTGTACACTCCTCATGAGCAGGACACATATCTTTCCAACTTTGCTATATTGTACTCCTCCAAGCGCTTATTATAGTGCTCTGGACACAATAAACACTCAATAAATATGATTGATGATATGATTTCTCAAATTTGTCTAAGTCACCAGCAATGGAACTATGATTCCCCAGATCCTAGAGTACCTGCTGGCTATTTGTTATCTCTCTTGTTCCTCAGTCACTAATTCCACTCCTCTGTGGTTGCTGTCAATCAGTAAATCACTGGTACTTATTAAGCTTGTACTGTGTGCCAAGCATTGTACTAAGTCCTGGGCGAGTATAATGCAACAGAGTTGATAGACAAGCTCTCTGACCACTAGGAGCTCACAATCTATAAGGGGAGACATACTTGAAAATGAATTACTGATAGGGGAATGGAAAAGTGTTACAATTGTACTTAAGTGCTATGGGGCTGGGGTAGAATGGATATCAAGTGCTTAAGGGGTTGTTATCCGAATGCCTAGGCGATGCAGAAAGGAGGGCAGATAGAGGTGATGTAACCTAGAAAAGGAGGGCTTCTTGGAGGAGGTGTGATTTTAGGGGGGGTTTGAAGGTGGGGGACATTGTGGTCTGTCGGGATTTGAGGTGGTAGGGAGATCTTCCTAAGAGAAGCAGTGTGGCTCAGTGGAAAGAGCACGGGCTTGGGAGTAAGAGGTCATGGGTCCTAATCCCAGCTCTGCCACTTGTCAGCTGTGTGACTTTGGGCAAGTCACTTAACTTCTCCATGCCTCAGTTACCTCATCTGTAAAATGGTGATTAAGACTGTGAGCCCCACGTGGGACAACCTGATTACCTTGTATTTACCCCAGTACTTAGAACAGTGCTTGGCACGTAGTCAGCACTTAACAAATACCATTATTATTATTACTATTATTAATATCCAGCCTACAGGGAGGATGGGAAATTGTGGGGTAAGTGAAGGGTTCCACACCACTACAACACTCACTTTCTTGTCATTGAGGCCTCCCACTGTTTCTGCCTGCCACCATTTCTGAACAGGATCCCAAGTGACCCAAGGGTACACTTCTTCCCTCCTGATGGGTAGGAATGGTTATAAACATTTGAACACCCTAAGGGGAGAAAAGTATTTTTTAATGGTATTTGTTAAGCATCCACTATGTGTCGGACACTGTACTATGCGCTTGTGTAGGTACAAGTTAATCAGTCTGAACACTATGTTCCACATGGGCTCACAGTCTTAATCCCCATTTACAGATAAAGTAACTGAGGCACAGAAAAGTGAAGTAACTTGCCTAAAGTCACACAAACAGACAATGGAGGATCCAGGATTAGAACCCAGGTCTTCCTGACTTATAGGCCCATGTTCTATCCTCTAGGCCAGGCTGACCAGTCCCAACATCCACTGGGCATGCATTTGGCAGAAGCCTACCCACACCCAAGTTAATCTTGAGAACAGATGATCAATGCCATCAATGAAAATTTTAAAACATACAATTAGAAATAGCAAAATAGCTGTTTTTGCAAGTCATGTCAGAGTTAAGAGGCCTCTCCACTGTGTCCCACCCCAGTTGCTCCCTCAGATTTGGCTGATTTCTTGGCTTACCACTTGAAGCTGGCCTTGCTGGAGGGGAAAATCAATCAACCAATAGCATTTATTGAGCACTTATTGTTTGCAGAGCACTGTACTAAGCACGCAGAAGAGTGTAATAAAATAAAACTGTTAGACAGTTCTTCATAGGGTGGCAGCCTCAATGATGGGAGGAGGTGTGTTCAAGAGATTTGGCGAAATAGCAAAAAATCTCAACAGATCCCTCTTCATCTATGCTGAAAGCAGAGTTATTGCGGTTCGCTGGAGCTGTAGATTCTTAGATCCCTTTCAGTTTGCCTAGATTTCCTGGCTTTAGTTTTAGCATCCATGACTTGTATCTTCGCTGTCTCTTCTGAAAAGTGGCACCCAACCCTTTGTCAATGCACACATTTTAGACAAACCAGGGCTTTGTGTTGAAGACTTCGACAGGCACACTTTTTGCCCCTGTCCACTTTCTCCTACTTAAACTGTGAGCTCCATATGGGACAGAGCTGTGTGTAAACTGATTAACTTTCATCTTCCTTAGTGCTTAGAACAGTGCTTGGCACATAGTAAGCATTTTACCATTATCAACAAGTACCATTACCATTATTCATTCTATCAGTATATTTATTGAGAGCTTACTGTGTGTGCAGAGCACTGTACTAAGCACTTGGGAGAGTACAGTTCAACAATAGACACATTCCCTGCTCACAACGAGCTTACAGTCTTTATTATTATTTTTATTATTATTATCAATAATGATGATTTTTATTAGGGTTCTGAGAATCTTCAAAGTGCTGTTGACATATGGCTTGAAATCTTTCAAGTAGATCATTTCTCTCAGGAGAACTCTCATTAAGCCAATCTTGGTGTTACATTCTGGCATTTATCATGGTTTTATCATTTGCCTAGAATGTCCTCTAAAGGCATCTAATCCTTGATCCTACTGGTAGAGGCAGATGGTATCCAACCACTAGGGAAAATTAGAATACTCATCCTCAGAGTACTCCAAAAGAAAGATAGTTTAATTTCACATCAGTGCCAGCAAATTCCGAAAATGTTTTGCATCTTTGCATTCAAGATACAGCATCTGGCCCAATGCTATATGGTATTTCAACACCAGGACCTGGAATGAATTTCCAAAGAAGTCGTTCTCTTTCTGCCTCCTCTCCTTCATAATCTTTTTTCACCTCCTCTGTTATCAGCTTTTCTCTGAATGCATTTTCTAATTTCCCCACAAATCCTTGTTGTACTGTATTCTCCCAGGCACTTAGTACAGTGCTCTGCACACAGTAAGTGGTCAATAAATATGACTGACAGAATAATAATAATAATGGTATTTATTAAGTGCTTACTATGTGCAAATCACTGTTCTAAGCACTGGAGTGATTATAAGGTGATCAGGTTGTCCCACGGGGGGCTCACAATCTTCATCCCCATTTTACAGATGAGGTAACTGAGGCACAGAGAAGTTAAGTGACTTGCCCAAAGACACACAGCTGACAATTGGCAGAGCCGGGATTTGAACCCATGACCTCTGATTCCAAAACCCGGGCTCTTTCCACTGAGCCATGCTGCTTCTCAATCCTATGACAGTGCTAGGCACCTGCAGACCAGTTATGGTTTGGATGAATTAGTATGTTTCTTGATGCAGGGTTATTGTTATGACATTTTGTTATGATATTTGTCAAGTGCTTACTATGTGCCAGGTACTCCTAGAGCAAGTCATCTACCAAACTCCTAGAGCGAGTCATCTCCACTCACTGCCTCGAATTCCTCAACTCCAACTCTCTCCTGGACCCCCTCTAATCTGGCTTCTGTGCCCTCCATTCCACCTTAACTGCCCTCTCAAAGGTCACCAATGACTTCCTTCTTGCCAAATCCAATGGCTCCTACTCTATCCTAATTCTCCTCGACCTCTCAGCTACCTCTGACACTGTGAGCCATCCCCTTCTCCTCAACATGTTATCCAACCTCGGCTTCAAGGACTCTGTCTTCTCCTGGTTCTCCTCTTATCTCTCTGGCTGTTCATTCTCAGTCTCCTTCTAGGGCTCCTCCTACCCCTCCCATCCCCAAACTGTAGGGGTTCCTCAGGGGTCAGTTCTTGGTCCCCTTCTGTTCTCCATCTATACTCACTCCCTTGGTAAACTCATTCACTCCCACAGATTCAATTATCATCTTTACGCAGAGGACACACAACTCTATATCTCCTCCCCTGTTCTCTCTCCCTCCCTCCAGGCTTGTATCTCCTCCTGCCTTCAGCACATGTCCAAGGCTGAGCTCCTTATCTTCCCTCCCAAACCCTTTTGTCTTCCTGACTTTCCCATCACTATGGATGGCACTACCATCCTTCCCGTCTTAACAAGCCCGCAACCTTGGTGTCATCCTTGACACTGCTACCCTGCTGGTTCAATCTCTCATCCTGTCCTGACTGGATTACTGCATCAGCCTCCTCTCTGATCTCCCATCTGCCTGTCTCTCCTCACTTCAGTCTATACTTCATGCTGCTGCCCAGATCAACTTTGTGCAGAAATGCTCTGTGCATGTTACTCCCCTCCTCAAAAATCTCCAGTGGCTACCAGTCAACCTATGCATCAGGCAAAAACTCCTAACTCTCGGCTTCAAGGCTCTCCATCACCTCGCCCCCATGTACCTCACCTCCCTTCTCTCCTTCTCCAGCCCAGCCTGCACCCTCCGCTCCTCTGCCGCTAACCTCCTCACTGTGCCTCGTTCTTGCCTGTTCCACCATCGACCCCCGGCCCACATCCTCTCCGTGGCCTGGAATGCCCTCCCTCTGCACATCCACCAAGCTAGCTCTCTTCCTCCCTTCAAAGCCCTACTGAGAGCTCACCTCCTCCAGGAGGCCTTCCCAGACTGAGACCCCTCCTTCCTCTCCCCCCCTAATTCCCCCTGCCCTACCTCCTTCCCCTCCCCACAGCACCTGTATATATATATATTTGTATAGATTTATTACTCTATTTATTTTACTTGTACATATTTACTATTCAATTTATTTTGTTAATGACTTTATACCTGTCCACATGTTTTGTTTGGTTGTCTGTCTCCCCCTTCTAGACTATGAGCCTGTTGTTGGGTAGAGACCATCTCTATATGTTGCCAACTTGTACTTCCCAAGTGCTTAGTACAGTGCTCTGCACACATTAAGTGACCAATAAATACGATTGAATGAATGAATCCTTGACTCCACTCTCTCATTCACCCCACACATCCAATCCGTCACCAAAACCTAATGGTCTCACCTCCACAACATTATCAAGATTCACCCTTCCCTCTCCATCCAAACCACTGCCTTGTTGGTTCAATTTCTCATCCTATCCCGACTGGATTACTGCATCAGCTTCCTTTCTGATCTCCCATCCTCCTGTCTCTCCCCACTTCGGTCTATATTTCACTCTGCTGCTGAGATTATCTTTTTATGGAAATGCTCTGGGCATGTCACCCCCCTCCTCAAAAATCTCCCGTGGTTGCTTGTCAGCCTACGAATCAAGCAAAAACTTCTCACTCTCGGCTTCAACGCTCTCCATCACCTCACCCCCTCCTACTTCACCTCCCTTCTCTCCTTCTACAGCCCAGCCCGCACCCGCTGCTCCTCTGCCGCTAGCCTCCTCACTGGGTCTCGTTCTTGCCTGTCTCACCGTTGACCCCTGGCCCATGTCCTATCTCTGGCCTGGAATGTCCTCCCTCCTCACATCTGCCAAACTAGCTCTCTTCCCCCCTTCAAAGCTCTACTGAGAGCCCACATCCTCCAGGAGGCCTTCCCAGGCTGAGCCCCCCTTTTCCTCTGTTCCTCGTCCCTTCCTCATCACCCCTACTCCCTTCCTCCGTTCTACCCCCTTCCCTGACCCACAGGATTTGTATGTATTTGTACATATTTATTATTCATTTTATTAATAATGTGTATATATCTATAATTCTATTGATTTATTTTGTTGCTATTGATGCCTACTTGTTTTGTTTTGTTGACTGTCTCCCCCTTCTAAACTGTGAGCCCATTGTTGGGTAGGGATTGTCTGTATCTGTTGCTGAATGGTACTTTCCAAATGCTTAGTACAGTGCTCTGCACACACAGTAAGTGCTCAATAAATATGATTGAATGAATGAAGGTACTGTACTAAACTCTTGAGTAGATAATGTGAGCTTGCTGTGGGCAGGGATCATCTCTATTGCTGTAACATACTTTCCAAAGTGCTTAGTACAGTGCTCCATACACAATAAGTGCTCAAGAAATACAATTGAATGAATGAATCAGGTTGGACACTGTCCAGCTCCTACATGAGGCTCACAGTATTAATGCCCACTTTACAGATGAAGTAACTGAGGCAGAGAGAAGAGAAGTGACTTGCACAAGGTTACATAGCAGACAAGTAGCAGAGCTAGGATTAAAACCGAGGACATCTGACTCCAAGGCCCATGCTCTTTCCACTGGACCACATTGCTTCTCCACTATGGGGACAGATATATTTTCCCCAGGATAGGCTGACAGTGACTGCCTCCCTTTAGGCAAGCTTGCCAAGGGAAAAGGTTAGTCATTTTCAGAGAACCTCTCTGCAGCTGGGGCTGCTTATTATTCTGAAGTGTTATAATTAAATGAACACTCCAATGACCATTCCTGTTTCTGAGGCACCTTTCAGTCGTTTATACTACGATCATGAGAGTATTTTATACATAGGGTTGGTGGGATCACACTGGACTCAGATTTGCCTATACTATGTCTGTGGGTTCAATTTCTCTATGCTCTAAACTCATTGTGGGCAGGGAATGTGTCTACCAACCCTGTTATATTGTAAGAAACAGTGTGTCCAAGTGCAAAGAGCACGGGCTTGGGAGTCAGAGGTCATGGATTCTAATCACAGTTCTGCCACGTAAATGTTGGCTGACCTTGGTCGAGTCAGTTCATTTCTATATGCCCCAGGTCCCTCATCTGCAAAATGGGTAATCGAAATCTATTTTCTCTCCTACTTAGATTGCGAGCCCTTTTTGGGACTAGATTCTCTTAAATCTACCCCAGTGCTTAGTACAGTGCTTGGCACATAATAATAATATTATTATCATTATTATGATTAAGGTGATCAGGTTGTCCCACGTGGGGCTCACAGTCTTAATCCCCATTTTAAAGATGAGGTAACTGAGGCACAGAGAAGTTAAGTGACTTGCCCAAGGTCACACAGCTGACAATTGGCAGAGATGGGATTAGAACCCATGACCTCTGACTCCTAAGCCCGTGCTCCTTCCATTGAGCCACGCTGCTTTTCTAAACATTTGTTAAGTGCTTACTATGGGCGAAGCACTGTTCTAAGTGCTGGGGGGTACAAGATGATGGAGTTGTCCCACGTGGGGCTCACAGTCTTAATCCCCATTTTACAGATGAGGGAACTGAGGCTCAGAGAAGTTAAGTGACTTGCCCAAGGTCACACAGCCAATAGGTGGCAGAGCCGGGGTTAGAACCCATGACCTCTGACTCCCAAGCCCGTGCTCTTTCCACTGGGCCACTCTGCTTCTCTAAGCACTTAACAAAGAACACAATTCTTTTTTTTCATTTCACTCTCCTATGCTCTTAGTACAATGTTCTTCACACAGTAAGCCCTCAATAAGCATGATTGTTTGATTGATTAGGAGACACGAGGTTAATGATATCTAAGAATGTGCTTGTGACACAAACTGTGAGAAGCAGCCTGGCTTAGTGGAAAGGGCTCTAATCCCAGCACCTCCACTTGTTTGCTGTGTGACCTTGGGCAAGCCACTTAACTTCTCTGTGCCTCAGTTATCTCATCTGTAAAATGGGGATTAAGACAAGCTACACATGGGACAACCTGATTACCTTGTATCTATCCCAGTACTTAGAACAGTGTTTGGCACATAGTAAGCACTTGATAAGTACCATAATTATTATTATTATTACTATTATTATTGTTGGTCTGATAAAGTCTAAGCTAGCTTATTTGTGAGAATTAGTAGGTGGTTCTCTGAACAACACTGAAAATCCCCATTCCTAAAGGAAATTTCAATTCACTTGGGCATTTATAGAATACCTGCTCCAAGTGCTATATCTTTGAAGTATTCCTGACCACACATTTCCGTACAGCTAAGGAAGATATGCATGAACACACCTGAATGCGTTCTTCAAGTTTGCAGACCAAAGGTAATTTACTAACTGTTGGGGTCACTTATTAAAAGGAAATAATGATATTGATTTAATTCATTGGTGTGTACTGAAGAGAGACTAAAATGCTGAGCGAGCTGTTAATAATGAGAAGCAGTGTGGTCTAGTGGAAGGTGTACAGGCATGAAAGTGGGAAGGACCTGGGTTCTAATCGCAGTTCTGCCACTTGTCTGCTGTGTGACCTAGGGATAGCCACTTAACTTCTCTGTACCTCAGCTACCTAATCTGTAAAATGGGGATGAAGATTGAGAGACCCATGTGGGACATGGACTGTGTCTAAACTGATTGTCTTGGACTTAGCTCAGTGCTTAGTACAGTGCCTGGCACATAGGAAGCACTTAACCATTAAAAAGAATTATAAATTACTGTTAATATCATACACTTACACACACATATACACACACTCAGTTCTTCTACAACATGTGTTTTGTTACACATTTTTCTAAAAGCTGTTAGAGTATGTTTGTCCGACAAGCTCCTTTTGGAAGGGATGGTATCTACCAATTTGATCGTATTTTACTGTTCCAAATGCTTAGTACAGCATTCTGCAAACAGTAAGTGCTCAATAAATACCATTGATTAATTGAATGAGTCGGTTTGTATTATAGCCTACTATCATTTGTGTGCATGGGGATGCGTACGGAGTTGGATGCAATAAGTACTACAACAAGGATTTTCCAAGGATGCAACTTGGGTGAACCTTTCCTTTTAAGAACACAAAACACAATCACATGTAGATTCACATTCATGTTCCCATCCTATGAAGAATTCATACCTGCCACAGATTGTGAGCCCCTTAAGGGACAGGTCTCATCTCCACCTGTGTTCTTTTTCCCAGCACTTAGTACAGTATTCTATTCTGCATACAGAAAGCACTTAATGAATTCATTTACCAACATTACTACTACTATTTAAGGAGTTTTACATTGCCAGTTCCTTCCACTACACTTTGAGGGAGAGAATAGGTCAATGCCAAATGCAGTGCCTTGTACATAGCATGCATAAAATTCAGACTGTAAATGATCATGATGATTAGAGAAGCAGCATGGCTCAGTGAAAAGTGCACAGGCTTGGGAGTCAGAGGTCATGGGTTCAAAGCCCTGTTCTGCCACTTGTCAGCTGTGTGACCTTAGGCAAGCTACTTAACTTCTCTGTGCCTCAGTGATCTCATCTGTAAAATGGGGATTAAGACTGTGAGCCCCATGAGGGACAACCTGATCACCTTGTCTCCCCCCAGCACTTAGAACCGTGCTTTGCACATAGTAAGTGCTTAACAAATACCATCATCATTAGGAAGTAGGTCCCTAATTTACCATGAGTGAATGGACAGAAACTGGCACAGAGGAGTTAAGGAACTCACTCTAAGGTCACAGATTGTCCTAGCAAAGTCAGGACTGGAATGCAGACTTCTTGACTCCCAGAGTAAGAAGAGAATCATGTTATTTTAATTTTGCTCAGGGCTTAATATGGTGCTGTGCTCCATGTACTTTCACAATAAATGCAATCATTCATTCAATCGGATTTATTGAGCTCGTAATGTATGCAGAGCACTGTACTAATCACTTGGAAAGTACAGTTCGGCAACAGATAGAGACAATCTCTACCCAACAACGGGCTCACAGTCTAGAAAAGGGGGAGACAGACAACAAAACAAAGCAAGTGGAGATGCATCAATAGCATCAGAATAGATAGAGTTATAGATATATACACAATCTGCCAGAAAATGCCACTTCCTTACTTCCCACTCATCTACAATGACTCTTCTAACATAGAAGACGTTTCCTACTTTTGATATCTGGAGTGTCCCATCAACTTTGTACCTACATGTAGGTAGAATGAAAAATTCAAGCAGCTCCTGATTACTTGGGAGGAGAAATCGTTTATTCAAAGTAAACAAACTCCTCATTTTTCCCCCTTCTTCCCTCCCACCATTCCTTTCCCTCCCACCACATCAACTATCCATGCAACTTAGTTTGAAGAAGAAAAAACTGTTTAGGAGATTATTACAACTGAATTTTCAGAATTCAAAACAGTATCACAAGCAGATATTATTATGCAGTGTTATTAATACAACCTAATTATTAATAATTAGGGAAGCTGCATGGCCTAGTTGAAAGAGCATGAATAGACCAAGGAGTCAGAAGAGCTGGGTTCTAATCCCAGGTCGGGCACCTGTCTGCTGTGTGACCTGGGGCAAATCACTTAATTTCTCTGTGCCTCATTCTCCTCATATTTAAAATGGGGATTTAATCCTACTTCCTCCTACTTAGAACGTGAGCTCTGTGTGGGACAGCGACTGTGTCCAACCCAATTATCTTGACTCTACCCCAGTGCTTAGTACAGTGCTTGCACATAGTGAGCTCTTACCAAGTACTATAATAATATAAGTACTGTGATTATAATTACAGCGCTCAATTTGAAATAGTTCATTTAATCAGAAAGTTAGTCTGTAACTTCAGATTTTGATTTGAAAGATAGTACCCAACTTCAAAATCTTTCTAAAAGCATAGGAAGATAGATAGCTGGGAAGATGGGGTTAGTGGAGGAGTTGTCGTCTCTGCAGAGCTCTGATTGCCTGGTTGTCTCCCAGGTTAGGTTTGGTTGGGAGGGTCTAAGACCCCAGAGGGGCAGCTTGGAAGGAGGAGAAAAAGCATTTAGGAGGAGGAAGGCAGACCTGAGGGTCTGGAGCTCCGCGGACAGCTGGGAAAAGAAGAGCTGCTACAGATCCTGTTTAACTTGGGGAGAGTTTGTGGCCATGGGAGAAAGAGTGTGGGGGTTGGGAAGGAGAGGGGTGAGATTAAAGGTGGAGGAGCCCAAATTGACAATGACTGGGGACAGGGAATGGAGCAGGAGGATGAAAGGATGAAAGGAACTCTGTACCTCAGTTCCCTCATCTGTAAAATGGGGATTGAGACTGTAAGCCCCATGTGGGACAACCTGACTACCTTGTATCTGCCCCAGTGCCTAGAACAGTGCTCGTCAAATAGTAAAGCACTTAACAAATACCATAATTATGGGAAGCAGCAAGGCCTAGTGGCTAGAGCACAGGCCTGGGAGACAGAGGGTCATGGGTTCTAATTCCAGCTCTGCCCCTTGTCTGTTGGGTGACCTTTGGCAAGTCATTTCCTTTCTCTGTGCCTCAGTTCCCTCATCTGTAAAATGGGGATCGAGACTGTGAGCCCCACATGGGACAACCTCATTACCTTGCATCTATCCCAGAGCTTAGAACAGTCCTTTGCACATAGTAAGCGCTTACAAATACCATAATTATTATCATTATTATGATTATTATTATCATATTGTACTCTCCTAAGCACTTAGTATAGAGCTTTGCACATAGTAAGTGCTCAATAAATACAATTGAATGAATGGACCTTCAAACATATACTAGGCATTTTTTATATAGATTTGCTTGTCATCAAGAACTAACAGCAAGCTAAAGTACTCAAAACTCATTTATTATTTCACCTCTTTCAAGTCAGAAAAATTGACTTTATCTCTACCATGTCTACTCGGTATATACGGAGATACCTTTTCAAAAGCCATGCTTCCTGTATTTGTTATTTCAGAAGTGGATACTGACTTGATTATTTACGCAAAGTATATCAGCAAAATCTTAGGCTCCCACTCACCTGGACTGATTAATTCAACAAAGATTAAAGGGTGCAGAAAGGGTGTTTTTTTGTGAACATTCGGGCCCTAAAGAAAATCAAGTTTATGGTAACAACTGAAAAGCGAGTGGTGGATTCCTTTTGTTCCTCAATTTTTCCGGTCCCGACCACATGCTTCATCTTAGTTTAACTCTTGACTTCCCTCTCATCTGAGGCTGAGCTATGGAACGATTCTGTGTCTCTGACTCCACGCTGGAAGTGAAACCAAATCATTCCAGAGCTCAATCACAGTTGAGAGAGGGGCCTGAAAGAAAAGGAACTGGAGAAAAGAAAGAGAAACAAAATGAGAAAAACTCCACCAGAGCAACTCTGCTGAGCCATGTAGGATTACCTCGGGGTTTCTAGTTTCCTAGAAGCATGAGTCCTTCCCCCACATAGTTGTGCTTGTGGGCGGTGTTTTTAAATATATGCTAATACAGCTGTCCTGACAGGAGGGAGAGAGCTCAGCCTCTTAGACACAGCCCATCTGACAGCACAGAGCAGCAAGAAGCTTTCAGAGAGGGCGGCCATGCGTTTACTTTTGGGACAGGGTCACTTGAGCCAATAAATTGGTAAATACCAGTCATTGTCTTTGACCACAGGCTGTAGAGGAGAGACATGTGCCTCTGATAATGGAGATAAAAGACTCGGGCAGTGTGGTTCTGACAGCCTACCATTCCTACACTCCTTCCAGGATACCGGTCATGGAAAAGAGCTTCACCCCAGAGATTTCAGCCAGCCATCCTCTCAGCAGGTAAAGAACCAAGGATTTGGAGGCCTCCTTTAAAGCCTGGTTTGCTTTCACTTCTCTTTGTGCTGCCTGTTACTTTATCATCACCGTAGTATTGTCACACATTTCTGGCTTGTGTGAGGGAGCAGCTTATTGTGTACCATATCTGAACGGAAATGGAAAACACACTGTGCAAACTCAAATCGAATAATGGATCGGGGGAGTTGGCTAACAGAGATTAGCAGCGAACTAATCCCTGGAAATCCACAGAGGCATTCCGTTTCTGCTAAATTCACCTATTGCCTGGTTGTGAAAACTAACAAAAGTTGACTGCAGGGGAGGCATTTCCAAAGAGAATTCAGAGTTAGCCCAAAGAAGGCTATTTGTAAATAATCATTACTTAAAATTCTCAGAAAATAATCAGGACTCTGGTAACTGTAGTTGGCCAAGTCATTAAAAAAAAAGTTCTTTCAAAATAAATCTCTGTGGCAGTACTTCCTGGGGTGAAATCCTGTAACTGATTTTGTGTAGTAAATAGTGGGTATACTTAGTGAAACAATACATTTGGTATTTTGGTAATTCTTTTTTATTCTGCAAATGAAGTTTTCTCTAAACTCTTCTGTACTGAAATAGGATTATGATTTTCATGGCCACTTTTCCTCAATGAATCTGAGATCTAGTTCAACTCTTTCCAACTCTTTAAGGGCCAGTGAGGCCTCTATCAAACTAAATCAAAGTGTTGAGAGACCACTTAGGAAATCTCAGTGGTGAGACAACAGTGACTAAAGTAGGTCAGAGACAGTTAGTTTAATTTTGATGAATATCTGGATCCACTAGATGAAGTGACCTCTTTACTGAAAGAGGTGAGAACAATTTATGATGTATTGATAGACAGAAATATTCTAATCTTAAACACTTGGTAACTATTCCTGAAACATTATCTCAGTTATCTGATAATGATCCTTTGTATCCAATTAAATTGACTTTAGATGCTTACAACAGATATCATTTTGTTTAAAGGAACTGACCTCTTCAAACCTCATGATAAGAATTGTTATAGTGGCTCACAACTTGGCTAGGAAATAAAATGCCTTATTTTCTTCAACAGAGCATATCCAGTAAAACACCAAGTTTTTATACCTGAACAATGAGAAACTGAAATTTCGTATTCAGTTTGCCTATCCAGCAAATAACTTCAAAGCCCACTTTAAGATGCAGATTGCTGTAAGTTGGTCTGGTTTGAATTGAAAAGTCATCAGTTATAATCATTGAGCAATGTTGTACCTAAATAGAAGGATGTTACTGTTTCAATGAGCAGCATGCTTAGGAAGCTTTTGTTCTTATTCAAGCCTTGTCTATTTTTAAAAGGGTCTGGTGTGGCTGCCCTGTCTAACTCCCAGCAGCTGCCTGGCAGTTCTAGCCATATTCTGCCATATGGCCTGGTGTGCCCAACATTCATGTTTCCAAAGCATTCTCTAGGGAGAAGGCTGATTAACTCAGCATGTGGCCTTGTGGAATGCCAAAAACATGGAAGTAAAAGTACTGAATATTTGAGTTAACTCTATACAATTGCCAGCTTGATCTTTTCTGCTCTACCTTCTAAGAATCCCACTGTGCCTGGCGAACCCAGCTGAAGAAATCTCTGTTGTCATCCCCATTTGGATGGTACTTACTTAGCCTCACTTATTCTCTCTTGAATCATATTAAACAGTCTAATTCTGTGGTTCCCAATGACAGCCATCAGCAAGCAGCTTCCTGTATTTACAGACAGCCAGAGGCCACCATTTATCATATATCTGATAACAGAAAATAATCAGGCTTGAGTTATTAACCTTTGACTTGCTAACTACGGATCAATACCTCCCTTCAGCTCAAGAAGCAGGATCTTTCTGGGTTATTTCAAAGAGCACTTTCTCCCTGGAGTTTGAAAGCGCACTCTCGCCCATTTGGCTTTTGTCAGAGTTAATAGCTGAAATGACCCAGATGTCATGCGAAGGATATATAGGCCTAAAGTGCCAAGTCTAAACTTTAGGGAATGATGTGACATCTTTGTAGACGATGCTAACAGCTCCCAAATGAATGAATTTTTAGAAAGCAAATAAACTGGTCCAGAATAAAAGGGGCAACCCTTAAAGAATTTTGCAGACTAGGGGGTCTACTTTAGCATTATACAGGGGGAACACACTGAAGTAGGGGATCCATGTACTCAATCCTAGTGAATTCCCAGAAATGTAAAATGGAATTAGAAGAACAACATCCTTTTAGGCCAAATGGAAATTATACTTTACAATCATCAAGAGGAAATGGGAATCTCATAATTAGCCTTCAAATGCACCAATCCATAGTCCACGTCTAAAATTTCAATTTTCACAACAGAAGTTCCACAGGTAGAAAAAAAAAGCCACTCGGAAGAGACCAGGAAAGATCAGTGATCCTTTATGTGCTACTATCTTTTTACTTCTTTCTATTAACATATGAGGACAGTTGCTGGGGCTCTATAAGGGTTATTTTTGATATATATGCAGGAATTGTGTTTAAATTCCTCAAAAATTCTTAGCATGCAACCTACTTTATTGCCTTTGAATATAAGAAAGGCTGGGCTTCTGTTTTAATTGTCAAAATCAAATCTAATTAATCTGGGGGAAGATGAGGTTACTGAGCTATTTCTCCTCTCAAATTCAATTTTCCTTCTTTAGCCTCTTCCTTCCCTGGAAATGAGTTGCAAGGATTCCAGGAGCATAATTTTCTTATATGTTTCCATCGGTCCAAGATCCCTACCACAGTGAATTTTAGTTAGATCCATTGATCCGCATTCAGCTTTTGAGAGTTCACACACCCGACAAGCAGGCTGTGAAGATCATTTGGATTGATCTTTCTTCAGAGGTTCAGGACCAGCAAACCATTAAGAAACATGAAGATTGTTTTTCTTATAAATTCTGTGATTTAAAGTGTTGGGCAGTACATGACTCCTTCAGGGGAAATTTTCTCTCTGAAAAGGGAAACTGTTACCTTTGGTTTCTGGGCTGATCTCATTTACCTATTTCAAAGCAGAAGTATTTCAGTTTTTTCCAGAGTGAAAAAAAAAATCTAAAGACCACACACTGGACTTTCCAAAGAACAGAAGGGTATAGAAAGCACAAAGGGAATGTCCTCAGAAAGGACACATACTGTTTCATAGCCTGAGGAACTGAGTCTCCGTAGTTTGGTAGTTTGTTTTTACTTTGGGGAAGACTTTACTTTGTAGCCCTTCATCTAGCTAATTCGGTTCAGATCACATCAATGGCTCACCCATTTGTTCAGTTCACTTAAGACCATGGTCTGTATCAAAGCATTTTTTGAACAGAAAGTTATGAACCAATTAGCACCAAAATAAACAAGCATTTTTCAGGGAGAAGGGAATGGAAACTACAGCTTTCCACAGTAAACAATAAAAAATGAAAAGCTTCTAAATATTTCCCCAAAAGGGTCAAGAAACAATTTCTACAATCATCATTGCTTCAGGGAAACCTTTAGACAAGGCTAGCAATGGGCTTAGAGGTCACCATCGGATTCAAAGTTATAATAAAGAAAAAGAAAGCCCACAATATAAAAATGATCAGGAGATAAGTCATCTCAGGTCTCTGCTTATTAAGGCTACCCTAAGATATATACAATGATGTAAACCATTTCTTCAGTGGAGGGGCAGCATAAACAACCTTAAGCATGTTTAATGTTTATCTCCTGATGCCTAAACTTCCTAAGGGGACAGAAACCCAAGGGAGAATGAATGAATCAACCACACTGGCTGAGAACAAATGTAAAGGCTCCTCAAGCACGGAGTTATATATTTCATTTCAAAATAGAGTCCTGCTAGCCAAGTGAGAACCTACTACCTTCTACATCGGGAACACTAAAGGATGGAAATAAATTAGCAGTGTTCGGAAAACAAATGTTTAATTGTAAGGAACACAAACATTTTGCAATCACAAGAGACTCACACCCAACCAGTTTCAATTTCTAGAATGGGATTTTATTTTTTTCCTCTTGATAATGAAGTACTTTTCAAAAAGACATGCAACTAGCTGGAATATTCAGAGATCTAGAAAATGTAAATGCAGTTTTCCCTATATATATGTTCCAGACGTGAATAGGCATACATTGTTCTATAGGGGATAGAAATCCTCTGCAATTCTTAATGGGGAATGAGGTATTTATAGGTCGTTCTTCATGTTATGGTTGAAATCAGAGCTGGCTTCTCTGATTTCCTTTGAGTGTGGTTAGCCAGCTGATCTCCTTGTACCTCCACATGCAAAGCTAATGGGAAACATCTGGCACTGACTCTTTGATCAGTGCTTTTGGCTAACATTTGGCCGACTCCTCTCCTTCACTCTTATCAGGGTCCCCTCCATCTCTCTTAACCGAGTTCCCTCCTTCTCCGACTCCTCTCCTTCACTCTTATCAGGGTCCCCTCCGTCTCTCTTAACTGAGTTCCCTCCTTCACTCTTAGAGGAGTCCCTTCTCTGACTTCATGGTAGCTACAGGCACTTACAAAATGCAGAAGGCAGAGGAAAGTTAAAGGAGACATCTTTAAATTAATACTGACACCGCATTTGCCAACTTCAGGATTTTCTGTCGAGAGGCTTTCCCACCTCTGATTTTTTCTCTTAAACATCCAGCCAAATACAAGTTAAACTTCCCAAAACACTCGATCTATTCTGTCCAAGGAAGGTTCGCAAAAAGCAGCGTAGTCTAGTGGAAAGAGCAGAGACCTAGGAATGAAAAGACCTGGGTTCTAATCCTAGTTTTGCCACTTAGCTGCTGGGTGAATTGAGGGTAGTCCGTTAACTTCTCTGTGCTTCAGTTCTCTCATTTGCAAAATGGGGATTCAGTACCTGTTCTCCCTCCTACTTGGACTGGGAACCTCATGTGGGACTTGATTATCTTGTATCTACCCCAGTGCTTAGTACATTTCTTTGCACATAATAAGTGCTTAGCAAATACCAATATTATTTTTTTTATTATCAGCATCACAGGGTAAGGACAGGAGAGTCGTCTACACTCTCTACCTCGAATTCGTCAACTCCAACTCTCTCCTAGACCCCCTCCAATCTGGCTTCTGTCCCCTACACTCCACTGGAACTGCCCCTCAAAGGTCACCAATTACCACCTTCTTGCCAAATCCAATGGCTCCTAATCTATAATAATCCTCCTCGACCTATTAGCTGCCTTCTACACTGTGGATCACCCCCTTCTCCTCAACATGCCATCCAACCTTGGCTTAACAGATTCCATCCTCTCCTCGTTCTCCTCTTATCTCTCTGGGCGTTCATTCTTAGTCTCCTTTGTGGGCTCCTCCTCCCCCTCCCATCCCCTTACGGTAGGGGTTCCTCAAGGGCCAGTTCTTGGTCCCCTTCTGTTCTCTATCTACACTCACTCCCTTAGTGAACTCATTCGCTCCCACGGCTTCAACTACCATCTTTATGCTGATAACACCCAAATCTATATCTCTGACCCTGCTCTCTCTCCCTCCAGGCTTGTATCTCCTCCTGCCTTCAGGACATCTCCATCGGATGTCTGCCCACCATCTAAAACTCAATATGTCCAAGAGTGAAGTCCTTAACTTATCACCCAAACCCTGCCCGCTCCCTGACTTTCCCATCACTGTAGACGGCACTACCATCCTTTCCATTTCACAAGCCTGCAACCTTGGTGTCATCCTCAACTCTGCTCTCTCATTCACCCAACACATCCAATCCATCGCCAAAACCTGCCAGTCTCACCTCCACAACATCGCCAAGATCCTCCCTTTCCTCTCCACCCAAACCGCTACCTTGCTGGTTCAATCTCTCATCCTATCCCAACTGGATTACTGCATCAGTCTCCTCTCTCATCTCTCATCCTCCTGTCTCTCCCCACTTTAGTCTATACTTCAGTCTGCTGCCCTGATTATCTTTGTTCAGAAACACTCTGGGCATGTTACTCCCCTCCTCAAAAATCTCCAGTGGCACCTGTCAACCTACAAATCAAGCAGAAACTCCTCACTCTCAGCTTTGAGGCTCTCCATCACCACACCCCCTCCTACTTCAGCTCCCTTCTCTCCTTCTACAGCCCACCCTCCACTCCTCTGCCACTAACCTCTTCACTGTGCCTCATTCTTGCCTGTCCTGCTGTCAACCCCCAGGCCACGTCCTTCTCCTGGCCTGGAATTCCCTCCCTCCACACATCCGCCAAGCTAGCTCTCTTCCTCCCTTCAAAGCCCTACTGAGAGCTCACCTCCTCCAGGAGGCCTTCCCAGACTGAGCCCCCTTTTTCCTCTCCTCCTCCCCATCCCTCCTGCCCTACCTCCTTCCCCTCCACACAGCACTTGTATATATTTGTACAGATTTATTACTCTATTTATTTTACTTGTACATATTTACTATTCTATTTTTTTTGTTAATGATGTGCATATAGCTATGATTCTATTTGTTCTTGCAATTTAACACCCGTCTACATGTTTTGTTTTGTTGTTTGTCTCCTCCTTCTAGACTGTGAGCCCGTTGTTGGGTAGGGACCATCTCTTTATGTTGCCGACTTGTACTTTCCAAGCACTTAGTACAGTGTTCTGCATCCAGTAAGTGCTCAATAAATACAATTGAATGAATGAGAGACCACTCATAGCAGACTTCACAGAAATCCTGAACATTCTTTCTCACTAAATTGGAAGATTATAATTATCTGATGGGATGACTCGTTGGAGCCTAAAAAAGGATCAGCCCCAAATTTCTAATGAATAATAATAATAATAATAGTAATGGTATTTGTTAAGTGCTTACTATGTGCCAAGCACTGTTCTAAGCACTGGGGTAGTTACAAGGTAATCAGGTTGTCCCACGTGGGGCTCACATTCTTAATCCCCATTTTACAGATGAGGTAACTGAGGCACAGAGAAGTTAAGTGACTTGCCCCAAGTCACAAAGCTGACAAGTGGTGGAGCCGGGATCAGAACCCATGACCTCTGACTCCCAGTCCGGTGCATTTCCCACTAAGTCACGCTACTTCTTTGCTGCTTACTGTGTGCAGAGCACACTACTAAGCTCTTGGGAGAGTACAGTGCTTAGTGCCATATTCTACACACAGTAAGCACTTGATAAATAATAATAATGATGGTGTTTGTTAAGTGCTTACTCTGTGCCAAGCACATAGTAAATACCTCTGATTGATTGACTGGCTTGATTGCTTCAGTTGCCATGAGTCCTCAGGGCTGTCAAAGAATACTAGAGCATTTGAAGAATTCAATGAGACACAATTATTTTAGAATTGAAATGTGTCTGAAAGTACCAGGACAGATTTTTTCCTTCACCTTCTCATAGATCTGCAAGACTATAAGCTTGTTGTGGGCAAAGGGAACATGTCTATCGCCTTTGTCATATTGTACTTTTCCAAGCACTGTACTAAGTGTAGAAAATAAGCATTCAATAAATAGAATTGATTGATGGATTTCCCATTCCCCTCATGGAGAGCTGCAAAGTTTCTAAGCATCATTCCCAGCATGTCTTTCACTGCTGCAGTTAACTTTTTAATAATAATAATAATGATAACAATAATAATAATGGTATTTGTTAAGCACTTACTGTGTGCCAGGCACTGTACTAAGTGCTGGGGTAGATATAAGCAAATCAGGTTGGACATCGTCCCTGTCCCACATGGAGTTCATAGTCTCAGTCACCATTTTAAGGATGAGGTAACTGAAGCACAGAGAAGACAAATGACTTGCCCAAGGTCACACAGCAGACAAGTAGCAGAGCGGGATTAGAACTCAGGTCCTTCTGACTCCCAGGCCCGTGCTCTATCCACTAAGCTATGTTGCTTCTCCAACGTTGGAGAAGCAATGTGACCTGACCTGAACTTTCCATTGTGCCTAAAATTAGACCTTCTCCCTCCTCTCTTCTCCATTTCAGTCAAACGAGTTCTTAGTGAGGATACAGATCTCTGCGTAAATTTGATTTCCCTCATTTCTCACTCCCCTCCCTCCTTCTGATTCTTCTTCCAAAAAAGAAGGTAGAATATTCATCACGGCCCAGTGAACAGAGGATGATTCTGGGAGCCAGAGGACCTGGGTTCTAAAGCTCTTTCTACCACTTGCCTGCTGTGGGACGTTGGACCAAAGTACTTCATTTATCTGAGCCTCAGTTTCCTCGTCTGCACAATGGGGTTAAGACACCTGCTCCCCTTCCTACTTAGATTGTGTGCTCTGTGTCTGATTGGATTACCTTGTTTCTACCTGAGCTCTCAGTCGGGTGCTTCGCACATCCCAAGTGTTTAAAAGGCAGCATGGAATAGTGGATAAAGCATGGGCTTGGGAGTCAGAAGGTCATAGGTTCCAATCCAGGCTCTGCCACATGTCTGTTGTGTGACCTCGAGCAAGTCATTTCACTGAGCCTCAGTTACCTCATCTGTAACATGGAAATTGAGACTGTGAGCCTCATGGGGGACAGGAATTGTGTCCAATCCGATTAGCTTGTACCCATCCCAGTGTTTAGTACAGTGCTTGACATATAGTAAGTGCTTAACAAATACCACAATTGTCATTATTACTATTATTATTAATAAAAATGCTTCAATTATTAAGTAGGATGGAGAACAAGTATTTGAAGCATTTGGCTTCATAAGGCCCATATACATGGTGATCCTTAAAATTTAATCAGGAAGCTGAATTTACCCTTTGACAAGGTACCTACACTGATGTGTTTCCTGAGGTGTGTGGGGGTATTCCCTATACCCCTTGAGAAAGTGCCTTAAGTGAACCAAATTCTCCAGTAATTAAGAAACATTCAGTTCAGGTTTTTTTGGCTGCATAACTGGGGAGATAATGACTGTGAGGTGAGTCTCATCCTTCCTTTCTCACAAGACCGTAACCTTGGTGTTATCCTTGACTCCTCTCTCTCACTCAACCCACATTGTCAATCCATCACTAAATCCTTTCAGTCCCACCTTCACAACATCGCTAAAATTCACCCTTTCTTCTCCATCCTAACAGCTACCATGTTAATACAATCACTTATCCTCTCCCGCCTGGATGGATGCATCAGCCTCCTTGCTGACCACCCAGCCTCTTGTCTCTCCTCACTCCAGTCCATACTTCACTCTACTGTCCGGGTCATTTTTCTTCAAAAACATTCAGAGCATGTCTCCCCACTCCTTAAAAAACTCCAGTGGTTGCCATCCATCTTCACCATTGGCTTTAAAGCAGTCAATCACCTTACCCCTCCTACCTCACCTTGCTATTCTCCTACTACAACCCTTCACTCCTCCAATGCTAACCTTTTCTCTGTACCTTGATCTCACCTATCTCATCCCCATCACCCACATCCTACCCTTGGCCTGCAAGGCCCACCCTCCTCAAATTCATCAGACAATTATTCTCCCCCAATCGAAGCCTTATTGAAGACACGTCTCTTCCCTAACTAAGCCCACCTTTCCTCTTCTCCCACTCCCTTCTGTGTCACCCTGACTTGCTCCGTTTATTTTCCCCCTGTCCCAGGTCCACAGCACTTAGGCACATATCTGTAATTCGTTTATGATACTAATATCTGTCCCCTCCCATCTAGACTGTAAACTCATTGTGGGCAAGGAATATGTCTTTTTATTGTTGTATTGTACAGTACTTAGCACAGTGTGCTGCATACAGTAAAATGCTCAATAAATATGATTGAATGGGCCTACACAGTAGCATGGGATGAGAAAAGAAATTGGGAAGGCACATTGTAGATACTAACATGCATAATCCACAAGAAGTCTTGGGATTGATTAGGGAATAATTAGCTGCAATTCATCTCAGTAACACTGAATCTTGACATTTCGTATTTATTGTCCATCATCTTCCCCCACCAATGAACCATTAGCACCCATGAGCACAGAAATCACAGCTTTTACTCTCATAGTAGGGAGCCCTATGTGTCTGACCAGATTATCTCGTGTCTACCCCAGGTCTTAGAACACAGTGCCTGGCACATAATAAGCATTTAACAAGTACCACAATTATAATTGTTATTATTATTATTATCTATATACAGTATGTGACCAATAAATACTGCTGAAGGAAGAGAGTTTATTAGACTCTCTTATCCCCATCTGGAATATGTCCCAGTGACTATATTTTTTTAATGTCAGGAAAGTGAATCTAGGTGAAGCCAGTCTATGCCATATTCATTCATGATCATTACAAGAGTCATAATGCATTTATTAAGCTTTCACTCTGCAGCATGTTAGTAGGTTATCTCATTGGCCAGTCCCCTTTCTCCAAAGAGCCCAAAATCAGTTTTATCCCCATTTTACAGATGAGAAAATTGAGTTCCAGAGAAGTTAAGTGACTTGCATTGTTACATAGTAAGCCTAAGGAAGAGCTGGAACTCGAGGCCAATCTCCTGCCCCCCTGCTCTTCTTTTCACTGAGCCATGCTGCATGAGACAACAACCAGAAAATTCATGTTAATAACCAACAATTACGTTCAGTTTGGCAGCGTTTAAATTAGTATAATGATGGTAGGAGAATTTCCCAAACTGAGAAACATCAAAGGAGGGCAGACTATGTTCTTTCCTTTCTTCTCCCATATTAACCAATTAATAGTATAATACTTAGTGTTTACTGTGTGCAGAGGACTGTACTAAGCACAGGCGATTACAACAGAGTTGGGAGACGTGTTCCCTAAGCTCAAGGAATTTAGCCTATAGGGAGCTTAGAGTCTATTGTTTTCATGTTCCCTCTTCCCTTGTCAAATTTTACTTGGTGGCAGGTGTAAGCTATTGTGGGCAGGGAATGTTTCTGTTCATTGTTATATTGTACTCTCCCAAGCGCTTAGTACAGTACATTGCCCACAGTAAGCGCTCAATAAACATGATTAAAGGAATAAATGAATGAATGTTCCCTCTTCTCTCTTCAAATTTCACCTGGTGTTGGTTATAAGCTCACTGTGGGCAGAGAATGTATCTTCATTAATAGTAGTAATAATAATAATGATAATTATGGTATTTGTTAAGTGCTATGTGCCAAACAATGTTCTAAGCTCTGGGGTAGATAATCAGGATGCCCCTCGTGGGCCTCACAGCTTTAATCACCATTCTATAGATGAGATAACTGAGGCACAGAGAAGTTTAGTGGCTTGCCCAAGGTCACACAGAAGACAAGTGGCAGACCGGGATTAGAATCTATGTCCTCTGACTCCCAAGCCCATGCTCTTTCCATAAGCCACGCTGCTTCATTGGTATATTGCACTTTCCCAAGCGCTTAGTACCGTGTTTTTACACACAGTAAATGTTCAATAAATACATTGAATGAATGAATAGGTCAAAAATGCTGGAAGATTGTGGTCAAATTTGATATAATATTTTCAGTTTGTTGTAATCTTCATGGGTAAGGTGATGAGCAATTTGTTCAAAATTTACTGTGATCAGTTAGATACAAATGCCCCATTAGGAAGTTTTGAAATTTAAGTGTCAGACTCTTCTTCTCTCAGTCACAGTACTTATTTATGCAAAAAGCAAAAGAGCAAAAGTTGACAGAATGTCTTAGGAAATAGTCTACACAGTAATTTCAAGAAACCAAAGCAGTCATGTGCAAAAATGTTCCTGGAAATCATCAAACTCATTTTTAGTCTCTGCTTTCTCAGTATTCCCCGATTTTCAAACTTGACTAGCAAGGTTGTTTTAATTTGCTCCTTCAAGGGATAAGCAAAATAGTGCTATTGAAAATGAGTCTCTCTGGGCTTATGCAGAGGTGAAGATAAGCTGGAATGCGTGGAAACACTGTTCTTTTAACAATAATTGCTGAAACTGGGGCTCTGGCATGAATTCCATGGAAATGCTGAGTCTCGCTCTGCTGTGGCTCCTGTCACTGAATTCCGGAACTGTCCCAGAATTTAAATCAAAGGTGTTTATTCAGTCCTTGTGGCGTGCCAATCACTGTGCTAAGCACTTGGGAAAGTAAAGTGCATTCACATTGGTAAACACGATCCCCGGCCCCAAAATCTGTGCAGTGACCCAGGTGGAACAATTAGATTCTGAATAATAATAATAATAATAATAATAATAATAATAATAATAATAGTATTTATTAAGCACTTACTATGTGCCAAGCACTGTTCTAAGCGCTGGGGTAGATACAAGCAAGTCAGGTTTGGATCCAGTCCTTCTCCCACTGGGGCTCCCAGCCTCAACCCCCATTTTCCAGATGAGGTCACCGAGGCTCAGAGAAGTGAAATGGCTTGCCCAAGGTCACCAAGCAGACAAGTGGTGGAGCCAGAATTAGAACACATGACCTTCTGACTCCCATGCCCAGGCTGTATCCTCTATGCCATGGAGTTGGGTAGCCGGTTAGTGATGGCTGAGACACTCCCCCTTTCTGCCCAGTGCAGGTAAGTAGCCTGGCCCAGCCCAGTTCCAGGCTGCACTGGTCCAGATGGTTTTCTGCCCCCTCGGGGGGACCCCGCCATCACACTGCATGGGGCAAGGTGGGGAGAGTTGGGGAGAAAGCCAGTACCCCCCTTTCCTACTCCAGCCCTAATAATAAGAATAATTGTGGTATTTGTTAAGCACTTACCATGTGCTGGGCACTGTACTACGTGAAGGGTTGGATACGAGCAAATCAGGTTGGAACCAGGCCCTGTCCCACATAATAATAACAATAATAATGGCATTTATTAAGCACTTACTATGTGCAAAGCACTGTTCTAAGCACTGGGGAGGTTACAAGGTGATCAGGTTGTCCCACGGAGGGCTCACAGTCTTAATCCCCATTTTACAGATGAGGTAACTGAGGCACATAGAAGTGAAGTGACTTGCCCAAGGTCACACAGCAGACAAGTGGTGGAGCCGGGATTTGAACCCATGACCTCTGACTCCAAAGCCCATGCTCTTTCCACTGAGCCACTGTGCTTCTCTAGCTTCTCACATGGGGCTCACAGTCTCATTCTCCATTTTACAGGTGAGGTAACTGAGGCACAGAGAAGTGAAGTGACTTACCCAAGGTCACACAGCAGACAAGTGGTGGAGCCGGGATTAGAACTCATGACCTTCTGACTCTCAGGCCCATGCTCTATCCACTATGCCCTGCAGTCAGCTGTCTTGTGGACACTCCCTCAGATGATGGAATCCAGGAGGTGACATCTGACCGGGCTCTCCACAGATGGGATGCAAGGAGACCTCCAGAGGTGCCGACCCCACCCAGAAGGGCATTTAATCATTCATTCACTCAATCGTATTTATTGAGCACTTACTGTGTGCAGAGCACTGTACTAAGCGCTTGGGAAGTAAAAGTCGGCAACATATAGAGATGGTCCCTACCCAACAACGGGCTCATAGTCTAGAAGAGGGAGACAGACAACAAAACAAAACATGTCGACAGGTGTTAAAATCGGCAGAACAAATAAAATTAAAGCTATAAGTACATCGTTAATAAAATAAATAGAATAGTAAATATCTACAAGTAAAACAAATAGAGTAATAAATCTGTGCAAATATATACAAGTGCTGTGGGGAGGGGAAGAAGGTAGGTGCGGGGATGGGGAGGAGTGAGCCCATTGTTGGGTAGGGACTGTCTCTATATGTTGCCAACTCTATATGTTGCCCAAGTGCTTAATACAGTGCTCTGCACACAGTAAGCGCTCAATAAATACAATTGATTGATTGATTGAAAAAGGGTGCTCAGTCTGGGAAGGCTTCCTGGAGGAGGTGAGCTCTCAGTAGGGTTTTGAAGGGAGGAAGAGAGCTAGCTTGGCTGATGTATGGAGGGAGGGCATTCCATCCCAGGCATCCCATGGCTCAAGAGTGAGCCGTGGGCTTTGAAGACCAGGTGTTGCCCCCACAGGGACTGCAACTTGTTTGCTGTGTGAACTTAGGCTAATCCTTTCTCTTCTCTGGGCCTCAGTTCCCTCCTCTGAAAAATGGGGATTAAGAGTGTAAACCCCATGTGGGACAGGAACTGTTTCCAACCTGAGAAGCCGCGTGGCACAGTGAATAGAGCCTGGGCCTGAGAGTCAAAAGGTCATGCATTATAACCCCAGCTCTGCAACTGTCGGCTGAGTGACCTTTGGCAAGTCACTTCACTTAAGAGCACAGGCTTGGGAGTCAGAGGTCATGGTTTCTAATTCCAGCTCCACCTCTTGTCAGCTGTGTGACTTTGGGCAAGTCACTTAACTTCCTATGCCTCAATTACTTCATTTGTAAAATGGGGATTAAGACTGTGAGCCCTACGTGGGACAACCTGATTATTTTGTATCCCCACAACCCTGCAAACTCAGCACTTAAAACAGTGCTTGGAACATAGTAAGTGCTTAACAAATAGCATTATTATTATTATCATTCTCTGGGCCTCAGTTCCCTCATCTGTAAAATGGGGATTGAGACTGTGAGCCCCATGTGGGACAGGTACTGTGTCCAACCCAATTTGCTCATATCCACCCCGGTCCTTAGAACAGTGGCTGACACATAGTAAGCACTTAAGAAATACCATTAAAAAGAAAAATTCCTCCAGCCTACCCCTACTCCCCCTAACAACTGTTCAGGCCAGTGGGGTACAGCTGCGGTTCTGTAAGACCTGTCCTCCAGTGTGGGTTACTGATTTTCCTGGAAATGTGCCCAATTACTTTCCCTTTTCCTGCACAGCAGGGATGGGAAAAACAGAAGCTTGGGATCTGTAGCACATTAGAATATCACCAAAACAGCAACTATTGCAACTAGTAATCAATCAATCAATCCATCATATTTATTGAGCACTTACCGTGCTTAGAGCACTGTACTAAGTGCTTGGGGGAGTACAATATAACAAAGCTGATAGATACATTCCCTTCCCACGAAATGCTTCTGGGGAGGACAGGGAGAGAAACTGAATTTCTCCCCCTCCACTAATCATTCAGCCTTCTCCCTCCTGTTGTTTTAGTAAACAAGCCCCCTGCATAGATAATATTAGTAAGCAGGATTGCAAGGAAAGCTATTTACATATTTAAACATAGTCCTAAACATTCAGGTACTCTTGGAGATGTTGATAGTATGATGTCATCACGATCTCTGTCTGGTGGTCAGAGAAGCAGCGTGGCTCAGTGGAAAGAGCACGGGCTTTGGAGTCACAGGTCATGGGTTCAAATCCCAGCTCCTCCAATTGTCAGCTGTGTGACGTTGGGCAAGTCACTTAACTTCTCTGTGCCTCAGTTACCTCATCTGTAAAATGGGGATTAAGACTGTAAGCCCCATGTGGGACAAACTGATTACCTTGTATCTACCTCAGTGCTTAGAAAGGTCACCAGGTTTATTTATATTTATAATATCCTAAAACAAAAAAAATCAAATGTCATATATGTATATATGGTTGTACATATTTATTACTCTATTTTACTTGTACATATTTACTATTCTATTTATTTTATTTTGTTAATATGCTTCGTTTTGTTGTCTGTCTCCCCCATTCTAGATTGTGAACCCGCTGTTGGGTAGGGACCTTCTCTATATGTTGCCAACTTGTACTTCCCAAGTGCTTAGTACAGTGCTCTGCACACAGTAAGCGCTCAATAAATGCGATTGAATGAATGAATGAATGGTGCTTGGCACATAGAAAGCACCTAACAGATACCATTATTATTATTATTATTTCACTTCTCTATGCCTCAGTTACCTCATCTAGAAAATGGAGATTAAGACTGTGAGCCCAACGTGGGACAGGGACTGTGTCTGACCCAATTTGCTTGTATCCACCCTAGTGCTTAGTATAGAGCCTGGCACATAATAAATGATTAATAAATAACATAATTATTATTACTCTCCCATGTATTTAGTACAGTGCTCTGCATATAGTAAGTGCTCAATAAATACGATTGATTGATTGAGTGATAGTAGGGAGAACAGGTATTGAAACCTCATTTTCCAGGAAATTGAGGAACAGAGAAATTAACAACTTGCCCAAGGTCACACAACAGCGATGTGGCAGAGCTGGGATTAGAACCCAAGTCCTTCTGATTCCCAGGGTGACGCTCCTTCCATTAGGCCACAGAATATGTTGAATAAAGTGGATTTCATTGTGGCAGTGGAGTAGGACAGGTCCTTCAGCAAAGAAACATCTAAGACAATGCAGGGGAATTCCATTGTACACCAAAACCGGTCTACAGATAACCCAGGATTGTCCAATATGGGTTGATATCAGTTGAGATCCGTAAGACTTCCAGGGAGGTCATTGGACTGTTCATTGCCAGGTCCAAACCAATGATTTTAGTCCCCTTCTAGTTAAACCTGGAAGCAAGATTAGATCCCATATGCCCCAGGAAGAGACCCTTTTTCTCTCTCTAACTGCCATCTTCAACTGTTGGCTCTCTAATGGCTATTTCCCCACCGCTTTCAAACACACCCATGTCTCCCCTATCCTAAAAAAAGCCATCCCTTGACCCCACAGTTCCCTCCAGTTATCGGCCCATCTCCCCCCATCATTCCTCAACAAAATCCTTGTGGGGGGGGGGTCTACATTTGTTGCCTCAATTTCCTCTCCTCCAGTTCTCTCCTTTACTCCCTCCAATCTGGATTCTGTCACCTTCATTCCAAATAAATCACCCTCTTAAAAGTCACCAATGATCTCCTTCTCATCAAATCCAAAGGCCTCTACTTCATCCTAATCCTTCTGGACCTCCCAGATGCCTGTGACTCTGTCAATCACCCCCCTCTTCTGGAAATATTATCCAAACAGCTTCCCTGACACTGTCTTCTCCTGGTTTTTCTCCTATCTCACTGGCTGCTCATTCTCAGTCTCTTTCATGGGCTCCTCCTCTGCCTCCCACCCCCTAACTGTGGAGGTCCCTCAAGGTTCAGTTCTGGGTCCCCTTCTATTCTACATCTACACCCACTTCCATGGCTTCAACTACCACCTCTATAATAATAATGATGACATTTGTTAAGCGCTTACTATGTGCGAGGCACTGTTCTAAGTGCTGGGGGGGATACAGGGTGATCAGGTTGTCCCATGTGGGGCTCACAGTCTTAATCCCCATTTTACAGATGAGGGAACTGATGCACAGAGAAGTTAAGTGACTTGCCCAAAGTCACACAGCTGACAAGTGACGGAGCCGGGATTAAAACCCATGACTACTGACTCCCAAGCCCAGGCTCTTTCCTCTATGCAGATGATTCCTAAATCTAAATTTGGAATCCCTGATCACTCTCCCTCACTGCAGTCTCACATTTCCTTCTGCCTTCAAGACATCTCTACTTGAATGTCTGCCGTTTCCTCAAACTTAACATGTCCAAATCAGAATTCTTTATCTGTGAGCCCCACGTCGGACAGGGACTATGTCCAACCTGATTTGCTTGAATCTACCTCAGTGCTAAGAGCAGTGCCTGGCATATATTAAGTGCTTAATAAATACAATAAATTATTATTATTATTCTTAAAGTTGCAAGTCTGTCCATTGTCTAAAGGTGTGTCCTCAGGCAGCTGCCATTGTTGCTGATCATCTGCAGCCAGTCTGCATTATTCCTTATGACAACACCATGAGAGAATAAATGTGAGTAAGATTTTGACATTTATTAGGAGTTTTCTATTTGCTGAGCACTGGTGTAGTTACAAGGGTATGAGACTAGGCTCAATCTGATCTGCATTGCAGAAGAGTCAATCAGAAATAGTGTGGTCTAGTGGAAACAGCCCAGCACTGGAATTCAGGTGATCTTGGTTCTAATCCTAGATTGACTACTTTTTTTTTTAATGGTGTTTGTTAAGTGCTTACTTTTCGGGAAATTCCAGCTTCACCACTTCTTTTATTCAATGATATTTGTTAAGAGCTTACTGAGAAGCATTGTGGCTTAGTGAGAAGCAGCGTGACTTAGTGGAAAGAGCCCGGGCTTGGGAGCCAGAGGTCATGGGTTCTTATCCTGTCTCCTCCACTTGTCAGTTTGTGACACTTTGGGCAAGTCACTTCACTTCTCTGGGCCTCAGTTCCCTCATCTGGAAAATGGTGATGAAGACTGTCAGCCTCATGTGGGACAACCTGATAACCTTGTATCTATCCTGGTGCTTACAACAGTGCATGACAGATAGTAAGCATTTAACAATATTATTTCTAGACTGTGAGCCCATTGTTGGGTAGGGACCCTCTCTAACTGTTGCCGATTTGTACTTCGAATCCAGGCTCTGTTTCTTGCCAGCTGTGTGACCTTGGGCAAGTCACTCCACTTCTCTGTACCTCATGAATGAAGACTGTGAGCCCCACGTGGAACAACCTAATGACCTTGTATCTATTCAAGTGCTTAGAACAGTGCTTGGCACATAGTAAGCTCTGAACAAATACCAACCTTATTATTATTATTATTATTATTATTGTCATTATGAGAAGCAGCATGGCTTAGTGGATAAAGCACAGGCTTGGAAATCAGAAGGGACTGGGTTCTAATGCCGGCTCCACCAATTTATCTGCTGTGTGACCTCGGACAAGTCACTTCACCTCTCTGTGACTGAGTTTCTTCATCTGTAAAATGGGATTATGACTTTGAGCCCTATGTGGGACAGGGTCTAGGTTCAACCCAATTACCTTGTATCTACCCCAGTGCTTAGTACAGTGCCTGGTACATAGGGAGCACTTAACAGATACTAAAATTATTACTATTATTATTATGTGTCAGAAACTGTTCTAAGCACTAGGGTAGATGTAAATTAATTTAATTGGACACAATCCCTGTCCCAGGTGGGGCTCATAGTCACTTTGGGCAAGTCACAATATTTCTAGGCCCAAGTTTCCTCATCGTTAAAGTGTGGGACAGGGACTGTGTCCAACCTGGTTATCTTTTATCTACCTCAGTACTTAGAACAGTGCTTGGCACATAGTAAGCGCTTAACAAATACCAACATTATTATTATTATTATGGGGCTCAAAGTCTTAATTCCCATTTAACGGATGAGTAAACTTTGGCACAGAAAAGTTAAGTATCTTACCCAAGGTCACACAGCAGACAAGTGACAGAGCCGGGATTAGAACCCACATCCTCTGACCCCTAAACCCATGCTCTTTTGTCTACCCAAGTACTTAGTACAGTACTTGGCACGTAGTATGTGCTACCAACTAGAATTATCATTTTTGGGGGTATTTGCTATGTGCTTATTATGTGTTAAGCACTCTTCTAAGCACTGGGGTAGTTACAAGTTAATTAGGTCAGATAGAGCCCCTGTCCTACGTCGTGATCTCGGTCTTAATCTTGTTGCTGTTGTTATTATACAAAGCTCTTAATCTATTTTATTCCCATTTTACAGATGGGGAAACCAAGTCCCAGAGAGGTTAAGTAACATGCCCAAAATCACACACCAGGGCTCAAACCCTAGACTCCCGTGCTCTTTCCACTATGCAATCCTGCCAGTTACCTTACTGGTGACAAAGAAAAGTGAAATATCTTTGTGAAAGCCCCTAGCTGCTTTAGACAGAAATAGCAGGGTGCACAATATTGTTGCCTTTGGGTCACTGGCTCTCATCACTCTCCCATGATTCTTCTCACAAAGTGCTGTGATATATTCAGTTAGCAATAAAGCTAACCACAGGAAAAACACCGAGGAGTCAGTGGAGGAAGGGAATTTCTTTGGCTTCCCTTCAAATCATATCACAGTTCCCCAGTTCATGTTATCTTCACATCAGTAACTTGAAGATTCTCAAAGCCGGCTCACTGTGCCTCCTTTCTGTTAACTTTTAGAAAACACATTTGCTGAGCTGAACAAGCAATGCAGTGGAAGGCAAACAAATCCCATCAAAACAGCTGACTAAGTTTCCACAGTCTCTGTTTTGAAGAACTGGGGAAGTCTAGCCCCTGTGATTTAACATACCACAACTCAAAGTCTCTCCCTCCTTATTTAGAAAGCTGAATGATTACAAGGTCAGCCTCGCGGCTGTTTTGTGTGATCTGAACTGTGTTTCAATGCAAAAGCCTGTTTAAAAATGGACTCCAACTCCCCAAGTTGCTGGAACTATATAATTTTAAAAAGAATATTGCTGCCAAGAATATCTATAGTTCACCATGTCATCCCTAGTGAAGCTGTACATCAATTTCGGCCAAGCCAGCATGTTTCATTGTACTGTGAAGGACAGTTCATCTTACGTCATAGTCCATGAAGCAGTGAGCCAGTACTGAATGATTCTAAACAAATGTGATGTTTCTGTTAACCAGACTCTGAAAAAGCTCTAATATGGACATCTTTTAAGAGAGCAATTAAGCTACAATAAGCCAACTTCAGCTTTTTCTTTTCGAAGTTTTAGTCTTACTGCCCAGCAAATTTGTAAGTTTTTCTCATCTAACTCAAGACTTGGATGTCTTTCATTTCCTCCATGAATTACTTCAAGTCCTTTGTTCAACTTTTCTCCTTTGGTAATTTCACAATCTCACTGTTCTACGGTGGGTTATTCCCTGGGAAGAAACAAAAGAACCTATCCAAAATTCCAGTTTTCCTTTTGCCTGCAGGACATCTTCTCTGGGATGCCTCACCTCAGACTTGACAATTCCAGTCATACCTTGTCATCAAATCAATAGTATTTGAGCACTTACTGTGTGTGCAGGGAACATATCTACCAACTCTGTTACTTTGAATTCTCTCAAACTCTTAACACAGTGCTCTGTACTGAGCATTCAATAAATACCATTGACTGATTGATTGATTGAAGAGCATTGGCTAGGTGCTTGGGGTAGTACAATTCTAAAAAGTTGGTAGACACGTGCCCAGTCTAAAGGGGGAGATATTCAACTAAATTATGTATATGTACATAAGTGCCATGAATTTCAAGTCCCACCTCGATCCTCCCTTCCTGTAAACTTGTCCTCTAGACTGTAAGCTGGCTGAGGGCAGGGAATATGTCTGTTATAGTGTACTCTCCCAAGTGCATCGTACAGTGATCTGCACACAGTAAATGCTCGATAAATATGATTGACTGACTCCTAATTTTCTCATGATGCCCCTGTATTCAGAAGCCCACAATCTTGGAGTCATTTTCAACTTCTCACTATCTTTCAGTTTTCACATTCAAGCTTCTGCTAAATCCTTCCAGTCCTTCCCACCAAACAATTCCCCCATCTGCCCATTGCTCTCCACTTTGGCTGCTACAACCGTAATCCAAAATTTTGTCATATCTCAGCTACACTACTGTATCAGTCTCCTGGCCTTCACCCTCTCCTCTTCTCTTCTCTCCCAAGAGCTTCTGCTCGAATTATCTTCTTGATGTGTCACTCATCTCACATTTCCCCTCTCCTCCAAACCCTCCAAGGGCTTCCCATTTCCCTGTATGTCAAGAACAAACTCCTCATGACCGGCTCCATGATCCTCCATAGACTCTCCCCAGTTTATGGATCATTCCTTCTTCACCCACTGTCTTCCAACTTGCTCTTATTGCTTCTGCTAAATCAACCTTAGCTGTACCTTGCTTTTGATTCCTCTGCCTCCATCCCCTCACTCATGCTGTTTCTCCAGCTGGAACTCCATCCCTCCTCTACTCCAACAGACCACAGTCCTCCCTACCTTCAAAGCCCTCCTAAAACCCCATCGCCTCCAATAAGCCTACCCTGCTTAACTCCCAAGACTCCAAGCAACATCAACCAAATGCCACCTTAACAACTTAAAGATTAAACTAAAACCCTTCTTTGACTTTGTAGTCAATTCATTCTGGTTACCCGATGTGCGATTTTTTTTAATCTCCATCTCCCCGATACAGCTCTTTAAATTCATTGTGGGCAAAGGATGTTTCACTCATATTGTATTTTGCCAAGGTCTCAGTACAATGCTTTGCACTCAGTAACTGCTCAATAAATACCTTTAATTGATTGAACTAAGAGAGCTGGATGGTCTGTTCGACAGCCTGTCTTTGAGGTCACATATGATTGGGTTGATATTCGAGTGTTTTTTTTTCTTTTCTCTACACGTCTCTACTGTATGTATGTGTTTATGTGCACGAATTTAATATCATTATCATCTCTCTTCCATCACTTCCACCCTATTTTTTAAATCTGATCTTCACATGTTCATCTGGCCCTTCCTTCTGCCCTCTCCTCCCTTGGTCTGACTTTCTTTACACAGAGGGCCTGAAAGACCAGAACCTTTTAGCTTTTACAGATGCAGAGTGAGAAGGGATGTGACCAAAGTTCACTACATTATCAAGTCTGGACAGAGTGAATACTGAATTGTTTTCACATTTCCAAAACACCAGGATGAGAAGACACCTATTAAGTCTGAGCATGACAGATTCAAAACAAACAAACGGAACCATGTCTGGGAGCAAAGCACTGGGGGGTTTCTTAGCACAAGTTGTTTAGGTGGAACATTTCAGGACCAAATAAATTGATGTGGAGTGCATGATGGGTCATTAGAAAGCAAGTTAAGGCTTTGGCAGAGGGTATTAGATGTCAAGGAGGAGAGTGTTACATGATTCCCTGATTCTGTTGCCATGGTCAGAGACAGAATACTGTGCTAGGGGTGCCATTTTCCTGAAGCAGCATGGGAATTTCTCAGCATGGCTCAGTGGAAAGAGCACAGCTTGGGAGCCAGAGGTCATGGGTTCTAATCCCGGCTCCGCCACTTGTCAGATGCATGACTTTGGGCAAGTCACTTAACTTCTCTGGTCCTCAGTTACCTCATCTGTAAAATAGGGATTGAGACTGTGAGCCCCACATAGGACAACCTGATCACTTTGTATCCCCCAGTGCTTAGAACAGTGCTTTGCACATAGTAAATGCTTAACAAATGCCATTATTATTATTAAATTCTTTTGGAGGCATTCCATTTTGCCCACTTGGTTTAATTATTCTTATGCTAAATGTCTATCTTCTGATATGTGCAGGGTTTTTTATGGAATTATTTTTTTTGTTGTTTTATGGTATTTTTTAAGCACTTACTATGTGCTAAGTACTGTATTAAGCACTAGGATAGATACAAAATAATCAGGTTGAACACAGGCCCTCTCCCACATAGGATTCACAGTCTTAATCCCCATTTACAGATGGGGTTACTGAGGCACGGAGAAGTTAAGTGACTTGCCACAGGTCATACAGCAGACAAGTGGCAAAGCCAGAATTAGAACCCAGGTCCTCTGACTTTGAGGCCCATGCTCTTTCCACTAGGCCGTGCTGCTTCTCATTAACGGAATCATCATCATCATCATCATCATCATCATGGTTTAACCATCCCTTACATTTTATTCCTATCTTTCCTGGATTACCTAGCTGCCTTCCTGGAATTCCCACTGCCATTATCTTGTTTTAGTGCATCCCTAAATTTGGCCCTTTTCCCTTCCAAATAATACAGAAAACAGTATGATTCTGTTGTATAGTTTGACTGAGTGTGGGGTGAATATCAAGTGCTTGAAGGGTACTGATCCAAATGCATCGGTGATGCAGATGGAGCATAGTCAGGGATGTAGGAAATGTGAGACTGCAGAGAAGGAGACGGAGAGAGAGACTTGGGAATCATCCATATGGAGATAGTAGAGAAGAGGGAGAAGAACTAAGAGCCTGGTGAAAATCATATCTTTAGAGCTTCTTCACTGCTCCCATCCCAAACCTAGAAGAAGCCAAGACTTCATCCAACACCAAAAAGTGACAAAAAAGTAAGACCAGCTGAGAGTATGAACATCCTTGGAAATTCATAAGAAAAAACAAATCAGTGATCTACATTCTAAATTGTGTTTAGTTATTTCCTTCCAATGACATACTGTCACAGACTTAGACAACTAAAGGTGTTTCTCCACTCCAGCCTACCACATGTTTGTCTTCTAGGTGTTGAGAAGCAGTGTTGCCTAGTGGATACAGCCTGGCCCTAGAAGTCAGAAGGACCTGTGTTCTAATCCCGCCTCCATGACTTGTCTGCTGTGTGACCTTGGTCAAACCACTTCACTTCTCTGGGATTCAGTTCCCTAGCCTGTAAAATGGGGATAAAGACTGTGAGGCCCCTGTGGGACAAGGGATTGTGTCCAACCCAATTTGCTTGTATCTGCTTAGAGCTTAATACAATGTCTGGCTCCTAGTAGGTGCTTAACAAATACCACAATTATTATTATTACCGTTTTTCGGGATTTGAAAGAGATATATACATTTGTTCTGTGGTTACTGAGCTGAAGATACGTAAATATTGACACTCCAAATAGGATGTATTATCCTTTTTGTTCAGAAATGACACAACCCTCTAGACTGTAAACTTGTGGGCAGGGAATGTATCAGTTACAACTTTGAGCTGTACTCTCCCAAGCACTCAATATGGTGCTCCACATACGGTAAGTGCTTGATAAATACCATTGATTGATTGAACCAATGGAAGTTTTAAGTGACATGCAGGATGACTAAAAAGACTGAATTGCTACTGATAATCCCTTCCACCCAGATGGTGAGCAAAAATTACTTTTCACTCTACCACTTTATTTGCATCGTCATCATCTTCATAATAATAATGGCATTTATTAAGTGCTTACTATGTGCAAAGCACTGTTCTAAGCACTGGGGGGGTTACAAGGTGATCAGGTTGTCCCACGGGGGCTCACAGTCTTCATTCCCATTTTACAGATGAGGTAACTGAGGCACAGAAAAGTGAAGTGACTTGCCCAAAGTCACACAGCTGACAATTGGCAGAGCCGGGATTTGAACCCATGACCTCTGACTCCAAAGCCCGTGCTCTTTCCACTGAGCCATGCTGCTTCTGTAATCACCTAATGCTGTTTTAGGTTCTTCCTCCTAGAATTTGTAGTCTCCACTCCTCAAAGCCTTCATCTGTTACCTGTTCCCTCTGCATCAGACAGAAACGTTTGACCACTGGTTTTGGTTTTAAGGCAATTATCAGCTCTCTCTCCCCACACTACACCCCAGGTCATGCTTCCGGTTCCCCTAAAGTTCATCTCCCTTTGCCTGGTTGTTGACCCTATCGCCTCTGATCCTTGGGTCACATCCTTCCTCCTGTCTGGAACTTCTTCCCACTTCAGATCCACCAGACCTCAACCCACCCAATCCACAAAATCCCCACCCCAAGAAGGCTTTCTCTGTGCTTAGAACAGTGCTTGGCACATAGTAAATACTTAACAAATACCATCATTCTCATTATTTCTATGCTTAATTTTTTCTTTTCTCCAGGTCTCCTCAGCACTTCTTAAACACTTACGTTTCCACATATCCATCTCTAGTCTCCTCCTTCCCCTACCAGTAAATTAGATTGTAGGCTCCTTTGGGCAAGGATCTTGTCTTCTATCTCTATTATACTCTACCAAGCATTTAGTACAATCCTCTGAACATGGAAGGTGCTC
The DNA here is from genome assembly GCF_015852505.1 of Tachyglossus aculeatus. Lineage (NCBI taxonomy): Eukaryota > Metazoa > Chordata > Mammalia > Monotremata > Tachyglossidae > Tachyglossus > Tachyglossus aculeatus. Next base: position 16,254,891 of record NC_052070.1, read on the forward strand.
AGTGAATGCCATTTACGGGTTGATTTCTGAAGCCTCGGTTCAAGGAGAGTCAATGTGCTCTCCAGCTGCTAAACTCCATTGTCTAAGATTGGGCCTCCATATTCTTTAGAGTACTTACTCTAACCTTGGGGCATATACTGAGTTACTGTCAAGCCCAGAAGGTTTCAGACTTCCTTGGCTGTTTGGGATCAGGTCCATAGAGTGGATTTCTCATTCGTCTAGAATTTTCTCCCATCTAAGCAAGATTTTCCCTCATCCCTTTCGAAATTTGACTGCCGAATGGCCAGCCCTGTAGTCGCCTTCCCTTTACAAGACACTATGTCCAAAAAAGACTTAAAATCTAACAGTCTCTGGGGCTCCAAATTTAGGAAGAAACTCTTGGTTTTGCCAGCTGGCAGATGCTTATCTTCCAGGGAATGTTCCCCTTAATTTTTCCTTTTCTTTCTTTCCATGATCTCTCCCTCCTTTCCCTGCCAATGTGGAAGAGATATGAGGGATGCAATTATTTCCTCATTCCCAGATGGAGCTTTGGGACAGAGGAAAAGGAGCAACTCACTTCACTTTAATGTCCTTCAGTTCCCTCATCTGTAAAATAGGGATTGAGACTATGAGCCCCCCATGAGACAGAGACTGTTTCCAACCCAATTCGCTTGTATTCACCCCAGCCTTTAGTACAGTGCCTGGCACAGAGAAAGGGCTTAACAAATGCCACAATAATAATAATAACAAATATTATCTCTTTGCTCCTGTCTAGTTGGAGCCCTTATTCCAGAATCTTCTCTTCAGGCCCACCAAAAAGATGGAGGACAGCTAAGAGCTTGGAATATCTCCTCCAAGGCGCCTTCCCTAAGCCCCCCATCCTCTCTCCCACTCCCTTTTGCATCACCCTGACTTGCTCCCTTTATTCCTTCTGCTCCCAGCCCCACAGCACTTACATACATATCTGTAATTTATTTCATTTATATTATTGTCTGTGTCCCCTGTAAGCTCAGTGTGTACAGGAAATGTGTTTATCATTATATTGGACTCTCCCAAGTGCTTAGTACAGTGCTCTGCACATAGTTGAGAAGCAGCTTGGCTCAGTGGAAAGAGCACAGGCTTTGGAGTCAGGGGTCATGGGTTCAAATCCCGGCTCTGCCAGTTGTCAGCTGTGTGACTTTGGGCAAGTCACTTAACTTCTTTGGGCCTCAGTTACCTCATCTGTAAAATGGGGATGAAGACTGTGAGCCCCCCGTGGGACAGCCTGAACACCTTGTAACCTCCCCAGCGCTTAGAACAGTGCTTTGCACATAGTAAGCACTTAATAAATGCCATTATTATTATTATAGTAAGTTCTCAATAAATACGATTGAATAAATGAATGAATGAATGAATGAATGTATAAGTCCTGCACCTTGGGTTTTGAGGAACAGCTAGACTGATGGGAAGATTAAGAGTGGAGAGGACATAGGAAACAGCAGGCAGAACAGCATTCTCTGATGCTCTGGAGCTATTGAAGATTCCTGAGTAGCTAACTGTGATGAGAAGATACATGGTATTAGAAGCACATATGCTTCAGGATATCAGTGTTTAGTAGATTGCCTTTCACAGTAGGCACTTTATAAGCACATAGTAGTATAGTATGAAAGGTATGAGAAGTATAGTATGAGAAGTACAGTATAGTATACTATGAGAAGTGTAGTATGAGAAGCAGTATGGCTTACTGGCAAGAGCCCGGGCTTGGGAGTCAGAGGTCGTGGGTTCTAATCCTGGCTCTGCCACTTATCAGCTGTGTGACTGAGCAAGTCACTTAACTTCTCTTTGCCTCAGTTACCTAATTTGTAAAATGGGGATTAAGACTGTGAGGCCCATGTGGGACAACCTGTTAACTTTGTATCTACCCCAGCACTTAGAACAGTGCTTGGCACATAGTAAGCACTTAACAAAAACCATCATCATTGTTATTATTGTACTACTGGAGTTTGGTACTATGTCCTAAAATGTGCCCTTCAAATCACTTGGATGAATGATTGGATGATCTACCTTACTGATAGTAGATCAGTGTAGCCTAGAGGATGGAGCACAGGCCCGGGAGTCAGAAGAACCTGGATTCTCATCTTGGATCCACTACTTGTCTGGTTTGTGACCTTGGGCAAATCACTGAACTGTGCTTCAGTTACCTCATCTGTAAAATGGGGATTAAGACTGTGATCCCCATGTGGGACAGGGAATGAGTCCAACCTGATCACCTTGTATCCACCCCTGCACCTAGAACAGTGCTTGATATGTAATAATAATAATAATGGCATTTGTTAAATGTTTACTAAGTGCAAAGCACTGTTCTAAGTGCTGGGGAGGATACAAGGTGACCAAATTGTTCCACATGAGGCTCACAGTCTTAATCCCCATTTTACAGATGAGGTAACTGAGGCACAGAGAAGTTAAGTGACTTTCCCAAAGTCACACAGCTGACAAGTGATGGAGCTGGGATTTGAACCCACGACCTCTGACTCCCAAGCCCGGGCTTTT